>NC_058520.1:413602492-414852492 GCF_904849725.1 Hordeum vulgare subsp. vulgare | reverse complement strand
CACCACGCCGCCGTGCTAGAGAACTCATCTACCTCTCCGCCCCCACTTGCTAGATCAAGAAGGTGGAGATCGTCATCGAGTTGTACGTGTGTTGAACACGGAGGTGTCGTCCATTCGGCACTAGATCATGAAGGATCGTGATGAGATCGTGGGACGGATCGTGATGAGATCGTGTGACGGATCATGATGAGATCATGGGACGATAGCGATTTGAATCGCGGAAACGTTCCACTGCATCAACCACGTTATATACGCTTGCGCTTAGCGATCTACAAGGGTATGTAGATTCACTCTCCCCTCTCGTAGATGATCATCACCATGCATAGGTATTGCGTGTGCGTAGGAAATTATTTGTTTCCCATGCTACGTTCCCCAACA
Source organism: Hordeum vulgare subsp. vulgare (assembly GCF_904849725.1). NCBI lineage: Eukaryota > Viridiplantae > Streptophyta > Magnoliopsida > Poales > Poaceae > Hordeum > Hordeum vulgare. The sequence goes on along the minus strand of NC_058520.1, from coordinate 414,852,114 downwards.
CAACCATCACCCCCCTCCTGTAGTACATCCGGCTTCACAGGGTGCTTTCACATCCCTGATCCCTATTAGAGTATAGCAAGTTGTGCTCATGTCTTGTTCTTTGCATCCAAGAAAATGAAATGAAATCCAAAAGCAAAGCAAAGAAAACCAAAGCAAACCCTAGCAACTCGATATTCAAAAGCTTTTCAATTTTGGTGGCAAATTAAAAATTCCAAAATGGCCAATAGAAAAGTTCATCATTTCTGATAAATGTTGAAAACAAAATATCAGGGGTAAAATATATTTTCAAAGTGCTTTTGGCATTTTATTTTAAAGTTAAAATCTACTGAAATCAACTATATAATTGATTTCAAATATTTCAAAGTTTTCAAAAATGCTAAAACCTTTATATATGTTTGGAAATATTCCAAATAAAATTTTAGCATGTTTCAAACTACTTTAGGAATAGTTTGGAGCCAAAAAATAAAACAAAACCATATCCGAAATGTTTTAGCAGAAATATAAACCAGGAAAAAAGGGAAAAAGGGTTTCACACACTCACCTTGGCCCATGCCCATCTCCTCCCCTTCTGTCGTCTTCCTCCTTCGCCAGTCGGAGCAGGAGGTGGCCGCCGCTCCCTCCGGCGTGGCCACGCACCTATGAGCGTGCCTCGCTCGCCCGGATGAGCTGGAGAGGGAGGATAAGCCTCCCCGAGCTCGTTCCCATCCTCTCCCCTTCCTCATTCGCCCCCTGTGCCTCTTCCCCTATCGGCCGCCATTGGAGCGAGCTCGAGCTCGAGCTCCCCGTCGCTCCTGTCCTCCTCCGACTTGTCTGAGCCTCGCAGAAGAACCGCTTCAGCCCCCTGAAGCTTCCCAGTGAGCCACGCAAGCCCTCGAGCCCTGCATCGAGCTGTCGCCGTCTTCTTCCTCCTCGGATCCCCGAAGCTCGCCGTCGTCGTTCTCCCTCCTCAGACCATCCCCGAGCCTGCTCTCGTCGCCTCTGCACTCCCTGTGATCTCAGGGTGCTTTCCCCCTCATTTTCCCCTTCAATTCCGAGCTCTAGGCCCCGATTTCACCGGAGCCCGACGAGATCCGCAGCGGGACCTCGTCGCCGGTAGCCCTCCGGTGATCGGCTGGTCATTCTGAGGCCACCATTAGCTTCCGTGCATCGTGTAGGTGATGTACGAGCCCAGCCCCGTGCGTGATAGGCCCCGTAGCTGTGATCCCGATGGTGCCCGAACTCCGGCAGCCACTTGGCTCGTCGCCGGCGTCATCTCCGGTGGTTTCAGCCCTTGTTCTTTGCAAAACTGGAGCTGTGATTGAGTGGCCGATCGTCTGGTGCCCTCCGCCGTGCGTTTAGTCACCAGAATAGCAAACCCGAGGCCCTCCGCCATTCTGGTGGTCGCCGAAGCCTCGCCGCCGGTGGGTTTGACCCCATCGCCGGTGGGGTTGACTCCCCTAAGTCTCTAGCAAGTGGGGCAAGACCCCAGACTAATTAAGTTTTGTCAAAATAATAATAATTATTATATTAACAGTTAAATAGTCACTGACATGTGGGTCGAGCTCTGTTAATTAGCTATTTAAGTTTAAACTTAATCTAAAACTGGCTAGAGTCACTGACCAGTGGGTCCCACTGGTCACGTTTGACTTTCAACGGCGTGCTGACCTGGTGATGCAATAAATCTAATTCTGATTTTAATATAATTCCAGAATAATTGCAAAAACTTTGGAAATTCAAGAAAATTGAATATAACTCCAAATCAGACAAATAATATATGCAAATTGATTAAAAAAATCCAATGAACACAATGGTGCTACTTTCATGCATGAAAAACAAAGTTATGAAACAGCATCAGGTCCAATCAATTAAATAATTAAGATGAATATGCCATTTCAAATGATATTTGAATTTGGATTTCAAACGAGATGCAAACTAAGGTTTCACCAACCACATTGAAACATATCACCTTTCATTTCATGCCATGTTCATGCACCATGATTTTTGCATATGATTGTTAATATTTGTATGTTGTTATTCGGCAGGCCCCGCCCCTTCGGATACGACTGATTATCCGACTGACGGATATCACCCCTCTGCTGAGCAACAAGGCAAGCAACCATTTTGATCATCCCGATAAATCCCATGTTCTCGCTCCTGCTCTTACTTATTGCACTAGATCAAATTGCTTCAATGCTTTTACCACGTTAGTTGAACCCACTCCCTTTGCATGACCTGTCCTTGTCACAGTAATTAGCTGAACCTTGCAACCTAGCATACCTGGTAGATGCTTGAGCCATGATGTGCCTTGTCCTTCTATGCATGCTATGCTTAGAGTTGTGTATGGTCTGTCATCTGGGTGATGAACAGGATCGTGAGAATGTGTTCAGTTAATAAAGGTTGTGTGTTGAACCTGATTTGGTAAAGGTACTGGTGAAGGCTATGTAGGAGTACATGGCGGGTTCTTTCATTGGAACCGTCCTTAGCAACTGAGTTCCGTGTATGTAATCCAAGACTAGATACTACCACACGTTGGGATACTTAATTGACCCTCTCGACTTTTTAGTCGCTTAGTACTCGGTCTAGGAGTTGCAAGTAGTTTCTCGTGTTTATAGTCATGCTGGAGGCCGTGCATAGTGCTGACCTTAGAGGTGGGCTATGATGTGGTAGGCAATGGCACGGTGTACCAAGTGGCACCCAGATGGTGGGCTTGGGAACCCTGCGCACATCGTTTGGGGCCATGGCAGAAACCTCGGCCGGACTTCCGTGCGGGTTACCCTCAGATAGGCGATAAACCTGGACTAGGTATTAGCGTGGTTAACGGTCGTGGACGACTCCCTCGCTGGGCTTCCGCTTGAAGGTTGCCGAGGTGCATGACATGCACATAGCGATAAGTGGCGAGAGCCTGTGTGAAGAAGTACACCCCTCCAGGGTTATGATCTATTTGAATAGCCGCGTCCGCGGATATGGACTACTTGGAGACATATGTTGTTCATAGACAACTGTAATGGTTACTCATAAAAATGTCAAGATAAGTGTGAGTGTCGTGGATGGCATTTCCGTAGGGTGACGGAATGATTCCATGATGGAGTATTGTTGTAGAGTTAGTGGACCCGTGTGCGAAAAAACAAAGTTGTCGAAACTATTTAAAAATGTAGCTTTGTCTAGCCAAGAGTCAAATGCTGGCTTTCTGCATGAAACCCCACAACTCCTTGTTGATACATTGCATGAGTAGATAGATTATTCTAAAGTCTTGTTGAGTACTTTTGTACTCACGTTTGCTTAATAAATTGTTGCACAGGATGTTAATGACCATAATGGTGGGTTCTTTCTAGACGGTGACGATGACGAGTAGCTAGTGTCCCAGCTACGATCTGGCCCTAGGTTGGGTGTGTAGATAGTCAGACCATGTGCCTTTTACCTTTCCATCTGTCTGTACTCAGACAGTTTTGATCTTCCGCTGGCTTGTAAGACTTGTTTGAATTACTTGTGATGATGGGTCGTGAGACCCCTATCTGTGTAATATTATGTGTGTGGCTCTTCCGAGCCCTCTAAATAAAGTTTGAATGTTTATGGTTATGTTGTGATGCCATCGATGTATCTATGCATATCGGGTATGCCATGCATACGTGTGTTGTACTTGATATGTATGGGGTTCGAACACCTAGTCGTATGCCTTAGTAGCACTCCTTACGAGGAAATGCCCCTTTGTGTTTCCACCGAGCCATGGTAGTTTGCTACTGCTTCGGACACATTGGTTGACCGGCATGTGTCCTTCTTAGCTGATGTGTTTGTCCCTTTGGGAAAATGTCACGCGATGTAATGGAGTCCTTGTAGCTTTCTCCGACTCGTCTCCACTCGCTGATGACCGACACCTACTTCGCTGGGTCATGTATACATGTCCCTGTATGGAACTGCCACTTAAGTTTATGACTAGACATGTCAACCCGGGCTCTTTGACATCGGAATGCTAGCGACACAATTGCATACGTGAGTCAAAAGGCGCAAAAGGTCCCGGCTAAGGTAAGGCTGCAGCCGTGGGGTTAACCGTGCGTGAGACTGCAAAGAGATGCGATGTGTTACAGGATGGATTTCTATGGCTTAGGATCGGGGTCCCGACAGCGTTGGTATCAGAGCCTGACTGACTGTAGGATTACTAAGCCAAACTGGTCGAAGTTGAGTCTAGAATTTCTTTAGTTATATATAAGGGAATTGTCTGTGGAAGGGAACGTAAGATTCTTGCTTCTCTTCTCAGGTCATTCTATTCTGGTCATCCTCGTCTTTTCTAACGGGATTAAGAACTAGGTTGCCTATCTTTCTCTCAGGATCGTGTATTACTGTTCGGTAGATTATAGGATAACGAGTCGAGAGTTACTCCGGGTTTCTTTTATTCCAAGGGAAAGAAAGTAAGTTTTGATGACCATGGAACTGAACTTGATAATTGAGTGGTTATGCTATCCTATCTTTTGTGGGTTGTGTCAAAATTGTTTTTGAGCATTTACAACCGTTATGCTGCCCAATTTTGTCTCCAGAGCTCTAATGCCTTTGCATTACTCTCTATTTTCAGATGTCTGGCCGTCCTTCTCGTCAGGTGGTCCGTCTGACTAGGTGCATTGATGTGCCGGGTCACACGGCCATGCTAGTCAGGATGATATCAGTAGCCGGTTACCACTGATACCCAGAGTATATAGTGGAGGAGCAGTACCGCGATTTTAATCAGAGTCAGTATCTGCGCAATGTTAGGGTATTCCCAGATTACCCTAGAGCTGAGGAGCCGATCCTTTGGTCTTATGGATTGGGGGTTACTGTTGACATGGCAGTACAAGATGTTGCCTATTCAATGCTGACCATTATGAGGGCCAGACATGCACTGCTACAGAATTCAGAGTTCTGCTATGTTCCTGCCTCTCAGCTAGGAGAAGAAGGATACCTCAGTGGGGTCTACTTTGATTCCTCTATGGAGGATCCGCTGCTGCAGTCCACCGCTGACATGCTAGAGAATAGAGACAGGGATGCTCGTGCCTTTTGTATGGAGCTCTATGCTACACGTGCCCGCCTGTGGACGGCTTTGACACAGCTGGCACCTGTAGTCCAGACAGGGTATGGAGATATGGAGATGCTGAACCCTGTTAGAACCCATCTTCCGGCTCATGTTGATTGGCCTGCTATAGGAGGAGTCACCCCTCTTCGGGGACCTCTACTACCACCAGTCACGGGACCAAGGCCAGACCCATGTCCTTACGGTTCCCAGGGGTCTCAGGCTCGAGTATTTCCTGATGCGCAGGTTGAACTCCCAAGCCATGGAGGCAACCTTTATGAGATGTTTTATGCGGATGCATGAACCCGTGAGTGGAAGAGTAGTATGGTAGTAGATGTACTTCCACAGTCTTGTGTGTCTTGTGGAGTATGCTTATGTCGTGAGAAGAAATCCGGAGGCATGGATAAAAAATGTATAGGAAGCTTAGAAAGCCTCTAATGAGTAGTATCATCTTTTCAGTAGTGCTCTTCAGGTTGAGGTTGTACTGAACTATGTAATAGTGTGTATGAACCATGGTGTATATATAGCAGTTGCTTGTTACCATGTTGTTCGGATGTTCACTTCCGCATTCCATGTGTTCAGTGCATTCTTAATCCACAGCTGGTATTGATGTTGATATTAGTCTAAGCTGTGAGTTTGTTTGTCAGGATGGTGTTCACCAGGTTGAACCGTGCCCGTGCCCATGACCAGGGAGAGGGTAGTCAAGCACTGTAGGAGGAATTGCCTCACCTGCCTTCTCTGGAGGAAGTTATGCTTGAGGCGGAAAGAAACAAAAGGGAGACCAACCGTCTGCTAGAGCATATTGAGCAAAATACGACTCGTCGGCCGAGGAATGATGCAGTGTCCCTCAATGACTTCGTGAAGCTGAATCCTCCGAGGTTGCATCACTCCGTCGATCCCCTCGACGCTGATGACTGGTTGTGCAGTATATCGCGCAAGATTCGCTCTGTAAATGTTTCTGAGGCCGACAAGGTGACCTTTGCGGCGTACTTTCTGGAAGGACCCGCCAATCTGTGGTGGGAGAACTTTGAAGCTATGCGTCCTGCCGGACCAGCAGCCACATGGGCAGACTTTAGTGCAGCTTTCCGTCTGCACCATATTCCAAAGGGTCTGATGGACCGTAAGAGAGAGGAATTTTGTGCCTTCAACTAGGGAAAATTGACCATGGATGCTTATAGCCGCGAGTTCGGTAACCTCGCCCGCTATGCAACTGAAGAGGTGTCAACTGATGCCAAGAAGCAAGCAAGACTCCGCAAGGGTCTGAGCCCTGAACTTCATCGTGATGTGCGCCTCCACGAATGTACAAGCTTTCAAGCTCTTGTCAACAAGGCGATCAGTGCCGAGACTGGTCATACCGATTATGAAGCCACGAAGAAGCACTCCCGTGACTCTGGCTCATCATCTAGCTCCGCGTTCCCAAAACGCCGGCTGTGGGTTCCAAATAGTTCTCTGCCGCCAAGATACACCCCGAGGCCATCCTGTGTGGCGCCTCAGGCGAATCAGAAAACCCTCCAGCAAAAACCTATCGTGGTCCAGCTAACAATGTTGCACCATGTGCCAATCAGGTGATCTGTTACAAGTGCGGAGAACCAGGGCACTACTCACAAGAGTGTCCTCAGAATATGGGTGCCAAGCAACCTAGAAAGTCCGTTGGGCAAGGCAAGTCGGGCAAAGCTTACTATGTGAAGCCAACTCCTGCACGTGGCCGCGTGAACTATGTTTCAGCAGAAGAAGCTGCAGAGGATCCCGACGTTATATTGGGTACGCTCCTTGTCAATCATCACCCAGCGTCTGTTCTTTTTGACACTAGGTCATCTCATTCCTTCATTTTCAGAAAGTTATGCACAGTTGCATAACATGTCCTTTTGTGATATGAAAATCCCATTGGTTGTCCAAACCCCTGGTAGTAAGTGGCAAACCTCCAGGACAACCTATGACAATGAAATTCTAGTAGACAGACTAGTTTTTCTAGCATCTCTGATAGCCGTGAAAACTTCGGATATCAATATCATCTTGGGTATGGATTGGTGTCAGCCCATTATGCCAAGATTGATACTCATTCTAGAAATGTTCAGCTTACCCATCCCTCGGGTGAGATAGTCAATGTCTCTACTCGAGTTGCCAAATGCCAACTCTATTCCCTCAATCCAACCCTCTTCCAGAACTTGAAGACATTCCGATAGTCCGTGACTTTCCGGATGTTTTTCCAGAAGAACTGTCAGGAATTCCACCTGACAGGGATGTAGAGTTTGTGATAGACCTTGTTCTGGGAACCGTTCCAATAGCCAAAAGACCTTATAAGATGGCACCCCTAGAGCTAGACGAACTTAAGAAGCAACTAGATTAGGCCTTGAATAAAGGTTTCATTTGTCCTAGCTCTTCTCCTTGGGCTTGTCCCGTCCTCTTCGTCAAGAAGAAAGACGGAACGGATCGGATGGTTGTAGATTATCGACTAGTTAACCTGGTCACCATAAAGAACAAGTATCCGCTCCCCAGGAACAGTGACCTGTATGATTAGCTCACTGGATCCTCAGTCTTCTCCAAAATGGATTTGAGGTTGGGTTACCATCAAATCAAGATCAAGAACGAGGACATTCCAAAACGGCCTTTGTCACTCGTTATGGACAATACGAGTACGCAGTCATGTCCTTCGGTTTAACCAATGCCCCAGCCACCTTCTCTTGTTTGATGAATTCAATCTTCATGGAGTATTTGGATAAATTCATCATGGTATACCTCGATGATATTCTCATCTACTCGAAGAACGAACAAGAGCATGCCGAGCATCTAAGGCTGGTATTGATGAAACTTCGAGAGCATCGCCTTTATGCCAAGTTTTCAAAATGTGAATTCTGGTTACCAGAAGTGACATATCTAGGCCATGTAATCTCTGGTAAGGGTATTGCTGTCAATCCCGAGAGAGTTCAAGTCGTCCTTGATTGGACTCAACCTGAATCGGTTAAGCAAGTTAGGAGTTTCCTTGGCCTAGCGAGCTATTGTCGCCGCTTTGTCGAGAATTTCTCCAAGGTTGAAATTCCTATAACTGAACTCCTCAAGAAAGATAAAAAGTTCGAGTGGGCACCACAGTGTGAGCATAGTTTTCAGGAATTGAAAAGACGCCTGACTTTAGCACCTGTGTTGCTACCACCAGATTTTTCTAAGGACTTTGTTATCTATTGCGACGCCTCGCGACAAGGATTAGGTTGCATTCTCATGCTGGATCGTCATGTGATTGCATACGCATCTCGACAGTTGCGTCCACATGAGGATAATTATCCCACACATGATCTTGAGCTTGCAGCTGTAGTCCATGCACTTAAAACCTGGCGACATTACCTTCTTGGTAATCGTTGCGAAATATTCACTGATCACCAAAGTCTAAAATATATCTTCACCCAGCCGGATTTGAATCTCAGGCAAAGATGGTGGGTTGAGTTGATCACAGATTACGACTTAGGGATAACTTACACCCCAGGGAAGGCCAATGTTATGGCAGATGCACTAAGTCATAACTCTTATTGTAATAATTTGATGTAACAAGGAGGTCAACCACATCTCTATGAGGAATTTCGGAAGTTAAACCTTCACATTGTTCCTCAAGGATTCCTTTCTAACCTGGTGGCGAAACCTACTCTTGGGCATCAAATCCAAGCCGTGCAGACTTATGATAAGGGTATATCCCGGATCAAGGAGAATATTGCTAGCGGAAATGCTAGGGATTTCTCTATCAATGAGCAAGGTGTCGTGTTCTTTGAGAACCGTCTAGTGATTCCTAAGAGCAAACGTCTGCGGCAGTTGATCCTCAAGGAGGCTCATGATTCTCCTCTCACCATTCATCCTGGTAGTACTAAGATGTATAAGGACCTACGCCAGAGGTTTTGGTGGACTAGGATGAAGAGAGAGATTGCTGAGCTCGTTGCTAACTGCGACGTTTGTCGTCGAGTTAAGGCAAAATATCAAAGGCGTGCTCGCACCCTTCAACCTTTAGCTATTCCTGAATGGAGATGGGATAAAGTCAGTATGGATTTCATCACTGGATTTCCCAAGACCAAGAAAGGAAATAATGCTATCTTTGTGGTCATTGACCGTCTTTCCAAAGTAGCTCATTTTCTTCCAGTTCGTGAGAATATAACAGCTAGCCAGCTAGCAGAGTTATATGTCTCTCGTATAGTGTCTCTTCATGGTGTTCCTCTGGAGATTAACTCAGACCGTGGAAGTATTTTTACTTCTCGCTTCTGGGAAAGTTTTCAGAATGCCATGGGGACTCACTTATCTTTTAGCACTGCTTTCCATCCTCAATCAAGTGGTCAAGTAGAAAGAGTGAATCCAATCCTAGAAGATATGCTCTGAGCTTGTGTTATATCGTTCGGTATGAATTGGGAGAAGTGCTCAAGTTTCTTAAAGTTCAATGGTCAAATCATTCTGAAAAAGAGGCAACATGGGAAAGAGAAGATCGTCTTCGACTTGAGTACCCGCGCTATTCCTGATGACTTCCAAATCTCGGGACGAGATTCTTTTGAGTGGGGGTGAGTTGTCACATCCCTGATCCCTATTAGAGTATAGCAAGTTGTGCTCATGTCTTCTTCTTTGCATCCAAGAAAATGAAATGAAATCCAAAAGAAAAGCAAAGAAAACCAAAGAAAACCCTAGCACCTCTATATTCAAAAGCTTTTCAATTTTGGTGGCAAATTAAAAATTCCAAAATGGTCAATAGAAAAGTTCATCATTTCTGATAAATGTTGAAAACAAAATATCAGGGGTAAAATATATTTTCAAAGTGCTTTTGGCATTTTATTTGAAAGTTAAAAGCTACTGAAATCAACTATATAATTAATTTCAAATATTTCAAAGTTTTCAAAAGTATACTTCTGTCGACTTTGCCAGCCTTCTTATCTACCAAGTATCTAGGGTAGCTCCGCCTCAGTGACCGTTCCCCTCGTGACAGAAGCACTTAGTCTCGGGTTTGGGTTCAATCTTGGGTTTCTTCATTACAGCAACAACTGGTTTGTCGTTCCATGAAGTATCCCTTCTAGCCCTTGCCCTTCTTGAAACTAGTGGTTTTACTAACCATCAACAATTGATGCTCCTTCGTGATTTCTACTTTCGCAATGTCAAACATTGCGAATCACTCAAGGATCATCATATCTATCCTTGATATGTTATAGTTCATCATGAAGCTCTAGCAGCTTAGTGGCAGTGACTTTGGAGAACCATCACTATCTCATCTGGAAGATTAACTCCCACTTGATTCAAGCGATTGTTGTACTCAGACAATCTGAGAACATGCTCAATGATTTGAGCTTTTCTCCTTTACTTTGTGGGCAAAGAATCTTGTCGGAGGTCTTATACCTCTCAACAAGGGCACGAGCATGAAATCTCAATTTCATCTCTTAGAACATCTCTTATGTTCCGCGGCATTTTCAAAACGTCTTCGGCGCCTTGCTTCTAAGCCATTAAGTATTGCGCACTGAACTATCACGTAGTCATAAAAACCGTGTATGTCAGATTTTTGCAACATCCACAGACGATGCTCGAGGTGCAGCACACCGAGTGGTGCATTAATGACATAAGCCTTCTGTGCAGCAATGAGGACAATCCTCAGTTTTACGGACTCAGCCCGCAAAGTTGCTACTATCAACTTTCAACTAAATTTCTCTCGGAACATATAAAAACAGTAGAGCTATAGTGCAAGCTACATCGTAATTCGCAAAGACCATTAGACTATGTTCATGATAATTAGTTCAATTAATCATATTACTTAAAAACTCCCACTGAAAAAGTACATCTCTCTAGTCATTTGAGTGGTACATGATCCAAATCCACTATCTCAAGTCCGATCATCACGTGAGTCGAGAATAGTTTTAGTGGTAAGCATCTCTATGCTAATCATATCAACTATACGATTCATGATCGACCTTTCGGTCTCATGTGTTCCGAGGCCATGTCTGCACATGCTAGGCTCGTCAAGCTTAACCCGAGTGTTCCGCGTGTGCAACTGTTTTGCACCCGCTGTATGTGAACGTTGAGTCTATCACACCAGATCAGCACGTGGTGTCTCGAAACGACGAACTATCGCAATGGTGCACATTCGGGGAGAACACAATTTCGTCTTGAAATTATAGTGAGAGATCACCTCAAAATGCTATCATCGTTCTAAGCAAAATAAGGTGCATAAAAGGATTAACATCACATGCAATTCATAAGTGACATGATATGGCCATCGTCATGTGCTTCTTGATCTCCATCACCAAAGCACGTGGCATGATCTTCTTTTCACCAGCGCCACACCATGATCTCCATCATCATGATCTTCATCAACGTGTCGCCATCGGGGTTGCCGTGATACTTATGCTATTACTACTAAAGCTACGTCCTAGCAATATAGTAAACGCATCTGCAAACACAACGTTAGTTTAAAGACAACCCTATGGCTCCTGCGGGTTGCCATACCATCGAGGTGCAAGTCGATATTAACTATTACAACATGATCATCTCATACATCCAATATATCATATCACGTCATTGGCCATATCATATCACAAGCATACCCTGCAAAAACAAGTTAGACGTCCTCTAATTTGTTGTTGCATGTTTTACGTGGCTTCTATGGGTATCTAGTAGATCGCATCTTACTTACGCAAAAACCACAACGGAGATGTGCAAATTGCTATTTAACCTCTCCAAGGACCGCCTCGGTCAAAACCAATTCAACTAAAGTTGAAGAAACCGACACCCGCCAGTCATCTTTATGCAACGAGGTTGCATGTCAATCGATGAAACCAGTCTTTCATAAGCGCACGAATAATGTCGGTCCGGGCCACTTCAATCCAACAATACCGCTAAATCGAGAAAAGACTAAGGAGGGCAGCAAATCGAACATCACCGTCCACAAAACCCTTTGTGTTATACTCGAGATAACATCTACGCATGAACCTAGCTCATGATGCCACTGATGGGGAACGTCGCATGGGAAACAAAAAAAATTCCTACGCACATGAAGACCTATCATGGTGATGTCCATCTACGAGAGGAGATTTGGATCTACGTACCCTTGTAGATCGCACAGCAGGAAGCGTTAAGAAACGCGGTTGATGTAGTGGAATGTCTTCACGTCCCTCGAACCGCCCCACGAACTGTCCCACGAACCGTCCCGCGATCCGTCCAACGATCCGTCCCGCGATCCGTCCCACGAACCATCTGGCGATCCGTTGCACGAACCGTCTTGTGATCCATCTCACGATCCGTTCCGATCTAGTGCCGAACGGACGGCACCTCCACGTTCAGCACACATACAGCTCGATGACGATCTCCACCTTCTTGATCCAGCAAGAGGGGCGGAGAGGTAGAAGAGTTCTCCGGCAGCATGACGACGCGCCGGTGGTGGTGATGATCTACTCCGGCAGGGCTTCGCCTAAGCTCCGCAAAAATATGATCTAGAGGAAAAACGGCGTGGTATAGGGTCGAGCAGCACGTGGCAAAGGTGTGTCTCAAAAACCCTCAATACCTCAAGTATATATAGGAGGGAGGGAGGGGAGGAGGCAGCCTCAAACCCTCAAGGTTTGGCCGAGGAGGAGTCCTACTCCAATCCTACTTGGAGTAGGATTCCACCTTCCCATTTGGAAACTCTTTACACCTTGTGTTTTTTCCTTCTCAAACCTTATGGGCCTTAGTGGGAACTTATTCCAGCCCACTAGGGGCTGGTTTATCTCTTCCCATAGCCCATGAGACCCCTTGGGGCGTGACACCCCTCCCGATGGTCCCCGGCACCCCTCCCGGCACTCCCGATACACTATCGATGAGCCCGAAACTTTTCCGGCGACCAAAACAGGACTTCCTATATATCAATCTTTACCTCCGGACCATTCCGGAGCTCCTCGTGACGTCGTGGATCTCATCTGGGACTCCGAACAACTTTCGGTTACCAACACCTATAACTTAACTGTACCGAAACGTCACCGAACCTTAAGTGTGCATGCCATGCGGGTTCGAGAACTATGTAGACATGACCCGAGACACTCCTCGGTCAATATCCAATAGCGGGACCTGGATGCCCATATTGGATCCTACATATTCTCCAAAGATCTTATCGGTTGAACCTCAGTGTCAAGGATTCATATAATCACGTATGTCATTCCCTTTGTCCCCTTCGGTATGTTACTTGCCCGAGATTTGATCGTCGGTATCCGCATACCTATTTCAATCTCGTTACCGGCAAGTCTCTTTACTCGTTCTCTAATACAAGATCCCGTGACTTACACTTAGTCACATTGCTTGCAAGGCTTGTGTGTGATGTTGTATTACCGTGTGGGCCCCGAGATACCTCTCCATCACACGGAGTGACAAATCCCAGTCTTGATCCATACTAACTCAACGGACACCTTCGGAGATACCTGTAGAGAACCTTTATAGTCACCCAGTTACGTTGCGACGTTTGATGCACACAAGGTATTCCTCCGGTGCCAGTGAGTTATATGATCTCATGGTCATAGGAACAAATACTTGACACGCAGAAAACAATAGCAATAAAACAACACGATCAATATGCTACGTTCATAGTTTGGGTCTTGTCCATCACATGATTCTCCTAATGATGCGATCCCGTTATCAAGTGACAACACTTGCCTATGGCCAGGAAACCTTAACCATCTTTGATCAACGAAACTAGAGGCTCACTAGGCACAGTGTGTTGTCTATGTATCCACACATGTGTTTGAGTTTGCAATCAGTACAATTCTAGCATGGACAATAAACGATTATTATGAATCAGGAAATATAATAATAACTAATTTATTATTGCCTCTAGGGCATATTTCCAACAGATTCTTCGGGGCGAGCTTTCAGGGGAACTACCCCATAACCTGTTTCGAAGCGCCTGGCGCCTTAGGTGCTGAATTCAGGGAGCGGATCAGAATGCCGGCAGAAACCAGCGGTCAGTGCAAGGAAATCAAAATCGGGGAAATCAGAACCAACATAATTATTCCGGGTTTCAGAGTAACCCAAAGCAGATGAATAGTGGACAGTACCACGTCTTCACCACCAGCACCTACAAGCGTGACCAAAAAGTGCATAAACGGGCGGCCAACATAGTTGAGCCGACGGTCCCCGAGTACTTGCATTGTTCAGAACAATCGGTGGTCTAGAGTCCTAAGGATCACCCACCTCGGATCAACAACCCGGCGGCCTTACTCTGGTGGTGGCACCTCAGGTTGATGGATATAAGCTCACCATGGTACTCATGGACGGAAGCAATAGCATCAGCATTCTCTATTACGATAATTTCAAATGAATGAATCTGTTAGAAATCCAACTTAAGCCATCCTCCATAGTTTTTCATGGAATAGTTCCCGGTAAGTCATCATATCCCATCGACAGGATTTCTCTAGGGGTAGCTTTTGGTGATGATGTCAACTACATGTCCGAGTTCTTGTCATTTGAGGTGGTAAAAATAAAAAGTCCTTACCACTCCCTGTTCACGCGGCCGGCTTACGCTCAATTTATGGCTCGTCCTTGCTATTTTTACCTCAAACTCAAGATGCGAGGACCAGGAGGAACCATCATTGTCAATGGGAAAAGGAAAATCGCAATTGAGTGCGAGGAAGGTGACGCAGCTTATGCCGAGTCAGCCCGCGCTCCTAAGTAACTAATTTTTTATCAAGAAAATGTTGACCCAACGGACCTGACGCCCCTAAAAAAGCCTACCACTAAGTCCGACCCTCTTCTTAAATTCAAGTTGGTCGAGGATACAAAGCAAGTTGATTTCACCCCTAGCAATTCATCGCAGCACTTCACTATTGGGGCCAATAAGGACCCCAAATAGGAAAGCGCGCTCATCGAGTTCATGTGTGAGAATCGGGACATCTTTGCATGAAAACTTTCTGACATGTGTGGTGTACCGAGAGAACTAATTGAGCATTGCCTTAATGTTGATCCCAAGATGAAGCCTATTCGACAGTTCCTTCGATGCTTTAATGAGGAGAGATGGAAGACCATGAGTGAGGAAGTAGCCCGACTGTTCGTTGCTGGTTTTATTGTTGAAGTTTTACATCTTGAGTGGCTGGCCAGCCCTGTGTTTTTCTTGACAAAGAATGGTACATGGCATATGTGCGTGGATTACACTGATCTCAATAAAGCCCGCCCCAAGGATCCTTTCTCTCTTCCGCGTATAGATTAGATCATTGACCCTACAACCGGATGTGAAATTCTATGTTTTTTGGATGCTTACTCCGGGTATCATGAGATCGGGATGAAGTAGGAAGACCAAGATAATACCACCTTTATCACATCTTTTGAGCTTTATACTACACATTAATGCCTTTTGGTCCAAAGAGCACGGGAGCAACTTATCAGCCTTGCGTTCAGAATTGTCTACATTTCTAGATCAGGCGCAACATCCATGCCTACGTTGATCACATCATCGTCAAATCACAGAAGGAGACATTGTTGGAAGACCTCAAGGAGACATTTGATAACCTGTGTGTGTACCACATGAAGCTTAACCCGACCAAATGTGTCTTCGGTGTTCCTGCAAGCAAATTGTTGGGTTTTCTAGTCTCTAAGCGTGACATCGAGGTTAACTCGTACAAGATCAAAGCAATTAATTCCCTAACCAAGCCGACCAACATTAATGGAGTTCAGAATCTCACTATTGGTTTGCACGATAGATCTTCCAGAGCCTTCATATCACGATGGACGAGCGCAGAACGGTGGCGCCGTTGGGCGCCGTGGTTGCTTCGACGGATGGACGGACTGGCAAGCGTGATGCGGATCTCTCTCGTGGAGCTGGGACATCGGTTCGATGATGTTGCCATCTTGTGCAAGTGGTATATGCTTTTGGTTTGCTGCACCGATTGTTGTTCCGAGTGATGACATTAATTTTTAATAGGGTGAGTGAGACCACTTAACATTATCATGTTTATAGGTGTGAGTGATGGCTTCAAGTGGCTTGATGTATGATCATGTCAGTTCTTCGTAGAATATTTAATAAAAATGGACTATCCTCATACATCAAGTCGATTGATACAGATGTCGGGGTTTTAACTTTCTTTTCTTAAAAAATTACCAAAAAATGACACTATCCTCATGATGTCATCTTTGGTAATGTCCCAGCAACTTTTAAAGAACAAACCGGTAAAACCGCCTCGTGTGGACCTTGGTCGCTTGGCATTTGGTTAATGGCCTCATGTATCTTTTCCATGATGATGAGCTTCGCGAGGGAGTTCAAGTTGTGTAAAAAGCCAAGCTCTTCCCAACTAATTTCAGAAAAGAAAAAAACTTTTCCCAACTGAAATCGCGGGCCGCACGCGCAAGATCTTAAATTACAAAAGAATGTAGTAATTAGCCCCCTAACTTCTTTGTCTAGCTCCGCTACTGCCAGTTATACCGCTGTAAATTCGTCGCCAAGATTAAGCAGCTACTAGTAATCTACTGGAGCTGCAGAATCAAGTGGCGCATAAACAAATGCTACTCCAACTAACTAGTGCAGGGCATGTGAAGAGATCGACGATTCAGATGCCGCTGCAAGACCCAGCAGCGATCGAAAATTCCCCCGGCACATGCTCGAAAAGAGCTCTGCCACATAAAACAAAAGCAAAGGCTCGCAGAGTTAACTGGCTCCCAGTCCAAGTCCATGCATCTCTCTTCTTTAATTAATTACTCTTAATCAGGAGTATGAAACTGTCAGCAAATGGCTGCAAACTGTTTTTCCCCAGCCTGGCGACGTCTTATCTTGTTTTTAAAATTGTTGCGCCGTCGATCTCTTATTCTCAACAAGAATGCACCTAACCTAACCTGGCTTGCTTGCTAGTCATGGTCTTTCTTTGTCTAAACAACGGTAGCTTGGGAAGACTTGCTAAACCGTCGGCAGATAAGCTACCGGTCGACCAAGATGATAAAACTAGGGAGATTATGCGGGCGTTGGCGTCAGCTGCGCTGTGCAGCAAAATTAGCCAATGACCGACGTGGCATGTGCAGGGACGAAGCCAGCATGCAAGTATAGGGGGCAAGTTTGTTCATGAAGGAGGCAAAGTTCATACAAAGTAAAAAAAAATTAGCTACAACAACCATTATCATAGTAGAAAATTCCATTTCTATAAATCTAAAAGAGAGGTAGAAAAAAACATGGGCATCACTCTTGAGGTCCGGCCGGCTAGCTGTAGTGAGATTCTGTGGAAACACCATGAAGCCTCCCGTTCATCATCGTGCATAAATATTCTTCTGGCTGTACTGTACGTTGTGGATGGATGTACCTGTTCCGTGCTGGAAGCAGCAAATCGATGGGTCCGAGGCCGTCCCGTGACATCCAGCGTAGTAAGGGGTTGTTTGGTTACTAACTTTGTCAAAGATTGTCATATTTATGGTTAGATAAATTTGATCAATTTAGATGGATGTTTGGTTCAAGTCATATCTTAAACAAGCCATATTAGTATCCTACATCATATACACACATAACAGTGTGGCAAGATTTGCTTAGTCTTGCCAACTTATGACTTTCATTTTAAAGAACTAACCTTAAGACAAAATGTGACAATATTGTATGACAAAATGTAACATTGGTAGGTGTAGAATCAAACAGCCCCTAAATCAGAGTCCAAATGGCAGGCAAATGTTGTCAACCGATGCCAAGATTCGTGGAGGTGCGAGACACGATGTAACACGGATCGCGTGCGACATGTCGCCCACACATCGCTTTGGTCGCCTCGCCTGCTATCTCTCGGTGGATGCAGTGCGCGCGCCTCTATGCGTGTACGTGATTTCCGTCGGTCGTGGGTTAAACAAAAGAAAGCCGCGTGCATTTTCAGCTGCGGGTGGCCAGCTCCCGCAATCCGTGCCGCGCACATTTTCCACAACGGAAACGGGGGAACAAGAACGCGTCCAGCTCGTGTCGTTATCGTATACTACTAGTACTACCCACCATGTGATGCAACCAGATGGACAACTATAGTAGTACTACAGAAGTGATAACAATCCTTGGAGTGGATTATGCTAACTCCTCCTCCAGCTCCTAATTCTCTTTCCCGGCGGTGATGATTAGGCTAGCCGGAAAGGCAACGAGCTATACATGGGCCCCATCCCCATGAACGACTGTGGCATCCCCTTTTTATCGTGAAAAATATATTATCATTGCATTTGGGACTAAGTAAGTAGCATGGCACTGCAACTTATCGCTATGATTAACGAGGGTGGTGATGATGGGATCCAGTGCT
Organism: Hordeum vulgare subsp. vulgare; assembly: GCF_904849725.1. Taxonomy (NCBI): domain Eukaryota; kingdom Viridiplantae; phylum Streptophyta; class Magnoliopsida; order Poales; family Poaceae; genus Hordeum; species Hordeum vulgare. Next base: position 414,833,898 of record NC_058520.1, on the reverse strand, counting down.
AACTACTACTCTAAGCAAGCTAGCTAGACCGATCAAGAGGAGCGTAGAATAAAGCGGTGGGCAGATAGCAGCAATCCTACGTGGGAGCGTGGGGCGCCTATGATCGAGTGCGACCCACCCAACCTTAAACCCGACTTTGGATTGGATGCGACGGCGACATTTGTCGAGTAGAGCGGAAACCAGAAAGGGCGGGCAGGGCAAGTGGTGATCCGAAGCAACGGGCGGTCCGGTGGTGGCCAGCGGCGCCGGACGTTCGAGCGAGCAATCTGCTGGCGATCGCGGGTCGTGTCGTCGCGACCCATGGCGGAAAAGGAAAGATGCGAGGCGTATTGAAGCCGCACCGAAAGATGTGTACTAACCGTCACTATAAGAGCATCTCCAACACGCGCGCTTCACGCCGCGTCTAAAAAACGAGTTTGCCGCGCGTTGGTCGTCTGGTTTGGCGCGTCGCGCAGCACTGACTCCAGCAGTAGCTATAAAATGCAGCGCGCGCTCCGTTCCAGCAGCGCGCGCCGCTGCAGCAGCGTTCAAAATGCAATGAAACATTCATCAAAATGCAATAACATGTGAAATTTAACACAAACAAGTAGATGAATAAAAGTCATGCCCACAAGTTCATCCAACTAAGTTCAAAATACAAGTTCATCCAACAAAGTTGAAGACATATAACACATCAATCATCTTCCTCGTCGTCTTTCTCTTCTTCCGAAGACGATTCTTCCGTCTTCGAAGATGAATCTTTCTCCCTAACCTCATCACGCACCGCATCACGTGTAGCTCCGACGGTCTTGGCAAGATCTTCAACGGCATTTTCATGGGTATGTGTGTGAGGCACATCGAAAGACATTCCACCCATGGCCGGAGGTGCACCCATGCCGCCCATGAGAGAAGCAAAACTCATGCCACCCATGCCTCCCATAGCGTTGGAGAGTGCTCCAAAGAAGAGGCTGCGCGCGAGGCTGACGGTCGGCGGAGCTCCGGCGGCGGCGGCGGCGCCAGCGCCAACGCCCGCCGCGCTAGGGTTTTCGGCGGAGGCGGGGGGGGGGGGGGGGGGGTCGCGGCTATACAGCGGGGTCAGCGGGGCGCTGGTGTGCGCGTCCATGGTGGCAGGGGCGCTGGCGCCGGCGCGCGCGGGAGAAAGGAGGAAGAATAGGGAGAGTTCGCGCGCGCGCTCGAGTCTGCCGCGCGCCGAAGTGGACGCCCGAAATACACAGTGCGGGATGGGGCTATGACCAGCGCGTCCAAATCGTTTTAGCGCGCGCGGTTTTAGCGCGCCCGCTGGAGCTGTCCGCCGCGTTGCGCGCGCGCTATATTTACCTTTTTTGCCGCGCGGCGCTAGTATAGCGCGGCTGTTGGAGATGCTCTCATGAGCGTACAGTGCCCTACGTACTCCACCAGACAGCACTGTGACGAGAACTGGCGGTACACGTACGCATGCGGCGGGGGGCGCCCGACCCCTACTCGATCCATCACCTTGCCTTTTGCTGAATCACCAATGCAACAGTGGTGGTAGTAGCAGATTCGATCGGATCGGACAGCACCGTACCTATCTGGTGGAAAGATGTCATTTACCGGCCAATTATTTTTTCTAACCTAAAGCACAAACAAATTGCACATCCGACCCAGTTTGAAAATAAGCTCAAATATAACTTCTTTGCGTGACGCCATTCATCGTGACGTTTGAGTTTCAAAGAAGACGCCACGCATCCTGGCGTCTGGCACGGGCCCGCTCCATTCCCCCCCTTCTGTTGACCGGCTGACGTGGCAAAGGGAACAGACGCCGCGGGCCATGGCGTCTGCACCCCGACCAGACCCAAACGCCGCGCACCCTGACGTCTGGCCCCGATAACTACCGCATGCCCACCCCTTCTTCCTCCTCACCCCTCCCTCTCTGTGTTCTGTTCTCTGTCTCTCTCTCGCCCCCACCTTCCTCCTCACCACCCCCCTTGATCTACTCCCTCCTTTATCAAAACTAACAGATCGGACCCCCCAAGCTTCATTGAGGTAATCTCCCCCAAACTATCCAATTATTTTTTATTTTAACATTATATTTTGATAGTATTTTGGTACATTAGGTTATGTTAGATTACATGATTTTCTCTTAGTTTTAGGGATTGTTTGATAGTTGTTAGATTATATAATTGAATATGTTTAGGTAGATTTTATGTAGTTGTATGTTGAATATGTGTATAGTTGAATATGTATGTGTAGATTATATAGTTAGGCATATAAGTATGTGTAGATTAGATTATGTAGGTCTTAATTTTAGATAGATTATATAGTTGAATATGTTAGATGATGATATGTATGTGTAGGTGTGTTAGATATGTTAGATGATATATGTTAGGCATAGTTTATTTGGATGTTGATGGTTTTTTTATAGCATAGTGGATGATATATGTTAGGCATATGTTAGATTATATAGTTGGATGATATATGTTAGGCATAGTTAGGCATATTTTTTAGATATGTATGTGTAGGTCTATGTATTGTCCTTTGGTTATTTTTTTGCAAAAGAGAGATGATGAAATTCGATGTATGTTATTTTTTCGTAGGATGGCGGATGATAATGGCCCTTGGTATGATGGATCAATAGAAGAGTTTGACAGAGTGCACCGTGGTCGTGCAATTGAGAATCGTAAGGTATGATGGATTAATCGAAGACTTGTCAATTATTTGTGTTTTTTATGTTTGTTTGTCGTCCTGACATGAAGCTCACATTCTTTGTAGAATGTAGTAGCTATGCGCATGAGGGGTCATGCTGCAAATGACTTTCCCCACGACGTGCGATACGAGCCCTACATTGCAAGGTTGGGTCTGTTGCCCTTTGTTTTGCAATTCAAGAGGAACCCACCATCGGTGAACCATGCAGCGCTCACCGCACTGACTGGTCGTTGGAGGCCCGAGACACACTCTTTCCACCTTCTTTGTGGGGAGATGACGATGACCTTAGAGGACATGGCCATGATAAGCGGCCTTCCTCTCAACGGCGATGCCGTTACGGGTCATGTCAGTGTCGTTAACTGGCTATAGCGGGTTGGCGTCTTAATTGGTGTTGATCCCCCTCCCCCTCTGCCAGGCAAGCCTGATGCCTCAAAAGTGAAGCATTCCTGGTTAAAAGAAGTGAGAGGAGGACCGTGCCCCGCGGATGCCGATGATATTATCGTGTGCAGCAATATGCTCGGGCCTATCTTTGGTATATACTAACCAAAGTAGTCTTCACAGACGCAACCGGTAACTCGGCACTCTCGATGTATTTGGAGCACCTAAGGAACTAGGATATTCCGTTTAGCTGGGGTTCAGCAGCACTATCATACTTGTATCGTCAGGTGAGAGCTATCTGCAGACATTTTCTTTTTAATTTTTCATGCGTCACACATTGCTAACATTTATGTTTAATTGCAGTTGGATCAGGCGTCAATGAGGACAAGATAATCATCTTCATTGTGTGGGTTCGTGTGGAGCCTCTCTATGTGGATGTGGGAGCGGTTGCCGGTTGGACGGCCCATGTTAAAGAACCCTGATAACCCAAACCCCAATCCACAAGAAGGGCTTCATGATGTAGATCCATATCGTCGCCCGACAGTTGCCTATCATTGGGATCAGGTGTCTGTTTACATAGGAAGCTCTCATGTGCGATACAAGTGTTATGTGAATGAGCTGGACACCTTAACTGCTGAATAGGTACCAACATTTCAGTTCCTTGTATTGTAGGTTTTTCTGACGGCCATATTAGAACGTGTACCTAACATCTCAACCCGTCCTATTGTTGTATGTTTTCTGGCGGCCTTATGAGGAAGATCGTGAGTACGACCTCAACCAGGTGTGCACGCGTGATAGTAATATTTGGAGGTCTAGGTGTCCAATGATATGCTTTTACGCTCTCGAATTCCACTTTGTAGACCGTGTTGCCAGGCAATTTGGGAAACGCCAAGGTATTCCAACTGAGGAGACCAGGAGTGTAATCACAAGTCTGCATCGGTAAGCCAAAATGATTCATGAGATTTTGCACTATAGCATTGTGAAAGTTTATGTTTGATAATCGTTTGAACCATCGTGCATCGTTTTAGGTACAGTCGAAGGAACAATCAGGATATATCGGATTGGGCTGCCAAACAATAAACGTGAATAGCAATGTGGAATCAGAGAGAGACGTTAATTGACAAAGAGAATAGACCCCACAATGATTCTGCCTACCAGAAATATCTTTTGTGGTATGCAGAGCGTTACCGGTTGAAGCTTAAGCCCGGTTGGACTAGGGAAGGGTGGTCTGAGTTGGTGTCAGAAGATCCATCTGCTGCAGAAGGGTATCATGCCTTCAACATGGCTATGCGAGATACCGGAGGTAGTCAAGTGGACTATGCACCCATGCATGACGAACTAGTAAGTGAATGAATCAGAACCAACCATCATTACATTGTCTTCTTCAATTCTGAATGTTTGTTGTGTTAATGAATTGAAGGGTAGAGAGTTCCTTATGTGCGTGAACGATGCCAATGTAGCACTTAGTCATCCCCGAGGAGGTGCATCATCTGAGAGAACTCTTAGGACCACGTTGGAGGTATGATCATGTTTACAAATGTTTGTCTTAATGAATTACTTATTTGCGTCTAACATAGTGTTTTGTGTTTTCTCATAAGTTTAAGTCAAGGTTCCACAAGTGGGCAGTTATGCTTTCTTGCCACGGTGCTCAGTCCGTGGAGGTGTTTACAGGTGGTACAAGCCGCTCTTCTAGAGCTCGGCATCATCGGCTGACCATTGATGACATAGAAGAAGAGGAAGAAGAAGAGACGGCACAGGAGCATGAGGTAGATATTGATGCTCCACAACCATCACAGTCGTCACAGCCGTCACAGTCCAGGAAGAAGAAGACACCACGTGTGGCGAGAAAGAAGAGATTAAATTCTCGGTTTCATAGCCCGGAGTATAGTCGTAAGAATTTGCCTAAGGGGATGCGGTATATTGAAGAAGAGGAAGACAAGGAAGAGGAAGAGGAGGAAGATATAGAAGAGGAAGAGACAGAGGGAGAAGAGGAGTCTAGCTAAGAAGAGGAGGAGGAAGTGCCTACCAGAAAGGGGAAGCCGCGAAGAGAGGAAGAAGGAAGTGAAGTGAAGTGCACTTGATATGTCATCTTTAATTTGTGAACCTGTCGTGAAGTGAACTTGTCGTGTAGTGAACACCTTATGTTATCTTGAATTCTTGAAGTTGTCATGTAGTGAACACCTTATGTTATCTTGAATTCGTGAACATGTCATGAAATGAAATGAAGTGCACCTGTTATGTTATCTTCAATTTGTGTACTTGTTATGAATGATAAAGATTACATAGTTGGAATGATAAAGATTACATAGTTCAAATGATAAAGATTACATAGTTGGAATGATAAAGATTGCATAGTTGAAATGATAAAGATTGCATAGTTCAAATGATAAAGATTACATAGTTGAAATGATAAAGATTGCATAGTTCAAATGATAAAGATTACATAGTTCAAATGATAAAAATTACATAACAGGCCGATGGATACATGTCATTATAGTTCCAAATGACAAAGATTACATAGCCAAATTGTCGTTAGGTCCACGATTGCAGCAAATGACATCATTTCTTTATTTGACCCATGCCCAACGACAAGCCTGCTTCGTCAGTGGCGAAAAAGGTTGCCTCACTAACCAATCAATGACCTGGCCATGGTTGTGAATGTTAAACTGTTGATGTTCTTCCATTGTTGCACACAATGCAACTTGCATTGCAAGATCACGCCGGCAATCTTTTTCCCTCTTCTTCAGCTTCTTAATCTCGCTCTCTTTTTTGTTGATCATTCTTTTGGCAACGTACTTACAGAAACAATAGTTTGAAAAGGCTCTACACGCCGCATTCAACGCATCAACGGCTGCCACCCAATAGGTCACTTTTTCCTCAATAAATTTGCGTTCACGCTTCGTCGCCGCCTCAGCAGAAGCCTCAATGTAAATGAACGGTCTCATCCTGTATTTCAGAAAATGACTACTCAATACACACTAACTACTCAATACACACTAAATTTAGCTAGGGTTTCTCTAAGATGTAAAAAATGTAAGATGTACAAAATGTATCATAATAAGGAGGTTCAACAAAAAAATGGATGAATCGGAGGAGAATACTACAAGGAACAAAGTTTATGGACAGATTTATGTTAGGGAATCACCTTCTTGCTCGGATTCGATGGGGGTCTTGAGGGGAAGGAGATAGAAGGAGAGCAGAAATGAAGCAGCAATGGTAGGGGAAAGTGAGTGTGGTGGGACCCACACCAACAGTCCACCACATAGTCTAGTTGGGTTGAGGAGCCAAATGCCAGGGACCCTGGCGTCTTGTCATGTGGCCAGGGCCAAACGCCAGGGTCCCTAGCGTCTGGGTGCGCACAACAGGAACCCGTAGCTTTGCACTAAACTGGACATATGAGACGCCAGGGTCCGTGGCGTCTGGGTGCGCACAACAGACACCAGTAGGTTTGCACTAAATTGGACTTATGAGACGCCAGGGACCCTGGCGTCTGGCCCCTTCGCCTCGTCATCTGGTCAACGAGAGGCTGATCGACTGGGCCCAGCCAGACGCTAGGGACGCTGGCGTCTCCAGTGCAACCCAGACGCCAGGGATGTTAGCGTCACGTAAAGAGGTCAATTTTGAACGTATTTTTAAACTAGGGTGAGATCTGGGTTTTCTTTGCACCAAAGGTTAGAACAAAAAATTCGGCCTCATTTGCCGGATCACTATGGTTCACAATGTGGTGCATGTTAGAGCGAAAAGAGAGAAAGAGGGAGTCGCTCTCCCCCTCCCCTGCATCGCCCTCTTCTCATGACTCGGGGGCGAAACCCTAGTCGCCGCCCTCTACTCCTTCCCCGTCGGCGAAGCCGGACTGGATCGAGTGACGACGGCGGCGGGGCATTTCTTCCGTGGGCGGCTCTCTCTCTCGGGCGCAACCCCGCAGTGGCTCGCCGTCGGGGGATGTTGTGTCTGGGGATGCTAGCCATCGGGTGAGCGTGGTGATGTGGCGGGGCAGCGCATCGCGGTGGATGTTGCGCGGGGCGGACTGGGTTGGATCTGGGCTTGAGTGGGCCCGTCATGCCGGCGACCTCGGCTCGCGGTGGGTTGACGCGCAGTGGTGGCGGCGATGTGGCGCGGGGTTTGGCGCTGCAGTGGCGATGAGGAGGCTCGTTGGATGAGCGCGCGGTGGTGTTTTCGAGCCAGCTAGATCTAGCTCGGGCAGCGACGGACCCGATCTGGGCATGTTGTGTCCCTGGGTTCTCTAGTGTGCAGCGGATTCGCCGATCGTCCTCCCACGGAGATGGAAGGAGCGGCAGTATTCAGTTCTGGTGATGGGTGCGTCCAAGGCTTGGTCCCTAGCATAGGTGTGCTTTTCTCCGGACGAAAGTCTTGCTCCTAGCCGGTGTCGACAACATCTGTGGATGTTGCTTCCTTGTTGAAGGCTTCACCGAGGAGTTTTGCACCTATCCCGCTCTTGAGTTCTAGTCTCCCGGTGAAAACCAAGATCTGCTTATCGGATCGGCGATGGCGGCGCTCTTGGCATCATTTCTTTGATGGAAGCATCATTTTGGAGTTTGGCCTCTTGGGTGGAGCACCCTGTTTGTGGTTGAGCGGTTTACGGGGAGCTTTCGGTGATGAGATGTCTGCCGTGGTGTATTAGGTCGTGGCTAGTGGGTGTCCAATGGTGGCTGCACATTTGAAGGACTCTGGACATGCGAGCAACCTTAGACAAGTCAGGTTGGTCCTCCTCCCGACGATGGAGGAGCACATGCCCGCTCCTCTTTCGGATATGGTTTCTCTCTCCAGTGTCGATGACGCTATCTATCGGGCTTGTGGCGGTCATGATCTATACTTTAGAATGGTCCTTCTGAGCGAAGTTCTGGCAAAGTCGAAGTCGTCGGGCTGCGAGCGCGGTGGGCGATATACGATGACTCCGACCTCCTCGGTGTTGTGCCTTTCTGTTTTGTGTTGTGTTGGCTCGGCCTATTGGCGCCTTTGTATGTCTTAGTGGTGATTTTGACCTAATGTAACTAAGTGGTGTGGGTCGTATGTGCGTTGTACATGTTTTTGCCCAGTTTCCCTTATAAACCGAGTAGTTTCAGCCATCGGCTCCTTCTTCTGCAATGGAAAACTTAGCAACTCTCCTGCTAACTTCCGAAATAAAGTGGTGCATGCAGATTTCTGCAAGGGTGGGACAGTATGTATCGTACTCCAACCATTTTGCAATGCGGTGCACATAACGAATGGGACACATAAGTGTTGAAAGCACCACTCAAAAAAGTAAAGGACCTAAACAACGCCCATGTCGCTCCCCCCGCGGGTGACCTTCCTCCCAGATCTCCTCCTCTCCTTGTCGCCATCGGGAGGAGCCGCCGAGCAAAGCCCGTGGGATAGCGGTGGCGGCGGGGCCTTTCGTTTTTTTCCCTCTCGCAAGGTCTAAGCACCGTGGGGCCGCTTAGCCGAGGAGAGGCATTGAGGGCACGACGATCCAGTGCGGTGGGCGCGACGCCCGCCACGAGTGGTGCACGATTATGTGCAGTGGGCACGACCACTCAGCGCCATGATGCACACCGGGAGCGTCGATATGATGTGGTGGTGCGCTGCGGGCACGGTTGGAGCACCTGGTGGAGGTGATGGGCGCGACCTGTTCGTCTTGTGGGCCCAGGAGCAGCGTGGCTGCGCTCGTCGCCATTGCCGGGCGCTGCAAGAGGACGCGGGCTCCTCCCAGTGGGCGGCCCTTGGCTCAGTGCGGCCGGATATGGTAGCCCTTGATGGTCGGATCTGGCGCCCTGAAAACTGTGGACTCGGAGGCGGCTCGGCCAGCGACTTGCTTCCACCGGGTCTGAAGTGGCTCCACATCGGGTTTGCGGTCTGCCCTGGCGTGGTCTTGGCAGGGCCTTCGGGTTGCTATGGCACGGCACCACCGGTGGGGCTCCTGCTAGTTCTGTGTGGTGCAACAAGTGGCGTTTGCTGCTCCGGTCTGGTGGTGGTGTGTTGGAGACATCGTCCCCGACATAGGTGTTCGGTTCCTCGACAAAATTCATGCTCAATTTGAGCGAATGGCGAATGATGCCCTCGGGTGTGATTTTCCTTGTTGGAGGCGCCATCGAGGGGGTCCGTCACCTCTCCTTGCTCCATGTTCTTGTCTACTGGTGAAAACCGTATGCAATGGTGGCGCGTGTGGTGTCATTACTTCTTTTGAAGCATTGCTTTGGAGCCAATTCTGGTGATGGATCAATTGGTTGGTGGTTGTGCGGTGGTTTTGGAGTAGGCAGCTGTTTGGAGGGCGTGGAGTCTTTGGTTGTGCTTCCATTCGGAGCAGGTTGTTTTGGTCGACGAAGAGAGCAATAGGAGCATCCTTCACATGCAATTAGCATTAGACGAGCTATGTCGGCTAGGCTTGTGGGATTTGGGGGCATAGGTTCTTCGCTCTCTCGGACCTGTCGTTCCCCCCCAAGGTCCTCAAGGTTTGCGGATATGCTCGTGGCTGCCGAGTATAATGCGGCGGTTGTCAATGTTTACTCTCGTAGCACTGAAGACACTCGAGTGCCCGACCGGGTGTGTTGTGAGGTTTTCGCCTTCCGGCGTCTTGTATGTTTCGTGGTGCTCTAGGTCTAGTCTAGCTAGACATTGCTATGGTTTTTGCCCAGTTTTCCATAATAGACTGAGCAATCCGTTTTTTCCTTCTTGTTTTTTAGCACTTGCCTTTATGTTGTGCATTCCTCCTTTGGAAGTGTTCTTGCAATGCCTTCTTCTGATTAATGAATTTGGCAGCTCTCCTGCTCACATCCAAAAAAATGCAGTCCACATAGGAAAGCGTCGCCACCCTCTCCAACCCGGGCGTGCTAGTCTGGATCAGAGAAAATCGCCCACTCGCCAACGCCGTCGAAATTAGGAATGCCATCGCCATCAAGTTCGTCGTCGACCGCAAGTACATCAAGGTGGTACTGCGGTACCCAGAGGACTTATTCATCCTCTTCATGCATTTGCACCACTGCGCCATCGCCACCGCCTCGCCTGGGCGCTTCAGCCAGGGTGGGATGGACATCCACATCACCAAGTGATCATCGGAGGCCAATGCCGATCTCATGGAGGCGTACCACCACGTCCACCTCTGCATTAAAAATGTGCCGCTCAACGCCTGGTGCAACAAGCTGGCAATGCAGGTGCTCGGCCCCAACACATTCCTGCACTACTTCGATGTCGCCACCATGCAAAGAGAATACCCCTCCCCCTCAACCTCTTGGCGTGGTACGTCAACCCCTCTACTATCCCCAGGGTTATGAGGCTGATGCTCACTAGGAGGCAGTCGGCAGGCTACAACAGCGGGCCTAGTGCTACTGTTGGTCGGCGCGGTCTCAAGCGATGCGTCTTGGTGCATCTCGACCTAGTGGAGGACTTCACGCCCGATGCCAACGACAACATACCATGTAGCCCTTGCTCCTCTCATCCTTTCCCCTTCACCTATGGGGTAATCGATGGCGAGTCAAGTATGTAGGACAGGACGGAGGTGGTTGTGTGGCGTCGTGATGATGACCAATACACATACATGTGCAACGACGATCGCGACCTCCAGCGCGGGCGCAGTGACCATGATGATCATGCCCCCTCCTGGATGGATCGCTTCTTTTGAAGCAGATCACGTGCTCCAGAGCACCGTGACGATGAGGGGCGTCGAGGCTCATGTGGAGGCCAACGCAATGACAGAGATGATCGTTGGCATGACCGTGGGTGCGATGGGTGTCATCATCGCCCATAGGACTGTGACACGCGCTCCATCAACCTGAAGCTTGTGCAACGGCTGTCGGACGATGCTGTCCTCCCGACCTCTAGCAGGCGCAGCCGTCGCTGTCTCGTTTACTGCCAGCCGCGTGTCAGGCGCTATGGAGGTGCAGCTAGCTTAGTCTGTGAGGACACTCGCGGACGCTCGCCTTCTCCTTCGCCGCGGTCGAGCTCCTTCAATGTGGTGCAGCTCAGCTCCTCCTCTGGTCAGGCCTCCTAGCTATGCTGGATCGCCCCCTGCTTCAGGGCCAGCCTGTGTCCTATCCCGGCGTGTCCCCTCTCGCCAATGCACGCACTGGCACCGCCACGCACAACAATAATGCATGTGATCGAGATCATTTCGGACCCCTCCCCTCCTTCTGATCAAGACTTTGGGACTGTTGTTGCCATGCTACCCCGCTCTCCTTACATGCCCGAACTGGCATCTACGACCCATGAAGCTGAGCCGACCACCCCGGTCTTCGTCCAATTCTAGAAGAAGCGGTGTGCACCCCCCTATCCGTTGCATGTCAGCTACCACTTCTTGTGGTGCCTAGATCACCTTCCCCAAGGCCAAGACCGCCGACGAAGAGGAGAACATGAAAGCAGAGTTGCTCCAAGGTGGTTTTGGTAATTAATAACAACATATGCATCATTGGACTAATGAGTTTATTCAAGTATATTTCAGAAAAGTTCAAAGTTGCTTTGGCTATAGGATTGAGTGGAGATGTCCCTTTGATCAAGGAAGGAATGGGATTGGCTAAAGCTTCAAGCAAGAAGACTCTTCATTTTAAACTTTGTGAGAAATCACATGAGTCCATAGGAAAGCCAATACTATTAAAAGGGGATGAGGTGTTATGATGAATTGGTTGCTCGAGTGCTTAGAGTTAGCCACCAAAAAAACTCACCCACTCTTCCTCAAAATATATGTGTCCCAAGCCAAATATCCCAAATCGATGCCACCAATATTTATCACTCGACCCTACCGATTTTAGACTTAGGTAGATCCCAGCCAAACCCTACCTTCTCGGTGCAACCGTGATACGTCTCCAACATATCTATAATTTTTTATTGTTCCATGTTATTATATTATTTGTTTTGGATGTTTTATATGCATTAATATGTTGTTTTATATCATTTTTGGGACTAACCTATTAATCTAGAGCCTAGTGCCAGTTTCTGTTTTTCACGTTTTTGAGTATTGCAGATAAGGAATATTAACTGGAGTCCAAACGGAACAAAATCTCCGGAAAGATTTTTCTTGGACCAGAAGAGACCCAGGAGACTCGGAGTAGGGGGCAAGGCACTTTCCGGAAGGCCACAAGCCTACATGGCGCGCCCTGGGGGTGGCCGCGCCCCCTAGCATGTGGGCCCCTACAGGTCTCCTAACCCTATTCTTTGGCCTATAAATTGTTGGGAAACGTAGTAGTAATTCAAAATTTTCCTACGTCATCCAAGGATCTATCTAGGAGAAACCAACAACAAGCAATGGGGTAGAGCATCTTCGTACCTTTGAAGATTACTAAGCGGAAGCGTTACTAGAACGCGGTTGACGGAGTCGTACTCGTAGCGATTCAGATCGCACAAGATTCCGATCTAAGCGCCGAACAACGGTGCCTCTGCGCTCAACACACGTGCAGCCCAATGACGTCTCCCACACCTTGATCCAACAAGGATAGAGGAGAGGTGGAGGGAGAGCTTCGACAACACGACGGCGTGGTGACAGTGGAGCTATGTAGTTCTCCCGTTGGGCTTCGCCAAGCACTACAGAGGACGAGGACGAGGAGAGGTAGGGCTGCGCCGAGGGGAGGAAGAACTTGTGTGTTTGCAGCCCCAAACCCCTTGGGTTTATAAAGGAGGAGAGGGAGGAGGGTGCGCCACCTCTAGGGTTTCCCCTAGGTGGTGTGGCAGCCCTATATGGGAGAGGGGCGGTGGCCAAGTGGAGGAGGAGGTGGCGCCCTAGGGTTGCTTGCCACCCAAGGCAACCCCACGCCTAGGGTTTGCCCTCCCTCTCCCTCTTGTGCGCCTTGGGCCCAAGGTGGATGGCGCACCAGCCCACCTAGGGGGCTGCTTCCCATCCACTCTTGCCCCATGTAGCCCCTTGGGGCTGGTGGCCCTTCCCGGTGAACCCCCGGAACCCTTCCGGTGGTCCCGGTACATTACTGGTGATTCCCGAGACACTTCCGGCGATCAAATCCTCACTTCCTATATATGAATCTCTACCTCCGGACCATTTCGGAGCTCCTCGTGATGTCCGGGATCTCATCCGAGGCTCCGAACAACCTTCGGTATCCACATACTATTCCCATTACAACCCTAGCGTCATCGAACCTTAAGTGTGTAGACCATACGGGTTCGGGAACCATGCATACATGATCGAGACACCTCTCTGGTCAATAACCAACAGCGGGGTCTGGATATCCATGTTGGTTCCCGCATGTTCCACGATGATCTCATCGGATGAACCATGATGTCAGGGATTCAATCAATCTCATATGCACCATGATGTCGGTATCCCTATACCCTGTTCTATCTCGTTGCCGGCAAGTCTCTTTACTCGTTCCGTAACACATCATCCCGTGTCTAACTCCTTAGTCACATTGAGCTCATTATGATGACGGATTACCGAATGGGCCCAGAGATACCTCTCCGTCATACGGAGTGACAAATCCCAGTCTCGATTCGTACCAACCCAACACACACTTTCGGAGATACATGTAGTGCACCTTTATAATCACCTAGTTATGTTGTGACGTTTGATACACCCAAAGCACTCCTATGGTATCAGGGAGTTGCACAATCTCATGGTCTAAGGAATGATACTTGACATTAGAAAAGCTTTAGCAGACGAACAATACGATCTAGTGCTATGCTTAGGATTGGGTCTTGTCCATCACATCATTCTCCTAATGATGTGATCCCGTTATCATTGACATCCAATGTTCATGATCAGGAAACCATGACCATCTATTGATCAACGAACTAGCCAACTAGAGGCTCACTAGGGACACATTGTGATCTATGTATTCACACATGTATTACGGTTTTTGGTTAATACAATTATAGCATGAATAATAGACAATTATCATGAACTAGAAAATATTATAATAACCACTTTATTATTGCCTCTAGGGTATATTTGCATCATAAATTCCCAAATATTACCATATCACAAAAATAGCCACGAAAATACTTCTACGCCGCGGGGAGCCTGTGTTCTCGAGAGATCCAATCTCGGAGCCTTTTCCGGCAATCTGCCGAAGAGGGAATTGATCACGGAGGGCATCTACATCAACTCCATTGCCCCTCCAATGATGTGTGAGTAGCTCACCACAGACCTACGGGTCCATAGCTAGTAGCTAGATGGCTTATTCTCTCTCTTTGATCTTCAATACCATGTTCTTCATGATCTTCATGGAGATCTATCCGATGTAATACTATTTTGCGGTGTGTTTGTCGAGATCCGATGAATTGTCAGTTTATGTTCAGATTATCTATGAATATTATTCGAGTCTCTTCTGAATTTTTATATGCACGATTTCATATCTTTGCAAGTCTCTTCGAATTATTGGTTTGGTTTGGCCAACTAGATTGGTAATTCTAGCAATGGGAGAAGTGCTTAGTTTTGGGTTCAATCTTGCGGTGTCCTCACCCAGTGACAAAGTAGGGGTAGGGAGGCACGCATTGTATTGTTGACATCGAGGATAAAAAGATGGGGTTTTCATCATATTGCTTGAGTTTATCCCTCTACATCATGTCATCTTACTTAATGTGTTACTCTGTTCTTCATGAACTTAATACTCTAGATGCAGGCAGGAGTCGGTCAATGTGTGGAGTAATAGTAGTAGATGTAGAATTGTTTCGGTCTACTTGACACGAACGTGATGCCTATATGCATAATCATTGCCTTATATATCTTCATAATTATTTTCTTTTCTATCAATTGCTCGACAGTAATTTGTTCACCCACCGTATTATTTTCCTTCATGAGAGAAGACTCTAGTGAAACATATGGCCCCCGTGTCGGGGCGACACCTATGGGAACCTCCATGGATCCCTTCATCGTTCGGCGGGGAGAGGGGTGGCACCAAGAGCAGAGCTAGCGATCAGCAGCGGGAACATTTTTACCCAGGTTCGGGCCGCTTAGTGCGTAAAACCCTACTCCTGCTTTGTGTGTTGTATTAGGTGTTTGTTGTAGGATTACTTGCTATAGTGATTGCCTACTGGCCAATGCCCAAAGTGTCTAACCGCTAAAGTGTCTAACCCCTTAAAGTCTCTCACCCTTTAGAACTGAGCCTTGGGCCTCCATTTATAGGAAAAGGGGTCACCAACAGTGCTCAACAGTGGATTCATGAGCTATACAATGAATAGGGTCCATCTTTATCCATCTATCGCGGTGTCAGGGGCATTAAATGCTTCGTCAGTCTCCTGACCTACCTCAGGATGGTATCGACACGTACCCAGGTGTTTCAACACCCGAGTGTTGTGTTGGCGCATGAGGGATGCGCTCGCGTTGTGGTAGTCAGTGGCATTGTGGCAGGAGGGAACACCGCGTCGCGCGAAGGGAGCTTGCCAGGCTGGTGCCCTCGCCAGTGGCCTAGTGTGCCTTCCCGACAAGGAAAGCTTGTCGGGGCCATGTCTATCTTCCCGGCAAGGAGGACTTTTCGGGGCCTTGGATGTCTTCCCGGCAAGAAAGGCTTGCCGGGGCCTTGGATGTCTTCCCGTCAAGAAAGGCTTGCCGGGGCCTTGTAGCTTAGACTTGTTCCTCACACCCTTGGAGGGGTGTGGCCCTGGTGAGCTTGGGGATTAATCTTGCTGCCAGCCTTCATCGTGCCTTGCCGTCAAAGGGTTTGCCGGCGTCCGTGCACAAGTCTGGGGCACAGGAGACCCGAGTCTTCAGTGCACCGACAAGAGCCCCTGGGCGTGGGCCACACACGCATGCGAGGCATTTTTTGGCCAGGACCAAAGTGGTGCATGAGCCTGTGTGACAGGGTGTCTTGTAGGCTGGAGCCATTGCTAGTGGTCTTTCCCCACGTCGCGCATTGAACGCATGAAGTGGAGAGGCGTGCACACAGTGGCCGTCCCACCTCCCAAAGCATTTCTGCCATGCACGAGGCATGCACAGTAACAGTCAGGAAAGTGACGATCGTGTCCTTAAAAGCCGCAGTCGTGGCAGGCCCGCCCTTGAATGCATTGGTGCAGCAGGGCGGCTCCATGTTCGCCCGTGACCATGGGCGATTGGGCGAGAGGGGCGGCGGTTTCTGGAGTGAGGAGGGCTAGCCCCCGTGCCTCTCCCTATAAATTAGGGGGTTTGCGAGAGGGTTTTGTTCATCCATCCAACTCCTGAAACACACAACACCCCTAGCCTGGGTTGCGCCGCGGGCCTCACCATTTTTTGTCATCTTGAACTTTTGTCCGACAAGCATTTGATACGTCCCAAATGTATCTATAATTTCTCCTTGTTCCATGATCTTTTGGGTGACATTGTTATATGTTTTTCTACACTTTTATATCTTTTTACACATATTTGGACTAACCTACTAACTCAGTGCACCCAGTGCCAGTTTATGTCTGCTCATGTCTTTTTTGCGGGGCTTTTACCCAATTTTCCGAAGTCCCAAAATCCCGAGAAAAATATGTAAAAATCAGCGCACCAGAAGCTTCACGAAGCAAGAAAGGGGGCCAAAGGGGTGCCAAGGGCCGCCTAAGCGACCTGTGGGTGCGGCCCACCCCTAGGCCGCGCAAAAAGGCCGCCTGGGTGGGGCCCACGCCCTCTGGTGCCCTCCTTTCGCCTATATTTACTCCTCCAAGAGAAAACCCTTGGAGATCGGGAGCGTCACGAGACCTTTTGCCGGCACCCTGCCGGAGGGAGGATTGACCTCCGGGAGCTTCTCCACCGCCATGGACGCTTCCCGGACGTGCCATGAGTAGTCCTCCTTGGACCATGGGTCCATGACCAGTAGCTATGTGATGTCTTCTCTCCAATCTTGTGCTTCCATGATTAGCCTTGTGAGCTGCCCTACATGATCAAGGCATCTATGTAATTCTCTTGCTATTGCTATTCTCGGTTTGTTGGGATCCGATGGATTATGAGATTGTGTACAGATTGTTATGAGTTATATATTTGATTATCCTTTTATATTATGTTCCTTAGTGATTCATGCATGTTCTCTGTTGCTATTTATTGCTTTGGCCGAGTAGTAGATTGTAACTCCAAGAGGGAGCGTTATGCATGATTGTGGGTTGATGCCCCTCGATGTCTAGCTTGAGTGACAAAAACATGAGACTAGGGGATTTGATGTTGCCACCAAGGAGAAAACAATGATGCTTGTGACCACGGTTGCAAGGATTGTTTACCTTACGCATAGTTCGTGAATGTAGTTGTTCGTTGCTTTGAGTTTACACTTTGGGTGGGGCTCGCAACTTAATGCCGGCGAGATGTTATGGATAGATATCTCAAGGTGGATGATTAGTAAGTAGATGCTGATGAATAAATAGTCTACTTGTCTTGGCATACTACCCATTACTATTGAGCCTCTAGCTTTCAAGTATCATAATTAGCATTGCAGTGCATTTATAATTCTGTCAATTGCCCAACAGTAATTTATTTACCCAAGCATAGTTGTTTATCGTCTTTTGGGAGAGAGACATCACTAGTGAACATCATGTGACTCCGGTCCATATCACCACCATTGCTTACACCTCCATCACTTACTGCTTTCATTTACTTGTCCGTTGCAATCACTATTACTATTCCCGCTTGTGTTTTGATCCTGTGCAAACTACAAGGCTGGAGAGATTGACAACCTCTCTGTACTCATTGGGACCAAAGTTATTTTATTGTGTGTGCAGGTCCACGTCTTCTGCTAGTGCCAAGGTGGCAGACACCTACTTGTTGATCCTAGGAGTCCTACTGGTTCGATAAACCTTACAGTCTTCGTGTGAGGTAACTAACGAGGTGTAACTAACGAGGTGCGAGAAGTATATACATCATCTCGTCACCAAGCAAAGTTTTCTGGCGCCACTGCTGGGGACTCCAGTCTTCAAGATAGGGGAGTTGCACGCTATCTTTTACCTTTGCTTTTTAGTCTTGTTAGTTTGCTTTCTAGTTTTTGCCTTAGAGTCTTACACCAAAAACCACAAAAAAATAGTTTCTTTGTTCTTGCTTGTTGCTGCTGCTATGGGTTCCACTGAGAACACTAAGTTGTTTGACTCCAGTAGTTAGGCTTATGGAAAACTTCACTCTTAGTTCTTTACTAGGGGAAGGCCGCTTTACCATACCCGTTGTAGAGAAGTCTCCTCCACCTACTGAATGTATCCCATTTAAAATACCACTTGGGATAATTGAAATAATTAGGAATGATTCTTATGCAGGAGATGGAATAGTTAATCCTAGTATTCGTTTGTTGAAACTTACAAAACTTCGTGAGTTGTTTAAGATTTCAGGTTTGACAAGAGATGGAGTCATGAGGAATTTATTTGCCTTGTCACTGAAAGGAAAAGCATTGGAATGGTATAGGCTACTAGATGATTCTCACCTACGGGATTTGGAAGAGATTCAGTCTCTCTTTTACTCCAAGTTTTATTCTCTTCACGAAGTCCATGTGGTAACAATGCTTTATGTGATACTTATATTGTTGTGTTTATTCATGATCCCACTGAAAATTATTATGAGAATGGAACATATGCTTATAGATATTTCAATAATATCAAGTTCCCTCTCTTTATGTCGAAGGTTTTGAAGCTGCACTTGTTTTGCCTTCCTAGGCTTATTGCCTTGTGCTTCAATGAATTATTCTAATGCAATATTCCTATGCATAGGAAGCATGTTAGATTTAAATGTGTTTGGAATTTTCTTCTTGATGTTCTCTTTTGTTCTACAACTCTTATTCCTACGAGAGCATCATTAAAATCTTAAGCATATCTTTATGGCTATATAGAAAGAGCTCTAGGGAGACAACCCTTGTTATCTTTACTTTGAGTTTCTTACTTTCAGTTTTAGTGGTCATGATGCTTGTTACTACTAACATCATTGTATCTTTATTTTCAATCTTTGTGCCAAGTTTTAGCCTCCGATTGCAAGAAAGTTCAAAAGTTGTGACATGCTGTCCAGAAACAGATTTTGTCTGCTTGAAGGAAATATTCGCCAAAAATCACCAGATCATCTTTTTTCTCTGAATTGTTTTGACAGCATGCTCTATATAATTTCCTTTCTGGCATATGTTGTGACTTTTTTGATTTGAGTTGCAGAAGTGCCCCGAATAAATTAATTAATACCAAATGTTCCGTTTTTCATAGATTCTGCCCTGTTTTCCGTTTTCATTGTTTTGCAAATGCTAAGCTTGCTTTTTATTTGCAAAAACCTTTTGGCAATCATGAGAAACAGTATCTATTCTTGAAAATATTTATTTCCAGTAGGTAATGAATTATTTTATCATGGGTACTAACCACTCTAATCAGCTTATGATGAGTTTCGTATGAAGGGAGTTTTCAAGTATGCGATGGGAGATGATGAAAGAAGATACATGAGTGATAAGTGCTCAAGCTTGGGGATGCCTCCATTCACCCCAAGAAATATTCAAGGAGACTCAAGCGTCTAAGCTTGGGGATGCCCCCGTGCATCCCCTTCTCTATCAACAATCATCAGTTTGTCCATCTCCATGTTATATTTTTATCACTTCATATGCTATGTGCTATGCTAGGAGCGTCCCGCTCTTTAATTTTTAGTTTGTTTTAGTTTGCTTGCTATTCATAACAAGTCAGAACCTAGCATACCTTGTTTGGGAGAGAAAGATGCTCCATTCCACTCTAGAACACAACATAGGTTTTTATGCTTATCCTTTTTTGTGTGTTCTTTACCTTTCCATAGCTACTGTCATGCTCAGCTCTTAGTTTTCGTGCTATATATTTTTAAGAGCTTTTATTTAGGTTGCTTTTGGAACTCTCTTGAGTTATCATGCTTATCTTGTCTAGAGAGTTGGCTTGTTGCACTGAGTTGTCTGTCTTGCATGAGTAGGTAATTGAGGTTGCTATTTAAGTATAGTAGTAACATGCAGTAGTTTTGAGGTATTGATTTGAGTAGTGTTTGGACTATTAGTGCCAAGAGCTTGAGCCTATTAGTGATATGTGTCGTATTTTGGGAAATCCGTGTGTTTTTCAGAAACTAAAAATTAGTTGAGAACTCTAGCTACTAAATTGATCCCTAACCTCTGGAGGGGTTGGAATATATAGAGTACCCTCACGTTACCATGAGTCGAGGATGCGCAAGGATAACCAAACCCCAAACACTCCTCCTCGGGGTACTTGTCTCTTTGTGAATTTCCTAACTAGATAGAGAGTTATCGAGAATAAGTGTATGAGTTCTTCGTACTAATGTGAGTATTTCATTATTGGCACTTCCACCATCCATATTTTGCTAGCCTATTTGGTACCGTGTATTGCCCTTTCTCACCTTGAGAGTTGGTGCAAACTTCGCCGGTGCATCTAAACCCATGACATGATACCCTTTGTCATACATAAGCCTCATTATATCTTTCCTCGAAACAACCACCATACCTACCTATTAAGGAATTTCCATAGCCTTTCTGAGATACATTGCCATACAACATCTACCATCTCATGACTTGATCTTCATGTCATAGATGCTTTTGCTTGATCGAGGAGCCGCATGCTAGTTGGGCCTTGCCCTTATTATTGCTACATGACCTGCTAGTTTCATTGCATATCCTGCTACACTAGGAGAGGCATACATTTGCATACATCATGATAGTTTTTACTTGTCTTTATGTTGAGTACTTCTTATAAAGTGTGATGATCTTCTTTTATTCTTGTAAAACATAGAGTGTTGCCCTTAAGTAAGGAAAAGGTCCCAAAGAGGACAAATTAAAAGATCCCAAAGAGTACAAATGAGAGATAAAAAGAACGAGCCAAAGAGGACACAAAAAATAAAAAGAAAAAGAAAAAAAGAAAAAAAGAGAGATAAGGGGCAACACTACTATTCCTTTTCAAAGATCCACACTCGTACTCCATTGCTATATTTGTACTACATAGAGATTATTATTCATGCATAGCTATGTGGGGACCCTTACACTATAGAACTTGGTTTGCATATTCCAAGGATGAGCCTCCTCAAGTGAGCTCTAGGTATTCATGAGCAAACAAGTTGGATGCACCCCCACTAGTTTCATTGGAGAGCTTACCTTAGCTCATATGTGCATCCGTTACATGGCAATCCCTACTCCTCACATCATATCTATCATTTGTCTTTCCCTCGCCTATGGTTGTCCTCATTGATGTGAGCCTTTCACACCTTTTTGTCTTCCTTCCCCATCATTATTCTCTTTTCCATCCTAAGTGCCAACATATCTTGCTTACGCTCATCCATTGCATGAGTGCTCAAAGTCGAAAGGGATAGGATCATTTTGACTTGTGCCTGACTAGTGGTCTGGGGATGAGTCAAATTAAGATTCCGAAGGAGACTAAGTGTGAGGTTTAGTAGATTGAGTTCTCAAATAAAAAGATTTTATCTCTAAACCCATCTCCCACTTCTTGCACGCAAACACTATTTGGAGACATTCAAGTCACGGACAACGAGAGCTCTTGCACCTTTATGTTCTTACTTTGCTAAACTCAATACTAGATATAGACTCTTGCTTGTTATTGTCTTGACTTGAATTGCATATCTCACTTGCTTTACTTTGAAGTTCTTATATCTGTGTTAGCATGTCACCAAAGAAATTATTGTGTCATCCTTTACCTACTCGAGGACGAGCAGGAAAGCTTGGGGATGTTGATACGTCCCAAACGTATCTATAATTTCTGCTTGTTCCATGATCTTTTGGGTGACATTGTTATATGTTTTGCTACACTTTTATATTTTTTACACATATTTGGACTAACCTACTAACTCAGTGCACCCAGTGCCTGAATTTGTCTGCTGATGTCTTTCTTGCAAGGGCTTTTACCCAATTTTCCGAAGCCTCAAAAATTCTGATAAAAATATATAAAAACCAGCGCACCAGAAGCTTCACGAAGCATGAAAGGGGGCCAAAGGGGTGCCAGGGGCCGCCCAGGCGAACTGTGGGCGCGGCCCACCCCTAGACTGCACCAAGAGGCCGCCTGGGTGGGGCCCACGCCCTTTGGTACCCTCCTTTCGCCTATATTTACTCCTCCAAGAGAAAACCCTAGGAGAATATCCAGAATCGCGAATTTCTCCATCGTTCCGCCGCCGCCGCGCTTCCGAGATCGGGAGCGTCAGGAGACCTCTTCCGGGCACCCTGTTGGAGGGAGGATTGAACTTCGGGAGCTTCTCCACCACCATGGACGCTTCCCGGATGTGCCGTGAGTAGTCCTCCTTGGACCATGGGTCCATGACCAGTAGCTATGTGATGTCTTCTCTCCAATCTTGTGCTTTCATGATTAGCCCTTGTGAGCTGCCCTACATGATCAAGGCATATATGTAATTCTTTTGCTATTGCTATGCTCGGTTTGTTGGATCCGATGGATTATGAGATTATGTTCAGATTGGTATGAGTTATATATTTGCTTATCCTTTTATATTATGTTCCTTAGTGATTCATGCATGTTCTCCATTCCTATTTATTGCTTTGGCTGAGTAGTAGATTGTAACTCCTAGAGGGAGCGTTATGCATGATTGTGGGCTCATGCCCCTCAATGTCTAGCTTGAGTGACAAAAACGTGAGACTAGGGGATGTGTTGTTGCCACCAGGGATAAAATAACGGTGCTTATGACCACGGTTGCAAGGATTGTTTACCTTACGCATAGTTCGTTAATGCAGTTGTCCGTTGCTTTTAGTTTACACTTTGGGTGGGGCTCGCAACTTAATACCAGCGAGATGTTCTGGATAGATATCTCAAGGTGGATGATTAGTAAGTAGATGCTGATGAATAAACGGTCTACTTGTCTTGGCGTCCTGCCCATTACTATTGTACCTCTAACTATCAAGTAGCATAATTAGCATTGTAGTGCGTTCATAATTCTGTGAATTGCCCAACTGTAATTTGTTTACCCAAGCATAGTTGTTTATCGTCTTTCGGGAGAGAGACATCACTAGTGAACATCATGTGACTCCAGTCCATATCACCACCATTGCTTACACCTCCATCACTTACTGCTTTTATTTACTTTTCTGTTGCAATCACTATTACTATTCCCACTTATGTTTTGATTCTTTGCAAACTACAAGGCCGGAGAGATTGGCAACCTTTCTGTACTCGTTGGGAGCAAAGTTATTTGTTGTGTGTGCAGGTCCACGTCTTCTGCTAGCGCCAGGGTGGGAGACACCTACTTGTTGAACCTAGGAGTCCTACTGGTTTGATAAACCTTACAGTCTTCGTGTGAGGGAAAACTTGCTGCTGACTACATCTCAACCTTCCACTTCGGGTAATCAACGAGGTGCGAGAAGTATATGCATCATCTCGTCATCAGCATTGTCCCTTGCCAAAGACAGTATCATAGGTTAGAGTAGTAAAATTCATCCATGTAATATGTGTGAGTTTGTTTCAAAAAAATGAATGAAATATTGTTTCCCTTTTGTGTTATCCCCCTTTTTGTATATATATCTTTCGCGTTTTCCGGAAGCTTGCCGGCTTGACTGTTCGTGTCGCTAGTGCTTTGAGGAACGGATCCTTAGCAGTTGGTCGGAGGGGTCATTATCGGCAACACTCCTTGCCGCACTCAGTGCAACCGTTTAAATCGTCGAGCGCGGTTTGAGGCGAAATAAAGTGTTGCGTAGCCGCTTGGTCTGTTGAGCAAGTTCGAAATAGTGTGAAGGCGCTCTATGGTCGTTCAGGTCATTGAACGAGTTCTAAACAGAACCAAGGTGCACTGATCCTAGCAAGGTTCCTCTGCGCGCAGGTTTCTCATACAAAGATCGGGATTTCTAGAAGAGAAACAATCTATCTACTCAAAAATCTCATCTAGAGTTTTTGTCACTTATCTGTCTTGTCGTGACACTTCTTCTCGCAACGTTTGAATCTTTTGTCGGGGCCTCAGATCCCCGGCAAGCCGGATGTTACACCCCCTACAACCTCCTTGCCGGTAAGGTTCTTGTCGATAGTCTTTGACCATCGCGTAGGAAAGGGTTTGCCGGGGTGTAACTACTTTTTCTGTTTTGCCAGACTGTGCTGGCGAAGCCCTCGAGCACATCTTTGGCGGCGACGCGACACTTCTAGGGGAGAAAACTTTTTCGCTGGAGTGCGTGCCGGGGCTTCGGGATCTGTTGGCGCATCCTCGACGGCTATGCATCACTCCGCAGAGGTGCGTCCGCTGGAGTATGCGCCGGAGGCCTAGCCGAAGCTCCCAGGCACACCCTCGACAACAACGTACTGTCCTGGAGAGGCGCATCAACCTGATGACGTCGGACTTGGGGTCTCCGCCTCCCCGGTCTGCACTTGCGAACTAGCACGCCCGAGCAGGCGCTATGAGGCCATAGTAGAGTGGAGCGACCATCGTTGTGTCCCGCTTCGGGGAACTGGGGCGGTGTTCTCAACTTCTAAAAATTCGGCATAGAGCTTGCTCAGATTAGCGCAAATACTCTCACCCCTACCTGGCGCACCAAAGTTGTCGGGTGGCGACACCTATGGGAACCCCCACGGATCCCTTGATCGTTCGACGGGAAAGAGGGCTGGCGCCAAGAGCAGAGCTAGCGATCAGCACCGGGAACATTTTTAACCAGGTTCGGGCCGCTTAGTGCGTAAAACCCTACTCCCGCTTTGTGTGTTGTATTACGTGTTTGCTGTAGGATTACTTGCTACAGTGATTGCCTACTGGCCAATGCCAAAAGTGTCTAACCCCTAAAGTGTCTAACCCCTTAAAGTCTCTCACCCTTTAGAACTGAGCCTTGGGCCTCCTTTTATAGGCAAAGGGGTCACCTATAGTGCTCAACAGTCGATTCATGAGCTATAAAGTGAACATGGTTCATCGTTATCTATCTACCGCGGTGTCACGGGCAGTAAATGCTTTGTTAGTCTCCTGACCTACCTCAGGATGGTCTCGACACGTACCCAGCTGTTTTGACACCTGGGTGTTGTGTTGATGCATGAGGGATGCGCTCGCACTGTGGTAGTCGGTGGCATTGTGGCAGGAGGGAACACCGCGCTGCGCGAAGGGAGCTTGCCAGGCTGGTGCCCTCGCTAGTGGCCGAGCCTGCCTTCCCGGCAAGGAAAGCTTGCCGGGGCCTTGTCTATCTTCCCGGCAAGGAGGACTTGTCGGGGCCTTGGATGTTTTCCTGGCAAGAAAGGCTTGTCGGGGCCTTGGGTGTCTTCCCGACAAGAAAGGCTTGCACGGACCTTGTAGCTTAGACTTGTTCCTCACACCCTTGGAGGGGTATGGCCCTCGTGAGCTTGGGGACTAATCTTCATGCCAACCTACGTCGTGCCTTGCCGTCAAAGGGGTTGCCGGCGCCCGTGCACAAGTCTGGGGCACAGGAGACCCAAGTCTTCAGTGCACAGACACCCCGGGTCGATTTTCCATATTATATTTTCAGATCTATAAACCAAAAATAGCAAAAATACTTTGCTTCAATTTATTTACTTTTGTTTCCGCAATCTTTTATATCTATCTCTATCAGATCTCATCCTTGCAAATAACTCTAATGGGAATGACAACCCCTTTATAGCATTGGGTGCAAGTGTTTGATTGTTTGTGTAGGTACTACTATTGGGGCCTTGCTCGTTCCTCCTACTGGATTGATACCTTGGTTCTCAACAAACTGAGGGAAATACTTATCTACTTTGCTGCATTGACCTTTCCTCTTCAAGGTAAAACCAATGCAAGCTCAAGAGGTAGAAAACCGAAACTGCATCAGTGCTACCGACTTTAGGTGACCAACTTTTTGTTGCCTCGGTACACAAAATAGAAATTTCTGAGTTTGAGTATCGGTGTCACCAAGTTGTGTCATCTGCCATTAGTCACCTTTTCGGTTCTACCGAGTTGTTTATATCGGTTCCACCAAGATTCAAAGTTTCTACCTTTTGAGAAATTCAGTACCACCGAGTTTGTAACTTCGGTGTCACCGAGTTGGTCAATTATAGTGTAACGGTTGGATTTTGGAGGTTTCCTATATATACCCCTCCACCTACCTCTCACTCGTAGAGGAAGAACACACACTTCATTGCCAGATCCATTTTTCTGAGAGTGAACCACCTACTCATGTGTTGAGATCAAGATATTCCATTCCAACCATTTGAATCTTGATTTCTAGCCTCCACAAGTTGCTTTCCACAATATCAATCTCTCCTACCCATATTAAATCTGAGAGAGAGTGATTAAGTGTTGAGGAGACTATCTTTAGGAGCACAAGGGCAAGGAGTTCATCGTTCTACCACATTTATTACCTTATGGAGAGTGGTGCCTCCTAGATTGGTTTGGTGTCGCTTGGGAGCCTCCTACTTCGTGTTGTGATGTTGAACCAAGATGTTTGTAAGGGCAAGGAGATCTCCTACTTCGTGAAGATCTACCATGAGTGAGGTTAGTCCCATGTGGACGAAAGCCGTGGTGGAATAGACAAGGCTGCTTCTTTGTGGACCCCTTATGGGTGGAGCCTGATACGTCTCCAACGTATCTACAATTTTTGATGGTTTCACGCTATTATCTTGTCAAACTTTGGATGTTTTGCATGCCTTTTATATATTTTTTGGGACTAACTTATTAACTCAGTGCCAAGTGCCAATTCCTGTTTTTTTCCATGTTTTTGACCCCTTTCTGAGGCGATTTTCAAATGGAGTCCAAACGGAAGAAAATCCCCGAAAATATTTTTTTCTGGAACGGAAGAAGATCGAGAAGCTTGGGAGCCAAGGCAGGGGAGCCCCAGGGGCCCCACAAGCCCCCACCACGCGGCCAGGGGGTAGGCCGCGCCACCCAGGCTTGTGGGCCCCCTGAGCGACCCCTGACCTAAGGGTTGCGCCTATAAATTCCCTAAAAATCCCAGAAAAATCAGGAGATCATCGAAATTACTTTTCCGCCGCCGCAAGCTTCTGTCTCCGCAAGATCCCATCTGGGGCACGTTCTGGTGCCCTGCCTGAGGGGGATTCGGACACGAAGGGCTTCTTCATCAACACCATGACCTCTCCGATGATGCGTGAGTAGTTCACGATAGACCTACAGGTCCATAGCTAGTAGCTAGATGGCTTCTTCTCTCTTTTGGATCTTCAATACAAAGTTCTCCATGATCTTCATGGAGATCTATCCGACGTAATCTTCTTTTGCGGTGTGTTTGTCGAGATCCGATGAATTGTGTATTTATGATCAGATTATCTATTATTCTTATTTGAGTTTCTTATGATCTCTCTTATGCATGATTTCATATCCTTGTAATTCTCTTCGAGTTGTGGGTTTTGTCTGGCCAACTAGATCTATGATTGTTGGAATGGGAGAAGTGCTTGGTTTTGGGTTCATACCGTGCGGTGACCTCACCCAATGATAGAAGGGGTAGCGAGGCACGCATCGTGTTGTTGCCATCAAGGGTAAAAAGATGGGGTTTTCATCATTGGTTTGAGATTATCCCTCTACATGATGTCATCTTGCTTAAGGCGTTACTCTATTCGTCATGAACTCAATACACCAGATGCATGCTGGATAGCGGTCGATGCGTGGAGTAATAGTAGTAGATGCAGAAAGTATCGGTCTACTTGTCTCGGACGTGATGCCTATATGTATGATCATTGCCTTAGACATTGTCATGACTTTGCGCGATTCTATCAATTGCTCCACAGTAATTTGGTCACGCACCATGATATTTGCTATTATGAGAGAAGCCTCTAGTGAACACTATGGCCCCCAGGGTCTACTCCACACTATATTTTCAGCCTTACACTTTTTACTTTGTTGCATTTTCCGCCTTCAGATCTCACTTTGCAAACAATCTTGAAGGGATTGACAACCCCTTTGAAGCGTTGGGTGCAAGCTTGTTTGTGTTTGCGCAGGTACTCTGGACTTGACGAGGACCTCCTTCTAGATCGATACCTTGGTTCTCAAACTAAGGGAAATACTTACTGCTCCTGTGCTGCATCACCCTTTCCTCTTCAAGGGAAAACCCGACGTAAACCACAGAAGTAACAAGAATAATTCCTAAGCGCCAGGGAAGGACTTTTGTTGCCGCAACAGAAGAATTTCTGGCGCCGTTGCTGGGGAGGAAGATCAAGTCAACAACTCATCCAAGTAGGTGTCGCAAACTCATCGCTTGCATTTACTTTGTTTGCCATCTGCCTCTCATTTTCCTCTCCCCCACTTCACCAATTTTCCTTTTTTGTTTGCCTTTTCGGTTTGGCTTTTCGTTCTCCCTTTTCTCTCGCTTGCTTTCTGTTCGCTTGTCTGCCATGTGCCTCCAATATGCATGCATCTTCGCTTGCTGAAAATCTAGTGATATGGATCCTCATCCAATTGCTAATCTCTTTAAGAGATCCAATTATGTTGATCCAATTGCTAGTGAGTTGAGTGCACTTGACTATCTTTATGGAGTTTTGCTTGATATGCGTGAATCTGGAAATTGTGAGGAAGAAATTTATGAAGTGATTCACGAGGGCTCCTTGGATGAAAAGCATGATTGCAATGGTTTCACTATAAATTCTATTAGTGACAATCATGCTAAAAATATGCAAAACCCTAAGCTTGGGGATGCTAGTTTTGCTATGTCCACTACTTGTTGCAATGATCATGAGTGGGGCGATGATTTTTCTTATGATCTTGAAAATTTGTTTAAGCCTCATGATGAATATGATATTTGGAATATTATTGAAAGTGGGTTTGGATAAGTCATGACTTTAGTTGATGATAATCCCACTATTTTTTATGAGCGTCAACTTTGCATGCATGTGGATCATGAAAAGAATATCCTTTGTGATAGCTATATTGTTGAATTTGATTATGATCCCACATGTAATTGCTATGAGAGAGGAAAATATTTTGGTAGGAACTTTCATGTTACCAAATTACCTCTCGTTATGTTGAGATTGCTATTGTCTCTTTCTTCTTCCTTGCATATGGCAACTATTGGTTATCTTGACAATCTGTTTTCCTATAAAATGCCTATGTATCGGAAGTATGTTAGACTTAGATGTGATTTTCACATGCTTTATGATGCTCTCGTTGTGCTTCAATTCTTGTCTTTTGTGTGAGCATCATTGAATTATCAATGCCTAGCTAAGGGCATTAAACAATAGCGCTTGTTGGGAGGCAACCCAATGAATTTATCTTTTTCTTTCTGTTTTGTTGCGTCCACACTTTCACAATTCTGTTGTGACTGTGTTTTTTGTGTTTCTTTTTGTGTTTGAGCCAAGCAAAACCTTTATGACTAGTCTTGGTAATGGTTGTTTGATCCTGCTGGAAAAAGACAGAAACTTTTCGCTCACAAAATCATTTTTCATTTTTATTCAGAAAGAGATTTTGAGTTGATTCTTTTTTCTGCTGATTGATATGCTTTTTCCCAGGCCTTCGTAATTTTTTCAGCTTTTTTGAGGTACCAGAAGTATACGAAGTATACAGATTGCTACCGACTCGTCTGTTTTTGACAGATTCTGTTTTTGTTGAGTTGGTTGCTTGTTTTGATGAAACTATGGTTAGTATCGGGGGGTACTGATACGTCTCCATTGTATCTACTTTTCCAAACTCTTTTGCCCTTGTTTTGGACTCTAATTTGCATGATTTGAATGGAACTAACCCGGACTGACGTTGTTTTCAACAGATTTGCCATGGTGTTGTTTTTGTGCAGAAACGAAAGTTCTCGGAACGTCCTGAATATTTACGACGAATATTTCTGGAAAATATGAAAAATACCTGCGCAAAGATCCACCAGAGGGGATGGGCCAGTGGGCCACAAGCCCTGTTGCCGCGGCCCCCCTGGCCGCGGCAACCAAGCTTGTGGGGCCCACGTGGGTTTGCCGCCCCCAACTCCAGCTCTATAAATTCACTTTCGTCCCGAAAAAATTAGAAGAGAAGATTTCATCGCGTTTGCGATACGGAGGCGCCGCCACATCCTGTTCTTCATCTGGAGGACAGATCTGGAGTCCGTTTTGGGCTCAGGAGAGGGGAAATCATCGCCATCGTCATCACCAACCTTCTTCCCTCTCCAATTCCATGAAGCTCTTCATCGTTCGTGAGTAATCTATTCGAAGGCTCGCTGGGCGGTGATGAGTAGGATGAGATCTATCATGTAATCGAGTTAGTTTTGACGGGGATTGTTCCCTACTATCCATTATGTTCTCAGATTGATGTTGCTACTACTTTGTCATGCTTAATGCTTGTCACTAGGGCCCGAGTGCCATGATTTCAGATCTGAAATTATTATGTTGTCACCAATATATGTGTGTTTTAGATCCGATCTTGCAAGTTATAGTTACCTACTATGTGTTATGATCTGGCAACCCCGGAGTGACAATAATCAGAACCACTCCCGGTGATGACCACAGTTTGAGGAGTTCATGTGTTCACCAAGTGCTAATGCGTTGTTCCGGTTCTTTATTAAAAGGAGAACCTTAATATCCCGTAGTATCCTTTTGGACCCCGCTGCCACGGGAGGGATGGAAAATAGATGTCATGCAAGTTCTTTTCCCTAAGCATGTATGACTACACACGGAATGCATGCCTACATCACATTGACGAACGGGAGCTAGCCACATATCTCTCAGTGTTATAACTGTTGCATGATGAATGTCATCCAAACGAATCACCGACCCATTGCCTACGAGTTTATCCTACTCCTGCTGTTACTACTGTTGCTTGCTGCTACTGTTACTTGTTTTGCTCTGCTGCTGTTACTACTGTTGCTGCTATTGATACTTGCTACTGCTGCTACTTGCTACTGTTGCTACTTGCTACTGCTGTCACTATTGCAGTTCCTTGCCACTGCTGTTACTCGTCACACTGCTACTACGTGCTACAATACTTTTTCTCTCGACGTTGACGGGAAAGAATATTTCCCGTCCACGGGCAATTTATGGCGCCATTGATACGACAGTTAGGAATAGTCTGCCTTGTCAACAGATCGTTTCTGGCATTGTTGTTATCATACTACTTTGCTGCTGATACTTTGCTTGCAGATACTAATCTTTCAGGTGTGGTTGAATCTGACACATTCAGCTGCTAATACTTGAGAGTATCCTTTCACTTCCTGTCGGGCGAACCAACAAATTTGGGTTGAATACTCTACCCTCGAAAACTGCCGCGAACCCACGCGCTGGTGGGCCATTGCAAGACAATTGCTAATTGTTGAGCAACTCGGAGCAGTTCTGGCTCCGTTGCCGTGGAGGCATCAAGTCAGGAACACGTCAACAACATTTCTCTAGTGCCTTTGCCGGGGACTACTAGCAACATTTTTTCTGGCGCAGTTGCCGGGGAGGGGATTGCTATATTCTTTGAGTCACTTGGGATTTATATCTGCTGATCACTATGAAGAATCTGAAAGATCCAAAAACCAAAGTCTTGCCCTCAACTACGAGGGGAGGTAAGGAACTGCCATCTAGCTCTGCACTTGATTCACCTTCAGTTATGAGTAAGTTTGCGACATCACCTCCTGCTAGAAATCTTGATATGTCGCCTGTGCTTGATGATGCTTATGATGCTACTGCTAGAGATGCTATGCCTGATACTGCTAGAGATGTTATGCCTGATACTGCTAGAGATGCTATTCCTGATGATGCTATGCTTGATACTGCTTTTCCTGATGATACTGGAGATGCTATTTTTCCTGATGATGCTATGCTTGATACTGCTAGAGATACTACTTTGCCTGATATGCCACTAGGGGTATTCCTTGATGCTCATATTGCTAGAGTTACTGTCAATGCTCATGATGCTTTTGAAACTGCCGATACTATTGAGTTAGAACCTGCTTTTGCTCCTGCTAGATCTAGCTCTCCTAGATATGAATTGCCTGATATACCTGAGGGTTATGTTATGGAGGGAGAGATAGCTGAGGATTTTCTTGCGTGTAAGGATGCTTCTCAAGTGGAAGGAAAAATCTCTGAAAGCTAGGATGAAATACGACCCGAAGTTTGCCACTTCACCTATCTTTATCACCGATAAGGATTATGAATTCTCTGTCGACCCCGAGATAATCTCTCTAGTCGAATCTGATCCTTTCCACGGTTATGACTCTGAGACGGTCGTAGCCCATCTTACCAAACTACACGATATAGCCACCCTTTTCACTAGTGAGGAGAAGATCCGCTACTACTATATCCTTAAGTTGTTTCCTTTCTCTCTAAAGGATCACGCT
This sequence comes from Hordeum vulgare subsp. vulgare, assembly GCF_904849725.1. NCBI lineage: Eukaryota > Viridiplantae > Streptophyta > Magnoliopsida > Poales > Poaceae > Hordeum > Hordeum vulgare. The sequence continues at coordinate 414,801,880 of NC_058520.1, read as the reverse complement.
AAAGCCTGGTTCACTTCTCTTGCTCCTGGATGTGTGAGTAGTCCCCAGGATATGGTCTACTACTTCTGTGAGAAATATTTCCCTGCCCATAAGAAGCAAGTTGCCTTGCAGGAAATATACAACTTTGCTCAACTCAAAGAAGAGAGTCTCCCACAACTTCGGGGGAGGCTCGTCCAGCTACAGAATGCTTTGCCTGATCAGCCTCTTAAGAAGAACGAGATACTTGATATCTTCTATAACGTACTTACCGATGCCTCTAAAGACCACATAGATAGTTGTGCCGGTTGTGTTTTTAGGGAACGAACTTTAGAACAAGCCGAGACTCTACTGAATAACATCTTGATCAACGATAATGCTTGGACTATTCCCGAACCACCTCCTAAGCCAACTCCGAAGAAAAGAGGTATTCTATTCCTCAGTCCCGAAAATATGCAAGAAGCCAAGAAATCTATGCAAGAGAAAGGCATTAGATCTGAAGATGTCAAAAATGTACCACCTATCGAAGAGATCCATGGTCCCGATAACCCGATACAGGTAGTGGAAGTAAATTCTCTGCGTAGGTTTGATGAGAGTGATATTCCTTTTGATAAACCTGCTATCCTAGGCTTTGATGAATTTGACAACTTTGTTGCCAAACAACAAGTTTCAATGATTATGTTAGGAGACATTTGGAACAAAGTACTCGTATGCTTAGTCATTTAAGTGCTTGTGTAGACAGAAATGTCAATGATCTGAAGCTTCTGAGTAAACATGCCTCTATGATTGCTACTCAGGTAGAACAAGTACTTAAAGCTCAGAATGACCTGCTCAATGAATTAAATGACAACTCTGTCAGAGTCATTACTAGAGGAGGCAAAATGACTCAGGAACCTTTGTATCCTGCAGGTCATCCTAAGAGAATCGATCAAGATTCTCAAGGAATTAATGCAGATGCACCCAGTCATCCTAAGGAGAAGAAGAGGGATGATAGAAACCTGCATGTCAGTTCACCTAATACTGTCACACCTGAAGAACCAAATGATATTTTTGCATCTGATGCAGAAACACAATCTGGTGATGAACATGAACCTGGTGACAATGTGGACAGCGATGTTCATAATGATGCTCAACCTAGCAATGATAAGGATGTGGAGATTGAACCTACGGTTAATCTTGATAACCACATCCTAAGAGATACGATAAGAATGACTTCACTGCTAGGAAGCATGGTAAAGAAAGAGAGCCATGGGTTCAGAGACCTATGCCACTACTGGAATTCCTTTATTTGCCGTCTGCCAAATCTTTGCCATCAGCGAGCGGACGGCGAAGAACCTCTTTACCGTGTGTTGGCAAAAAACAGACAGTAAAGAGGAGGTTGATGGCAAAATAAATATTTGCCATAAGCCACCTCTTTGCCGTCTGCTGACAGACGGCAAAGGTAGGGATGGCCGACGGCAAAGCTGTCCCACCCCACCCCTCCTCTCTCCCCATCCCACCCCGGCCCCACCCACCCCTTTGCCGTCTACCTGAGTAGCTTTGCCATCCGTGGCGGACGGCAAAGGGGATCAGTGGCAGACGGCAAAGGAGATGGACCCCCGAAAAGTTAACGGCGCCTACCTCTCTCCTCTCTCCCATGCACTCTCTCTCTCCCATGCGCTCTCTCTCTCTCCCACGCACGCCCTGCGCCCCCCCCCTGCGGGCCTCCTCCTCCTCCCTGCGCCCCCAGCGCCGGCGCCGCCCCACCGCCGCCGCCGCCCCACCGCCGCCGCCTCCCCCCCACCTCCCCACCGCCGCCCTGCGACCCCCCCTGCGGGCCTCCTCCTCCTCCCTGCGCCCCCAGCGCCGCCGCCACCCCAGCGCCGCCGCCACCCCAGCGCCGCCGCCGACGCACCGCCGCCGCCTCCCCCCCACCTCCCCACCTACACACCCCACCGCCGCCCTGCGCCCCCCCCCTCCTGCGGCCCTCCTCCTCCTCGGTGAGTCCTTTTTTCCTTTTTTCGTTTAATTCATTAATTAGGTTAGTTAGGTTAGTTGTTAATTACCTATTGTTAGTTAGGTTAGTTAGGTTAGTTGTTAGTGGTTACGTACTGGTAATTAGGTTAGTTAGGTTACTTGTTAGTTGTTAGTGGTAATTAGGTTAGTTGTTAGTGGTATTACCCCTCGAGCTAGGTTAGTTGTTAGGTTAGTTGTTAATTACCTACTGTGTGTTAGGTTAGTTGTTAGGTTTGTAGTTGACCGTGTAGAGCCCTCCGGTCGCCGCCTATGCTTGCACTAGCCACAACGTTGAGGATATTACAACAGCTCGCAATAGTAGTTGTCGCACCGACACGACATCTCGACGACACCCCTAACACCCGTCACGATGCCCCGAAACCCCGACACGACGCCCCGACACGACATCTCGACGACACCCCTGACACCCGACACGATGCCCCGAAACCCCGACACGACGCCCCGACACGACATCTCGACGACACCCCGGCATGAAATATTTTTTTATGGAACCTGGAAAGTTTTATAAAGTAGTATAGGTAACCTGGAAAGTTTTATAGGTAACCTAGAAAGTTTTATAGGTAACCTAGAAAGTTTTATAGGTAACCTAGAAAGTTTTATAGGTAACCTCGACCCCCGACCCCCGACAACACTCACCCTCGACCCCCGACCCCCTACCCCGACCCCCGACGCCTGCGCCGTGGTGGCCGGTAGCGACTGTTGGGGCAGCCCCCCCAGCGGCGCGGTGGTGGCCGGCCACACCGGCCAGGGAGTGCCCGCGGCGTGGTAGTGCTGCAGCAGCAGCTGCGGCGGCAGTGGCGGCGCCCCTCCGTGGAGTGGCTGGAAGGCCGGGGTGGCCCACGGCAGTGACGGCGGCCCGTAGGTAGTGGGGGCGACGCTCGGCGGCGGGGGTTGGGTCCCAGCAGGGCGGTGGTGGTGGTTTGCGGCAGTGGGGCGGTGGTGGTGTTGAGCGGCGGCGGTGGTGGAGGGAGCGACATGATCAGCCTGGAATCTCTGGATACCAAATTGGTAGGACTAGGGTTCCTACCGGGCCTCCGGCATAGGTTGTAAGGGCAGGGAGGAGGGGAGCGAGGGCTGGAGCGGACGCGCCGGTGAGATGGCGCCGTCGCGGCTAGGGTTAGGTGCGGCGGAGGCTAGGGTTCCGGCAATCCTTGGAGAGCCGGGCAACAGAAGATAATATCTATATATTTTAATATTTATTATTCATGTACATATTATTATTCATGTCAGTCATTCAATTTTTTTATGTTGTACTAATTTCTTTTAATCTTTATCATGGCAGGTGTTGAAAGATGGTGGGCGCGGGTCGAGAGCGCTCGACAGGTTCTTCCCAGGCGCCCCGCACGAGGGGTGGTACTTCCCTTCCACCCCTATCTCTCCGTAGAGCCTTGGCAGACAGTCTTTCGACACCAGCCGGGGGTTCTTCTTCGTCGGCGGCATTGCCCGCTGGTAGAGGTGCTGGTCGGGTAGGGAAGAAGAGGAAGGGTACAGGGAGAGGTGGTGGCCGCGGAAGATCCAGGAGGACTGTTGAGCCGTCCTCGCCACCACCACCAGCTCATTCACCCAAGCATAGGACTAGTATGGTCGACCCGTTTGCGGAGGAGGCTACGGGGACTCCGGTCCAGGAGCCTGGTGTTCACGGGCATTCGTCCCATGAGACTCCGGTCCAGGAGCAGCTTCGGGTCGAGGTGCATTTGGCCCAGGAGCAGCCGGAGGAGACTACGGTTCCGGAGGCTTCACCCGACGTGGAGAGGTCCAGATGGGAGCCTTGGCCGGATCGTACCGAGTTGCCGGATTGGACCGAGGGTCCGGGTGGCTCAGGGTGCGGGGATGGCGGGGATGAGCTTACAGATAGCGAGGGCGATGTGCAGGTGGACGGGGCCCCGGCTACCGTGTACAAGCGTGGTAGTACACGTCTCCCGGTCGCCCCGGCTACCCGCGAGCAGAGGCCGGTGATAAAACCTGAAGGAGATAGGTAACTACATTTACCCTTTTTTTAGCTTTTGCCTTCAAGTTTGTTCAAATATCTAATGCGCTGACCTTATCATACTGCAGGGGATGGGTACTCCCTCTTGGAGTCCGCAGGCCGAACTCCGTCCTTGGTGTGCTTTGCCGGACAAATTTCCCAGGGTTTGTCACGTTGCCTGGTGAGTGTCAGGTTCCTACACTAGGATTTACCTGGGAGCACTACCAGGCTGCGCAGGCCCCGCCGGAGGAGATTATAGATGGTGTCTTGTGCCACACGAGGGCCGAGATGGTGATCAGGAGCTTTTGGGTAAATTATCCTTTTACAGAATGTAAAATTAAGCATATACCTCATTATTGTACTAATCGGTGTTTTCATGTTTGATTGCAGACCTTCTATAGGTGTGAGGATGGATATGAGGAGGCGGCGGCCAGGGTTCTCGAGGTCGAGTATAGGCGGTTACTACAGAACTTGCGCCACGAGGCTCGGCCGCAGGCTATTCGAGATTACTACGCCACGCGTGGTATTAAGAAGGAGAAGAAGGATTGCCGCAGAAAGTTTCTGAAGAAGGAGCAATACATGAAGGTAATTACCTATTCTTAAGTCCTTCTACGTAGTTTTCTTGATTTCATTCATAGGCGTAGCGCTGAAAATTCTTTCTAATAACTTACAGGTGCCCCCGAGATGGTGTGCGGATAAGATGGATTGTTGGGAGGCGTTGGTTGATGAGTGGTGCACAGGCAGCTGGCGAGCCGTCCACGATAATGCGAAAGATCGGCGTAGCCAAATGGTTGGTGTGCCACACCATCAAGGCAGTGCCAACTTACTTCAGTTTGGACGAAACTGGGTATGTGATTTGCTTCATGATTCATGCAATTCATTCTTATGCTAATATTTTGTTCCTCTCTTTTAGGCGCATCACAATAAGACTGAGATGCCACACTTGTACGACGTTTATGGCATGGCCCATACTGCCTCGTACAAGAAGGCGAAGGCATTCTCTGAGTCTGACCTGGATGATCCCAGTAACTTCACCAACATATCATCCCACCAGAAGCTCGTGGCATACAGGGACGCGGGGAAGGCTACGAAAGGGGATGACTTTAACCCTAGCCAGGAACCTTTGGATCCAGAGCTGGTGATGATATCTGGTGGCGGGAGGCCCCATGGCTCGATAGCCATTGGAGATGGGATAATACGTTGTCCACTAACTCTTCCGGAGATCAAGGCGCGCCAGTCGAGCAACTTTCCTGAGATAACGCGTCGTCCACAGCCAGTCGAACTTGCCATCGAGGTTAGTTGTACGGACTAAGAACACTTTCATCCATTTCATTATGTGTGTCACCATAGATCATTACTGTGGTAACGAGGAATGGTTTTTCAGGCTGCTCTTCAGAAAGAGAGAGCGGCAAACCAGGCTACTCTTGAGAAAGAGAGATTGGCAAGCCAGGCTGCTCTTCAGGCTGCTCTTGATGAGAGGGACCAGAGCACGGCACGATTGCTTGAGGAGGAGAGGGCCCGGAATGAGGCGGGTCAACGGGCCCTGTACGAGCTTTTTGTGGTATGTTTTTTTCACATTAGCCAAATCATGTGTGTAATGTCTGTTTCAATACTAACTAATACGACCCACTCTTCAGGGTCTGTGCGAGAAGAGCGGTCAAGTCCCTCCGCCGATGCCCGTCTTCTCTTTGATTGGCACGGTGAGTTTCATTATAAACTAGTATTAATAATTGAGTGTCATCATGCTAACTGAGACATTGCAAAATATCTTTTCTGCAGAATAACTCCCGAGCGGCATCGCACGACCCTTCTCCAGGGCAACCGTCTCCAAACGAAGCCGGCACGAGCAACCGTGGTGTTTCTCCTCCTTGATGACCACTACGGTAAGTTTCTCCTCCAAACTTAGCTTTCCTTCAACCACTTATTATACTTTTCTCCTGGAAGAGTCAAGCGAAAGCAATTAGTTTAGAAGGAAGAGGAAGACCTAGGGGGCTTACGTCCTCATTTCACTATTATTGCTCCTGCAAGACACGAATCAACTACTTTTTACAATTGACATGGTAGCCCGGAGGTCACTATTATCACAATATCCCTCCTTGTAGGCTTAATGCTATCAATGGTGAATCGATCATTCGCTATCCTTTTTTTGTGAAGAGCTTTTTTGAATGGAAGAAAATTAATGAAACCCGCGATGGCTACTGAAAAACCTCCTTTGATTTTTTTATACTAAACCCTTTGACATTTTTATTCGTTCGCCAAATCTTCTTTAGTTCTATCCAAGCTCGGTTTTGTCTGAATCTTTGTGGAAGAAGACGCGGTTCACCAGCCGCTACATCCAGGGTCCACAAAATCATTAAACCTGGCGGCTGCTCGCTCTTTGATAAGTGATTCATTGGCCACTAGATCGATAAAGAACCTCTCAGAAATCCGCTTTTTGATGAGTCATTCACCAGCCACTAATTCTTTGATACCACCTTATTCTCAAGCCTGGTGGCTCCCTTGATTGGCACTCATGTAAGCTCATCTTGCATGCAAATTTTTGTAGTACTAGGTCCTGCATCCACCAAGAACATTTCATCCCTTAAGCGTAAGCGTAAAACTGAAGATTGTGAGGTGTTTCAACTACATAATAAGAAACTAGAATTAGATCTTGGAAATGATCGACTCCAATAGATGCTCATCAATAGCTTTTTTTCCTCCTATTCCTATTGAACAGAAGTATCCAGCAGCGCCACGCCAAAGTGACTTCTGAAGTGCTATGGACGGGACGAAATCAGGCCTTACTCACCAAGTGGTGGTATAAGCTTCATTGCGGATGAAAAGAAGTCCTTTTGTGCGGAGCTACAAAAGGAAGTTCAAGCTCAAGAAATCCTCTCAATAGGGATTGGGCAAGCAAGTTGTTTGTTTATTAGATCTTACACGGTTGTGAGACGGGACGTCAAGTCAACCAAGTACGTGTGTGTTCATAGTGTCCCCGGCACCTTCCTCATAGCTGAGTATGGATGCTGAAGTTAGCTGCAGTGTGGGTCGAGTGCGTGGTAGATGGAACTCCTATTTACCGCATTTCTTCTTACACTTCCAACTTGAAGAGGAAGAAGCATCTCTCTATGCATTTTCAATAGATAGGAAAAAGGATCTTGACCTGAGGCCTTCGACCAAAGAAAGGGAGACTTGGCAAAGTCACAGGTGGTTTTCCGTCCCTAGATTCATGGAAGGAATTTTTGAAGTTTGAGTGAAGCATGTTAGGGAATATCCAGATTAGTCTTCAACTAGAGAAAGGATAGGAATATCCTTTGCTGAGTTTTCTTCTCCGGCGGATGTAGCGGTAAAAGATTATATTATTTTCACGGTCTAGTTATGTCTTTCCTCTCCCTATCTAAAGAGCACTATTAACATAGACCCTCTCCTGACTCTCTATCATTTTTAGAAAGTAGAAGATCCTTCTCTCTATTCTACTATCCGATCTCGTCTGTTGAACTGATCAGAAATATGGTCATATCTTCGTTATCCCAATAGTAAACCTTCTTACTTCTCTTCGCATATCGAAAGACGCAAAAGATCTATTATTAGCTTATATATAAGTTGTCGAAGGTCCGTAAAAGCCTCGATGAGGAGAAGATGATATTGGAGTTGGATGTTGCCGAGGTGCGTGACGATCACAAGATCAAGATCAATGCAATGCACTTGAAGATTAGAAACATTAGAAAATATGCCATAATAAGCTCCTCCTCTTTCTTCTTCTTCTCCTCCTCCTCCTCCCCCTCCTCGTCCTCCTCCTTCTTCTTGATTTCTTCTTCTTCTCCTCTTCCTCCTCTTTATTCTTCTTCTCCTCCTCTTTCTTCTTCTTCTTCTACCATAATAAGCTCAAAATGAAAAGAAAGAAGAAGAAGAGATGAAGAAGAAGAGAAGAAGGAGAAGGAGGAGGAGGAGGAGGAGGAGGAGGAGGAGGAGGAGAAGGCCAAGGACCTTCTATCCTTCTCCTCCTCCTCCTTCTCCTCCTCCTCCTCCTTCTTCTTGATTTCTTCTTCTTCTCCTCCTCCTCCTCCTCTTTCTTCTCCTCTTTCATATTATCCTTGCTTTAATTAACCCAACAATGACATAGTTAGCCCATTTAGCTCCAAAATACCGTAATAAGCTCAAAATGGCATAAGAACCTTGGTTAGCTCATGAATATTATATACTTAGCTTATTTTCCTCTAAAAGGACACAATTGGAATATTTAGCTCAAAAAAGACATAATTAGGTAATTTAGCTCCAACAAGAGGAGAAGAGGAGAAGAAATAGGCAAAATGAAAAGAAAGAAGAAGAAGAGATGAAGAAGAAGAGAAGAAGGAGGAGGAGGAGGAGGAGGAGGAGGAGAAGGCCCCTGGCCTTCTCCTCCTCCTCCTCCTCCTTCTTGATTTCTTCTTCTTCTCCTCTTCCTCCTCGTTCTTCTTTTCTCCTAAGCCATCCAAGAAAAAGGATGATGAGGATTTTGAGCGCTTTATTGAAATGGTAAGACCCGTCTTTCTGCAGATGCGGTTAGTTGATATGCTCAAAATGTCTCCGTATGCCAAGTACATGAAAGATATCGTGACCAATAAATGGAAGATACCAGATCTTGAGATCTCCACCATGCTTGCCAATTACACTTTCAAAGGTGGAACTCCTAAGAAACTTGGTGATCCCGGAGTGCCCACTATACCTTGCTCCATTAAAGGAAACTACGTAAGAACTGCCTTATGTGACCTTGGAGCCGGAGTTAGTGTTATGCCTCTCTCTCTTTATCGTAGACTTGAACTGGATAAGTTGACACCCATTGAAATTTCTCTGCAAATGGCCGGCAAATCAACTGCTTTCCCTATTGGCATTTGCAAGGATGTGCCTGTTGTGGTTGCTAACACCACTATCTTAACAGACTTTGTTATCTTGGATATTCCCGAGGACAATGCCATGGCTGTCATCCTCGGAAGACCCTTTTTAAACATTGCAGGGGCTGTTATAGATTGCAACAAAGGCAATGTCACTTTCCATGTCAACGGTAATGAGCATACCGTGCACTTTCCGAAGAAACGATATCAAGTACATTGCATCAATGCTATCAAAAAAACTTCATCGATTCTTATTGGGAGCTTTGATTGCCCTATTCCTCGTGTCAAGATGAAGTATGATTTGCTTGTTGGGGAGATACATATCTCCATTGAGGTAACATAGTGGCTATTCAAAAATTCTCCGTTCTCTCTTGCGATTCGAGAACTTTTTGTCATAAGGATTTGATCAACCCCATTGACGGATTTCTTTCGATGACCATGAAATGGATGAATCAAAGAGTCACATACCTCTGTTTTAAGCTTTCACTTTCTTTTGCTTAGAAGAAAAATGATAGGTTTAGTTTAGTTTTTCCTGTTTTCTGTTTTAGCGTCCCGGAGAAAAATACCCCGAAAATAGAAGTTCTCCGATGGTCCTGAAAATCTAGTATGATTTTTTCTGGAATATTTGAAAATACTGGGACTGAGAGCTGGCCTGGGGGCCACCCCAGTGGGCCACAAGTGCTGTCATCGTGGCCACCCCCTGGTCGCGGCAAGCAAGCTTGTGGGGCCCACAGGGGCCCCCTCCACTCATTCCAGATCCCATCCTCTTCTTCTTCCTCCAGAAAAAATTGATTCGCAGTTCAAACCCGTGTTCTTTCTCATTTGACTATGATTTTCGATCTCCTTGCTCAAAGCCTCATTCTCCGAACTGTTTTGAGGAAATTACTCCTTGGTAAGTGACTCCTCCATTGTTCCAATTAGTTTTTGCTCTAGTGCTTCATCCTTCGCGTATTTTTGCTACCTTGGTGACCCTGTTCTTGAGCTTGAAATGTTGACTTTAGCTGGTCCCAAGTAGTTTTAGCGCCTGATACGGTCTCTAAGCACTAGTAGGAGTAGTTGCTATGAGTTGGGTTAATCTTTATTCACTTTTCTTTCGAAGTCTCTAAAAATTTCATAATTTTTCAAAGCTAGAAAAGGAAAAAAGATGAGGAGGTTCTTGAGAGGCTCTTCAAGCCGTAACCCCAAGGAGGATGAGAAGAACCACCCCAAGTACGTGGTTCCTCGTGTCACAGAAGTTCGAGCGTGCGAGTGACCAAGTGATGAATTTTTGCGCGCTGTCGGGCTTTATGAAGACTTTTATTACATGGTGGAGAACGTAGGTCTTACCGCGTTCATTGAAGATAAGTGCTCACAATACCTCCTCCTCACCAATATTTTCGTTCAAAGCTTCAACTTTTATCCGAGGAAGAATCCTCCCATGGTTGAGTTCATGTTGTACGATATACCCCAGTGCATGACACTACAGGAATTTTGCAATACATGCAAATTACCTTATGTTGGGGATATTCATGATCCTCGTCCACGGGACCTGGAGGATTTCATAGGTACTATTGCTGTTGGAGAGGAGAGAGGAGTGTCTCGCGCTAGAATTGCTAGCATACATTTTCCCGTGCTTCGGTACTTCTCATTATTTGTGGGAAAATGTTTGATTGGCTATGGAGAGGCTGGATCACTTAGCTCTCCAGACCTTGCGGTTTTGCGCGAAGGCCTTTATAGCACTAAGACTTATAGCCTAGGTGTTATAGTAGCTCAGCGGTTGAACACAAACCGATCCAAAGGTGTCGTCTATGGAGGTATCTATGCTACTCGTCTTGCTAGACACTTTGAGACACCTATTAGACTTCGCGAGTAATAAGAGATGCTTCTTCCTGAGAAATATCTGGATTATAACAACATGGTTCGCCATGATTTTCTGGATAGAGATGCTAGTGGACGGATGCTTTATAACCTGGTATTTAGTCAGGGTACTTGAGAGACTATTACTTTGCCTGCTCCTTATTTGTTCAACCTTTATGCTGGCAGGTACATTATTATGCCCTCGGACATCTACGCGTATTGGGGCTTGGCCCAACCACAGGTGCCCGTGCCTGAGCCGCTAGTCGAGTACCAGACGCCGGTTTATCAGTGGGAGCCAGAGGAGCTCACACAACAGTGGCATCCACAGTCCGCTCCGGAGTATCCCGGAGCTGGTTATTTCCCGCCTTGGGAGTAGACCAAGCTAGGCCAAAAGCCTAAGCTTGGGGGAATACGTGTTCTCACCGACCTTACATTCATGCTTATGCTTTCACTTTGTTAGTCGGTGTTTACACTGTGCCACTTTATTATCCATGCTAGTTTATTTTCGTTTACTTGTTTTCTTGTTTTGTGTCCTTCTGAGAAAACCCAAAAGGATTTTTCTTTCTTCTTTTTGCTTGTTGGGAGCTTTCCCGTGTAAATAGTTTTCTTTTTCTTTCTGTCAAGGTAGAAGATATTGGTTACAATGTTTAGTGGCTTTTGCATGCATACATGTTTAGCTTTCAAAGAGCCATATTACTTTGTCTTCTTCTTTGTGTTTGCCTGCAGATTCAGCTTAGTCCAATGCACGAGCACTCTTATTATTGTTCACATCGTTCGATCGTGCAAGTGAAAGGCAATAATGATGATATATGATGAAGTGACTCAGACTGCAAAAGCTAGTATGAACTCTATCTATTTTGTTTTTGTAAATATGACTAGCTTGTCGTCCCAGATTCAGCTTTGTTGCGAGAGAACCATGTTTGCAATGACAACTTAGAGATCATAGTTTCTGATGCCATGCTTATTTAGCTAGGAGCTTATAATGGTTTGTCTTGAATGCCAACATAGATTTTGAGATGACTATGATGTGGTATGATAGGATGGTATTCTCCTGTGAATGATTCAAGTTGCTTGACTTGGCGCATGTTCATGCATGTAGTTGAAACAAAGTCAACATAGCCTCTATGATGTTCGTGTTCATGGTGATTTATATCCTGTTCATGCTTGCACTCCATGTTAGTCAAACTCATTGCATCCTGATGACTGTTGTCGCTCTCTAGTTGGTCGCTTCCCAGTCTTTTGCTAGCCTTCACTTATACTAAGCGGAATACTGCTTGTGCATCCACTTCCATAAACCCAAAAGTTTTTCCATGAGAGTCCACTATACCTACCTATTTGCGGTATTTACCTGCCGTTCCAAGTAAATTTGCATGTGCCATTCTCTAAACCTTCAAGAAATAATCTGTTTTGCATGCCCGAACCGCTCATGTGGTGACAGGGGGCTATTGGTATCTTCCATGTTAGGTCTCCTATCCTCGACATGTGTTTATTCACTGTCATTCACGAGAAAGGGGCCGGTAATTGGAATGCCCAGTTCCACGCTTAAATCAAAAACATAATTGTAAAACAAGACTCCCCCCCGGATTGATGTTAGTATGGACGGTACCCGAGGATTCGGCTAGCCGTGGAGTGTGATTGATTGGTGGTGGGGGAGATAAAACTTTACCTTTCTGTTTGGGAACCGCCTATAGCATGAATAGCATGGAAGATATTGAGAACTCTTGGTCATTGCGTTGACAATGAAAGCATGCCACCCAAAATTATTATCACTGTTTTCAAAGCTTGAGCTCTGGCACCTCTGCAAATAAATACTTCCCTCTGCGAAGGGCCTCTCTATTTATTTTCCTGTTGAGTCATCCTCTTCTTATATAAGCACCAATTAGAGAGCACCTCTGTCATTTTTATGCTTTGCTTTTGATTGATATTGAGTATGACTATGACTGGATCTTCGTTGCTATGAATTACAATGTTTAGTCAGCCCTTGATCTTTGAAAGTGCTCTGCATTTATGTTTTGCGGTCTCAGAAAGAGCTAGCGAGATACCACCTTTTCATATTGCTTCATGCTTGTTTTGATTGAATTGTTGGTATCCGAAACTCATTATTATTTGCTCGCTAGCTGATTATGCCATTGATATTAGTTTACTGTGAGACCTATGTGTCACTTGCTTATGTGGTTAACTTGTGATCTTGGTGAAATTCTGGTTATGAGTTAGACATAGTTGCAACAACAAGATCAAACAGAGTGTGTCAAAGTTTTTCTTTCTCTTTCAGTTTGTCAACTGAGTTGCTTGAGGACAAGCAAGGTTTTAAGCTTGGGGGAGTTGATACGTCTCCATCGTATCTACTTTTCCAAACTCTTTTGCCCTTGTTTTCGACTCTAATTTGCATGATTTGAATGGAACTAACCCAGACTGATGCTGTGTTCAGCAGATTTGCCATGGTGTTGTTTTTGTGCAGAAATGAAAGTTCTCGGAACGTCCTCAAAATTTACGGAGAATATTTCTGGAAAATATGAAAAATACCTACGCAAAGATCCACCAGAGGGGATGGGCCAGTGGTCCACAAGCTCTGTTGCCGCGGCCCCCTCGCAGCGACAACCAAGTGTGGGGCCCATGTGGGTTGGCCGCCCCCAACTCCAGCTCTATAAATTCACTTTCGTCCCAAAAAATCAGAAGAGGAGATTTCATCGCGTTTGCGATACGGAGGCGCCGCCACATCTTGTTCTTCATCTGGAGGACAGATCTGGAGTTCGTTTTGGGCTGCGGAGTGGGGAAATCGTCGCCATCGTCATCATCAACCTTCTTCCCTCTCCAATTCCATGAAGCTCTTCATCGTTCGTGAGTAATCTATTCGTAGGCTCGCTGGGAGGTGATGAGTAGGATGAGATCTATCATGTAATCGAGTTAGTTTTAACGGGGATTGATCCCTAGTATCCAGTAAGTTCTCAGATTGATGTTGCTACTACTTTGCCATGCTTAATGCTTGTCACTAGGGCCCGAGAGACATGATTTCAGATATGAAATTATTATGTTGTCACCAATATATGTGTGTTTTATATCCGATCTTGCAAGTTGTAGTTACCTACTATGTGTTATGATCTGGCAACCCCGGAGTGACAATAACTGGAACCACTCCCGGTGATGACCATAGTTTGAGGAGTTCATGTGTTCACCAAGTGCTAATGCGTTGTTCGGGTTCTTTATTAAAAGGAGAACCTTAATATCCCGTAGTATCCTTTTGGACCCCGCTGCCACGGGAGGGATGGACAATAGATGCCATGCAAGTTTTTTTCCCTAAGCATGTATGACTACACACGGAATGCATGCCTACATCACATTGATGAACGGGAGCTAGCCACATATCTCTCCGTGTTATAACTGTTGCATGATGAATGTCATCCAAACGAATCACCGACCCATTGCCTACGAGTTTGTCCTACTGCTGCTGTTACTACTGTTGCTTGCTGTTGCTGTTACTTGTTTTGCTCTGCTGCTGTTACTACTGTTGCTGCTATTGATACTTGCTACTGCTGCTACTTGCTACTGTTGCTACTTGCTACTGCTGTCACTATTGATGTTCCTTGCCACTGCTGTTACTCGTCACACTGCTGCTACCTGCCACAATACTTTTTCTCTCGACGTTGACGGGAAATAATATTTCCCGTCCACGGGCAACTTCTGGCGCCATTGATACGACAGTTAAGAATAGTCTGCCTTGTCAATAGATCGTTTCTGGCACTGTTGTTATCATACTACTTTGTTGCTGATACTTTGCTTGCAGATACTAATCTTTCAGGTGTGGTTAAATCTGACACATTCAGCTGCTAATACTTGACAGTATCCTTTCACTTCCTGTCGGGCGAACCAACACATTTGGGTTGAATACTCTACCCTCGAAATTGCCGCGAACCCACGCGCTGGTGGGCCATTGCAAGACAATTGCTAATTGTTGAGCAACTCGGAGCAGTTCTGGCTCCGTTGCCATGGAGGCATCAAGTCAGGAACACGTCAACAACATTTCTCTAGTGTTGTTGCCAGGGACTGCTATATGCATGGCTCGCGCTCATGTATTGCGTGATAGTTATAAAAAGTTTGAGAAAGTAAGAGTGCAGAAACAATTACTTGGCCAATACCGGGGTTGTGCATGATTTACATTAGTTGTGTGAGGATGATGGAGCATAGCCAGATTATATGATTTTGTAGGGATAACTTTCTTTGGCCTTGTTATTTTGAAAGTTCATGATTACTTTGCTAGTTTGCTTGAAGTATTACTATTTTCATGTCAATAGCAAACTATTGTTTTGAATCTTACGGATCTGAACATTCATGTCACATGACAGAAGTTACAAAGGACAACTATGATAGGTAGCATTCCACATCAAAAATTCATTCTTTATCACTTCCCTACTCGAGGACGAGCATGAGTTAAGCTTGGGAATGCATGATACGTCTCCAACGTATCTACAGTTTTTGATGGTTTCATTCTATTATCTTGTCAAACTTTGGATGTTTTGCATGCCTTTTATATATTTTCTGGGACTAACTTATTAACTCAGTGCCAAGTGCCAGTTCCTGTTTTTTCCATGTTTTTGACCCCTTTCAGAGGAGATTTTGAAATGGAGTTCAAACGGAAGAAAATGCTCGAAAAGATTTTTTCTGGAACGGAAGAAGATCGGGAAGCTTGGGAGCCAAGGCAGGGGAGCCCCAAGGGCCCCACAAGCCCCCACCCCGCGGCCAGGGGGGTAGGCCGCGCCACCCAGGCTTGTGTGCCCCCTGAGCGTCCCCTGGCCTAGCGGTTGCGCCTATAAATTCCCTAAAAATCCCAAAAAGAAAACAGGAGATCATTGAAATTACTTTTCCGCCGCCGCAAGCTTCTGTCTCCGCAAGATCCCATCTGGGGCACGTTCTGGTGCCCTGTCGGAGGGGGGATTCGGACACGGAGGGCTTCTTCATCAACACTATGACCTCTTCGATGATGCGTGAGTAGTTCACCATAGACCTATGGGTCCATAGCTAGTAGCTAGATGGCTTCTTCTCTCTCTTGGATCTTCAATACAAAGTTCTCCATGATCTTCATGGAGATCTATCCGATGTAATCTTCTTTTGCGGTGTGTTTGTCGAGATCCGATGAATTGTGGATTTAAGATCAGATTATCTATGAATCTCATTTGAGTTTCTTCTGATCTCTCTTATGCATGATTTCATATCCTTGTAATTCTCTTCGAGTTGTGGGTTTTGTCTGGCCAACTAGATTTATGATTCTTGCAATGGGAGAAGTGCTTGGTTTTGGGTTCATATCATGCGGTGACCTCACCCAGTGATAGAAGAGATAGCGAGGCACGCATTGTGTTGTTGCCATCAAGGGTAAAAAGATGGGGTTTTGATCATTGGTTTGAGATTATCCCTCTACATCACGTCATCTTGCTTAAGGCGTTACTCTGTTCGTCATGAACTCAATACACTAGATGCATGCTGGATAGCGATCGATGTGTGGAGTAATAGTAGTAGATGCAGAAAGTATCGGTCTACTTGTCTCAGATGTGATGCTTATATGCATGATCATTGCCTTAGGTATCGTCATGACTTTGCGCGGTTCTATCAATTGCTCGACAGTAATTTGTTCACCGACCGTGATATTTGCTTTATGAGAGAAGCCTCTGGTGAACACTATGGCCCCAGGGTCTACTCCACACTATATTTTCAGCCTTACACTTTTTACTTTGTTGCACTTTCCTCCTTCAGATCTCACTTTGCAAACAATATTGAAAGGATTGACAACCCCTTTGAAGCGTTGGGTGCAAGCTTGTTTGTGTTTGCGCAGGTACTCTGGACTTGACGAGGCCCTCCGTCTGGATCGATACCTTGGTTCTCAAACTGAGGGAAATACTTACTGCTCCTGTGCTGCATCACCCTTTCCTCTTCAAGGGAAAAACCGACGCAAACCAGAGAAGTAACAAGAAGAATTCCTAAGCGCCAGGGAAGGACTTTTGTTTCCGCAGCAGAGCCCTATGTGGACTCTCGCAGCAGTTACCCTTCGTGGGTTGAAGTCTCCACTAACATGGACGTATGATAGCGCCACCTATTGGAACCATGCCAAAAATCGTCGTGTCAATCTCTTGCGTTTGAACTCCCTACCCTACCTTACTTTACACTTGCATGTTTTACTTTCCGCTACTGTAATCTTAGTTGTGCATGTGTAGGGTGTACTTGACTAGTCATAGTTTCTAATTTTTCTAATTCTAAGCATAAAATTAAAATGCATATTCTTGGTTATGATCCTTCTGTTTGGGAAATTATTCGTGTTGGTGTGCAAGGTGATTTCTTCACAGAAGGGAGAGAACCGGATGGTGATGCGACACCTGAAGAGTTGAAGATGTTACAGTTCAATGCACAAGCCTGTGACATCATATTCATTTGCTTATGCCCCTAAGAGTTCAACAAAATCAATCACCTTGAGAATGCAAAGGAAATTTGGGATACTTTGATTGATATGCACGAAGGTTCCAATTCTGTCAAAGAATCTAAGTTGGATGTGCTTCAAAGTCACCTCGACAAGTTCAAGATGAAGGATGGTGAAGGAGTCGCTGAAATGTACTCTAGGCTAGCTCTCATCACAAATGTGATTGCTGGCTTAGCAAGAGAAGAGATGACCGACAAATTCATCATTAAAAAGATACTTAGAGCTTTCAATGGAAGATATGACACCATGTGCACATTAATCCAAATGATGCCCAACTAGAAAGATCTCAAGCCTACTGAAGCAATTGGAAGGATTGTTGCTCATGAAATGTCTCTCAAAGAGAAAGTTGAGTTGCACTACAAGGCAAGTGGTGCTTACAAAGCTTCAGTTGATGCTCCCGCTACTTCAAGTGACAACCTTGTTACCAATGAAGAGTAAGACTCATGGTCAGAAAATTCAACAAGTTCTAGAAGAGTAGAGGCAAAGAGAGAAGCTCAAGCTCAAGACATGATGAGAAGCATTCGACTAGTCGTGACCAAAACTGCTACAACTATGGGAAGCCCGGACACTACTCCAATGAGTGCTCAGCTCAAACGAAGAGAAGAGTCACCTCAAAGACGAAGCTCAACAGACAAGTCACCTCGCAGAGAGAGAAGGAGTAGAGAAGATCATTACGAACGAAGCACTCCCGGAGAGGCAAGGAATCAGAGAAGAAGGACAAATACTCAAAGAGAAGCTCTAGAAGAAGACATCAAGCTCATGTTGGTGAATGGGTTTCTAGCTCCGAGTCTGATAACCGATCCGAGAGAAGATACAACTCCAACTCTCCCTATAGTCAAAATGAAGGTGTTGCCGACATTGCACTTGTTTCCTCCAACTCCTATGGCATATTTGATTCACCAAATGAAGGGATTGGAAAGTGCTTCATGGAAAAAGGCCCCAAGGTATCACACTCTGAGTATTTTGACTTTGATAGTGATGAGGATGAATTGTTAGGAGAAGATGACTTGCTCCTTGATAAGACTAGTGATAATATTGAAAATGAACTTGCTAATTTTCATGCTAGTCAAGAGAAATCGAATAATGATGATAAGAGAGATATTGAATGACTAACTAAAGAATTAAATACTCGTACGCTCATGAAACTACTCTAGAAGATCATAGAGGGCTTGAAAGAACTCATGAGAAGCTACGCTCGAGAAGCTAAATTTAGAGCAAGAGCATGAGTTCCTAAAAGAAATCAATGATGATCTTCGAAAGAAGAGTTCCTCTTATCTAGCCAAACGATTACTCTTGTCTACCTTTGTCCCACAAGTTAAACCTAAGAACACTAGTAACAAAGGCAAGAAAGTTTATTCTTCTAGTAAAAACAAGGCTAAATCTAAGTCAAAGGATATCATTGCTAGTACCTCTCTTGATTACACTAACGATTCTCTTAGCCAAGTTACACTTGAGCAAGAAAACGATTTATTGAAATGGACTATAGAGAGAGGTGTCTTCAAGAGTCTTGTCAGACGTAAGCAATTTGAGAAATTTGTGCGCAAGCAAGGAGGACATCGGAAGAAGCAAGGTGTTGGCTACTTCAACGTCAACGGAGATGTTCGGGAAGAAGGTCCATATCCCGTTCCCAAGTTTGTTCCTCAAGAGGAGAAGTATGATCCTACTCCTCCCAAGGGAACAAGCTCACAAGATGGCCTTCTACCACAAGGCCACAAGGGCAAAGGAAATCTTCAAGAGGACATTGACTCATTTGAAGAAGAGTCCCAAGCCAAGGTTGAGTGGGTTCCCACACTCCTAGTACTACCTCATCTAGTGCTACCACAACTCCAAGGATTCCCATCAAAGTGATGTGGGTCCCCAAGAGGAAGAACTCAAAAGTTCTTGAGGGGTGACTCGACCAATGAATTTCACTCCCATTCATTTTGGCAAGACCTATATGCAATCAACCTCACCCATATACATTGGTTCAAGGAGTCACACATTCCCTCAAAGGTGAGCAAGGGACAAGGTAATTAAAGCATCTATGGACATCACCTCCCATGTAGTTCACTCAATGTCCATAGATATCTTTGTGTTTTTTATTTTTGCTTTGGGACTAACCGATGTAGGTGGGAAGAGTAAGAATCAACAAGGATTGCTCCCAACTCAATATGAACTTCATAAACAATGATCATCCACCACTACTTCACCTACTTGAAGTCTTCTACGACAAGACCCAAGATTAGTTTGTCCCTCTTAGGAGGGATGTCATATCAAGGGGGAGCTTCACTCTAAATCTTGAGTATAAGCATCTCCTAAAGATATGAACACATTAATGCTTTATGTAAAAGTGGTAACCTCACTTGTGCTTAAACGATGAGTATGACCTATGATCAAGTATTACTGTGTGACCATGTTGGTTTGCATATATTTTATCATTCGAGGATATCCAATTGTTTCTATTTGGCTTTTCATTTATCTTTCGCCAATTAGATAGGCAAGAATGCCTAGAACCCTTCTCTAGCTATCTATGCTTTCTCGTCTCAAGTTCTATTCTTGCTTCATCACAAAACTTGAACAAGCACTTCTCGATCCCTCTGTGTGAAGGAGCACTTGGAGTTTCGTATCTACAAAGGTTGCATTCCGAAACCACTTTGTGAATATCAGTGTAACCAACCCCACAATCTCAGTTCCACCAAACTCCTAAAGATGATCTGGGTTTCAATCTCTGTACCACCAATACCAACATCTCGTCTCAACCGAGTTTTCATGTCAACTGACAACAACGTAACTCGGTGGCACCAAAATCTTAGTATCAGTGACACCGACAGTGACGGGTATATATACTGGAGGATCCGACGTTTTGAAATTTAATCCTCAAATGTCCTGTCCCCAAACGTAAGCTGCCACACAAGGACCCTTGGTCATCGCCTTTGCATGCCCGAGCACCTCCGCCATTGGGATTCGCCACCGCCGATCAAATCTTTGCCACCGTCGATGTAACACCCTGATTTTTCAACCTTTTTCTTTTCAAAATATTTTGGAGTTTCACTTGCAAATTGGTGGATTTTCAAATTTCTCTCAAGCAAGTTGGATTGTGAGTCTCTGATTTCTTGTCACAAGCAAACCAAAACCTTTTGCCTCTTGCCAAAACCTTGGAATGATTTGCAATATTTAAATCTTTCAAATATTCTTTTTCTATTTTGGGGAATTATGGCATCACCATGGGTTGTGAACCGACCTATATTTGGGATGAGCTATTGACCCCAAAACTTTTTCCACATGTTCTTAGTATCATATGATTTCAAAATCTTCAAAAACATTTCATTGCCCAATGTAAAAGTTTGGCTAGAAAAATTATTTCTTTTCTGACCAGAATTGTCACTTTGTGAAGCAACCCTATTTTTCCTGTTTTAGAAAATTCCCAATAAATTCCCTTAGCTCCAAGGGGTCATATTTAGTTCAAATATGTAAAAACATGTGATGGTCTAGTACAAGTTTTGAGCAGGAAAACTCTGCTAAGTTTCTGTTAAAACTGAACCTTTGTGAAGGAAGTGCTAGCTAGGAGTGCACCAATGATATGAAATTTTTTGGACATGTGTGCACTACTAAATAACACTCCTCCACCAAGTTTCAACATTAGTAGGGCTTGCATGTGAGTGCCATGAGCTCATTTGTATTCTGGACCAAAAAGATGATTTATAAAGGACTACATTCATTTGATCTTCAAATCCTTTCAAACTTTGCCAGTTTGTAGTCTTTCCTATGCTGATTAAGCCAGACATGCTAGCTTTCCTTAACCCTAACCCATTTGAGCTCTAGATGCTCCCCCAAGTTTGCAGGCAGAAGCTGTAGTTGATGCTACACTTCGCAGGAGTGTGTGACTGGTCGAACTAGTGATGGATGGTGACTGGTAAGAGTACGATCGACGCAATGGACAAGGTCCCGGGGCTGGTGTGGCCTTGTGGCAGCCGTAACCGTGGTAACCACGGTATTAGCATCCCACAGGGCGCGCTCTGTGCAGCCCGTGTGGCAGCCGAGCCGCTCGTGTCGTCATTCGCTGCCCCTCCTTGTTCGTGGTGTCGAGGGCATTCCTTGCACCCGCGTGGCACCTCCAGAAGGCCCTGGGTCGCCGGAGAAGGTCGTCGTCGCTCCCTGCCAGGCTCCTCCACAGACCGAACAGTCGGCTCCGGCCACTATGGTCGTCCGCGAGTCCTTAATGGCGTAACATACATTTTCATGCATTATACTCACTTATTTTGCTATAAAATAAATGCCTAGTAAATTACAAATAGAAATATTTACTTACTGTTATAAATCACTATGTTTACAATAACTTAGTGGTTGATCTAGAGTCACCTGTCCGGGCATAACCGTACAACCACATCTTGCTGATATGGGACGGCCGTGACTTGAGTTGATCGCGTGATCTTTCACCGGTACCTCCAAAGAGGGAGGGTTATGCACGCATGCTACCTTGGCCCGGTAGGCGGTGACAACTCTATGAGCCCGGTTGAGTTGAGTTGGGCCCGTCCCTAGTTGGGACAGTTCAGTTTGGCCACGACGGTGGCAGGTGTTATGAGGACACAGGGCCACCCAGGGCAAGACTCCGGGGGAGAGTGATTGTCGGTGATACGATGAGAGAGTCACGGGTCAGGCAAGTTCCCTTGGAGTAATGCTGGTCCACCCGAATGGGATTACGAGGTCAGTGCTCCATAGTGTGGATAAAGTGTTCAACCTGTGCAAAGTGTCAAACCTATTCGAATAGCCGAGTCCACGGTAT
Organism: Hordeum vulgare subsp. vulgare; assembly: GCF_904849725.1. Classification (NCBI taxonomy): domain Eukaryota; kingdom Viridiplantae; phylum Streptophyta; class Magnoliopsida; order Poales; family Poaceae; genus Hordeum; species Hordeum vulgare. The sequence continues at coordinate 414,780,014 of NC_058520.1, read as the reverse complement.
TGGACAGCCCGACCAGACCTCAGTAGATGGTCAACCATGTTAATATTAGTAATGATGTAAGAACTTTTCAACTAAGTGGAGATGCTTGATGAGTATCCTGGTGGTTGTGAGACAACCTCGGGCACGAGTAAGTTGATAATCAGTATAGCTAGTGGTATTATATATAACTTGTTCCCATGCTATTGTTTAATGCATTACTTGGTTATTGTGAGCTTGCGAGTACATTCCAAGTACTCACCTGGCGTATCATGCCAGATGCAGGAGAAGCCGAGGACGGAGGTCCTGATGGTCCATACTAGGAAGTGTCCACAGTAGTGTCCCTATGTATGGAGTTGCCACTATGTTCCGCTACGCCATAGAAGTACTTAGTAGTCTCGAGGCCCCACCATGTTTCATAAAGAATGTAGATACTGTTGCAGCACCAAGGGTGCCTTTGGCCTCGCCATCATTGTAATATATGTACTTATAACCTTATGCTATCAATAAAGTCAGCTTAGTTCTGTTCCAAGTTGTTGAGTGTTTTCACAAGACATGATCTCTGGGTTGGAAACACTAGTAATCCGGTTCTTTGAATCAGGGTGCCACAGTCGACGCCTAGTGGGTTCATCATCGAATTAGGGTATGAATCCAAACCCTCTTGCGCTCCTTTATCTGATTCATGCGCATTAGATCACCCCATCCACAATCAACAGTTTGCAAATCTTCCTATTCCACAAGAAGTCTCAATATATTAGAGAATGAAGGAATTTTGGATCTGTTCCCCAGCAGCATGCATCTCGGTGAGACCGAGTTGGTAAAATCGGTTCCACCATTTTTTAGTTTTAGGGGGATCTGAGAACCGCTTCGGTGAGACCGAGTAGCTCTTTTCAGTTACACCGAAAAGACTTCCCAAGTTTCTATTATGCAAGTGGCCAGTCTCGGTGACTCCGAAAAACCCAAGTTGATGCTACCAATATTCATTCTCCAGTAGATCATACCCAAAGTTTCTGAATTCAAATTTTGAAAAATTATGTGTTTTGTGATACTCAACCCTTCCGCTCCTCTATATCTATTTCAGAGGGTTTCTTCTGTGTTGATTTTCTCGTGTGCTTGTCTTCTTGGTTTGCAAAGATGGCAGGCTATGATGATAGCCAGAACAATTTCAGTGAGCCTCATGCCGAGTCTGATTTAGGCACCAGTCCTGAGAGGTCCCCTTCTGACACAGGCACCCTCAACTCCAATAGCTTGCCCAAGGATGCAGAAGGACCACAAGGAAACTGAATTCTCATGAAGAAGATTAAGACTTTGTTCCTATTGAGTGTGCTCTCCAAAAGCAGAAAGAGAAGCCCGCTGTCAAGACAACTATTAGGAGGGAGTGCTCTAAACCTTATGACATGAGAGCTCCAGAGTCTGCTAGGGAAGGGATGACACTTACCCTTGAGAAACCTACTAAGAAGGTTGGTGTCAAGAGAGTCAGGAAAAGGACCATTCATGTCATTGGTAGACAAACTTCCATGTATGAAGACCCAACACAAACTGTTGCTGTTGTGGAAGAGGAAGAGGAAGTACCAGGTAAGGCCCATCCTGCAAAGAAGAACAAGAAGCTTATGGAAAATGCTATGAAGCTTTCAGCTCCAAAGCCTTGAGCTCTAAAGAAGCTTGTAGCTCCCAAGAGGACAACAAAGGACATACCTGCAGCTGCTAAAGAGAAAAGCACTACTTGTAGAGCCTTTGCTGCAGAGGAAGATGTTGAGAAAGAACATATTCTGATGAAGTTAAGGCCTCATTTTCCACTTCACAATGAGGCTCATCCAATAGGTAAAGACCAGAAGAAGAGAAGAGATGCCAGGCTGAGGGAGTGGAGAGCTATTAAGCCTTATGCTGTGAGGAGAAGGACTACAGTTGATCCCAGGTTTCATATAAGAGAACAACGAGACTTCTATGAGACATTTCTGTATGACAAATGTCCAACATTTAGTGACATGAGATATGTCGACTGGAATTACATCAATGCCATGAAGATTTCTTTCCTCATGTGAGAGACAACTTCAATCATGTTGACATGAAGAGTTTATTGGCAGAGAGATGACTGCATGGAATGATGAAATGATTATGCAATTCTATTCAACAGTTCATTTCTATTCAGATGGCACAATTGTCTGGATGACTGATGGCCATAGATATGAAGCCACAATTGAAGAATGGGCTATTATCATTGGTGCTCCAAAGTCACGAGCACAGGACTTGGATGTGTATTCAGAACCTAAGAAGAATCACAAATCCATGGCCAATATGTACAAGCCAGTGCCAAATGACTTCCTGCCATCTCACAAGCCTGGGGATGTCTATTTCTCTATTCCACCAAATTTCCAAAGCTGATCTGGGTTTTCAATCTCTGTACCACCGATACCACCATCTCATCTGGACTGAGTTTTCATGTCAACTAACAACATCGTAACTCACTGGCACCGAAATCTTAGTATCGTTAACTTGATAGATGTAGAATTGTTTCGGTCTACTTGACACAGATGTTATGCCTATATGCATAATCATTTCCATAGTTATCTTCATAATTATTTGCTTTTCTACCAATTGCTCAACAGTAATTTGTTCACCCACTGTATTATTTTCCTTAATGAGAGAAGCCTCTAGTGAAACGTATGGCCCCCGAGTCTATTTTCCATATTATATTTTCAGATGTATAAACCAAAAATACCAAAAAATACTTTGCTGCAATTTATTTACTTTTGTTTCCGCAATATTGATATCAATCTATATCAGATCTCATCCTTGCAAATAACTCTAAAGGGGTTGAGAACCCCTTTATAGTGTTGGGTGCAAGTGTTTGACTGTTTGTGTAGGTACTACTATTGGGGCCTTGCTTGTTCCTCCTACTGGATTTATACCTTGGTTCTCAACAAACTGAGGGAAATACTTATCTACTTTGTTGCATCACCCTTTCCTCTTCAAGGGAAAGCCAACGCAAGCTCAAGAGGTAGCATGGATGAAGTTCTTCCTTCTTCTGTAAGTCACTCATAGGTGGAAGAAGCGAGTGCTAGCGTCACAGTCTCTTAAGCTCTTAGTTCGTGAACTCTACCTTTTCCGTGCACGCCCGAGAACAGCTGAACCAGTCACCTTTCGCTTGAGCCTCTTCTGAAGGTTACGCTCATTGGAGCTAAGAGGGCGGAGTTCGTGAGCAACATCTAGCGGAGAATAATTTCCACGGCCATGTGGATTTGCACTTTCGAGTGTGCGAACATCTACTTGCTCCATTTACTTAAGTTTTTGCGAGTCTATTTGAGTTTGTGGAAGAGAATGTGGTACGGGTCAGAATGACCATGGTTATTGTTCCAAGCTTCGTGGACCACCTCTTTGAATCTAGGCATTTCGATCCAGAAATTTTCAAATCAGAAGGGCCTAGATATCTCAGGGCCTTTGTCATTTGCAAGAAGGAGAGGGCAATGGTCCGACCGGGAAGATGAGAGTGTGTGGACGATGTGGGTGCCAAACTCGAGATTCCACTCTTCATTGGAGAAGTAAGAGTCAAGCTTGCTGAGAGTTGGGTTGTGCTCGTCGTTGCTCCATGTGTACTTCCTGTTTTGAAGTTGAATTTCTTTCAGCTCATAAATATTAGCCGTGTTTCTTAAGCGGACCAAGCTTCTCCGGTCTGCATTCATTCTATTTGTATCTTGCGCATAGTATATTGATTAAAATCCCCGATGAACAGCCATTTTTTGCCAGGGGGCTTCTCACTGACCAACTCTTGGAAGAATACATCCTTGAGATTTCCTCTTGTAGGACCCTAGACAGTGATGAGATTGCAGCTTGTGGTCGAAGAAACAATTGTGACGTTGCAAGAAAGAAAGAAGGTTCCATTGTAAACAACCTTCACATACACCACGCTGTCGTCCCAAAGGAGCAGGAGTCCGCCACTTGTGCCCGCTGTGTGCGATGTGCAAAGCTCTTTAGATTGTGTCCTCCAAGAGAAACATCGATGAACGGGTCAACGAGCTCTAGTTTGGTCTCTTGGAGCCAGATAATTTGGCACATAGTAGCAACGACTGTTACTCAAATGCTTGCTCGACGATTAGGGCAGTTTAAACCTCTCACATTGCAATTCAGGATACTAATATTTTGTTCTAATATTGGAAACCTGAGTTACATCATGGGTTGAGATACATGAGTGAACCAAGCAGGCAACAGTGAAGACTGCCCAAGGCAGTGCACACCCATGAGAGGGAGACAGTACAGATGCCTCGCCAAGGCAGGAGGAAGCAAGCGTCCACAATAACGATTGCAAACAACATACACACACATCTTCAGAGAGGTTGTATCTAACTTTGAAACTAAGGAACATCTTTTGCGGCAGCGTGGAGACAGTGTAGTCATGTTGCCTTCCCATCCACATCTCCAGCGGTTTCCTAGAGCTCAAGTCTCGCCCGTCCACCATGCTCGATAAACACATCTTTCGCAGCCTTCGGAAATCACAGTCGAGGTTTAATAGGGCACAGAGAGATCACACCGTGATATCACGTAGTTGGACTTGAAACGTAGCCACATATTTGTCAATGACCTCCTTTGTAATGTGTTTCCCTTCATAGACAACTCTCATGGGCTCGCAAAGAAGCATCTCACCCATCTTGGCATTTGACAGCTTCCTATTATTGGCCTAGAGGCGTGGGTGTAACGACCAAGATGCGGTCCTTCCCGATCTGGGGATCGAGGCCCGAATTGGAAAGGAGCGCATCTAAGCATCTCGCAAACAGGTAACACAGCACACACATAATAATAATAAAGAGACAATCAGGGGTTCAATTGCCTTCTCATAAATATATCAGAGTACATCACGCATACAGCCAATGTAGTTCCGCTAAGGACAACAAAACAAGAGAAAAGGCTATGCTACCCTGCATGCTGGCCCACGATCACGACCACGCCTCAATCTTCTGGATAGTTCACGTACAGACGGTCGGTCTCCTCATCATACTGCCACGCCAGCTGCGTGCCGTCGGGATCATCTGTCTCTGGGGTACCTGAACCTGTTGGTATTTGTGGAGGAATCCGTGAGCCACGGGGACTCAGCAATCTATGACCTCGGTGCCAGAACTAGTCAAGTTATTAAGTTGGATAGGGTGGAGTGTTTAAGGTTGCAGCATCCTAAGGTTGATATGGTGGCTATCTTACGTAGAACATTTATGAAGGTGGACTATACTAGCGGTCGAGAATACTTGATCACTAAGTGATCCTGAACACCTAGCTACGTCAATCATAACCCCACCATGTTCCCGATCGAAGAGAGATCTTCGAGGGGACAGTCACGGTTACGCACACAGTTGGCAATTTTATTAGCTTAAGTTTAAGTTATCTATTACCGGATGTTAACAAAATATTCCAAGTTGCCACATAACCGTGGGCACGACTTTCTGAAAGATTAAACCCTACAGGGGTGCTCCAATTAGTCCATCACAAACGTACACGGGCCGCAAAGTAATCCTCTATCACGAATCTCGTGATTTCGTCGGATCCCTTAGAGTAAAACCTCAACTCTGGGGAGAACCAAAGCTTCACTGGGATTCCTATACGCAAGCTATATCGCTATGGTAAGGCAAGACTAGTAGGACCTCCTGACGTGTCGACGACCCTGATAAGAGCCGCGTATCTTAGTCTCAGGACACGCCGGATGAAATCACTCAAGTTGCCCTGAGTTGGCCCCGAGCAGTGCCCTGTTTGGAACAACACTTATGAGGAGCACTAGCCCAGGTTGTTGATTAAAGATCCTCGGGGTGATCATTCCCTATGCAGATTATTATTAAGTGATTAGCAAATTAACACCAATGTTGGGTCCTGCCGGACAAGTCTTAGCACTACGTGATTTATCGAGGGGGTCCCCATAACAACCCCGAACGTGTTAGGAGCAATCAATATGGAATCAAACACCGGTAGCCGGTAACTATAGCGGCAATAACGGAACAAAGCACCCGGCAAAAGTCTAGGCCTTCTGTTATTTACCAAGTATATAGGTTTATTAATTAAATAACAGAATTTAAGATAATGATATCAAGCTCATGTTGTCACATGAGACAAAGCACCTGCATCTAGCAACGCTAACATTAGTAGCTGAGCAAAGCCTACTTAGCCATTCAAGTTTGCTAGGAAGGGATCAGTGTTTGGGTTCATGGCATATCAAGAGGCAAATATTTCAGTGGTAGGCAGCGAGCATATGACAAAGGAAACTTAATCTAGCATAACAAGTCTAGAGATGGAATCAAGGTCATATCATCTTGCTTGTGATATCCTCAGCTTGGAACGGTTCTTGATCATCCTACACGTACTCTCCTGACTCCACGTATTCGTTCTCCGATCCTGGTGCTACCCAACATAAGAATAACATCCAATGAACAACATCACCTCAAGATGCAACAATCACATGATGCATGAGATGAATATGAGCATGCATCACTATTTCTGTCACTAGCACAAGCATAAGGAGTAAATACATGTTCCTGGACAAAACTGCATGCTAACCTATTTTTACATGCATGAGAATGACATTATCATATGCGTCTCGTGAAAACGATGCAAAACCATATAAAGAACATTACAATCGGAGCTACGGATCAACGGGAATCAACGAAACAAGATATGAAGCCCTACGTGTCAAAATCATCACCACACACTCAAATGGCACAAATCTGGTGTTCCCAGGTTTCCAAGACATAAAACAAACCATCATGTATGGGGTGGAGCAAAGAATAACACCACAACATCAACTAAGCACTCACAAACACCAAAATGACAAAAACTACACAATCTGCCATAAACTACATCATAGCACTTTGTGAGCTACATGCAAAGCACCTACAACCACCCAAGCATGACAAATAATATATGTGGATGTAGCTAGTCAATAATAATACAAGCACAAGCAAGAATCATACAAAAAGTAATTAAACACAGAAAGTTACAAGGCTGTAAACTTGCCCAAAAACATCAGTTTTCAGGTCTTAGTGAAAATTCCAGATTCTCACTTTCTGTCTATGCTCTGAAGCATTTTGACAGCAGCCACAACTAAATCTACAGGACTCACAATGACATGAAATTTGAAAGGGAGCTAGAAAAACATATCAGGTCCAACTTTCTAGTTGAAAGCTAAGGCTAGATCGCAACACCTTGACCAGCACAACCTCATCAACAGGAGAAGAAAATATAAACAGATTCTCAGACTTAGTGAAAATCTCAGATTTTCACTAATCTGGAATTTCAGCCACATGCCTACTTTGAGTGGGCATAACATGCACATATGGACTCCTAATCATGATATGAAACCAACATGAGGTAGAGGGGGTCACCCTCTACTACCACAACCAAAAAACAATCACAAAGGCTCACCACAACTCATGGAACCAAGCTCTAAACATAGAAGAAAATGAAAATATGTCATATCCAGAAAACGTTCCAATGGCAAAACTTAGTTCACCAATGGGTTCCTTGGGAGATTCTACCCCAAAAACATATATAATATGTGGGCACTTACTTGGAACAAGTGACCACAAATTAAGAAGGAAAAACAACATAGAATCTTAAGTAGTGAATAGTGCAACATCACATGTGCAAAATCACTAAAACACTATCTACACTAGCACTTGCATGACCACAACACCAATTTTTATATTATGGTTTTGACCCCATGTGTGTGTGCCATGGCCATCACCATTCCCAAACATATCTACAAGGCAAACACATCAACACAAGAAACATGCACCGCTCACACATGGACATATGAAGGTACCCCTTGTTTCTAGTAGGTGGGGATTCCACACACACAAGCACATGCTCACAATCCATGGTGATCATGAAATATGTTCATGTGTGTGTGTGCTTCACACACACCACTCCTCATCCACATGCACACAAGTAAAAGCACACTAAGTCAAACAAGCACAATTCATGCCTATCCACACACACACACATTCCAAGGGCATATGAGCCCTAGTCCATGTGTTTAAGATGCAACCACACATGCACCACAATCTCCTCATGTAGGTGTGCCAACACACACACCATCTACATATGCACACATACAACCACTGCACCCAGTGCAAACACCCACACATACCTTACAGACACACCTACATTTAACCTACACTTGGTGCAACACGGACACAACAAAACAAAAGAAAAACTAGCATAACATCTACTGATCTCACATGCACTGCAATAGGTGTTGCTAGCAGCAAAATTACACAGCAAGGAACAAAACAATAACACAGGGAAAGGAAAAAATAACATGCCTGGGGGGGTTCGAACCCAGGCCCTTTCTGCAACCTGACACTGTTGCTGCCACCCTGCTAGTGACTTTGCTTCGACAGAGAAGAAGCAAATAGCAAGAAACCTCAACTCTTCTAGCTTCTGTCGAACAGGAAAGGAAAAACAGGGAAAAAAGGGGGTGAACCAAGGGGACTCGAACCCTACACCTGCTGGCAACAAACAGAGACAACACCACTGCGCTATGCTACGATGACTGATAGAAGGAGGGACTAATACAAACTAACCCAACACATGCTCCTCTTCCTGCTCTACACCTGCGCACCGGCGACAGAGAAGCCGACGTGGTGCTCTGCTGCGCTGCAGATCCTACGAAGGGGAGAAACCAACATGCTACTACACGCCTCTATGCGAGGAAGAAGCCTCTGCTTCACCTAGCGCTACCAAGCACTGAACGAACATAGCTACATGCAGTCTACTTCCTGACAGGGCATCTCCGGCGAGCACCTTCCCATCTAGTCGGCGAGGAGGAGGGAGGAAGGAGGGAGGAGCTGCTCCTCACCTAGGGAAGGAAGGGAAGAAGCCACCCGCTCGAAGGAAAAGCCGGAGGGGAAGAAGACGCGCCGGAACTCTGCTGCCATGAAGTAGAGGAAGACGACGGAGAACTCCGGGGCCGAGGCGATGGCGAGCTCCTGGCCGCCGTTGAGGTCGCTCCTCGATCCCAATGATGGCGGGAATGGGGTGCGGGGAGCCTCCCCGAGCTCCTCGACATGGCGGCGGCGCCAGACACCGACGGGAACGGGGGAAGACGCCGGCCAGGCTTCCCTTCTCTCTCTGCTACTCCTACAGAAACTTACCGGCGGGGGAAGGAAGGGAGATGGGGATGGAGAGAGGTAGCGGCGCAGATGGGGAAAGAGGGAAACCCTAGGGCAGTTGGGCACGGACGGCTCTGCCTGACGGCGGCACGCCCTCTCTCTGCTGACGAGACGGAAAGGAGGACGAGGAAGAACGCCGTCAGAAGACGAGGCGGTCGTAGGACTGGGCCACCGCGCGAGGAAGGGAGGGAAACTGGGCCAAGCTTCGTGGGAGTGAGCCCACCAGAGCGCCTCTTAAGAGAAAAACAATTCCCTGGTGCTTTTATTTTTACAGGAAGTACCAGAGAAGAAAGAAATGCACCAGGAAAACTACAAGAGCAAAAAAATAAAGCTAGCACATCCCTGCTCATGACAATTCATGACCTAATTGAATAAAGTGCAACATGAATATATGGGGCAAATTAATATTTGCAAAACAGCCATTGTTTGACCTGTTTTTTAATTGATTGCAGCTCTTGCACCCCTCCTTAAAACAGCATCTATACTTCACAAATCCACCACAAACAAGAGCTAAAACAGGAACATTTTAAAAACAGAAAAGGAAGAAGTGAATCTTGACATAGAAGAAATAGGAAGGGAGTGAAGGAGATTTGAAACCTAAGCATTTACATGGTATCCTACTAGCACAAGCAACCTAGTAGAGTTGCACCACACCACACATATGTCCACAAGATCACAAACACCACATGCAACATCACAAGACATGGGCATGAAATGTTATGTTATGCTTGAATGCAAGGGAAGGAAAAGTTAAGGGACATCACATGAAATCATGGCATTAATCTCTCTCATAGCATTGACATGGTGGTCCCACAAGGAAGGTTCCAAATATGGCAAATACACACTTGGGGCATTACAAACTCTGCCACACTACAAAGAAGATCTTGACCTCGAGATCTAAGACTGAAAGAAATCGGGCAATTCGGAACAGAGGTGGTCCTCCCGTTCCCACGTAGCCTCTTTATCGGAATGGTGTGACCACTGCACTTTGAGAAATTTGACGGTCTTGTTGCATGTCTTGCGCTCAGTCGCCTCGAGAACCGCAACTAGATGCTCACGATAAGAAAGGTCAGGCTGAAGGTCGATGTCTTGAAGATGAATAGTGCGCTCGGGGGTCTTGAAACACCTCCGAAGCTGAGAAACATGGAACACATCATGGACATTTACCAAGGTGGACGGAAGCTTGAGATGGTACGCAAGGTCGCCTCTCTTGCCAACCACTCTGAACGGACCAACGAAACGAGGCACAAGCTTGCCTTTGATGCCAAAGTGCTGCATACCCTTCACATGCGACACTTTGAGATAGACGAAGTCATCAAGCTCATAAGACATGTCATGGTGCTTGCTATCATAATAGCTCTTCTGACGGGACTGAGCTGCTCTGAGGTTGTCGCGAATGATCCGACACATCTCCTGAGCTTCTTCTATCATATCATTGCCAAGGATCTGACGCTCGCCGGTCTCGGACCAGTTGAGCGGAGTACGGCACTTCCTGCCATAGAGAATATCGAACGGAGCCTTGCCAGAACTAGCTTGATAACTGTTGTTATACGAGAACTCCGCGAAAGGCAGACAATCTTCCCACTTCATGCGAAAAGAGATAACACAGGCTCTCAGCATATCCTCAAGAACTTGATTCACTCTCTCCACTTGACCACTAGTCTGACGATGGAACGCTATGCTGAAACGGATCTTCGTGCCCATAGCAGACTGAAAGGAGTCCCAAAACTTGGAAGTGAAGATACTTCCACGATCTGAAGAGATCATCATAGGCACACCGTGCAAAGAGACAATCCTGGAGGTGTACAACTCTGCCAGCTGAGCTGCTAAAATGGACTCCTTGACTGGAAGAAAATGAGCCACTTTACTCAACTTGTCGATGATGACGAAGATGGCATCATTACCCTTCTTGGACTTCGGAAACCCGGTGACGAAATCCATCTCAATGTGATCGAACTTCCACTCGGGAATCGGCAAAAGGATGCAAAAGGCCTACTGGGCATTGATGTTCTACTTTCACCCTTCGACATACATCACATTCATTTACGAACTCAGCAATCTCACGTTTCATACGAGTCCACCAGAATGTGTGCTTCCAGTCATGGTACATTTTCGAGCTTCCAGGATGAATAGAGAGCAGAGAGTTATGAGCTTCCTCCATGATTACCTTTCTGAGAGCACCTTTCGGGACGACAAGGCGATCCTCGAAAAACAACGTGTCTCTAGCATCGACAGTGAAGCACTTATACTTAGGCAGACTCTTTCCCACGCCAATCTTGACCTTCTTCACCACAGCGTCAAGAAGTTGTGCTGCTCGGACCTGATCTTCCAAGGTAGGAGAGATCTGATGGTTTGCAAGAAATCCCTCAGGTACTAGCTGAAGGTTGAGCTTCCTGAAAGACTCACAAAGACCAGGCTGGAGAGGTTTCAGAATCAGACTATTGCAATATGCCTTCCTGTTCAAAGCATCCGCCACGACATTAGCTTTTCCTGGCGTGTACTCAACACTCGGATTAAAATCCTGGAGCATTTCCACCCAACGTGTTTGCCGAAGATTCAAGTTAGGCTGAGTGAAGATGTACTTGAGACTCTTTTGATCGGTGAAAACTTCAACCTTACTTTCCAACAAGAGGTGTCTCCAAGTCATGAGAGCGTGTACCACAGCTGCTAGCTCAAGATCATGCACATGATAGTTTTTCTCCGCTGGCTTCTACTGCCTGGAGGTATAAGCAACCACCTTCTTATCTTGCATCAGGACTGCACCAAGACCCTGGAGAGAAGTGTCGCAAAAGACCTGGTACGGCTTGGAATCATCCGGAGGGACCAAGACTGGAGTGGAGGTAAGCTTCTCTTTGAGTGTATCGAAGGCCAGTTGACACTCTTGAGACCAAGCATACATAACACCCTTCTGAAGGAGACTTGAGAGCGGCTTGGCGATCTTGGAGAAGTTCTCAACGAACCTTCTGCAATATACAACAAGCTCGAGAAAGCTTCGAAGCTGCTTCACATTCTGCGGAGGCTCCCATTCGACAATGGCCTGAACTTTGGACGGATCAACTTTAATGCCCTCGGCAGAGATAATGTGCCCAAGGTAAACCACTTCTTTCATCCAGAACTCGCACTTGGAAAACTTGGCATACAGCTTGTACTCTCTCAGCTTATCAAGCACCAATCTGAGATGTTCTTCATGTTCTTCCTCAGTTTCAGAAAAGACCAGAATGTCGTCGAGATAGAGCAAGACAAAGTCATTCTTGAACGTAGAGAATATGTAGTTCATCAATCGACAGAATGTCGGAGGAGCATTTGTCAGACCAAAAGACATGACTGTATACTCATACGAGCCAAAACTAGTCCTGAAGGCAGTCTTCAGAATATCTTCCTCGCGAATGCGAATTTGATGATAGCCCGTTCTGAGGTCAAGCTTGGAGAAGACCTTAGCACCTTTCAACTGTTTGAACAACTCAGTTATGTTCGGAAGTGGATATTTGTTCCTGATTGTCTTCTTATTCAATAGACGGTAATCGACACACAGCTGGTCCGTGCCATCCTTCTTCTTGACAAACAGAACACCACAGCCCCACGGAGACGAGCTCGGTCTGATCAAACCCAAACGCTCCTGCTCATCGAGTTGCCTCTTAAATTCCTTCAATTCTTCTGGACCCAGCTTGTACGGACGTTTGCACACTGGCTCTGTGCCTGGCTCAAGCTCAATGACAAACTCAACTTCACGATGCGGAGGCATGCCTGGCAGATCTTCAAGAAACACATCTTCATATTTGCAGACCACCGGGACTTGCGAAATAGGATTGATCTCACCCTTTTCATTCAAAGAGAACAGACGGATTGTATCATCGCGCGCCGCGAATATAATCACGTCCTCCGAAGAGTGGGTAAGCTTCACTTCTTTGGCTTCACAATCAATTGATGCCTTGTTCATGGCCAGCCAATCCATACCAAGAATCAAGTCGATGTCGGAATTGCCCAAGACAATAGGAGATGCCAGAAAAGCATATGCGCCCATCTTGACAGAAACATCCGGAATGACCACATTAGAGCTCAACAACGCTCCCGGGGAAACCACACGAAAAGGTTTGTCCAAGGTCGTAGAAATGAAATCATGATTCCATGCAAATGGTCTAGACATGAACAAATGAGAAGCAGAAGAATCAAATAACACTCTAGCAGGAATATCATTGACGAGGAGGTTACCCATGATCATATCAGAGGAGTTCTCTCCCTCAGCTACGTTTACCATGTTGACTCGAGCTGATCTGGGGTTGAACTTGACAAGAGCGTTGCTTGGAGGTTTGCCTAGAGGAGGAGGCGGCAGTCGGAGGTGAGAAGTACACTTGTTGGCATAGTGACCCTTCTGCCCACACTTGTGACAAGTGACATCTGCTGGCTGCCGGTACTGAGTCTGAGGAGGCCCTTGCTTCTGATGCTGGTATCTTTGTTGGAAGACAGGGTTGGGTGGGTGGGAAGAACCACGACCACCAGAGTGCCTGAGCTGCTGCGAGTGCCGAGGAGGAGGAGGAGAAACCCAAAACTTCTGTTGCCTCTGAACCACCTGAGTCGAGGAAGAGCTGGAATCTCTAAAGCGCTTCTTAGAATTCTCCACCCTGAGCAAGCTTCCTCTGCTCTGAGAGCTAGGTTGTAGAACTTGTCGAACTCCTCAGGATCGTGCAAGGCAAGAGCTAACTGGAAATCTTCTTTCAAGCCAGCTCTGAACTGATAAATCTTGCTCTTCTGATCCGGGATATCCTGCAGCGCGTAACGGGCTAGCTCGTGGAACTGAACGTTGTACTTGTACACAAAATTGCCACCCTGCTTCAAACGCCCGAACTTCTCACACATCTCCTCCACAAACTAGAAGGGATGTAGTGGGACCTGAAGTCACGACATAACTCATCCCAAGAAATTACCCTAGCGCCTCTGGAGTCCTTCAGCTGTTGCCACCATATAGAAGCCTGCCCCTTCAACTTGAATGTTGCAAACTTGACATAATCCTCCGGACGCACATTGCTACACTCGAAATGTTTGTTCATATCACGGATCCAATCTTCTGCATCAAATGGCTGGTCGCATGAAGTGAATGTCTTTGGTTGATTAGACAGGAACTGGCTCAAATTCGCAAACTGATTCCCACCATGCTGAAAATTGCCTGGCTGTTGATTGGCTCTCTCTTGCAGCAACTGCAGCAGCATCTGGGTGTTTGCATTAGTAGCAGCCATCACCGCTTGTCAGGCCTCTGCAGGAGGAGGCGGCGGCGGCGGAGGGTTCTCCGGAGGGGGAGGTGGAGGCGGCATATCCTCACGCCCTGGGTTCTGACGAGTCGATGGAGCCATCCTGAAGACGGACAGCATATTAGCCCACAACATAACTTAAATATATTGCTGAATCAAAAGACAGGAATATCTGAACAGGAATAAGCAATGCACTCGAACAAAAATAGTAAGAATGCTTCCTCAAAGTGACGGACGACAAAATTCCGATTAAGACCACTGCCAACAAGTATGAGCTAGAACTGCTCGGAACAAACATATGATCGAGATTTCCCCAACCTCAATCATGCATCTGTAGGAAGATAGTCCTATAAGATACTACTTGATATCCCACCTATGAAATCCCGAAATAACTGGTCATGCAATCTGGTACACGGATACAAGGAGTAATATCACACAACTCCTATACTAACCCGTCACCTGTATCACATCCTTCAACACACAACCAGCATCTCGGACCTTCATCTACCACAGACCCTCGTGATCACAACGATACTAAGTATGGCAGTACCCCCGAACAATCTGCACCAGTACTGGGGACATCAGAGTTATCTCGCCACTACTAGTATTGAAGCAATAACGAACATCCTTAGTTCTTAGATACTCAGAAATATGAATGATGGCGATGTGCGCAAGAGTCCCCTGGAGCTCAACTCCCAGGAAGAAACTCAAAGCAGACAGGAGGCACGAAGACAGGACTCCGTAACATCGAAATCATATAGATTTCACAAATACCCGCGTGATCCTAAAAAAAATTTGAGCAAGAAGAGGAGTAGAA
This sequence comes from Hordeum vulgare subsp. vulgare, assembly GCF_904849725.1. Taxonomy (NCBI): domain Eukaryota; kingdom Viridiplantae; phylum Streptophyta; class Magnoliopsida; order Poales; family Poaceae; genus Hordeum; species Hordeum vulgare. The sequence goes on along the minus strand of NC_058520.1, from coordinate 414,764,835 downwards.
TTAAAGATTTCCTAAGTCGGGAACCTCACCAGAGCGTAGAAGAGGAGAAAAAAGAATCCTACTCTCTGATATAACTAAGACTCAAAACATTTTCTAGACTCGACTGGGCCAAGTACGATCACACAAAGTCTCCTATGGTCGTAAGGCTCTGATTACCAACTTGTAACGACCAAGATGCGGTCCTTTCCAATCTGGGTATCGAGAGCCAAATTGGAAAGGAGCGCATCTAGGCGTCTCGCAAACAGGTAACACAGCACATACATAATAATAATAAATAGACAATCAGGGGTTCAATTGCATTGTCACAAATATGTCAGAGTACATGACGCATACAACCAATGTAGTTCCGCTACGGACTACAAAACAAGAGAAAAGGCTATGCTACCCTGCCCGCTGGCCCACGATCACGACCACGCCTCAATCTTCTGGATAGTTCACGTACAGGCGGTCGGTCTCCTCATCGTACTCCCACGCCAGCTGCGTGCCATCGAGATCATCTATCTCTGGGGTACCTGAACCTGTTGGTATTGTGGAGGAATCCGTGAGCCACGGGGACTCAGCAATCTATGACCTCGGTGCCAGAATTAGTCAAGTTATTTGGTTGGATAGGGTGGAGTGTTTAAGGTTGCAGCATCCTAAGCTTGATATGGTGGCTATCTTACGTAGAACATTTATGAAGGTGGACTATACTAGCGGTCGAGAATACTTGATCACTAAGTGATCCTGAACACCTACCTACGTCAATCATAACCCCACCGGGTTCCCGATCGAAGAGAGATCTTTGAGGGGACAGTCACGGTTACGCACACAGCTGGCAATTTTATTAGCTTAAGTTTAAGTTATCTATTATCGGATGTTAACAAAATATTCGAAGTTGCCACATAACCGCGGGCATGGCTTTCCGAAAGATTAAACCCTGCAGGGGTGCTCCAACTAGTCCATCACAAACGTACACGGGCCGCAAAGTAATCCTCTATCACGAATCTCGTGATTTCATCGGATTCCTTAGAGGAAAACCTCAACTGTGGGGAGAACCAAAGCTTCACTTGGATTCCTATACGCAAGATATATCGCTAAGGTAAGGCCAGACTAGCAGGACCTCCCGACGTGTCGACGACCCTGATAAGAGCCACGTATCTCAGTCTCAGGACACGCCGGATGAGCTACGCGCATGATGGCCTGATAGAAATCACTCAAGTTGCCCTGAGTTGGCCCCGAGCAGTGCCCAGTTTGGACCAACACTCATGAGGAGCACTGGCCCGGGTTGTTGATTAAAGATACTCGAGGTGATCATTCCCTACGCAGATTATTATTAAGTGATTAGAAAATTAACACCAATGTTGGGTCCTGCCGGACAAGTCTTAGCACTACGCGATTTATCGAGGGGGTCCCCATAACAACCCCGAACATGTTAGGAGCGATCAATATGGAATCAAACACCGGTAGCCGGTAACTATGGCGGCAATAACGCAATAAAGCACCCGGCAAAGGGCTAGGCCTTCTGTTATTTACCAAGTATATAGGTTTATTAATTAAATAACAGAATTTAATATAATGATATCAAGCTCATGTTGTCACATGAGACAAAGCACCTACATCTAGCAACGCTAACATTAGTAGCTGAGCAAAGCCTACTTAGCCATTCAAGTTTGCTAGGAAGGGATCAGTGTTTGGGTTCATGGCATATCAAGAGGCAAATATTTCACTGGTAGGTAGAGAGCATATGACAAAGGAAACGTAATCTAGCATAACAAGTCTAGAGATGGAATCAAGGTCATATCATCTTGCCTGTGATATCCTCAGCTTGGAACGGTTCTTGATCGTCCTGCACGTACTCTCCTGACTCAACGTATTCGTTCTCCGATCCTGATGCTACCCAACATAAGAATAACATCCAATGAACAACAGCACCTCAAGATGCAACAATCACATGATGCATGAGATGAATATGAGCATGCATCACTATTTCTATCACTAGCACAAGCATAAGGAGTAAATACATGTTCCTGGACAGAACTGCAAGTTAACCTATTTTTACATGCATGAGAAAGACATGATCAGATGCGTCTCGTGAAAACGATGCAAAACCATATAAAGAACATTACAATCGGAGCTACGGATCAACGGGAATCAACGAAACAAGATATGAAGCCCTACGTGTCAAAATCATCACCCCACACTCAAATGGCACAAATCTGGTATTCCCGGGTTGCCAAGACATAAAACAAACCATCATGGATGGGGTGGAGCAAATCAGAACACCACAACATCAACTAAGCGCTCACAAACATCGAAATGACAAAAACTACGCAATCTGATATAAACTGCATCATAGCACTTTGTGAGCTACATGCAAAGCACCTACAGCCACCCAAGCATGACAAATAATATATGTGGCTGTAGCTAGTCAAGAATAATACAAGCACAAGCAAGAATCACACAAAAATGAATTAAACAAAGAAAGTTGCAAGGCTGACAACTTGCCCAAAACCATCAGTTTTCAGGGACTTAGTGAAAATTCCAGATTCTCACTTTCTGTCTATGCTCTGAAACATTTTGACAGCAGCCAAAACTAAATCTACACGACTCCAAATGAAATGAGATTTTACAGGGAGATAGACAAACATATCAGGTCCAACTTTCTAGTTGAAAGCTAAGGCTAGATCACAACACCTTGACCAGAAACACCTCATCAACAGGAGAAGAAAATATAAACAGATTCTCAGACTTAGGGAAAATCTCAGATTTTCACTAATCTGGAATTTCAGCCACATGCCTACTTTGAGTGGGCATAACTTGCACATATGGACTCCTAATCATGAGATGAAACCAACATGAGGTATAGGGGGTCACCCTCTACTACCACAACCAAGAAACAATCACAAAGGCTCACCACAACTCATGGAACCAAGCTCTAAACATAGAAGAAAATGAAAATATGTCATGTCCAGAAAATGTTCCAATGGCAAAACTGATTTCACCAATGGGTTCCTTGGGATATTCTACCCCAAAAACATATATAATATGTGGGCACTTACTTGGAACAAGTAACCACAAATTAAGAAGGAAAAACAACATAGAATCTTAAGTAGTGAATAGTGCAACATCACATGTGCAAAATCACTAGAACACTATCTACACTAGCACTTGCATGACCACAACACCAATGTTTATATTATGGTTTTGACCCCATGTGTGTGTGCCATGGCCATCACCATTCCCAAACATATCAACAAGGCGAACACACCAACACAAGAAACATGCACCACTCACATATGGACATATGAAGGTACCCCTTGTTTCTAGTAGGTGGGGATTCCACACACACAAGCACATGCTCACAATCCATGGTGCTCATGAAATATGTTCATGTGTGTGTGTGCTTCGTACACACCACTCCTCATCCACATGCACACAAGTAAATGCACACTAAGTCAAACAAGCACAATTCATGTCTATCCACACACACACACACATTCCAAGGGCACATGAGCCCTAGTCCATGTGTTTAAGATGCAACCACACATGCACCACAATCTCCTCATGTAGGTGTGCCAACACACACACCATCTACATATGCACACATACAACCACTACACCCAGTGCAAACACCCACACATACCTTACATACACACCTACATTTAACCTACACTTGCAGCAACAGGGACACAACAAAACAAAATAAAAACTAGCATAACATCTACCGATCTCACATGCATTGCAATAGTTGTTGCTAGCAGCAAAATTACACAACAAGGAACAAAAAAATAACACAGGGAAAGGAAAAAATAACAGGCATGGGGGGGGTTCGAACTCAGGCCCTTTCTGCAACCTAACACTGTTGCTGCCACCCTGCTAGTGACTTTGCTTCGACAGAGAAGAAGCAAATAGCAAGAAACCTCAACTCTGCTAGCGTCTGTCGAACAGGAAAGGAAAAACAGGGGGAAACAGGGGGTGCACCAAGGGGACTCGAACCCTGCAACTGCTGGCAACAAAGAGAGACAACACCATTGCGCTATGCTACGATGAGTGATAGAAGGAGGGACTAATACAAACTAACCCAACACATGCTCATGTCCCTGCTCTACACCTACGCACCGGCGACAGAGAAGACGACGTGGTGCTCTGCTGCGCTGCAGATCCTACGAAGGGGATAAACCAACATGCTACCGCACGCCTCTACGCGGGAAAGAAGCCTCTGCTACACGCAGTCTACTTCCTAACACGGCATCTTCGGCGAGCACATGCCCATCTAGCCGGCGAGGAGGAGGGAGGAAGGAGGGCGGAGCTGCTCCTCACCTAGGGAAGGAAGGGAAGAAGCCACCCGCTCGAAGGAGAAGCCGGAGGGGAAGAAGACGCGCCGGAACTCTGCTGCCGATGAAGTAGAGGAAGACGACGGAGAACTCCGGGGCCGAGGTGATGGCGAGCTCCTGGCCGTCGTTGACGTCGCTCCTCGATCTCAACGATGACGGGAATGGGCGCGGGGAGCCTCCCCGAGCTCCTGGACATGGCGGCTGCGCCGGACGCCGACAGGAACGGGGGAAGATGCCGGCGAGGCTTCCCTTCTCTCTCTGCTACTCCTACAGAAACTTACCGGCGGGGGAAGGAAGGGAGATGGGGATGGAGAGAGGTGGCGGCGCAGATGGGAAAGAGGGAAACCCTAGGGCAGTTGGGCACGGACGCCCATGCTTTATGGGGTGGCCTCGACGGCTGTGCCTGACAGTGGCACGCCCTCTCTCTCTACTGACGAGACGGAAAGGTGGACGAGGAAGAACGCCGTCACAAGACGAGGCGGACGCAGGACTGGGCCACCGCGCGAGGAAGGGAGGGAAACTGGGCCAAGCTTCGCGGGAGTGAGCCCACCAGAGCGCCTCTTAAGAGAAAAACAATTCCCTGGTGCTTTTCTTTTTACAGGAAGTACCAGAGAAGAAAGAAATGCACGAGGAAAACTACAAGAGCAAAAAAATAAAGCTAGCACATCCTTGCTCATGACAATTCATGACCTAATTGAATAAAATGCAACATGAATATATGGGGAAAATTAATATTTGCAAAACAGCCATTGTTTGACCTGTTTTGTAATTAATTTCACCTCTTGCACCCCTCCTTAAAACAGCATCTATACTTCACAAATCCACCACAAACAAGAGCTCAAACAGGAACATTTTAAAAACAGAAAAGGAAGAAGTGAATCTTGACATAGAAGAAATAGGAAGGGAGTGAAGGTGATTTGAAACCTAAGCATTCACATGGTATCCTACTAGCACAAGCAACCTAGTAGAGTTGCACCACACCACACATATGTCCACAAGATCACAAACACCACATGCAAGCATAAGACCACAATGCAACATCACAAGACATGGGCATGAAATGTTATGTTATGCATGAATGCAAGGGAAGGAAAAGTTAAGGGACATCACATGAAATCATGGCATTGATCTCTCTCATAGCATTGACATGGTGGTCCCACAAGGAAGGTTCCAAATATGGAAAATACACACTTGGCGCATTACAGTGGGCTAGAGCATCTTAAGTTGAAACCCACCACTCCATACAAAGTCTTTCTGTAGGATCGAAAGTATGTCCAGAGGTGGGGTGATTAGACTACTTGACAAGATAAAAGCTTAGCCTTTCCCAATTTTTAGTGTGAGCCGGTTTTAGCCGCAATGACTAATCAAGTACACCATACACATGCACATCTAAGAGTATAGCAGCGGAAAGTAAAACATGCAAGTGTAAAGTAAGGTAGGGTAGGGAGATCGAAAGTAAAACATGCAAGTGTAAAAGTAAGGCAGGGTAGGGAGATCAAACGCAAGAGGTTGACACGTCATTTTTGTCATGGTTCCGACAGGTGGCGCTATCGTACGTACATGTCAGTGGAGACTTCAACCCACGTAGGGTAACAGATACAAGAGTCCATAGAGGGCTCCACCCACAAGGGGTCCACGAAGAAGTGGCCTTGTCTATTCCACCACGGCTTCCGTCCACACAGGACTAGCCCCACTCACGGTAGATCTTCATGAATTAGGCGGTCTACTTGCCCTTAAAAACATCTTGGTTCAACTCCACAACACGAAGTAGGAGGCACCCAAATGATACCTAACCAATCTAGGAGACACTACGCTCCAAAAGGTAATAGATGTGGTAGAACGATAATCTCCTTGCTCTTGTGCTTCTAAAGATACTCTCCTCAACACTCAATCACTGCCTCTCAGATTTGGCAAGGGTAGGAGAGATTGATCTTGTGCAAAGCAACTTGGTGAGGCTATAAATCAAGGTTCAAATGGTTGGAATGGAATCTCTTGATCTCAACTGATGAGTATGTGGTTCTCTCTTGGAAAAATGGATCTGGCAATGGAGTGTGTGTTGTGAGTGCTTCCTCTGCGAGTGAGAGGTAGGTGGAGTGGTATATATAGGCAACCTCCAAAATCCAACCATTACACCATAATTGGCCAACTTGGTGACACCGAAGTTACAAACTCGATGATACCGACTTGCTCAAAGGGTAGCATCTTTGAATCGTGGTGGAGCTGATATACACAACTCGGTAAAACCGAAAAGGTGACTAACGGTCAGATGACTCAGTGACACCAATACTCAAATTCGGAAATTCCGATTTTGTGTACCGGGGCAACAACAAATTGGTCACCTAAACTCGGTCGCACGATGCAGTTTCGGTTGCACCGAAAAGGTAGGGTTTGGCTGGGATCTATCTAAATCTAAAATCTATAGGGCCGAGTGATAAATGTTGGTGGCACTGATTTTGGATCTTTGGCTTGGGACAAATGTATTTTCTGGAAGAGTTGGTGAGTTTTTCTCGTGGCTATCTCTAGACACTCGACCAACCAATTCAGCATAACACCTCATCCCCTTTTAATAGTATTGGCTTTTCTATGGACTCAAATGTGATTTCCCACAAAATGTAAAATGGAGAGTCTTCTTGCTTGAAGCTTTAGCCAATCCTATTCCTTCCTTCACCAAAGGGGCATCTCCACTCAATCCTATAGGCAAAGCAACTTTGAACTTTTTTGAAATATACTTGAATAAACTCATTAGTCCAATGATACGTATGTTGTGAATAATTACCAAAACCACCGTAGGTAGCAATTGTGCTTTCAATCTCCCCTTTTTTGGTAAATTATGACATTATATAGGAAAAGTGTTCGAATCATCCGGCTAATATTACTGTTTCGTAAGCCTCCTTGTGTGGACGCCACGTGCTCCCATCAGTCTGTGAACCGCTTCGTCACAAGCCCACATCTCCTCCGTACATATTATTTCTTCTCTCTTTCCCTTACATCTCATCACGAGGAGAGTTGTCATCGCAAGCACCAAGAAAACAACTAGGAACTAACAGCCGAGCTCCTCCAGCAGTATAGCTACAAAGCAGAGCCGTACCTTCTTTAGTGGCATAGCTGCAAAGCAGAGTATGTGGTGGGGAGCCATGGTGAGCACCACCACCGCAAGGGAACCGGGAGCTGTTGCTGACGATTTGAAATGCCGCTCGTCCACGAACAGGGTTGCTGTGGGGATGCCACGCAGAACCTTTCTCCATGGCCATCACGCTGCCTTGCAACCTCGTGCTCCCGCGGCGAAGCTTCAAAGGACCGCTTGTCGCCGGCGTCACAGCTGACATCGAGCGTGCATCGTTATCGCGTGCGTGGAGCTGCAATGGAGCTCGTGTCGCCGGTGTCGGAGCTGTCATGGAGTGCCCACCGCTTGCGGTGGAGCTGCAATGGAGCTTCCGTCGCAGGCGTCAGCGCTGCGGGAACCCGTGTGTGAGGAATTTGTTGGTTAGCTGCGTTGGAGGTGTATTGCTTCAAAACGATGCGACTAGTCTAACGTTTGTAGATGTTTTGATCGGACGGATGGGGAGCCGACTTATTTTTCAAGGAAATAAGTCGGATGATTTGTAGCAGCCTCCCATTGTATAGATCAAAGATTCGACAAAAGATATAATCAACGATTAGCATCGATGCTTTGAGAGGTATGTGAAAAACAAGAGCTCCCCCTAAATTTGCGCATTATTTTTAAATTTGCATTTGAATGCAAATAAACAATCGATTAGGAATATGGGTTACTCTTCCATGTCACATACAACTTGGTGGTGCGCATAAAAGATAAGAATGAATAGCAATGCACATAGCACCAAAAACAGGTGAATGATCATAATGTAGATAGCTCAAAGGTAATAACATAGTCGCATCAAACAATCAAAGCGTATGATCAAACACATATCTAAGGAGATAGTCATCGAAAAGACCAAATAAAGTTTTGAAAACCAAATGAGAGCAAATAAAGTCAAAAGTTGTCCCTCTCTCGAAACCCTATTGATCTATACACTTCTCGCCCTTTGGCAACAAGTACCAAAAAGTTCAAAGGTCTAATCTAAGCGTCTCCCTGGGCATGATCTCCTCCGGTAGCAGATGTTGGAGTAGACAAGAGAGCATCGACGAAGGCTTCGGTTGATGTCGCTGGAGCAGGAGCTGGAGATGTAAACATTGGAGGTGGTGGAGGAGGAGCTGAAGCTTGAGCTGATGAAGACGGTCTATCTTCTTGTACTGGCATGTCTGCTGACCTGGTTTGGGTCGAGAAACGTGTGGTAGTATGGAGAGGTGAATCATCATCATCGTCTTCATCATCATCATCTTCATCATTTGAGTGTGGAATATGCACTAAGTCAACTTCATGCTGAAGCTGCTTGACTATAGTAGTCAACTCCGTAACATTCACATCCAGGTCATGGAACTTTGTTTCCACGATTCTCTCTAGGCTCTTTTGGTTTAGCAGAATCTCAGAAATATTCTTCTCCATCCCTCGGATGGTTCTGACCAAGAACGACATATGTTCCTCTCTGGTTTTAAGCTGTGGTGGTCGAGCTGGAGCACTCTTAGCGATCTTTGCAGCAACTGCCTTTACAACCTCTCTAGCTGTAGGTGAGCTTAGATGAGTGTCATCCATCACAACTTCATTATCCTCGAATTCTGGCTGAAGTGGCAAATGAGGACGATCAAGCTGATATGCATGCTTGCCAATCTTGGAATTTATGAGCATGTGAATGTATGATGCATATCCGCAAGATCTCTTCTGATCTAGAGAAGTTCTCCTGATAGTCTCCGCAATCAAATCCATGACTTTGAAGCAAGTGTGGGTGTCAAAATGATGCAACATACTGATGGAATAGCCTCTAATCATTTTGTCATCACTTGATTTGGGGATCAGGGTATGCCTCAAGATAGTGTTGGTAGTGGTTATTCCAACTTGCAAGAAATAGATAGACCCAAGCTAGCGAGATGGTAGTAAGTCACTTGGCACTGGCTTGTACATATTGGCCATGGAGTTGTGATTCTTCTTAGGTTCTGAACACATCCAAGTCCTCCGCTTGTGACTTTGGAGCACCAATGATAATAGCTCATTCTTCAATTGTGGCTTCATATCTATGGCCATCAGTCATCCAGACAATTGTGCCATCTGAATAGAAATGAACCATTGAATAGAATTGCATAATCATTTCATCATTCCATGCAGTCATCTCTCTGCCAATAAACTCTTCAATGTCAACAAGATTGAAGTTGTATCTCACATGAGGAAAGAAATCTTCATTGGCATTGATGTAATTCCAGTCGACATATCTCATGTCACTAAACGTTGGACATTTGTCATACAGAACTGTCTCATAGAAGTCTTGTTGTTCTCTTATATGAAACCTGGGATCAACTGCAGTCCTTCTCCTCACAGCATAAGGCTTAATAGCTCTCCACTCCCTCAGCCCGACATGTCTTCTCTTCTTCTTGTCTTCACCTATTGGATGAGCCTCATTGTGAAGTGGAAAATGAGGCCTTAACTTCATGAGAATAGGTTCATTCTCAACATCTTACTCCGCAGAGAAGGATCTGGAAGCAGTGCCTTTCTCTTTAGCAGCTACAGGTATGTCCTTTGTTGTCCTCTTGGGACCTACAAGCTTCTTTGGAGCTGAAAGCTTCGTAGCATTTGCCATAAGCTTCTTTTTCTTCTTTGCGGGAGGAGCCTTACGTGGTACTTCCTCTTCCTCTTCCACAACATCAACAGTTTCTACTGGGTCTTCATACATGGAAGTTTGTCTACCAATGACGTGAATGGTCCTTTTTCCGACTCTCTTGACACCAGGCTTCTTAGGAGGTTTCTCAAGGGTAAGTGTCATCCCTTGCCTAGCAGACTCTGGAGCGCTCATGCCATAAGGTTTAGCGTACTCCCTCCTGATAGTTCTCTTGACACTAGTCTTCTCTTTCTGTTTTGGAGAGCAGACTCAATAGGAACAAAGTCTTAATCTTCTTCACCAGAATTCAGTTTCCTTCTGGTCCTTCTAGCAGCCTTGGGCAAGCTATTGGAGTTGAGGGTGCCTGGATCAGAAGGGGACCTCTCGGGACTAGTGTGTGAATCAGACTCGACATGGGGCTCACTAAAATTGTTCTGGCTATCATCATAGCCTGACATCCTTGCAAACCAAAAAGACAAGCACACCAGAAAATCAGCACACAAGCAACCCTGTGAAATAGATATAGAGGAATGGAAGGGTTGAGTATCACAAAACACATAATTTTTCAAAATTTGAATTCAGAAACTTTGGGTATGATCTACAGCAGAATGAATATTGGTAGCATCGAGTTGGGTTTTTCGGAGTCACCGAGACTGACCACTTGCATAACAGAAACTTGGGCAGTCTTTTAGGTGTAACCGAAAAGAGCTACTCGGTCTCACCAAAGCGGTTCTCAAAAACCCTAAAACAAAAAAGGTGGAAGCGATTTTACCAACTCGGTCTCACCGAGATGCATGCTGTGGAACAGATCCAAAATTCCTTCATTCTCTAATCTATGGAGACTTCTTGTGGAATAGGAAGATTTGCAAACTGTTGATTGTGGATGGGGTGACCTAATGCGCATGAATCAGATAAAGGAGCACATGAGGGCTTGGATGCATACCCTAATTTGGTGATGAACCCGCTAGGCGTCGACGGTGGCAAAGATTTCCTCGGCGGTGGCGAATCCCAACGGCGGAGGTGCTCGGGGACGCAAAGGCGATGACCAAGGGTCCTTGTGTGGCAGGTTAGGGTTGGGGCAGGACGTTTGAGGATTAAATTTCAAAACGTTGGATCCTCCAGTATATATACATGTCACTGTCGTTGTCACCGATACTAAGATTTCGGTGCCACCGAGTTACCTGTTGTCAATTGACATGAAAACTCGGTCGAGACGAGATGGTGGTATCGGTGGTACCGAGATTGAAACCCAGATCAGCTTTAGGAGTTTGGTGGAACCGAGATTGTGGGGTTGGTTGCACTCATATTCACCAATAGGTTTTGGAATGCAACCTTTCTCGATACGGAACTCCAAGTGCTCCTTCACAGAGAGGCATCGAGAAGTGCTTGTTCAAGTTTTGTGATGAAGCATGAATAGAACTTGAGACGAGAAAGCATAGATAGCTAGAGAAGGGTTCTAGGCATTCTTGCCTATCTAATTGGCAAAATATAAATGAAAAGCCAAATAGAAACAATTGGATATCCTCGAATGAGAAAATATATGCAAACCAACATGCTCACACAATAAGATGTCAAATGAAACCATGATGAACATGCACAAACATCCTAGCATCTATCAAGCACTTTGGCAATGACGAAGTCATCTATATATGAGTATATTGACTTAGGAGTCAAGTAATAATACTTGATCATAGGTCAGACTCATTGTTTAAGCACAAGTGGGGTTACCACTTTTACATAAAGCATTAATGTGTTCATATCTTTAGGAGATGCTTATACTCAAGATTTAGAGTGAAGCTCCCCCTTGATATGACATCCCTCCTAAGAGGGACAAACTAATCTTAGGTCTTGTCGTAGAAGACTTTAAGTAGGTGAAGTAGTGGTGGATGATCATTGTTTATGAAGTTCATATTGAGTTGGGAGCAATCCTTGTTGATTCTTACTCTTCCCACCTACATGGGTTAGTCCCAAAGCAAAAAGAAAAAACACAAAGATATCCATGGACATGGAGTGAAGTACATGGGAGGTGATGTCCATAGATGCTTTAATTACCTTGTCCCTTGCTCACCTTTGAGGGAATGTGTGACTCCTTGAACCAATGCATATGGGTGAGGTTGATTGCATATAGTTCTTGCCAAAATGAATGGGAGTGAAATTCATTGACGGAGTCACCCCTGAAGAACTTTTGAGTTCTTCCTCATGGGGACCCACATCACTTTGATGGGAATCCTTGCAGTTGTGGTAGCACTAGATGAGGTAGTACTAGGAGTTGTGGTAGCACTAGATGAGGTAGCACTAGATGTGGTAGCACTAGATGGGAATCCTTGGAGTTGTGGTAGCTTCTCATGAGTTCTTGCAAGCCCTCTATGATCTTCTAGAGTAGTTTCATGAGCGTAGGAGTATTTAATTCTTTAGTTACTCATTCATTCTCTCTCTTATAATCATTATTGAGTTTTCTCTTGACTATCATGAAAATTAGCAAGTTAATTTTCAATATTATCACTAGTCTTATCAAGGAGCAAGTCATCTTCTCCTAACAAATCATCCTCATCACTATCAAAGTCAAAATACTCGGACTGTGATACCTTGGGGCCTTTTTCCATGAAGAACTTTCCAATCCCTTCATTTGGTGAATCAAATATGTCATAGGAGTTGGAGGAAACAAGTGCAATGTCGGCAACACCTTCATTTTGACTATAGTCAGAGTTGGAGTGGTAGCTTCTCTCGGATTGGTTGTCAGACTCAGAGATAGAAACCCATTCACCAACATGAGCTTGATGTATTCTTCTAGAGCTGCTCTTTGAGTATTTGTCCTTCTTCTCCGATCCTTGCCTCTCCGGGAGTGTCTTCGTTCATAATGATCTTCTCTACTACTTCTCTCTCTACAATGTGACTCGTCTCTTGAGCTTCGTCTTTGAGGTGACTCTTCTCTTCGTTTGAGCTGAGCACTCATTGGAGTAGTGTCCGGGCTTCCCACAGTTGTAGCAGTTTTGGTCGCAACTAGACGAATGCTTCTCATCATGTCTTGAGCTTGAGCTTCTCTCTTTGCCTCTACTCTTGTAGAACTTGTTGAATTTTCTGACCATGAGGCTTATGTCCTCATTGGTAACAAGGTTGTCACTTGAAGTAGCGATAGCATCAACTGAAGCTTTGTAAGCACCACTTGCCTTGTAGTGCAACTCAACTTTGTCTTTGAGAGACATTTCATGAGCAACAATCCTTCCAATGACTTCAGTAGGCTTGAGATCTTTCTAGTTGGGCATCATTTGGATTAATGTGCACACGGTGTCATATATTCCGTTGAAAGATCTAAGTATCTTCTTGATGACGAATTTGTCGGTCATCTCTTCGCTTCCTAAGCCAGCAATCGCATTTATGATGAGAGCTAGCCTAGAGAACATTTCAGCGACTCCTTCACCATCCTTCATCTTGAACTTGTCGAGGTGACTTTGAAGCACATCCAACTTAGATTCTTTGATAGAATCGGAACCTTCATGCATATCAATCAAAGTATCTCAAATTTCCTTTACATTCTCAAGGCGATTGATTTTGTTGAATTCTTCGGGGCATAAGCAATTGAATATGATGTCACAGGCTTGTGCATTGAATTGTAACATCTTCAACTCTTCTGGTGTCGTATCACGATCCGGTTCTCTCCCTTCTCCGAAGAAATCACCTTGCACACCAACACGAATAATTTCCCAAACGGAAGGATCATAACCAAGAATATGACTTTTCATTTTATGCTTCGAACTAGCAAAATTAGTGCCATCGAAGTATGGATCTCTACAATGATAACTTCCCTCACTAGACGACATAATCTCCTAGGTTGTGAAACCAATGCAATGGAGACCAGAGCTTTGATACCACTTGTAGGATTGAAAGTATGTCTAAAGGGGGGGTGAATAGACTACTTGACAACATAAAAACTTAGAAACTATGACTAGTCAAGTACACCCTACACATCCACAACTAAGATTACAGTAGCGGAAAGTAAAACATGCAAGTGTAAAGTAAGGTAGGGTAGGGAGTTCGAACACAAGAGGTTTACATGGCAATTTTTGGCATGGTTCCGACAGGTGGTGTTGTCATATGTCCATGTTAGTGGAGACTTCAACCCACGGAGGGTAACCGCTGTGAGAGTCCTCGGAGGGCTCCACCCACAAGGGGTCCACAAAGAAGCAACCTTGTCTATTCCACCACGGCTTCCGTCCACATGGGACTAACCTCACTCATGGTAGATCTTCATGAAGTAGGCGATCTCCTTGCCCTTACAAACATCTTGGTTCAACATCACAACACGAAGTAGGAGGTTCCCAAGCGAGACCTAACCAATCTAGGAGGCACCACTCTCGAGAAGGTAATAGATGTGGTAGCACGATGAACTCCTTGCACTTGTGCTTCTAAATATAGTCTACTCAACACTCAATCACTCTCTCTCAGAATTGGCATGGGTAGGAGAGATTGATATTGTGGAAAGCAACTTGGGGAGGCTAGAAATCAAGATTCAAATGGTTGGAATGGAATCTCTTGATCTCAACACATGAGTAGGTGGTTCTCTCTCAGAAAAATGGATCTGGCAATGAAGTGTGTGTCCTGAGTTCTTCCTCTACGAGTGAGAGGTAGGTGGAGGGGTATATATAGGAAACCTCCAAAATCCAACCGTTACACCATAATTGACCAACTCGGTGACACCGAAGTTACAAACTCGGTGGTACTAAATTTGTCAAAAGGTAGCAACTTTGAATCTCGGTGGAACCGATATACACAACTCGGTAGAACCGAAAAGGTGACCAATGGTCAGATGACACAACTCGGTGACACTGATACTCAAACTCAGAAATTTTGATTTTGTGTACCAAGGCAACAAAAAGTTAGTCACGTAAAGTCGGTAGCACCGATGCAGTTTCGCTTTGCTACCTCTTGAGATTGCGTTGGTTTTCCCTTGAAGAGGCAAGGGTGATACAACAAAGTAGATAAGTATTTCCCTCAGTTTGTTGAGAACCAAGGTATACATCCAGTAGGAGGAACAAGCAAGGCCCCAATAGTAGTACCTACACAAACAATCAAACACCTGCACCCAATGTTGTAAAGGGGTTGTCAATCCCTTCAGAGTTATTTGCAAGGATGAGATCTGATTGAATAGATATAAAAGATTGCGGAACCAAAAGTAAATAAATTGAAGCAAAGTATTTTTGGTATTTTTGGTTTATTGATCTGAAAATATAATATGGAAAATAGAACCGGGGGCCATAGGTTTCACTGGAGGCTTCTCCCATGAAGGAAAATAATACGGTGGGTGAGAAAATTACTATCGAGCAATTGATAGAAAAGCAAAAAATTATGAAGATATCTAAGGCAATGATTATGCATATAGGCATCACGTCCGTGTCAAGTAGACCGAAACGATTCAACATCTACTACTATTACTCCACACATCGACCTACTCCTGCCTGCATCTAGAGTATTAAGTTCATGAAGAACACAATAACGCATTAAGTAAGATGACATGATGTAGAGGGATAAACTCAACAAATATGATGAAAACCCCATATTTTTATCCTCAATGGCAACAATACAATACGTGCCTCGCTACCCCTACTTTGTCACTGTGTGAGGACGCAACAAGATTGCACCCAAAACTAATCACTTCTGCCATTACAAGAATTACCAATCTAGTTGGCCAAACCAAACCAATAGTTCGAAGAGACTTGCAAAGATATGAAATCATGCATACAAGAATTAAGAAGAGACTCAAATAATATTCATAGATAATCTGAACATAAACTCACAATTCATCGGATCTCAACAAAGACACCACAAAAGAGTATTACATCGAATAGATCTCCATGAAGATCATGAAGAACATGGTATTGAAGATCAAAGAGAGAGAAGAAGCCATCTAGCTACTAGCTATGGACCCGTAGGTCCATGGTGAACTACTCACACATCACTGGAGGGGCAATGGAGTTGATGTAGATGCCCTCCGTGATCAATTTCCTCCCCGGTTGATTACTGAAAAAGGCTTCGAGATTGGATCTCACGGGAACAGAGGCTCCCGGTGGCGTAAATGTATTGTCGTGGCTCTCTTTGGCGATACGGAAATATTTGGGAATTTATAGGCCAAAGAATAGGGTTAGGAGACCTGCAGGGTGCTCCCTGCAAGCTCGTGGCCTCCCGGTAGATGCCATGCCCCCTACTCCAAGTGTGGTGGGTGTCTAGTGGTCTAAGAAAAATCTTTCGAGAGATTTTGTTCCGTTTGGACTTCGTTTAATATTCCTTATATGCAATACTCAAAAACATGAAAAAACAGAAACTGGCACTAGGCTCTTGATTAATAGGTTAGTACCAAAAATAATATAAAACAACATATAAATGCATAAAAACATCCAAAACAGATAATATAATATCATGGAACAATCAAAAATTAAAGATACGTTGGAGACGTATCAATCCACCACCTTAAACACAACAATGGGTGGGTTACGGCTCACAGCCATAAGAAATCCATCATCCAGAACCACTTTACATAGGCCACGAGGCACGGATAGCCACACAATACCGACATCAACTAGGGCAACATCCCAGGTGCCTACTTATGATCTCTCTGATCTTGGGCGTCCTTTCACGGAGGGGTGAAAAGGACAATTTTCCACCTTTCTAGCGACAAAGCTCTCAGACCAGGTGGCTTGTCCGGAGCCTTCTTCAAAGATTGCTGGGAGATTATCAAAGATGGCATTTTGCTTGCGGTCAACCAATTTTCCAACATGGACTCCTTGAACTTTCACTAACTTAACTCGGTGAATATTGCTCTCATCCCAAAGAAGGATGTGGCAGGATGCTTCTCGGATTTCCATCCGATTAGCCTCATTCACGTCGTTACGATGTTATTGCTAAAATGATGGCTACGTGACTACCTCTCCACATGCACGACCTTGTATCCAATATCCATAGTGCATTAATTAAAAAGAGAAGCATACACGAAAATGTCATGTACATCTAAAACTTGCCAAGAAAATTCCCCCGCACCCACTCACCGATGTTGTTGTTCAAACTTGACATCAAAAAGGCATTTGATTCTGTCTGTTGGGACTTACTTATGGATCTTGTGAAGCATCTTCGCTTCCCGGACAGATTTTGTGATTGGGTCTCAGTTTTTCTCTCTACCGCAACCTTGAGAGTCTTGATCAATGGGGTTTTAGGCGACCTGTTGAAGCAAGCACTACTAAGGGATTGTCCAAAGACAACACAAATATTAGAGACGCTTTGAAAAAGTTGTTTTCGATGGACATCATAACATTTGCGATGGAATATGAGGGAAAAAGTGTGTTTGATGTTGTAACATCATACACATTTCAAAATAATAATTGTGTGCAATGTCGCGCAAACAGTTTTGTGCAAAAAATGTGTGTGTGATGTTTCCAATTATTTCACACGATTTGAAAAAACATAAATGTGTGTGATGATTTGCACATGGTTTTTATAAATAACGTGTGTGTGATGTACTATATCATTGCACACAATTATTATAATGCAACCGTGTGTGATGCCATGCATATAGTTTTTTGCAAAACAAATTGTGTGATGTAGCATATCACTTCACATGATGTTAAAAACGCCAAGGTGTGTGATGTCTTGCACACATTTTTTGCATACATTGTCTCTGTGATGTAGTTTGTGATCGCACATATTTTCATAAATGGAACTGTGTGTGATTCCTATAATTATTATTTTTTCAAAGAATAATGGTTTGCACGATATGATTGAAGGTGAACTTACATTTTCATTCGTCGTTTGACTTTGATTTTGTTTACACTTAACAAGCACCATACAATCATCCTTGTTAAAATTTGGCACTTTTCAGAGCTCATTTGCTATATTTGAGTAATTAGCTGCATTTTGAGTCATTTAATGGATATAATTCAAACTTGAACTATGAGTGCATGAACCAATATGCAAAAAGGATTTAAAAAAATCATATTTAGGGTATCGAGTATATTTTTCCTCGTACAAGAAATGAATATTAGACATATGTGGCAGGAATCAACCACGAGCATGGAGTTTACTAGTATGAAATTATAAAAGTTGTAAATGAAGTCTAAAAATATGAAAGTTGGCATAGTGTCATGATATGACCTCACTATGTTGTGCTAAAAATTTGAGAAGGTTTCACATTTTTTATGTACATACTTTAGAAATCTCACAACTTCCGAGAAATGATCATGGTTTCGAGAGTGGATGCACCAAATTGGTGATGAACTTATGTTTTCCTTTATTATTTGACCTTGAACTTTCCCTACAATATACACCATAGAATCCTTCATATTAGTACTTTTCGAAGCTCATTTGCTATCTTTGAGTCATTAACTACATTTCTAGTCATTTAACGGATACATTCAAATTTGAATTACGAGTACAAAAAACAGTATATAAAAATGATTTGAAAATCATATTTAGGGCAGTGAGTATATGTGTATGCCTCATATAAGAAATAAATATAAAATTCAAATATGTGTGTTGCAAGAGTCAACTGTGAACATGAAGTTTATTGGTATTTTAATTATAGAAAATGTAAATAATGTCTAATAAATACGAAACTTGGCATGGTGTCAATATAAGAACTCAGTATACTTCAGTGAAAAATTGAGAAGTATTCACAATTTTTTTGATGGTGTCAGGGCAAAAATCAAATTGCAAGAAAGCACACATATGTGTATTATGTTATTATTGGTGAAAAATTGAAACCTTGGACCGATGACATGGCATGGATCCATCCGTCCACACTCCACAACCAAAAAAATATCTACCCTTATCTCTTCACCACGTACTCTACCACATTCAACACATGTCTAAAAGATACATCCCCATGTAGAACCATGGACATGACACACACTTCTTCCATGCCATGGCTGGCGAGGCAAACGACAACTGCTCCACGCTCCGAGTAGGAGCAGGACACGACGGGGCCGCTCGGCGTCGGGCGGCCATACATGAAGTGGGTGCCATGGACGCCATGAGGCTCGTCGTGACCTGTAGAAGCGAGCATGAGCACAAAGCGGTTGTACAACTCTGGGATCTCTATCCGGTGGAACAAATACTTCAACAAGTTCTACATCCCGAGAGGCAGCGTCATGGAGGTGCAGTTTGTGGCCATGTAAACCAGCTTCCCGTGCATCTCTTTCCAAGAATCCATCCACCAGGTTGGCTGCTAGCTAGCTTGAGGGATAGTACTAATCTAATCTTGTTTTTTTATGTCTAAGTATGATGTCTCTAGCCATCTAGTCGATTCTTGGTTCTTCTCATCCATCAAGATTGCCCAAGACATCAAACTAATCAAAAATCTCTCTTGTGAAGTCCCGAACTTTCTCTTGCAACACTTTTTGATAAAAAAAAATTACGCATAACTAGTGTAAGAACCCAAATGTACAAATTTGTCTTTTTAGAGACCCCAAATTTGTCTTTTTTGCCGAGGCATACTCAAATGTCCAAATGATCTGAAACTTGGAGCGAACCTCACACACCAAACTCTCTACCATGTAAAAACAATTTGGAATTTTTTGAATTTTTATAGTATTTTTTTATTTTTTTAGATCGAAGGTGCAGATGAGACTAGGCACTGAATCACTGCTCTGTGTAAGGATTTACTTTTTTTGACCTTGTCACCATTTTCTCTTGGTTTTTTTAGGATGAGATACAATAAGAAACCTAGGAAGGTTTGAGAGTTCATGTCATCTAAGAACAAGAGACAAATGAAGCTTTACAACATAATTAGATGTGATTGCTAGTTGTATGTGTTGGTTGTCATGCGATGTGAGATAGTAACATTGTACTTTTGCATGTTGTATTACAAAGCTTAAAAAGAAAGCATATAATGGATTTTGAATGTGCATTTTTGCATCATGTTTGATTTTCAAAAGATGATAATAGTTAATTGATTATGTCTAGCTAATTTTAGGATTAATTAACATGTCATTAAGATCATATATTGCACACAGTTTTTTGGATCCAATTGTGTGCGATGGCATTTACATCACACACAATTTTCTATTTTTAATCGTGTGCAATGAATCACACATTACATACATTTTTTGTGAAATAACTGCGTGATGCCAATCCAAATTGCATACAATTTTTGTGTTGAACTGTGTGGGATGTAACCCTAATGACAAACAGTTTTGGTAGCGTGTGCGATGGACCCCCCCCTCCCTCCCTCTATCACCCACACTAGCAAGGTGACGATTTGAAACAGTGTCACTGAAAAGGGTTAAAACCGTTTGCTAAGGACCTTCTACCACGAGTGGTGGATGGACTTCGCCAAGGGGACCCACTGTCCCCCGTCCTCTTCGTCTTGGCTATTGATCCTCTCCACCACCTACTCTCCAAGGCCAGGACACAAGGACAACTCCACTTTTTATGTGCAAGATCCTCATCCATCCGTGCTTCGCTCTATGTTGATGAGGCTGCCATATTTGTCAAGCCCATTAAGGAGCGGTTCAATTTCTCGAGGCTACCCTCGCTTCCTATGGTGAGGTCAATGGCCTTGTCAATAACTACGCCAAAAGTACGGTCACGCCCATTCTTTACGATAGCATCAACCGGCACGATGTCATGCATGCTTTTCTGGCTGTGTTCACCTTGTTCCCGATGCGCTACCTTGATCTCCATCTATCCATCAAACATATCAAGCGAATTCACTTCCAGTACCTTGAAGACAAAATTGCAAGCAAGCTCCCTCCATGGCAAGGATGACACATCGCTTCTTCTGGTCACATTATTTTGGTTAAAACGGTCATGCCTGCCATTGCTCTCTAGCTTCTCATGCCCTTTGCCATTTGAGTATAGGTCTTAAAGAAAATTTATAGCATTCGTCCGGCATATCTCTGGACGGGATTTGACAAGGTTTCTGGAGGAAAGTACAAGGTTAACTCGGACAAGGGTGGCTTAGACGTGCTTAACCTCGACAAGTTTGTGATGTCTACTACGCAACCTTCTCCTTGTAGACGTTGTTGGGCCTCCAAGTGCAGAGGTTTGTAGGACAGTAGCAATTTTCTCTCAAGTGGGTGACCTAAGGTTTATCAATCCGCGAGAGGCATAGGATGAAGATGGTCTCTCTCAAGCAACCATGCAACCACATAACAAAGAGTCTCTTGTTTCCCCAACACACCCAATACAATGGTAAGTTGTATAGGTGCACTAGTTCGGCGAAGAGATGGTGAAACAAGTGCAATTAGGATGGTAGATATAGGTTTTTGTAATCTGAAATTACAAAAAAAGCAAGGTCACAAGTGGTAAAAGTGAGCACGAACGGTATTGCAATGCGTGGAAACAAGGCCTAGGGTTCATACTTTCACTAGTGAAGTTCTCTCAACAATGATAACATAACTGGATCATATAACTAGCCCTCAACATGTAACAAAGAGTCACTCCAAAGTCACTAATAGCGGGGAACAAACGAAGAGATTATTGTGGGGTACGAAACCACCACAAAGTTATTCTTTCTGATCGATCTATTCAAGAGTTTGTAGTAAAATAACACGAAGCTATTCTTTCCTTTCGATCCATCATAGAGTTCGTACTATGATAACACCTTAAGATACATATCAACCAAGACCCTAATGTCACCTACATACTCCATTGTCACCTCAAGTATCCATGGGCATGATTATACGATATGCATCACATAATCTCAGAATCATCTACTCAACCAACACATAGAACTTCAAAGAGTGCCCCAAAGTTTCTACCGGAGAGTCAAAACGTGTGCCAACCCCTATGCATAGGTTCCCAATGTCACGAACCCGCAAGTTGATCACCAAAACATACATCGAGTACTCACATGAATCAAACGTGTGCCAACCCATGTGCATAGGTTCCCAATGTCACAAACCCGCAAGTTGATCACAGCAGATAGACACATGCAAGACATACATCAAGTGTTCTCAAAGACTCAATCCGATAAGATAACTCCAAAGGGGAAACTCAATTCATTACAAGAGGGAGAGGGGGAAGAACATCATAAGATCCAACTATAGTAGCAAAGCCCATGGTACATCGAGATCAAGACATCTCAAGAAAACGAGAGAGAGAGATCAAACACATAGCTACTGGTACATACCCTCGGACCCGAGGGAGAACTACTCCCTCCTCGTCATGGAGATTGCCAGGATGATGAAGATGGCCACCGGAGATGGATACCCCGTCCGGCAGGGTGCCGGAACGGGCTCCAGATTGGTTTTTGGTGGCTACAGAGGCTTGCGGCGGCGGAACTCCCGATCTAGGTTTCTTTTTGGGGGTTTCTGAATTCATAGGAATTTATGGCGATGGAATTACGTCGGTTGGGCCCACGAGGAGGTCACAAGCCTGCGCTGCGCCACCTAGGGGGTGGTGGCGGCGTCAGGGCTTGCGGCTCCCTCGCGGCTCTTCTGGCCTTCTTCCAAAGCTTCGGGGGTCTCTTTTGGTCCAAAAAAATCATCGTAAAGTTTCATTCCATTTGGACTCCGTCTGAAAAAGGGTCAAAAACACGGAAAAAAACAGAAACTGGCACTTGGCACTGAGTTAATAGGTTAGTCCCAAAAAAGATATAAAATAGCATATTCATGCATATAAAACATCCAAAGTTGACAAGATAATAGCATGGAACCATCAAAAATTATAGATACGTTGGAGACGTATCAAGCATCCCCAAGCTTAACTCCTGCTCGTCCTCAAGTAGGGAAGTGACAAAGAATGAATTTTGATGTTGCATGCTACCTAGCATAGTTGTCCTTTGTAACTTCTCTCACGTGACATGAATGTTCAAATCTGTTAGATTCAAAACAATAGTTTGCTATTGATGTGGAGACAATAATACTTCAAGCAAACTAGCAAGGTAATCATGAACTTTCAAAATAACAAGGCCAAAAGAAAGTTATCCCTACAAAAGCATATAGTCTGGCTATAATCTATCACCATTGCACAACGAATTTAAATCATGCACAACCCTGGTATTGGCCAAGTAATTGTTTCACACCTTTACTTTCTCAAACCTTTTCAACTCTCACGCAATACATGAGCGTGAGCCATGGTTTTAGCACTATAAGTGGTGTGGACTGTGGTGGAGGTTGCAAGACAAAATAAGGAGAAGATGATCACATTAACTAGGCACATTAATGAGCTGTGGAGATGCTCATCAATAGATATCAATGTGAATGAGTAGGGATTTCCATACAAATGATGCACTAGAGCTATGAGTATGTGAAAGCTCTTAAGGAAAACTAGTGGGTGTGCATCCAACTTGCTTGCTCACGAAGACCTAGGGCAATTTTGAGGAAGCCCATCATAGGAATATACAAGCCAAGTTATATAATGAAAATTTCCCACTACCTATATGGTGGTGACAAAACGAGAGACTCTCAATCATGAAGATCATGGTGCTTATTATGCACAAGTGTGGAAAGGTGGTAGCATTGTCCCTTCTCTCTTTTTCTCTCATTTTTTATTTTTTTGGTGGGCTCTTTGGCCTCTCTTTTTTATATATATATTTTTAATTTTGGTGGGAATCTTTGGCCTCTTTTATTTCCTCACATGGGACAATGCTCCATCAATGATGATCATCACACTTTCAACTCAAAACTTAGAGCAACGATGACTCTATATGGAATGCATTCAGTAGTGTACCGTGACAATGATCTAGCATGCCATAGACATTAATGGAAACATCATGCTAGCTATCTTACGATCATGCAATGGCAATGTAGACGTGGTGGCACATGTCATGGTGGTAGTTGCATGGAAATATATCTCGGAATGACTTTGAAAAAGCCATAGTAGGTAGGTATGGTGGCTGTTTTGAGGGAGGCTAATGGTGGGTTTTGTGCACCGGCGAAAGTTGCACGGCACTAAGAAGATAGTGATGGTGGAAGGTGAAAGTGCATCTAAACCATGGACTCAACATTAGTCATGAAGAACTCATATACTTATTCTAAAAGTTTTATTAGTAATCGAAACAGAGCATTCAACGCATACTCCTAGGGGAAGGGTTGGTAGGTATAAACCATCGCGCGATCCCGACCGCCACGCAAAGGATGACAATCAAAAGACTAATCATGCTCAGACTTCATCACATAGCGGTTCACCATACGTGCATGCTACGGGAATCACTAACTTCAACACAAGTATTTCTAGATCCACAACACCTTACTAGCATGACTTCAATATTACCAAAACCACAACTCAAAACTAATTGAGATGAATCAAACTTCTCTAACTATTCAATGCACATGAAGGTGGAATTTTTCGTATCCCTTTGGATAACTACCCCTTTTGAGACTAGTTTCAAAGCATAGATCAACTACCAAGCTACGCACCGCTGCGCTCTAAAAGATATAAGTGAAGCACATAGAGCAAAAGTATCTAGCTCAAAAGATATAAGTGAAGCACATGTGAGCTGAATTGTCTACCAAAGGATATAAGTGAAGCTCGACAAAATCACGGTGAGTGCATGTCTCTCTCTCTAGGTGTGCAGAAAGGATGATTGTGACACAACAAAAATGAAAGACTCCTACGATACAAGCTTCAAAAATTTCAACATATGGAGAGGAAGCTTGATACTATTGCAATAAGTAGAAGCATATGATCCTCTCTCATAGTAATTTTCAGTAGCATCATGAATGAATTCAACATTATAACCAGCACCTAAAGCATTCTTTTCATGATCTACAAGCATAGAAATTTTACTACTCTCCACATAAGGTAATCTATTCTCAAGAATAGTAGTGGGAGTATCGTAAAAGACTTGAGCACTACAAATTGTGTCCACAATGAAAAAGCAAGGTTTATCAAAGGGGTTCTCGAGAGTATGACAAGTTTTATCATCCCTCTTCTTCAAAGCATAAGTATCCTCACAATAATCATCATAGATAGGGGGCATGCTTTCATCAAAATGAGTTTGATCATTCAAAGTGGAAGAACTAAAAAGATCATCTTCATCAAATATAGCATCCCCAAGCTTGTGGCTTTGCATATCATTAGCATCATGGGTATTCAAACAATTCATGCTAACAACATTGAAATCATGCTCATCATTCACATATTCTATGCCAAGCATTCTATGTAATTCTTCTTTCAACACTTGAGCACAATTTTCCTTCCCATCATGCTCACGAAAGACATTGAAAAGATGGAGCATATGAGGCATCCTCAATTCCATTTTTTTGTAGTTTTCAGCGAAAGAACAAGAAAAAAAAAGATTCGATTGCAAGATCTAAAGATATACCTTCAAGCGCTAACCTCCCCGGCAACGGCGCCGGAAAAGAGCTTGATGTCTACTACGCAACCTTCTCCTTGTAGACGTTGTTGGGCCTCCAAGTGCAGAGGTTTGTAGGACAGTAGCAATTTTCCCTCAAGTGGGTGACCTAAGGTTTATCAATCCGCAAGAGGCGTAGGATGAAGATGGTCTCTCTCAAGCAACCCTGCAACCAAATAGCAAAGAGTCTCTTGTTTCCCCAACACACCCAATACAATGGTAAGTTGTATAGGTGCACTAGTTCGGCGAAGAGATGGTGAAACAAGTGCAATAAGGATGGTAGATATAGGTTTTTGTAATCTGAAATTACAAAAACAGAAAGGTAACAAGTGGTAAAAGTGAGCACGAACGGTATTGCAATGCGTGGAAACAAGGCCTAGGGTCCATACTTTCACTAGTGAAGTTCTCTCAACAATGATAACATAATTGGATCATATAACTAGCCCTCAACATGTAACAAAGAGTCACTCCAAAGTCACTAATAGCGGGGAACAAACGAAGAGATTATTGCCAGGTACGAAACCACCACAAAGTTGTTCTTTCTGATCGATCTATTCAAGAGTGTGTAGTAAAATAACACGAAGCTATTCTTTCCGTTCGACCCATCATAGAGTTCGTACTAGAATTACACCTTAAGATACATATCAACCAAGACCCTAATGTCACCTAGATACTCCGTTTTCACCTCAAGTATTCGTGGGCATGATTATACGATATGCATCACATAAGCGCATAATCATCTATTGAACCAACACATAGAACTTCAAAGAGTGCCCCAAAGTTTCTACCGAAGAGTCAAAACGTGTGCCAACCCCTATGCATAGGTTCCCAATGTCACGAACCCGCAAGTTGATCACCAAAACATATATCGAGTACTCACATGAATCAAACGTGTGCCAACCCATATGCATAGGTTCCCAATGACACAAACCCGCAAGTTGATCACAGCAGATAGACACGTGCAAGACATACATCAAGTGTTCTCAAAGACTCAATCCGATAAGATAACTCCAAAGGGGAAACTCAATTCATTACAAGAGGGAGAGGGGGAAGAACATCATAAGATCCAACTATAGTAGCAAAGCCCATGGTACATCGAGATCAAGACATCTCAAGAACATGAGAGAGAGAGATCAAACACATAGCTACTGGTACATACCCTGAGCCCCGTGGGAGAACTACTCCCTCCTCGTCATGGAGATCACCGGGATGATGAAGATGGCCACCGGAGATGGATTCCCCCTCCGGCAGGGTGCCGGAATGGGCTCCAGATTGGTTTTTGGTGGCAATATAGGCTTGCGGCGACGGAATTCCCGATCTAGGTTTCTTTTTGGGGGTTTCTGAATTTATAGGAATTTATGGCAGTGGAATTACGTCGGTTGGGCCCACGAGGAGGTCACAAGCCTGCCCTGCGCCACCTAGGGGGTGGTGGCGGCGTCAGGGCTTGTGACTCCTTCGTGGCTCTTCTGGCCTTCTTCCAAAGCTTCAGGGGTCTCTTTTGGTCCAAAAAAATCATCGTAAAGTTTCATTCCATTTGGACTCCGTCTGAAAAAGGTTCAAAAACACGGAAAAAACATAAACTGGCACTTGGCACTGAGTTAATAGGTTAGTCCCAAAAAACATATAAAATAGCATATTCATGCATATAAAACATCCAAAGTTGACAAGATAATAGCATGGAACCATCAAAAATTATAGATACGTTGGAGACGTATCAGTTTGCAACGGCCCTCACGAACTGCACGATTTAGGAAACCGTCGTGGCTCAATGGGTTACGTCCACATGACATTGCAACGGGCATCTACGATCTCTCGTGCAAGAAGAACTCCTCTGTCCACCAAGAAATGGCCAACAACCACTGGATCACGAATATTAATGCTACTGTGTCGGGATCCCGATCCTAAGCCATACACATTTAGCATGTAACACATCATAAAGATCTGCGGCCTCATGCACGGTACACAATGGATGTCACCTTACGTTGGTCGGACCGTTTGCGCCTTTTGGCTCATGTATATGTCATACGTCCCAAATGTATCTATAATTTCTGCTTGTTCCATGATCTTTTGGGTGACATTGTTATATCTTTTGCTACACTTTTATATCATTTTACACATATTTGGACTAACCTACTATCTTAGTGCACGCAGTGCTAGTTTCTGTCTGCTGAAGTCTATTTTGCAAGGGCTTTTACCCAATTTTCCGAAACCCGAAAAAATCCAAAAAATATATATAAAAAATCAGCAAAGCAGAATCTTCCGAATCACCGAAGGAGGGATAGAGGGGGGACAGGGGCCTCCCAGGCGGCCTGCTGGCGCAGCCAAGCACTAGGCCGCGCCAGGAGGTCACCTGGGTGGGTCCCACCTCCTCTGGTGCCCTCCTTTGGCCTATATTTACAGTCCCGAGAGGAAACCCTCGCAGACTTTCTGGAATCGCCAATTTCTCCATCGTTCCGTCGCCGCAGCGCTTCTGAGATCGGGAGCGTCAGGAGACCTCTTCCCGGCACCCTGCCAGAGGGAGGATTGACCTCCGGGAGCTTCTCCACCGCCATGGACGCTTCCCGGATGTGCCGTGAGTAGTCCTCCTTGGACCATGAGTCCACGATCAGTAGCTATGTGATGTCTTCTCTCCAATCTTTTTCTTTAATGGTTAGTCCTTGTGAGCTGCCCTACATGATCAAGGCATCTATGTAATTCTCTTGCTATTGCTATGCTCGGTTTGTTGGGATCCGATGGATTATGAGATTATGTTCAGATTGTTATGAGTTATATATTTGATTATCCTTTTATATTATGTTCCTTAGTGATTCTTGCATGTTCTCCGTTGCTTTTTATTGCGTTGGCCAAGTAGTATTTCATAACTCCAAGAGGGAGCGTTATACATGATTGTGGGTTCGGGCCCCTCGATGTATAGCTTGACTGGCAGAAACATGAGACTAGGAGATGTGCTTGTTGCGAGCAGGGAGAAAACAATGGTGCTTGTGACCATGGTTGCAAGGATTGTTTACTTTACGCATAGTTCGTTAATGCAGTTGCTCGTTGCTTTGAGTTTACACTTTGGGTGGGGCTCGCAACTTAATACCGGAGAGGTGTTCCTTCTTCTTCTTGCTCACGCTCCTCTTCTTCATTGAGCATGTCGGAGTTCGAAATACGATGTCTTGCCCACTCGAACGCGCCGCCTCCTCAGCCGGATCTCTCTTGCGGTCGTAGGATTGAACGAAGTCATCCCCAGTTTTCCTTCGACGAGATCTGGTATGTACTCCTCCCACTATGATTTCATAGATCCCTCAATCGATTGCACTGGTCGTTCATGGCGCGTTTGTCGAGCTCATCTGACTAGTCATCTTGCTAGTCCATAAGCTCTTCATGCCTTGTGCCTTCATAGGCTTGTTGTCGGCCTTATCTTACATTTCTAGTACTTAGATCCGAAACGAGTCACTTTAGGTGAACCTGTATGAAAACCATGAGTTTTGGTTCTTCTGCCAACTTAGAACACATATTCCTCCATTTTCTGATCATATTTAGATACATCGCAAGAGATGTCACTTATTGCAACCTATTTGTGAAGAAATCCTGCTAAGTCGCTCATGGAGTTTATCTTTCAAAATCCTTCGCTTGTTATTACCGGCTTAAGCACCTGGTTATAGCATTGGCCAGCTTAGAACACTGATATGTAATAATTTTGGCGACTTAAGCATCCTTCGAACTAACGACCAGTTAGCACCTAGTATCTGATAACCCACAAGTATAGGGGATCGCAACAGTTTTTGAGGGTACAGTATTCAACCAAAATTTGTTGGTTCGCACAAGGGGAAGTGAAAGAATATTCTCAAGTATTAGCAGCTGAGTTTGTCAGATTCAACCACACCTGAAAGGTTAGTGTCTGCAAGCAAAGTATCAGCAGCAAAGTAACAGCAGTAGCAGCAGCAGCAGAGTAACAGCAATAGCAACAAAGTAACAGCAGCAACAACAAAGTGTCCCAATCCCTTTTGTAGCAAGGGACCAGCCTAGACAAAGTAACGTAGCGAGCAACAGTAGTAAAAGACTCGTAAGCAGTGGACCGGTGATGGATGAGTATGACGGATGTGATTCATCATGTAACAGCTATAACATGGAGAGATATATAACTAGCTCCCGTTCGTCAATCTAATGTAGGCATGTATTCCGTATGTAGTCATACATGCTTAGGGAAAAGAACTTGCATGACATCTATTGTCCATCCCTCCCGTGGCAGCGGGGTCCTAATGGAAACTACGGGATATTAAGGTTCTCCTTTTAATAAAGAACCGGACCAACGCATTAACACTTGGTGAATACATGAACTCATACTATGGTCATCTCCGGGAGTGGTTCTGGCTATTGTCACTCCGGGGTTGCCGGGTCATAACACATAGTAGGTGACTACAACTTGCAAGATAGGATCTAAAACACACATATATTGGCGACAACATAATAGGTTCAGATCTGAAATCATGGCACTCGGGCCCTAGTGACAAGCATTAAGCATAGCCAAGTAGTAGCCACATCAATCTAGAACATAGTGGGTACTAGGGATCAATCCCCGTCAAAACTAACTCGATTACATGATAGATCTCGTCCAACTCATCACCGTCCAGCAAGCCTACGATGAGATTACTCACGAATGATGAAGAGCATCATGGAATTGTCGATGGAGAAAGGTTGATGATGACGATGGTGATGATTTCCCCTCTCCGGAGCCCGAAACGGACTCCAGATCTGCCCTCCAGATGAAGAACAGGAGGTGGCGGCGCCTCCGTATTGTAAAAAGTGATGAAACCTTCTCTCTGATTTTTTTTTCGGGCGAGACGGAAGATATAGAGCTGAGTTTGGAGGCGGTGGTGCCACGTGGGCCCCACAAGCCCTCACGGCGCGGCCTAGGGGGGTGGCCGCGGCCTGTGGGCTTGTGGCCCACTTACATGCTGATACATCTCAAACGTATCTACAATTTTTGATGGTTTCATGCTGTTATCTTGTCATCTTTGATGTTTAATGTACCTTTTATATCTTTTTTGGGACTAACTTATTAATTCAGTGCCAAGTGCTAGTTCCTGTTTCTTCTGTGTTTTTGGCTCTTTTCAGATCTAATTTTGGAATGGAGTCCAAACGGAATAAAATCCCCGAAATAATTTTTTCCCGAACGGAAGAAGATGAGGGGGCTTGAGGGCGAAGGCAGGAGAGCTACAGGGGGCCCACCAGGGGGCGGCGGCTAGCAGGCTTGTGGCCTCCCTAGCGCCCCCCTGACCTAGCTCCTTCGCCTATCTATTCCCTAAAATACAGAAAAAAAAATCAGGGAATCCACGAAAACACTTTTCCGCCGCCGTAAGCTTCTGTTTCCGCGAGATCTCATCTGGAGACCCTTCCCGGTGCCCTGCCGGAGGGGACTTTGGAGTTGGAGGGCTTCTACATCAACATCATCGCCCCTCCAATGACTCGTGAGTAGTTCACTTCAGACCTACGGGTCCATAGTTAGTAGCTAGATGGCTTCTTCTCTCTCTTGGATCTTCAATACAAAGTTCTCCATGATCTTCATGGAGATCTATCCGATGTAATCTTCTTTGGTGGTGTGTTTGTCGAGATCCGATGAATTGTGGATTTGTGATCAGATTATCTATAATATATATTTGAGTCTTTGCTGATTTCTTATATGCATGATTTGATATCCTTGTAAGTCTCCCCGAGTCTTGGGTTTTGTTTGGCCAACTAGATCTATGATTCTTGCAATGGGAGAAGTGCTTGGTTTTGGGTTCATACCGTGCGGTGACCTTTCCCAGTGACAGAAGGGGCAGCAAGGCACGCATCGTGTTGTTGCCATCAAGGGTAACAAGATGGGCTTTCATCATAGATTTGAGATTGTCCATCTACATCATGTCATCCTGCTTAACGCGTTACTCTATTCTTATGAACTCAATACACTAGATGCATGCTGGATAGCGGTCGACGTGTGGAGTAATAGTAGTAGATGCAGAAAGTATCGGTCTACTTGTTTCGGATCGTGCCTATATGTATGATCATTGCCATAGATGACGTCACGACTTTGTGCGGTTCTATCAATTGCTCGATAGTAATTTGTTCACCCACTGTCTACTTGCTTTCATGAGAGAAGCCAATAGTGAACACTACGGCCTCCGGGTCTATTCACACCTATCGTTTCCACTTTCGTTTTTACTTTGCTTTGTTACTTTGTTGCTTTCAGTTCTCACTTGGCAAACAATCTTTAAGGGATTGACAACCCCTTCATAGCGTTGGGAGCAAGCTTTTGTGTTTGTGCAGGTACTTGTGATACTC
Organism: Hordeum vulgare subsp. vulgare; assembly: GCF_904849725.1. Lineage (NCBI taxonomy): Eukaryota > Viridiplantae > Streptophyta > Magnoliopsida > Poales > Poaceae > Hordeum > Hordeum vulgare. Next base: position 414,733,228 of record NC_058520.1, on the reverse strand, counting down.
CTTCACTGGATGGATACCTTGGTTCTCAAAACTGAGGGAAATACTTACCACCGTTGCGCTACGTCACCCTTTCCACTTCGAGGGAAAACCAACGCAAGGCTCCAAGGCCACGGGGGAAATCCTTTGCATATTTTCCTAGGAAGTCCCTTAAGGCGTAGCCGTAGCAGAAGGATTCCTGGTGCCGTCGTTGAGGAGTATCAAGACAAGAATAGTCTCCCGTCAGCACGTGTTTCTGGCGCCGTTGGAAGGTCTTTTGTTGCAGTAGCACACGCCCCCTCCGGTGGATCTTTGCGCAGGTATTTCTCTTTTATTCCAGAGAAAATCTCCGTAAATTTTCAAGACATTCCGAGAACTTTTATTTCTGCAGAAAAACAACACCATGGCAATTCTGCTGAAAACAACGTTTGTCCGGTTAGTTCCATTCAAATCATGCAAATTAGAGTCCAAAACAAGGGCAAAAGAGTTCGGAAAAGTAGATACGACGGAGACGTATCAACTCCTCCAAGCTTAAAGCCTTGCTTGTCCTCAAGCAATTCAGTTGACAAACTGAAAGAGACAAAAGAAAAACTTTGACGAACTCGGTTTGATCTTGTTGTTGCAACTATGTCTAACTCATAACCAAAATTTCAGCAAGATCACAAGCAAACCACATAAGCAAATGACATCTAGGTCTCACGGTAAACTCATATCAATGGCATAATCAACTAGCGACCAAATAATAATAAGTCTCAAACGTCAACACTTCAATCAAAACAACATGAAGCAGTACGAATAGATGGTATCTCGCTAGCTCTTTCTAAGACCACAAAACAAAAATGCAGAGCACCTTCAAAGACCAAGGGTTGATTAAACATTGTAATTCATGGCAATGAAGATCCAGTCATAGTCATACTCAACACAGTTAAAAGCAAAGCATAAAAATTACAGAGGTGCTCTCTAATTGGTACTTTTGTAAGAGGAGGATGACTCAACAAGAACATAAATAGACAGGCCCTTCGCAGAGGGAAGCATTGATTTGCAGAGGTGCCAGAGCTCAAGCTTTGAAAACAGAGATAATAATTTTGGGTGGCATGCCTTCATTGTCAACGCAATGACTAAGAGTTCTCAACATCTTCCACGCTACACATGCTATAGGAGGTTCCCAAACAGAAAAGTAAAGTTTTGACTCCCCCACCACCAATCAATCACACTCCACGGCTAGCCGAATCCTCGGGTACCGTCCATACCAACATCAATCCTGGGGGAGTTTTGTTTGCAATTATCTTTTCGATTTGAGCATGGAACTGGGAATTCCAATTACCGGCCCCTTTCTCGTGAATGATAGTGAATAAACACATATAGAGGATAACACACCTAGCATGGAAGATACCAATAGCCCTCTATCACCACATGAGCGGTTTGGGCATGCAAACCAGATTATTTCTTGAAGGTTTAGAGAGTGGCACATGCAAATTTACTTGGAACGGCAGGTAGATACCGCACATAGGTAGGTATGGTGGACTCATATGGCACAACTTTGGGTTTATGGAAGTGGATGCACAAGCAGTATTCCCGCTTAGTACAAGTGAAGGCTAGCAAAAGACTGGGAAGCGACCAACTAGAGAGCGACAACAGTTATCAAAATGCATTGAGATTAACTAACATTGAGTGCAAGCATGAGTAGGACATAAATCACCATGAACATGAACATCATAGAGGCTATGTTGATTTTGTTTCAACTACATGCGTGAACATGCGCCAACTCAAGCCTCTTGAATCATTCAAAGGAGGATACCATCCTATCATACGACATCATAGTCATCTCAACATTCATGTGGGCAACCAAGACAAACCATTATAAGCTCCTATCTAAGTAAGCATGGCATAAGCAACTATGATCTCTAAGTTGTCATTGCAAACATGTTTCTCTCACAAAAAAGCTAAATGAGGCATGATGAGCTAGTCATATTTACAAAAACACAATAGATCGAGTTCATACCAGCTTTTCCAGGCTCAGTCACTTCATCATATATCGTCATTATTGCCTTTGACTTGCACGACCGAACGATGTGAACAATAATAAGAGTGCTCGTGCATTGGACTACGCTGGAATCTATAGGCAAACACAAAGGAGAAGACAAAGTAATAGGGCTCTTTGAAAGCTAAACAGGTATGCAAGCAAGAGCCATTAAACATTGTAACCAATTTCTTCTACCTTGACCCAAAGAAAAAGAAAACTATCTACACGGCAAAACTCCCAACAAGCAAAAGAAGAAAAAGAAAATCTTTTTGGTTTTTCTCAAACTAGACAGACATACGAAAACAAAACTAGAAAAAGAAAATAAACTAGCATGGATGATACAGTGGCAAAGTGTGAACACCGGCTAACAAAGTGAAAGCATAAGCAAGAATGTAAAGTCGGTGAGAACACGTACTCCCCCAAGCTTAGGCTTTTGCCCTAAGTTGGTCTACTCCCAAGGAGGGAAATAACCAGCTTCGGGGTACTCCGGAGTGGACTGAGGATGCCATTGTTGTGTGAGCTCCTCTGTCTCCCACTGATAAACTGGCGTTTGGTACTCGACTGGCAGCTCGGGCACGGGCACCTGTGGTTGGGCCAAGCCCCAATATGCATAGATGTCCGAGGGCATAATAATGTACCTGCCTGCATGAAGATGGAACAAAGAAGGAGCAGGCAAAGTAATAGTCTCACGAGTACCCTGACTAAATACTAGGTTATAAATCATCCTTCTATTTATATTTCTATCAAGAAAGTCATGGCGAACCATGCTATCGTAATCTAGATATCTCTCGGGAAGAAGAACCTCTTCTTCCTCCTCCAGTCTAATGGGTATCTCAAAGTGTCTGGCAAGACGGGTAGCATAGATACCTCCATAGACAACACCTTTAGAACGGTTCAGGTTCAACCGTTGAGCTACTATAGCGCCCAAGCTATAAGTTTTATCGTTATAAAGGGCTTCGTGCAAGACCGCAAGATCTGGGGAGCTAAGGGACCCAGCTTTCCTGGGGCCAATCAAACATTTTCCCACAAATAGTGAGAAGTACTGAAGCACGGGAAAATATATGCTAGCAGCTCTAGCGCATGACACTCCTCTCTCCTCTCCTACAACAATTGTACCGATGAAAGCTTCCAAGTCCCGTGGGCGAGGTTCATGAATATCCCCAACGTAAGGTAATTTGCAAACATTGCAAAAATCCTGGAGTGACATGCGCTGGGGGATATCATAAAGTTTAAACTCAACCATAGGAGGAGTCTTCCTCGAATAGAAGTTAAAGCTTTGTACGAAGATATTAGTGAGGAGGAGGTATTGCGGACACTTATCTTCAACGAAGGCGGTAAGGCCTGCGTTCTCCACCAAGTGATAAAAGTCCTCATAAATTCCAGCGGCGCATAAGAACAGTCGCTTGGCCACTCGCACGCTCGAACTTCCGCGACTCGAGGGACCAGATACTTGGGCTTCTTCTCACTCCCATCACCCTTGGGTTCACGGCTTGACGAGCCTCTTAAGAACCTCCTCATCTTTTCCCTTTTCTATCTCTGGAAATTTCTGAATTTTTTAGTGATTCTAAGGAAAAGTGAACATGGCTCAACTGAACTCGTAGCAACTACTCCCACAAGTGCCTAGAGGCCATATTACGCATCAAAACTTACTTGGGACTAGCTAGAATTAGCATGCAAAGCTCAAGAACATGGTCACCAAGGCAGCAAAAATACGCGAAGTATAAGGCACTAGAGCAAAAACTAATTGGACCAATGGAGGAGTCACTTACCAAGGAGTAATTTCCCCAAAACCGTTTCTTAGAATGATGATTTGAGCAAAGAGATCGAAAATCCCAGCAAGAGGAGCAAGAACACGGGTTTCCGCTGCGAAACGATTTTTTCTAGAGGTAGGAGAACCAGATGAGAGCAAGAATGAGTGGAGGGGGTGCCTGTGGGCCCAACAAGCCTAGGTGGCGCGGCCACGGGGTGCCCGCGCCCCAAGGGCTTGTGGCCCACTGGTACAGCCCCCAAACAAGCTCCTTATCTCAGAATTTTTCAAAAATTCCAGAAAAAATCATACTTGATTTTCAGGACGTTCGGAGAACCTTTATTTTCGGGGTACTTTTCTACGGGATGCTAAAACAGAAAACGGGGAAAACTAAACTAAATCTATCATTTTTCTTCTAATCAACCTAAAGTGAAAGCTTGGAACAGAGGTTTGTGACTCCTCGATTCATCCATCTCATGGTCATCGAAAGAAAATCCATCAATTAGGTTGATCAAGTCTCCTCGACACACCTTTTCGAATCGCAAAAGAGAACGAAGAATTTTCGAATAGTCACTAGGTAACCTCAATGGGGATGTGTATCTCCCCAACAAGCAAATCATACTTCATCTTGACACGAGGAATAGGGCATTCAAAGCTCCCAATAAGAATCGATGAAGTCTTTTCGATAGCATTGATGCAATGTACTCGATATTGTTTCTTCGGAAAGTGCACCGTATGCTCATTACCGTTGACATGGAAAGCGACATTGCCTTTGTTGCAATCTATAACAGCCCCTGCAGTGTTTAAAAAGGGCCTTCCGAGGATGACAGCCATGGCATCGTCCTCGGGAATATCCAAGATAACAAAGTCTGTTAATATAGTGGTGTTGGCAACCACAACAGGCACATCCTCGCAAATCCCGATAGGGAAAGCAGTTGATTTGTCGGCCATTTGCAGAGAGATTTCAGTGGGTGTCAACTTATCCAGTTCAAGTCTACGATAAGGAGAGAGAAGCATAACACTAACACCGACTCCAAGGTCGCATAACGCAGTTCTAATGTAGTTGCCTTTAATGGAGCAAGGTATAGTGGGCACACCGGGATCACCTAGTTTCTTGGGAGTTCCACCCTTGAAGGTATAATTGGCGAGCATGGTGGAAATCTCAACCTCAGGTATCCTCCTCTTATTAGTCACAATATCCTTCATGTACTTAGCATACACAGACATTTTGAGCATATCTGTCAAACGCATTTGCAGAAGGACATGTCTTATCATTTCAACGAAGCGCTCAAAATCCTCATCATCCTTTTTCTTGGATGGTTTGGAAGGAAAGGGCATGGGTTTCTGAACCCATGGTTCCCTTTCTTTACCGTGCTTCCTAGCAGCGAAGTCATTCTTATCGTATCTCTTATTCTTAGGCTGTGGGTTATCAAGATCAACACTAGGTTCAATATCCACATCCTTTTCATTGCTAGGTTGAGCATCATCATGAACATCACTATTGATATTATCATTAAGCTCATGTTCATCACCAGATTGTGTTTCAGCATCAGAGACAGAGGCGTCTTTTGGATTCTCAGGTGTAGCAGCAACAGGGTTGCTAGCGTGCAGGTTCCTATCATCTTTCTTCTTCTTTCTAGGATGACTAGGTGCATCAATGCTAACTCCTTGGGAATCTTGTTCAATTCTCTTCGGATGACCCTCAGGATACAAAGGTCCCTGGGTCATTCTACCGCCTATAGTAACGACTCTAACGGAATTGTCATTCAACTCATTGAGCAAGTCATTCTGAGCTTTAAGTACTTGTTCTACCTGAGTAGTAACCATAGAAGCATGTTTACTTAGAAGCTTAAGATCATTGACATTTCTATCCACACAAGCACTTAAATGACTAAGCATACAAGCATTCTGTTCCAATTGTCTGCTAACATAATCATTGAAACTTTGTTGTTTGGCAACGAAGTTATCAAATTCATCCAGACATAGGCTAGCAGGTTTATCAAAAGGAATATCACTCTCACCAAACCTACGCACAGAATTTACTTCTACTACCTGTATCGAGTTATCGAGACCATGGATCTCTTCGATAGGTGGTAGATTTTTGACATCTTCAGATTTAATGTATTTCTCTCGCATAGATTTCTTGGTTCTTGCATATCTTCAGGACTGAGGAATAGAATACCTCTTTTCTTCGGAGTTGGCTTAGGAGGTGGTTCGGGAATAGTCCAAGCATTCTCATTGCACAAGAGGTTATTTAGTAGAATCTCAGCTTGTTCTATGGTTCGTTCCCTAAAAACACAACTGGCACAACTATCTAGGTGGTCTTTGGAAGCATCGGTAAGTTCATTAGAGAAGATATCAAGTATTTCGTTCTTCTCAAGAGGGTGATCAGGCAAAGCATTCAGTAGCTGGATGAGCCTCCCCCAAGCTTGTGGGAGACTCTCTTCTTTAGCTTGAGCAAAGTTGTATATTTCCTGCAAGGCAGCTTGCTTCTTATGGGCAGGGAAATATTTTTCAGAGAAGTAGTAGACCATATCCTGGGGGCTACGCACACAACCACGAGCAAGAGAAGTGAACCAAGTCTTAGCATCATCCTTTAGCGAGAAAGGAAACAACTTGAGCATGTAGTAGTGGCGGATCTTTTCCTCACTAGTGAATAGGGTGGCTATATCATGTAGTTTGGTAAGATGGGCTACAACCGTTTCAGACTCATAACCGTGAAAAGGATCAGATTTGACTGGAGTGATTAACTCAGGGTCGACAGAGAATTCATAATCCTTATCAGTCACAAAGATAGGCGAAGTAGCAAACTTGGGCCGTATTTCATCCTAGTGTTCACAGATTTTTCTTTCCACTTGTGCAGTAATTTCTAAACATCATAGCTATCCTTACACGCAAGAAAATCCTCAGCTATCTCTCCCTCCATAACATAGCGCGTATCAGGCATAACATGCAATTCAGGCATAGTAGCAGGTTCTACTTCAATAGTATCAGCAGTTTCAGAAGTATCATCACATCTAGCAGCAACTCTAGAATATGTGCATCAAGGGCACCTAGTGGCAAAACAATATCAGGCATAGCAGGCATAGTATCAAGCATGTCATCATCAGGCATAGTATCAAGCATAGCATCATCAGGCATAGTATCAAGCATAGCATCATCATAAGCATCATGGGCAACAGAAGTAGCATCATCAAGCACAGGCGACATATCAAGATTTCTAGCAGGAGGTGATGTCGCAAACTTACTCATAACTGAAGGTGAATCAAGTGCAGAGCTAGATGGCAGTTCCTTACCTCTCCTCGTAGTGGAAGGCAAGATTTTAGTGCTTGGATCTTTCGGATTCCTCATAGTGACCAGCAGACGTCAATCCCAAGTGACTTAGAGAATATAGTTGTGCCTCCCCGGCAACGGCGCCAGAAAAAGGTCTTGATAACCCACAAGTATAGGGGATCGCAACAGTTTTCGAGGGTAGTTTCTTGGTTCACACAAGGGGAAGCGAAAGAATATTCTCAAGTATTAACAGCTGAGTTTGTCAGATTCAACCACACCTGAAAGATTAGTGTCTGCAAGCAAAGTATCAGTAGCAAAGTAATAGCAGTAGCAGCAGCAGCAGAGTAACAGTAGCAGCAGTAAAGTGGCCCAATCCCTTTTGTAGCAAGGGACAAGCCTAGACAAAGTAACATAGCGAGGACCAGTAGTAAAAGACTCGCAGGCAGTGGATCGGTGATGGATGAGTATGACGGATGTGATTCATCATGTAATAGCTATAACACGGAGAGATATGTAACTAGCTCCCGTTCGTCAATCTAATGTAGGCATGTATTCCGTATGTAGTCATACGTGCTTAGGGAAAAGAACTTGCATGACATCTATTGTCCATCCCTCCCGTGGCAGCGGGGTCCTAATGGAAACTATGGGATATTAAGGTTCTCCTTTTAATAAAGAACCGGACCAACGCATTAACACTTGGTGAATACATGAACTCATACTATGGTCATCTCCGGGAGTGGTTCCGGCTATTGTCACTCCGGGGTTGCCGGGTCATAACACATAGTAGGTGACTACAACTTGCAAGATAGGATCTAAAACACACATATATTAGCGACAACATAATAGGTTCAGATCTAAAATCATGGCACTCGGGCCCTAGTGACAAGCATTAAGCATAGCCAAGTAGTAGCAACATCAATCTAGAACATAGTGGATACTAGGGATCAATCCCCGTCAAAACTAACTCGATTACATGATAGATCTCATCCAACTCATCACCGTCCAGCAAGACTACGATGATATTACTCACGAACGATGAAGAGCATCATGGAATTGTCGATGGAGAAAGGTTGATGATGATGATGGCGACGATTTCCCCTCTCTGGAGCCCGAAACGGACTCCAGATCTGCCCTCCAGATGAAGAACAGGAGGTGGCGGCGCCTCCGTATCTTAAAACGCGATGAAACCTTCTCTCTGATTTTTTTTTCCGGGCGAGATGGAAGATATAGAGCTGAGTTTGGGGGCGGTGGTGCCACGTGGGCCCCACAAGCCCTCACGGCGCGGCCTAGGGGGTGGCTGCGGCCTGTGGGCTTGTGGCCCAATGGCACGCCCCCTCCGGTGGATCTTTGCGCAGGTATTTTTCTTTTATTCCAGAAAAAAATCTCCGTAAATTTTCAAGATATTCTGAGAACTTTTATTTCTGCACAAAAACAACACCATGGCAATTGTGCTGAAACAGCGTTAGTCCGGTTAGTTCCATTCAAATCATGCAAATTAGAGTCCAAAACAAGGGCAAAAGAGTTCGGAAAAGTAGATACGACGGAGACGTATCAGTATCACGCACTAGCTTATTTCCGCTTATCATCTTTGTAGCTGGTTCAAATCATCCAATGCCCCCCAAGAATTCCAAGGCTTGTAACTGGGCCAGGTCCCAAGAGTCCAAACTTACTTTGGAGAACCTTGTGAGTGAAGGATTCTTACCGGCTCGAAAAGATATAAGCTGGCAAGCTCCTAAAGAAGAGCCCTACCCGCAACCTCGTCAAGGAGAGGTTGTTATTTTCAACGATCATCTACACAAGGGGGTTCGTCCTCCCGACTCAAATTATTTAGGGACCTTCTACACTTCTTCAACCTCAGGCCTCAGGATATTGGCTCCAATTCCATGACCAACATATGTCAGTTCCAAGTTTTATGTGAGGTATATCTCCAGATTGAGCCAATAGTGACTCTATTTAGGGAGTTCTTCTATACCAACTACCAGAGTGAAGTCAAGAACAGTCCTTCTTATGAACTTGGAGGAATCTCCTTCCAGAAAAGGAAAAATAGTCTGTTCCCTGAGTCAAAATTGGCGAGTCATCTGAAAGGATGGTATAATACCTGGTTCTACTGCAAAAATACCGCTCTTGCAGATGAAAATCCTTTAGCGGGTTACAGATTGGAGAGTATCGGCAACAATGTGGTACTCCCGGGTTGGCCAACCGACGAAGAGAGGGATACGATGGCCCCTGTTCGTACAAAGTTAAGGGCCTTGGTTGCTCATGGCCTAACTCGGATCAACTTGATCCGTTGCTGGCTAATGTGGTGAATCCAGCCTGTCAGCGTAAGGCCTAGCTTAATGTGCGACTACTCGGGCAACTCATCCGATGTTCAACCCTTATCCACCCAAGATTTATCCCATGATGCTCTTAGTAAAGAGATGAATAAGTTTTTCTCTGACTCAAAGGAGAGGTGCAATGTTACTGGTTTGGGGCCATTCTATCTGCTAAATCCTCCACCTTCGGTACTGATCTCTTCTCATTAAATGTATTATGTTCCTTTGTTGGTTTTATTTTGATCTACCATCTTCATCATGCTCTTTTGTTTGCAAGAGGATTCTAACTTTTGGAAAGTCGCACCTCAGATGCCTGCTTCTCCCATGGGCCAAGGAAATGATCCAGCTCGGGATGGCCCGGCTCCTAGTTCATCTTCAGGAGAACTGTCTAAGGTAGGACTTGACCCACTCGGACGTTTGTTTATTGAACTCGTTGGCTCGCCTCCTTCTGAGGGTGCCTCTAAAGCTAGCCAAGCCGGAGATGTTGAGGTAATTCCAATTTCTTCTAGTTCTTCAAAAAAGTTTGTTGCACGAAGGACAAGGAAAGCAATCCAAAACGTTAAAATATGAAATCAAGCCGCTCATTTACCTACCAATTTTATCTTGAAGAAAATGAGTTGGTTGGTCAACCAAATCACAAAACCCGGAGTGACATGGGTGAGCTTGACCCAGGCTTGTCTCATGCACCGCCTTCTCGCAAGTCTCAAGTTGAGGTACCGCATAATTTTACCTGCTCTTTGATGGTTTATTAAAATAGGCTCGTAGTCCTTCAATTTTCTTTTATCAGGAATCTTTCCCATCTTCGGGCACCTCATCAGCAACTCAACTTCCCATTTATAATATTAACAGTGGGTAAATTTATGATCATGACCTGATTGCCTATGTTTATCTTCCTTAGCATAATATTTGATTTCTGATCTATGTAGGGCCAAGGCTACTTTGTATAGTCACGTTGTCGGGTCATGCTCTGGTATTGAGAAACAAGATATTTTGAACTCCCAAATAGAAAAAGCACCCACCAAAGTTGACACTCCTAAAGAAAACATTCTAGATGTTCCAACCGATCCGACAACCGTTGTTGGGATGTCACAAATGGATGAGACAGTTTTAATAGACGAACCAGCAAAAATTACAAGTCCCTCAGTTGCTCCTCATCTTCATCCACCAAGTCTGGCTCGAGATCCTGGTCCAGGAACTCATGTGGATGATCTTATTCCACCAGCTGACCAAAGTGTTCCAAATGTTGTTATTATAAAGGAACAATTTCAAGCTCATGTTGCTTCCACCTCTCTTGACAAGAATGTGGCTAAGGAAGAAATGGTGAATTTGGAAAAAGGGAAAGGCCAATTGGAGCTCCTGAATATGTCTCTGTTGAGTGTTGAAGAGATCCACCAGCAATACTTGACCCGACTGTCTGAAAATCGGGAAACTGAAGCCAATATGATTCATGCTCTCAAGGAGAAATACGACGTAAAAACACTTGCTTGCGTGTTTCCAATATCAATTTCAGTCTGCCTTTATACCGTCTCCCGCTCCCAAGGTCCGTCTTATTATAAATATGGTAAGCCAGCTCTTTTGAAACTAGTAGAATGTGAGCTTGCGTCTGTAGCCCCCAAGGACGAAGTTGTTATGATGATAACAAGTCGGTACTAATTCATCATGTAATTTTAAGTGAAGATTCGACATGTAGCCCCGAAAGGCCGGCTCATCCTGTGAGATGAGGTAGGTCTTCCTCTTTTTTGAGATATCCTTTTAAAAGGAACTGCTATGCATTAGCCCCCAAGTGCCAAATATATTACGTGCAATATGTTGGGGACTTCAGAAAACATTCCCTCATCATGATCTTCTTAAGCCGTTCTCAAGGCAAGTTATAACCACAATTTTTGACAAACTTTGTGCATCTGTCAGAGGTATGTAGGAGATGTTGAATCCGTGGACATAGACTAGTAGAAGCGTTTGAAGGAAGAGGTGAGGCTTAGGGCTGAAGCTGAATCAATGATGGCTTATTTTGAAAATTTCGCTTGTCAAGCGCACGAACGCCTTGAGCAGGCCATGAAAAATTTTAAAACAAAGAAAATCGCCCTCTAGAACCGTTCCAAAAAGGCCAAGGGGAAACTTGGTCCTTTGATAGAAAATTATTCCATTCTGATAAAGCAACTCAACGAGATGCTAGCTGCCATCTTTGGTAAGATCTTGCAACCATTATTCCTTTGAACTTCTCATATTGATATGAAGGAAAAGGGGTGACTCAAAGTGTACTTGTCTTTCATGTGTAGGCCGAACACATCAGTCCCTGGTGCGGTTGCCTATTATGAAACCGAAGTCACCAGGTCTGTTCACTTATGTGGAACAACTATTCACCGGGTCTGTTCATAGGTAGAGGCCTCGAGTTTACAATAGGGTCCAGGTCTAATAAACGCTCGTGACCTATTACAGTTCTACTTCATCTTGCTTCTCAAGTTAGGAAAGCTTCTGGCATATTCTGCCTTGTGGGACTTGAGTCGCCATCTTCTGGTGTTGGGTCGTCAGGTGGCTCATTTGGTGAGTCCTTTAGCTCGCCCTCCTAACTTCTCTACGGCCCATCGGACACATGATCCTTAAGTCGTCTATGGCCTAAACGGAAGGTTACATCGCAGGGAAATATTCCCGACCGTGCAGGTAGGAGTCGACCTATTTGCTTATGGACGTGATGTCTATGTACACATGACCATTGTCGTGAATATCGCATAAATATCCACTTTTCTATCAATTGCCGAACAATAATTTGTCTACCCACCGTATGATTGCTTTCATTGAGATGCCACTAGGGAACACTATGGCCTCGGGGTCTATCCACCTATAAATTTGCAAACATTATAATTTCCTCCCTGCCTTTAATTAATTGTTATTTACTTTTCACTTTGCAACTTCCAACCACACTACTTGCTTGCAAATAATGAGACAATGGCATTGGCAACCCTCTTACCCGTGTTGGGTGCAAGTATTTGTTTCTTTTGTGTGTAGTTGATCAAGACGAAGGTTTGGTGTTACTCCTATTAGTTCGATAAACCTTGGTTCTCTACTGAGGGAAATACTTACATATATTGTGCTGCATCACCCGTTCCTCTTCATGGAAAACCCAACGCAGATCACAAGTATCAGTACACACAATTGAGTCGTGGTCAAGTTGTGGTACTCGGGTGTTTGTGGATCATCATAACCAAATTGTGTTCTTTGAGAACCATGGCAACGATGAACTTGTAATTAATAAAATCACCATTTGCTCACGTGCATCCAAAAGCTCTCAAATTTAGCACAAGATACTTCAACCTTTGAGACACTTCATCCGCGGTCTCACCATCATTCGTTACAAACAAATTGACCTCTTGCTTGAGCAAGGCCAACTGAGATCTTCGAATTGCTTCATTACCCTCGAGGGCCTTTCCAAGACAATCCCAAATTTCCTTGACAGTCTTGAAAGAGCTATGGAGTCACTATAATCATCGGTTACTACATTGCGCAACATGTTGTGAGCGGTTACATTGAGTTGGTCATGAACCGCTTCTCTTGGAGAAAGATTTGTCGGGTCCTTGGGGTTGAAACCATTGACCATGATCCACCAACGCTATGTAGGGAACTGTCATTTTTATGTCTTAATATCGCAGACGTGTTATTATTATTACCCATTTGTACATGCGTCATACCGTCCTCCTTTCGCGCCTCTTGTCACCGAGCTGCAGTGTGAGGAATCTAGTGCACGCTTGAGCACCGCACGGGTGTTTCGTTTGGCCACGCGTCGGTAAAACCATTCCCGTGCAACCACACAAGCTTCCTGCCCGGCTCACCGAAATCCCCCAAAAGCCCTCCTTAATAAGGCAGAGCGCATCGCAGTCGCCTCAACCTCGAGCAACGACACACATATTCAGCTGAACACGCATCGACAGGCCGTATACAAGCCGCGAGTGGTTGCGAGCCGCCGGCATCCTGAGGAAACGAAGACGTCGTAAACAAACGCAAAGATTTTTTTATTATTAATCATTTGTGTACCTAGCATTTCTTCCTCCACTATCTCGTCTTGTTACTGTCTTGCTGTCCGAGGATACCAGTGCATGCCTCGGCACCACAGATCCGTTTCTTTTGGCCACACGTTGGATTGAAAAGGCGTCAGTGAGCCCGTTCCTGCGTGCAACAGTGCAGGTTCCCGCACACAATCACATTACAATGCTAGCTTACCGACCGGCTCGATGAAATCCCCCAAAACCCCAATGCTTGTTGGCCTGCTACGTAAACTCTCACGGCCGGTGACTGCGCATCGCCTTCATCCCCTCCCTCCCTGTAGCTTATCTAGTTCACGTCTTCCCCAATCATTAATGGCACCGGCCGGTCATCGTCGCTCATCCACTCCACCAAAGACAGCTCCAGTTGGGGGCTTCACTACGTCGGCACGGTAGTCCTTTGAAGCGCATAGTGCACGTGGAATCCCTCATGTGTGTGCACATACCACCAACCACATGCTCTGCCATCATTGCCAGAAGGCAGCTCCTGCCGGCAACCGCATGGCTACCACCCCATCGGCAGATGCCGGGGGCGCTACCCTAGCGGTGATCGCCTTGGTCACCACGACACCGTGGTTCGCCTTGGTCACAGCCTCACTGCCAGGCGCCGTTCCATCACCCGCTCCACCACCGTGGCTCGAATGCGGAAGGTGGAGGCCGCCAAAGGCTCACCGCCCGACTTCTGCGTCGCAAACCTTGAACGCTACATCTACTTCCTAGAGAAGGAGGTGGAGCGCCAGGTCGCGCATGCGAAGAGGCTCATCGATGTCGTGGCCGAAGGAGAAGCTGCATCAGCGACGCGAAATGCAAATATTTACACCAAGTACCATCACTTCAAGGAGGCATGTTTGGAGCGGCGGGGGGAAGCATTGATAGGCAACAGACTCGACTCCACCAGCTCATCGACATGCTCCTCCTCCTCTGACTCTTACTAAGTGTGCTCGATTCTGCTAGAATTAGTACAAAGCCCCTGCTTAGTAGTACTTAGGGGGTACTTTGTTCATTTCATATTACTATAGATATGGTTGAACTGTACCATGTATTTTAAATTAGCTAGTATATATAGTTGAGCTAGCTATTTTAGTACGTATTAGCAACAATTGGGGCAAAGTTTGTTCGGTTCAGCTAACGAGTTGAACTGTTGTGTACAAAGAATGACTACTTAATCTATGAATGAAATCTATATTTAGTGAATTTCAGTTGCAAAGTCACACCGTACTAGCGGTTTTGTTCCCGCAAAGTTTGACAAATGTCACCAATGAAATGTTGACAAATGCCAATGTTGCTAGGTTGAAAAATGTTGATGTTTACAATTTGACAAATGGCAATTTGCCCAATAAGAAAGATGCAGATCTTACAAAAATTTATGTAGCCCGCACATGGGCATCATACAGAAAGTGTGCAATGATGGATGCACCAATCCTTCGCGCCAAATCTTACCAAATGGCAATGATGGATGTACCAATCCTTCAAGTCAAATTTCCACTTGGCTTACTCGCGAAGGAAACATAACTCTCGATCTACAACCGGTATTCAATGTGAAACATTTCTGGTGAGTGTTTATTCGAAGAAAAACTTTGATGTTTTTTTGACCAGTTTTGCTAGTTCGGTACCCATGGCTTAATGCTTGGGCTCGGAGAAGCAACGTAATGTCTGCTTGACGGGTTTGGAGCCATCGATTATGTTTAAGTTGTGCTCGGCTAGACTTCGTGGAATTCCTAGCATGTCCGAAAGGAGTTAGGCGAATATATCCCAGTTTTCTTGTAAGAAAGTGTGCAATGCTTGATCGAACGCAGGGTCGAGTTGTGCTCCGATGGATGTTGTTTCATGGGGATCTATCGGGTGCACATGAAATTTGTTTATTTCATCGGGGGGCTTAAAGGATGTAGACTTGGGTCTCTTGCTAAGATTTACATCATCCTTGTCGAGCATCGATCGTAGTTCAGTGAGCTCCTCTGCCGCAAGGGTTTTCGAAAGTGCCTCGAGAGCGAGCGTTGCAGTTTTATTCTCGACCCGCACAGCCCTATCCGGGTCACTTATGAGGGTAATGATACCGTTGGACCCATGCATTTTGAGTTTCATGTACCCATAATGCGGTATGACCTGAAATCTTGTGAAGGTCTCTCATCCCAAAAGAGTGTGATAGCCACTTTTAAAGGGGACAATATGAAAGATGAGTTCTTCGAACCTTTAATTCTCGTAGGTGTCGAATATCACATCGAAGGAGACTCGGCATGTGCACTGCGCTTCTCTTCTGGGGATGATTCCTTGAAAGGTTGTCCTGCTCCATTCTAGGTGGGGTCGGTTGAACTGCATTTTATCCAAAGTATCCTCATAAATGAGGTTTAAGCCGCTGCAGCCATCCATTAGTACCTTGGATAGTTTGAAACCATCTATAATGGGATTGAGGACTAGTGCGGCAGGTGTTCGGTTAGAATATATTCCAGGTTGGTCCTCCATAGTAAAGGTTATATGCTTGTTTGTCCAGGAGTTTGTTGCTGCCACCCGGAATACCTGTTCGGTTTCTCGAAGAGCTCTTTTACTTTGATTGTTTGAGGAGAAAGTCTCATAAATTGTGAGGATGTCAACACTGTTGTGTTGAACTTTGGATGAATGCTTATGCAGTGGTTGGGCCCCGATGATAACTTCTCTGCTTTTCGCCCCACCCTGATGACCCAACAAGCTCGAAGGACGTGACTCGAGTCAGTGTTGGGTAATGCGGAATGTATAGGGAATGGGTTGTCCAATAATTTATCAAGTACGCTTGGGAATCCATCCAAGGGATTTTCCTTACTCCTTGAGGGCCCGCGATCGATCGATCATAGTTGGGGCACGCGCTTCCTCCTAGCTTTGTTGGGCTACCCTATATGGATTGATTCGACTTGCAACTGCTGACACTGCCACGTACTTTCCATAGCATAATATTTGTGTATCAATGTAGAAAGCTCGGTAAGGCCTTGTACGCGGCGACTGGCAAGGTCATTTGGGATTCCCTTCTCGTGGTAGTTATGTTGGAATATGTCTAAAGTTTCATGGCCGTTGCAGTCCCGTATTTGGTTTATGGTCAGGAAAATCTAGTCTAGAAGTGTTGGACTGTTTTCCCTGTCTTTTGCCGGACGCGGTGGATATCTCGCATGCTAGGTTTTTCTAAGATGCTTAGATGGCGCCCAGATTGGTAGGTGGGTGGAAAAAAATTGGTGTTTCACCAGAACACGGGTCTTTGGTATTGCCAATTGTGTGTGACACTATCGAAGAGTCTGGAGCGTCGGGTTCGGAGCCTGGACGGTTGGCTGTACACTACTACTCGCACTCCGAATTTAGTTCAGGGCATAACTCGATTGCTGGATTACCTAGAGAGTCCGGGTTACCGGATGCCGGGATATAGACCGTTCTGACTTCCTATGATTGGGAGGGCGAACCTTCCGCTGGTTTCTCAATAGTGGAAATCAAGTGCGTGATAGGTGGGATGTGGATTTCCGTGTCATCAGGTGTGATCCTGATGTGATCGTAAATCAACTGTTCATCAGGGGACACTCCCATGGCCTGAATTCGTCCAAGCAGCTCATCTAATTCCTTAACGTTCATGGTATCCATGCTTCCGGAATCCATGGGGTTAACCCAAGGTGTCGTTGTTGTCGGAATATTCTGAGTCATGCCAGAGCTGCGTGCACCCGAAGATGATCCGCATAAAGCGTATGTCTAGGGCCCTAAGGCCGGAGCCTAACCGAGAGTCGTCCCGAGGACGAGATATGCCTCCTCTGATGTCGAGGCATTGAAGGTAAAAGCCGTTGTCACAATAAGGCCACCCAGGGGATCAGCAACGAACTCTAAGTTCCCGAACCTGGTCTATTGATAGGGGGTAAGGCTTCCAACCCGGTCTAGGCGATCAGTTGGATTGGCTTGCAGCACAACGCTGCCGAACACGAAGATTTTCCCAGGGACAAAAATGTCCCCAACACGGATGTCATCACAGACGATGAGACGAGCCATCCATCCTTCCATAGTTCCACAACAGGCTCTCAATGAAAGCATCAATGTCGGTGTCAAAATTGGCTGATCTCGAGTAGGGGGTCCAAATTCTGGAACTTGGATTGATCGGTAACAAGGGACAATGGAGACAATGTTTACCCAGGTTCAGGCCCTCTTGATAGAGGTAAAACCCTATGTCTTGCTCTTTTTGTATTGATGAAGTAGTACAAAGTACATATTTGATCTATCTCGAGATCGGATGTTGTGGTCTAAAACCCTAATCGGAATGAGCTTAATTCTCCCTATGAACTACAACCCCCTGGCTTATATAGATACCAGGGGTGCTAGGGTTTACACAATGATGGAAAGGAACATGCAGATTACCACGTTGCCTTGGATTGCATGCCAAGTCTTCGAAAGAGTCCATCTTGATTTTATTATCTTCAATGATGATCGAACGGCCCAGGAGTCCGGCCCACACGAACGGATAGGTGGTCCGAGGACCCCCCCCCCCTAATCCCACACTCCCTCAAGTATACTCATATTTTAGTTGTTTTCAATTATGTTGATAAGTGGGTAGAAGTTATTCCAACTAGTAGTGTTGATGATAACACTTCTACTAAAATGCTTAAACATGTTATTTTCCCGAGGTTTGGATTCCCTAGATAGTTAATGACCAATGGTAGTTCACATTTTCTTCATGGTGCTTTCCATAAACTTCTAGATAAATATGTTGTTAACCATAGAATTGCATCACCTTATCACCCTCAGTCTAATGGTCAAGTTGAGTTGAGTAACCAAGAAATAAAGTTGATCTTGCAAAAGACTATTAATAGATCTGGAAAGAATTGGTCTAAGAAACTTGATGATGCTTTATGCGCTTATAGAACTACTTATAAAAATCCTATGGGAATGTCCCCATATAAAATGGTCTATGGTAAAGCATATCATTTACCTCTTGAGTTAGAACATAAAGCTTATTGGGCAATTAAAGAACTTATGATTTCAAACTTGCTGATGAAAATAGGTTATTTCATATTTGCTACTTAGATGAATGGAGGACACAAGCTTACGAAAATGCCAAGTTGTTTAAAGAAAAATTTAAAACATGACATGGCAAGAGAATCCAAAAATGGGAATGCAATGTAGGAGACCTAGTTCTTTTGTACAATTCTCGTTTCAGATGTTTTGCAGGTAAGCTTCTCGCTAAATGTGATGGACGTTATGTCATTCAAGAGGTTCGTCGCTTTGGTGCTATCAAGATTAACAACTCCGAGGGCACAAACCAGAGAGTGGTAAATGGGCAAAGAGTTAAATATTACATTTCAAGTACGCCCATTAATGTTGAAACTAATATTATTCAAGTGATGACACCAGAAGAACACATAACAGAGACCTTCCGGAACACTCCAAAAACCTGAAAAAGGGCAGGTATGTGATACGGTAAGTAAACCGACTCCAAAAATTCCATAAAAATATTTTCAGTTGGTTTTGGTATTTTAGAAAAAATATAAAAATATCACCAGTCAGGGGGGCCCATGAGGGACTCCCAAGCACCATGTTGGCTTAGGAGCACCTCGTGTGCCTCCCGGACTCTATTTTCTTCCTAGACACGTATTCTAACATATAAAAGTTCATTATATATACTCCCATCTGTTTTGACCATCGCATTGTCAGTTTCTCCTCTATCATTGTTTCGAACTATTTTTTTCTGTCACATCTAGATCGCTATGACAGAGTGAAGCTCCTCCAAGGACAAGTTCTACGAGAATGTCATCAACCCCTACCTTCCAGAGGTGATGAAACACCCTTGGGCCATTGAGATGCGTGAGGGGGTGCTTCACATTCGTGACGTTCAAGTACCAAAGAAGGAGGGAAGCAAGAAGGCCAGGCTTGCAGCAGTGGAACAGGATATCTTCAAGTGTGGGGGGATGGTGGAGCGTGGACTCAACACTAATCACTCCATGATCACGGATTTAATTTGTGAACATAAGATGGACAGCAAGGAGATTGTGGAGATCATCTTCAAACTCCATGAAAAGCTTCAAGATCTCCACACCCAAATCTTTGACATGTAAAACCAAAATCGTGAGTATGAATCTTGTTTCAAGACCAGAGAGAAGCTCTTCCTTCTTCGACGGGGAACCTATGTCATGGAAGATAAGATTATTACACCACCACCATCACCCAAGAAGGACACCTAAGTACATGGGTATGGGCACCACCCTTAGCTTGTTTCAAGCTTGGGGGAGGTGCCCCGGTATCGTATCACCATCACTTTCACCATTATCATCTACCTAAGTTCGGTCCTTAGTTATTTTGTGATTTAGAGAAATAAAATTCCAGTATTGCTTTGCTTAGAGTGTTTGGTTTGAGATTGATCTATCCTTCTAATAGAGTGTGAGAGTTATATAATAAAGATTAGTTTGAGTTTCCTTGGTTTACTCTCATGCATCAATCATAGCAATGAAATAATATATATATATATATATATATATATATAAACTCATATGCTAATCCCATGGGGAGTAATGAGTTCACATACAAAAAAGTATGGTTGATAAAAGTTGTTAGGAGTTAACAAACATAGCACTAGTCATTGATACAATCCATGCAAACTTATGATAGAATGCAGGAGATTCACATACAAATATACAATCTTGGACATCTTTTATGATTGTGAGCCCCCACCAAATATTATATAATGATCGAAGTGTTGATGTTGGACAAGGAAGACAAAGTAATGAGTTATGTCTGTCTACATTCACATAGAAGTTATATTGTCATGGATCCTCTAACATGTGGTGCTTGTTTAATATCCTTTGTTATCCCAAAAATTTGCACTAACTAGAGATACTACTTGTGCATCCATAACTCTTAAACCCAATTTTTTGCCATGGGAGTCCACCATACCTACCTATGGATAGAATAAGATCCTTAAAGTAACTTTTCATCGGTGCACAAAGCAATACAAATTGCTCCTAAACATGTATAATCTTTCATTGTAAGGGAAAATGAGCTTTGTATGATCTTGTGATGGCAAAGAAATAAAAGCGACAAACTGCATAATAAAGGTTGCTATTATAAGGGGAAATATAAAGTGACGTTCCTTTACATTAAGAGTTTGCACATCCCAAATTAAAAAAAGCATGACAACCTCTGCTTCCCTCTGCGACGGGCCTATCTTTTACTTTCATGTATTTACTTTTCAGAAATAATTTGCTACCCATGGTGGTAGCTACGCACAGCCTCAATATTTTTCTCTAATTATTTTGGTAAATTATTTTAGTTAATGGAAAACAATTCAACAAAAATATCATGACTTTGGACCAGTCGGGCAAGCAATCATGCAATTATGCCAAAAAGACAAGAAAAAGACTGAAAGAAGTGAGAAAACTCCATTTCTACAGAACGAAAAGACACTTGTGTCAAAAAGGTAATTAAAAAGACGAAGAAAAGTGATAAAAAGTCAATTATATACAACATAAATGCACTTGTGCCAATGCCATTGGAACCCGACACCTCATATATCAAAAAAGGCACTCATGCCAAAGGGTGTGTAGCTACCACCATGCATAGGAAATCGCCTCTCATTTACTTTTATGCAAGAGTCAATAATGTGTATCCCTATTCCTACCTATTAATTCTCTAGTTGGCAAGCATCATGTGTTGGGGAAAGATAAATAAATAAATATATATATATATATATATATATATATATATATCGAGTTGGATGTTGGTGATCATGAGTCATTATTGTTGACAATATCCTTGAGGTAAATAACTTGGGTGGCAAAAACATTAAAGCCCCTATCTTCCTATGTGTCCCATGGAAACATTAGCTCAAAAAATATGCAATAAGTGTGAGGAAACATAGAAGTCTAAATGAGTAAATGATAGTTGAGTATCTGAACTTGCTAAAATGAAAGATCTTACATAGACACTTCTATGAAATATGATGAATCGTGATTGTCTCAATGACTAAAAACATAGTTGATTGTCAACAAAGTTTATGCTTCATACTTCAATAATTGTGGATAGATTATTACTTATTTATGATAAGTCATATGATGAAAAACTGGATGATATGTTAATATTCATGATGCTCTCAAGTGTGTATTCTGTTTTTATCGACATCTCTCTCTCTCTCTCAAATTATGTGGTCATTATTATCGATTTGGCTTACGCTTGAGGACAAGCGAGGACTAAGCTTGGGGGAGTTGATACGTCCATTTTGACTCATGATTTCCTATTGATATTTATATTATACTTGGTCATTATTCCACTTTATGATACAATTCTTATGCCTTTTCTCTCTCAATTTACAAGGTACATCACAAAGAGGGAAGTCACCGGAAACTAGAATTCTAGACGAAAAAACCAAGAAAAAGCTAAAAAATAACTAGACTCCAAATGACATGAAACTTCATGGGAAATTTTACGTAATACATGTGAATTTATGGAGCAAAATATACGAGAGGGGGCCCCTATTGGTGCAAGGCCAATAGGGTGCGCCTTGATGGTTTGGGACCACCTCCCAGGTGCCATGGCCTCCCTCTTATGCTATAAGATGGGTTTTGAACTATAAAAATAAAAAGAGACTTTCAGGGCGAAGCGTCTCCGTCTCCAGGCAGAAACCTAGGCAGATGCCCTTTTGCTCTCTAGCAAAGCGGTTCTGTCGGGGAAACTTCCCTTCGGGAGGGGAAATCGAAGCCATCGTAAGCACCAACGCTGTTGGAAATATGCCCTAGAGGCAATAATAAAGTGGTTATTATTATATTTACAGTTCATGACAATTGTCTATAATTCATGCAATAATTGTATTAACCGGAAACAGTAATACATGTGGGAATATATAGATCACAATGTGTCCCTAGTGAGCCTCTAGTTGGCTAGCTCGTTGATCAATGGATTATCATGCTTTCCTTATCATGGACATTGGATGTCATTAATAATAGGATCACATCATTGGGGAATGATGTGATGGACAAGACCCAATCCTAAGCATAACACTAGATCGGGTTGTTCGTCTTCTAAATCTTTTCTAATGTCAAGTATCATTTTCCTTAGACCATGAGATTTTGCAACTCCCGGATACCGTAGGAATACTTTGGGTGTATCAAATGTCACAACATAACTGGGTGATTATAAACGTGCACTGCAGGTATCTCCGAAAGTGTCTGTTGGGTTGTACAAATCAAGATTGGGATTTGTCACTCCGTGTGATGGAGAGGTATCTCTGGGCCCACTCTATAATCCATCATCATATTGAGCTCAGTGTGACTAAGGAGTTAGCCACGGGATGATGTGTTGCGGAATGTGTAAAGATACTTGCCGGCAACGAGATTGAACAAGGTATAGGGATACCGACGATCGAATCTCGGAAAGTATCATACCGGTAGACAAAGGGAATTGCATACGGGATTGATTGAATCCCAGACATCGTGGTTCATCCGATTAGATCATCGTGGAACATGTGAGAACCAACATGGATATCCAGACCCCGCTGTTGGTTATTGACCGGAGAGGTCTCTTGGTCATGTCTGCATGCTTCCCGAACCCGTAGGGTCTATACACTTAAGGTTCGATGACGCTAGGGTTATAAGGAAATAGTGTACGTGGTTACCGAAGGTAGTTTGGAGTTCTAGATGAGATCCCGGACGTCACGAGGAGTTACGGAATGGTCCGGAGGTAAAGACTCATATAGGAAGTGAGGATTTGGTCACCGGAAGTGTTTCGGGCGACACCGGTAATGTACCAGGACCACCGGAAGGGTTCCGGGGGTCCACCGGCAAGGGCCACCAACCCCAAGTTGCTACATGGGCTAAGAGTGAGTGGGAGCCAGCCCATATGTGGGATGTTGCGCCTCCACAACCGTCCCAAGGTGCACAAGGGGTGGAGAGAGGGGAAACCCTAGTCGTGGGAGGCCACCTTCGGCCTCAAAGGCCCACCCTAGGGCCCTCCACCCTTGGTCGTCGCCGTCCTTGGCCTATAGGGCTGCCGCACCCTTTAGGGTGGGATACCCTAAAGGGTGGGCACCTCCTCCCTCTCCTCCTATATATATTGAGAGTTTTTGGGCAGATTTGAGAAAACAATTGCGTCTCTCTCGGCGCAGCCCTACACCTCCTCCTCCTCGTCCTCCGTAGTGTTTGGCGAAGCCCTGACAGAGTTACCATGCAGCTCCACCGTCACCACGCGAACGTGCTTCCGGAGCTATGCCTCAGCCTCTCCTCCCTCCTTGCTGGATCAAGGCGTTGGAGACGTCACCGGGCTGCACGTGTGTTGAACGCGGAGGCACCGACGTTCGGTGCATAGATTGGAATCCACCATGATCTGAATTGCTGCAAGTACAACTCCATCAACTGCGTTCTAGCAACGCTTTTGCTTAGCGATCTTCAAAGGTATGAAGATGCTCTACCCCTTTGCTCGTTGCTGGTTTCTCCATAGATAGGTCCTTGCATGACGTAGGATTATTTTTTTGAAATTACTACGTTCCCCAACAGTGGCATCCGAGCCCAGGTTCTATGCGTAGATTCTATGCACGAGTAGAACACAAAAGTTGTGGGCACTGATTTTGTCAATTGCTTGTTGTTACTAGTCTTATGTTGATTCGGCGGCATCGCGGGATGAAGCGGCCCGGGCCGAGTTTACACGTACTCTTACGTGAGACTGGTTCCACCAACCAACATGCACTTGTTGCATAAGGTGGCTAGTGGGTGCGTGTCTCTCCCACTTTAGTCATATCGGATTCGATGAAGAGGGTCCTTATGAAGGTTAAATAGCACTGTCATATCAACGTTGTGGCTGTCACGTAGGTAAGAAGCGTTCTTGCTAGAAACCCTAACCAGCCACGTAAAACTTGCAACAACAATTAGAGGACCTCTAACTTGTTTTTGCAGGGTATGCTATGTGATATGATATGGACAAAAGGATGTGATGTTACATATGTGATGTACGAGATTGACCATGTTCTTGTAATAGGATTCACGACTTGCATGTCGATGAGTATGACAACCGGAAGGAGCCATAGGAGTTGTCTTAATTTATTGCATGAGATGTGACGCCATGTTGATTACTTTACTTTATCGCTAACGGTTAGCTATAGTAGTAGAAGTAATAGTTGGCGTGGCGACTTCAGAGAGACACAATGATGGAGATCATGGTGTCATGTCGATGACGATGATGATCATGGTGCCCCAAAGATGGAGATCAAAGGAACAAGATGATATTGGCCATATCATGTCACTATATGATTCCATGTGATGTTTATCATGTTTTTCATCTTATTGCTTAGAACGACGGTAGCAAAGATAAGATGATCCCTCATTAAAATTTCAAGATATGTATTCCCCTAAGTGTGCACCGTTGCGAAGGATCGTTGTCTCGAAGCACCACGTGACGATCGGGTGTGATAGATTCTAACATTCACATACAACGGGTGTAAGACAGTTTACACACGCAAAACACTTAGGTTGACTCGACGATCCTAGCATGTACAGACCTGACCTCGAATACAGGAGACAGAAAGGTCGAACATGAGTTGTATGGATGATACGATCAACATGGAGATGCTCACCGTTGATGACTAGTTCGTCTCACGTGATGATCGGACATGGGCTAGTCGACGTGGATCATGTTTCACTTGGATGACTAGAGGAATGTCGATCTGAGTGGGAGTTCATTAGTAATTTGATTAGATGAACTTAATTATCACGAACTTAGTCTAAAATTGTCTTTACAAATATTGTAGATACAATGGCCAACGTAAATGTCTCATTCAACTTCAAAGCGTTCCTAGAGAAAACCAAGCTGAAAGATGATGGGAGCAACTATGCGGATTGGGCTCGTAACTTAAAGCTCATCCTCACTGCTTCCAAGAAGGAATATGTCCTTAATACACCGCTAGGTGATCCTCCCGTTCCTGCGGCAGACAAGGACGTTGGAACGCCTGGCAGTCGCGGAGTGATGACTACTCTCTGGTTCAGTGCGACATGCTTTACAGTTTAGAACTGGGGCTCCAAAGGCGTTTTGAGCAACACGGATCATATGAGATGTTCGAGGAGGTGAAACTTGTTTTCAAGCTCATGCTCGGGTCGAGAGATATGAAGTCTCCGACAAGTTCTTTAGCTGTAAGATGGAGGAGAATAGTTCTGTCAGTGAGCACATACTCAGAATGTCTGGGTTGCACAACCGCTTGACTCATCTGGGAGTTGAACTTCCGGATGATGCGGTCATTGACAGAATCCTCTAGTCGCTTCCACCTAGCTATAATGGCTTTGGGATGAATTACAACATGCAAGGGATGGAAAATACTATTCCCGAGTTCTATTCAATGTTGAAATCTATGGAGGTAGAAATCAAGAAAGAACATCAAGTGTTGAAGGTGAATAAGACCACCAGTTTCAAGAAAGGCAAGGGTAAAAAGAACTTCAAGAAAGACGACAAAGCAGTTTCTGCGCCCGGTAAGCCAGTTGTCGGGAAGAAGCCAAAGAAAGGACCCAAGCCTGACACTGAGTGCTATTACTGCAATGGAACCGGTCACTAGAAGAGGAATTGCCCCAAGTACTTAGCAGATAAGAAGGCCGGCAACGTCAAAGGTATATGTGATATACTTGTTATTGATGTGTACCTTACCAGCACTTGTAGTAGCTCCTGGGTATTTGATACCAATGTTGTTGCTCACATTTGCAACTCTAAGCAGGAACTGCGGAACAAGAGTAGGCTGGCTAAGGACGAGGTGACGATGCGCGTCGGGAATGGTTCCAACGTCGATGTGATCGCCATCATCACGCTACCTCTACATCTACCTTCGGGTTAGTTTTAAACCTTAATAATTGTTATTTAGTACCAGATTTAAGCATGAGCATTGTATCGGGAACTCGCTTGATGCAAGATAGCTACTCATTTAAATCTGAGAATAATGGTTGTTCTATTTATATGAGTGGTATGTTTTATGCTCATGCCCCGCTGGTCAATGGTTTATTCCTGATGAATCTCAATCGTGATGTTACACATATTCATAGTGTGAGTACCAAAATATGTAAGGTTGATAATGATGGTCCCACATACATGTGGCACTGTCGCCTTGGTCATATTGGCGTAAAGCGCAAGAAGAAACTCCATACAAATGGACTTTTGGAGTCACTTGATTTTGAATCATTTGACACATGTGAACCGTGTCTCATGGGCAAGATGACCAAGACTCCGTTCTCCGGAACAATGGAGCGAGCAACCAACTTATTGGAAATAATACATACCGATATATGCGGTCCAATGAGCGTTGAGGCTCGCGGAGGCTATCGTTATGGTCTCACCCTCACTTATTATTTGGGTAGATATGGGTATGTCTACTTAATGAAGCACAAGTCTGAAACCTTCGAAAAGTTCAAGGAATTTCAGAGTGACGTGGAGAATCAACGTGACAAGAAAATAAAGTTTCTACGATCTGATCATGGAGGAGAATATTTGAGTCACGAGTTTGGCACACACCTAAGGAAATGTGGAATTGTTTCACAACTGACGCCGCCTTGCACACCACAGTGTAATGGTGTGTCTGAACATCGAAATCGCACTTTATTGGATATGGTGTGATCTATGATGTCTCTTACCGATTTACCGCTGTCATTTTGGGGATATGCATTGGAAACCGCCGCATTCACTTTAAATAGGGCACCGTCTAAATACGTTGAGACGACACCGTATGAATTATGGTTTGGCAAGAAACCTAAGCTGTCGTTTCTTAAAGTTTGTGGCTGCGATGCTTATGTGAAGAAACTTCAACTAGAGAAGCTCGAATCCAAAGCGGAAAAATGTGTATTCATAGGATACCCTAAGGAAACTATTGGGTACACCTTCTATCTTAGATCCGAAGGAAAAAATCTTTGTAGCCAAGAACGGATCCTTTCTAGAGAAAGAGTTTCTCGCGAAAGAAGTAAGTTGAGGAAAATAGAACTTGATGAGGTAATTGTACCTCCTCTCGAACGGGAGAGTAGCGCAGCGCAAGAAAATGTTTCTGAGGTGCCTGCACAGGCTAGAGATGAAGTTAATGATGATGATCATGAAACTTCGGATCAAGTTGCTATTGAACCTCGAAGGTCGACAAGGGTACGTTCCGCACCAGAGTGGTACGACAACCCTGTCATGGAAATCATGTTCTTGGACAACAGTGAACCTTCGAACTATGAAGAAGCGATGGCGGGCCTGGATTCCAACAAATGGATTGAGGCCATGAAATCCGAGATAGAATCCATGTATGAGAACAAAGTATGTACTTTGGTGGACTTGCCCGATGATCGGCGAGCCATAGAAAATAAATGGATCTTTAAGAAGAAGACTGGCGCGGATGGTAATGTGACCATCTATAAGGCTCGACTAGTTGCTAAGGGTTATCGACAAGTTCAAGGGATTGACTATGATGAGACCTTATCACCCGTAGCGATGCTGAAGTCGGTCTGAATCTTGTTATCAGTTGCCGCATTTTATGATTATGAAATGTGGAAAATGGACATCAAAATGGCATTCCTGAACGGCTTTCTTAAGGAAGAATTGTATATGATACAACTGGAAGGTTTTGTCGATCCTAGCAATGCTAACAAGGCATGCAAGCTCCAGCGCTCCATCTATGGGCTGGTGCAAGCATCTCGGAGTTGGAACATTCGCTTTGATGAGGTGATCAAAGCGTTTGGGTTTATACAGACTTCATATTTCGAGAAAGTGAGTGGGAGCTCGGTAGCATTTCTCATATTATATGTGGATGACATATTGTTGATGGGAAATGATATAGAACTATTGGAAAGCATCAAGGCCTATTTGAATAAGAGTTTTTCAACGAAGGACCTTGGAGAAGCTGCTTACATATTAGGCATCAAGATCTATAGAGATAGATCGAGACGCCTCATAGGACTTTCACTAAGCACATACCTTGACAAGATATTGAAGAAGTTCAATGTGGATAAGGCTAAGTAGGGATTCTTGTCTGTATTACAAGGTGTGAGGTTGAGTACGACTCAACGCCCGACCACGACGGAACATAGAGAAAAGATGAGTACCGTCCCCGATGCTTCAGTCATAGGATTTATCATGTATGTCATGCTGTGTACCAGACCTAATGTGAACCTTGCCATAAGTTTGGTAGGGAGGTACCAGAGTGATCCAGGAGTGGATCACTAGACAGCGGTCAAGAACATCCTTAAGTACCTCAAAGGGACTAAAGATATGTTTCTCGTTTATGGAGGTGCCGAAGAGCTCGTCGTAAAGGGTGACGTTGATGCTAGCTCCGACACAGATCCGGATGACTCCAAGTCACAAACTGGATACGTGTATATTTTGAATAAGGGGAAGTTAGCTGGTGCAGTTGCAAGCAAAACGTCGTGGCGGCATCTACATGTGAAGCGCAGTACATAGTTGCTTCGGAAGCAGCACAGGAAGGAGTCTGGATGAAGGATTTCATCACCGACGTAGGAGTGATTCCAAGTGCGACGCGCCCGATGACTCGGTTCTGTGACAACACTGGAGTTATTGCTATTGCAAAGGGGCCCAGGTTTCACAAGAAGACCAAGCACATCAAGCGCCGCTTCCACTCCATTCGTGGATACGTCCAGGATGGAGATATAGATATTTGTAAAGTACATACAGATCTGAATGTCGCAGATCCGTTGACTAAACCTCTTCCACGAGCGAAACATGATCAGCACCAGACCTCTATGGGTGTTCGATTCATCACAATGACTCTAGTGCAAGTGGGACACTGTTGGAAATATGCCCTAGAGGCAATAATAAAGTGGTTATTATTATATTTCTAGTTCATGATAATTGTTTGTTATTCATGCTATAATTGTATTAACCGGAAACAGTAATACATGTGTGAATATATAGATCACAATGTGTCCTGGTGAGCCTCTAGTTGGCTAGCTCGTTGATCAAAGGATGATCATGGTTTCCTGATCATGGACAATGGATTTCATTGATAACGGGATCACATCATTGGGGAATGATGTGATGGACAAGACCCAATCCTATGCATAGCACTAGATCGTGTTGTTCGTCTGCTAAAGCTTTTCTAATATCACGTATCATTTCCTTAGACCATGAAATTGTGCAAGGATACCGTAGGAATGCTTTGGGTGTATCAAACGTCACAACGTAACTCGGTGATTATAAAGGTGCACTATAGGTATCTCCAAAAGTGTCTGTTGGCTTGTACGAAGCGAGACTCGGATTTGTCACTCTGTGTAACGGAGAGGTATCTCAGGGCCCACTCGGTAATCCATCATCATATTGAGCTCAGTGTGACTAAAAGTTAGCCACGGGATGATGTGTTATGGAACGAGTAAAGAGACTTGCCGGCAACGAGATTGAACAAGGTATAGGGATACCGATGATCGAATCTCGGGCAAGTATCATACCGGTAGACAAAGGGAATTGCATACGGGATTGATTGAATCCTAGAAATTGTGATTCATACGATGATATCATTGTGGAACATGTGGGAACCAACATGGATATCCAAACCCCGCTGTTGGTTATTAACCGGAGAGGTGTCTCGGCCATGTCTGCATGCTTCCCGAACCTGTAGGATCTACACACTTAAGGTTCGATGAGGCTGGGGTTATAGGGAAATAGTGTACGTGGTTACCGAATGTAGTTCAGAGTCCCGGATGAGACCCCGGACATCATGAGGAGTTCCGGAATGGTCCGGAGGTAAAGATTCATATATAGGAAGTGAAGATGTGGTCACCGAAGTGTTTCGGGCGACACCGGTAATGTACCGGGACCATCGGAAGGGTTCCGGGGGTCCACCGGCAAGGGCCACCAGCCCCAAGGTGCTACATGGGCAAAGAGTGAGTGGGAACCAGCCCATATGTGGGTTGGTGCGCCTCCACAACCAGCCCAAGGCACACAAGGGGTGGGCAGAGGGGAAACCCTAGGCGTGGGAGGCCACCTTGGGCCTCAAAGGCCCACCCTTGATCGCCGCCCTCCATGGCCTCTAGGGTTGCCGCACCCTTTAGGGTGGGAAACCCTAAAGGGTGGGCACCTCCTCCCTATCCTCCTATATATATTGAGGGTTTTTGGGAAGATTTGAGACAACAATTACCTCTCTCTTGCTGCATCCTTACACCTCCCCCTCCTCGTCCTTCGTAGTGCTTGAGGAAACCCTGACGGAGTTACCATGCAGCTCCACCATCACCATGTCGTCGTGCTGCCGGAGCTCTCCCTCAACCTCTCCTCCCTCCTTGCTGGATCAAGGCGTTGGAGACGTCACCAGGCTGCACGTGTGTTGAACGTGGAGGCACCGACGTTTGGTGCATAGATCGAATCCACCGCGATTTGAATCACTGCGAGTACGACTCCATCAACCGCGTTCTAGCAACACTTCAGCTTCGCGATCTTCAAAGGTATGAAGATGCTCTACCCCTTTGCTCTTTGCTGGTTTCTCCATAGATAGATCCTTGCATGACGTAGAATTTTTTTTGAAATTAATACGTTCCCCCAACAAACGCTTCCTCCTTCGTGGGAGGACCAATCTTCATCAACATCTTCGCATCTCATCTCAAACCCCAGTTCATCTCTTCTATTAAATCTTTGTCTCAAAACCTCACATTTTTTTGAAGGAAAACTGTAAGGGAAACCCCCCACAGCGAGTTTTTTTTTAAATAATAAGAACCCAAATTCAAAACCTCATATTGGTACTCGTGGGTTACTAGTAGTGTTGATTACATCTTGTAGTTCATGCTACTTGGTTTACTTGGTGAAAGATAATATATCCAGGTCCTTATTCATAATTTTTACACCTATGGTCTTGAACATGGTGATGATTTGTGAGTAGTTACTTTTGTTCCCCAAGAGATGGGAGAAGTCTTGTTATAAGTAATCATGTGAAGTTGGTGTTCATTTGATAATTTGATGATATGTATGTTGTTGCTTCTTTAGTGGTGTTGTGTGAACGTCGACTATACCACACTTCACCATGTTATGGGCCTAAGGGAGGGCATTGTGGAGTAATAAATAGATGATGGGTTGCTAGAATGACAGAAGCTTAAACCCTAGTTTATGCGCTATTTCATAAGGGGCTGACTTGGATCCACATGTTTCATGCTATGGTAAGATTTATCTTTATTCTTCTTTCATAGTTTCGGATGCTTGTGAGAGGGGGTAATCATAAGTGGGTTGCTTGTTCAAGTAAGAACATCACCTCAGCACCGGTCCACCCACATATCAAATTATCAAAGTAACGAACGCGAATCAACTCAACATGATGAACATAACTAGACGGAAATTCCCATGTGTCCTTGGGAGCGCTTGCTTCATATAAGAGTACTTTAAGGCATGTCCTTTGCTAAAAGGGATTGGGCTATCTTGATACACACTTGCTACTATTGTTACTTTTCACTTGTTACGTATTATCTTGCTACAAAACTATCTATCATTGTTAGTCACAGCATTTGCAGATAATACCTTACTGAGAACTGCTTAGCATTTCCTTCTGCTCCTCGTTGGGTATGACACTCTTACTTATCTAAAGGACTACTATTGATCCCCTATACTTGTGGGTCATCACTCGCCATAGATGCCACCATCGACGCCTCATGTGCGGCCGCCGCCACGCGGTTGGCTCCTTTAAACGACAGTTCGTGGTGTTTTCTCGAGGCCACCATCGATGCCTTCTTGTGATGTTAATGTGCAATCTGATCTTCTATTGTATAAGTTATATATAATGTGTTGGAAATATGCCCTAGAGGCAATAATAAATAGTTATTATTGTATTTCTTGTTTAAAGATAATCGTTTATTATCCATGCTATAATTGTATTGAATGAAAACATAGATACATGTGTGGATACATAGACACAACAATGTCCCTAGAAAGCCTCTAGTTGGCTAGCGAGTTGATCAAGGATAGTCAAGGTTTTCTGACTATGTGCAAAGTGTTGTTGCTTGATAACTGGATCACATCATTAGGAGAATCATGTGATGGACTAGACCCAAACTATGAACGTAGCATATTGATCGTGTCATTTTATTGCTATAGTTTTCTGCGTGTCAAGTATTTGTTCCTATGACCATGAGATCATATAACTCACTGGCACCGGAGGAATACCTTGTGTGCATCAAACGTCACAACGTAACTCGGTGACTATAAAGGTGTTCTACAGGTATCTCCGAAGGTGTCCGTTGAGTTAGTATGGATCAAGACTAGGATTTGTCACTTCGTGTGACGGAGACGTATCTCGGGGCCCACTCGGTAATACAACATCACACACAAGCCTTGCAAGCAATGTGACTAAGTGTAAGTCACGGGATCTTGTATTACGGAACGAGTAAAGAGACTTGCTGGTAACGAGATTGAAATAGGTATGCGGATACCGACGATCGAATCTCGGGCAAGTAACATACCGAAGGACAAAGGGAATGACATACGGGATTATATGAATCCTTGACACTGAGGTTCAACTGATAAGATCTTCGGAAAATATATAGGATCCAATATGGGCATCCAGGTCCCGCTATTGGATATTGACCGAGGAGTACCTCGGGGCATGTCTACATAGTTCTCGAATCCGCGGGGTCTGCACACTTAAGGTTCAATGATGTTTTAGTATAGTTGAGTTATATGTGTGGTTACCGAATGTTGTTCGGAGTCTCGAATGAGATCAGGGATGTCATGAGGGTTTTCAGAATGGTCCAGAGACGAAGATTGATATATAGGATGACTTCATTTGGTTACCGGAAAGTTTTCAAGCATTACCGGGAATGTACCGGGAGTGACGAATGAGTTCTGGAAGTTCACCGGGAGGGGGGCAACCCTCCCGGTGGAATCCCAAAGGAACTATTGGTGGCGCGCCAGCCCTTAGTGGGCTGGTGGGACAGCCCAAGAGGGCCTATGTGCCAGTAAGAGAAAAACCAAAGAAAATAAAAAAAGGTAGGAAGGAAGAGAAGGACTCCGGCGCACCCTTGAGGGCTTGTCCCTCAAGGCAAGCCTCCTCCCCCTCCCTCCTATATATAGTGGTGATTTAGGGCTGATTCGTGACAACTTTTTCCACGTGCAACTCAGATCTAAACACCATAGTTTTACCTCTAGATCGTATTTCTGTGGAGCTCGGGAGGAGCCCTGCAGGAGTATATCCTTCACCACCATCGGAGCACCGTCACGCTGCCGGAGAACTCATCTACTTCTCTGTCTTGCTTGCTGGATCAAGAAGGCCAAGATCATCATCGAGCTGTACGTGTGCTGAACGCGGAGGTGCCGTTCGTTCGGCACTAGATCGGAGCGGATCATGGGACGGATCGCGGGACGGTTCGTGGGACGGTTCGCGGGGCGGATCGAGGGACGTGAGGACGTTCCGCTACATCAACCACGTTTCTTAACGCTTCCTGCTGTGCGATCTACAAGGGTACGTAGATCCAAATCTCCTCTCATAGATGGACATCACCATGATAGGTCTTCGTGCGCGTAGGAAATTTTTTGTTTCCCATGCAACGTTCCCCAACAGTGGCATCATGAGCTAGGTTCATGCATAGATGTTATCTCGAGTAGAACACAAAGGGTTTTGTGGATGGTGATGTTCGATTCGGCGTTATTGTTGGATTGAAGCGGCCCGGACCGACATTATTCGTATGCTTACGAAAGACTGGTTTCATCGCTTGACATGCAACCTCGTTGCATAAAGATGACTGGGGGTGTGAGTTTCTTCAACTTTAGTTGAATTGATTTTGACTGAGGCGGTCTTTGGAGAGGTTAAATAGCAATTTGCACATCTCCGTTGTGGTTTTTCGTATGTAAGATGCGATCTACTAGATACCTATATCAGCCACGTAAAAACATGCAACAACAATTAGAGGACGTCTAACTTGTTTTTGCAGTGTATGCTTGTGATATGATATGGCCAATGATGTGATGTGATATATTGGATGTATGATATGATCATGTTGTAATAGTTAATATCGACTTGCACATCGATGGTACGGCAACCGGCAGGAGCCATAGGGTTGTCTTTAAACTAATGTTTGTGTTTGCAGATGCGTTTACTATATTGCTAGGACGTAGCTTTAGTAGTAATAGCATAAGTAGAACGACAACCCCGATGCAACACGTTGATGGAGATCATGATGATGGAGATCATGGTGTGGTGCCGGTGACAAGAAGATCGTGCTGGTGCTTTGGTGATGGAGATCAAGAAGCACATGATGATGGCCATATCATGTCACTTATGGATTGCATGTGATGTTAATCCTTTTATGCACCTTATTTTGCTTAGAACGACGGTAGCATTATGAGGTGATCTCTCACTAAAATTCCAAAACGAAATTGTGTTCTCCCCGACTGTGCACCGTTGCTACAGTTCATCGTTTCGAGACACCACGTGATGATCGGGTGTGATAGACTCAACGTTCACATACAATGGGTGCAAAACAGTTGCACACGCGGAACACTCGGGTTAAGATTGACGAGCCTAGCATGTGCAGACATGGCCTCGGAACACATGAGACCGAAAGGTCGAGCATGAATCGTATAGTTGATATGATTAGCATAGAGATGCTTACCACTGAAACTATCCTCAACTCGCATGATGATCAGACTTGAGCTAGTGAAATTGGATCATGTACCACTCAAATGACTAGAGAGATGTACTTTTTGAGTGGGAGTTTAGCAAGTAATTTGATTAGTCAAACTCTAATTATCTTGAACATAGTCTAAGTCCACTTTGAAAATATTTGTGTTGTAGATCAATGGCTCACGCGACTGTCACCCTGAATTTTAATACGTTCCTAGACAAAGCTAAGTTGAAAGATGATGGAAGCAACTTTGTAGAGTGGGCTCATAATCTTAAGTTGCTCCTGCAAGCTGGGAAGAAGGATTATGTCCTTAATGCTGTGCTAGGAGATGAACCACCCGCCGCGGGTGACCAAGATGCTAAGAATGCTTGGTTAGCACGCAAGGAGGACTACTCAGTAGTTCAATGTGCAATCTTGTATGGCTTTGAGCCGGGACTTCAACGTCGCTTTGAGCACCATGGAGCATATGATATGTTCCAGAAGTTGAAGCTTATCTTTCAAAAGAACGCCCGGATCG
The DNA here is from genome assembly GCF_904849725.1 of Hordeum vulgare subsp. vulgare. Lineage (NCBI taxonomy): Eukaryota > Viridiplantae > Streptophyta > Magnoliopsida > Poales > Poaceae > Hordeum > Hordeum vulgare. Next base: position 414,697,825 of record NC_058520.1, on the reverse strand, counting down.
AGAGGTATGAGACCTCCGATAAATTCTATGCTCGCAAGATGGAGGAGAATTCGTATGTCAGTGAACATGTGCTCAAAATGTGTGGGTACTCAAACCGTTTAGCTGAGCTGGGGATTGAACTCCCGCAAGAGGCTATCACTAACAGAATTCTTCAATCACTGCCACCAAGCTATAAGAGCTTTGTTTTGAACTATAACATGCAAGGGATGAACAAGTCACCCGACGAGTTATTCGCGATGCTGAAAGTCGCAGAGTCAGAACTCCGTAAAGAGCATCAAGTGATGATGGTGAATAAGACCACTAGTTTCAAGAGAAATGGCAAAGGAAAGAAGGGTAATTCAAAGAAGAGCGGCAAGCCTGTTGCCAATTTGACGAAGAAACCCAAAGCTGGATCTAAGCCTGAAACCGAGTGTTATTATTGCAAGGGTATGGGTCACTCGAAGCGCAACTGCCCCAAGTATCTTGCTAATGAGAAGGCGGCCAAGGAAAATCAGGTATATTCGATATACATGTTATTGATGTGTACTTAACCAGCTCGCGTAGTAGTGCCTGGGTATTCGATACCAATTCTGCTGCTCATATTTGCAACTCGAAACGAGAACTGGGGAATAAGCGAAGGCTGGCGAAGGATGAAGTGACGATGTGTGTGGGAAATGGTTCCAAGGTTGATGCAATCTCCGTCGGCACAGTTTCACTTCAGTTACCATCAGTATTAGTTATGAACTTAAATAAATGTTATTTAGTGCCTGCGTTAAGCATGAATATTATATCTGGATCTTGTTTATTGCGAGACGGTTACTCGTTTAAGTCAGAGAATAATGGTTGTTATGTTTCTATGAGTAATATCTTTTATGGTCATGCGCCCAATGTGAGAGGATTGTTCATATTGAATCTTGATAGCGATAATACACATATACATAACATTAAGACCAAAAGAGTTAGAGTTAACAATGATAGCGCCATATTTTTATGGCACTGCCGCTTAGGTCATATTGGTGTAAAACGCATGAAGAAACTCCATACCGATGGACTTTTGGACTCACTTGACTTTGATTCACTTGACACGTGTGAACCATGCCTCATGGGCAAGATGACTAAGACTTCGTTCTCCGGAACAATGGAGCGTGCAAGTGACTTGTTGGAAATCATACACACTGATGTGTGCGGTCCGATGAGTGTGGCGGCGCACGGCTGATATCGTTATTTTCTCACCTTCACTGGCGATTTGAGTAGATATGGTTATGTCTACTTCATGAAGCACAAGTCTGAAACGTTTGAGAAGTTCAAGAAATTTCTGAGTGAAGTTCAAAATCATCATAACAAGAAGATCAAGTTCCTACGGTGTGATCGTGGGGGTGAATATATGAGTTTCGAGTTTGGTGCTCACTTAAGACAATGTGGAGTTGTTTCACAGTTGACACCGCCTGGAACACCAGAGCGTAATGGTGTGTCCGAACGTCGTAATCATACTTTGTGAGAGATGGTGCGATCTACGATGTCTCTTACTGATTTGCCATTATCGTTTTGGGGTTATGCATTAGAGACAGCTGCATTCACTTTAAATAGGGCACCATCAAAATCCGTTGAGACGACACCATACGAACTATGGTATGGCAAAAGACCAAAGTTGTCGTTTCTTAAAGTTTAGGGATGTGATGCTTATGTCAAAAAGCTTCAGCCTGAAAAGCTGGAACACAAAGCGGAAAAGTGCATCTTCATAGGTTACCCAAAAGAGACAGTTGGATATACCTTCTATCTCAAATCCAAGGGCAAAGTGTTTCTTGCTAAAAACAGAGCTTTTCTTGAGAAGGAGTTTCTCTCGAAAGAATTGAGTGGGAGGAAGATAGAACTTGATGAGGTTGTCGAACCTCTAATAACTCTAGATGGTGCGCAGGGAAAGGGGAAACCCCTATTGCTGCGGCGCCGGTTGAGGAGCAAGTTGATGATGATCATCATGAAACTTCGGATCAAGTTACTATCGGACCTCGCAGGTCGACAAGATCACGTACTACTCCTGAGTGGTACGGTAATCCTGTCTTAACGATTATGTTGTTGGACAACAATGAACCTGCGAATTATGAAGAAGCAATGGTGGGCCCGGATTCCAACAAATGGCTGGAGGCCATGAAGTCTGAGATAGAATCCATGTACGAGAACAAAGTTTGGACTTTGGAAAGTACTACCTGAAGGCCGCAAGGCTATTCAGAACAAATGGATCTAGAAGAAGAAGACGGACGCACACGGTAATGTGACCATTTATAAAGCTCGACTTGTGGCAAAGGGTTTTTCACAAGTTCAAGGAGTTGAATACGATGAGACTTTCTCACCGGTAGCGATGCTTAAGTCCATCTGAATCATGTTAACAATAGTTGCCTTTTGCGATTACGAAATCTGGCAAATGGATGTCAAAACGGCGTTCCTTAATGGTTTTCTTAAGGAAGAGTTGTATATGATGCAACCCGAAGGTTTTGTCAATCCAAAGAATGCTAACAAAGTATGCAAGCTTGATACGTCCATTTTGCATCATGCTTTCATGTTGATATTTATCGCTTTATGGGCTGTTATTACTCTTCACGGTACAATACTTATGCCTTTTCTCTCTTATTTTGCAAGGTTTACATGAAGAGGGAGAATGCCGGCAGCTGGAATTCTGGCCTGAAAAAGGAGCAAGTTTGAGATACCTGTTCTGCGCAACTCCAAAAGCCGTGAAATCAACAAGGAATTATTTTGGAATTTATAAAAAATACTGGGCCGAAGAAGTACCAAAGGGGAGCCACCAGGAGGCCACAAGCCTGCTAGGCGCAGCCTACCCCCCTGGTCGCGCCTATGGGGATTGTGGGCTCCCTCTTGGCCCTCTGGCTCCCCTCTTTTTCTATAAGGAGGATTTCGTTCCAGAAAAAATCAAGAGGAGGCTTTCGGGAGGAATCGCCGCCGCCACGAGGCGGAACTTGAGCAGAACCAATCGAGAGCTCCGACAGGGTCGTCCTGCTAGGGAGACTTCCCTCCTGGAGGGGCAAATAGTCGCCATCGTCATCACCAACACTCCTCTCATTGGAGGGGACTCATCGTCATCAACATCTTCATCAGCACCATCTCATCTCCAAACCCTAGTTCATCTCTTGTAACCAATCTCCATCTTGCGACTCCGATAGGTACGTGTAAGGTTGCTAGTAGTGTTAATTACTCTTTGTAGTTGATGCTAGTTGGATTACTCGGTGGAAGATTATATGTTCGGATCCTTGATGCTATTCAAAACCTCTCTGGTCATGAATATTATTATGCTTTGTGAGTAGTCACTTTTGTTCCTGACGACATGTGATAAGTCTTGCTATAAGTAGTCATGTGAATTTGGTATTCGTTCGATATTTTGATGTGTTGTATGTTGTTTCTCCTCTAGTGATGTTATGGGAACGTCGACTACATAACACTTCACCATTATTTGGGCCTAGAGGAAGGCATTGGGAAGTAGTAAGTAGATGATGGGTTGCTAGAGTGATAGAAGCTTAAACCCTAGTTTATGTGTTGCTTCGTAAGGGGCTGATTTGGATCCATTAGTTTAATCCTATGGTTAGACTTTGTCTTAATTCTTCTTTCGTAGTTGCGGATGCTTGCGAGAGGGGTTAATCATAAGTGGAAGGTTTGTCCAAGTAAGGGCAGAACCCAAGCACCGGTCCACCCACATATCAAACTATCAAAGTAGCGAACGTGAATCATATGAACATGATGAAAACTAGCTGGCAGAAATTCCCATGTGTCCTCGGGAGCGCTTTACCTCCTATAAGAGTTTGTTCAGGCTTGTCCCTTGCTACAAAATGGATTGGGACACTTTGCTGCACCTTTGTTACTTTTGTTACTTGCTACTTGCTGCGAATCATCCTACCACACAACTTTCTGTTACCGATAATTTCAGTGCTTGCACAGAATACCTTGCTGAAAACCACTTGTCAGATCCTTCTGCTCCTCGTTGGGTTCAACACTCTTACTTATCGAAAGGACTACGATAGATCCCCTACACTTGTAGCTCATCAAGACTCTCTTCTGGCACCGTTGCCGCGGAGTGAAGCGCCTTTGGTAAGTGGAATTTGGTAAGGAAACATTTATATAGTGTGCTGAAATTTATTGTCACTTGTCACTATGGAAACTAATCATTTGAGGAGCTTGTTCGGGGTATCTTCACCTCGAATGGAAGCACAAGGAGTTTCTCCTCAACCTGCTGCACCTACTGAAAATATTTTGTATGAATTTCCTTCAGGTATGCTTGAGAAACTGCTGGCTAATCCTTTTACAGGAGATGGAACATCACATCCCGACTTGCATCTAATCTATGTAGATGAAGTTTGTGGTTTATTTAAGCTTGCAGGTTTGCCCCGAGGATGAGGTCAAGAAGAAGGTCTTTCCCTTATCTTTGAGGGATAAAGCATTGACATGGTATAGGCTATGTGATGATACTGGATCATGGAACTCCAACCGGTTGAAATTGGAATTTCATCAAAAGTTTTATCCTATGCATCTAGTACATCGTGATCGGAATTATATTTATAATTTTTGGCCTTGTGACAGAGAAAGCATCTCTCAAGCTTGGGGGAGGCTTAAGTCAATGTTACATTCATGCCCCAACCGTGAGCTCTTGAGAGAAATCATCATTCAAAACTTCTATGCTCGGCTTTCTCATGATGATCGCACCATGCTTGACACTTCTTGTACCGGTTCTTTTATGAAGAGAGATATTGACTTCACATGGAATTTATTGGATAGAATTAAACGGAACTCTAAAGATTGGGAGTTTGATGAAGGTAAGGAGTTAGGTATGAATTTCAAGTTTGATTGCGTTAAATCCTTTGTCGAAACAAATACTTTTTTGTGATTTTAGCGCTAAATTTGGACTTGACTCTGAGATAGTAGCTTCATTGTGTGAACCATTTGCTGCTCATATTGATCTCCCTAAAGAGAAGTGGTTTAAATATCATCCTCCCTTAGAAGTCAATGTAGTTAAACCCAATCCAGTTGAAGAGAAAGTCATCTCTTATAATGATCCTATTGTTCCCACTGCTTACACTGAGAAACCACCTTTCCCTGTTAGGATAAAGGATCATTCTAAAGCTTCGACTGTGATACGTAGGGGCTACATTAGAACACCTACACACCCTGGGCAAATTAGAGTTGAACCTAGCATTGCTATTATCAAAGATCTCCTGTCTGATAATGTTGATGGCCATGATATTCACTTCTGTGAAGATGCTCCTAGAATTGCTAAACCACATGCTAGAGACAAACATAGGCATGTTGTTGGCACGCCTGTTGTTTCTGTTAAGATAGGAGATCATTGTTACCATTGTTTATGTGACGTGGGTGCTAGTGTTAGTGCAATACCTCAATCCTTATATGATGAAATTAAAGACGATATTGCACCTGTTGAGATGGAACCTATTGATGTCACTATTCAGCTTGCCAATAGTGATACTATCTGTCCTTTGGGAATTGTTAGGGATGTTGAAGTCTTGTGTGGTAAAACGAAGTATCCTGCTGATTTTCTTGTTCTTGCTACCACACAAGATAGCTTTTGTCCCATCATATTTGGCAGACCTTTCCTCAATACTGTCAATGCTCATATTGACTGTGAGAAGCAAACTGTCACTATTGGCTTTGAAGGTGTGTCACATGAGTTCAATTTCTCCAAGTTTGATAGACAACCTCATGAAAAAGAGTTGCCTAGTAAGGATGAAATTATTGCTCTAGCTTCTATCGCTGTGTCTCCTACTGATCCTTTAGAGCAATACTTGCTTGAGCATGAAAATGATATGCATATGGATGAAAGGAATGAGATAGATAGAGTTATCATTGAACAACATCCTATCCTTAAGAATAATTTTCCTGTTGAACTGCTTGGAGATCCACCCCCACCAAAAGGTGATCCTGTGTTCGAGCTTAAACAGTTGCCTAATACTCTTAAGTATGCTTATCTTTATGAAAAAGAGATATATCCTGTTATTATTAGTGCTAGCCTCTCAGAGCATGAAGAAAAGAAGTTACTAAAAACTCTGAGGAAGCATCGTGCTGCTATTGGATATACTCTTGATGATCTTAAGGGCATTAGTCCCACTCTATGCCAGCACAAGATTAACATCGATCCTGATTCCAAACTAGTTGCCGATCATCAACGGAGATTAAATCCTAAGATGAAAGAGGTAGTAAGAAAAGAAATACTAAAGCTCCTAGAAGCAGGTATTATCTATCCTGTTGCTCATAGTGATTGGGTGAGTCCGGTGCATTGCGTCCCTAAGAAGGGAGGTATTACTGTTGTCCCTAATGATAAGGATGTATTGATCCCACAGAGGATTATTACTGGCTATAGGATGGTGATCGATTTTAGGAAATTGAATAAGGCCACTAGGAAAGATCATTACTCTTTGCCTTTTATCGACCAAATTCTAGAAAGACTGTCTAAACACACACACTTCTGCTTTCTAGATGGTTATTCTGGTTTCTCCCAAATACCTGTTGCACAATCTGATCAGGAGAAAACCACTTTCACCTGCCCTTTCGGTACCTTTGCTTATAGATGTATGCCTTTTGGCTTATGTAATGCACCTGCTACCTTTCAAAGATGTATGATGGCTATATTCTCTGACTTTTGTGAAAAGATTGTTGAGGTTTTCATGGATGACTTCTCCGTTTACGGGTCTTCTTTCGATGATTGCCTCAGCAACCTTGATCTAATCTTGCAGAGATGTAAAGATACCAACCTTGTCTTGAATTGGGAGAAGTGCCACTTTATGGGTAATGAAGGCACCGTCTTAGGACATAAAATTTCTGAAAGAGGTATTGAAGTCGATAAGGCTAAGGTTGATGCGATCGAGAAAATGCCATGCCCCACAGATATCAAAGGTCTAAGAACTTTCCTTGGTCATGCTGGTTTCTATAGAAGGTTCATTAAGACTTTTCTAAGATTTCTAGGCCTCTTACCAATCTCTTGCAAAAGGATATTCCTTTTGTTTTTGATGATGATTGTGAGGAAGCCTTCGGAATATTTAAGAAGGCCTTGATAACTGCACCTATTGTTCAACCACCTGATTGGAACTTACCTTTTGAAATCATGTGTGATGCTAGTGATTATGCTGTTGGCGCTGTTCTAGGACAAAGAGTTGATAAGAAGTTGAATGTTATTCACTATGCTAGTAAAACTCTAGACATTGCCCAAAGAAACTATGCTACTACTAAAAAGGAATTTTTAGCAGTCGTGTTTGCATGTGAAAAGTTCACATCTTACATAGTTGATTCCAAAGTCACTATTCACACTGATCCCGCTTGTATTAAGTACCTCATGGAAAAGAAAGACGCTAAACCTAGACTTATCAGATGGGTTCTCTTGCTACAAGAATTTGATTTGCATGGTGTCGATAGGAAGGGTGGTGAGAACCCAGTAGCAGATAACTTGTCTAGGTTGGAGAATGTTTTTGATGACGCACAACCTATTGATGATAGCTTTCCTGATGAGCAATTGAATGTCATCAATACTTCACGTAGTACACTATGGTATGCTGATTGTGCAAATTATGTCGTTGCCAAATATATACCACCTAGTTTCACATACCACCAAAAGAAGAAATTCTTCCTTGATTTGAGACATTACTTATGGCATGATCCTCACCTTTATAAGAAAGGAGTAGATGGTGTTATTAGACGTTGTGTACCTGAACATGAACAGGGACAGATCCTACAGAAGTGTCACTCCGAGGCTTACGGAGGACACCATGCGGGAGATAGAACTGCACACAAGGTATTGCAATCAGGTTTCTTTTGGCCCACTCTCTTCAAGGATGCCCGTACGTTTGTCTTGTCTTGTGACGAATGTCAAAGAATAGGTAATAACAGTAAACGTCAGGAAATGCCTATGAATTATTCACTTGTCATTGAACCATTTGATGTTTGGGGTTTTGATTATATGGGACCTTTTCCAAAACGGGTATACTCATATCCTAGTTGTTGTTGATTACCTTACTAAGTGGGTAGAAGTTATCCCAACTAGTAGTGTTGATCACAACACTTCTATCAGGATGCTTAAAGAAGTTATTTTCCCCAGATTTGGAGTCCCTAGATATCTAATGACCGATGGTGGTTCACATTTTATTCATGGTGCTTTCCGTAAAATGCTTGCTAAGTATGATGTCAGTCATAGAGTTGCATCTCCCTATCACCCTCAGTCCAGTGGTCAAGTAGAGCTAAGTAATAGAGAGATTAAACTAATTCTGCAAAAGACTGTCAATAGGTCTAGAAATAATTGGTCTAAGAAGCTCGATGATGCACTATGGGCTTATACAACTGCTTATAAGAATCTCATGGGCATGTCTCCGTACAAAATGGTTTATGGTAAAGCATGTCATTTACCTCTTGAGCTAGAGCATAAGGCTTATTGGGCAATCAAAGAGCTCAACTTTGACTTCAAACTTGCTGGTGAGAAGAGGTTATTTGATATTAGCTCGCTTGATGAATGGAGAGCTCAGGCATATGAAAATGCCAAGTTGTTCAAAGAAAAGGTTAAGAGGTGGCATGATAAAAGGATACAAAAACGTGAGTTCAACGTAGGTGATTATTGCTTGCTATACAATTCTCGTTTAAGATTTTTTGCAGGCAAGCTTCTCTCTAAATGGGAAGGTCCTTACATTGTTGAGGAAGTATATCGTTCCGGTGCCATCAAGATCAACAACACGGAAGGTAATTTCCCGAGAGTGGTAAATGGGCAAAGAATCAAGCATTATATCTCAGGTACTCCCATAAATGTTGAAAGCAATATTATCAATACCATAACTCCGGAGGAGTACATAAGGGATATTTATCAGCCTGTTTTAGACTCCGAAAACGAAGAGGTAGGTAATTCGGTAAGTAAACCGACTCCAAAACTTTTCTAGTAGGAATTTTTCTCTGTTTTGGAATTTTTAGAAAAATAGAAAAATTTAAAGTAGTCCGGAAAGCGCACGAGGAGGCGACAAGCCTGCCAGGCGCGGGCCACCCCCCTGGCCACGCCTGGGGGGCTTGTGACCACCTTGTGTGCCTCCCGGACTTTGTTTTCTTGCGGAGTACTCCTTCTGGTCGGGAAAAAATCATTATATATTCTCCCAAAAGGTCTGATCCTCGTATCATGCAATTATCCTCTGTTTTTGTTTCGAGCCTATTTCTGCCGCAGATTTAGGGCAAGATGTCTTCTCAAGATTCAGAGGGGGAGAGATATGTGGCCTATTACCTTGCTAATCCCAAGGTCTATGGGGACTTGGATCACTATGGATGGACCACTGACGTGGAAGAAGATTATGATCCCAAGGGGAAGGAAGGAACAAGTTTCGATGAAGAGGAGGCTCCTCTACCCCAACCTGGAGACACATATGTGGAGTTCAAAAGTTCAAGCCTCCCTAACTCAAGGAACAAGACTAACATTTTGTTTATCCCTTCTCGTCTTTTGCAGGAGAGTAAGCAAGAATTATGCCCAAAGATGTTGAGGCTTGAAGAGGAAATTAACGATCTGAAGGAGCAGAACTTTATGCTCAAGAGGAAATTAAACAAATTCAAGAACTCTGCAACAACTCCACCACCATCAACTCCAAAGGAAGACAACTAAGCACGGGTATGGGCAATCCCCTTGGCTTGTGCCAAGCTTGGGGGAGTTTCCCCGGTATCGTATCACCATCACATCTTTTGCCTTTACCTTTTCTTAGTTCGATCATTTTTGGTTTTATCTTTCTCTAGTAGAATTGTTTTAGGCTTGAGTTTTGCTTTGTGTCACCCCCCCCCCCGATGTATTCGAGTTCGTGAGTCAGATAATAAAGAGTGTTTTAGTTAAGGGCCTTGCTTCATGCCATGATCCAAAGAAAATAATGATAAAAGAACAAAAAGCATGAAAGATCATGTAATGATCTTATGAGAAGTGATGACTTCACATATAAAAAGAATGTTGACTGAAACTTGTTGCGGGTGGACAAACGTAGACCTCGGTCATTGTTGCAATTAATAGGAAGTAATAAGGAAAGAGAGGTTCACATATAAATATATCATCTTTGACACCATCTATGATTGTGAACACTCACTAAACTATTGCATGCTTAGAAGTAGATGCTGAACAAGGAAGACAACATAATGAATTATGCTTGCTTGGTTCCAAACAATGATTATATGACTAGAGATCCCTTAGCATGTGACGATTGCTTCCACCCCATATCAGTCAAAACTCCCGCACCAAGTAGAGATACTACTTGTGCATCCATAAACCTTCAACCCAGTTTTGCCATGAGAGTCCACCATACCTACCTATGAATTGAATAAGATCCCTCAAGTAAGTTTTCATCGGTGCAAGCAATAAAAATTGCTCCCTAAATATGTATGATCTATTAGTGTGTGGAAAATAAGCTTTGTACGAACCTGTGATGAGGAAGACATAAAAGCGACAGACTGCATAATAAAGTTCTTTATCACAGGAGGCAATATAAAGTGATGTTCCTTCACACTAAGAGGTCACACATCCAAACCTCAAAAGCGCATGACAACCTCTGCTTCCCTCTGCGAAGGGCCTATCTTGTACCTTTACTTTTTGCCCTTGAAAGAGTCATGGTGATCTACACCAATTCCTTATTTCGCCGTTATCTTGGCTAACGTCATATGCTTGGGAAAGATCTATATTCATATGTCAACTTGGAAGTAAGTATTCATGAATTATTATTGTTGACATTACCCTTGAGGTAAGCAGTTGGGAGGCGAAACTATAAGCCCCTATCTTTCTCTGTGTCCGACTGAAACTTTGATCTCATGAGTACCACGTGAGTTGTAGCAATTGTAGAAGACAAAAGGATGATTGAGTATGTGGATTTGCTTTACGAGCTCTTATTTGACTCTTCCCGATGTTATGATAACTTGTAATTGCTTCAATGACTAAGGGCTATTGGTTGTTAATTCTCAATAAGGTTCTTGATCCATACTTTACTTTGTGAAGGAATTATCACTTTAGCATGAGAGATTATATGATGTTATTGTTTTTCTAATTATGATCGCGATGCCTCCATGTCCGTATTTTGCTTTGTCGACACCTCTCTCTCTCTAAACATGTGGACATATTTATTGATCTCGGTTTCCGCTTGAGGACAAGCGAAGTCTAAGCTTGGGGGAGTTGATACGTCCATTTTGCATCATGTTTTCATGTTGATATTTATTTCTTTATGGGCTGTTATTACACTTCACGGTACAATACTTATGTCTTTTCTCTCTTATTTTGCAAGGTTTACATGAAGAGGGAGAATGCCGGCAGCTGGAATTCTGGCCTGAAAAAGGAGCAAGTTTGAGATACCTATTCTGCGCAACTCCAAAAGCCGTGAAAATCAACGAGGAATTATTTTGGAATTTATAAAAAATACTGGGCCGAAGAAGTACCAAAGGGAGCCACCAGGAGGCCACAAGCCTGCTAGGCGCGGCCTACCCCCTGGCCGCGCCTAGGGGGCTTGTGGGCTCCCTGTTGGCCCTTTGGCTCCCCTCTTTTGCTATAAGGAGGGTTTCGTTCCAGAAAAAATCAAGAGGAGGCTTTTGGGAGAAATCGCCGACGCCACAAGGCGGAACTTGAGCAGAACCAATCTAGAGCTCCGGCAGGGTCGTCCTGCCGGGGAAACTTCCCTTCCGGAGGGGGAAATCGTCGTCATCATCATCACCAACACTCCTCTCATCGGAGGGGACTCATCACCATCAACATCTTCATCAGCACCATCTCATCTCCAAACCCTAGTTCATCTCTTGTAACCAATCTCCGTCTAGCAACTCTAATTGGTACCTGTAAGGTTGCTAGTAGTGTTAATTACTCTTTGTAGTTGATGCTAGTTGGATTACTCGGTGGACGATTATATGTTTAGATCCTTGATACGTCTCAAACGTATCTATAATTTTTGATGGTTTCACGCTGTTATCTTGTCAACTTTGGATGTTTTGTTTACCTTTTATATCTTTTTTGGGACTAACTTATTAACTCAGTGCCAAGTGCCAGTTCCTGTTTTTTCTGTGTTTTTGACTCTTTTCAGATCTGATTTTGGAATGGAGTCCAAACGGAATAAAATCCCCAAAATGATTTTTTTCCAGAACGGAAGAAGATCATGAGGCTTGAGGGCCAAGCAAGTGGGCCCACAAGCCCTGTTGCCGCGGCCAGGGGGGAGACCGCGACAACCAAGCTTGTGGCCCCCCTGGCGCTCCCCTGCCCTAGGTCTTTGGCCTATAAATTCCCTAAAAATCCAGAAAAAATAAGGGCGTCCACGAAAACACTTTTCCGTCGCCGCAAGCTTCCGTTTCCGCGAGATCTCATCTGGAGACCCTTCCCGTTGCCCTGCCGGAGGGGACTTTGGAGTTGGAGGGCTTCTTCATCAACATCATCGCCCCTCCAATGACTCGTGAGTAGTTCACTTCAGACCTACGGGTCCGTAGTTAGTAGCTAGATGGCTTCTTCTCTCTCTTGGATCTTCAATACAAAGTTCTCGATGATCTTCATGGAGATCTATCCAATGTAATCTTCTTTGGCGGTGTGTTTGTCAAGATCCGATGAATTGTGGATTTGTGATCAGATTATCTATGATATATATTTGAGTCTTTGCTGATTTCTAATATGCATGATTTGATATCCTTTTAAGTCTCTCCGAGTCTTGGGTTTTGTTTGGCCAACTAGATCTATGATTCTTGCATGGGAGAAGTGCTTGGTTTTGGGTTCTTACCGTGTGGTGACTTTTCCCAGTGACACTAGGGGCAGCAAGGCACACATCGTGTAGTTGCCATCAAGGGTAACAAGATGGCTTTGTCATAGATATGACATTGTCCATCTACATCATGTCATCTTGCTTAAGGCGTTACTCTGTTCTCATGAACTTAATACACTAGATGCATGCTGGATAGCGGTCGACGTGTGGAGTAATAGTAGTAGATGCAGAAAGTATCGGTCTACTTGGTTTGGACGTGATGCCTATAGATATAATCATTGCCATAGATGACGTCACGACTTTGCGCGGTTCTATCAGTTGCTCGACAGTAATTTGTTCACCCACCGTCTACTTGCTTTCATGAGAGAAGCCACTAGTGAACCCTACGGCCCCCGGGTCTATTCACACCTATCGTTTACACCTCCGCTTTTACTTTTCTTTGTTACTTTGTTGCTTTCAGTTCTCGCTTGGCAAACAATCTATAAGGGATTGACAACCCCTTCATAGCGTTGGGTGCAGGTTCTTTGTGTTTGTGCAGGCACTTGTGATACTCCTTCACTGGATCGATACCTTGGTTCTCAAAACTGAGGGAAATACTTACCACCGCTGCGCTACATTACCCTTTCCGCTTCAAGGAAACACCAACGCAAGGCTCCAAGGCCACGGGGAAATCCTTTGCATATTTTCCTAGGAAGTCCCTAAAGGCATAGCCGTAGCAGAAGGATTCCTAGTGCCGTTGCTGAGGAGAATCAAGACAAGAACAGTCTCCCGTCAACACGTGTTTCTGGCGCCGTTGGAAGGTCTTTTGTTGCATCAGCAATCCTTGATGCTATTCATAACCTCTCTGGTCATGAATGTTATTATGCTTTGTGAGTAGTCACTTTTTTTCCTGAGGACATGCGATAAGTCTTGCTATAAGTAGTCATGTGAATTTGGTATTCGTTCGATATTTTGATGTGTTGTATGTTGTTTCTCCTCTAGTGGTGTTATGTGAACGTCGACTACATAACACTTCACCATTATTTGGGCCTAGAGGAAGGCATTTGTAAGTAGTAAGTAGATGATGGGTTGCTAGAGTGACAGAAGCTTAAACCCTAGTTTATACCTTGCTTCGTAAGGGGCTGATTTGCATCCATTAGTTTAATGTTATGGTTAGACTTTGTCTTAATTCTTCTTTCGTAGTTGCGGATCCTTGCGAGAGGGGTTAATCATAAGTGGGAGGCTTGTCCAAGTAAGGGCAGCACCCAAGCACCGGTCCACCCACATATCAAACTATCAAAGTAGTGAACGTGAATCATATGAACATGATGAAAACTAGCTTGACAGAAATTCCCATGTGTCCTCAGGAGTGCTTTACCTCCTATAAGAGTTTGTCCAGGATTGTCCCTTGCTACAAAAGGGCTTGGGCCACTTTGCTGGACCTTTGTTACTTTTGTTACTTTCTACTTGCTGTGAATCATCTTACCACACAACTTTCTGTTACCGATAATTTCAGTGCTTGCAGAGAATACCTTGCTGAAAACCACTTGTCAGATCCTTCTGCTCCTCGTTGGGTTCGACACTCTTAGTTATCGAAAGGACTATGATAGATCCCCTACACTTGCGGGTCATCAAAGCTCCAGCGATCCATTTATGGACTGGTGCAAGCATCTTGGAGTTGGAATAAGTGCTTTGATGAGGTGATCAAAGCATTTGGGTTTATACAAGTGGTTGGAGAATCTTGTATTTACAAGAAAGTGAGTGGGAGCTCTGTGGCGTTTCTAATATTATATGTGGATGACATATTGCTGATTGGAAACAACGTGGAGCTTTTGGAGAGCATAAAGGATTACTTGAATAAAGGACCTAGGAGAAGCTGCTTACATTCTAGGCATTAAGATCTATAGGGATAGATCGAAACGCGTGATAGGACTTTCACAAAGCACATACCTTGATAAAGTTTTGAAGAAGTTCAAAATGGATCAGTCCAAGAAAGGGTTCTTGCCAGTATTACAAGGTATAAATTTGAGTAAGACTCAGTGCCCAGCAACTGCGGAAGATAGAGAACAAATGAGTTCTGTCTCCTACGCTTCAGCCGTAGGTTCTATCATGTATGCAATGTTGTGCACTAGACGAGATGTCGGCTTGGGCATAAGTATGGCAGGCAGGTTTCAGAGTAATCCAGGAGTGGATCACTGGACGACACTCAAGAATATTATGAAGTACCTGAAAAGGACTAAGGAAATGTTTCTCGTGTATGGAGGTGACAAAGAGCTCATCGTAAAAGGTTACGTCGACGCAAGTTTTGACACCGATCTGGATGACTCTAAGTCGCAAATCGGATACGTATTTATTCTTAATGGGGGTGCGGTAAGCTGGTGCAGTTCCAAGCAGAACTGGTGCCATTGCCTTAGCAAAGGAAGTAAGGTTTCACAAGAAGACCAGACACATCAAACGACGCTTCAACCTCATCTGCGACTACGTCGAAGGAGATGACGTGAATATTTGCAATGTGCACACGGATCTGAATGTAGCTGACCCGCTGACTAAACCTCTTCCATGGGCAAAACATGATCAAAACCAGAACTGTATGGGTGTTCGATTTATTACAATGTAAATCGCATGGCAATATGAGGACTAGATTATTGACTCTAGTCAAGTGGGAGACTGTTGGAAATATGCCCTAGAGGCAATGATAAATAGTTATTATTATATTTCCTGTTTAAAGATAACCGTTTATTATCCATGCTATAATTGTATTGAATGAAAACATAGCTACATGTGTGGATACATAGACGCAACAATGTGCCTAGCAAGCCTCTAGTTGGCTAGCCAGTTGATCAAGGATAGTCAAGGTTTTCTGACTATGTGCAAAGTGTTGTTGCTTGATAACTAGATCACATCATTAGGAGAATCATGTGATGGACTAGACCCAAACTATGAACGTAGCATATTGATCGTGTCATTTTATTGCTATAGTTTTCTGCGTGTCAAGTATTTGTTCCTATGACCATGAGATCATATAACTCACTGGCACCGAAGGAATTCCTTGTGTGCATCAAACGTCACAACGTAACTCGGTGACTATAAAGGTGTTCTACAGGTATCTCTGAAGGTGTCCGTTGAGTTAGTATGGATCAAGACTGGGATTTGTCACTTCGTGTGACGGAGACGTATCTCGGGGCCCACTCGGTAATACAACATCACACACAAGCCTTGCAAGCAATGTGACTAAGTGTAAGTCACGGGATCTTGTATTACGGAACGAGTAAAGAGACTTGCCGGTAACGAGATTGAAATAGGTATGCGGATACCGACGATCGAATCTCGGGCAAGTAACATATCGAAGGACAAAGGGAATGACATACGGGATTATATGAATCCTTGACACTGAGGTTCAACCGATAAGATCTTTGGAGAATATGTAGGATCCAATATGGGCATCCAGATCCCGCTATTGGATATTGACCGAGGAGTACCTCGGGGCATGTCTACATAGTTCTCGAACTCGCAGGGTCTGCACACTTAAGGTTCGGCGATGTTTTAGTATAGTTGAGTTATATGTGTGGTTACCGAATGTTGTTCGAAGTCCCGGATGATACCACGGACGTCACGAGGGTTTCCTGAATGGTCCGGAGACGAATATTGATATATAGGATGACTTCATTTGGTTACCGGAAAGTTTTCGGCCATTACCGGGAATGTACCAGGAGTGACGAATGGGTTCCGGAAGTTCACCGGTAGGGGGGCAACCCTCCCGGGGGAAGCCCAAAGGACCTATGGGTGGTGCACGAGCCCTTAGTGGGCTGGTGGGACAGCCCAAGAGGTCCTATGCGCGAGGAAGAGAAAAACCAAAGAAAAGAAGAAAAAAGAAAGGTGGGAAGGAAGAGAAGGACTCCACTTTCCAATCCTAGTTGGACTAGGATTGGAGTAGGACTCCTCCTCCTCCCTGGCTGGTGCACCCTTGAGGTCTTGGACCTCAAGGCAAGCCTCCTCCCCCTCCCTCCTATATATAGTGGTGATTTAGGGCTGATTTGGGACAACTTTTGCCACGTGCAACTCAGATCTAGACACCATAGTTTTGCCTCTAGATCGTATTTCTGCGGAGCTCGGACGGAGCCCTGCAGGAGTAGATCCTTCACCACCACCGGAGCGCAGTCACGCTGCTGGAGAACTCATCTACTTCTTCGTCTTGCTTGCTAGATCAAGAAGGTCGAGATCATCGTCGCGATGTACGTGTGCTGAACGCTAAGGTCTCGTCCGTTCGGCACTAGATCAGAGCGGATCATGGGACGGATCGCGGGACGGTTCTTGGGACGTTTCGCGGGGCGGATCGAGGGACGTGAGGACGTTGCACTACATCAACCGCGTTTCTTAACGCTTCCTGCTGTGCGATCTACAAGGGTACGTAGATCCAAATCTCCTCTCGTAGATGGACATCACTATGATAGGTCTTCGTGCGCGTAGGATTTTTTTTGTTTCCCATGCGACGTTACCCAACATAATGTGCAATGTGGTGCTTAGTTAAATGGTTGGTTCATTCGGCGTGATGTTCAGTTAACTATTTGGTTCAATTCTGAAATGCGATGTTCAATTCTTGTGGGTTCAACTTTGTATTACTATGCATTGAGAAATAAATCGAATTGTCTATACTAAATACATGAGAAACATATACAATTGCTACATTTCCTAGTTCTTAAGCATGCTTTTCTTGAATAAATTTCTTTTCCATGTGGCTCAAATTAATGTGTTGGATCTGCAATGTGTTTATTTTTCATCAATGTATTTTACTTAAAGTACGCCAACTCTCACTTAAACTCGTCAATAACTACCTTATTTGTATTACACCGAAACAATGGGAGACACTGGGGTTTTCTCATGCATAGTCCTTTGGCTAATAGCACATTATTGTGCAATTGCAGCAACCATTCTAATATCTAGTTTTTTTTAACTTTTTGGTCTTGCACATGTAGGTCGTCTAGTCAGAGGTTTAGAACCATTGTTCGATCCAGTTTGCATATGGGGAAATGAGATGTCCATGAATATCAATTAAGTCAAGAAACTCAGAAAGATTGTTAGGATAAAGAAACTAGCGATGAATAACAATAAGATCTTTGTTTGTATAACGAAGAAGATATCAGTCAACTATAGGATGGTACTAACTCTTTTACCTAATTTTTTTTGCTTTGCGCCATTTCAAAATTTAGAACAGATAGTTATGCATATATTTGTTTTTAGTTCATCGATGATTACCTCTCAAACCACCTGCATGGTCGAGAGACGAAGAATGTATTCATTAAACACCCATGGTACAATATTTAATTCTTCCTTAAGGGGATGAAGGTTGGGCTGGCAATCATCCACAGCCACTCACCTAAAGTTGCAAGGACATTCAACATCATTGAAGGCTCAATATTTACCTTCAAATTCAATAGTTTTCCACATGAGATTCATCTAACTATTTATCGATTGTGATGCTACTTTCCAAAGGCTTTAGATGTTTGTAGCTAGTTATATGCCTATATGATGTAACTAAGTGCTGAAGTTATGTGATGTTGTACTCTAATGTAATTCAGTTATGAAATCCTAGTTGTTGTAATACGAATATGAAATATATGGTCTGTTTGATTCGATATGTCAATTTGATTACTAGATGGATTATCAATAATAGGCTAATTAGCCTGCTGATTGGGATTCTCTAATGCATACGATTTCTCATACACCACCATGGGCGATGACCTCAAACAACCCACACAGTTTCTAGAAAGTAGGCGCGTTGGACCAATGAAAAATCACACATGGCTTCTGCCTAACAAATGTTTGTGTTAGGCCACCATGCACAAACGTTTCCACATAAAACCCATGTGTGATGGGAAACCTATGCCATACAGTTTCTTCTAGGCACCATGTGAGATGTTAAGAACATGTCACACGGTTTGTCCCGTTTAATTGTTTGTGATGGCTCACCCGATCGTGCACACACTCTTTTTTCCCAATATGTGTAACCGCAGGACCTATCGCCGATAGTTTCTAGGTCGTGTGGGATGGACCCCCCTACCACACACACATGCAAGGCGACGATTTAAATCTCCATCACGAAAAGGGGTAAAAACCGTTTGTATAGGACATGTGTGCAGTAGTGATGTGTGGATACATAAACGAATAATATGTCTCTAGTAAGCCTCTACTAGACTAGCTCATTGATCAAAGATGGTTAAGATGTCCTAACCATGAACATGAGTTGTCATTTTATAACGGGATCACATCATTAGGAGAAACATGTGATGGACACAACCAACCGTAAGCTTAGCATATGATCGTATCACTTAGCTTAACTGCTACAACTTTCTTCATATCAGGTATTTGTTCCTTAGACCATGATATCATGCAACTCCCTGACACCAGAAAAATACTTTGTGTGTATCCAAACGTCACTTCATAACTGGGTGATCATAAAGGTGCTCTACAGGTATCTCAGAAAGTGTTTGTTGGGTTGCATGGATCGAGACTGGAATTTGTCACTTCATGTGACGAAGAGATATCTCTGGGCCCTCTCGGTATCACGACATCCAAATTAGATTGAAAGCATGTTATAATGAGTTTAGTCACGGGGATATTGTATTACGTAATGAGTAAAGAGACTTGCCGATAACTAGAATGCATTAGGTATGGCGATACCGATGATCGAATCTCGAGCAAGTAACATATCATTGGCAAAGGTAAGTGTATACGTGATTAACTGAATCATTGACATAATGGTTCAAACTGATAAAGATCTTTGTTGAATATGTGGAAGTCAATATGGACATCTTGGTCCCACTATTGGTTATTGATCGGAGAGGATTCTCGACCATGTCTAAATGTTCTCAAACCTATAGGATCACACACTTAATGTTTGGTAACTCTAGGGTAGTATTGGGACATTAATTTTGGTGAGACCTAATATTGTTTGGAGTCTTGGATGGGACCTGGGACATCACAAGGAGCTTCAAAATGGTCCGGAGGTAAATATTTATATATGGGAAAGTATTTTTCGGGGTTACGGAAAACTTCGGGAAATTTTGGTAGAGTACTTGGAAGGTTCTAGAAGGTTATCGAGGTTCCACCATGGGGCGCAACAACCCGGGGAGGGCCCACATGGACCGAGAGGTGGGGCTATAGACCGCATGGGCTCGTCGCACCACGTCCAAGGCCCATGACATTTAAATCTAGGGATAGGGTCTTATCTCTAAACTTAAAGGGTTAAATCTAGAGATAAGATTGTATCTCTAAATTTTAAGGGTTTTCTCCCTTGTGGACAGCCCTTGGAGGGTTTTGGCTGCCCCTCCCAGCTTGTAGCCTATATAAAGAGAAGGGATGCGCATGGGGAGCGCTACCCTTTGACCCTTGGTCGCCGTCTCTCCCAACTCATCCCATCTCCTCGCACAAACGCTTGGCGAAACCCTGCTGCAGTTCCACTGCCACCACCACCACGCCGTCTTGCTGGCCTAGATACCATCTACAGCTCCACTCTCCCTTCCTGGATCAAGAAGGAGAAGACATCAACGATCTGTACGTGTGCACAACTCGGATGTGCCGTTCGTGCGGTGCTTGGATCAGATTGGCTCGCAACGCGAGTATGACTACACCAACCACGATCGATCTTTAGATCGTTAATGTTTTCGGTATACAAGGGTATGTAAACACTCCCCCTCTCATTCTAGCATCTATATAGAATAGATCTTGGGTGTTTTGTAGATTTTTGTTGTTTTCGATACAACGTTCCCTACAACAAATTGACGTTTTTAGTCAATGGAAAGGGATGCATGAACTCATACGCTCCAATAAAACAAGAAGTAGCACACCAAAGACAAGCGTATCGACATGAGTCCTTTTATCATAAGATTGCACGCCAGCTAGCGAAATTAAAGTGTTACATCACCACGATAGACATCCTCTATGTCACCATATCACATGGCAATGGGTTGAATTCATCGATTGACCAATACAAGACAATAACAATGATTAGATGAAATATATTTTGTTAATTGATGCATTGTAGTGGTTAATCTACGTGGTTGGTCAACCCAAAGAAATAATAACACATATGACTGATGATGAATGCCAAGAACCAACAATATCCATGTGACTCTTTAGTTTAGAAACATCATGGGACGATTGAATGTTTCGTCAAGTTTGTCAATTAGATTGCATGTTCCATGTGTTCATAAACGATAAAAGATGGTCAAATCTGAGCGACTCGTCATCTTAGGGGGGGGGGGGGTAGGGGCGGGGATATAGAAGTGTACGTCATTGTAGCAATACATGGAAACCACACAAATTCAAATGTGGCCATGTTATGAGATCGACGCCACGATAGCTCATGGCTATATCTTTTCTAGATAAGTGACACACACTGGCAAAACCGTCGCTAAAAGAAATCTCTCCTTCAAATGTATCTACATAATAAAAGAAAGCGATCCGACGAGATCTATATGTTACATTGATGCTTCATAGTGTTTGAATGTAGATGTGTGGCTGACCAAAAGAACTAGATAAACTCGTAGGCCAAAATGACACATATGATCGATGATGAATGCAAATGTTTCACTATCCAACACTATTCGTCAACCCGATGGATGTTCCTTACGTCCATAAATGATTCTAGTGACTCATCCACAATAAGGATATACAAATCCATACGTCATGGTACCGATATACACGAAAAACAGAGAAATCTAAGTGTTCCACCGACCACAGATTCAAGTATCATCACACGTCACTCACCTTTATCGCAATATCTCATAGCAACCGATCAGGCTCAAACAAAAATCCAATTTGACCAAGTGACGCACTACGAAGGCAAAGGCGCCGCCCGCGACGATTCCTCCCCAAACCACGCCGCTTCAAGATCCGTGCAAGTCTCAGTAGTTTCAGAAAACACATGCCTTAATTAAAGTGGAATTTGAAGAAAAAAATGACATCCTAACCAGGGTCTAGGGAAGTAGTCAATTAATCCCAACAAAGTGTGATTTGGCCAATAGGACTGGAGTTTCCATGAGAGGAGCCAGCGAGGCCCCTGGACGTTTGACTTCCCTTGTGTACAGTAATCCTCTCACCTCACCGGCCACATGCAGCCCTCAACCAAACCCACCATCAATTCCCTCCTTCCCCCATTCTTATTTTCCTTAATAACCACCCCCCTCCATTTTAATGGGTTCCATCTTTTTCCCTCACCTTTAACTCCAAACACTGCAACCTCTTCTCCTCCTCCTCCCTCCCCTCTCCCCTCCCCTTTGCTTCCCCTTTACTCTCTCTCTCTCTCTCTCTCTCTCTCTTCATGTGTGCATGTGTGCGCTGTGTTCGTCTTTCCGGCTCCCTCTCTCTCGCCAAGAAGCAAAGGTCACTTGCCCTTCCCCCGTCTCCGCATTTCTCCGCCACTCCACACAGGCGGGAGCAGCGCCCAGCAAGCGCCGGGTTCTGACTTCCGAGGGGGAGGAGCTGGACGTGTTGGTGGAATCCCTGTCCAATGGGACTGGATTGGGCATCCTGTCAAGGTGCTTTCTTGATTCTTCCTTCTCCCCGTTGATGTTCCTCGGACCCATCTGCATCTCTCTCTCTCTCTCTCCCTCTCTCTCTCTCAATCTCTCTCTCTAAAGATTTGACCTGTTCATCCGAATCGTGTTGGTTCTTGCGATTCATGGTATGCTGGAGATGCCGGCGGGACTGAAATCCATTCTAGTACATTGCTGTCTAGATTGTTTCAAGCGCCCTGCGTGTTGCGTTCGATGTATTTTTCACCTTTTTATGCGCGGTTGTTGGATTCACGGTCCGGACCCCAGCCAGAGTTCATCACGAGTTCTCCCATCTTGCAATGACCATGTTGCTGTTTGTTTGGTTTGCTGGCTCCAAACTTTTTCCTCCATCAATATGCAGGTGATAATTTCTTTCTCCCCAGGACGGAAGAATTGCGCTATCATGTGCGGCACCTTTTTTTCTTGCAGAGACAAATTTACCCCTTTACTTTTGTAGTTTTGTGCATGTGCTACCTTGGATTCCCCTGCTGGCTAATGCACCTTTTTCTTGGTACAGATAAATCAGTCAGGATAAGTTTGTAAAACAAATTCCTCCGGCAAACGGCGCAGGACCCTTAATTTCGCAAACATCCCATACGATTGTTCATCAGACCAACCAAAGAGAGCATGTCGTCATCCGACAATTCCATCACCGCGGCATTGTCCCGGACAACACCTGTGTTTAGCCTGAGAGTATGGGTCCTGATCGCAATTGGCATTGGGATCCTGATGGCAGTTTTGTTCATCATAGTACTGTGGCTTTCCATCCGAAGGAAAAACAAGGCGGTGAACGGATTGGACACCACATCGCAAACAGAGATCCCTATTGTGTCAAAGGAAATCAACATTGACAAAGGAGTTGACTCACAGAGTGTGAATGACAGCAGCGAAGTGGCCTTCATGCCAATGCATGAGAAATACACACAGACCAAGAGTGTGCCACCTTTGGCAGAGACTAGATCTGTCGACGTCGACGCCTTCAGCCAATGCAGCTCAGTGTACAACATAGAGAAGGCTGGAAGCTCATATTCTGAGGATTACAACAGCTCAGGTCCAAAGAGGGCAGGCAGTTCACCATATGGATATACATCAACCTCACCGCTGGTTGGCCTGCCAGAGCTGTCACATTTGGGCTGGGGCCACTGGTTTACCTTGAGGGACCTGGAGTTTGCAACTAATCGGTTTGCCAAGAGTAATATCCTTGGAGAGGGCGGCTATGGAGTTGTCTACAAAGGCCGGCTTATGAATGGGACTGAGGTGGCTGTGAAGAAGATCCTCAACAATGTGTAAGTGTATGCTATCTCGTTGAATTTACTGTGATGTTAACTTAGTTCTAAGATTTGTTAATTGGGTTTCCAGAGGGCAGGCAGAGAAGGAATTTAGAGTTGAAGTTGAAGCCATAGGTCATGTTCGGCATAAGAATCTGGTGCGGCTTTTGGGGTACTGCGTTGAAGGGATACACAGGTGACACATTTCTTTCCTTTATTTTGCTTTCCATCTTGAAATATGATAGAAGCTACTAGAATTAGCTTGTACGCATAATGCATCCGCCTTGTGCAAGTTCATCATCATATCTCCGCTAGATTTCCCGTTCTGAAGAAACATGATAAAAATGGATAATAAATACCATGGGAAGGAAATTGTGTGTTTTACCGTGTTTTGCATGGTGCTAGCTAGTTTGTGTTCTTCCTGTCGTGCGTGGTCTGGTTTCAAGATCATTATTCTTTACCAGATAAACGATTCCGAACTATAATAAGCATAGTTCTTCTCACATGCAGGATGCTCGTCTATGAGTATGTTAACAATGGCAACCTAGAACAATGGCTTCATGGGGCCATGAGTCAACATGGTATCCTTAGTTGGGAAAGCCGTATGAAGATTCTCCTTGGGACAGCAAAAGCGTAAGTTTGGCATATGGACCTCTTTTACGGGCATCTCCTGATACCATGTTAAATGAACAGCAGCAGATAAATTTCACATGAGACTGTTGACTAGTACATGCTAATAAACGATCATTTCTGATTTTCAGGCTTGCATACCTTCATGAAGCCATAGACCCCAAAGTCGTCCACCGAGATATTAAGTCAAGTAATATCTTAATTGATACCGAATTCAATAGCAAGGTTTCTGATTTTGGGTTAGCGAAACTTCTGGATTCAGACGCAAGCCATATCAATACAAGAGTGATGGGAACATATGGGTATAGCTCTCTTTCTACCCCTTCAACTTTGTCCCACTCTAATTTTTTCTGTGCTTTTGGAAATGTGTCTCCTAATCTTCCTCTTGATCTGATGATAGGTACGTCGCACCTGAGTATGCGAATAGTGGGATGCTGAATGAAAAGAGTGATATTTACAGTTTTGGAGTTGTGTTGTTGGAATGCATTACATCTAGGGATCCAGTTGATTACAGTAAGCCTGCAGATGAGGTAGAGGTTTATAGCTTATCCCATTTCAAGCAATTTGATCTAATTGCCCTTTATCTTAGGTCTTTTTTATTTCTGTTGCTTCAGTCAAACCTTGTAGAGTGGCTTAAAATGATGGTTAGCACAAAGAGGGCAGAGGAGGTTGTGGACCCAGGCCTTGAGGTTAGACCGCCTAAGCGTGCCCTTAAGCGGGCAATTTTGGTTGGCCTCAAGTGTGTTGATCCCGACGCAGACAAGAGGCCGAAGATGAGCCATGTTGTCCAGATGCTTGAAGCGGTTCAGAAAGCGTACCAAGAAGTATGTTGGTTTATTATCTATGTTAATATCTGTGTCTTCACCACCGAATTTGGGAGATTTTACTCTTGACACATAACTAACTATATGCCTCTTTTGTTAAATAATAACAACAGGATGAGAAGAAGCACAGCCAGATGGGAAGCATCGATCTAGAGTCGCAGCAGTCAGTAGAGGAGCTATCAAACAGCGCTGATGCCTGAAGCTCCAGTTGTGAACAAACCCGAAACAAATAGGAAAACCTTAAGTTATTTGATAGTAACAGCTGATTTGATCAAATATGTTCAATACTTGAGTAGAGTGAGTGAAACAGGTTTGCAATTTGCTTGCAGATACCGGAGGTTGTTAAATTCAGTTAGGTGCAAGCTGCTCATTTCCGCGTTTTTCTTCTTCTTTTTTGTGATTTCCGAGGATTGCTTCTATGCTCCCCTGAAAGAGTTTGCCTTACTGTTTGTTTTCTGTGCATGAGTCCTTCAACTCATTTGCTTTAGTGTTTTGTGTAGTCTTCTTCTAGGGGAGCATAGAAGCACTCTCTTCGTCTTGAGTTATTGTCAATGAGCTACCAGGAGGAACTGATTTGAAATGCATGACTATATACATTATATATAGGTACCGGATTGCGTCTGCCGTTGTATAGAATCCTTATGGATCTTCAGTTATACCATGAAATGAAAGCATAAATTTGTTGGTGTACCTTGTCTGAAGCCTTATTTGCTTGTGGCCAAAGGTGTTTACGTGATTGTGCATGCAGGGTGATATCTTCCACGGGAGAACCTATGAACACCTGCAGTACACTTACTCTGTTGTGGGAAATGAGCTGGTGTCAGTGGCCAATCATTTGCGTCTTTCACATGTTGGAAGCTTTCAACCTTGATTGCGAAAACTGGAAGACATCCGTTTGGTCATTGCGTTCGGTCTCGGTGGCTATAATTTTAGGCTTCTACGCATGATTGCAGGGTGCCAATGATCAGTGTCTGCTTGTTTTGCAAGCTTGGCCAGCCAACTTCTCCCCTCTTTTTTTCTAATGGACCATTCGTTAATCATTGGGGTAGTTGTTGCTGCACTTGTTCAACTTGCACTCCTTGGAATTCACAAATCTCCGCACCATTCAGCGAGGCTCCTATTTTTAGGTGCACAAATCTTACTCCCTCTCTCCGGCAACTCCGGCAACAAGTGGATTAAATTACGTCTAACATAATGGATGACATATTAGTTTTCCCTTCTCTTACTAGAGGGTGCTTGATACGCTTTAGTCCCATGACTGAAAGTAGTGGGACTAAAACTTGATAGCTTCACCCATGCTTGGATCCAAATACTAAAGAGACTAAAATCAAGTTAATGAACATTTATTATCCTCTAAACCCTCCAATCCAGAACTCGCATGTGTTAAAGGAGAGGAGTTAAATAAGGAGAGAGAGGATTAACCCACATTTTAGTAGGGGTACCCCTGACTAAAAGATTTTAGCCTCAAGACTAGTTTTAGCCTCTCTTTAGTCAGGGGTGCTTGGAACTTTAGCCTTTTAAAGAGACTATTTTTAGTCAGACTAGTTTTAGTCCATTGGATCCAAGCACCCTCTTAGCCTTCACTAATTAAATTAAAGGAGAAGAGTAAGGATCGGGGAAGGATGCAGGGGAGAAGAAAAGGATTGAAGGATAGAGTGGAAGAAGTGACTACGAGGAGGCAATTGCATTTATTAAAGTGTAGATGTACACTTTTTCTGGGAAAAAATTATATGCTAGATGTACACTTATAACCGGACGAACGGAGTATGTTGATAAGTATTCCCTCCGTCCCGAATTACTTGTCACACGAATGGATCTTCCGTCCCGAATTACTTGCCACACGAATGGATCTTTCGTCCGAATTACTTGTCACGAAAATGGATAATAACTACTACCTCCATCCCAAATTACTTGTCACAGAAATGGATCCCTCATTCCCAAATTACTTGTCACAAAAATGGATCCCTCCATTCCAAACTACTCGCTCCATCCCAAATTACTTGTCATAGAAATAGATCCCTCCGCCCCGAATTACTCCGGGTCCACTAGTAAAAAAAGGGCATTTAGCCTTGGTTCGGTTGGGCCATTAGTCCCGGTTCGCAAACCGTGACTAATCAACCAGGACTAATGCTAGCCTCGGTTCGGCCCCGAACCGGGGCTAATGGCCTTCCACGTGGCGGGGCTGGGAGCGAGGGAGGGGGGGAGGGGTATTAGTCCGAGTTCGTATTACGAACCGGGGCTATTTCTTCGCTGTTTTTTAAGCAATTTTTGGGTTTAGGGTTTTGCATTAAATTGGATGGGGCTATTGTGCTACCCCCTATTTTCCCATTTATTTGTTTTGGGCATTTTTTTATTTTTGTTTTGCACTAAATTGGATTGCACATACACACCAATAAAGGAACAACTACATTGCACATCGTCACGAATATATTACACCATGCATCTCATCCGTCGTGCTTTGTCAAACGTACTTACAAAATGTAGACACGAGTTACATGCACATATGCATCTTTTTTACACTATATCATTTCATATATTTTCCATCGAATGACAATAGTATTCTCCCTTGGGATCTAGGACCTGTGCATCAAAGAATCCGGCAATTTCCTCTTGAATTGCTCGTATACGTTCCTGTGGTAGAAGACTGTCCCGCAACCGTTCGATCTAATTTAAAGAATGGGTCAATATATATATATCAATGAAAACTGAACACAATTCATGGTAATAAAATAAGGCTGTGAGTATTGTTTATCGTACTTCGATTTTTTTGAGGTCCCGGATTTTGCCCTTCACATGGGTCGTCTGGCGAATGAACTCGCAAACATAGTATCCACATAAATTGTTCCCGTGTTCCTGCCTCAAACACTTTACGAGAACATAGTTCAATCAAAAACATAATCAAGAATTGTAATGGTATTGAAACTAGAATAAAGAGATGCGCAGATCTAGCTAGTAGTTACTTACATTTATTTGTTTAAATGTAAGCTGTGGCTTCCAATCATCCCGAGTCTTGGCGGTGAACCGTTTCGAAGCCCTGCCAAGAAAAGGAAATGAATAAATGAGTTCTATATTAATTCCTCTTGCTATCAGGAAATGAATGAGAAGTTGCCGATGTAGTGCCATAATGATTAAAATTACTTCTCGAGGCATTCTTGCATGTTCGTCCATGCAGTGAGGGATGTGCGTTTCGGGTCCATGACTATTACTTGTCATTTGTCAAGTACAATGATTAACAAAATAAAGTGGAACCTGCGCACGCATAACGAGTCAATTATACGTACACTTATAATAACATCGAGTAAGCGAAAATAGAATGTGTGTATAGTATAACACTCACTTGAAGTTCTAAGGAAATAGTATTTCCCTTTTGGTACTGCAAAACCTTAACGCTTTTACCAAGTTATTCTCTATCACGCGGGCATTCGATTCGGCATTTTGGTGATGATTGTAATTTGGGTCAATGAACCCAATGTCATAGATTTGTCCTCTTTTGCATTCGAGAATCTTCATTCTGCAAAATTAATAGTGATGAGTAAGATTATATATGCAAGAACGAGCTAAGTTAGACTTAATGACATAAATTAATAATGCTTACAAACAATAGGCACCGATGATAGTTTTGTCGAGGGCGTCTTGTTTGTATAACTGAAATAATTCTTCAAATTGAATCATCATCACGCCTCGTCCAGTCCCAAAATGCTCGTCTTCATATGCTAAGTAGAGCCAGTTTTTCAATTGATCACATGCTTGCATGTACCAGTCATGCACTCTTCGCATTTTTGTTGGTAGCTCTTTGACTAACTCGGGTTTGACGAGAGGACGCCCGTACTGGTACGTGTATTCTAAGTCAGCGAATACATCTAAATGGGTTAAGTACTCATCAATATACATGCCTTGAGCCTTGGCCGCTTCTCCGTAGTGTGCAAGAAATTCCGGATCGATGACATCTGTTTTATCATTCCGCTGCTGGATCGCAGCTCCGCTTGAGCACAGATTTGTATCAGAATACACTTTGAGCGGGGGGCACGATTGGTTTTTCTGTTGTCCAAGCTGGGCAACTGATTTCCCGCTAGACGTACTACTCTTCAACCGCTGCTTTTTTGCCTAAGCCAACTTGATAATAGAGCGTTCATAGTCTGCTGGCAACGGTGGCGGGGGATCTTCAAGGTTTTTCAGCATTTTCACTACCGCGGCGTGCTCTCCTGGGGTGGCCGGGTACTCTGGCTCTTTTGGTTTATTCTTGTTAGCCACTTTAGCCTTCCACTGTTCATGATGGGTGTCTGCCCTCTTAATATTGTCCTCTCCAATATAGTCCCAAGGTCTCTTCACCATATTCTTATGAGGTACTGTTGGGAGGGGCGACATCTTACGTTTTGGTGATCGGATCCTCTTTGTGCCGCCACTACTAGCGGTGGTTTGTTTCCGCTTTTTGCTCTGATCCTGAGTGGATGGAGACGGCTGATGGGGCGGTGGAGATGGCTGACGGGGCGCTGGAGACGGCTAACAGGGCGGTGGAGACGGCTGCGCTGGAGACTGGTGAGGCACGAAGACGAGGGTTGCGCTGGGGGTGGAGACGGCTGCGCTGGAGACTGGTGAGGCGGCGAAGACGATGGCTGCGCTGGAGATTGGTGAGGCGGCGAAGACGACGGTTGCGCTGGAGACTGGTGAGGTGGAGGCAAAGAAGGATTGTTGTTATGAGGAGTCGGTGGCCTTGGCGTCCAATTTGGAAGGAAGATGTCCTCCTTTGGCCATACAACGGTTTGGGATTTGATTTCTCCAAGTTGAGTCAAATTCCTATCTTCACCTGCAGGGTGGTCGAGCTTTAGCTCCTCATAATATTTCATCACTTCATCCACCGCGACGACAGCGTACCCTTGTGGAACCGGAGAGCAATGCCAAGTTGGATGTGGTCCAATTGGTAAGGCCATGCCGACCGCCACCGTCAACCTTAAGTTAGCAACTTTCACCTTTAGCTCACAATGTGTGCTCTCAGTGATATCATCCACTGGGTAGTGACGAGGAGGACTTGTCGTCGGTGCGTCATCACCATCATCCTGGAGCTGCGTGGAAGCGACACCGCTTTTCTGATTCGATGCAGCTTCTATCATGAGCCGCTGAGATTGGTCACTACCTTGTTGTCTCTCGATTTGATCCTGCTGCAGCCGCTTTACTGCTTCTTCTACATTACGCAGCCGGTCTACAGCAGCCGCTTTCTCAGCTGCCCCCTTTTCCTTTCTCCTCTGATGGCTTCTATTGGGGAATCTCTTTCTTTCCTCGGAAAACGCAAGCGTCCACGGCGGGGAGCCTGGTAAGCCTCGTGCTTGCCCTTTGTGTTCCTTATTCCCAAGGGCGCGTGTGAGCTCGTCGTTCTCTCTATCAGGAACGAACACTCCCTCTTCAACATCCTGTACTGCACGTCTAATCTCCTCGATGGGTAGGGGGTTATCTGTGTGTCTTTGGTTATATACTGCCTTTCCTTCTTCGTCCAACATGCCCCCATGCCCGTAAAACCAGTTTCTTCCTCGTGGGAGCCATCTTAAGGGCTCTGGAGTGATTTTTTTTCCAGATATGATGCCTAAAGTGCTTCCCACTTAGCCATCTTAGCGCCGTAGCCACCAGGCCCCATAATGTGGTGGTACTTCTTCTTGTCTGCATTCGCCTTATTTTTTCAAACTTTTTCAAGGCGTCCTCCGATTTGTTGTACATCATAGATTCAGCCCAGTAGTCTTTTATCTTCTCATAGTCGTGATCGAAATCTGGAGTCTTCTATTTCAAGATAAATTCATGATGCAATCTTTTTTCCAGCCCCTGAATAGATCGGCCATCTTCTTAAGAGCCCACTCCTTGACTTTTTTCTCTAGGGCCTCTTTTCGCCTATTCATTTCCTCCTCATTTGGATCCTCCTCATCTGGATCCACCTCTGGCGCCGGCAGGGTGAAATTAAGCATGAGCTTTCTCCAAAGGTTTTCTTTGGCTGTTGTGCCGACATATGAGATTCCTTCCTGATCCCTTGGCTTAATCCATTATCAAATGGTGATAGGGATGTGGTCCCTAACAACAACTCCGCATGCCTTCACAAACTTCTGCTTTACATCTGCGGGAGCAATTGGTTCCCCGGTATGTGAGACTGCTTCGATCCTGTACCTCTGACCATCATCCAGCTTCTTGGTTGGGCCTCGTTTCGTACGTATTGAAGTTTTGCTCGATCCGGAGGGCTAAAAGAAAGAGCGTTAATATATGTATACATATAGCAGAGGATTAATTTATTAATATATATATGCACCTCGACGGAGCGGTCGGCTTCTCCCTGTTCGGCTTCTTCCTCATTGGAGCCGCCGATTCCCCCCTCGCCCGAGGCATGGGCGTCTACCTCACCGGAGCTTCTACCTTGTGTGTAGAGAGACTCGTCTCCCTTGCCGGACTCGTTCAAAAACTGATTGGTGACATCGACATCGCCAACTAAAATATCATCCCCACGGATGACACCATGCATCACGTCTTCCTGATATTCGTCTCTACCGTGTGGATCCATAGTATCTACAAATTAATTAAACATAAAAAACTAAATTAACTAACAACTAAAACTATATATATACATCGAATAATCCACTTAATTAATGCATCATCAAATAATCCACTTAATATTATCGAATATATAATCTGGAATACATTAATAATACATCTCTCGAATACAGTAATACATCGAATAATAACGACTGATCAGTCAACAAAGAGCCGTCGTACTACTGAGGCACAGGCGGTGGACACCCAAAGAGCAGGGACCATCACCGGATCATAGCTCCGGTGAGATCCTCAAAGAACGTGCCAGGTCCTGTCGAACCTGGCATCCAACGCCTCCATGTAGCGACGGACGTGCTCGTCCTCCTCCCTGACATGGCGACGTACCTCCTCCTCGGGGCCCGGCACCCTCTGCACCCTATGTGGCCCCTGCGACCGCCACCAAAGAAGCTCCGGGTCGACGACAGGAGCCTGGTTCATCACCAAGCTGCGCGCTCCGGAAGGTAACTCCTTCGAGTGCCAGCCCGGCGGAGCCCAGTCCCGCACACGCTTGCGCATATCAAGCAGGTGGCCGCCACCGAGTCGACGACGAGGATGCTGACCGGGCATCGTATGTCCTACTATTTAAATTCCAACTATTTAATAAAAATTTCTAAATTTGTACTCTCCTTCTGTTCCAAAATATAAGACCTTTTAAAGATTTCATCAGAAAACTACATACGGAGCAAAATGAGTGAACATATACTCTAATGTATGTCTATATATATGCATCCGTATATGTAGTCTACTAATGGAACCTCTCTAAAAAGACTTATATTTAGGAACGGATGGAGTAGTTAATTGCAAATACATAACAAACTTTTGCAAATGTCAAAATTCTCATAAAACTTTTGCAAAAAAACAAAACAACTAAACCAACTAAATTAACTAAAACAATTAATATGAAACACTTAATTACCAAAAACAATATATGGACACACTTAATTAACTAAAACAATATGAACACTTATAATTACCTAAAACAATAATCCTAATTTTCTGTTTTACTATCTAATTAACTAATTTTATTTCTTAAGCCTAATTTTTTCAGAGCTAGTGTTTTAGAGAGTGTGTGTGTACGTGTATGTGTGTGTGTACGTGTGTGTGTACGTACGACACCGGTGGCTCGAACCTCGGAGATGGACGGGGCGCGGCGGGGCTTGATGACCCACAAGTGTAGGGGATCTATCGTAGTCCTTTCGATAAGTAAGAGTGTCGAACCCAACGAGGAGCAGAAGGATCTGACAAGTGGTTTTCGGCAAGGTATTCTCTGCAAGCACTGAAATTGTCGGTAACAGATAAATGTGTGGTAAGATGATTCGCAACAAGTAGCAAGTAACAAATGTAACAACGGTGCAACAAAGTGACCCAATCCCTTTTGTAGCAAGGGACAAGCCTGGACAAACTCTTATATGAGGTAAAGCACTCCCGAGGACACAAGGGAAATTATGTCAAGCTAGTTTTCATCATGTTCATATGATTCGCGTTTGCTACTTTGATAGTTTGATACGTGGGTGTACCGGAGCTTGGGTACTGCCCTTACTTGGACAAGCATCCCACTTATGATTAACCCCTCTCGCAAGCATCTGCAACTACGAAAGAAGAATTAAGACAAAATCTAACCATAGCATTAAACTAGTGGATCCAAATCAGCCCCTTACAAAGCAACGCATAAACTAGGGTTTAAGCTTCTGTCACTCTAGCAACCCATCATCTACTTACTACTTCCCAATGCCTTCCTCTAGGCCCAAATAATGGTGAAGTGTTATGTAGTCGACGTTCACATAACACCACTAGAGGAAAAACAACATACAACACATCAAAATATCGAACGAATACCAAATTCACATGACTACTTATACCATGACTTGTCCCATGTCCTCAGGAACAAAAGTGACAACTCACAAAGCATAATAATATTCATGACCAGAGAGGTATTGAATAGCATCAAGGGTCTGAACATATAATCTTCCACCGAGTAATCCAACTAGCATCAACTACAAAGAGTAATTAACACTACTAGCAACCTTACAGGTACCAATCGGAGTCGCGAGACGGAGATTGGTTACAAGAGATGAACTAGGGTTTGGAGATGAGATGGTGCTGATGAAGATGTTGATGGTGATTGATGACCCACAAGTATAGGGGATCAATCGTAGTCCTTTCGATAAGTAAGAGTGTCGAACCCAACGAGGAGGAGAAGGATCTGACAAGTGGTTTTCAGCAAGGAAATATCTGCAAGCACTGAAATTTTCGGTAACAAGTGTTTGTGTGGTGAGATGATTCGTAGCGAGCAACAAGTAACAAAAGTAGCAACGGTGCAGCAAAGTGGCCCAATCCCTTTTGTAGAAAGGGACAAGCCTGTACAAAGTCTTATAGGAGGAAAAACGCTCCCGAGGACACACGGGAATTCTGTCATGGTAGTTTCATCATGTTCATATGATTCGCGTTCGTTACTTTGATAGTTTGATATGTGGGTGGACCAGCGCTTGGGTAATGCCCTTACTTGGACAAGCATCCCACTTATGATTAACCCCTCTCGCAAGCATCCACAACTACGAAAGAAGAATTAAGACAAAGTCTAACCATAGCATTAAACTAGTGGATCCAAATCAGCCCCTTACGAAGCAACGCATAAACTAGGGTTTAAGCTTCTATCACTCTAGCAACCCATCATCTACTTACTACTTCCCAGTGCCTTCCTCTAGGCCCACATAATGGTGAAGTGTTATGTAGTCGACGTTCACATAACACCACTAGAGGAAAAACAACATACAACATATCAAATTACCAAACGAATACCAAATTCACATGACTACTATTAGCATGAGTTATCCCATGTCCTAAGGAACAAAAGTAACTACTCACAAAGCATAATCATATCCATGACCAGAGAGGTAATGAGTATCATCAAGGATCTGAACATAAACTCTTCCACCAAGTAATCCAACTAGCATCAACTACAAAGAGTAATCAACACTACTAGCAAGCTTACAAGTACCAATCGGAGTCGCGAGATGGAGATTGGTTACAAGTGATGAACTAGGGTTTGGAGATGAGATGGTGCTGATGAAGATGTTAATGGTGACGAGTCCCCTCCGATGAGAGGAGTGTTGGTGATGACGATGGCGATGATTTCCCCCTTCGGGAGGGAAGTTTCCCCGGCAGGATCGTCCTGCCGGAGCTCTAGATTGGTTCTTCTAAAGTTCCGCCTTGTGGCGGTGACGAAACCACGAAAAAGCTCCTCCTTGATTTTTTTCCAGATGAAACCCTTCATATAGCAGAAGAGGGGGGCAAGTGGGCCAGCAGGCTGCCCACAAGCCCTCATGGCGCGGCCTGGGGGGTGGCCACGCCGTGCAGGCTTGTGGCCAACCCCTGGCGCCCCTCTGGCACTTCTTCAGCCCAGTATTTTTTATAAATCCAGAAAAAAATCCTCGTTGGTTTTTACGGTGTTTGGAGTTGCATAGAATATGTATCTCAACTTTGCTCGACTTTCAGGCCAGAATTCCAGTTGCCCGCATTCTCCCTCTTCATGTAAACCTTGCAAAATAAGAGAGAAAAGGCATAAGAATTGTACCGTGAAGTGAAATAACAGCCAAAGAAGCGATAAATATCAACATGAAAATATGATGCAAAATGGACGCATCAACTCCCCCAAGCTTAGACCTCGCTTGTCCTCAAGCGAAAACCTAGCTCAATAAATATGTCCACATGTTTAGGAGAGAGGTGTCGACAAAACAAGATACGAACATGCATGCATCATGATCAAGATTAGAACAACAATACCAACATATAATCTCTCTTGCTAAAGTGATAATTCCTTCACAAAGTAAAGCATGGATCAAGAACCTTACCGAGAAGTAACAACCGATAGCCTTTAGTCATTGAACCAATTGCAATTTATCACAAGATCAGAAAGAGTCGAATAAGAGCTTGTAAAGCAAATCCACATACTCAATCATTCTTTCGTTCTCTACAATTGCTACAACTCATGTGGTACTCATGAGATCAAAGTTTCAGGTGGACACAGAGAAAGATAGGGGCTTACAGTTTTGCCTCCCAACTACTTACCTCAAGGGTAATGTCAACAATAATAATTCATGAATACTTACCTCCAAGGTGACATATGAATATAGATCTTTCCCAAGCATATGAGGATAGCCAATACAAAGGCGAAATAAGGAATTGGTGAAGATCACCATGACTCTTTCAAGGGCAAAAAGTAAAGGTACAAGATAGGCCCTTCGCAGAGGGAAGCAAAGTTTGTCATGCGCTTTTGAGGTTTGGATGCGTGTCCTCTTAGTGCGGAGGAACGTCACTTTATATTGCCTCCTATGATAAAGAACTTTATTATGCAGTCTGTCGCTTTTATGTCTTCCTCATCACAGGTTCGTATAAAGCTTATTTTCCACACACTAATAGATCATACATATTAGAGAGCAATTTTTATTGCTTGCACCGATGACAACTTACTTGAGGGATCTTATTCAATCCATAGGTAGGTATGGTGGACACTCATGGCAAAACTGGTTTGAAGGTTTATGGTTGCACAAGTAGTATCTCTACTTGGTGCGGGAGTTTTGGCTAATATGAGGTGGAAGCAATCGTCACATGCTAAGGGATCTCTAATCATATAACATTGTTCATAGCCAAGCAAACACAATTCATTACGTTCTCTTCCTTGTCCAACATCTACTTCTAGGCATGCAATAGTTTATTGAGTTTATCACTTCCTATTAATTGCAACAATGAGCAAGGTCTACGTTTGCCTACCCTCAACAAGTTTCAATCCTCATTCTTTTTATATGTGAAGCCATCACTTCCCATAAGATCATTACATGATCTTTCATGCTTTTGTTCTATTCTCACTCTTTTGATCATGGCAAGAGGCAAAGCCCTTCAACTAATACACTCTTTATTATATGGCTCACGAGCAAGAATACATCGGGGGTGACACAAGCAAAACTGAAAACTAAAACACTAAGACTTTTAAACTACTAGAGAAAAAGAAAGAAAACTGAAAAGGAAAACTAAAACAAAGGTAAAGGCAAAAGATGTGATGGTGATACGATACCGGGGCAACTCCCCCAAGCTTGGCACAAGCCAAGGGGATTGCCCATAGCAATGCTCAGTTGTCTTCCTTTGGTGGTGATGGTGGAGTTGTTGTTGCAATCTTTGGCTCCAAGAGGGCCATTAATCTTTGATTTATACCTTGGGGATCTATGATATGTTTTTCCAGCAAAAGAACTTCACAAGTGAGACAAGTATTGCGAGCACGAGTTGTTTCACAAAACCTCAAGAGTTCAATCAAGGATGGAGACAGTAGGTGGAGGTAGGGTTGGAGGAAATCCACTTCTTCAACTTCTTCCTTGTTGAGCACAGATTGCACTTCGTCCCATGCCTGATCCTTCTCCTTAGCTTTGCCCTTGGTTTCTTTAGGTAGCCTCTCCTTAGCCTCCATGACCTCCATCCTTTTCAGCTCAACATGAACTTCTCCATAGATTTGACGGAGGTTGTTCTCCCCCACAGATTCCTGGGATGACATCTTGACGTAGATCTATGGCAGAAACAGGCTCGAAACGAAAAACACATGAAATCTGCGTGATGCAAGGGTCAGACCAAACGGAAGTATATATAATGATTTTTTCCAAACCAGAAGGAGTACCCTCCACGAAAACAGAGTCCGGGAGGTGCACGAGGTGGCCACAAGCCCTCACGGCACAGCCAGGGGGTGGCCCGCGCCATGCAGGCTTGTCGCCTCCTCGATCACTTTCCGGACTACTTCCAAATTTTGTATTTTTTCAAATATTCCAAAACGGAGAAAATTTCCTACTGGAAAAGTTTTGGACTCTGTTTTCTTACCAAATCACATACCTCTTCGTTTTCGGAGTCTGAAACAGGCTGATAAATATCCCTTAGGTATTCTTCCGGAGTTATGGCATTGATAATATTGCTTTCAACATTTATGGGAGTACCTGAGATATAATGCTTGATTCTCTGCCCATTTACAACTCTCGGACAATTACCTTCCGTGTTGTTGATCTTCATAGCACCAGAACGATATACTTCCTCAACAACATAGGGACCTTCCCATTTAGATAGAAGCTTGCCTGCAAAGAATCTTAAACGAGAGTTATATAGCAAGACATAATCACCGACATTGAACTCACGCTTTTGTATCCTCTTATCATGCCACCTCTTAACCTTCTCTTTGAACAGCTTGGCATTCTCATATGCCTGAGTTCTCCACTCATCAAGCGAGCTAATATCAAATAACCTCTTCTCACCGGCAAGTTTGAAATCAAAGTTGAGCTCTTTGATTGCCCAATAAGCTTTATGCTCTAGCTCAAGAGGTAAATGACAAGCTTTACCGTACACCATTTTGTACGGAGACATGCCCATGGGATTCTCATAGGCAGTTCTATAAGCCCACAGTGCATCATCGAGCTTCTTAGACCAATTCTTTCTAGACCATTTGACAGTCTTTTGCAGAATCAGTTTAATCTCTCTATTACTTAGCTCTACTTGACCACTCGACTGAGGGTGACAGGGAGACACAATTCTATGGTTGACATCATACTTAGCAAGCGTTTTACGGAAAGCACCATGAATGAAGTGTGAACCACCGTCGGTCATTAGATATCTAGGGACTCCAAATCTAGGGAAGATAACTTCTTTCAGCATCCTGATAGAGGTGTTGTGATCAGCACTACTAGTGGGGATAGCTTCTAGCCACTTGTGACGTAATCAACAACAACTAGGATATGAGTATACCCGTTGGATTTTGGAAAAGGTCCCATATAATCAAAGCCCCAAACATCAAATGGTTCAATGACAAGTGAATAGTTCATAGGCATTTCCTGACGTTTGCTAATGTTACCTATTCTTTGACATTCGTCACAAGACAAGACAAACTTACGGGCATCCTTGAAGAGAGTGGGCCAATAGAAACCTGATTGCAATACCTTGTGTGCAGTTCTATCTCCCGCATGGTGTCCTCCGTAGGCCTCGGAGTGACACTTCTGTAGGATTTGTCCCTGTTCATGTTCAGGTACACAACGTCAAATAATACCATCTACTCCTTCCTTATAAAGGTGAGGATCATCCCAAAAGTAATGTCTCAAGTCAAAGAAGAATTTCTTCTTTTGCTGGTACGTGAAACTAGGTGGTATATATTTGGCAACGATATAGTTTGCATAATCAGCATACCCTGGTGCACTACGTGAAGCATTGACGACATTCAATTGCTCATCGGGAAAGCTATCATCAATAGGTTGTGGGTCATCAAGAACGTTCTCCAACCTAGACAAGTTATCTGCTACTGGGTTATCAGCACCCTTTCTGTCGACAACATGCAAATCAAATTCTTGTAGCAAGAGAACCAATCTGATAAGTCTAGGTTTAGCGTCCTTCTTCTCCATGAGGTACTTAATAGCAGCATGATCAGTGTGAATAGTGACTTTGGAATCAACTATGTAAGACCTGAACTTTTCACATGCAAACACGACTACTAAAAACTCCTTCTCCGTAGTAGCATAGTTTCTCTGGGCACTGTCTAGAGTTTTACTAGCATAGTGAATAACATTCAGCTTCTTATCAACTCTTTACCCTAGAACAGCACCAACAACATAATCACTAGCGTCACACATGATTTCAAAAGGTAAGTTCCAATCAGGTGGTTGAACAATAAGTGTCGTTATCAAAGCCCTCTTAAGTAATTTGAAGGCTTCCTCACAATCATCAAAGACAAAAGGAATATCCTGTTGCAAGAGATTGGTAAGAGGCCTAGAAATCTTAGAGAAGTCTTTAATGAACCTTCTATAGAAACCATCATGACTAAGGAAACTTCTTATCCCTTTGATATCCGTGGGGTATGACATTTTCTCCATTGCATCAACCTTAGCCTTATCGACTTCAATACCTCTTTCAGAAATTTTATGACCTAAGACGATGCCTTCATTAACCATAAAGTGGCACTTCTCCCAATTCAAGACAAGATTGGTGTCTTTACATCTCTGTAAGACTCGATCAAGGTTGCTGAGGCAATCATCAAAGGAAGACCCGTAAACAGAGAAGTCATCCATGAAAACCTCAACAATCTTTTCACAGAAGTCGGAGAATATAGCCATCATACATCTTTGAAAGGTGGCAGGTGCATTACATAAGCCAAAAGGCATACGTCTATAAGCAAAGGTACCGAAAGGGCAGGTGAAAGTGGTTTTCTCCTGATCAGATTGTGCAACTGGTATTTGGGAGAAACCAGAATATCTGTCTAGAAAGCAGAAGTGCGTGTGTTTGGACAACCTTTCTAGCATTTGGTCGATAAAAGGCAAAGGGTAATGATCTTTCCTAGTGGCTTTATTCAATTTCCCAAAATTGATCACCATCCTATAGCCAGTAATAATCCTCTGTGGGATCAATTCATCCTTATCATTAGGGACAACGGTAAT
This sequence comes from Hordeum vulgare subsp. vulgare, assembly GCF_904849725.1. Taxonomy (NCBI): domain Eukaryota; kingdom Viridiplantae; phylum Streptophyta; class Magnoliopsida; order Poales; family Poaceae; genus Hordeum; species Hordeum vulgare. The sequence goes on along the minus strand of NC_058520.1, from coordinate 414,657,855 downwards.
GCCTCCCTTCTTTGGGACGCAATGCACCGGACTCACCCAATCGCTGTGAGCAACAGGATAAATGATACCTCCTTCCAGGAGCTTTAGTATTTCTTTTCTTACTAGTTCTTTCATCTTAGGATTCAATCTCCTTTGATGATCAACAACTGGTTTGAAGTCAGGATCAGTTTTAATCTTGTGGTGGCATAGAGTAGGACTAATGCCCTTAAGATCATCAAGAGTATATCCAATAGCAGCACGATGCTTCCTCAGAGTTTTTAGTAACTTCTTTTCTTCATGCTCTAAGAGGCTAGCGCTAATAATAACATGATATATCTCTTTTTCATCAAGATAGGCATACTTAAGAGTATCTGGCAACTGTTTAAGCTCGAACACAGGATCACCCTTTGGTGGGCGTGTATCCCCAAGCAGTTCAACATGCAAGTTATTCTTAAGGATAGGATATTGTTCTAAGACAACTCTATCTATCTCATCCCTTTCATCCATATGCATATCATTTTCATGCTCAAGCAAGTATTGCTCTAAGGGATCAGTAGGAGGCACGGCAATAGACGCTAAGGCAATAGTTTCATCCCTACTAGGCAACTCCTTTTCATGAGGTTGTCTACCAAACTTAGAGAAATTGAACTCATGTGACACACCTTCAAAGCCAACAGTGACAGTTTTCTTCTCACAATCAATATGAGCATTGACAGTATTGAGAAAGGGTCTACCAAATATAATGGGACAAAAGCTATCTTGTGCGGTAGAAAGAACGAGGAAATCAGCAGGATACTTCGTTTTACCACACAAGACTTCAACATCCCTAACAATTCCCATAGGGTAGATAGTATCTCTATTGGCAAGCTGAATAGTGACATCAATATGCTCTATCTCAACAGGTGCACTCTCATCTTTGATTTCATCATATAAGGATTGAGGTATTGCACTAACACTAGCACCCACGTCACATAAGACATGATAACAATGATCTCCTATCTTAACAGAAACAACAGGCATGCCAACAACAGGCCTATGTTTGTCTCTAACGTGAGGTTTAGCAATTCTAGCAGCATCTTCACAGAAGTGAATATTATGTCCCTCAACATCGTCGGACAGAAGATCTTTGATAATAGCAATGCTAGGTTCAACTCTAATTTGCTCAGGGGGTGTAGGTGTTCTAATGTAGCCTCTACGTATCACAGTTGAAGGTTTAGAATGATCCTTTAACCTAACAGGGAAAGGTGGTTTCTCAATGTAAGCACTGGGAACAACATGATCATTATAGGCAACGACTTTCCCTTCAACTGGAGTGGGTTTAACTACATTGACATCTAAAGGAGGATGATATTTAAACCACTTCTCTTTGGGGAGATCAATATGACCAGCAAAAGATTCACACAATGAAGCTACTATCTCAGAATCAAGTCCATACTTAGCGCTAAAATCACTAAAGGTATTTGTCTCAACAAAGGATTTAACGCAATCAAACGTGAAATTCATACCTGACTCCTTACCTTCTTCAAGCTCCCAATCTTCAGAGTTGTGTTTAATTCTCTCCAAAAAATTCCATTTGAAGTCAATATCTCTCTTCATAAAAGAACCGGTACAAGAAGTGTCAAGCATGGTGCGATCATCATGAGAATGTCGAGCATAGAAGTTCTGAATGATAATTTCTCTCGAGAGCTCATGATTGGGGCATGAATATAGCATTGATTTAAGCCTCCCCCAAGCTTGAGCGATGCTTTCTCTGTCACGAGGCCAAAAATTGTAAATATAATTTCGATCATGATGTACTAAATGCATAGGATAAAACTTTTGATGAAATTCCAATTTCAAACGATTGTAGTCCCATGATCCAGTATCATCACATAGCCTATACCATGTCAACGCCTTATCCTTCAGAGATAAAGGAAAGCCATTCTTCTTGACCTCATCCTCGGGCACACCTGCAAGCTTAAATAAACCACAAACTTCATCTACATAGATTAGATGCAAGTCTGGATGTGATGTTCCATCTCCTGTAAAAGGATTAGCCAGCAGTTTCTCAAGCATACCCGAAGGAAATTCAAAGCAAATATTTTCAGTAGGTGCAGCAGGTAGAGGAGCAACTATTTGTGCTTCCGTTCGAGGTGAAGATACCCCGAACAAGCCCCTCAAAGGATTAGTATCCATAGTGACAAGTGACAATAAATTTCACCACACTATATGAATGTTTCCTTACCAAGTTCCACTTACCAAAGGCGCTTCACTCCCCGGCAACGGCCCCAGAAAAGAGTCTTGATGACCCACAAGTATAGGTTATCAATCGCAGTCCTTTCGATAAGTAAGAGTGTCAAACCCAACGACGAGCAGAAGGATCTGACAAGTGCTTTTAAGCAAGGAAATATCTGCAAGCACTGAAATTGTCGGTAACAAGTGATTGTGTGGTGAGATGACTTGTAGCGAGCAACAAGTAACAAAAGTAGCAACGGTGCAGCAAAGTGGCCAAATCCCTTTTGTAGCAAGGGACAAGCCTGTACAAAGTCTTATAGGAGGAAAAACGCTCCCGAGGACACACGGGAATTTCTGTCATGCTAGTTTCATCATGTTCATATGATTCACGTTCGTTACTTTGATAGTTTGATATGTGGGTGGACCAGCGCTTGGGTACTGCCCTTACTTCGACAAGCATACCACTTATGATTAACCCCTCTCGCAAGCATCCGCAACTACGAAAGAAGAATTAAGACAAAGTCTAACCATAGCATTAAACTAGTGGATCCAAATATTTTCAGTAGGTGCAGCAGGTCGAGGAGCAACTCCTTGTGCTTCCGTTCGCAGTGAAGATACCCCGAACAAGCTCCTCAAAGGATTAGTTTCCATTGTGACAAGTGACAATAAATTTCAGCACACTATATAAATGTTTCCTTACCAAATTCCACTTACCAAAGGCGCTTCACTCCCCGGCAACGGCGCCAGAAAAGAGTCTTGATGACCCACAAGTGTAGGGGATCTGTCATAGTCCTTTCGATAAGTAAGAGTGTTGAACCCAACGAGGAGCAGAAGGACCTGACAAGTGGTTCTCAACAAGGTATTCTCTGCAAGCACTGGAACTGTCGGTAACAGATAGTTGTGTGGTAAGATGATTCGCAGCAAGTAGCAAGTAAAAAAAGTAACAACGTTGCAGAAAAGTGGCCCAATCCCTTTTGTAGCAAGGGACAAGCCTGGACAAAATCTTATAGGAGGTAAAGCGCTCCCGAGGACACATGGGAAATTCTGTCAAGCTAGTTTTCATCATGTTCATATGATTCGCGTTCGCTACTTTGTTAGTTTGATATGTGGGTGGACCGGCGCATGGGTACTGCCCTTACTTGGACAAGCATCCCACTTATGATTAACCCCTCTCGCAAGCTTCCGCAACTACGAAAGAAGAATTAAGACAAAATCTAACCATAGCATTAAACTAGTGGATCCAAATCAGCCCCTTACGAAGCAACGCATAAACTAGGGTTTAAGCTTCTGTCACTCTAGCAACCCATCATCTACTTACTACTTCCCAATGCCTTCCTCTAGTCCCAAATAATGGTGAAGTGTTATGTCTTCTACGTTCACATAACACCACTAGAGGAAAAACAACATATAACGCATCAAAATATCAAACGAATACCAAATTCACATGACTACTTATAGCATGACTTATCCCATGTCCTCAGGAACAACAGTGACTACTCACAAAGCATAATAATATTCATGACTAGAGAGGTATTGAATATCATCAAGGGTCCGAACATATAATCTTCCACCGAGTAATGTAACTAGCATCAACTACAAAGAGTAATTAACACTACTAGCAACCTTACACGTACTAATCGGAGTCGCGAGATGGATATTGGTTACAAGAGATGAACTAGGGTTTGGAGATGAGATGGTGCCGATGAATATGTTGACGGTGATGAGTCCCCTCCAATGAGAGGAGTGTTGGTGATGACGATGGCGACGATTTCCCCCTCCGGGAGGGAAGTTTCCCCGGCAGGACGACCCTGCCGGAGCTCTAGATTGGTTCTGCTCAAGTTCCGCCTCGTGGCGGCGGCGATTCCTCCCGAAAGCCTCCTCTTTATTTTTTCTGGAACGAAACCCTCCCTATAGCAAAAGAGGGGGGAAGAGGGCCAACAGGGTGCCCACAAGTCCCCTAGGCGCGGTCAGGTTGGTAGGTCGCGCCTAGCAGGCTTGTGGCCTCCTGTTGGCGCCCCTCTCGTACTTCTTCGGCCCAGTATTTTTGATAAATTCCAAAATAAATCCTCGTTGATTTTCACGGCTTTTGGAGTTGCGCAGAATAGATATCTCAAACTTGCTCCTTTTTCAGGCCAGAATTCCAGCTGCCGGCATTCTCCCTCTTCATGTAAACCTTGAAAAAAAAGAGATAAAAGGCATAAGTATTGTACCGTGAAGTGTAATAACAGCCCATAAAGCGATAAATATCAACATGAAAGCATGATGCAAAATGGACGTATCAGGGCTCTACGTCGGAGGTGGATCGGGCATCTCCGGTGGTGGCTAGGTGGGGGATGGGCTCGTGGAGGGGCGGTCATGCCGGCAATGGTCGGCGCGCGGTCGAGCTCGTTGGCCACGGCCTCACGAGGAGAGGGAGAAGAGGTCCGGTGGATCACCTCGGGGGAGAAGAGGCCCGCGCGGAGATCCAATGCCGGCGAGGAGGACGACGGGCGTCGGCGATGGCGACAGCGAGGCGGACGTCTGGGCAGCCTCGTGGCGTCGAGCTCGTCGTCGCGTGCGGTGTGCAAGGAGGAAGAAAACGAAACTGGCGATGATGGGGGTTGGAAAAATTGAAGTCCCGCTTATATAGGACGGGATTTAGCCCCGGGTCGTGGGAAGAACCGAGACTAAAGACCACCCTTTAGTCCTGGTTCTTCCCACGACCCGGGGCTATAGGTAGTTTTCGGTAGGCGGCGAGGCGGGAAGGCGAGGGGCTTTAGCCCCGGGTCGGGGCTAGACCCAGGACTAAAGGTTCTAGCCACGACCCGGGGCTAAAGCCCCTCGGCTGGCTGCGCGATATGTTTAGTCCCACCTCGCCGAGCGAGGGGCGCTGACACTAGTTTATAAGCCCCGCCGTAGCATCTGCATCGAGCTCCTCTCTAAAGCACGCCTTCGGGCCTATCTGTCCTCTCGTTTCCTGTTGGGCCTATATTGGGCTCGCGGGCCTGCATCCTGGCCCACCTGTCGGGTAGGGTTTCTAGTCGTATGCATGTCGTGATGGCCCAATAGGCGGCATTTTTTTACTTTAATAATTTTTCTCTATTATTTTTGTTTTCTATTTAAGATTTTAACAAAGGGATTTCATTCTTTTGAACTTATTTGAACTCCATACTTTTTGTGTGTTCAAAATGCACCATTCAAAGGCACATCACAATTTTCAACAATTTCTGATTTCATTTGATATTTTTCGTGCATTTACTTACTTTTTTTAGCTAGTTGACCCTGAAATTGAAAAGCACTACAAATGAACTCTGAAAATGTTGAAAGTTGGCATGGTATCATCATTTCACCCACATAGCATGTGATAAAAAGTTGAGAGGGTTACGACAAAAACTGGATGCACTTCGTGTACAAAACGGACAATCTGTCTCGAAGTATCAAGGTTTCGAACTATAACTCATCTGTTACAAAGGGATTTCATTCTTTTGAACTTATTCGAACTCCATACTTTTTGTGTGTTCAAAATGCACCATTCAAAGGCACATCACAAATTTTCAACAATTTCTGACTTCATTTGATATTTTTCGTGCATTTACTTTTTTTAGCTAGTTGACCCTGAAATTGAAAAGCACTACAAATGAACTCTGAAAATGTTGAAAGTTGGAATGGTATCATAAATTCACCCACATAGCATGCGATAAAAAGTTGAGAGGTTTACGACAAAAACTGGATGCACTTCGTGTACAAACGGACAATCTCTCTCGAAGTATGAGGGTTTCGAACGATAACTCATCTGTTACAAAGGGATTTCATTCTTTTGAACTTATTTGAACTCCATACTTTTTGTGTGTTTAAAATGCACCATTCAAAGGCACATCACAAATTTTCAACAATTTCTGACTTCATTTGATATTTTTCGTGCATTTACTTAATTTTTTTAGCTAGTTGACCCTGAAATTGAAAAGCACTACAAATGAACTCTGAAAATGTTGAAAGTTGGCATGGTATCATTATTTCACCCACATAGCATGTGATAAAAAGTTGAGAGGGTTACGACAAAATCTGGATGCACTTCGTGTACAAAACGGACAATCTCTCTCGAAGTATCAATGTTTCGAACTATAACTCATCTGTTACAAAGGGATTTGATTCTTTTGAACTTATTTGAACTCCATACTTTTTGTGTGTTAAAATTGCACCATTCAAAGGCACATCACATTTTTCAACAATTTCTGACTTCATTTGATATTTTTTGTGCATTTATTTAATTTTTTTAGCTAGTTGACCCTGAAATTGAAAAGCACTACAAATGAACTCCGAAAATGTTGAAAGTTGGCATGGTGTCATCATTTCACCCACATGGCATATCATAAAAAGTTGAGAGGGTTACGACAAAAACAGGATGCACTTCGTGTACAAAACGGACAATCTCTCTCGAAGTATGATGGTTTCGAACTATAACCCATCTGTTACAAAGGGATTTCATTCTTTTGAACTTATTTGAACTCCATACTTTTTGTGTGTTCAAAATGCACCATTCAAAGGCACATCACAAATTTTCAACAATTTCTAACTTCATTTGATATTTTTCGTGCATTTACTTATTTTTTTTGAGCTAGTTGACCGTGAAATTGAAAAGCACTACAAATGAACTCTAAAAATGTTGAAAGTTGGCATGGTATCACCATTTCATACACATAGCATGTGCTAAAAGATTGAGAGGGTTACGACAAAAACTGGATGCACTTCGTGTACAAAACGGACAATCTCTCTCTAAGTTTAATACATTAGTACACATCACATAAAGTTTAATACAGTAGGACACATCACATAAAGTTTAATACATTAGTACACATCACATAAAGTTTAATACATTCCACAGATTTATATTTTGATCCCTTGCCTATGATCGCTTTGGCCGTAACCATGGAGCATCTTCATTATTTAACGGGATGCTTGGGTCAATTCTCACTATGAAGGGCGGAATTTCATCAAACTTATTATAATCTGCTGACATGTCTGTCTTGTCCTCAATCCCCACGATGTTTCTTTTCCCTGAAAGAACTATGTGACTCTTTGGCTCATCGTCTGATGTATTCATTTGCTTTTTTTTCTTTTTTCGGTCTGGAGGACATGTCTTTCACGTAGAAAACCTGAGCCACATCATTGGCTAGGACGAATGGCTCGTCTATGTAACCAAGATTCTTGAGATCAACTATTGTCATTTCGTACAACTGGTCTACCTTTACCCCTTCTCCATTCATGTTCACTGATACGTCTCCAACATATCTATAATTTTTGTTGGTTCCATGCTATTATCTTGTCAAACTTTGGATGTTTTGTATACCTTTTATATCTTTTTTGGGACTAACTTATTAACTCAGTGCCAAGTGCCAGTTCCTGTTTTTTCTGTGTTTTTGACCCTTTTCAGAGGAGAATATTAAACGGAGTCCAAACGAAATAAAACCTCCGAAAAGATTTTTTACGGAACAGAAGATACGCGGGGAACTTGAGAACCGAGGCAAAGGACCCCGGGGGAGGTCACAAGCCCCCTAGGCGCGGCCTGGGGGCGCGCCTAGCTGACTTGTGGGCCCCCTGTGGCTCCTCTGCCCTACTTCTTCCGCCTATAAATCTCCGAAAAATCCAAAACCACGGGAGAGAGCCACGAAAATACTTTTCCGCCGCCGCAAGCTTCTGTCTCCGCAAGATCCTATCTCGGGCACGTTCTGGTGCCCTACCGGAAGGGGGGATTCGGACATGGAGGGCTTCTTCGTCAACACCATTGCCTCTCCGATGATGCGTGAGTAGTTCACCATAGACCTTCGGGTCCATAGCTAGTATCTAGATGGCTTCTTCTCTCTCTTGGATCTTCAATACAAAGTTATCCATGATCTTCATGGAGATCTATCCGATGTAATCTTCTTTTACGGTGTGTTTGTCGAGATATGGTGAATTGTGGATTTATAATCATATTATCTATGAATCTTATTTGAGTTTCTTCTGATCTCTTATATGCATGATTTCATATCCTTGTAATTCTCTTCGAGTTGTGGGTTTTGTTTGGCCAACTTGATCTATGATTCTTGCAATGGGTGAAGTGCTTGGTTTTGGGTTCATACCGTGCCGTGACCTCACCCAGTGACACAAGGGGTAGCGAGGCACGCATCGTGTTGTTGCCATCAAGGGTAAAAATATGGGGTTTATATCTATTGCATGAATTTATCCCTCTACATCATGTCATCTTGCTTAAGGCGTTACTCTGTTTGTCATGAACTCAATACACTAGATGCATGCTGGATAGCGGTCGATGTGTGGAGTAATAGTAGTAGATGCATAAAGTATCGGTCTACTTATCTCGGACGTGATGCCTATATGTATGATCATTGCCTTAGATATCGTCATGACTTTTTGCGGTTCCATCAATTGCTCGACAGTAATTCGTTCACCCACAGTAATATTTGCTATCATGAGAGAAGCCTCTAGTGAACACTATGGCCCCCGGGTCTACTTCACATTGTATTTTCAGCTCCACACTTTTACTTTGTTGCACTTTCCGCCTTCAGATCTCACCTTGCAATCAATCGTGAAGGGATTGACAACCCCTTTGTAGCGTTGGGTGCAAGTTTGCTCTTTTTGCGCAGGTACTTTAGGAACTTGGCTTGATACTCCTACTGGATTGATACCTTGGTTCTCAAACTGAGGGAAATACTTACTGCTACTGTGCTGCATCACCCTTTCCTCTTCAAGGGGAAAACCAACGCAAGCTCAAGAGCTAGCAAGAAGAATTTCTCGCGCCGTTGCCGGCGAGGAGGATCAAGTCAAGAATAGTCTCCCGTCAACGTGCCAATTTCTAGCATCGTTGCCGGGGAGCATCTAGTGAAGCTTATCCAAGTAATCGTCGCAAACTCATCTCTTGCATTTAGTTTTTTGCCTCTCGTTTTCCTCTCCCCCACTTCTGAAAAACAAAATTTACAAAAATATTTGCCTTTTTCGTTTGCCTTTCCTTTGCTTGTGTGCTATGGGCCTTCAATATGCTTGCATCTTCGCTTGCTGAAAATCTATTGATTTGGATCCTCATCCACTTGCTAATCTCTTTAAGAGATCCAATTATGTTGAACCAATTGCTAGCGAGTTGAGTGCACTTGACTTTCTCTATGGAGTTTTGCTTGAGATGCATGAATCTAAAAATCGTGATGAAGAAATTTATGAAGTGATTCACGAGGGCTCCTTGAATGAAAAGCATGATTGCAATGGTTTCACTATAAATCCTATTAGTGTCAATCATGCTAAAAATATGCAAAACCCTAAGCTTGGGGATGCTAGTTTTGCTATGTACACTACTTGTTGCAATGATCATGATTGGGGTAATGATTTTTCTTATGATCTTGAAAATTTGTTTAAGCCTCATGATGAATATGATATTTGCAATAATATTGAAAGTGGGTTTGGAGAAGTCATGACTTTAGTTGATGATAATCCAACTATTTTTGAAGAGCGTCAACTTTGCATGCATGTGGATCATGAAAAGAATATCCTATGTGATAGCTATATTGTTGAATTTGAATATGATCCCACATGTAGTTGTTATGAGAGAGGAAAATATTGTGGTAGAAACTTTCATGTTACTAAGTTACCTCTCGTTATGTTGAGATTGATATTGTCTCTTTCTTCTTCCTTGCATATGGTAGTTATTGCTTGTCTTGATAATTTGTTTTCCTATAAAGTGCCTATGCATAGGAAGTATGTTAGACTTATATATGTTTGTCACATGTTTCATGATGCTCTCTTCGTGTTCGATTACTATCTTTTATGTGAGCATCATTGAATTATCAATGCCTAGCTAAGGGCGTTAAACAATAGCGCTTGTTGGGAGGCAACCCAATGAATTTATCTTTGCTTTTTGCTTTCTGTTTTGTTGCGTCCACACCGTCATAATTCTTTTATGATTGTGTTTTTTGTGTTTATTTTTGTGTTTGAGCCCAGTAAAACCTTTATGACTAGTTTTGGTGATGGTTGTTTGATCATGCTGGAAAAAGACAGAAACTGTTCGCTCACAAAATTATTTTTCGTTTTTATCCAAAAAGAGATTTTGAGTTGATTCTTTTTGCTTCCGGTTGATATGCCAATTGCCCAAATTTTCGTAATTGTTCAGAACTTTTGAGATACCAGAAGTATATGAAGTATACAGATTGCTACAGACTGGTCTATTTTTGACAGATTCTGTTTTTGTTGTGTTGATTGCTTATTTTGATGAAACTATGGATAGTATCGGGGGGTACTAGCCATGGAAAAGTGAGAATAAAGTAATCTGACACCAATATAAATAGAAATCAAGTTTTCTACAGTACCTAAAGAGGTGGTAGTTTGTTTTCTTGTGCTAATGATATCTTGAGTTTCTGTTTAAGTTTTGTGTTTTGAAGTTTTCAAGTCTTGGGTGATGTTCTCATGGACAAAGGGATAAAGAGTGGAAAGAGCTCAAGCTTGGGGATGCCCAAGGCATCCCAAGCCAAATTCAAGGACACCAAGAATCCTAAGCTTGGGGATGCCCCGGGAAGGCATCCCCTCTTTCTTATTCAATCCATCGGTAACATTACTTGGAGCTATATTTTTATTCACCACATGATATGTGTTTTGCTTGGAGCGTCGTGTATTATAGGAGTCTTTTCTTTTTGTTGTGTCACAATCATCCTTGCTGCACACCTTTTGAGAGAGATATGCACCCGTCCCTACATATCACTGCTTTCTTTCCAAGTGTGCCTTTTCCACTCAGTCTCTCCTCATGCCGCGATTCAAGAATACCAATCGGCTTAAGGTCAGGAAGAAAGTCTACACAGAACCCAATGACCTCCTTTGTTCCATAGCCCTTGGAGATGCTTCCTTCTGGCCTAGCACGGTTATGAACATATTTCTTTAAGACTCCCATGAACCTCTCGAAGGGGAACATATTGTGTAGAAATACAGGACCGGGAATGGAAATCTTGTCGACTAGGTGAACCAGGAGATGCGTCATAATATTGAAGAAGGACGGGGGGAACATCAACTCAAAACTGACAAGACATTGGACCACATCCTTCTATAGCCTTACCAGACGTTCTCGATCGATTACCTTCTGGGATATTGCATTGAGGAATGCACATAACTTCACAATGGGTAATCAAACATTTTCCGGTAGAAGCCCCCTCAATGCAACCGGAAGCAAGTGTGTCATAATCACGTGGCAATCATGAGACTTCAGGTTCTCGAATTTTTTCTCTTCCATATTTATTATTCCCTTTGTATTATACGAGAAGCCAGCGGGGACCTTCATACTGCTCAGACATTCAAAAAAGATTTCCTTCTCTGCTTTGCTAAGAGCGTAGCTGCTTAAGTATTGACGCCCTTTATCAGTATTCTTGTCGTATGGGTCTTTCATACGTTGCTGCTCCTCCCGTGCTTTTGTTGTATCTTTTGTCTTCCCATACACGCCCAGGAAGCCTAGCAGGTTCACGCAAAGATTCTTCGTCACGTGCATCACGTCGATTGAAGACCGGACCTCTAGGTGTTTCCAATAGGGTAGCTCCAAAAATAAAGATTTCTTTTTCCACATGGGCACGTGTCCGGTAATGTCGTCTTTCGGAACAGATTGACCACCAGGACCCTTTCCAAAGATTACTATTTGATCCAAATCCTTGACCATAGCCAATAACTCATCACAAGTAGGGAGGTTAGGCTTCTTCCGGCGATCTGCCTCACCGTTGAAATGCTTGCCTTTCTTTCTTATGGGATGATTGGTTGGTAGAAATTGACGACACCCCAGGTAGACAACCTTCTTAGATTTTTCCAAATATGTACCTTTAATCTTATCTAAACAGTGCGTGCATGCATTGTATCCCTTGTTTGACTGTCCTGAAATGTTACTAAGAGCAGGCCAATCATTGATGGTTACGAACAACAATGCTCGTAGGTCAAATTCCTGTTGTTTGTGCTCATCCCACACATGTACACCTGGTTTGGCCCACAACTGCAAAAGTTCATCAACTAATGGCCTTAGGTACACATCAATGTCGTTGCCGGATTGCTTCGGTCCTTGGATGAGCACTGGCATCATAATGAACTTCCGCTTCATGCACAACCAAGGAGGAAGGTTGTAGATACATAGAGTCACGGGCCAGGTGTTGTGAGTGCAGTTGTGCTCCCCAAAAGGATTCATGACGTATGTACTGAGACCAAGCCATAAGTTCCTTGGGTCATTTGCAAAGTCCGGCCACTCCCTCTTGATTTTCCTCCACCGCGACCCATCTGCGAGGTGTCTCAACTTTTTCCCGTCTTTCTTACGCTCATCTTTGTGCCATCGCATCAACTTGGCATGCTCATTGTTTCTGAACAAACGTTTCAACTGTGGTATTATAGGAGCGTACCACATAACCTTAGCAGGAACCTTCTTCCTGAGGGGCTCGTCATCGCCCTCAACATCACCAGGGTCATCCTGCCTGATCTTGTACCGACTTGCAGTGCATACCGGGCATTTATCCATATTCTCGTACTTCTCACCGCGGTACAGGATGCAGTCATTAATGCATGCATGTATCTTCTGCACATCTAATCCAAGAGTGCAGATAGCCTTCTTTGCTTCGTACGTAGTCTCGGGCAATTCATTATCCTTTGGAAGCTTCGGCTTCAATATTTTCAGTAACTTCTCAAATCCCTTGTCAGATAAACCAGTTTCTGCCTTCCATTTTAACACTTCTAGTGTGGTACCGAGCTTTGTGCTCCCATCTTTGCAATTTGGGTACAACAACTTTTTATGATCCTTTAGCATGGCCTCCAACTTCAGCTTCTCCTTTTCTGTATTGCATTCTCTCTTTGCATCAGAAATGACCCGACCAAGACTATCAGTGGGCTCATCTGATGCTGGTTGTTCTTCACCTCCTTCTTCTTCATTGTCTTCCATTGTTGTCGGGGGGATAACCCCGGGGTAGGCTCATCAAGCCTATTCCTTCATTCCCGGCCCAATGGACATGGACGTATGAAGATTCCCAAGGCCCAAGTCTTCTGGTCGGCTAGAGGACGAGGCGACCACCATTCTGGCCGGCCAGGCAACCCCTGCCGGCTAGAATCCAAGCGGCGTCCTCTTCGGAGCCGGCCTAGTCCCGCCAGCCGGACTGGGGAGGAGGCGTCCACACTTAAGCCGGCTGGCCAAGCAGGCTAGCCGGCTGAGGATCACAAGTCACATCAGATCGTAGGTCAGGAAGAGACCTCACGATTAAAGGTAGCTATGCGTTAGCAAAGGTACTGGATCAGGGTGCCCGGCAGGTACGAGCGTCGGCGGCCACGCCGCTGACCTACCCCGGCTCTGATCCATCACCTAGCATAGTGTCGGACCGTCACACTCCCACTCCATTACTGCACTCGGTGTGGGGAACAGTGGAGGCGGTCGTACTACCTGCCCACGAAGAATCCCGCAGGGGCGACGCTTGACGTACAACGCGTGCTCAGCGTCAACCTTACGCGAGAGCCTCATTGGCCAGCCGGCGGGTCCCACAGGCAATCGAGACCATGCAGCCGGCGGGCCCCCCATCGACAAGACAAGACCCTTGTAGGCCCCTGGCCAGCCGACGAAGCTGCCAGCCGGGTCCCACACTTGTACCCTTTATCCATATTGTAGGGCGGCGGGTTCGTCTATAAAACCCCTCGGTCGCCCTCCATGCAAGGGGGGCGATCATTCACCAGTCATTCAACACCACACATTCACCAACCACACAGAGATAGGTAGAGACGAGCCGGATGCTCCCCTCTTCCTCCTCCCAACACAGCTCCAGGATCGACATTGTACTCCGTTCCTATACATCAAACACTCCGGCAGGATTAGGGGTATTATCTCTACGGAGAGCCCTGAACCTGGGTACATCGTGCGTCCCATGCGTGTACCAACCTCGTTCCCAGCGCCCACCTTTGTCCCTTCGGTTCTCACCGATTTTAGCCTACCTATGGCATATGTTGTGAGTATTCACCGACATTTGGCGCCCACCGTGGGGCCGATCGCGGCATCGGCTGGCTTTACGCGCTCAGCGGGGCCCCGCACCTACACCACCGGATGCATCGCGTCCGGATCAGTTTGCATGCCCGTGGAGCCCGCTTTCGACGAGGCGACACCCATGATGATCGACGTCCCCGTCCGCCATGCGGATTCGGACGAAGATTCTGACGACGAGGCACTCCCTACCGTCGTCATCGCTGCTATGGAGAACCTCAGCATTCTCTTCAGCGACCTTCGTCTCAACGACGGCCCGTGCTACTTCGGCAAGGACCTCGACGTTGAGGCGCTCTGCACCAGCTTCGGCAGGCTTGCTATCGCTGAGATGCCTGCCCACGATGTTTATCCCAGTAACGTCCTCATCTTCGACGGTCCTCCGCCGTCGGTGGAGTTCTTCACCCCATACCATGTTGCTGCCGTCTCCAACACCATGGAGGTGATGGTTATCGGTGCTGGCACCAGCACGGCTCCCGGCAAGGCCTCCGTAGGCGCTGGCGAGCCCGCTGCGGCCACCGCTGATACTCTTCGGGACGCCATCGCCAGCCTAAAGACACCTGTCACCACTTCCGCCGACCCTGCTGACGCTCGGGCCTCGCTGGAGGAGGCTCGCAAGCGTATCTTGGAGGAGGGCATCGCCGTAGCTTCGGTGAAACGTCGGTTGGAGGCTACGCAGCGCGAGTATAAATCTGCATACGGTCTCACTCCGATTTCCGAGGCCCCTAGCCGGCTTGGATCGGTCTGCAGCCGCGGCCGGTTCATCGCCGAGGTTCTAGGCGGTGATCTGCCCACCTACGAGACTCCTGCGGCCAACATGCGAGCAGCGCAGGCAGCCATGGAGGAGATGGCAAGCCTGGAAGGCGAGGAGCGCGCCTTCCAGGAGAAGCGGGTCAAGGATCTCCTTGACGCCGCCAACCAGCAACACGCTCGGCTTGACCCCAGTCAGGCTCAATCAGAGTCCCCGGGACCAAACTCGGGGGCACGCCGCAACCCTACCGGCCAGCACCACGCAGAAGGATCTTCCTTGCATCGCCCTTCCGGTCGGAGGGGCGAGGGAAGCCAAGACCGGCGCTCTCAACGCCAGAGCGAGCACACTTCGGGCTTGCGTCACGGAGGCGACGAGGGCGATTCGGAGTGTGAGGTTCTTCCCCCGCGAAGAACTCACGTCTCTGGCTCACGAGGCGCCTCCCCTCTCGCCACCGGGGCTGGCGCCCACGCCACCCAGGATGAGTGGGACGCCCGCCGCCGTCTCATCGTCCTGGCCCAGTCAGCCCTCCTAGAGGAAGACAGACCCATCGGTCCGGCATGCTTCGGTCCCCGGATCCGAGGAGAGCCGTTCCCCCGAGGTTTCACCCTACCTCGGGATACACCGAAATACAACGACACGGCCAAGCCAGAAGAATGGTTGATTGATTACACCACGGCCGTAGGCATCGCCAGGGGCAACAAACGCGTAGCAGTTCGCTACGTGCCACTCATGTTGGCCGGCTCGGCCCAGACTTGGCTTAACAGCCTCCCGGCCGGCAGTGTAAACTCCTGGGTGGACTTCGAGGAGGCGTTCGTCCGCAACTTCACCGGCACCTACAAGCGCCCTGGCCGGCCCCGCGAGCTGGCTATGTGCGTCCAGAAGGCCGACGAACCCCTTCGCGACTACGTCACCCGGTGGACTGAGCTCTGCAACTCATGCGAGGGGGTGCATGAGGTACAAGCCATCCAGTACTTCATTGACGGTTGCCGAGACGGCACCCTCCTCAAGCACAAGCTCATGTGCGCCGAGCCCACATCTCTGGCGGTGCTCATGGCGAAGGCGGACAAGTACGCCACGACCGACTCCGCAATGCGCATCAAGGTGACTGCCTCGGACAAGGTTGTGCCTACGCCAGCTACTCCCAAGCCGGCTGGGGACAACCGAGGTGGCCAAAACAACTACAAGCGCAAGGCGGATCAGATGGATCCCCGCTCCAATAGCAAGTTGGTGGCCAATGTGGAGGGCGAGGCGTCGGCTCCTCAAGCCGGCCCTCCACGAAAGCGTCCCAACCGGAGCAACCCCAACTGGCTGCCCAAGCAGTCCTTCGAGCAGCTGCTCGACACCCCCTGCAAGATACATTCTGGGGCGCAGCCGTCTTCCCATACCCTTCGACAGTGCAGCTTTGTGCGCCGGCTGTCGCAAGGGGATGGCCTGCCGGCTCTTCCGGGTGCACAGGCGGCACCTCGTGCACCGGCACCCAACCACGCTCCGCCTCCGCCACCCCCGCCTCGCGATGACGGTCATCACCCAGACGACTATCCTCATCAAGATGGAGCGTTCGTCGTCTTCACCAGCGAAGGCGACGACAAGCACAGCCTGCGCCAGAGGCGGCGCGAGGTAAACGCCACTGTCCCCCCGGTTCCCCAGTACATGCATTGGTCTGACAAACCAATCACATGGAGCCGGGTGGACCATCTTGCAGTGATGCCCAACCCGGGATCATACGCACTCGTCCTCGACCCCACCTTCACTTCCAAAAGGCTCACCTGCCGATTCTCCCGGGTGCTGGTCGATGGCGGAAGCAACATCAACATCCTCTACCTCGACACTCTCCTCAAGATCGGGCTCAAGGAGACGGACGTCCTGCCAACTAGCACTGTCTTCCATGGCATCGTGCCTGGGCAGTCCTGCTCACCCATCGGCAAGATCCAGCTGGACGTCCTCTTCGGCGACAAAGCCCACTTCCGCCTAGAGTCCATATGGTTCGAGGTAGTGGACCTCAGTAGCCTGTATCACGCGCTGCTGAGAAGACGGGCTCTGGCCAAGTTCATGGCTATTCCGCATTACGCCTACCTAAAGATGAAGATGTCGGGTCCCAAGGGCAGCATCACTGTTGTTGGCGACTACAAGAAGTCGCTCGAGTGTGCCCAAGATAGCAGCAGCCTCGCCGACGCCTTGGTGATTGCTGAGGAGAAGCGGCAGATTGACTGGCTCGTGGCCCAGGCTACCGAGCAGCCGGCGATTCCTTCTCCTCCGTCCCAATCGGTCGGCGAGGGCTCTTTCAAGCCGGCTAAAGAGACCAAGCAGGTCCCACTCGACCCTGCCAACCCGAAGCAGTGCGTCACCATCGGGGCTGGCCTCAGCCCCAAATAGGAAGGCGAGCTCGTCGACTTCCTCCGTGAGAATCGGGACATCTTTGCATGGTCCCCCAAGGACATGTCGGGTGTTCCGAGGAAGTACGCCGAGCACAAACTTCACGTACGACCGGATGCAAAGCCGGTGAAATAACCCCTGCGCCGCTTCGCCGAGGGGAAGGGGCGAACGATCGGAGAAGAAATCACCCGGCTCCTCGCAGCCGGCTTCATCATGGAGGTTTTCCACCCGGACTGGCTGGCTAACCCAGTCCTGGTGCTGAAGAAGAATAGCACATGGCGAATGTGTATCGACTACACTAGCCTGAATAAGGCATGTCCGAAAGACCCTTTCGCGTTGCCTAGGATAGATCAAGTGATCGACTCCACTGCAGGCTACGAACTGTTGTCGTTTCTGGATGCTTATTCAGGCTACCATCAAATCAAGCTGGATCCAGCTGATCGCCTGAAGACCATCTTCATCACGCCCTTCGGGCTTACTACTACACCACCATGACGTTTGGTTTGAAGAACGCAGGTGCGACATTCCAACGCTGCATGCAGCAGTGCCTACTGCCACAGATTGGCAGAAACATCCACGTCTATGTGGATGACATTGTCGTCAAGACGAAGCAGCACTTCAGCCTCCTCGACGACCTATGGGAGAAGTTCGCTAATCTGCGCGAATACAAGATCCGGCTCAATCCTGAGAAGTGCGTCTTCGGGGTCCCAGGCGGCAAACTCTTGGGGTTCTTCGTATCCGCCCGCGGGATCGAAGCGAACCCTGAGAAGATCAGCACCATCAAGCGGATGGTGCGGCCGGCTCGGATCCTCAACGTCCAAAAGTTCGCCGGCTGCTTGGCATTCCTCAGCCGGTTCGTCAGCCGGCTTGGCGAGAAGACCCTTCCACTCTACCAGCTCATGAAGAAGACGACAAAGTTCGAGTGGAACGACCAGGCGGACGAAGCCTTCCGCGACCTCAAGCGGGTAATCTCGAGCCTGCCAATCTTGGCAGCCCCATCTGAAAGGGAACCCATACTCATATACATTGCGGCGACCACTCGCATGGTCAGCGTAGTGTTGGTAGTTCAGCGTAAAGAGGAAGGCAAGGCCCTGCCAGTGCAGCGCCCTGTCTACTACCTTAGCGAGGTCTTGTCTGCCTCTAAGCAGAACTACCCTCATTATCAGAAAATGTGTTATGGTGTTTACCTTGCTGCAAAGAAATTGAAGCAGTACTTCCAAGAGCATGCCATCACTGTGGTGAGCACTGCTCCGCTTTCAGAGATCATGGGCAACCGTGATTCCACGGGCAGAATTGCCAAATGGTCCATCGCCATGGCGGACCATAATATTCGGTACGAGCCTCGCACCGCCATCAAATCACACGTCCTGGCCGACTTCTTAGTCGACTGGGCCGAGACCCAGTTCGATCCACCGCCTCCAGACTCCACGCATTGGCGGATGCACTTCGACGGCTCGAAGATGCGGACAGGGCTGGGAGCCGGCATCATATTGACGTCTCCAAAAGGGGACCAGCTCAAGTACGCTCTCCAGATCCATTTCGCCGCCTCCAACAACGTCGCCGAGTATGAAGCACTGGCTCATGGCCTCCGGCTTGCCAAGGAGACCGGCATCCGGCGGCTCATATGCTTCGGCTATTCAGACTTGGTGGTGCAGCAGGTCTCTGGCCAATGGGACGCCAGGGACGCCAACATGGCGAGCTACCGCTTCCTCATCCAGCAGCTTAGCGGCCCTTTCGAGGGTTGTGAGTTCCACCACGTTCCCAGGGCGGAAAATGAGGCGGCCGATACACTTGCGAAGATCGGCTCCACGAGACAGGCCATTCCAGCCGGCGTCTCCCTCGAGCAACTCCATAAGCCGTCTATCAAGCCATCTCCCAAGTCGGCATCAATCTTTGTACCGGCCGACTCTACGATACAAGCGCCGTCGGCTCCGCCAGTTATGCTGGCTGTGGACCCCACGTCGGCTGCGCTGGCGGCACCGACTCCAAATGCGGCACCGACTAAATCCACGGTGCAAGCGCCGTCGGCTCCACCAACTACGCCGGATGTGGATCCTATACCGGCTCCATTGGTCCCACCGACTCCAATGGCGGCACCGGCTACAACAACAACCCCGGCTCTGTCCGGGCTCGAATCCTCCCAGTGGGTGGACATCATGAAGGTAGACGGCGAGCCGGCTGCAGTAATAGCACCAGAGACACCATCAAGCTCGGGGGCTGCAGAAGCCTCCAACAGTCAAGACGAAGCAGAGGCAATCCTTGTGTCGGCTCCATCATGGGCTCAAGCCATTCTGCCCTTCCTTCTTCGTGGCGAGCTTCCTCAGAACGAGGCGGAGGCGAGACAGATCCAGCGCAGGTCCGCCGCCTACGCCATCATCAATCGCGAACTAGTGCGACGCAACGCGACCGGCGTGTTCCAACGCTGCGTCGAATCAGAAAAAGGGCAGGAGATCCTCAGAGACATCCACCACGGGGAGTGTGGGCATCACGCCGCCTCCAGAACCCTGGTGGCCAAAGCATTCCGCCATGGATTCTACTGGCCCACGACCCTCGAGGAGGCCGTGGATCTGGTGGACAAGTGCGAAGGCTGCCAACGCTTCAGTGCACACAACCACATGCCGCCTTCGGCACTCAAAACCATTCCCTTATCCTGGCCATTCGCCGTCTGGGGACTGGACATGGTTGGGCCCTTCAAGACGGCTCGCGGAGGGATGACACATCTTTTGCTAGCCTTCGACAAGTTCACCAAGTGGATCGAAGCCAGACCTATCAAAAAGCTTGACGGCCCCACTGCTGTCAGGTTCGTCACAGACATCTCTGTCTGATATGGCGTTCCCCATAGCATCATCACCGACAATGGCACCAACTTCGCCAAGGGCACCCTGGAGCTCTACTGTTCCAAGGTAGGCATCCGGCTCGACTTGGCTGCAATGGCACACCCTCAGTCGAACGGCCAAGCAGAGAGGGCCAACGGCCTGATCCTAGTCGGCATCAAGCCAAGGCTGATGGCACCACTGGTCAGGTCAGCCGGCTGCTGGATTGAAGAACTGTCGGCTATGCTATGGAGCCTCCGCACCACGCCCAACCGGTCGACCGGCTTCACTCCATTCTTTCTGGTATATGGGTCTGAGGCTATTATTCCCACGGATGTCGAGTTCGACTTGCCTCTGGTCACCCTATACACAGAAACGGAGGCGAAGGAGGCCAGAGAAGACGGTGTGGATCTCCTCGAAGAAGCAAGGGACCTGGCTTTGAGCTGGACGGCCATCTACCAACAGAAGCTGAGATACTACCATAGCAAAAAGATCAGGCCTCTCTCTTTCAGGGAGGGAGACTTGGTCCTCATAAGAATCCAACGCACTGCCGGCCAGCACAAGCTCTCATCCCCCTGGGAGGGACCCTTCATCATCAGTAGGGCGCTGCACAACAACGCTTACTACCTGATTGACGCCCAAAAGCCAAGGAAGCGCAAGAGGGACGACTCCGGCCAAGAAACGGAACGTCCATGGAACGCGGCGTTGCTTCGCCCGTTCTATTGCTAAAAGGCAAAAGTCAAGCAAAGGAAACAGCATGCACATGTATCTTTCTCCCTCTTCAGGAAACAACAAATGCAATAAAAAGAGCATGCTTCATGTTTATTTTTATTGAGAATTTCACTCAGTGTACGCCCTCTGACACGCTTCATTAAGCTCGGGGGCTACACCGCGTACAACCTCTTGCTGGCTTAATCAAGCTCGGAGGCTACGTAGCGCATGCCCCTTGCTGGCTTTAACAAGCTCGGGGGCTCGCTAGCCGCCCGGACGCCCTCCCTTGTAAATGAACACATAGTGTACCGGCTGATCCCTGGTCACCTTGTACGAGCCTGCGGGCTGTCTCCGGCCGCTCGGTTTGCGAGGTGACGCCAGGTCAGGTCGGATACATGCAAAGTTCGGCTACACTTGGGTCGTCGGCTCGAGCTGGCTCGATCATATATACGATCTCATTCAAGTCGGCCTCTGATTGGCTTATGTCTTGTTCTTTATGTCTTGACGGCTTCGGATAAGAGAAGTCAACCAGGAATCAAAAGACAGGATCATAAGACAACACGCTTGGCATACGAATATAATGTTGAATATATACATTCACAAAAGCATTGGCCCACGGCCCACGTTCATTACATCCCTCCGGGGGTAGAATAAAACACAAAATGACACTGGTTACGGGACTGCGGCCTCATTGGTCGTCTCGGCCGCTGCTCCTGATGTGGTAGCATCACCGCCTCCGGCTGCTCCCAAGGTGGTTGCGCCGTCTCCCTCGCCGAGGCCGCCGGCTCCGTCCACACCGGAGTCGGCGTACGCCGCACCGCTGAAGGCGGCAGCAGATTCCACAGCCCGGACCGCTTCGTCGGAGCTGCCGTCGGAGTCATAGGGCTGAAGGCCGTGCAGATCTTCAGTGATCACACCGCCATCTTCACCCTGCTCCAAAACAAAGTCGTCCCAGGCTGCATACTCGGAGACGATGCTGGCTCTCACACGTAGCTCCTCCTCCATGCCTTGCAGCTCCGCCTCTGAGTCGTCGTGCTGGGCAGCCAGCTTGCCCAAGTTCAGGTTCCGATACCATGACTTGGCCAAGCGTAGGGCCATATAAGCCCCAGACCGCGCGGCAGAGGAACGCCAGGCATCCAGGCGCTCTCCACCCACTGCAAGCCAGCAAGCGAGCCGGCTCATGGAAGCCAGCTCCATGCCTTCAAGCCACAAGGCCGCCACCATCAACGAGCCTGCGACCTGAAGTTGAGCCACAGACTTGCCCAGGGCGCGCAGGTGGGCCCGAAGGCCCACCCCAATCTCCTCCACGCTCCAGCCGGAGGTAGTATCTACCTCCTGCCCGGCCGAGCGCCGCTCCTCACGGCACACCTCGACGGCGGTGTCGGTCACGATCTGGGTCTCGGGGAAGAGATCTGGAGTGACGGCAACCAGGATGTAAGAGCACAACAAAAGGAGGAGACGGCAAAAAGACCAAACATAAGACAAGGAAGAGAGACCCACGATGGAAGGCGTTGTCGGTCTCATGAGAGACCTCGAGGACCTCGCGCTCCCGCACCTTACTCGCATGAGTAAGGCGGGCAACTTCCTCCTGGAGGGTCGCCGCAGGCTCTAGAGCCTTGGCCAGCTGCGTCTGCTTCTGGACAAGGGCCTCATATCCTTCTCCCTCAAGGCGGCGTCCTTGAGGTCCACCTCCTTGAGGTGAAGCGATGCAAGGCGGTCCACGTCGGCAGAGTAGGAGGCCTCCTTCTCCTGCAGCGTGGCCCGCAACCGCTCCAACTCGAACCGGCCGGCCGCCTCGAGCTCCTTCTTCTCCGCCTGAAGAAGGTCCAGCTGCTCTTGGAGCCGGCCGCCGGCGTTGCGTAGGGCGTCACGCTCCGCGGCGACCTCGCCCAGCCGGGCTTCAAGCTCGGCAATCCGGCTATCGGCCCCCAGGTGCTGGGTCCGTAGCTCGTTGTATGCCTGTACCTGAGCATCATAAAGCGCCTGCCAAAAGAGAGAAAAAGGGAACAGGATTAAGATTCGACCTGGTTAAAAACCTAACCAGCCCGATTCTCGGGGGCTACACCCAGTGGTTGCGCTAGCGCGCCCCCACTGAAGAAAACTATGCAGGGAAAAGGGCCTCCAAGAGATTCGGACAGGTCGGCAATCGACCCGCCCGATTCTCGGGGGCTACACCCAGTGGGTGCGCTGTCGCGCCCCCACTAACGCCAAGAGAAGAGAAAAAAGTACAAAAAACCAAAGAAGGCAATGCCTACCTGGGTGCGGGCTTCCAGGCGCTCCATGTCGCTGCATACCACGCGGGCCGACTGCTCCACCTTCGAACGGCTGCTGGAAAACATCGTCACCAGCTCCGGTACGCCGGAAAGAACGGTGCCAGCGGGCAGTCACACGCGGGCCAAGTTCGCCGCCCGCCATGTCCTCATAGGCCGGCTCCTAGCCCGGCCCTCGGCTCTTGGCATAACAAGGCCGTGCTGAGGAACGACGATGGCGTCGGCTCCTGGTGCCGGCTCGACAGCCGGCTCAGGCGCCGTCCCGGCTGGCGCTACCTCCTCCGCAGGAGGCGGATGGGCCGCGTCCGGCGCATCCATGGTCGCCCCTGGGGTGTCAGGGGCCGTGTCCGGCGCTGCCAAGTCCAGCTCCGGCGCGTCGGGGGCCGCCTCGGCCCTGGGAGAGTCAGGGATTGCCTCCAGGTCCACTTGCGCCGAGGCTGCCGGTTCGGATGGCTGGGCCCCCTCGGTCCTTGGGGCCAGCCTGGAGGCGGCCTTGCTAGCTGGCTCCTCCGCACGGGCATGTGCGGAGGGGTCATGTCTAGCCTTCGCACGCTTCTCCACCGGCCTCTCGACCCGGCTGGGGCGAGGCTGACCCACGGCGGCCTTCCGCGCAGCCGTGTCCTACCGGCGCTTGGACTCTATCTTAAGCTCCCTCTGGGCAGCATCAGCTGCTGCCCAGCCAGCCCGCTCGGCTACGGAGGCGGCGTCTTCATCCGCATCCTCCGCCTCCCTGTCAAGCAAAGCTCCTAAGGAACAAAGCTCATCCCAAGATGGACAAAGGAAACGAGGAGGAAACCGTACCCCGCTACTACAGGGACCTGCCTCTGGCCACCAGCACGGCGCCTCTTGGCGCCGCCTGCTCGCTGCCCGGTTGGAGGACCCGGCGTCGGCCGCTTAGAGGCCGACCGGGAAGCTGTGGCACCCTTGCCCTTCTTCCCGGCTGCCTCGTCAGCAGCGGTCGCTCCGCCACCTTGACGCCGACCACGCGTCAGTGGTGGGCTGGTGACCTCCTCCACCTCATCAGAGTCTTCCTCGAAGGCTGCACCAGAACAGAATGAGGCTACCTCATCATCGTCCGTCCAGTCTGCTACGGCGGGCCGTGTGTACTCTCCAGACGGCTCGGTCCCTTCCGACTCTAGGGGATCCTCTGAGCCGGCGGAGGAGTCTGAGTGGGGTTCCATCGCGCCCTCGTCCTCAATCTCTGAGGCGTCGGACACCTCCACATCGGGAGCGGGCTGACGAGGGACCCCTGCAGGGTCTCGAACAACTACGAAAAAGGATTCGACCAAAGGCTCAGCAACGCCACCAGCTTCGAGACAAAATAACAGAGAAAAATGGAGTAAAGCTACCATCGGAGGTGGGTGAGCCCTGTTGAACGGAGACATCCCCACGTCCATTCCCCGCCCTCATCCATGCGGGAGGTGGAGATCAGGTTCACCCTTCGCGCTACAGCGCCCGAGGTGAACCTCTTGGTGGATAGTCGGCATGGATCAAGCCGACCGCTCATCTGGCAGACCAGATGCGGCCACCTCTGCAGAGACAGAATCCGGCGGACCACCATGGTGGCGAGAAGGTCGCGGCCGAGGAGGCCGCTCTTCTTCAAGATGTCGAGGTGGGAACAGATAAGCGCCACCTCAGGATGCGGCCTCGGAGTCTTCGCATCCCAGTTTCGCCGCGTCGGGGGAGCGATGGCGAACGGGGGCATGTTGAGGGCGTCCTGGGCCGGGTCGGCGCTCTTCGTGTAGAAGAAACCCTTCTGCCAATGCTTGATGGATTCTTGCAGAGGCATCTGGGGGAAGCCAGACTTCAGGCGATGATGCACCAACGCGGCCCCGCACGGCGTCATGGGGCGCGGCCCCTTGAGCTTCTCCACCTCGGATTTCTCCGTGGCGATGGATTGCTGCTTGAAGAAGAATAGGCTGCACCACAGATCGACGCGAGGCTCAATCCCCACGAAGCCCTAGCACAGGACCCCGAAGGCGACCAGCTGCAGTATGGTGTTCGGCGCCAGATGATGCGGCTGCAGGCCGAAGAAATGGAGCCATTCGGCGAAGAAGGAGCTAGCCGGGAGCCCGAAGCCCCGGTAGAAGTTCTCAACAAAGACCAAGACCTCTCCAGCGGCGGGTGCGGGAGCGGTCTCGGAGCTGGGGAGGCGCACCAACACTTGGGAGGCCGGGGGCAGCAGTCGATGGTGACGAAGTGCCTTGATGTGCCCCTCGTCGACGTCGCTGCCCAACCAGGCTCCCTGCAAGGACGCCTTCTGCGCCGACGACTTCTTCGAGGAAGAACCGTCGGCCATGGCTGCGGGTGGCGAGAGCTCGAAGTAGTCGGCGATGTCGCGAGGGCGAAGATGAAGAAGATGAAGGGCGCGAGCTCTTCTTCTCAGGACGCGGGGAGGAAGAGAGCGCGGATGCAAGGCGAGAAGAGGGGGTGAATGGCTTCCTCGGAACCCTTGCGTCCCATTTAAACCCCCATGAAGCGTCGTGGGGAGGGGATCTGGTGCGCACCGGGCCCCATTAATCCCGTGTATTACGGGCGGTAACGTTTCCCTAAGCCCAACCGCCGCGGAGTAAATCCGCAGAGGATCTCCCGCACGGAGGCCGAGGGGGCGTCGTGGCGGGACCCAGGGCCCTGGCCCGGTCCCGTCAGTAGTAATCGCCATCATTATGCCAGGCGGGGCCTGCCACGTGGCATTCTCCGAACAAGTTACGACTAGACCAAGGCGTCGCTTCGAAGCCACCCGGTTTCAAAGTCGGCGTCCTTCGCCGCGAATAGCGGTCAAAATATCAAGACAAATCAACAAGCCGGTGAGGCCGCCCGCCCGCAGGTGGCAGACCTCGCGAGCTTCGGGGACTACTGTCGGGGGGATAACCCCGGGGTAGGCTCATCAAGCCTATTCCTTCATTTCCGGCCCAATGGACATGGACGTATGAAGATTCCCAAGGCCCAAGTCTTCTGGCCTGCTAGGCATCACCTGCCGGCTAGAGGACGAGGCGGCCACCTTTCTGGCTGGCCAGGCAACCCCTGCCGGCTAGAATCCAGGCGCCTCCTCTTTGGAGCCGGCCTGGTCCCGCCAGCCGGACTGGAGAGGAGGCGACCACAATTAAGCCGGCTGGCCAAGCAGGCTAGCCGGCCAAGGATCACAAGTCACATCAGATCGTAGGTCAGGAAGAGACATCACGATTAAAGGTAGCTACGCGTCAGCAAAGGTACTGGATCAGGGCGCCCGGCAGGTACGAGCGTCGGCGGCCACGCCCCTGACCTACCCCGGCTCTGATCCATCACCTAGTATAGTGTCGGACCGTCACACTCCCACTCCATTACTGCACTCGGCGTGGGGAACAGTGGAGGCGGTCGTACTACCTGCCCATGAAGAATCTCGCAGGACGACGCTTGACGTACAGCGCGTGCTCAGCTTCAACCTTACGCGAGAGCCTCATTGGCCAGCCGGCGGGTCCCACACGCAATCAAGACCATGCAGCCGGCGGGCCCCCCATCGACAAGACAAGACCCTTGTGGGGCCCTGGCCAGCCGACGAAGCTGCCAGCCGGGTCCCACACTTGTACCCTTTATCCATATTGTAGGCCGGCGGGTTCGTCTATAAAACCCCCCGGTCGCCCTCCATGCAAGGGGGCCGATCATTCACCAGTCATTCAACACCACACATTCACCAACCACAGAGAGAGAGGTAGAGACGAGCCGGCTGCTCCCCTCTTCCTCCTCCCAACACATCTCCAGGAGCGACATTGTACTCTGTTCCTATACATCAAACACTCCGGCAGGATTAGGGGTATTATCTCTACGGAGAGCTCTGAACCTGGGTACATCGTGCGTCCCATGTGTGTACCAACCTCGTTCCCAGCGCCCACCTTTGTCCCTTCGGTTCTCACCGACTTTAGCCTGCCTATGGCATATGTTGTGAGTATTCACCGACAATTGTAGTATCACCGTGTTCTTCAGTGAACATATGATAGTTGTCATCGTCATCTTCTTCTTCATTGTCTTCCATCATAACCCCTCTATCTCCGTGCATGGTCCAACAATAATATGTGGGCATGAAACCTCTCTGAAGCAAGTGGAGATGAATGACTTTCGAGCTAGAGTACTCCTTCCCGTTTCGACAACCAACACATGGGCAAGGCATAAAATTATCCACTTTGTTTGCCTCAGCCACATCGATAAATTTATGCAGGCCTGCAATAAATCCGGAACCGCGTCGTTCGCCGTACATCCATCGCTTCCGTGCATCGATCTGGCATCATACATGAAAAGTGAAATGACCACCGTACATTGGCACATGCAATATTTTTGTATCAATTACACATGAAGAAGGTTGCTAACCTCGATCGAGGTTACCATTTTGTGTGAACTTTAGTGTGACTCGGGCATTAATTAGTCCCGGTTTGTAATGTACTCTGAAGTGCGCCGGTCACCGTACATCCATTAGCGGTTCATCTCTATTATGAAATTAAGTATATCAAAAAAACCATTGCAAAACATCATGAATAAAGAAATGACCAAATTAATACAAGTTAATCATCACATTAAAACCAAAGCTCAGTAGTGATCAAACGTTATTATTGCAAAAATAAATACATAAAGTTCTCTCATAAAACAACATACAACTATGTAAAACATTTAAATGCAACAACAAATGCGATCAAAATCGTAACTAAGGTAACAATTGACCCAACAACATAATGATACCAAGCCTCTTTATCAATGGCATATTTTCTAATATTCCTAATCTTCAAGCGCATTTCATCCATCTTCGAGCGCATTGCATCCATCTTCAAACACTGTGCATCCATCTTCAACAACATCACATCGATCTTCATCTTGCGATAATCGATGACATCGGCGACGTGCAACTCCAGTTCCATATTCTTGTCCTCAATTATTTTTAGTTTTTCCTTCAAGTATTTGTTTTCTTTTTCAACCAAATTTAACTTCTCGAGAAGAATTTCTATGTGGGTTGGAATTTCCGGTTCACGTACCACCTAGATTAAAAAATATATGTCCCGTTGGTCGTCATAATTGTCATAAACAATAAATAAAACAAATAGTTATAAAAGATAATATATATCACATCCGAATCATAGACAGGACGAGGGCCGACGGAGGCGGATACCAAAACCATCGTACTATATAATAACAAAAAACAATAAAAGTAAGTAATTTATACAAGTATGTATCTAAATCGTACAAGTAAGAATATTTTTTTTCCTTTTAAAAAGAAGACAAGAACAAGAGGCTCACCACGTGGTGCTCGCGACGAGATCGGCGCGAGGCGATCGACAACGGTGAGGACGGGCACGGGACGGCACCCTACACATGTGCAGACTCTAAGAAGTTAATTCGAGCATTTTAAATGAGCTAAACTAGCAGTGACACATGAAAGGATGAAGTAGCTAACCTTTTAAAACACTTGTGGAGTTGATGCACGGCCAAACGTAGACAAATATTGAGGAAAATGGAGTTTGGAGAGGAGAAAGCTTACTAGTGTGGCTCGGACATTTCATCGAACACGTCAAGTGCATGAACTAGAGTGGCAAGGGTGGCATATGGCATGGGCACACTTCAGCCAAAAAACAGAGGAGTGTGGGCAGGGGCGACGGTATATATAGGCAGAATTTTAGTCCCAGTTTTTGTCTAAAACCGGGACTAATAGCCTACACTTTAGTCCCGGTTCGTGCCACAAATCGAGACTAATGATCCGCGGCACGCCACGTGGCAGTCGGTGGATCTTTAGTCCCGGGTTTTTCCCTGAACCGGGACTAATGAGGTGAACCGAACCGGGACCAATGTCTGGCATTCGTCCCGGTTTTGGTTTAAACCAGGACTAATGGTCTTTCGGCCCCCTTTTTCTACTAGTGGTCGATATGTTAGTCAAGCGCAAGTTTGAGTTTTTAGGTCTTTGATTTGACAAATAAATCATGTATAATATGCCATAAAAAATATATGGTTAGAAATTACATTTGACAACGAGTCTATAAATATATTTTCTATAAAATATAATATGGATGAGAGGTAGTATATTTTTTAGTTAAATTAAAGACCTAAAAAATCCATGTCCGAGATATATAAACCGAACCGATGGAGGAAGTAGCAGTACTTTATGGTACAAACAAACAGAAAGGTAGGTAGAGCTGGCTTAGCCGGCAGCAATGTCCCCGACAGGGCGTGCTCGCTCCAACCTGCCGTTGGAGCTTTGACAATGGTCGCTCCAACTGGAGGCTGCTGGATATATAACAAACTTAGTTCAGACTGGAGGCAACCAACCGTCCCAAGGCCCAAACTATTTCCAGACTAGAGGTTCCGGCCTATAGTCACACCAACAATAAGATACCATTAGCGGATAAATTCACGGTTTTGATTCTTTTTGTTAACTTTAGCCTGATCTGATCCCATATGTGAAAAAAATTCGGATCTAACCATTTTTTCTACCGTTATCGGCTATGACGGTAAACATACACACCCTACCGCCACAGCAATGGCGGTAGGGGTCAAGTTAATGCGGATGGTTTCTTCGGGTTAGCAAAGTCGAACGATCCTATGATCACTGTCTATAGCGGTAGGATGTGTATACCTATCGTCACAGCGGATGACATTAGAAAAAAGGTCAGATCCAAAAAAATCACAAACAGGATTAGATCGGGCTAAAGTATGTAAAAAAGAACAAAACAGTGAAATAGTCCACCATTAGCAACGCGAGTCACACACACAAATAAGGAATTAATCTGTTACTCCCTCTGTCTCGGTTTATAGGGTATACGCGTAGTTCTAAGTTGATAATTTAACTAGCTAAATATGCATCATATGTGATGAAAATTATAAAGTCGCGATAACTTCACGCGTGTGGTAGAAGCAACAACAGCTCACACGCCTAATGATCAAAGGTTACGCATGTCACCGCATGCATGTACAAGTGATGAAAGTGATGATGTTATCCGGAATCTTTTGTCTTTTTAATTTTTTAAACTGTTTTATCTCTTAAATAAAAAAATTCAATTAAAAAAACCGTTTTCACCATTAAATCCGTCGACACGAGATCTTCGAAACTAGATCTCATATTGATATGTTTCGACGACTTTTTTTAAAAAAGTTGCCACGTCCATTATACATAAATTGCCATCATAATTATACTAAAGTTGTCACGATATATTTCAACTATTTTTTCTTTGACGTTTGAAGTAAACTTTGACATGTTATAAAAAAGAAATTAACGAACTAAACTTGCCATGATGAATTACTAAGATTTTCCATGGTCTATAAAATAATTTCGACATGGTTCACAAGTAAAAAAGAAACATATCGTTAATTACTTTAAAAATTCATGGTCACTCGTTCAAATTTATCATGAACCATAAACTAAAATTGTCATGGTGAATTACTTAAATTTACCATGATACATGCACTCAAATTTATCATGGTTCATACAAAAAATATTTTTCATGTTCAATATACTTAAATTGTCATGGTTAAAATAATAAAATTGTCATGGTCTATAAACTCAATTTATCATGATGAATTACTAAAAACCGCCATGATTCATGAATTAAATTTTCCATGGTTAATTACCAAATTTTGCCATGGCCAATTAATAAAAATTACCATGAGAAGTAATTGAAATACAATGATAGTTTTAAATCTAAAAGAAAAAACTAGATGAAACATGTTGTGACAACTTTATTATAAACACTATGATAACTTCTATGTAACCATGTGGCAACTTATGGCTCAAAAAAAGTTAACTTCAGTGTAACCATGTGGCTACTTATCGGATCTAATTTTAGAAATCTTATTGAGACGGATTTAATGATAAAAACAGATTTTTAATTGAATTTTTTTATTTAGAAGATAAAACATTATTACATTTAAAAAAATTAAAAGATCCCATTAATGTTATATATTTGATGTGACAAAATGAATGGTTATGAAGACATGTGAACCATGTAGCCTCATGCCACAAGTGTGATCGTTATCTAAAATTATATGCTTAGAAACTACATCCTTTTTAAGAATCTAGCGATACATTTTTTTATGACATATAATGCACATTAGTTAGTCAAATCAATGACCTAAAACCATGCATATGATATGCCCTGTAAACTGAGACGGAGGGATACTCAGATCGCACTGATCATCTCTCTGTATTATTTTTCTATACCAACTCCTCATTTACAATCATCACACAAGATAGAGACCGTGTTAGGTGTATGTATCGTTTTCTATACGCCTGTTCGGGACACATGAACGAATCGGACTGGAATCAGTTTACTTCCCACGGGGACAGCTGGGATTTCCCTCAGATAAAACACCACCTTCTCCAACGTGGCCTAAGCTTATACTACTGTACTATTCAAGAGTTTGAGGCATTAGCGAGATCAGGAAATCAGGATGTAGCCTTCATCACTGGAAGCCGCAGCCGAACTAGGCGACAGGCCGTGCCGGCTCAGGCCTTCCCTCACTTTCCCATGCTGCTCTGCCTCGTGCTGGAACATCGAAACAAGCTGCTGGAGCTCTAGCTTCCGCATCTTCACCTTCTCACTCGTCACTGGGTTTGTCAACCCAAGGTACATCAACCCGACACCAACAAGGACGATCCCGAGGAAGAAGAGAAGCCCCGCGAACAGCCCAAAAGCATAAGGAGTGTTCTGAGCTCCCGGTATGCCATCCACGTTGATTCCAAAGAGACCAGTGATTATGGAGAGAACTATGCCCCCACCGCCGAAAATAGCCAGGTTGTGGGTGATACGAAGGCTTCTATCCTGTAGAACGTTAATTTTTGTGACTATCAGTTTCAAATTTAAAACTACCTCAAGAACAAAGGAACGGCTAAGCTAATGAAATCTACCTGAAGAGCACAGGAATAGCTAAACACTAGGCCTCTGTTCCTAAATATAAATCTTTCAAGATATTTCACTAGCGGTCTACATACGGAGCAAAATGAGTGAATCTACACTCTAAAGTATGTCTATATACATTCGTATGTAGTTCACTAGTGGAACCTCTAGAAAGACTTATATTTAGGAACGGAGGGAGTAGTTTGTTGAAAATGCCATGCCACAGAACTTGCGTACCTGTAACCATGCACGAACAGTGCTCTGCATAACATCCTGGATAGTGAACAAGCGGCCACGGACAGCTTCCTGCTCCTCCAACATCTCCCTTGCAGACTTCCTCTCTCTCTCTAAAATGATTCTTGTGGCACTTCCCCTCAAATGCCGGAGAAGCTCAAGTATGATCTCTTCCCTTGCATGCAGTGACCATTTAACCCTGATCACCTGTAGCAGCCATGTTATGTTCTTATAAATTCAAGATCATAATATCAACAGATAGAGAATAGCATGCATGAACGCTGTGTGTGAAAGCTTCATCATGTTAACCATATGTTAAAGTTTCCTTGCGGCATCCAACCAGAACCTGATCCTATTTTGGATTCATCTGATCCAACTGTTGTATTATAAATAGTACAGGCACGACGGCCGATCCACTA
Organism: Hordeum vulgare subsp. vulgare; assembly: GCF_904849725.1. Lineage (NCBI taxonomy): Eukaryota > Viridiplantae > Streptophyta > Magnoliopsida > Poales > Poaceae > Hordeum > Hordeum vulgare. Next base: position 414,625,259 of record NC_058520.1, on the reverse strand, counting down.
TGTTGGTGAGCAAATATTCAAAGGGTATTTTCATGATAGGAAAAAGTAATAAAAAAGGGAAATGGGGTAAGATAATTACCTGTGTTGCTAACCTCCTGATTTCTTGATTCAATATGATGCTGACTAGGTTCAGATCTTCACTATTTCTCCTGTAAATTGATTTCTTTAATATGTTACCATTCGATTGTTAATTTAATCTGTAATAAAATCATTCCATATAAGGGCACTGACATCAATTCAGATAAATGTTCTGGGAGTTCAAACATGTTCGTTCAGCTTTCTTACCTATTCACAAACTTCAATTCAATTTCATCTGCTTCCCCAAAGACATATTTACGGAATAATCTGAGAACAGCATAAACACATGTTATACACCTCTAGAGTACCATTATTTTGGGTAAACAGCGGTATTATATATAATAATAATGACAGTTGCAGAAGACCCAAGATGAATAAGAAGATTACCCCCTCCGCTCCTGAATAAATGGTATTAGTCTCACAAGCACTACTATTTCTAAAGGACATTAACTGCTGTGCACTAGCAGTTCCAAGGACGATTAACTAATCGTACATCTTTATTCAATCCAAAGGACACGTTGCACCGTGTGGCATTGAAAGCAGAATGACCATGTTAACCAGAAGTTCATTACATTAGTGAATGTCTGAATGAGGGGAATTTGGTCTTCCCAACACTTGTTCTTGGTTGAAGTACAAAATCCTTGAATGGCACGCATTTGGAACGGAGAGTAGGTCTTTGGTACATATCGAACTTACAAGTAAATACATCTTCTATGAGAAAAGAATCTATTGGAGTCTCATCTCAAAAGCTATCTTATAGCAAATTCAACGGAAGATTTTATTTTAGAAAATGGAAGTATCTATTAACCTCGGTCTCTGCATCCTAAGATGTTGAGCTTATTGATGAGGATGAATCCCACAACCCGACACAGTTAGAAAAATGGAAGTGATGATAAAATATCAAAAGTACCTGTCATCCCATCGCGAAAGACGACTGACCAAATGTGCTATTACTTCATGAGCTGATCTGGGTGTTTGACTTCCACCAGAAATGAGCAACTCCTGGACAGATTCCCATAAGCCTCTTAAGATAGATATTTAAAGCACTAAACTTCAACTTTTTAGCCGAAAACGAAAACTTTAGTTGATACCTGCACTTCAGTCACTCCTAAAACATTTACGTTGGTTGAAGGGCCTTTCACATGCATTGCAGTTAAAAGAAAGTTCTGCGCCTGCCACGATCTGAGTACAATTGGTATGTCTTCCTCTTCATGATTTGGATCCCCGACTGATTGACCAAGAAGCTCAAATAACAGTCCTCCTGCAACTCTAACTGGAACCTGAATAGCAAACACAGACAACCTCCATGATAAATATGATAACCAGATCATATCAACACAGCATATGCAAGACATCGTAAGTAATGAACACATCATCATCATCATCATCAGAGTAATTATCTTATTTGTAACATGTGATGAGGTAGATAAAACATACTGAAGACAGCATTTCCCAATATAGGTTGACAAACTACTATCTGAATCAGCCATTATAATTTGCAAAGAGAAAAAGGTAGAACAGTTCGACAACAACATTTAGATTTTCCTACTTCCCATATTGTTCATGCACAGTTATCAGAAGAAGAGATGCGTACAATTCATAATGGAAAATGTTTTAGCAATATTTTCAAACATAGGACACTTGCTATTGCTCATGAGTAGACACCTACCAAAAATGTGAACCCATGAAAACAAACACTAAAGTTGCTTGACTTCGAGTTACTATTGCATTTATTTTTATAACAAGAGAACTTGTTAAACATAGACCACATGCGATTTGCGGATTGGTGTTGGGCATAGTAGATGGGAGTCGATGTAGTCTTGATTGTAATGGCGTCTGATGTATTCCAAGTGTTATTTACTTTCCTCCTGAGCTGTAGAAGTAGCACCAGCGAAAGCTCTTAAACCATGATAAATCTAGGATGAATTATATAGTTACATTCCAGCTAGTCTGAACCACCCAATTAGGCCAGCACATGATTGATACGTCACCAGAACATTCAAGGAGAAAAGGTGTCTGTCATGATAATTTGTTAGGCAAACAGGGTCTGAACTCTGAAGCAATGAGATAATTTTTACATGGAAAGCACAGGCGATCAAAAGATTGCGGAGATGTGTTGGGTGCTCTCTTCAGAATCAATAGTTGGTCATCAGTGCATTTGGGAGAGTTTGCATAAGAAACAATAACTTAACACAGTTAGTTAAAAAATGTTGAACCTGAAAGAAACATCAAAGAATAGCTATATCGATATAAAATTGCAGGGAGAAAATGTGCAAGCAGAAATGAGAATGAGAAAGATAACCTCATAGAGAAGGTACTTCATCCGATCGCTTATCAGCCGGCTTTCATCTCTCAGTGCAGTTCTGATAGCTGGATGCATCCAGTGAGCACTACTCAACCATGCATCAACGGAAGGATGGCCTGCTGTGACATGGAACCACCATGTAGGCCCACCAGGACGCAGCCAGTACGGAGCCGCAACATCGGCTACAGTGTAATCATCCTCACTGTCGCTAATCGGCACATGTTCATTCTCCCAGCTAGCATCTGACTGAACCCTCTGGCTCAGCTCGGCAATCCTTGACCATCCAATCGGCACCCACTTGTGATCATGAACATCTCCAGCATGTGATGGCCTATCCTTGACCGCAAAAGGATCGATACCAAGATCCGCCTGGCCAAGCAATTCCACCACGCCTCCCTCATTTGGTGCAGGGCTCACAACGCGATGCCCATTCCTGGCTGCTTGGTTCTTCATGTGCGCGAGATCTACCTTTGGCAGCGATTTGTGATGAACCAGCTTCCTGTGACCCTTGACGAGCTCAAAAGCGCAGATGAGGCCATCGGTCCAGAGCTCGCTCCCCGGAACGTGCTCCTTGACCAGATTTGGCTTGGTGCCACCGTCCTGCGCCTTGGAGTTGGACATGCTGCTGATCTGAGGAGGCGGCTGCCCCTCCACGCCAGCCATGCCCCCTCCCAATTCTACCTGCTTGCATATGGGTTCAGCAGGGGATACGTGAGAGATGCCAATACTGATTTCTCGATGTTACAAGTATGTAAATTGTACTCCCTCCGTTCCAAAATCCTTTTAGAGATTACATTAAAAGACTACATACAAAGCAAAATGAGTGAATCTCTACTCTAAAATATGTCTATATACATCCGTATGTAGTTCATAGTGCAACCTCTAAAAGGTCTTATATTTAGGAACGGAGGGAGTATTTAAGTTAGAGATAGAACAGGTTTAAACCATGTAATGACTTGTCCTTTGCTCCAATTCCCTCTCCCTCACATTGTACTCCGTATATACCACATACGAGGAGGTTTGAATCAAACAGACAACAAATATTGTAGGGTTCCATAATTTGCACGCTGGACACATACAAACGCAGCGCAATCAGTAAACATGTGTTCACGGGACGGGTTCGTTCGCAAGCAGGGGGGATGCGGTAGGCTAGGTGAAGCACATATTCGAGCGGATTAGGGCCTGCAAAATACGCCGGAACCAGATCACGGCACCGGCGGCTACGGCGCCGCTCGCTGCCGACACGACGCCGCGCCGGGATGGAACCTTACCTTTCAAGCTTGGCGGCGGGACCCCGACGATGGCCGCATGTGATAAGCTTGCGCGCTTCTTCCGCCTCCGCGCGCAAGTCCACTCTGGTAGTTCCGCGGACGGGAGAAGGAAGCGAAATAATTTCGAAACCAGCAGGGGGGAAGAGGGGAGGCGGGGGCGAAAGAATCACGGACGAAGGGAGGAGCGGCCGAGTGGAGTAGAGCGGGTGCTTCCAGAGAAAAGGGAGATGCCAATACTTATTTGCTTTGCCGCGACCACTCCTTTTCTACCAGGATCAGGATCTTGACACTAGTCTTCTTTGTTACAGTTAGCCCCCGACCGATTGCGGTATTAAAGCATCTCTAATAGGCCATTTAAAAATAGTTAGCCCCCTCTTTCCAAAAAAAAATACAATTTCGGTCGAAACAACAGTGCCTACTGCCTAGTTGATTTCCTAAAACTCGTTGTGTTCTTAAATTTCTTAAACGGCATTGAAAATTCATCCGTGAAATCTATATGTACAGTTTCGAAGGCAGTATACAGTTCAACCCGTAAATACGTATAGAGAAAAGGCGGGGGCGAAGGAATCGTGGAAGAAGAGAGGAGCGACTGAGTGGAGTGGAATGTGTGGGTGCTTCGCGAAAAGGGAGATGAAAATGCTTGATTTGCTTTGCCGCGACCACTCCTTTTCTACTTCCTCCGACGCGGTTTAAGAGCATCACTAGGAGACTTTGTAAAAAACCGATTCACAAAATACGTTTATAGTTTATACTAATTGGATGCACGTCCGTTGTCCCAAAACATTTTTATATGCAATAAGCTTTATGACATGTGCTTAACGTACGGTTTACCTAAACGCGATAACCTCTAAGACATGTGTATAAGATTTAAGATTGCAATCCAACCAATATCGATGTATGTTCTTGCATCGCTTTAGAAACCATCACACATTCTTCAAATTTTCCTCCTCCAATACAAATGCTTCATTCTCAAATGCGCAAACATGAACAACGCACGGCATTGTATTTGTCCTCTCATGTTTTCATTCTATCTATGCAGAAGCCATCTACTCCTCCGACTTACCCATGACCTTGTGTCACGTCCAAGATGCGACCCTATCCTCAATTTAGCACGAAGGCCTCGTCAGGGATAGAAGTGCATCTCATCGTGTCGCAAGAATGGATATCGTTACAAGTACATGTACTGAAAAGAAGAGGTATATAACAGAGTTGGCTTACACTAGCCACAAGCTACATCAGAGTTACTTCAGTACATTACATAATCATCAAGAGTAAGAGCAGGGTCCGACTACGGACGAAATCAAACGACAAAAGAAGAATGACGTCCAAACTTGCTATCCCAGGCTGCCGGCCTGGAACCCATCCTAGATCGATGATGAAGAAGAAGAAGCAACTCCAAATGAACAATCAACGCGCTCGCGTCAAGTAACCTTTACATGTACCTGCAACTGGTGTTGTAGTAATCTGTGAGCCACAGGGGACTCAACAATCTCATTTCCAAAGGTATCAAGACTAGCAAAGCTTAATGGGTGAGGTATGGTTAAGTGGTGAGGTTGCAGCAGCGGCTAAGCATATATTTGGTGGCTAACTTACGAGTACAAGAAATAAGAGGGGGAAGATCTACGCATAACGGACGTGAACTACTGATGATCAAATGAATGATCCTGAACACCTACCTACGTCATACATAACCCCACCGTGTCCTCGATCGGAGAAGGAACTCACGAAAGAGACAGTCACGGTTACGCACACAGTTGGCATATTTTGATTAAGTTAACTTCGAGTTATCTAGAACCAGTGTTAAACAAAGTTTCCACGTTGCCACATAACCGCGGGCACGACTTTCCGAAAAGATTTAACCCTGCAGGGGTGCTCCAACTAGTCCATCACAAATTACCACAAGCCGCATAGAAACCCTCAATCACGAAGCTCGCGATCTCGTCGGATTCCCTAGTGGAAAACCTCAACTCTGAGATTACCCAAAGCATCACCGGAATCCCGATGCACAAGATATCTTGTCAAAGATAAAACTAATCCAGCAAGGCCGCCCGACGTGTCGACGATCCCGATAGGAGCCGCGTATCTCGTTCTTAGGACACGGCGGATGGGTCACACTAGGAGAAACAAACCTCGGGTTGCCCCGCGGTGGCCCCGTAGTCTCCAATTTGGACCAACACTCATGAGGAGCACTGGCCCAGGGGTTGATTAAATTTCCTCGGGTGCCGGCGGGTCCCTATGCATTATTATTAGGTTATTAGGCAAATGTAGTACCAAAGTTGGGCCTTGCGAGACCAGTCTTAATCTAAAACGAATTATCAAGGGGGTCCCCATAACAACCCCGATCGTGTTAGGAGCGCTCAATTATGGAACATAACACCGGTAGCCGAAAAGTAAGGGGGCAAAGGTGGAACAAAATACCAGGCTAGAAACGCCGAGCCTTCCACCTTTTACCAAGTGTATAGGTGCATTAAATTAAATAGCATTTAATATGGTGATATAACAAGGAACCCATGCTTTCACATGGAAGCATCTGCACCTGCAACTAGCAACGCTAACACAGGGTTAAACAAGCAGTAACATAGCCAATCAGTGGTTTGCTAGATTGAACAGGTTGATGGTTTTCATGGCATTGTTGAGAGGCTGATATTTAACATGTGGTAGGCAACGAGACATAATCGATAGCATAGAAATAACTAGCATGGCAATGATAGTAATGGTATCTAGGGAAATGGTCATCTTGCGTGAGATCCCGCTTGGAAGAAGAATGCCTCCGCGAAGCAGACGAACCGACGTAGTCGAACGGGTCCTCACAATCCGGCACGCTGCGGAACTCTATCGAGACGAAGCAAACCGGAAACACAAATCAACACACGGAATTCACCACACGATGCACAACACAAATGATGCATGAGCAGCTGAATACATGCAAGTCACGGCATGATAAATCACACAATCAAACACTACACATTAAGTGAAGTTCAATATGCAACAAGTTGCATATTGACGAAACTCCACGTTAATTATTTAGTTCTATCCCGATTAGATACACGGCAATATAAAATGTGGTTAAACATGGCAAGAGGTGAAGCATAATTAAACTACCTATCTAGGCATTTTAAATGAGGTCAGAAACGACATATAGCATCTCCGAAACGACCTCACATGTTAATTTATAATTCTGTCCAGATCTGAACTAACACATTTAATTAGTTGTTAAACAGCAAAACAAATAGGTTCACGTGATTCTACGCGTCATGGAAAGCAATCTAGACATAAAGAACATCTCCAACGGAGCTACGGATCAAAAGTTACAAGCACCGCAAGATATGATGGCATGAATGCAATATGTGTGCAACGACGGTCACGTGCACTTCAAAACATACAACCAGCAAGAGAAAATGAAACTACACGAGATTCTAAGCAAGTTTCATGTAGGACACGATCAAATCGGAGCTACGGTTCAACAACTACGAGCAAAACAAGAAATGACTACAATCTGCCAAAATCAGCCACATAGCATTTTCTACGCCCCACAACTACGAGCTGCTCAACTCAAATATAATCAACCAAGGCATGTCACGAAAGAGGGCAAGAAGCACTACCACAAACAACTAACAACTACTAACATGGCAGCAAGGATCACTAGGGAAAGAAGTCACAAAATGACATCTCACACACTATTTCAGACTTAGTGAAAATTACACCTCATGAAAGTGCAGTTTTCGATCTGAAGCAATATTGACAGCAGAAAAATCATAAACTACAGGACTCCAAATGTCATGAAACTTCACAGCATGCTAGAGAAACACAAGGGCTACAATTAACTCCATTGAACCAACCTCAAAAGAGCTACACATCACAAGATACAAGCAAGACAAGACAACAACAAAATATAACAGATTCCAGACTTTGAAATATTTCAGCTCCTCCAAATCAGCACTATTTCTAGCAACTTGAGAGCAAGCAAACCACACCTAAACATGCATATCTATTGCAACTAAAAATACCAGGGGCTAGACTAAACACCCAAGAACAACTCTCTAGTTGACAACTTCGTCAAACGAAGCACGGAATAAATCCTACGAAATAAACAAAAGGGCATCACGGCAAAATATCGCGCGAACTAACTTACTCAAAAGCTAAAACTAATTGCACAGAAAAATCCCTACCCCGAAAACATATAAAATATATGGGGTTGCAACACAAAAATATTTCCACACACAAATGCGAGATAACGTCCTAAACACGAAAAATAAACTAGCGGCAAATCCCTACACGCAAAAATACAAATGACCGCTCTAAAATACATGCAAAAATGATTCCTAAAACATGGGCATTTCTAATACGGCATTCGGGCTATTCGAACGCGCGCGGAAAAATAACACGGGACCAAGACAATATAAACAGCACACATATCTAGGCATTCGGCACGCAAAACTACATCAAATAAAAATGCAAGTTGTAAATTCGTAATCTACGCGAAATTCTATACGAGATACATATCTAAATCTTCGCGATCCGACTTACGGATTAAAAGATATGGACGTTCTAATATTACTATTTTTCCTGAAAACTATCTAAATCGAAAACTCCAATAAAGCCTATTGGGCCGAAAGGGCAAGCGAAATATAATAAAATTGCGCTGGAGGTGGGGAATAGCCTCACCTGGGCCGCCAAGGGGCAGTGGGCCGAAGGGAATGTCGGTGCTGGCCGTTGGGGAGGCGAGGAGGTCGCTGGGCCGGCTCGAGATGGGCCCTAGCAGGGGATGGAGGCCGAGGCGGCGGCTTGGTGCTGGACCGAGGCCGAGGCCGGTCAACGCCACCGAAAGGAACGAGAGTTCCTCGTCCTTCCGATGCCTGACGAGGCCAGGACATGGCGGCGGGAGCAGATCGGCCGGCGTGCTGCAGGCGAGGCGGGGAGCCGAGGTGGCGGCGGGATCCGACGGGATCCGGCCCGTGGAGGCAGCAGGAGGGAGATCCGGCGGCGGCATAGCTCGAGGTCGGGCATGAGAACTCGGCGGCGACGCGGGCTTGGCAGAGGTTGCGCGGGTCTCCGACGAGCAGCGTGGATGCGGCGGCGAGGTGCTGCGCTCGGCTCTCCGGCGAGCTGCGCCGGCAGCGGGGCACGAGGACCTTGGGGCGACGCGGCAGGGGGGTGGGGGCTCACCACCACGGGCACGGGAGCACGAGGGTTGCGGTGGCGACGGTTCCGGGCCCGGCGGGCCAGCCGTGGGCCTGGCGGGCCCTGTCGGTGGGGAGGAGAGAGGCAGATCGCAGGGGGCGGCTGGTTCGGTTGGTGGGCACGGAAAACTATGCAGTGGCTAGGGTTTCCCTAAGGGGCGGTCTAGGGGTGTCTAAATAGGGAAGAGGGGCTAGGTTAGAGGGTATCTGGGGGGTTTTCGACCCTCCGATCGCGATCGTTCTGTCCGATCGGAGAGGCGGGTTAGGGTTAGCTGTGTAGAGTGGTTTACGGGAGACGAGAGGGAAAACGGGAGGCGCGGCAACGCAATTTAAAACACGAGGACACGTCCGACGATAGACCGAATACGGTGCCGCTACGGTCGACCGTTCGGGTACCAGACAGACTTCGATCGCGACGAAATTCGACAGGCGACCTAGCTATAACTAATCACGACCGCATGCCAAGTTTCACCCCGATCAGAGAAAGTTTTACGCACACTTTTGAAAACAAGATTTAAACGATGCCGCGGGCGCGTGCGAGTGCGGTCGGGCTCAGAACGGACAACGACGCGAACCGGCAACTAACAACGGATGCAAGTTTTGAAAACTAGCGGCAACGGAGATGCCGATGCAATGCTGATGATGCGCATGATGCGATGATGATGCGACAAAATGAAAATACCCACACGACGAAAACGGAAAAAAGGGGGATCTTCTGGAACGTCGGCAACGGGCTGTCACAACTCTCCTACACTACAAGAGGATCTCGCCCCGAGATCCAAGAATGAAAGGGGGAGAGGATGAGAAAGAACAAGAGGTAAAAACTTAGTCGCTTCTTGACAAACGAGTGAAAACCAATGATCCTTGAAGGTAGCAAAGAGATGAGGAATGATATGAGAAAGAAGCAAGAATTCACGGAAAATTTCGGCAGCACTTCGGTAGGAAAATGGGACAAAAAATTCGACAAGGTGGAAGAAATAGACAATATTCCCAACAAACAAGTAAATAGAGCAAGGGAACACCACGATCTTGACAGAACAAGATAATAGACCCAAAAGAGCAACATTACAATGCCTCCGGAACAATAGAATAGGAACTAGCTCATACGGAAGAAGAGAATGAAGACAAGAATGACAACTACTAACTCCAATGAACTTGGCAAGCATCCTTGCAAGAAGAATTGGACGAAGTTGTTGGAAAAACAACAACGAAAAGAACAAGATAGTAGTGGGCTTATGAAAATCATCTCACATTTATGAGGTGACAACCACCCACTAAAAGAAACAAGGATAGGTTAGGAGAAACAAGATATGAACAATTTCTTACACCAAGAGGAAACATTGAGAACTTGGATTAATGACAAGCACCATGATAGCAACAAACCATAAGAAAGCTTTAGGTGAAATCCAAACCAAGATAGCTCAATGAAGAAATCATGGGTTGAAATATGTCTCATGATCATAGAATTGGTGGTTTAATTATCTCATTCCTGAAAGAAAATCTCTTCGAGACTCCTACACTAACAAGAATGCTATAACACCACCTCAAAGGAAAAGGAAGAACAAATGCACATATAAATGCAAGAGAAAGGATACTTGAGATTCTCCAAAAAGAATCCTGAAGAACACTTGAGAATGAATTGAAACCTTGATGAACCACCATGAAGGACCTCCGTATACAAATGAATGATGCAACGATATGAAGGTAGAAAGGAATAAGATTATGACCTTGCCAAGATTTAGATGAAGCTTCACAAAGAGATACTTGATACAACTTAGAACTCCGGAAAAGAAATATAGGCACTTGAGAAAATAATTGATATCATGAGTCCTCCGGAAGAAGAATTCAGATTACTATGAACAACTTATTCCTCTAGAAATGAATCTTGGAGAAACAGAGAGAAAAACACCACTTGAAGCAAAATTGAAGGAAGCACCGGTTAGAATTCACAATTAAATGGGAACACCACGGATTAATGGAGATACATGAGAATGAAAATATCATGATCCACCTGAGAGAAAAATAGAACAAGGCACCAGAATAACTGAGGGACGAACGAAGAGACAACAATTGAGAAGAATTAGAGAACGAAAGCTGAAGGCTGAGAACGAAGAATCTTCTGAAATGATGGCCTTCGGAGGATCGAGAATGAAAACAATTCAGAAATGCACCGGATCGCAAGAAAAGGATATTCATGATTGACAACAATTAAGATGATGGCACAAAGCTGAAATGATGAATATCCAAGAGAATAGACCAAGATTGAGAGAAACACTCCTTCGGATTTGCAAGCTGAGAATGATGACGAGAAACAGAACCAAGGATAACTGAGACACTCCAGAATAAAGAAGAGTGAAAGGTTGAGCCAAATATGAGAGTTAATTCAAATAGATCTTGAAGAAGGGATATGACTGATGAAAATCATACTTACGTCATGGTTGACAAGATTTATAGATCTCCGGAAAAGATTAAAAGAGCCAAGAAAGATCCTGGGAAAGAGCCTGTGGGTTATGGGCCCACTCAAAGAAACCACCGTTAGAAAAATTGCTAGAAAGAGAGATATTGCACCGGTAAAAAGAAAACTAGATGAGGTTAGCACCTCGAAATAATTAAAGAATTGAGAACAATACGTGAAAACTAGATGAGGTTGTGTTCTTAAATTTCTTAAAGGGCATTGAAAATTCATCCGTGAAATCTATATGTACAGTTTCGAAAGCAGTATACAGTTCAACCCGTAAATACGTACAGAGAAAAGGCGGGGGCGAAGTAATTGTGGAAGAAGGGAGGAGCGGATGAGTGGAGTGGAATGGATGGGTGCTTCGCGAAAAGGGAGATGAAAATACTTGGTGCATGTTCGGGGATGGACTGCTCCAGCAACTCCGCTCCGTCGGAGGAGCGGCAGAACGTCCGCTCCGAAAAAATTACATTACGGGTCGTTCCGCTCCACCGCGGAGTCAGGAGCCGAAGTGTTTCCGAACATTCCCTTGATTTGCTTTGCCGCGACCATTCCTTTTCTACTTCCTCTGACGCGGTTTAAGAGCATCTCTAGGAAACTCCGTCAAAAACAATTCAGAAAATAAGTTTATAGTCTCTCCCTAATAATAAAGCAAATACGGTTTCTGGTTGTCCGTCGTGGCGTTTTTGCAAAAAAGTCACTCCTTTTTTGAGGATTCAACCCGCAGTCCCTGATAATTGGATATCTGAAAAAATGTTTCATACTTGCAAGAAAGCCCTTGCATTTGTAAAATTCCCACTCGTGATCCTTTGTTTGATCTTATCCTCTTTCCAGCCGCGACGGGGCGACGAGTGGCTTCAGCGAAAAAACGGAGGAGCAGAGAGGTGGCGAAGGAGATTGACCACGGAGGAGTGATACGTCTCCAACGTATCTATATTTTTTATGGTTCCATGCTATTATCTTGTCAAACTTTGGATGTTTTGTATGCCTTTTATATATTTTTTGGGACTAACTTATTAACTTAGTGCCAAGTGCCAGTTCCTATTTTTTCCATGTTTTTGACCCCTTTAGAGAGGATTTTGAACGGAGTCCAAACGGAATGAAACTGTCAAAAAGATTTTTTCCGAAACAGAAAAAGATCGGGAAGCCGGAGAATCAAGGCAGGGGGCCTGCAGGGACCCCACAAGCCCTCATGGCGCGGCCAGGGGGGCCCGCGCCACCCTGGCTTGTGGGCTCCCTAGGCCACCTCTGCCCTTGGTTTTGCGCCTATATATTCCCTAAAATCCCAGAAAAAATCAGGAGATCATTGAAAGTACTTTTCCACCGCCGCAAGCTTCTGTCTCCGCAAGATCCCATCTGGGGCACGTTCTGGTGCCCTGCCGGAGGGGGGATTCGGATACGGAGGGCTTCTTCATCAACACCATGACCTCTCCGATGAAGCGTGAGTAGTTCACCATAGACCTACGGGTCCATAGCTAGTAGCTAGATGGCTTCTTCTCTCTCTTGGATCTTCAATACAAAGTTCTCTATGATCTTCATGGAGATCTATCCGATGTAATCTTCTTTTGTGGTGTGTTTGTCGAGATCCGATGAATTGTGGATTTATGATCATATTATCTATGAATCTTATTTGAGTTTTTCTGATCTCTCTTATGCATGATTTCATATCCTTGTAATTCTCTTCGAGTTGTGGGTTTTGTCTGGCCAACTAGATCTATGATTCTTGCAATGGGAGAAGTGCTTGGTTTTGGGTTCATACCGTGCGGTGACCTCACCCAGTGATAGAAGGGGTAGCGAGGCACGCATCGTGTTGTTGCCATCAAGGGTAAAAAGATGGGGTTTTCATCATTGGTTTGAGATTATCCCTCTACATCATGTCATCTTGCTTAAGGCGTTACTCTGTTCGTCATGAACTCAATACACTAGATGCATGCTGGATAACGGTCGATGTGTGGAGTACTAGTAGTAGATGCATAAAGTATCGGTCTACTTGTCTCGGACGTGATGCCTATATGTATGATCATTGCCTTAGATATCGTCATGACTTTGCGCGGTTCTATCAATTGCTCGACAGTAATTTGTTCACCCACCGTATTACTTGCTATTTTGAGAGAAGCCTCTAGTGAACACTATGACCCCCGGGTCTACTGCACACCATATTTTCAGCCTTACACTTTTTACTTCGTTGCACTTTCCGCCTTCAGATCTCACTTTGCAATCAATCTTTAAGGGATTGACAACCCCTTTAAAGCATTGGGTGCAAGCTCTTTTGTGTTTGCACAGGTACTCTGGACTTGACGAGATTCTCCTATTGGATTAATACCTTGGTTCTCAAACTGAGGGAAATACTTACTACTCCTGTGCTGCATCACCCTTTCCTCTTCAAGGAAAAAACCAACGCAAGCCCAGTCTCCGTCAACGTGTCAATTTCTGGCGCTGTTGTGTTTTGCCGTAGCAGAAGAATTTCTGGCGCCATTGCCGGGGAGGATCAAGTCAAGAACTCATCCAAGTAAGTATCACAAACTCATCTCTTGCATTTACTTTGTTTGCCAGTTGCCTCTCGTTTTCCTCTCCCCCACTTCACCAATTTGCCTTTTTCGTTTGCCTTTTCCGTTTGCCTTTTCGTTCACCCTTTTTCTCGCTTGCTCTTTGTTCGCTTGTGTGCTTGCTTGCTTGTTGAAGTCACCATGAATGAAAACACAAAACTTTGTGACTTCTCGAATACTAATAATAATGATTTTATTAGTACTCCGATTGCTCCCGCCACTAGTGCGGAGTCATACGAAATCAATGTCGCTTTGCTGAATCTTGTTATGAAAGAGCAATTCTCTTGCCTTCCTAGTGAAGATGTCGCATCCCATCTTAATACCTTCATTGAGCTTTGCGTTATGCAAAAGAAGAAAGATGTGGATACTGATGTGATTAAATTGAAGCTTTTTTCTTTCTCGTTGCGAGATCGCGCAAAAACTTGGTTTTCGTCTTTGCCCAAAAATAGTATCGATTCTTGGGATAAGTGCAAAGATGCTTATATTTCCAAGTATTTTCCATCGGCTAAGATCATCTCTCTCCGTAATGATATCATGAATTTCAAGCAACTTGATCATGAACATGTTGCACAATCTTGGGAGAGAATGAAATTGATGATTAGAAATTGTCCCGCTCATGGCTTGAGTCTTTGGATGATTATTCAAATCTTTTACGCTGGCTTGAATTTCGCTTCTAGAAATATCTTGGACTCCGCCTCAGGTGGAACGTTCATGGAAATCACGTTAGGGGAGGCCACAAAGCTCTTAGACAATATCATGACGAACTATCCTCAGTGGCACACTGAAAGGTCACCTACTAGTAAGAAGGTACACGCTATAGAAGAAATTATCTCGTTGAGTGCTAAGATGGATGAGTTAATGAATTTGGTTGCTAGTAGAATTTCTCCTTTAGATCCTAATGATATGCCCTTGTCTTCTTTGATTTGAGAGTAGCAACGCTAGCTTGGATGTTAATTTTGTTGGTAGGAATAATTTTGGCAACAACAATGCTTTTAGAGGAAACTATGTTCCTAGGCCTTTTCCTAGTAACTCCTCTAATAACTTTGGCAACTCCTACAACAATACTCATGGAAATTACAATAGATCACCCTCTGATCTAGAGAGTAATATCAAAGAGTTTATCAACTCACAAAAGATTTTCAATGCGTCCATAGAGGAAAAACTACTCAAAATTGACGATTTGGCTAAGAGCGTTGATAGAATGTCTAGTGATATTGATGCTTTGAAAGTTAGATGTGCTCCTCCCAAGATCAATATGGATGAAACTTTGAAAGCTATGCGTGTTTCCATGATTGAGAGCAAAGAAAGAACCGCCCAAATTCGTGCTAGACATGAATGGCTTAAAAAGGCGTGTTCTCGTGATAAGAATCACGAAGATCTTAAAGTGCTTGGTGTGACTCCCATTGAATCTTTGTTTTCTTGTGTCAAACCTAATGATTATGGGGCTGGATATCAATCCACTTTGGTTGAAAAGTGCCCCAATGATTCGGAGTCCATCCATCTTGATGCTAAAAGCATTGAAAGTGGAGTAGAAGATATTAAAACTGTGAGTAGTAATGAAATACTACCTTGGATTTCAAGGAATTCAATTATGATAGTTGCTCCTTGATTGAATGCATTTCCTTGATGCAATCCATGTTAAACTCTCCACACGCTTATATCCAAAACAAGGCCTTTACCGATCATATCATCGAAGCTATGATAAAATCTCTTGAAAAGAAACTTGAATTGGAAGTCTCTATCCCTAGAAAGCTTCATGATGAGTGAGAACTTACTATCAAAATCAAAATCAAAAACTATGAATGTAATGCTTTGTGTGATTTGGGTGCTAGTGTTTCCGCGATTCCAAAGTCTTTATGTGATGTTCTGGGTTTTAATGAGATTGAAGAGTGTTCTCTTAATTTGGATCTTGCGGATTCTACTGTCAAGAAACCCATGGGAAGGATCAATAATGTTCTTATTCTTGCAAATAGGAACTATGTACCCGTGGATTTCATTGTGCTTGACATTGATTGCAATCCTACATGCCCTATTATTCTTGGTAGACCTTTCCTAAGGACTATCGGTGCTATCATCAATATGAAGGAAGGGAATATTAGATTTCAGTTTCCTTTAAAGAAGGGCATGGAGCACTTTACTAGAAAGAAAATAAGATTGCCTTATGAATCCATGATGAGGGCCACTTATGGTTTGAGCACCAAAGACGACGATACGTGATTCTATCGCTTTTATGCCTAGCTAAGGGCGTTAAACAATAGCGCTTGTTGGGAGGCAACCCCATGAATTTATCTTTTTCTTTCTGTTTTGTTGCGTCCACACCATCATAATTCTGTTGTGATTGTGTTTTTTGTGTTTATTTTTGTGTTTGATCCAAGCAAAACCTTTATGATTAGTCTTGGTAATGGTTGTTTGATCCTGCTGGAAAAAGACAGATACTTTTCGCTCACCAGATGATTTTTCATTTTTATTCAGAAATATCTTTTGAGTTGATTCTTTTTGCTGTTGGTTGATATGCCTTTTGCCGAGGCATTCGTAATTTTGCAGAATTTTTGAGGTACCAGAAGTATACAAAATATACAGATTGCTACAGAGTGGTCTGTTTTTGACAGATTTTGTTTTTGTTGAGTTGGTTGCTTGTTTTGATGAAACTATGGTTAGTATCGGGGAGTACTAGCTATTGAAAAGTGAGAATACAGTAGCCGAACACCAATATAGATAGAATTCAAGTTTGCTACAATACCAAAAGAGGTGGTAGTTTGTTTTCTTGTGCTAATGTTATCACGAGTTTCTGTTTAAGTTTTGTGTTGTGAAGTTTTCAAGTTTTGGGTGATGTTCTCATGGACAAAGAGATAAGGAGTAAAAAGAGCTCAAGCTTGGAGATGCCCAAGGCATCCCAAGCCAAATTCAAGGACACCAAAAAGCCTAATCTTGGGGATGCCCCGGGAAGGCATCCCCTCTTTCATCTTCAATCCATCGGTAACATTACTTGGAGCTATATTTTTATTCACCACATGATATGTGTTTTGCTTGGAGCGTCTTGTATCGTAGGAGCCTTTTCTTTTTGTTGTGTCACAATCATCCTTGCTGCACACCTTTTTGAGAGAGAGAGAGACATGCACTCATCGTGATTTTGCTAGAATGCTCATAGTGCTTCACTTATATCTTTTGAGCTAGATAATTTTGCTCTATGTGCTTCACTTATATCTTTTAGAGCACGGCGGTGCATGACTTGGTAGTTGGCTTATGCTATGAAAGTAGTCCCAAAGGTGATAGGTACCCAAAGAGGATACAAAAACCTCCATCTTCATGTGCATTGAGTAGAAAGAGAAGTCTTGATTCCTCTCAATTAGTTTTGAGACGTGGAATCGGTAATATTAAGAGTTATGTTAGTAGGGTGTTGTGAATCTAGAAATACTTGTGTTGAAGTTAGTGATTCCCATAGCATGCACGTATGGTGAACCGCTATGTTAGGAAGTCGGAGCATAATTGTGTTGGAATTATGCCCTAGAGGCAATGATAAATAAGTTATTATTATAATTCATGTATCAAGATAATCGTTTATTATCCATGCTATAATTGTATTGAATGAATTCTTTGATACATGTGTGGATACATAGACAAAACACTGTCCCTAGCAAGCCTCTAGTTGGCTAGCCAGTTGATCAAGGATAGTCAAGGTCTTCTGACTATGTGCAAGGTGTTGTTGCTTGATAACTGGATCACATCATTGGGTGAATCATGTGATGGACTAGACCAAAACTAATAAACGTAGCATGTTGATTGTGTCATTTTGTTGCTACAGTTTTCTGCATGTCAAGTATTTATTCCTATGACCATGAGATCATATAACTCACTGGCACCGGAGGAATGCCTTGTGTGTATCAAACGTCACAACGTAACTGGGTGACTATAAAGATGCTCTACAGGTAACTCCGAAGGTGCCCGTTGAGTTAGTATGGATCAAGACTGGGATTTGTCACTCCGTGTGACGGAGAGGTATCTCGGGGCCCACTCGGTAATACAACATCACACACAAGCCTTGCAAGCAATGTGACTTAGTGTAAGTTACGGGGTCTTGTATTACAGAACGAGTAAACAGACTTGCCAGTAAACGAGATTGAAATAGGTATGCGGATACCGACGATCGAATCTCGGGCAAGTAACATACCGAAGGACAAAGGGAATGACATATGTGATTATATGAATCCTTGGCACTGAGGTTCAATCGATAAGATCTTCATAGAATATGTAGGATCCAATATGGTCATCCAGGTCCCGCTGTTGGATATTGACCGAGGAGTCCCTCGGGTCATGTCTACATAGTTCTCGAACCCACAGGGTTTGCACGCTTCAGGTTCGACGATGTTTTATACGTATTTGAGTTATATGGTTGGTTACCGAATGTTGTTCGGAGTCCCGGATGAGATAATGGACGTCACGAGGGTTTCCGGAATGGTCCGAAGACGAAGATTGATATATAGGATGACCTCATTTGATTACCGGAAAGTTTTTGACATTACCGGGAATGTACCGGGAGTGACGAATGGGTTCCGAATGTTCACCGGGGGGGGGGGGAGCCCACCCGGGGGAAGCCCATAGGCCTTAGGGGTGCCGCACCAGCCCTTAGTGGGCTGGTGAGCAAGCCCAAGAGGGCCCTTGCGCAGGAGACAAAGAAAATCAAAGAGAAAAGAAAAGGGGAAGTGGGAAGGAAGGGAAGGACTCCACCTTCCAATCCTAGTTGGACTAGGATTGGAGGAGTATTCCTCCCCCCCTTTGGCCGACCCCTTGGGGATCCCTTGAGCCTCAAGGCAAGGTCCTCCCCCTCCCTCCTATATATACTGAGGTATTAGGATTGTTTTGAGACAACTTTGCCACGGCAGCCCGACCACATACCTCCACGGTTTTTCCTCTATATCGTATTTCTGCGGAGCTCGGGCGGAGCCCTATGAGATAGATCATCACCAACCTCCGGAGAGCCGTCACGCTGCCGGAGAACTCATCTACCTCTCCGTCTCTCTTGCTGGATCAAGAAGGCCGAGATCATCGTCGAGCTGTACGTGTGCTGAACGCAGAGGTGCCGTCCGTTCGGCACTAGATCGGAGCGGATCATGGGACGGATCGCGGGACGGTTCGTGGGATGGTTCGCGGGGCGGATCGAGGAACATGAGGACGTTCCACTACATCAACCGCGTTTCTTAACACTTCCTGTTGTGCGATATACAAGGGTACGTAGATCCAAATCCCCTCTCGTAGATGGACATCACCATGATAGGTCTTCGTGCGCGTAGGAAATTTTTTGTTTCCCATGCGACGTTCTCCAACAGTGGCATCATGAGCTAGGTTTATGCGTAGATGTTATCTCGAGTAGAACACAAAAGTTTTTGTGGGTGGTGATGTGCGATTTGCTGCCCTCCTTAGTCTTTTCTTGATTCCTCGGTATTGTTGGATCGAAGCGGCTCGGACCGACATTACTCGTACGCTTACGAGAGACTGGTTTCATCGCTACGAGCAACCCCGTTGCTCAAAGATGACTGGCGAGTGTCTGTTTCTCCAACTTTAGTTGAATCGGATTTGACCGAGGAGGTCCTTAGAGTGAGGTTAAATAGCAATTCATACATCTCCGTTGTGGTGTTTGCGTAAGTAAGATGCGATCCTACTAGATACCCATGGTCACCACGTAAAACATGCAACAACAATTAGAGGACGTCTAACTTGTTTTTGCAGGGTATGTTTGTGATGTGATATGGCTGACGATGTGATGTGATATATTGGATGTATGAGATGATCATGTTGTAATAGTTAATATCGACTTGCACATCGATGGTACGGCAACTGGCAGGAGCCATAGGGTCGTCTTTAAACTAATGTTTGTGCTTGTAGATGCGTTTACTATATTGCTAGGACGTAGCTTTAGTAGTAATAGCATGAGTAGCACGACAACCCCGATGGTGACACGTTGATGGAGATCATGGTGTGGCGCCGGTGATAAGAAGATCGTGTCGGTGCTTTGGTGATGGAGATCAAGAAGCACATGATGATGGCCATATCATGTCACTTATGAATTGCATGTGATGTTAATCCTTTTATGCACCTTATTTTGCTTAGAACGACGGTAGCATTATGAGGTGATCTCTCACTAAAATTTCAAGATGAAATTGTGTCTCCCCGACTGTGCACCGTTGCTACAGTTTGTCGTTTCGAGACACCACGTGATGATCGGGTGTGATAGACTCAACGTTCACATACAACGGGTGCAAAGCAGTTGCACACGCGGAACACTCAGGTTAAGCTTAACGAGCCTAGCATGTGCAGACATGGCCTCGGAACACTTGAGACCGAAAGGTCAATCATGAATCATATAGTTGATATGATTAGCATAGGTATACTTACCACTGAAACTATCCTCAACTCATGTGATGATCGGACTTGAGCTAGTGGAATTGGATCAGGAACCACTCAAATGACTAGAGAGATGTACTTTTTGAGTGGGAGTTTAGCAAGTAATTTGATTAAGTTAAACTCTAATTATCTTGAACATAGTCTAAGTCCACTTTGAAAATATTTTTGTTGTAGATCAATGGTCACGCGATAGTCACCATGAATTTTAATACATTCCTAGAGAAAGCTAAGTTGAAAGATGATGGAAGCAACTTTGTAGACTGGGCTCGTAATCTTAAGTTGCTCCTGCAAGCTGGGAAGAAGGATTATGTCCTTAATGCTGCGCTAGGAGATGAACCACCCGCCGCGGCTGACCAAGATGCTAAGAATGCTTGGTTAGCACGCAAGGAGGACTACTCAGTAGTTCAATGTGCAGTCTTGTATGGCTTAGAGCCGGGACTTCAACGTCGCTTTGAGCATCATGGAGCATATGAGATGTTCCAGGAGTTGAAGTTTATCTTTCAGAAGAACGCGCGGATCGAGAGGTATGAGACCTTCGATAAATTATATGCTTGCAAGAAGGAGGAGAATTCGTTTGTCAGTGAACATGTGCTCAAAATGTCTGGGTACTCAAACCGTCTAGCTGAGCTGGGGATTGAACTCCCGCAAGAGGCTATCACTGACAGAATTCTTCAATCACTGCCACCAAGCTATAAGGGCTTTGTGTTGAACTATAACAAGCAAGGGATGAACAAGTCACCCGACGAGTTACTCGCGATGCTGAAAGTCGCAGAGTCAGAACTCCGTAAAGAGCATCAAGTGTTGATGGTGAATAAGACCACTAGTTTCAAGAGAAACAACAAAGGAAAGAAGGCTAATTCAAAGAGGAGCGGCAAACCTGTTGCCAATCCGACGAAGAAACCCAAAGCTGGACCTAAGCCTAAAACGGAGTGCTATTATTGCAAGGGTATGGGTCACTGGAAGTGCAACTGCCCCAAGTATCTGGCTGATAAGAAGGCGGCCAAAGAAAAATCAGGTATATTCGATATACATGTTATTGATGTGTACTTAACCAGCTCTCGCAGTAGTGCCTGGGTATTCGATACCGGTTCTGTTGCTCATATTTGCAACTCGAAACATGAACTGCGGAATAAGCGAAGGCTGACAAAGGATGAAGTGACGATGCGTGTGGGAAATGGTTCCAAGGTTGATGCAATCGCCGTCGTCACAGTTTCACTTCAGTTACCATCAGGATTAGTTATGAACTTAAATAATTGTTATTTAGTGACTGCGTTAAGCATGAACATTATATCTAGATCTTGTTTATTGCGAGACGGTTACTCGTTTAAGTCAGAGAATAATGGTTGTTCTATTTCTATGAGTAATATCTTTTATGGTCATGCACCCAATGTGAGAGGATTGTTCATATTAAATCTTGATAGTGATAATACACATATACATAACATTGAGACCAAAAGAGTTAGAGTTAACAATGATAGCGCCATGTTTTTATGGCACTGCCGCTTAGGTCATATTGGTGTAAAGCGCATGAAGAAACTCCATACCGATGGACTTTTGGAGTCACTTGACTTTGATTCACTTGACACATGCGAACCATGCCTCATGGGCAAGATGACTAAAACTCCGTTCTCCGGAACAATGGAGCATGCAAGTGACTTGTTGGAAATCATACATACCGATGTGTGTGGTCCGATGAGCGTGGAGGCACGCGGCGGATATCGTTATTTTCTCACCTTCAAAAAGCTTCAGCCTGAAAAGCTGGAACCCAAAGCGGAAAAGTGCATCTTCATAGGTTACCCAAAAGAGACAGTTGGGTACACCCTCTATCTCAAATCCGAGGGCAAAGTGTTTGTTGCTAAACACGGAGCTTTTCTCGAGAAGGAGTTTCTCTCGAGAGAATTGAGTGGGAGGAAGATAGAACTTGATTAGGTTGTCGAACCTCTCATCCCTCTGGATGGTGGCGCAGGGCAAGGGGAAACCCCTATCGTTGCAACGCCGGTTGAGGAGGAAGTTAATGATGATGATCATGAAACTCCGGATCAAGTTCCTGTCGAACCTCGCAGGTCGACGAGACCGCGTACTACTCCAGAGTGGTACGATAATCCCGTCTTATCAATTATGTTGTTGGACAACAATGAGCCTACGAATTATGAAGAAGCAACGGTGGGCCTGTTGGGGAACGTCGCATGGGAAACAAAAAAATTCCTACGCGCACGAAGACCTATCATGGTGATTTCCATCTACGAGAGGTGATTTACGATCTACGTACCCTTGTAGATTGCACATCAGAAGCGTTAGTGAACGCGGTTGATGTAGTGGAATGTCCTCACGTCCCTCGATCCGCCCCGCGAACCGTCCCATCAACCGCACCGCGATCCGTCCCACGATCTAGTGCCGAACGGACAGCACCTCCGCGTTCAGCACGCGTACAACTCGACGATGATCTCGTCCTTCTTGATCCAGCAAGAGAGGCGGAGAGGTAGATGAGTTCTCCAGCAGCGTGACAACGCTCCGGAGGTTGGTGGTGATCTAATCTCAGCAGGGCTCCGCTCGAGCTCCGCAGAAACGCGATCTAGAGGTAAAACCGTGGAGGTATGTGGTCGGGCTGCCTCGAAAAAGTTGTCTCAAATCAGCCCTAATATCTCCATATATATAGGAGGAGGGAGGGGAGGCTTGCCTTGAGGCTCAAGGAGCCCCAAGGGCTGCGCACCAAGGGGAGGAGGAGTCCTCCTCCAATCCTAGTCCAACTAGGATTGGAAGTTGGAGTCCTTATCTTCCTTCCCACCTCCTTTTTTTCCTTTTCTCTTTGATTTTCTATCTATGGCGCATAGGGCCTTCTTGGGCTGTCCCACCAGCGCACCAAGGGCTGGTGCGCCACCCCCAAGGCCTATGGGCTTCCCCGGGGTGGGCTGCCCCCCCCCCCCGGTGAACATCCAGAACCCATTCTTCATTCCCGGTACATTCCCGATAACTCCGAAAACCTTCCGGTAATCAAATGAGGTCATCCTATATATCAATATTCGTTTCCGGACCATTCCGGAAACCCTCTGACGTCCGTGATCTCATCCGGGACTTCGAACAACATTCGGTAACCAACCATATAACTCAAATACGCATAAAACAATGTCGAACCTTAAGTGTGCACACCCTGCGGGTTCGAGAACTATGTAGACATGACCCGAGTGACTCCTCGGTCAATATCCAACAGCGGGACCTGGATGCCCATATTGGATCCTACATATTCTACGCAGATCTTATCGTTTGAACCTCAGTGCCAAGGATTCATATAATCCCGTTTGTCATTCCCTTTGTCCTTCGGTATGTTACTTGCCCGAGATTCGATCGTCAGTATCCGCATACCTATTTCAATCTCGTTTACTGGCAAGTCTCTTTACTCGTTCCGTAATACAAGATCCTGCAACTTACACTAAGTTACATTGCTTGCAAGGCTTGTGTGTGATGTTGTATTACCGAGTGGGCCCCGAGATACCTCTCTGTCACACGGAGTGACAAATCCCAGTCTCGATCCATACTAACTCAACGAACACCTTCGGAAATACACGTAGAGCATCTTTATAGTCACCTAGTTACGTTGCGACGATTGATACACACAAAGCATTCCTCCGGTGTCAGTGAGTTATATGATCTCATGGTCATAGGAACAAATACTTGACATGGAGAAAACAGTAGCAACAAAATGACACGATCAACATGCTACGTCTATTAGTTTGGGTCTAGTCCATCACGTGATTCTCCTAATGACGTGATCCAGTTATCAAGCAACAACATCTTGTACATAGTCAGAAGACCCTGACTATCTTTGATCAACTGGCTAGCCAACTAGAGGCTTGCTAGGGACAGTGTTTTGTCTATGTATCCACACATGTATATAAGTCTTCATTCAATACAATTATAACTTGGATAATAAACGATTATCTTGATACAGGAATTATAATAATAACTATATGTATTATTGCCTCTAGGGCATAATTCCAATAGTCTCCCACTTGCACTAGAGTCAATAATCTAGCCCTCACATCACCATGCAAATTACATTGTAATAAATCTAACACCCATACAGTTCTGGTGTTGATCATGCTTTGCCCGTGGAAGAGGTTTAGTCAGCAGGTCTGCTACATTCAGATCCGTGTGCACTTTGCATATATTTACGTCCTCCCCTTCGACGTAGTCGTGGATGAGGTTGAAGCGTCGTTTGATGTGTCTGGTCTTCTTGTGAAACCGTGGTTCCTTTGCTAAGGCAATGGCACCCGTGTTGTCACAGAACAAGGTTATTGGATTCAGTGCGCTTGGCAGCACTCCAAGACCCGTCATGAACTGCTTCATCCAGACACCCTCCTTAGCCGCCTCCGAGGCAGCCATGCACTCCGCTTCACATGTAGAATCAGCTTCGACGCTTTGCTTGGAACTGCACCAGCTTACCGCACACCCATTAAGAATAAATACGTATCCGGTCTGCGACTTAGAGTCGTCCGGATATGTGTCAAAGCTTGCATCGACGTAACCCTTTACGGCGAGCTCTTCATCACCTCCATACACGAGAAACGTCTCCTTAGTCCTTTTCAGGTACTTCAGGATATTCTTGACCGCCGTCTAGTGATCCACTCCTGGATTACTCTAGAACCTGCCTTCCATACTTATGGCCAGGCTAACGTCCGGTCTAGTGCACAACATTGCATACATGATAGATCCTATGGCTGAAGCATAGGGGACGGTGCTCATATGCTCTCTATCTCTATGAGTTGCTGGGCACTGAGTCTTACTCAATCTCGTACCTTGTAAAACTGGCAAGAACCCCTTCTTGGACTGTTCCATTTTGAACCTTTTCAAAACTTTATCAAGGTATGTGCTTTGTGAAAGTCCTATCACGCGTTTCGATCTATCCCTATAGATCTTAATGCCTAGAATGTAAGCAGCTTCTCCTAGGTCCTTCATAGAGAAACTTTTATTCAAGTAATCCTTTATGCTCTCCAAAAACTCTACGTTGTTTCCAATCAGCAATATGTCATCCACATATAATATTAGAAATGCCACAGAGCTCCCACTCACTTTCTTGTAAATACAAGATTCTCCAACCACTTGTATAAACCCAAATGCTTTGATCACCTCATCAAAGCGTTTATTCCAACTCCGACATGCTTGCACCAGTCCATAAATGGATCGCTGGAGCTTGCATACCTTGTTAGCATTTTGAGGATCGACAAAAACTTCGGGTTGCATCATATACAACTCTTCCTTAAGGAAACCGTTAAGGAACGGCGTTTTGACATTTATCTGCCAGATTTCATAATCGAAAAATGCAGCTATTGCTAACATGATTCTGACGGATTTAAGCATCGCTACGGGTGAGAATGTCTCATCGTAGTCAACTCCTTGAACTTGTGAAAAACCCTTTGCCACAAGTCGAGCTTTATAAACGGTCACATTACCGTCAGCGTCCGTCTTCTTCTTAAAGATCCATTTGTTCTGAATAGCCTTGCGGCTCTCAGGTAGTACTTCCAAAGTCCACACTTTGTTTTCATACATGGATCCTATCTCGGACTTCATGGCCTCCAGCCATTTGTTGGAATCTGGGCCCACCATTGCTTCTTCATAAAATGCAGGTTCATTGTTGTCTAACAACATGATTGACAAAACGGGATTACCGTACCACTCTGGAGCAGCACGTGGTCTCGTCGACCTGCGTGGTTCGATAGGAATTTGAACCGGAGTTTCATGTTCATCGTCATTAACTTCCTCCTCAACTGGTGTCGCAATGACAGGGGTTTCCCCTTGCCCTGCGCCACCATCCAGAGGGATGAGAGGTTCGACAACCTCATCAAGTTCTATCTTCCTCCCACTCAATTCTCTCGAGAGAAACTCCTTCTCGAGAAAAGCTCCGTGTTTAGCAACAAACACTTTGCCCTCGGATTTGAGATAGAGGGTGTACCCAACTGTCTCTTTTGGGTAACCTATGAAGATGCACTTTTTCGCTTTGGGTTCCAGCTTTTCAGGCTGAAGCTTTTTGACATAAGCATCACATCCCCAAACTTTAAGAAACGACAACTTTGGCCTTTTGCCATACCACAGTTCGTATGGTGTCGTCTCAACGGATTTTGATGGTGCCCTATTTAAAGTGAATGCAGCTGTGTCTAATGCATAACCCCAAAACGATAACGGCAAATCGGTAAGAGACATCATAGATCGCACCATCTCTAATAAAGTACGATTACGATGTTCGGACACACCATTACGCTGTGGTGTTCCAGGCGGTGTCAACTGTGAAACAATTCCACATTGTCTTAAGTGAGCACCAAACTCGAAACTCAGATATTCACCCCCACGATCAAACCGTAGGAACTTGATCTTCTTGTTACGATGATTTTCAACTTCACTCTGAAATTGCTTGAACTTTTCAAATGTTTCAGACTTGTGCTTCATTAAGTAGACATAACCATATGTACTCAAATCGTCAGTGAAGGTGAGAAAATAACGATATCCGCCGCGTGCCTCCACGCTCATCGGACCACACACATCGGTATGTATGATTTCCAACAAGTCACTTGCACGCTCCATTGTTCCGGAGAACGGAGTTTTAGTCATCTTGCCCATGAGGCATGGTTCGCACGTGTCAAGTGAATCAAAGTCAAGTGACTCCAAAAGTCCATCGGTATAGAGTTTCTTCATGTGCTTTACACCAATATGACCTAAGCGGCAGTGCTATAAAAACATGGCGCTATCATTGTTAACTCTTACTCTTTTGGTCTCAATGTTATGTATATGTGTGTTATCACTATCAAGAGTCAATATGAACAATCCTCTCACATTGGGTGCATGACCATAAAAGATATTACTCATAGTAATAGAACAACCATTATTCTCTGACTTAAACGAGTAACCGTCGCGCAATAAACAAGATCCAGATATAATGTTCATGCTCAACGCAGGCACTAAATAATAATTATTCAAGTTCATAACTAATCCTGATGGTAACTGAAGTGAAACTGTGCCGACGGTGATTGCATCAACCTTGGAACCATTTCCCACGTGCATCGTCACTTCATCTTTTGCCAGCCTTCTCTTATTCCGCAGTTCCTGTTTCGAATTGCAAATATGAGCAACAGAACCGGTATCGAATACCCAGGCACTACTACAGAGAGCTGGTTAAGTACACATCAATAACATGTATATCAAATATACCTGATTTTTCTTTGGCCGCCTTCTTATCAGCCAGATACTTGGGGCAGTTGCGCTTCCAGTGACCCATACCCTTGCAATAGTAGCACTCTGTTTCAGACTTAGGTCCAGCTTTGGGTTTCTTTGTCGGATTGGCAACAAGCTTGGCGCTCTTCTTTGAATTACCCTTCTTCCCTTTGCCGTTTCTCTTGAAACTAGTGGTCTTATTCACCATCAACACTTGATGCTCTTTACGGAGTTCAGACTCTGTGACTTTCAGCATCGCAAACAACTCGCCCGGTGACTTGTTCATCCCTTGCATGTTGTAGTTCAACACAAAGCCATTATAGCTTGGCGGCAGTGATTGAAGAATTCTGTCAGTGATAGCCTCTTGCGGGAGTTCAATCCCCAGCTCAGCTAGACGGTTTGAGTACCCAGACATTTTGAGCACATGTTCACTGACAGACGAATTCTCCTCCATCTTGCAAGCATAGAATTTATCGGAGGTTTCATACCTCTCGATCCGGGCGTTCTTCTGAAAGATAAACTTCAACTCCTGGAACATCACATATGCTCCATGACGCTCAAAGCGACGTTGAAGTCCCGGCTCTAAGCCATACAAGACTGCACATTGAACTACTGAGTAGTCCTCCTTACGTGTTAACCAAGCGTTCTTAACATCTTGGTCAGCCGTAGCGGGTGGTTCATCTCCTAGCGCAATATTAAGGACATAATCCTTCTTCCCAGCTTGTAGGATCAACTTAAGATTACGAGCCCAGTCTACAAAGTTGCTTCCATCATCTTTCAACTTAGCTTTCTCTAGGAACGTATTAAAATTCAGGGTGACTGTCGCGTGAGCCATGATCTACAACACAAATATATTCAAAGTGGACTTAGACTATGTTGAATATAATTAGAGTTTAACTTAATCAAATTACTTGCTAAACTCCCACTCAGAAAATACATCTCTCTAGTCATTTGAGTGGTTCATGACCCACTTACACTAGCTCAAGTCTGATCATCACATGAGTTGAGTATAGTTTCGGTGGTAAGCATCCCTATGCTAATCATATCAACTATATGATTCATGATCGACCTTTCGGTCTCATGTGTTCTGAGGCCATGTCTGCACATGCTAGGCTCGTCAAGCTTAACCCGAGTGTTCCGCGTGTGCAACTGTTTTGCACCCGTTGTATGTGAAAGTTGAGTCTATCACACCCGATCATCACGTGGTGTCTCGAAACGACGAACTGTAGCAACGGTGCACAGTCGGGGAGAACACAATTTCGTCTTGAAATTTTAGTGAGAGATCACCTCATAATGCTACCGTCGTTCTCAGCAAAATAAGGTGCATAAAAGGATTAACATCACATGCAATTCATAAGTGACATGATATGGCCATCATCACATGCTTCTTGATCTCCATCACCAAAGCACCGACATGATCTTGTTTGTCACCGGCGCCACACCATGATCTCCATCAACATGTCGCCATCGGGGTTGTCGTTCTACTCATGCTATTACTACTAAAGCTACATCCTAGCAATATAGTAAACGCATCTGCAAGCACAAACATTAGTTTAAAGACAACCCTATGGCTCCTACCGGTTGCCGCACCATCGACGTGCAAGTCGATATTATCTATTACAACATGATCATCTCATACATCCAATATATCACATCACAAGCATACCCTGCAAAAACAAGTTAGACGTCCTCTAATTGTTGTTGCATGTTTTACGTGGTGACCATGGGTATCTAGTAGGATCGCATCTTACTTACGCAAACACCACAACGGAGATATATGAATTGCTATTTAACCTCATCCAAGGACCTCCTCAGTCAATTCCGATTCAACTAAAGTTGGAGAAACCGACACCCGCCAGTCATCTTTGAGCAACGGAATTACTCGTAGCGATGAAACCAGTCTCTCGTAAGCGTACGAGTAATGTCGGTCCGAGCCGCTTCGATCCAACAATACCGCGGAATCAAGAAAAGACTAAGGAGGGCAGCAAGACGCACATCACTGCCCACAAAAACTTTTTTGTTCTACTCGAGATTACATCTACGCATGAACCTAGATCATGATGCCACTGTTGGGGAACGTCGCATGGGAAACAAAAATTTTCCTACGCGCACGAAGACCTAACATGGTGATGTCCATCAACGAGAGGGGATTTCCGATCTACGTACCCTTGTAGATCACCCAGCAGAAGCGTTAGTGAACGTAGTTGATGTAGTGGAACGTCCTCAAGTACCTCGATCCGCCCTGCGAACCGTCCCAACAACCGTCCCGCGATCCGTCCCACGATCTAGTGCCGAACGGACGGCACCTCCGCGTTCAGCACACGTACAGCTCGACGATGATCTCGGCCTTCTTGATCCAGCAAGAGAGATGGAGAGGTAGATGAGTTCTCCGGCAGCGTGACGGCGCTCCGGAAGTTGGTGGTGATCTAATCTCAGCAGGGCTCCGCCCGAGCTCCGCAGAAACGCGATCTAGAGGTAAAACCGTGGAGGTATGTGGTCGGGCTGCCTCAAAAAAGTTGTCGCAAATCAGCCCTAATAGCTCCATATATATAGGAGGAGGGAGGGGAGGCTTGCCTTGAGGCTCAAGGAGCCCCAAGGTCTGTGCACCAAGGGGAGGAGGAGTCCTCCTCCAATCCTAGTCCAACTAGGATTGGAAGGTGGAGTCCTTCTTTTCCTTCCCACCTCTTTTTTTCCTTTTCTCTTTGATTTTCTATCTATGGCGCATAGGGCCTTCCTGGGCTGTCCCACCGGCCCAGCAAGGGCTGGTGCGCCACCCCCAAGGCCTATGGGCTTCCCCGAGGTGGGCTGCCCCCCCGGTGAACATCCGGAACCCATTCGTCATTCCCGGTACATCCCCGGTAACTCCAAAAACCTTCCGGTAATCAAATGAGGTCATCCTATATATCAATCTTCGTTTCCGGACCATTCCGGAAACCCTGGTGATGTCCGTGATCTCATCCGGGACTCCGAACAACATTCGGTAACCAACCATATAACTCAAATACACATAAAACAACGTCGAACCTTAAGTGTGCAGACCCTGCGGGTTCGAGAACTATGTAGACATGACCCGAGTGACTCCTCGGTCAATATCCAACAGCAGGACCTGGATGCCCATATTGGATCCTACATATTCTACGAAGATCTTATCCTTTGAACCTCAGTGCCAAGGATTCATATAATCCCGTATGTCATTCCCTTTGTCCTTCGGTATGTTACTTGCCTGAGATTTGATCGTCAGTATCCGCATACCTATTTCAATCTCGTTTACTGGCAAGTCTCTTTACTCGTTCTGTAATACAAGATCCTGCAACTTACAGTAAGTTACATTGCTTGCAAGGCTTGTGTGTGATGTTGTATTACCGAGTGGGCCCCGAGATACCTCTCCATCACACGGAGTGACAAATCCCAGTCTCGATCCATACTAACTCAACGAACACCTTCGGAAATACCCGTAGAGTATCTTTATAGTCACCCAGTTACGTTGCGACGTTTGATACACACAAAACATTCCTCCGGTGTCAGTGAGTCATATGATCTCATGGTCATAGGAACAAATACTTGACACGCAGAAAACAGTAGCAACAAAATGACACGATCAACATGCTATGTCTATTAGTTTGGGTCTAGTCCATCACGTGATTCTCCTAATGACGTGATCCAGTTATCAAGCAACAACACCTTGTACATAGTCAGAAGACCCTGACTATCTTTGATCAACTCGCTAGCCAAATAGAGGCTTGCTAGGGACAATGTTTTGTCTATGTATCCACACATGTATATAAGTCTTCATTCAATACAATTATAGCATGGATAATAAACGATTATATTGATACATGAATTATAATAATAACTATATTTATTATTGCCTCTAGGGCATAATTCCAATAGGGCCCAGATTCCAACAAATGGCTGGAGGCCATCAAGTCCGAGATATGATCTATGTATGAAAACAAAGTGTGGACTTTGGAAGTACTACCTAAAGGCCGCAAGGCTATTCAGAACAAATGGATCTTTAAGAAGAAGACGGACGCTGACGGTAATGTGACCGTTTATAAAGTTCGACTTGTGGCAAAGGGTTTTTTCACAAGTTCAAGGAATTGACTACGGTGAGACATTCTCACCCGTAGCGATGCTTAAGTCCGTCAGAGTTATGTTAGCAATAGCTGCATTTTTCGATTATGAAATCTGGCAGATGGATGTCAAAACGGCGTTCCTTAATGGTTTCCTTAAGGAAGAGTTGTACATGATGCAACCCGAAGGTTTTGTCGATCCTAAAAATGCTAACAAAGTGTGCAAGCTCCAGCGATCCATTTATGGACTGGTGCAAGCATCTCGGAGTTGGAATAAACGCTTTGATGAGGTGATCAAAGTATTTGGGTTTATACAGGTGGTTGGAGAATCCTGTATTTACAAGAAAGTGAGTGGGAGCTCTGTGGCGTTCCTAATACTATATGTGGATGACATATTACTGATTGGAAACGGCGTGGAGTTTTTGGAGAGCATAAAGGATTACATGAATAAAAGTTTCTCTATGAAGGACCTAGGAGAAGCTGCTTACATTCTAGGCATAAAGATCTATAGGGATAGATCAAAACGCCTGATAGGACTTTCGCAAAGCATGCACCTTGATAAAGTTTTGAAGAGGTTCAAAATGGAACAGTCCGAGAAGGGGTTCTTGCTAGTTTTACAAGGTACGAGATTGGGTAAGCCTCAGTGCCCAGCAACTGATAAAGATAGAGAGCATATGAGCACCGTCCCCTATGCTTCAGCCATAGGTTCTATCATGTATGCAATGATGTGCACTAGACCGGATGTTAGCCTGGCCATAAGTATGGCAGGCAGGTTCTAGAGTAATCCAGGAGTGGATCACTGGACGACGGTCAAGAATATCCTGAAGTACCTGAAAAGGACTAAGGAGATGTTTCTCGTGTATGGAGGTGACGAAGAGCTCGCCGTAAAAGGTTACGTCGACGCAAGCTTTGACACAGATCCGGACGACTCTAAGTCGCAGACCGGATACGTATTTATTCTTAATGGGGGTGCGGTAAGCTGGTGCAGTTCCAAGCAAAGCGTCGTAGCTGATTCTACATGTGAGCGGAGTACATGGCTGCCTCAGAGGCAGCTAAGGAGGGTGTCTGGATGAAGCAGTTCATGACGGATCTTGGAGTGGTGCCGAGCGCACTGAATCCAATAACCCTTTTTGTGACAACACGGGTGACATTGCCTTAGCAAAGGAACCACGGTTTCACAAGAATACCAGACACATCAAACGATGCTTCAACCTCATCCGCGACTACGTCGAGGAGGAGGACGTGAATATCTGCAAAGTGCACACGGATCTGAATGTGGCAGACCCGCTGACTAAACCTCTTCCACAGACAAAGCATGATCAACACCAGAACTATATGGGTGTTAGATTTATTACAATGTAATTCACATGACGATGTGAGGACTAGATTATTGACTCTAGTGCAAGTGGGAGACTGTTGGAATTCACATGACTAATAAACGTAGATTGATAACTGGATCACATCATTGGGTGAATCATGTGATGGACTAGACCCAAACTAATAAACGTAGCATGTTGATCGTGTCATTTTGTTGCTACTGTTTTCTGCGTGTCAAGTATTTATTCCTATGACCATGAGATCATATAACTCACTGGCACCGGAGGAATGCCTTGTGTGTATCAAACGTCACAACGTAACTGGGTGACTATAAATATGCTGTACAGGTATCTCCGAAGGTGCCCGTTGAGTTAGTATGGATCAAGACTGGGATTTGTCACTCCGTGTGACGGAGAGGTATCTCGGGGCCCACTCGGTAATACAACATCACACACAAGCCTTGCAAGCAATGTGACTTAGTGTAAGTTACGGGATCTTGTATTACGGAACGAGTAAAGAGACTTGCCGGTAAACGAGATTGAAATAGTTATGCGGATACCGACGACCGAATCTCGGGCAAGTAACATACTTAGGACAAAGGGAATGACATACGAGATTATATGAATCCTTGGCACTGAGGTTCAATCGATAAGATCTTAGTAGAATATGTAGAATCTAATATGGGCATCCAGGTCCCGCTGTTGGATATTGACCGAGGAGTCCCTCGGGTCATGTCTACATAGTTCTCGAACCCGCAGGGTCTACAC
This sequence comes from Hordeum vulgare subsp. vulgare, assembly GCF_904849725.1. Lineage (NCBI taxonomy): Eukaryota > Viridiplantae > Streptophyta > Magnoliopsida > Poales > Poaceae > Hordeum > Hordeum vulgare. Next base: position 414,591,668 of record NC_058520.1, on the reverse strand, counting down.
GCTTAAGGTTCGGCGATGTTTTATGCGTATTTGAGTTATATGGTTGGTTACCGAATGTTGTTCGGAGTCCCAGATGAGATCAGGACGTCACGAGGGTTTTTGGAATGGTCCGGAGACGAAGATTGATATATAGGATGACCTCATTTGATTACCAGAAAGTTTTCGGCATTACCGGGAATGTACCGGGAGTGACAAATGGGTTCCGGATGTTCACTGGGGGGGGGGGGCAGCCCACCCGGGGGAAGCCCATAGGCCTTAGGGGTGCCGCACCAGCCCTTAGTGGGCTGGTGGGCAAGCCCAAGAGGGCCCTTGTGCAGGAGATAAAGAAAATCAAAGAAAAAAAGGGAAGTGGGGAGGAAGGGAAGGACTCCACCTTCCAATCCTAGTTGGACTAGGATTGGAGGAGGATTCCTCCTCCCCCCCTTCGGCCGACTCCTTGGGGCTCCCTTGAGCCTCAAGGAAAGGTCCTCCCCCTCCCTCCTATATATACTGAGGTATTAGGGCTGATTTGAGACAACTTTGCCACGACAGCCCGACCACATACCTCCACGGTTTTTCCTCTAGATCGTATTTACGCGGAGCTCGGGCGGAGCCCTGCTGAGATAGATCATCACCAACCTCCGGAGCACCGTCACGCTGCCGGAGAACTCATCTACCTCTCCGTCTCTCTTGCTGGATCAAGAAGGCCGAGATCATCGTCGAGTTGTACGTGTGCTGAACACGGAGGTGCCGTCCGTTCGGCACTAGATCGGAACGGATCGTGGGACGGATCGCGGGACGGTTCATGGGACGGTTCGCGGGGCGGATCGAGGGACGTGAGGACGTTCCACTACATCAACCGCGTTTCTTAACTCTTCCTGCTGTGCGATCTAAAAGGGTACGTAGATCCAAATCCCCTCTCGTAGATGGACATCACCATGATAGGTCTTCGTGCGCGTAGGAATTTTTTTGTTTCCCATGCGACGTTCTCCAACAAATTGATCTATTGATTGTCATCTATTGTGTTGAGGTCGGGATCGCGCGATGGTTAACACCTACCAACCCTTCCCCTAGGAGTATGCATTTAGCACTTTGTTTGAATTACTAATAAAAACTTTCGCAACAAGTATGTGAGTTCTTCATGACTAATATGAGTCCATGGTATAGATGAACTTTCACCTTCCACCATTGCTAGCCTCTCTAGTGTCGCGCAAATTTGGCCGGTACACAAACCCACCATATGCCTTCCTCAAAACAGCCACCATACCTACCTACTATGACATTTTATAGCCATTCCGAGATATATTGCCATGCAAATCCCACCGTTCCGTCTCATGACTTGTGCCGTCACTCTCATATTGCCATTGCATGACCATAAGATAGCTAGCGAGATGTTTCAACGTCATACGCCAAGCTAGATCATTGCACATCCCGGTACACTCGCAGAGGCATTTCCTATAGAGTCATTTCTAAGCTTTGAGCTGTGAGTAAATAAAAGTGTGATGATCATCATTATTAGAGCATTGTCCCATGTGAAGAATAAAAAAAGAGAGGCTGCCCAATAAAAAAAAGAGAAGAGAAAAGAGAAAAAAGAGGCCCAAGAGCCCAAATAAAAAAAAGAGAAAAAGAGAGAAGGGACAATGGTACTATCTTTTTCCACACTTGTGCTTCGTAATGGCACCATGTTCTTCATGATTGAGAGCCTCTCGTTTCGTCACCACCATATGCTAGTGGGAATCTTCATTATATAACTTGGCTTGTATATTCCAATGATGGACTTCCTCAAAATTGCCCTAGGTCTTCGTGAGAAAGCAAGTTGGATGCACACCCACTAGTTCTACTTTTGAGCTTTCACATACTTATAGCTCTAGTGCATCCTTTGTATGGCAATCCCTACTCATTCACATTGATATCTATTAATGGGCATCTCAATAGCCTTTTGATACGCCGAGTCAATGTGACCATCTCCTCCTTTTTGTTTCACAACCACCACCACACTCTATTCCACCTATAGTGCTATATCCATGGCTCACGCTCATGTATTGCGTGATAGTTATAAAAAGTTTGAGAAAGTAAGAGTGCTAAAACAATTACTTGGCCAATACCGGGGTTGTGCATGATTTACATTAGTTGTGTGAGGATGATGGAGCATAGCCAGACTATATGATTTTGTAGGGATAACTTTCATTGGCCTTGTTATTTTGAATTTCATGATTACCTTGCTAGTTTGCTTGAAGTATTATTGTTTTCATGTCAATAGCAAACTATTGTTTTGAATCTTACGGATCTGAACATTCATGTCACGTGAAAGAAGTTGCAAAGCACAACTATGCTAGGTAGCATTCCACATCAAAAATTCATTCTTTATCACTTCCCTACTCGAGGACGAGCAGGAGTTAAGCTTGGGGATGCTTGATACGTCTCCAACGTATCTATAATTTTTGATGGTTCCATGCTATTATCTTGTCAAACTTTGGATGTTTTGTATGCATTTTATATATTTTTTGGGACTAACTTATTAACTCAGTGCAAAGTGCCAGTTCCTGTTTTCCATGTTTTTGACCCCTTTCAAAGGAGGATTTTGAACGGAGTCCAAACGGAATGAAACTGCCAAAAAGATTTTTTCCGAAACAGAAAAAGATCGGGAAGCCGGAGAATCAGGGCAGGGGGCGTGCAGGGACCCCACAAGCCCTCATGGCGCGGCCAGGGGGCGCTCGCGCCACCCTGGCTTGTGGGCTCCCTGGGCCACCTCTGCCCTAGGTTTTGCGCCTATATATTCCCTAAAATCCGAGAAAAAAAATCAGGAGATCATCGAAAGTACTTTTCCGCCGCCGCAAGCTTCTGTCTCCGCAAGATCCCATCAGGGGCACGTTCTTGTGCCCTGCCGGAGGGGGATTCGGATATGGAGGGCTTCTTCATCAACACCATGACCTCTCCGATGATGCGTGAGTAGTTCACCATAGACCTACGGGTCCATAGCTAGTTGCTAGATGGCTTCTTCTCTCTCTTGGATCTTCAATACAAAGTGCTCCATGATCTTCATGGAGATCTATCCGATGTAATCTTCTTTTGCGGTGTGTTTGTCGAGATCCGATGAATTGTGGATTTATGATCAGATTATCTATGAATCTTATTTGAGTTTCTTCTGATCTCTCTTATGCATGATTTCATATCCTTGTAATTCTCTTCGAGTTGTGGGTTTTGCCTGGCCAACTAGATCTATGATTCTTGCAATGGGAGAAGTTCTTGGTTTTGGGTTCATACCGTGCGGTGACCTCACCAAGTGACAGAAGGGGTAGCGAGGCACGCATCGTGTTGTTGCCATCAAGGGTAAAAAGATGGGGTTTTCATCATTGGTTTGAGATTATCCCTCTACATCATGTCATCTTGCTTAAGGCGTTACTCTATTCATCATGAACTCAATACACCGGATGCATGCTGGATAACGGTCGATGTGTGGAGTAATAGTAGTAGATGCAGAAAGTATCGGTCTACTTGTCTTGGACGTGATGCCTATAGTTATGATCATTGCCTTAGATATCGTCATGACTTTGCGCGGTTCTATCAATTGCTCGATAGTAATTTGTTCACCCACCGTATTACTTGCTATTTTGAGAGAAGCCTCTAGTGAACACTATGGCCCCCCGGGTCTACTCCACACCGTATTTTCAGCCTTACACTTTTTTACTTCGTTGCACTTGCCGCCTTCAGATCTCACTTTGCAATCAATCTTGAAGGGATTGACAACCCCTTTAAAGCGTTCGGTGCAAGCTCTTTTGTGTTTGCGCAGGTACTCTGGACTTGACGAGATTCTCCTACTGGATTGATACCTTGGTTCTCAAACCGAGGGAAATACTTACTGCTCCTGTGCTGCATCACCCTTTCCTCTTCAAGGGAAAAACCAACGCAAGCCCAGTCTCCCTCAACGTGTCAATTTCTGGCATTGTTGTCTGTTGCTGTAGCAGGGAGGTGGCCGGATGAGGCCCTGACCTGGCGACGGACGGTCGCCGGAGCCACGGGTTGGAGGAGATCCGGAGGGGCAGCGGCGACTGGCTTCAGGGGATGCGTCCTTCATCCCACACAGCGGCATGCCACCGTGCCATGGACACCGGGAAGGAGATCGCCAACAAGGTCGGCTTCGTCTACCAGCTCTGCATCTTGCCCAAGGTACGTATGGCATCCCCCTCTCCCTCTTTTTTCCCCGTGGAATCCGCGTGAAGCTTGGTGCCCTCAGGGCTTCGATCTGATTACAGAAGATGGGCGTTGACGAGGAGATCTTCGTCGTGGACCTCAAGAAGGGTGCCGTCTCCACAGTTCTCGATTTGTCTCGTGCGGGTTCTGAATTTTGGTTTCTTGGGCCGTGTTTGCTGAAGAAATTATTTATTCCTCTGTTGTGGCTTCGGCATGCAGGGAAGTACGAGGGGATGATGGATGCGAGCTTCACCTTCACCGACGACGGGTTGCCTCCTAGGGGTGCCCGCAGGAGCGCCTCGGAGGAATTGGAAACATTGGATACAATGCCCTTTCTTTCTTTCTTAATGTTATGATATGGAAGTGTCTTGAAACCACTTTGTGTACTCGATATTTCTCTCATAATATGTGTATACCCTCTTGAGGTTTGGTCAACAGTTCCCCACTATTATCATTGAAACATGTGTTGCTCATGTATCTCAGTTCCAGCTGTTATGCTTATGCATCTAACTGCTATGTACATGAAGTACTTTTTTCAACGACGTGGAAACTTGTTTGTTCAACATAGCTTATGCAACTTATATTGATATGAAATACACCTGAATAGATGTAATTGTTATTCTTCTCAAACTCAAATGCTCAGTTCTATTTTGGGGCTGCAGCTCTGGAGCGGTTTCATGGATTCCAATTGGGTGATAGCACAAATGAATGGAAGAAAAAGAAATGGGATGATTTCCAGCAAAGATTATCAAAGGTACCAGTTTCTTTTAGCTGGAGTGTTGTGTCTATTTTAGCAGGGACTGCTTCACCTCCAATCTGGAGAAGATTATGGCTATGCTTTTCTTTCCATAGCATCTCAGTTCTTGAGTGTCTTGAGTTTATTTCTTTATAGCATGAAGTAAAAAAAATGATAACTTCCCTCTTCATGATGTATTGGGTACTTCCTGCTTGTTTTGTTTTGTCCTAACCTTGGTCCATACTAAACTTGGTTGGAGGTCTGGTTAGAAAATTGCTGATTATTTTCAGTGGACGGGCGTGATTGGGCTAATTAATTGTGAATTAATATTCTATACCTATTTCAATACTCCCTCCGTCACGGTTTAGAAGGCGCAGTTAAACTTGCATGCATTTCCAAAATAGACAAGGTTTAAGGCGTGAAAGCAATTACTCCTATTAATTAGTACTAGTACTACTCATGCATGCGCCCTCCCAATTTGCTGCTCACACATTAGTACTAGTATTTTCTCAGTTGATTAGGCACATTAGTATTTACACCTGCTACATCTCATAACCAATCGATGACTACCTTGGTCCGAGAGATTTTACAAGCGTGCTTTCTAAACCGTGACGGAGGGAGTAACATTTACACAATGTATAATTTCAGCTCCTGACTTTACAAGAGCCTTGGACCTTAATTATTGATGATGCATTAGCGGCTTCGTTTGTTGCTCCAGCCACAGATTTGATAGAAGATGACATCCAGCTACTCAGTAAGTTAGCCTAATCAATGAATTGTACGCATCATCATGTAAGTTAGCCTAATCAATGAACTGACGCAGCGTCATGTATTACTCAAACCAATGAAGGGACATTCATGCATTGACATTTTAATAAGTATGAATGATCTGTGGAAGTTTTTCAATTAACCATGAAGCTTGTGACTGTAGTTCTGTGGAGTCATACTAACTACTCCCTCTGTAAACTAATATAAGAGCATTTAGATCACTTAAGTAGTGATCTAAACGCTCTTATATTAGTAAAGAATGCACATAACTAATTGCAATTATGGCTTATTCGATGTATTTATCACTATGAATGGCAGTTGAAGACTATGAGAGGAGTTGGGAGCAGAATGAGGAGCTTGGCTTGAATGACATGGACACTTCCTCTGCAGACATTGCTTACAATACGACCAACACATAATAAGTTTTCATCTTTTGTTAGCTGCTATAAGAAGTAGACCACCTTGGCCGAAATCTTCATCAGCACAACTATCGATTTAACTAATGTGGTCGCCGAGTTTGTCGGTGAAACTGATGAATCCACCGATTTCGCCGGAGAAACAAGTGCAGACTTGGCCGGAGATAGAAGATCATCCATCCAGTACTCCAATGCCTCCGACTTTGTCAGAGGTATGTATCCCACTCATGTTTCATTTTTGTTTTAGAAGTTCATCTCTGAATTAGAAGGGCCTGAAGTATGATAGCTCTTTGAATGTTAGGTGTCTTTGTTGTGCTCCCTGCGTCTGATTCTGCTTTTGTCACTATAACTGAGTATTACACACATAGAGTACACAACGCAATACGCGAGGGCCGCAACATATGCATATTTCCAATTTGATTATTTAGTCACAAAATTTATAGTTCGTTGATTTGTTATTTTTTTGCTTGCTAAATCTGAAATTAGTTGCCCCTTAAAATTTAATCCACTTGACAAACTTGTCATTCATGTTTGGTTCAAGTATTATTAGGTGATGCTCTCTTCCAGTTTTTAAAAGGAAATGCAAACATGAAACTGCACTTACTCTGAATGACCTTGGACTTGTAAGCGCCACACAAAGTTTCTAAAGCAAAAGCATGACCATTTAATGACTACGTTTTGGTGCATGGCATTGATACTGTAATATAGACCAGAGAAAAAAAATTATGCATCACTGAACACATGACGTGTGTCGACTACATCATAGTCAGTCAATGAATGAAATTCTAATTGTAGTGTTGGACCATGTTATTGTATCAATCATTTCCTAATTCCTATTGTCAGCCAAGTGTTTAAAGGTGTCATCTTGAATAACAGGTTGCCAATGTGACAGTGTAGTACCAGTTTATCTTGATAGTTATCCCAAGTGTAGGATAATTGATTTTAATGTCTCTCTTGTGTGTGCGTGTGCAGCTGTCAAAGGAGTCTGATAGAACTCAGGTGGAGGCCGAGGAAGTTCTGTTCTCGGATATACCACAGGTAACACTAGATGATACCAACGTAAACAATGTAAGATGTAATTTTTATACATGAATGAGATGTCATATGTATTTCATAAAAGAAATGTTATGGTTGAAGTGCACAGGTTATTGTAAGATTTATTTCAAATGATATGCTACCACATCATTTTTCTGGTCGAGCCTACTCTTTCTATCGACCCCATACATGGAAATGGCCCGGAAGTGCAAAAAACAATAAAAACATATTTATCAAAAAACATTTATGAAAAGATCATTTTGCACAAAATGTTTAAAAATTTATGTTTTGCAAGAAATTTAAAATTTAATGAAAAATATATATATCATTGAAAATATCATACAATTTTTATGTAAGCAGTACTTAATATTTCAAAAGAAAACATTTAACATTATTATACACATTTATTACAATTAGTACCGCATAATGGCACAACAAGCAGGTTGGGTACTTTTTTCTTGCCTGGTGCAACGCACGAGCATTTGTACTAGTTATTATACACATTTATTACAATTAATGCCGCATAATGGCACAACAAGCAGGTTGGGTACTTTTTTCTTGCCCGGTGCAACGCACGGGCATTTGTACTAGTTTATACTAATTGGGTGCACGTGCGTAGTCCCAAAACATTTTTATATGCAATAAGCTTTATGACATGTGCATAACATACGGTTTACATAAACGCGATAACCTCTAAGACATGTGCATAAGATTTAAGATTGCAATCCAACCAATGTCGATGTATGTTCTTGCATCGCTTTAGAAACCATCACACAGTCCTCAAATTTTCCTCCTCCAATACAAATGCTTCATTCTCAAATGCACAAACATGAACAACACAAGGCATTGTATTTTTCCTCTGATGTTTTCATTCTATCTATGCAGAAGCCATCTACTCCTCCGACCTACCCATGACCTTGGAACCAAGCTCCCTCCTCCTCTGGCCCACAGGCCCTCCTAGATGCTACTCGGACAACAACTTTTCTAGTGTCTCCTCGATTATCGATGGCACCAACTTGGTCTGCATGGTCCCAACCAAGCTTATCGGTACCACCATGACTGCATGCGTGGAGTCTCCGTCTTTTATTAACCCCCCAATAACATACTTGAGTTACAATTTTATTTTTAATGTAAACACACATCAATAATAGAATAGTACAACTAACTGACTTTTTGTTGGCACAAATCGATACAAATTTAGACCCAAGTTGTAGCCTCATAATCGTTCTCGGGATCCAAATTCAATACTGAGGAACATGCCACCACTCTTGCCAATCATAGGTGGATGGAAGATTTAGAAAACAAGTAAACCTCTTATGGCCTAGCAAGATGAATTAAGTTGGGGAGCAGATGGCATAGTTTAAAGCACAATGAGAAGGGATCATACCTTCCCATCATATTAATTATTGAGCATAACTTGATCTGCAAGTAGTTTCAACAAAATAAAGGTGTTGCTCATGCTTTATCTTGCTATGGCAGACACTCACACTCTTCTAGGTCCCTTCTAAACAAACTCTTCAAACATTAAATTAGTCAAAAGGAGCAAACGTCTAATTCCCGACAAGAATGTATAGCAAAATGTTCTACCAATGCTAGGATATTGAACAAGTTCATGACAATTATAATTTGCACAATGCATAGCAAAACGATTCCGTATATACCACATCCGAGGAGATTTGAATCAAACAGGCAACAAATATTGTAGGGTTCCATAATTTGCACGCTCAACACATACAAACACAGCACAATCAGTAAACATGTGTTCATGGGACGGGTTCGTTCGCAAGCAGGGGGATGCGGTAGGCTAGGTGAAGCAAATATTCGAGCGATTAGGGCGTGCAAAATACGTCGGAACCAGATCGCGGCACCGGCGGCTACGGCGCCGCTCGCTGCCGACACGACGCCGTGCAAGGATGGAACCTTACTGTTAGGGCATATTTCTCCCTAAGTGGTTTTAGTGATTGATGACAATGCCTGTGCGGACTAACCGTGTGCATTGAGCATTTTATATGATTCATGACCAGGCACAAGACGATTCGATGCCCCTCGAAGCCTTTCAAAGATGGTTGCTTTCTACATTTCTCTTTGGTGGATTTGAGTCGTAGGAAAGCCGTACTATTAAGAGGGGGTCCGCTTCAGAAAGTTTTGGGTGGAATCAACACGTATACATTTCTATTGCACCACCTTTCCTTTGCTACAATTGGATCTCCAACCTTGTTTTCCTTGTTTGTGCAAAAGGGCCAGCGGTAGTACCGCTAGTGCGAGTGGTAGTACCGCCCTAGGAGCGGTAGTAGTTTTTTACTACCACTCTGTGGGCGGTAGTACCGCTCTATGAGTGGTAGTAGTTTTTTACTACCGCTCCGTCGGACCTTTTGCGCATCCTTTTGCCTCCATAGTGGTAGGCACAATAGTATTTTCTTACTATCATGGTTCGTGAGCTTCCAGGCGGTAGTACCGCTCTTAGGAGCGTAGTACCGCTCCTAGCAGTGGTAGTACCGCTCCTAACAGCGGTAGTACCGCTTGGCAAGTGCAGTTGGTGGGTGGGTAAGGTTGGATTGTACCCCCCACTATATAAGGGTGTCTTCTTCCCTGAGAAGCTCACCTCTTACCTCCCCAAGCTCCATTGTTGCTCCAAAGCTCATTCTTGCCCGATCTCTCTCCCTAGCCAATCAAACTTGTTGATTTCCTAGGGATTGCTTGAGAAGGCCTTGATCTACACTTCCACCAAGACATATTTGATTCCCCCCACTAATCCCTTGCGGATCTTCTTACTCATGGGTGTTTGAGAACCCTAGACGGTTGAGGTCACCTCGGAGCCACATTCCATTGTGGTGAAGCTTCGTGGTCTTGTTGGGAGCCTCCGAGCTTTGTGTGGAGATAGCCCCAACCTTGTTTGTAAAGGTCTGGTTGCCTCCTTCAAGGGCACAAATAGTGGAATCATGGCATCTCGCATTGTGTGAGGGCATGAGGAGAATACGGTTGCCCAAGTGGCTTCTTGGGGAGCATTGTGCCTCCACTTCGCTCCAACGGAGACGTACTTCCTGTCAAAGGGAAGGGACTTCGGTAACACATCCTCGTCTCCACCTATTCCACTTGCGGTTATTTCTTACCTGCCCTTTGTACTTACTTCTGTTGTGGTGTATTCCTTGCTTGCACTTGTAGTTCTTATTGTTAACAACATATAGGTTGCTCACCTAGTAGTTCATATAGAGAACATATTTGTTGTCAACCCTAATTTGTTAGGCCAAGCTAAAATTCGATAGTTTCCTATTCAAACCCCCTCTAGTCAACCATATCGATCATTTCAATTGGTATCAAAACCATGTCTCTTTTTTAAGGATTTCACCACCGAAGAGTATGGTTGACGATGGTGAGGTTTGTCCGAAGGATCCGAGGCCATGGAGTTGGCTTCGGTCACATGGGACGACTTGAATGAGGCCATGGCTTCACTCAAGACGTCCATGACGACCAAAGTCAAATCCATGCTTAAAAAATTGCTTGAGGGGATGAAGAATTCTCCCGACCCGTTGCTTGTGGTTAAACCCACCTCATCGGAGTTGAAGTACAATTCCGACTAGGAAGCGGCTAAAGGTACTTGTACTTCTTCCCCTCTTGACAAGAATGGGACATGAACTTTTTGTAACGCCCAAGATGCGATCCAATCCTTAATTTGGCACGAGGGCCTCGTCAGGGATAGAAGCGCATCTCGTCGTTTTGCAAGAATAGATATCGTTACAAGTACATGTACTAAAAAGATGAGATATATGGAATTGGCTTACACTCGTCACAAGCTACATCAGAGTCACATCAGTACAATACGTAATCATCATGAAGAAGAGCAGGGTCTGACAACGGACGAAAACAAACAAGAAAAGAAGAACGACGTCCATACTTGCTATCCGAGGCTGCCGGCCTGGAACCCATCCTAGATCGATGAAGAAGAAGCAACTCCAAATGAACAATCAACGCGCTCGCGTCAAGTAATCCTTTACCTGTACCTGCAACAGGTGTTGTAGTAATCTGTGAGCCACATGGGACTCAACAATCTCATTTCCAAAGGTATGAAGACTAGGAAAGCTTAATGGGTGAGGTATGGTTAGGTGGTGAGGCTACAGCAAGTGACAAAGCAATATGAGGTGGCTAACTTACGAGTACAAGAATAAAGAGGGGGGTGAACTACGCATAGCGGATGTGATCTACTGACGATAAAATGAATGACCCTGAACACCTAATTACGTCAGACATAACCCCACCGTGTCCTCGAACGGAGAAGGAGCTCACGAAAGAGACAATCACGGTTACGCACTCAGTTGGCAAGTTTTAATTAAGTTAACTTCAAGTTATCTAGAACCAGTGTTAAACAAAGTTTCCACGTTGCCACATAACCACGGGCACGGCTTTCCGAAAGATTTAACCCTGCAGGGGTGCTCCAACTAATCCATCACAAGTTACCACAAGCCGCATAGAAATCCTCGATCAGGAAACTCGCGATCTCGTCGGACTCCTTAGTGGAAAACCTCAACTCTAAGATTACCCAAAGCATCACCGGAATCCCGATGCACAAGACATTCGTGAAAGGTAAAACTAATCCAGCAAGGCCACCCTACATGTCAACGACCACGATAGGAGCCGCGTATCTCGTTCTCAGGACACGATGGATAAGCACGCGTACGGTGGCCTGATAGAAATCACCCAAGTTGCCCTGGGTTGGCCCCGCACAATACTCTGTTTTGGACCAGCACCATCAGCACTGGTCCTCCCTGTATTATGTATAATTACTCCTCGGGTTCATGACGCCCTATGCTTTGAGTATTAACAAAATTATTATGGTGGGCAAATGTAGTACCAATGTTGGGCCTTGCCAGGCCAGCTTTAATCTAAAACGAATTATCAAGAGGGTCCCCATAACAACCCCGATCGTGTCAGGAGCGCTTAAGTATGGAACATAACACCGGTAGCTGAAACTAAGGGGGAAAAGGTGGAACAGAACACTAGGCTAGGAAGGCGGAGCCTTCCACCTTTTACCAAGTATATAGGTGCATTAAATTAAGTAGCATTTAATAGGGTGATATAACAAGGAACCCATGTTATCATATGGAAGCAACTACACCTGCAACTAGCAACGCTAACACATGGTTAAGCAAGCGGTAATATAGCCAAACAGTGGTTTGCTAGGTGGTGAACAAGTTGAAGGTTTTCATGGCAATGTTGGGAGGCTCATATTTAACAGGTAGTAGGCAACGAGACATAACGATAGAAAGGGTAAAACTAGCATGGAAATGATAGTAATGGTATCTTGGGAAATGTCATCTTGCCTGAGATCCCGCTTGGAAGAAGAACGACTCCGTGAAGCAGACGAACCGACATAGTCGAACGGGTCCTCACAATCCGACACGCTTGCGGAACTCTATCGAGACGAAGCAAACTGGAAACAAGAATCAATACATGATATACACCACACGATGCACAACACATATGATGCATGAACGGTTGAATATATGCAAGACTTGGCATGTCAATTCACAACAATCAACTACTACACATTAAGTGAAGTTCAATATGCAACGAGTTGCATATTGACGGAACTCCACATACAAATTATTTAGTTCTATCCCGATTAGGTACACATCAATATTAAACGTTGGTTAAACATGGCAAGAGGTGAAGCGTAATTAAACTATCTATCTGGGCATTTTAAATGAGGTCGGAAACAACATATAGCATCTCCGGGATGACCTCATACGTTAATTCATAAATATATCCAGATCTGAACTAACATGTTTAACTGTTTGTTAAATAGCAAGATAAATAGGTTCATGTGATTCTACGCGTCTTTAAAATCAGTTTACACATAGAGAACATCTCCAACAGAGCTACGGTTCAAAAGATACGAACACCGCAAGATATGATGGCATGAATGCAATATGTGTGCAACGATAGTCACAAGCATTTCAAAACATACAACCAGCAAGATAATATGAAACTACATGAGATTCTAAGCAAGTTTCATATAGGACACGATCAAAACGGAGCAACGGTTCAACAATTACGCGCTAAACAAGAAATAGTCACAATCTGCCAAAATCAGCCACATAGCATTTTCTACGCCTCGAACAACTAGCTACACAAATCCAAAAGGCTCAAACAAGGCATGAGGCAATAAAGGCCAAGATGCACTACAACATACAACTAGTAACATGTAGAAGGGCAACATGGATCACTAGGAAAAGTACTCACAAAATGGCATCTCACACATAGTTTCAGACTTGGTGAAAATATCAGTTTAAGACAGTGCAGTTCTTGATCTGAAGGCATATTTACAGCAGCAAAACTATAAGCTACATGACTCCAGATGACATGAATATTCACAGCATGCTAGAGAATCTTAAAGTCTACAACTAACTCCATTGCACCAACCTCAAAAGAGCTATAGATCACCAGATAAACTCATGACAAGACAACAATAAAATATAACAGATTTCAGACTTAGAAATATTTCAGCATCTCCAAAACAACACTATTTCCTAGCATGTTGTGAGCAAGCAAACCACACCTAAACATGGATTTCTATTGCAACCAAAATTACCAGAGGCTAGCCTACACATCCAAGGGCATATCTCTAGTTGACAACTTATTCATATCATGCACGGATTAAATCACACAAAATAAACAAAAGGGCAACACGACAAAATATCATGTGCACTAACTTGCTCAAAAGCTAAAACTAAGTGCACAATTAAATTCTATGGATTTTTCTACCTCGAAAACATATATAACATGTGGGGTTGCAAATATAAAAATAACGCCACACGAATACGCGAGAATATGTCCTAAACATGACATAATAATCTAGCTACGGAACCTACATGCAAAAATGCAAACAACTACTCTAAAATACATGGCAAAAGGTCCCTAAAAATATGAGCATTTAAACCACGAGATTTGAGCAATCCGGACACACACGAAAATAATTACGGGATAAGCAACCTAATAGGACAACACGCGTTTCTAGGCATATGGCAAGTCAAATCACTTCAAACATGCATGCAAATTGCAAATTATGAATCTACGTGAAAAACTACACAAGTTTCATATTTAAATTATTGCGATCCGATGCACGGAATAAAAGTTACGGGCGTTTTAACATTTTAGCAAATTCCTGAAATAATAATAAATCGCAGGACCTAAATAAAATACTAAACGGGCCGGATCTCGACTATCGGGCCTAAACTATGCGTGCACAAGATACTACCTAGCGCCTAGTGCACAAAATAGAGGCGACGGGGGGGCTCACCTGATGGGCTCGACCCAAATCGAAGAGGCGGAGGCGGCCTGGAGCTGGGCCTAGCTCGGCCAAGGAAGAGGCCGACTGGGCCAAGGCGCGCTCGGGGAGGCGAGCCTGGCTGGGCGAGGTGGCACTGGGCCGGCGCAGCCAAGGGGAGCTTGTTGTGCCAGATCTGGCGGCGGCACGGGAGGCCCGTCCTCGTCGTGCTCCTCGTCCGGCTGGACAGGAGGCGGCGGCGGGGAGCAGGGGCAGGCGGCGGCCTGCGGGAACGGGCGGGGCCGGCCGGCAGGGAGGCCGGGGACGACGAGGCGTGCTAGGGCGGCGGCACACAGCTCCGGGCAGACGGCGGCGCTCGGACGACACAGGCAGCGCGGCGGCCAGCGGGGGTTCCTGATCCGGCCGGACCTCGCCGGATCCGGGCCGGACGGCAGCGGCACGGCGAAGAACGGCGACGAGGTGTAGGCGGCGGCCGGCAGGAGGCGGCGGTGGGGCAAGCCGACGCGGGGAGCCGACGGGAAGCTGCACACCGGGAGGAGGAGGGAGCCGGCTGGGGGCAGCGCGATCCGGGCTTGGGCGGGCCCCGGATGGGCTTCGGGGGGCCCGACGGCTGAGGAGGAGGGAGAGGGAAGGCTGTGCTAGGGTTTGGTGGTGGGCACGGTTTTCGAGGGAGAGAGAGAGTTTGCTGCCTAAAATGGCATGGGGTCTATTTATAACAACGAGGGGCTAGGTTTAGCATTTTTTCGCCCCGGTTTCAACCGCGCGATCTAAATCGGACGATCTCGAACGCGGGGACGGCTAAGTGGCTGTGTAGAGTAGGTTAGCCGTGGATGAGAGGGAAAACGGGCACCCGACAACTATTTTAAAACATCGATAAAACGTCCGACGATAGACCGAATACGGTGCCGCTACGGTCGACCGTTCGTGTACTAGACGGACCCCGATTGCGACGAAAATTGGCAGGCGGCCTATCTACAACTAAATAAGACCGCACGTCAAATTTCAACCCAATCAGAGAAAGTTCTACACACACTTTTAAAAACAGGGTTTTGACGATGCCGCGGACGCGTGCTTGTGTGGGCCGGCTCAGAACGGACAATGACGAGAACGGATATAACCGACAACTAACAACGGATGCAAGTTTGAAAACTGGCGGCAACGGGATGCCGATGCAATGCGGATGATGCGCATGATGCAATGATGATGCAACAAATAAAAATAAACACACGACGAAAACAGAAAAAAAGGGGAATCTTCTGGGGCGTCGGTCTCGGGATGTCACATCTCTCCTACACTACAAGAGGATCTCGACCCGAGATCCAAGAATGAAAGGGAAGAGGATGAGAAAGAACAAGAGGTAAAACTTAGTTGCTTCTTTGACAAACGAGTGAAACCAACAATCCTTGAAGGTTTCAAAGATTTGAGGAATGATATGTGAAACAAGAAAGAATTCACACAAAATTTCGGCAGCACTTCGGTAGGACAAGGGGACAAAAATTTGATAAGATAGGAGAACTAGACAAGATTCACAACAAACAACTAAATTGAACAAGGGAACAACATGATCTTGATAGAACAAGAAGATAGATTGAAGAGAGCAACATCACAAAGCCTCGTTAGAAAGAATAGAAACTAGATCTTGGCAAGAAAAGAAGGAGAAGAAATGAGAACTACTACTACAAGAATCTTGAAGAGCATCTTGAGACGAAGAATTGATATCATGAGCCACTCCGGAAGAAGAATTCCAATCAGTATGAAGAAGAATAAGAATCATGTTATGCTTATCCTTCATCAAGTTTAATTGATGACAAGCAACTGATTTAGCGTACCACTAATTCTTCTAGAAATGATTGAGGAGATATGAGCAGAAACTAGAAGAAGTCTTGAGGAGACACCGGTAAGAACTGGATTGAATGGGGATAAAACAGTAATGAATGGAGATAAATGAGAATGAAGAGATCATGATTCACCTGAGAGAAAACTAGAACAAGGCACCAGAATAATTGAGAGACGAACGAAGAGACAACAATTGAGAAGATTTTGAGAACGAAAGTTGAAAGCTGAGAACGAAGAATCTTCTGAAATGATGGCCTTCGGAGGATCAAGAATGAAAACAACTCAGAAATGTACCGGATAGCAAGAAAGAGATTCTCATGATTGGGAACAAATCAAGATGTTGCCGCAAGGATGAAATAATGAATCTTCAAGAGAATTGACCCAGATTTGAGAGAAACACTCCTTATCTCCAATGGACAGAATGATGAGAAGAACACCACCAAGAACTAATGAGACACTCTGGAATAATGAATAATGAAAGGTTGAGCCAAAGACGAGAATTAATTCAAATTGATCTTTGAAAAAAGGATAAGACTGATGAAATTCATACTTACGTCATAGTTGAAAAGAATTAGAGAGCACCGGAAAGATTACAAGAGCCAGATAAGATCCTGGGAAAAGCCTGTGGGTTATGGGCCCACTCAAAAGAAACCACCGTTGAAAAGGTTGCTTAGAAGGATAGACATTGCAGCGGTATAAAGACAACTTGATGAGGCTGGGCACCTCGAAACAACTGAAGGAGTGAAAACCAGAACTTCTGAAATATCTTCAACACTCCGGATAGAACAGAGAGAAATGACAACAAGAAGAATTGATAAGAATTTTCCAACATAGGAAAGAATTCCAAGGATGAAAAGGATATGATGACACGGATAACTAGATTGAATTCACCGGAAAGATAACAAGATTGAATAAAGATGAACACGAAGCTCCTGAGAATCTTCACAATGAATCACCGGGTAAGAGAGAAAAGAACAGATCTCGGAAGCAACATTGAAATGGAATACACTTGGATGATAATGAATCGCTGAAGAAAAAGGGCGGGAGGGTGGGGAAAAACAAAGACAACTTGGAACAGATGATATGAACTCCGGAAAGAAAAGAGAGCTTGATCTTGCAAATATTGGAGAGGATTGAATTCACTTGAAGAGAAGCACACCGGTTGGAAAGAATTGACAAGACGATTCCGATTGACAAGAATTGATAAGACAATCTGATTGAGCAAAAGAATCAGCATTCCCAAATAACACGAGAACACCTCTTGGAAGGATACGAATTCACCACTTGACATCGAAGCAACTCGAATTACCATATTCCAACAAACCAGAGGCTGCGGCTTATGAAAAAGCCAGAAGAAATTCATGAGAGAGATTCCGTCCGATATTTTCGTGGACAGGATCGCACGGGCTCGATCCTTACAATAGCCATCACGTACAAGGCAGTGCACACGACATACGAAGCGTCCCCGAGTCATAGCAAGCTACAAGGACTCTTCAAGACACAACGAGAACCGATGTAAGTCGACCATGAACAAATGAATCCACTAGATGTCGAACCCCAACCTAACATCATGCATTTGTTGGAAGATTGTCCTATAAGTAACTACTTGAATTCCCACCTAAGAACTCCCGAAATTTCTGGTCATGCAATCTGGTCCACGGATACAAGGAGTAATATATCACTCAACTCCTATACTAACCCGTCCAGTGTATCACATCCGTCAACACATAACCAGAATCTCGGAACTTCATCTAACACAGACCCTCGTAATCACAACGATACAAAGTGTGGCGATACATCCGGAACTCTCTACACCAGTATCGGGGAAGCCAGACTCCTCTCGCCACTACTAGTATTGAAGCAATTTCGAACATCCTTCGTCCTGAGATACTAAGAAATCTGAATGATAGCGATGTGCTCAAGAATACCCTGGAGCTCAACTCCCCAGAAGAAATCAAGTCACACAAGAGGCACCAAGACAGAACTCCGTCACATCAACATCATATAGATTCCAAAAATATCCCGTGATCCTAATTTTTTTTTGAGTGAGAAGAGGAGTAGTATTAAATTATTACGTCAAGATTCCTCACGAGAGCATATAAGAGGAGAAAAAAGAAACCTACTCTCCGATATATAACTAGTCTCAAAGCAGTTTTTTACTAGATTCGACTCGGCCAAGTTCGATCAATCACGGGGGCTCCTAGGTCGGTACTGCTCCGATACCAACTTGTAACTCCCAAGATGCGATGATATCCTCAATTTGGCACGAGGGCCTCGTCAGGGATAGAAGCGCATCTCGTCGTTTCGCAAGAATGGATATCGTTACAAGTACATGTACTGAAAAGATGAGATATATGGAATTGGCTTACACTCGCCACAAGCTACATAGAGTCACATCAGTACAATACATAATCATCATGAAGAAGAGCAGGGTCCGACTACGGACGAAAACAAACGAGAAAAGAAGAACGACGTCCATCCTTGCTATCCCAGGCTGCCGGTCTAGAACCCATCATAGGTCGATGAAGAAGAGGAAGAAGAAGCAACTCCAAATGAACAATCAACGCGCTCGCGTCAAGTAACCCTTTACCTGTACCTGCAACTGGTGTTGTAGTAATCTATGAGCCACAGGGGACTCATCAATCTCATTTCCAAAGGTATCAAGGCTAGCAAAGCTTAATGGTGAGGTTTGGTTAAGTGGTGAGGCTGCAGCAAGCGACTAAGCAATATGAGGTAGCTAACTTATGAGTACAAGAGTAAAGAGGGGGATGAACTACGCATAGCGGATGTGATCTACTGACGATCAAATGAATGACCCTGAACACCTACTTACGTCAGACATAACCCCACCGTGTCCTCGATCGGAGAAGGAACTCATGAAAGAGACAATCATGGTTACGCACTCAGTTGACAAGTTTTAATTAAGTTAACTTCAAGTTATTTAGAACCAGTGTTAAACAAAGTTTCCATGTTGCCACATAACCGCGAGCACGGCTTTCCAAAAGATTTAACCCTGCAGGGGTGCTCCAACTAATCCATCACAAATTACCACAAGCCGCATAGAAATCCTCGATCACGAAACTCGCGATCTCGTTGGACTCCTTAGTGGAAAACCTCAACTCTGAGATTACCCAAAGCATCACCGGAATCCCGATGCACAAGACATTCTTCAAAGGTAAAACTAATCCAGCAAGGCCACCCTACGTGTCGACGATCCCGATAGGAGCCGTGTATCTCGTTCTCAGGACACGACGGATAAGCGACACGTACGGTGGCCTGATAGAAATCACCCATGTTGCCCTGGGTTGGCCCCGCACAGTGCTCTGTTTTGGACCAGCACCATCAGCATTGGCCCTCCCTGTATTATGTAGAATTACTCCTCGGGTTCATGACGCCCTATGCTTTCAGTATTAAATTTTTTATTATGTTGGGCAAATGTAGTACCAATGTTGGGCCTTCCCAGACCAATTTTAATCTAAAACGAATTATCAAGGGGGTCCCCATAACAACCCTGATCATGTTAGGAGCGCTCAATTATGGAACATAACACCGGTAGCCGAAACTAAGGGGGCAAAGGTGGAACAAAACACTAGGCTAGAAAGGCCGAGCCTTCCACCTTTTACCAAGTATATAGGTGCATTAAATTAAGTAGCATTTAATAGGGTGATATAACAAGGAACCCATGTTATCACATGGAAGCAACTACACCTGCAACTAGGAACGCTAACACATGGTTAAGCAAGCGGTAACATAGCCAAACAGTGGTTTGCTAGGTGGTGAACAGGTTGAAGATTTTCATGGCAATGTTGGGAGGCTCATATTTAACAGGTAGTAGGCAACGAGACATAATGGTAGAAAGGGTAAAACTAGCATGACAATGATAGTAATGGTATATGGGGAAATGGTCATCTTGCCTGAGATCCCGCTTGGAAGAAGAACGACTCCGTGAAGCAGACGAACCGACGTAGTCGAATGGGTCCTCACAATCTGACACGCTTGCGGAACTCTATCGAGACGAAGCAAACCGGAAACAAGATTCAACACACGATATACACCACACGATGCACAACACATATGATGCATGAACGGTTGAATATATGCAAGACTTGGCATGTTAATTCACAACAATCAACTACTACACATTAAGTGAAGTTCAATATGCAACGAGTTGCATATTGACGGAACTCCACATACGAATTATTTAGTTCTATCCCAATTAGGTACACGGAAATATTAAATGTTGGTTAAACATGGCAAGAGGTGAAGCGTAATTAAACTATCTATCTAGGCATTTTAAATGAGGTCGGAAACGACATATAGCATCTCCAGGATGACCTCATACGTTAATTTATAAATATGTCCAGATCTGAACTAACATGTTTCAATGTTTGTTAAACAGAAAAATAAATAGGTTCACATGATTCTACGCGTTGTTACAATCAGTTTACACATAGAGAACATCTCCAACGGAGCTACGGTTCAAAAGATACGAACACCGCTAGATATGATGGCATGAATGTAATATGTGTGCAACGACAGTCACAATCTTTTCAAAACATACAACCAGCAAGATAATATGAAACTGCACGAGATTCTAAGCAAGTTTCATATAGGACACGATCAAAACGGAACAACGGTTCAATAATTACGCGCTAAACAAGAAATAGTCACAATCTCGCAAAATCAGCCACATAGTATTTTCTACGCCCTCGAACAACTAGCTACACAAATCCAAAAGGCTCAAACAAGGCATGAGGCAATAGAGGCTAAGATGCACTACAACATACAACTAATAACATCTAGCTGGGAAGCATGGTCACTAGGAAAAGTACTCACAAAATGGCATCTCACACACAATTTCAGAATTAGTAAAAATATCAGTTTAAGACAGTGCAGTTTTCGATCTGAAGGCATATTGACAGCAAAAAAATATAAGATACATGACTCCAAATGTCATGAAAATTCATAGCATGCTAGAGAATCTTAAGGTCTACAACCAACTCCATTGCACCAACCTCAAAAGAGCCATATATCACCAGATAAACTCATGACAAGAGAGGAACAAAATATAACAGATTACAGACTTAGAAATATTTCATCATCTCCAAAACAACACTACTTCCTAGCATGTTGAGAGCAAGCAAACCACACCTAAACATGGATTTCTATTGCAACCAAAATTACGAGAGGCTAGCCTACACATCCAAGTGCATATCTCTAGTTGACAACTTATTCATATCATGCACGGATTAAATCACACAAAATAAACAAAAGGGCAATATGGCAAAATATCACGCGCACTAACTTTCTCAAAAGCTAAAACTAAGTGCACAGTTATATTCTATGGATTTTTCTACCTCGAAAACATATATAACATGTGGGGTTGCAAAAATAAAAATAAAGCCACACGAATATGCGAGAATATGTCCTAAACATGACATAATAATCTAGCGACAGAACCTACATGCAAAAATGCGAAAAACTACTCTAAAACACATGGCAAAAGGTCCCTAAAAATATGAGCATTTAAACCATGGGATTTAAGCAATCCGGACACGCACGAAAATAATTACGGGATAACCAACCTAATAGGACAACACACGTTTCTAGTCATATGGCAAGTCAAATCACTTCAAACATGCATGCAAATTGCAAATTATGAATCTATGCGAAAAACTACACAAGTTTCATATTTATTTTATTGCGATCCGATGCACGGAATAAAAGTTACGTGCGTTTTAATATTTTAGCAAATTCCTGAAATAATAATAAATCGCAGGACCTAAATAAAATACTAAACGGGCCAGATCTCGACTATCGGGCCCAAACTGTGCATGCACAAGATACTACCTAGCGCCTAGTGCGCGAAATAGAGGCGGCAGGGGGGGCTCACCAGATGGGCTTGGCCCAAGTCGAAGAGGCGGAGGCGGCCTGGAGCTGGGCCTAGCTCGACCGGGGAAGAGGTCGACTGGGCCAATGCTTGCTGGGGAAGGCCAACCTGACTGGGCGAGCTGGCACTCGGCCGGCGCAGCTAGGGGCGCTTGTTGGGCCAGATCTGGCGGCGGCACGGGAGGCTCGTCCTCGTCGTGCTCCTCGCCCGGCTGGACAGGAGTGATACGTCTCCAACGTATCTATAATTTTTGATGGTTCCATGCTATTATCTTGTCAACTTTGGATGTTTTATATGCATGAATATGCTATTTTTATATCTTTTTTGGGACTAACCTATTAACTCAGTGCCAAGTGCCAGTTTCTGTCTTTTCCGTGTTTTTGACCCTTTTTCAGACGGAGTCCAAATGGAATGAAACTTTACGATGATTTTTTTGGACCAAAAGAGACCCCCGAAGCTTTGGAAGAAGGCCAGAAGAGCCAAGAGGGAGTCAGAAGCCCATGGGGCGCGACCTACCCCCCTGGTCGCACCGTGCGGGCTTGTGACCTCCTCGTGGGCCCAATTGATGCAATTCCACCGCCATAAATTCCTATAAATTCAGAAACCCCCAGAAAGAAACCTAGATTGGGAGTTCCGCCGTTGCAAGCCTCTGTAGCCACCAAAAACCAATCTAGAGCCCGTTCCGGCACCCGTCTGGAGGGGGAATCCATCTCCGGTGGCCATCTTCATCATCCCGGCGATCTCCATGACGAGGAGGGAGTAGTTCACCCTCGGGGCTGAGGGGATGTACCAGTAGCTATGTGTTTGATCTCTCTCTCACTCGTGTTCTTGAGATGTCTTGATCTTGATGTACCATGGGCTTTGCTACTATAGTTGGATCTTATGATGTTCTTCCCCGTCTCCCTTCTTGTAATGAATTGAGTTTCCCCTTTGAAGTTATCTTATCGGATTGAGTCTTGGAGAACACTTGTTGTATGTCTCGCACGTGTCTATCTGCTGTGATCAACTTGCGGGTTTGTGACAATTGGGAACCTATGCATATGGGTTGGCACACGTGGATTCATGTGAGTACCCGATGTATGTTTTGGTGATCAACTTGCGGGTTCGTGACATTGGGAACCTATGCATAGGGGTCGGCACACGTTTTGACTCTCTGGTAGAAATTTTGGGGCACTCTTTGAAGTTCTATGTGTTGGATTGAATAGATGATTGTAAGATTGTGTGATGCATATCATATAATCATGCCGACGGATACTTGAGGTGACGATGGAGTATCTAGGTGACATTAGGGTCTTGGTTGATATGTATCTGAAGGTGTTATTCTAGTACGAACTCTACGATAGATCGATCAAAAAGAATAACTTTGTGGTGGTTTCGTACCCGACAATAATCTCTTCGTTTGTTCTCCGCTATTAGTGACTTTGGAATGACTCTTTGTTGCATGTTGAGGGCTAGTTATATGATACAATTATGTTATCTTTGTTGAGAGAACTTCACTAGTGAAAGTATGAACCCTAGGCCTTGTTTCCACGCATTGCAATACCGTTCGTGCTCACTTTTGTTACTTGTTACCTTGCTGTTTTTGTAATTTCAGATTACAAAAACCTATATCCACCATCCATATTGCACTTGTTTCACCATCTCTTTGCCGAACTAGTGCACCTATACAACTTACCATTGTATTGGGTGTGTTGGGGACACAAGAGACTCTTTGTTATTTGGTTGCAGGGTTGCTTGAGAGAGACCGTCTTCATCCTACGCCTCCCGCGGATTGATAAACCTTAGGTCACCCACTTGAGGGAAAATTGCTAGTGTCCTACAACCCTCTGCACTTGGAGGCCCAACAACGTCTACAAGGAGAAGGTTGCGTAGTAGACATCAAGCATTTTTCTGGCGCCGTTGCCGGGGAGGCTAGGTAAGCGGCACTAACATCCCGTCAACGAAGCATTTTTCTGGCACCGTTGTCGGGGAGGTTAGCGCTTGAAGGTATATCTTTAGATCTTGCAATCGAATCTTTTTTTTTCTTGTTCTTTCGCTAGAAAACTACAAAAAAATGGAATTGAGGATGCCTCATATGCTCCATCTTTTCAATGTCTTTCGTGAGCATGATGGGAAGGAAAATTGTGCTCAAGTGCTGAAAGAAGAATTACATAGAATGCTTGGCATAGAATATGTGAATGATGAGCATGATTGCAATGTTCTTAGCATGAATTCTTTGAATACCCATGATGCTAATGATATGCAAAGCCACAAGCTTGGGGATGCTATATTTATAAAGATGATCTTTTTAGTTCTTCCACTTTGAATGATCAAAATCATTTTGATGAAAGCATGCCCCCTATCTATGATGATTATTGTGAGGATACTTATGCTTTAAAGAAGAGGGATGATAAAACTTGTCATACTCTCGAGAACCCTTTTGCTAAACCTTGCTTTTTCATTGTGGACACAATTTGTAGTGCTCAAGTCTTTTACGATACTCCCACTACTATTGTTGAGAATAGATTTCCTTATGTGGAGAGTAGTAAAATCTATATGCTTGTAGATCATGAAAAGAATGCTTTAGGTTTTTGTTATATTGTTGAATTCATTCATGATGCTACTGAAAATTACAATGAGAGAGGATCATATGCTTCTACTTATTGCAATAGTATCAAGCTTCCTCTCCATGTGTTGAAATTTTTGAAGCTATGCTTGTTTTGCCTTCCTATGCTAGTTGATTCTTGCTCCAATAAATTGTTTGATCACAAAATCCCTATGCATAGGAAGTGTGTTAGACTTAAATGTGCTAGCCATATGCTCCATGATGCTCTCGTTGTGTCTCAATCCTTACCTTTTATGTGAGCATCATTGAAATCAATGCCTAGCTAAGGGCGTTAAACGATAGCGCTTGTCGGGAGGCAACCCAATGAAATTATTTTTGTTTTTTCCTTTATGTTTTGCTTTTTACACACCATCATAATTCTGTTATGATTGTGTTTTTTGTGTTTCTTTTACCGTTTGTGCCAAGTAAAGCCTTTATGATAGCTTGGGTGATAGTTGTTTGATCATGCTGGAAAAAGACAGAAACTTTCTGCTCAGGAGATGATTTTTAATTTTTATTCACAAAGAGGTTTTGAGTTGATTATTTTTTCTGCTGATTTATATGCATTTTCCCCAGACCGTAGTAATGTTTCAGATTTTTTGAGGTACCATAAGTATACGAAGTATACAGATTTCTACAAACTGGTCTGTTTTTGACAGATTCTGTTTTTGTTGAGTTGGTCGCTTATTTTGATGAAACTATGGTTAGTATCAGGGGGTACTAGCCATGGAAAAGTGAGAATACAGTAGCCCAACATCAATATAGATAGAATTCAAGTTTGCTACAGTACCAAAAGAAGTGGTAGTTTCTTTTCTTGTACTGATGTTATCACAAGTTTCTGTTTAAGTTTTGTGTTGTGAAGTTTTCAAGTTTTGGGTGATGTTCTCATGGACGATGAGATAAGGAGTGGAAAGAGCTCAAGCTTGGGGATTCCCAAGGCATCCCAAGCCAAATTCAAGGACACCAAAAGGCCTAAGCTTGGGGATGCCCCGGGAAGGCATCCCCTCTTTCGTCTTCAATCCATCGGTAACATTACTTGGAGCTATATTTTTATCGACCACATGATATGTGTTTTGCTTGGAGCGTCTTGTATCTTAGGAGTCTTTTCTTTTTGTTTGGTCGCAATAATCATTGCTGCATACCTTTTTTAGAGAGAGAGACATGCACTCATCGTGATTTTGCTAGAATGCTCATTGTGCTTCACTTATATCTTTTGAGCTAGATACTTTTGCTCTTGTGCTTCACTTATATCTTTTGAGCTAGATACTTTTGCTCTTGTGCTTCACTTATATCTTTAGAGCACGACGGTGCGTGATTTGGTAGTTGTCTTATGCTATGAAAGTAGTCCCAAATGTGATAGGTACTTAAAGAGGATACAAAAACCTCCATCTTCATGTGCATTGAATAGGAAGAGAAGTTTTGATTCCTCTCAATTAGTTTTGAGACGTGGATTCGGTAATATTAAGAGTTATGTTAGTAGGGTGTTGTGAATCTAGAAATACTTGTGTTGAAGTTAGTGATTCCCGTAGCATGCACGTATGGTGAACCGCTATGTTAGGAAGTCGGAGCATAATTGATCTATTGATTGTCATCCTTTGTGTTGAGGTCAGGATCGCGCGATGGTTAACACCTACCAACCCTTCCCCTCGGAGTATGCGTTTAGCACTTTGTTTCGATTACTAATAAAAACTTTCGCAACAAGTATGTGAGTTCTTTATGACTAATGTTGAGTCCATGGATTATACGCACTTTCACCCTTCCACCATTGCTAGCTTCTCTAGTACCGCACAACTCTCGCCGGTGCACAAACCACCATATGCCTTCCTCAAAACAGCCACCATACCTACCTACCATGGCATTTTCATAGCCATTCCGAGATATATTGCCATGCAACTTTCACCGTTTCGTCTCATGACTTGTGCCATCATTGTCATATTGCTTTGCATGATCGTAAGATAGCTAGCATGATGTTTTCACGACTTGTCCATTTTTTGATGTCATTGCTACGCTAGATCATTGCGCGAGGCGTTTCCTATGGAGTCATCCTTGTTCTAAAGCTTTGAGATTTGAGTAAATAAAAGTGTGATGATCATCATTATTAGAGCATTGTCCCATGTGAGGAAAAAAAGAGAGGCCAAAGAGCCCAAAAAAGAGAAAAGAGGAAAAAAAGAGAGGCCTAAGAGCCCAAATAAAAAAAGAGAGAAAAAGAGAGAAGGGACAATGCTACTATCTTTTTCCACACTTGTGCTTCATGATAGCACCATGTTCTTCATGATTGAGAGCTTCTTGTTTTGTCACCACCATATACACTAGTGGGAATTTTCATTATATAACTTGGCTTGTATATTCCAATGATGGGCTTCCTCAAAATTGCCCTAGGTCTTCGTGAGCAAGCAAGTTGGATGCACACCCACTAGTTTTCCTTTAGATCTTTCACATACTTATAGCTCTAGTGCATCCTTTGTATGGAAATCCCTACTCATTCACATTGATATCTATTAATGGGCATCTCCATAGCCTTTTGATACGCCGAGTCAATGTGACCATCTCCTCCTTTTTGTCTCACAACCACCACCACACTCTATTCCACCTATTGTGCTATATCCATGGCTCGCGCTCATGTATTGCGTGATAGTTATAAAAAGTTTGCGAAAGTAAGAGTGCGAAAACAATTACTTGGCCAATACCGGGGTTGTGCATGATTTACATTAGTTGTGTGAGGATGATGGAGCATAGCCAGACTATATGATTTTGTAGGGATAACTTTCATTGGCCTTGTTATTTTGAAAGTTCATGATTACCTTGCTAGTTTGCTTGAAGTATTATTGTTTTCACGTCAATAGCAAACTATTGTTTTGAATCTTACGGATCTTAACATTCATGTCACATGAACGAAGTTGCAAAGGACAACTATACTAGGTAGCATTCCACATCAAAAATTCATTCTTTATCACTTCCCTACTCGAGGACGAGCAGGAGTTAAGCTTGGGGATGCTTGATACGTCTCCAACGTATCTATAATTTTTGATGGTTCCATGCTATTATCTTGTCAACTTTGGATGTTTTATATGCATGAATATGCTATTTCATATCTTTTTTGGGACTAACCTATTAACTCAGTGCCAAGTGCAAGTTTCTGTCTTTTCCGTGTTTTTGACCCTTTTTCAGACGGAGTCCAAATGGAATGAAACATTACGATGATTTTTTTGGACCAAAAGAGACCCCCGAAGCTTTGGAAGAAGGCCAGAAGAGCCACGAGGGCGTCACAAGCCCATGGGGCGCGGCCTACCCCCCTGGTTGCACCGTGCAGGCTTGTGACCTCCTCGTGGGCCAAACTGACGCAATTCCACCGCCATAAATTCCTATAAATTCAGAAACCCCCAGAAAGACACCTAGATCGGGAGTTCCGCCGCCGCAAGCCTCTGTAGCCACGAAAAACCAATCTGGAGTCCGTTCCGGCACCCTGTCGGAGGGGGATCCATCTCCGGTGGCCATCTTCATCATCCCGGCGATCGCCATGACGAGGAGGGAGTAGTTCACCCTCGGGGCTGAGGGGATGTACCAGTAGCTATGTGTTTGATCTCTCTCTCTAGTGTTCTTGAGATGTCTTGATCTCGATGTACCATGGGCTTTGCTACTATAGTTGGATCTTATGTTGTTCTTCCCCCTCTCCCTTCTTGTAATGAATTGAGTTTCCCCTTTGAAGTTATCTTATCGGATTGAGTCTTTGAGAACACTTGATGTATGTCTTGCATGTGTCTATTTGCTGTGATGAACTTGCGGGTTTGTGACAATTGGGAACCTATGCATATGGGTTGGCACACGTGGATTCATGTGAGTACTCGATGTATGTTTTGGTGATCAACTTGCGGGTTCGTGACATTGGGAACCTATGCATAGGGGTTGGCACACGTTTTGACTCTCTGGTAGAAATTTTGGGGCACTCTTTGAAGTTCTATGTGTTGGATTGAATAGATGATTGTAAGATTGTGTGATGCATATCATATAATCATGCCCACGGATACTTGAGGTGACGATGGAGTATCTAGGTGACATTAGGGTCTTGGTTGATATGTATCTCAAGGTGTTATTCTAGTACGAACTCTACGATAGATCGATCAGAAAGAATAACTTTGTGGTGGTTTCGTACCCGACAATAATCTCTTCGTTTGTTCTCTGCTATTAGTGACTTTGGAGTGACTCTTTGTTGCATGTTGAGGGCTAGTTATATGATCCAATTATGTTATCTTTGTTGAGAGAACTTCACTAGTGAAAGTATGAACCCTAGGCCTTGTTTCCACGCATTGCAATACCGTTCATGCTCACTTTTGTTACTTGTTACCTTGCTGTTTTTGTAATTTCAGATTACAAAAACCTATATCCACCATGCATATTGCACTTGTTTCACCATCTCTTCGCCGAACTAGTGCACCTATACAACTTACCATTGTATTGGGTGTGTTGGGGACACAAGAGACTCTTTGTTATTTGGTTGCAGGGTTGCTTGAGAGAGACCATCTTCATCCTACGCCTTCCGCGGATTGATAAACCCTAGGTCACCCACTTGAGGGAAAATTGCTATTGTCCTACAACCCTCTACACTTGGAGGCCCAACAACGTCTACAAGGAGAAGGTTGCGTAGTAGACATCAAGGAGGCGGCGGCAGGGAGCAGGGGAAGGCGGTGGCCTACGGGAATGGGCGGGGCCGGCCGGCAGGGACGCCGGGGATGGCGAGGCGCGCTAGGGCGGCGACACACAGCTCCGGGCCGGCGGCGGCGCTCGGACGGCATATGCAGCGCGGCGGCCTGCGGGGGTTGCTGATCCGGTGGGACCTCGCCGGATCCGGGCCGGACGACGGTGGAACGACAAAGAACGGCGATGAGGTGCAGGCGGCGGCCGGTAGCAGGCGGTGCTGTGGCAAGCCGGCGCGGGCAGCCGTGCGAGATGGCGACAGGAAGCTGCGGATCGGGAGGAGGAGGGAGCCGGCTGGGGGCGGCGCGATCCGGGCCTGGGCGGGCCCCGGATGGCCTTCGGCGGTCCCGGCGGCTGAGGAGGAGTGAGAGGGCAGGCTGCGCTAGGGTTTGGTGGTGGGCACGGTTTTCGAGGGAGAGAGAGAGTTTGCCGCCTAAAATGGCATGGGGGTCTATTTATAACAACGGGGGAGGGGGCTAGGTTTAGCAGTTTTTCGCCCCGGTTTCAGCCGCGCGATCTAAATCGGACGATCTCGAATGCGAGGACGGCTAAGTGGCTGTGTAGAGTAGGTTAGCCGGGGATGAGAGGGAAAACGGGCACCCGGCAACTATTTTAAAACATCGATAAAACGTCCGACGATAGACCGAATATGGTGCCGCTACGGTCGACCGTTCGGGTACCAGACGGACTCCGATTGCGACGAAAATTGGCAGGCAGCCTATCTACAACTAAATAAGACCGCACGCCAAGTTTCAACCCAATCAGAGAAAGTTTTACACACACTTTTAAAAACAAGGTTTTGACAATGCCGCGGACGCATGCGTGTGTGGTCGGGCTCAGAACGGGACAAGGACGAGAACGGATAGAACCGACAACTAACAACGGATGCAAGTTTGAAAACTGGCGGCAACGGGATGTCAATGCAATGCGGATGATTTGCAGGATGCGATGATGATGCGACAAATAAAAATAAACACACGACGAAAACGGAAAGAAAAGGGGAGTCTTCTGGGGTGTCGGTCTCGGGCTGTCACACTTTTGCCTCGGTTCCTCCTCCCCCGGTCTATGGAGGACCGGTCCCTACACCGCATATTAATAACCTAGGTCCTCCTTCTAAACTTGTTAAAGATGATTTCGCTAATTGGGTCTTCTCCATCAAGTCTCATTTGAATCACAGCTCAACAAATCTTTGGATAATCATCGAACAAGGCTATTACCCTCATGATCCAAGGAACCTCACTCCAAGAGAAGAAGCGGACAACCAATACAATCATTCCGTGTTGTTCATCCTTTAATCTGCGGTTCCTCTAGAAGATCTACCTCACCTGCGCCCCTTCACCCATGCAAATGGTTGTTGGGAGCACATCATGGTGATGTACAAGGGGAGCTCAAGCAATCAACGGTCTAACTTTGAAGTGGTTCTTGATCATGCCGATGAGTTTGTGATGCTGGAAGATAAGGACCCACGTGAGCTCTATCGAAGGGTTACTGCTCTTGCTGTTGTTCTCCAAGACCATCGGTGCAAAGATACAGATGACACTTGTATCAAGCGCAAGTTTCTCAAGGCCATCATGCCATTCAACAAAGCCATGTCTTCTATCATTCGTCAAAGACCAGATTTCCACACCTTGACCTCACGAGAAGTGTTGGATGAGTTCATTGCTATGGATATTATGAACAAGACCGCTGACAGTGCTCTTTCTCGTGTCCGGTTGAAGATAGCATCACCCAACCTTGCTTTGAGAACCAAGGCCATTGTTGATGAAGAAGAAGAGGAAGAAGATGGCTGCCCCGAAGACACAAAGTATGCTTATCATGAGCACATGGCTCTTGCTTCAAGGCAGTCTTGGGGCAACAAGAGAAACTCAAGGCCCAACTTCTCCAAGGACAACTTAAGTGGGTCCAAGAACAAGCAACGAGTACGGAAATGCTACAACTGCGGCAATGTGAGTCACCTTGTGGCAGATTATCCTTATGAGAAGAGGGAAGACAATGGGGCAAGCTCATTCGCAAGGACATACCTCGATTTTTTCCCAAGCAATAACACCTTCACCAAGAAGACTCCTCCAAGGGGTTTTGTGGCCCATGAAGAGTATACCTCCGATGATGACGAAGATGATACAGGCTGCGAGGGCATGGCAATGGCTACCGTGGCCATTGCCACTTCCTCCCCCAAGGTGTCTCTCTTGGGTGCCACCAACGAGAACCGTATCTCCAAGTGCCTCATGGCCAAAGGTATCAATAAGGTAACCCCCAGCATCAAGACCACTCTCAATACTCCTCCTTCTTTGTTAGTCTGTGTTGATAATAGTGAGGTAGTGGAGCTTGATGAAAATGAGTTTGAAAAATTCCCGAGTAAGATCAAAGGTGAAACCAAAAGACACTTTTTTGCTCTTTTGGAACAACTTGGTGAGGACAATGATCTCATTGAGTCTCATGAGGATACTATATCCAAGTTGCAAGAACATAGTCGTGATTACGCTGATGAGATAGCGAAACTATCCATTGCTCTAGAAGAAGAGCATGGTCTTCGTTTGGCTCTTGAGGAGTCACACAACGTTGACCATGCTAAATTAAAAAAAGATCTTGATCATGCTATTTTTATTTCTCGTGTGCTTAAATCTGAGAAAGTTGCACTTGGGGTTGGCCATGATAGACTCAAGGAAGAATTTGACACACTTTACAAGGCCCCCATGGTCTCGAAAGGTGTTCATTCTTCTCTTACGGAGTCTCATGATCAACTCCAAGTAAAATTAACCAAGGAGATTTCTACTTGTCCTCCTTTTTTTCTAATTGATAATGCTTGTGCTACTAACCCTTGTTGTGAGCATGTGCATCTTGTGGAGGAGAATGCCAAGTTGAAATAACAACTTGAAAAGGGCCTTGTGTCATGCATCCAACGTCAGAAGAATCTCAATGACCTTTTGAGTAATCAAAAGGAAGTGGTACGAAAGGAAGGACTTGGGTTTGCACCCAAGTCAAAGAAGAAAAAGAAGGACAAGACAACCCTTTCTCCCCCTCTCAAGGACATCTTTGTCAAAGAGGGTGAGAGTACTCATAAGAATAATAAGAAAAAGGAAGGGGGCGACAATGCCAAGAAGGGCAAAACCACCTTGACCAACAAAGCCGGCGACTTTAATACCTCTTATGTTTTATGTCGTGCTAGTGATGGGCATGTTTATGGAAAATTCGTTGGTTCTTATTATGAGTACATTGAATGGGCTATTTGGGTTCCTAAGACCCTTGTTTCTAACATCAAAGGACCCATTCAAGAATGGGTACCTAAATCCAAGCATTGATCTCTTGTAGGAGTTTGCTTCCGATGGAGTGTCATGGTTGCTCGACAGTGGAGCCACAAATCATATGACCGGGAGCAAGTACTTAGTGGATGTGCATCCAATTCCATCTATGCCCACCCATGTCCAATTTGTTGGTGCTTCAACATCTAAGGTAATGGGATTTGGTAAGGTGGTCATCTCTCAAGATTTATCTATAGAGAAGGTCATGCTTGTTGAGTCCCTTGCATAAAATTTACTTTATGTTCATCAGCTTCCAATTATGGGCTTTGCCACACTCTTTAATCTTGATACCGTGGCCTTTTTGTGGAGCAAGACTCTTAAAGTAGCCTTTGTTGAACATGTCGAGAACGCTCTCTATGTGGTGAACTTTTCGGAGTGACCTACTAAGATCGCGACCTGTCTAATGGCTATAGTCGATGTGGGTTGGCTATGGCATCGCTATCTAGCTCATGTCAATATGAGATCTTTGCAAAGTCTCCTCAAAGGGGACCATGTTCGTGGACTAACAAATGTGATTTTTGCCAGATACCGTGCTTGCAGTGCTTGTATTGAAGGGAAGCTTCATGAAACAGCTCACCGTCCCACAACTATCATCTATTCTAAAAAGCCTTTGAAGCTCCTTCACATGGATCTCTTTGGTCCTCCATCTTTTGATAGTCTTCGGGGAATAAAGTATTGCTTGGTGATTGTGGATGACTACTCAAGATACACTTGGGTATACTTCTTCAAGAAGAAGAGCGAGACTCAACAAACTATCATCGACTTTGCTAATGAAGCTCAATGCCAACATGGAGGAAATATTTTGATGATTAGAAGTGACAACGGCACCGAGCCGAGTTCAAGAACTACACCTTGAATGAGTTCCTTAGTGACGAGGGGATCAAGCACCAATATTCAACACCCTATACCCCCAACAGAACAGTGTAGTGGAGTGGAAGAACCGGACGTTGATGGACGCGACAAGAACCATGATGGCGGAGTTCAAATCTCCGTACAACTTTTGGGCCAAAGCCATTAGCACCGCATATCATGCATCCAATCGGCTCTACCTCCGCAAAGGCTTGAACAAGACTACATATGAGATTCTTACTAGGAACAAGCCCAATCTCAAGTACTTCCGTGTGTTCGGTTGTAAGTGTTTCATACTCAAGAAAAGTGTTTGTTTGTCTAAATTCGAAGCTAGAGCTCAGGATGGCATATTTGTTGGTTATGCTACAAACTCTCATGCTTACCGTGTTCTCAACCAGTCCACCGGACTCATTGAGGAGACGTGTAACGTAGAGTTTGATGAAAATAATGGCTCCCAAGTGGAGCAAAGTGATCTTTGTGATGTAGGTGATGAAATTCCTCCTCAAGCCATAAGAAGAATGGGGGTTGGTCAAATACTCCCCATTGAGGAACCCCTTGTGGCTGAAGGAGAAGGAAAATGCTCTACTCAAGTGGATCCATCACCCTCGCTAGACCTACACGCTTCCGAAGAACAAAGTGAAGGCCCTCAACCCGATGAACAAGATCAAGGACATGACCAACCTCATGAAGATGGTGTCACACCAAATGATGTCCAAGATCATGCTCAAAACCCCAAGTTTGCTCAAGATCAAGTGCAACCACAAGATCAAGGGAAAACTAGTGAGCAAGCTCAAGATGATGCTCAAGATGTTCAAGAAGAAACTCCTAAAGTATCAAGTAGGGAAGTCTTGAAGCGCCGCACTGCCAGGATAGCTAACAGGCTCTGAGTTCAACAACATATCTTCAAGAATGTGCTTGGTAGCTTCGAAAAGGGGGTAACCACTCGTCAACAATTATCAAACTTTTGTATGCATCACACGTTTGTTTTGTGTGTTGAAGCCCTAAAGGTACATGATGCGCTTGATGATGAGGATTGGCTTGAAGCCATGCATGATGAACTTAACAACTTCGAGCGCAATAAAGTTTGGGAATTAGTGCCAAGGCCAATGGAGGAACATAATGTCATTGGAACCAAATGGATCTTCAAGAACAAGCAGGATGAAAATGGTGTTGTCATTCGAAACAAGGCAAGACTGGTGGCTCAAGGCTACTCCCAAGTTGAGGGTATCGATTACGGTGAAACCTTTGCTCCTGTTGCTCGTCTTGAATCTATTCGCATGTTGCTTGCATTTGCTTCTCATCATGATTTTAAATTGCAACAAATGGATGTGAAGAGTGCTTTTTTAATGGTACTTTAAATGAGTTGGTATATGTGAAACAACCCCCGGGATTTGAGGATCCCAAGCTCCCCACTCATGTATACAAACTCAAGAAGGCACTCTACGGCGTTAAACAAGCCCCACGTGCGTGGTATGAGTACCTTACTGAGTTGTTGCAAGATCGTGGGTTTGAGATTGGGAAAATTGATCCCACCTTTTTTACCAAAAAGGTCAAAGGGGATTTATTCATATGCCAACTATATGTTGATGATATTATGTTTGGTTGTTCTAACGAATCTTTCAATGAATAATTTGCTGCACTAATGACCGAGAACTCTGAGATGTCTATGATGGGAGAGTTGAAGTTGTTTCTCGGGTTTGAAATCAAACAAGGAAGAGAAGGAACCTTCATCAAACAAGCCAAGTACACTCAAGACATGCTCAAGAGGTTCGAGCTCGAGGACGTCAAGCCGGTCAAATTTCCTATGCCGACCAAATGCAAGCTCGACAATGATCCCAATGGTGAAGAAGTGGATCAAAAGGTGTATCGCTCCATGATTATATCCTTACTTTACCTTTGTGCATCTAGACCAGATATCATGCTGAGTGTGGAAATTTGTGCACGGTTTCAATCCACACCAAAGGAAGGCCACTATCCGACAGTCAAACAAATCTTTAGATATTTGGCTCATACCCCGAACTTTGGATTATGGTGCCCCAAAGGAGAAAGCTTTAGTTTAGTACGTAGCTCTGACTCAGATTAGGCTGGAGACTGTGACAGAAGGAATTCAACGTCTGGAGGATGCCAATTCCTTGGTCGCTCTTTGGTAAGTTGGTCTTCGAAGAAACAAAATTGTGTGTCACTTTCTTCCATCGAGGTTGAGTATGTAGCTGCCGCAAGTTGTTGTGCTCAATTATTATGGATGAGGCAAACTTCAAATGATTACGGTGTCACTTGTGACAAAGTGCCTCTTCTATGTGACAATGAGAGTGCCATCAATATATCTCTCAACCTGGTGCAACACAGCAAGACCAACATATTGATATTCGTCATCATTTCATTCAAGATCATATCAAGCAAGGAGATATTGAGGTCCTCTTCATCTACACTCAAGAGCAACTTGCACATATTTTCACTAAACCGCTAGATGAAGCAAGGTTTCGCGAGTTAAGCCATGAGCTAAATATTATTGATTCAAGTAATGTGGATTGAAACTAGGCACACCACACCTCACTCATCATTATATTTGGCTCTAGGTGTAGGCATGGACATAGGGGGAGTGTTGTTCTCTCAATGAACTTTCGCTCCCCCCTTTATGCATAAATTGATCAAGTCATTCACATTAACCATTGTTGATGGCGCTTGTGCTTCGAAGACGAGTTGTGGTCATGAACCCAAGGATAATTCTTCGCGGTGTCATACCATTTGTCTCAAACATTGGTGGCTCCGGCCACCGCCATATCTTCGTCAGAAGATTCAGTTATGTGTTCAAGTGTGTGCGTGTCTTCTTTATCTCCACTTATTTTTTCCTGTGATGTTTCTCTTCCCTGGCAAAGTTCACCGTGTTTTCATACAAGGAGGGCAAAGTTTCCAAGTGTTTTTGACAAAAGGGGCACGATACTACCGCTCCAGCACGACAGTAAATTTTTACTGCCGCTCGACGAGCGGTACTACCGCTCAGCTAGTGGTAGTAAAGATTTACTACTGTTGGCCAAGCGGTACTACCGTGATGAGTGCGGTATTACCGCGCCGCCAGGGCCGCAGAGGGTTATTTTAGGGCAGGGGCAGTTCTTTCTCCCTCATACCCATTCATCTCGTAGCCCTCTCCTTTTCTCTCCCTCTTCTCTCAAGACGCTGCCGGAAGGATTCGTCGGATCTCCTTCTCCGGTCACTCTCCTCCGGTTCCGTTTGCTGGGATCCTCTCCCTCCTCTCCCTCGTGCCATGGATCTCGGTATTGCCCCTCGTTCCCTTATTTTTGCCTCATTCTTGTTCGATCGAGGGTTAGGGGAAAGTTTGTTCATTCTTCGTGTCATGGCACCGTATCTTCATGCTAGGAGGGTCGGGGAGTACTTCTGTGGTAGATTGTTTGTCTGTATAGGTTGCAACTTGTGGGTTTGGGTCTCCGATAGTACCAGATCTGCAAGTTCCATAGTCAGATCTGGCACTTCATTGCCCGTGCGGTACTACCGCTCCTCCTGGAGCGGTACTACCGCTGTCAGGGTGGTACTACCACTGTCTTGGCGATACTACCGATGTCTTGGCGATACTACTGCTGTCAGAGCGGTAGTAAATTTTTACTACCACTCGAGCAGCGGTACTCCCGCCGTCCCCTGAGCACACATGTTCTCTCCTTTCAGTTCTCTCTTATCTGGGGCTTTCTGGTTTCTTTGATCTTTGCGTTGACCTTTTTCTTTATCATTTTCTCGTGTTCATGTTGCGTATCATAGGTGGTGTCTCCAGATGCTCTAACCCACCTCGCGATGCCAGTTCCAAGCGACCTCATTCTTTAGATGTACCCGAGGATTCACAGGCTCCGAAGCACAATTTCAAGAAGCCATCTCACAAGAACAAGACAATTGGTGTTGATTGGGACACTATGCCACTTGCAGAATTTCAGCTTCGCCGCAAGGTCAACCCCTATGACAACCCTAGGGTTCAGTTTCCCGGAGGTGAGATGTTTTGGTCTAAGCAACAGTCTCTTATTTATGAAGATGTTATCAGGTCCAAGAAGAATATATATGTACAAGTTCAGTGGATTGACCTAAACCATCTGAAGAAGGACACTGCATACTTTGGGGAAGCTCTGGCCATGGTGGAACAACTTCAAATTGAGGAGATCATCACTTTTCATCATGATTTTGATCCTGAGGTCGTGGCACAATTTTTTTGTTACTATCCACTTTCACCTTGATGACAACCGCACTATGACCTGGATGACAAATGGGGAGGAACTGTCTGCTACCTAGAAGGAGTTCATGGACCTTCTGCACGTCCATGATGAGGGGCTTGAGGACCCAGTTAGCTTGCGCCCACACGCTAATCCTTCTGCTACAGCTAAGGAGAAGCTGTTGTCGTACTATATTGTGAAGGAATCCCCATCTGGTGAGGTCTCCTATGTTATGAACCCATTCCTTGATGCCATGCACCATATATTTCACAACACACTGTTTCCACGCATTGGCAACAAGGACCAGGTACATTCATACTTGGTGGGTATGCTTATGATGTGTTAGAAAGGGCGGACTCATTCCTCTGGACCACTTCATGTCTCTCACGTCATGTGGAGCGAGCTTCACTCAGCAGTCTTCCACCGTAAGATCCCAATCTACGGCCCTTATCTGTTTTACGTGATCAAGAAGAAGTGGACACATGCCTTCCCAGCTATTGAGTTACATGCTCCTATGTGGATTCGCCATGAGCCTATCAAGCTGCGACAGAAGGACAAATGGGCCAATACCACCACTACACCTGCTGCTGCCACTATGGATTCTGCTGAGGATGAGACTGCGGCTGCAGATGAGGTAGTTCGAAAGTCACATGTGCCTTCCTCTGCCGAGCCATCTTGGGCCAAGAAGCTTACAGACCGGATGAAGACCTTGTTCTACATGCAGGCAAAGGGGCAATACATGACGCATGTTGTTTAGAAGGAGAGCCGTCAGCGTGACAAGCTGATTATGAGGAAGCTCGACGTGCACATCTCTAGTGGGTCGGAGCAAGACATCACTCATGAGGTTGCGTGGATGCAAAAGAACAATCTGCAGTGGGCTGCGTCTGACAAGGAGTCTGAGGAGGAGACCGAAGACGAGACAGGTGTGGAGTATGTTGAGGAGTCTGATGGCTGAGTCCTCTCCAGTTCGAGCTACCACCTGTATCGTAGGTGTCCTCACTACCTTTTAGGTGTCCTGATGCCAAAGGGGGAGAGAGTGTAGGATTTGCGAGTTTGCAAGTTTCCTCGTTTTCATTGTTGCTTTACTTGTTGAACTCTCGTTGCTTCGTTGGTTGTCTTTGCTTTGTGTGTGAGAACTATGAGACTTCTTAGTACTTTATCATATGGTGTGACACATATGTTATCACTTCTCTATCTTTATTGTCTCATTATTATTCAGTTTATTAGTAGCTTGTGAGTCTAAGTATTATGTGCCCTTATCTTCATGCTCACATGCCTTACCTTGCTTTCATGCCTAGTGTTTATTCAGTTTGTTGCAAGGATTGCCTTGTCTACAAAATCTAGGGTGAGTGCTTTTCTGTGGTTGTGTGCTGGGCATTCCATATCCTTTTTCTAAAGTATGCACACATCTAGGGGGAGCCTGTCTATAGTTTGTAGATTTGGGTTTGCATATGCTATTTCTATATCCTTTAGTGCAAATCATGTATTGTCATCAATCCCCCCAAAGGGGGAGATTGTTAGGGCATATTTCTCCCTAAGTGGTTTTAGTGATTTATGACAATGCATGTGCGGACTAATTGTGTGCATTGAGAATTTCTAATAATTCATGACTAGGCACAAGACGATTCGATGCCCCTCAGAGTCTTTCAAAACGGTTGCTTTCTACGTTTCTGTTTGGTGGATTTGAGTCGTAGAAAAGTCGTACTATTAAGAGGGGGTCCGCTTCGGAAAGGTTTGGGTGGAATCAACACATACGCATTTCTATTGAACCACATTTCCTTTGCTACAACTGGAGCTCCAACCTTGTTTTCCTTGTTTGTGCAAAAGGGCCAGAGGTAGTACCGCTGGCACAGCGATAGTACCGCCCTAGGAGCGGTATCAGTTTTTTACTACCGCTGTGTGGGCGGTAGTACCGCTCTCTGAGCGGTAGTAGTTTTTTACTACCGCTCCGTCGGACTTTTTGCGCATCCTTTTGCCTCCACAGTGGTAGGCACGATAGTATTTTCTTACTATCGTGGTTGGTGAGCTGCCAGGTGGTAGTACCGCTCTTAGGAGCGTAGTACCGCTCCTAGCAGCGTTAGTACCGCTCCTAGCAGCGGTAGTACCGCTTGGCTAGTGCAGTTGGTGGGTGGGTAACAGTTGGATTGTACCCGCCACTATATAAGGGTGTATTCTTCCCTGAGAAGCTCACCTCTTACCTCCCCAACCTCCATTGTTGCTCCAAAGCTCATTCTTGCCCGATCTCTCTCCCTAGCCAATCAAACTTGTTGATTTCCTAGGGATTGCTTGAGAAGGCCTTGATCTACACTTCCACCAAGAGATATTTGATTCCCCCCACTAATCCCTTGCGGATCTTGTTACTCGTGGGTGTTTGAGCACCCTAGACGGTTGAGGTCACCTCGGAGCCACTTTCCATTGTTGTGAAGCTTCGTGGTCTTGTTGGGAGCCTCCAAGCTTTGTGTGGAGATAACCCCAACCTTGTTTGGAAAGGTCCGGTTGCCGACTTCAAGGGCACCGATAGTGGAATCATGGGAACTCGCATTGTTTGAGGGCGTGAGGAGAATACGGTGGCCCTAGTGTCTTCTTGGGGAGCATTGTGCCTCCACACCGCTCCAACGGAGACGTACTTCCTGTCAAAGGGAAGGAACTTCGGTAACACATCCTCGTCTCCACCAGTTCCACTTGCGGTTATTTCTTACCTTTCCTTTGTACTTACTTCTGTTGTGGTTTATTCCTTGCTTGCACTTGTTGTCCTTATTGTTAGCATCATATAGGTTGCTCATCTAGTAGTTCATATAGAGAACCTATTTATTACTGACCCTAATTTGTTAAGACAAGCTAAATATTGGTAGTTGCCTATTCACCCCCTCTAGTCAACCATATCGATCCTTTCACTTACCTTTCAAGCTTGGCGGCGGGACCTCGACGATAGCCGCATGTGATAAGCTTGCGCGCTTCATACGCCTCCATGCACAAGTCCACTCTGGTAGTTCCGTGGATGGGAGAAGGAAGCGAAATAATTTTGAAACCAGCAGGGGGGAAGAGGGGAGGTGGGGGCGAAGGAATCACGGACGAAGGGAGGAGCGGCCAAGTGGAGTGGAGCGGGTGCTTCCAGAAAAGGGAGATGCCAATACTTATTTGCTTTGCCGCGACCACTCCTTTTCTACCAGGATCAAGATCTTGACACGTAGTACTAGTCTTCTTTATTACAGTTAGCCCCCGACCGATTACGGTATTAGGGCATCTCTAACAGACCATTTAAAAATGGTTAACACCCTCTTCTCGCCTTAAAAAATCCATAGTTTCGGTCGAAACAACGACACCTACATGATCCCGTAAAACTCGTTCGGCCCTTAAATGTTTTAAAGAACATTGAAAATTCATCCGTCAAAACGTACATATATAGTTTCGAAGGCAGTATACACTTCAACCCGTAAACCGGCGAAACCTTGTCGGAGCAGACGCACCACCGGAGAACTGGCCGGAATCTATCTGGTACTCACAGGAATCCGTCGCCGCACGCAAGAATTTGCCGCCGCTGGCTCGAATTGCGGGTGGCTCAACCTCCACTGCCGAGGAGAGGTCGTCCATGGGTAGGGCGGGGTAAGCCACCGGCGGCCCGAATCAAGGCGAGGCGGCACTAGAGAAGGATTAGGGAGGGGGAGGGGAGCTCACTGGACCACGTCGGGAAACACGCGTGCGGAGGGTAGTGTTGGGCTCAATCGGGGAAGGGCGGGCGTCTCGTGGTGGTGAGCCATCGGGGAGCTCGTCTGGCGCCCAGGTGCAACATGACGGGATAATGGAGAGCACTTTTGGCCGGCCTAGCTCGGCATCAGCGCTAGGGGCGCCCACGGGTGCGAAAGGAGGGGCATTTCCGCTCGTCTATTTGGCTGGTGTAGCGACGGGTCTCGGGTGAAGTGGTGTTAGGGTCTTGGATGCCGGGGTGGCGGTCCTGGTGTTGGGAGCGCGGTGCTCATGGGCAGAGCTCGTGGCTCATTGCTGCCCAGTTGCCATGGTCGTGTTGGCGGCGTGGTAGGCAGGGTGTGGCATTCTGTGGCGGTCAGTGTTGGACAGAGTGAAAACCTGTTTTATCCTTGGACGGACCGGTGCCGGCGAAACTCGTTTCCTTCTTGAAGGCGTCATCGCGACTCTTATTGTTTGTCGTGTTATTATTGGGAAAATTCTCATCCTTGGACCGGGCGGTGTGGCGCTCCCGTGTTGTATCCTTCCTGAAGGCGCCGCCTTAGAGTCACAATCATCGTATGCGGTTTCATCTCTTAGCGGTGGCATGTTCGCGGTCAAGGACCCCTGATGCTCTTGTGTGCTAGGATGGTGTTGTTACGCTCAATGCATATGTATCCTATCTTAGATGTATGCATGTGTCGTCATGACGTGTATTTATAAAACGGGGCGAAAGCCTTTTCAGTAAAGCCCTGCAAACATATTTTTTGGTCCTTCACATTAGAAGCCAACAATCATACACTAATGTCACATGTTTTGGGGGTCTTTGAAGTTTACAAATTACACACAATTTTCACTCAAAACATCAAACGATTACCATCTTATTAATACAAGCATGGCAAATCTTATTACCTATATCTGCATATTATTATAGAAGTAGCAGCAACGGTCAAACTGAAATGAATTTCTCACAGTCTAGCGCATTCCATGTGGATGCTCAACTTATAGTCTAGCACATTCCATGTGGGCAAGTATTAGAGTTTTGAGGATCCATTCAGTTTCTCATGTTTTTTTTATCCTGTAGAATGAACAATCATGGCATTTATGTAATGCCCAAGATGCAGTCCTATCCTTATTTTGGCGCGACGGCCTCGACGGGGATAGAAACACATCTCGTTGTTTCGCAAGAATGGATATCGTCACAAGTACATGTACTGAAAAGATGAGTATCAGGAGTTGGCTTACACTCGCCACAAGCTACATCAGAGTCACATGAGTACAATAAATACACTCATCATGAAGAAGAGCAGGGTCGGTCTACGGACAAAAACAAACGATAAAAGAACGACGTCCATCCTTGCTATCCCAGGCTGTCGTCCTGGAACCCATCCTAGATCGATGATGAAGAAGAAGAAACTCCAAATAGCACAATAAGCGCGCTCACGTAAAAGTAACTCTTTACGTGTACCTACAATTGGTGTTGTAGTAATCTGTGAGCCACAGGGGACTCAGCAATCTCATTTGCAAAGGTATCAAGACTAGCAAGGCTTAATGGGTGAGGTATGGTTAAGTGGTGAGGCTGCAACACACGACTAACCATTTATTTGAGGTGTATAACTTACGAGTACAAGAATAAGAGGGGGATGATCTACGCATAGAGGACATGAACTACTGATGATCAAATGAATGATCCTGAACACCTACTTACGTCAGACATAACACCACTGTGTCCTCGATCGGAGAAGGAGCTCACGAAAGAGACATTCACTGTTACGCACTCAGTTAGCTAGTTTTAATTAAGTTTACTTCAAGTTATCTAGAACCGGATGTTAAAAAAAGTTTCCATGTTTGCCACATAACCGCGGGCACGACTTTCTGAAAGATTTAACCCTGCAGGGGTGCTCCAACTAGTCCATCACAAACTACCACACGCTGCGACGGAATAACCTCGATGAGGGAAAACCCGTGATCTCCTTGATCTCCTCGGGTTCCTATTGGAAAGCCTCAACCTCAAGATAGCCCAAAGTATCCTTGGAATCCCTCGCACAAGATGCTCGAGAAAGGTAAAACAAGTCTAGCACGGCCGCCCGACGTGTCGACGATCCCGATAGGAGTCGTGTATCTCGTTCTCAGGACACGACAAATGAGCGATGGTTACCACGCCAGACGCCGAGTTGCCCCGGGTAGCGTTAATAAGCTGCTCTGTTTGGGACCAACACCATCAGCACTACCCCCTGTATTATGTTGAATTACTCCTCGGGTTCATGATGCCCTATGTTTTCAGTATTAACAGAATTACTATGTTGGGAAAATATAGTACCAATGTTGGGCCTTGCTAGACGAGCTTTATCCCAAAACAAGAATCTAGGGGGTCCCCATAACAACCCCAAGCATGTTAGGAGCGCTCATTTATGGAATATAACACCGGTAGCGGAAACTAAGGCGACACAGGTGGAACAAAACACCAGGCTAGAAAGGCCAAGACTTCCACCTTTTACCAAGTATATAGGAGCATTAGATTAATTAGCAATAGTATGGTGATATAACAAGGAACCCATGTTTGCACATGGAAGCAACTGCACCTGCAACTACCAAAGTTATCCAATGGTTAAGCAAGCGGTAACACAACTAATTAGCGGTTTGCTAGGTTGTAGAAAGGTTGAAGGTTTTCGTGGCAATGTTGGGAGGCTGATATTTAACACGTAGTAGGCAGCGAGACATAATGATAGAAACAAAATAGCTAGCATGGCAATGATAGTAATGGTATCTAAGGAAATGATCATCTTGTCTGAGACCCCGCTTGGAAGAAGAACGACTCCGTGAAACACACGAACCGACGTAGTCGAACGGATCCTCACATTACGACACACGGCACATGCACGATATGATGCACACTCTAATATAATGCATGATTAGTTCAAATATGCAAGGAATGGCATGACAATCCACGCAATCAAACACCACACATTAAATGAAGCTCAATATGCAACGAGTTGCATATTGATGAAACTCCACATACAAATTATTTAGTTCACCGCTGATAACCCACAAGTGTAGGGGATCACAATAGTTTTCGAGGGTAGAGTATTCGACCCAAATTTGTTGATTCGCCTCAAGGGGAAGCGAAAGAATATTCTCAAGTATTAGCAGTTGAGTTTGTCAGATTCAACCACACCTGAAAGATTAGTGTCTGCAAGAAAAGTATCAGTAGCAAAGTAGTATGATAGCAACGGTGTCAGAAACAGATCTGTTCACGGTAGGCTATCCCTAACTGTTGTATCAATGGCACCAGTAAGTTGCACGTGGACGAGTAACTATTCTTTCCCGGCAACGGTGTCGGAAAAGGGTCTTGCAACAAGTAACAGCGAAGTAGCAAGGAACAACAGTAGC
Organism: Hordeum vulgare subsp. vulgare; assembly: GCF_904849725.1. NCBI lineage: Eukaryota > Viridiplantae > Streptophyta > Magnoliopsida > Poales > Poaceae > Hordeum > Hordeum vulgare. The sequence continues at coordinate 414,546,832 of NC_058520.1, read as the reverse complement.
AGCAGCAGCAGAGTAACAGCAGTAGCAATAGTAGTAGCAAAGTGGCCCAATCCCTTTTGTAGCAAGGGACAAGCCTGAACAAAGTAACGTAGCAAGGACCTGTAGTAAAAGACTCGTAGGTAGTGGATCGGTGATGGATGAGTGTGCCGGATGTGATTCATCATGTAACAGCTATAACACGGAGAGATATGTAACTAGCTCCCGTTTGTCAATCTAATGTAGGCATGTATTCCGTATGTAGTCATACGTGCTTAGGGAAAAGAACTTGCATGGCATCTATTGTCCATCCCTCCCGTGGCAGCGGGGTCCTAATGGAAACTACGGGATATTAAGGTTGTACTTTTAATAAAGAACCGGACCAACGCATTAACACTTGGTGAATATATATACTCCTCATACTATGGTCATCTCCGGGAGTGGTTCCGGCTATTGTCACTCTCGGGGTTGCCGGGTCATAACACATAGTAGGTGACTACAACTTGCAAGATAGGATCTAAAACACACATATATTAGCGACAACATAATAGGTTCAGATCTGAAATCATGGCACTCGGGCCCTAGTGACAAGCATTAAGCATGGCAAAGTAGCAACAACATCAATCTAGAACATAGTAGATACTAGGGATCAATCCCCGTCAAAACTAACTCGATTACATGATAGATCTCATCCAACTCATCACCGTCCACCAAGCCTACGATGAGATTACTCACGAACGATGAAGAGCATCATGGAATTGTCGATGGAGGAAAGTTGATGATGACGATGGCGACGATTTCCCCTCTCCGGAGCCCAGAACGAACTCCAGATCTGCCCTCCGGATGAAGAACAGGAGGTGGCGGCGCCTCCGTATCAAAAAACGCGATGAATCCTTCTCTTTGATTTTTTTCCGAGCGAGACAGAAGATATAAAGCTGAGTTTGGAGGCGGTGGTGCCACGTGGGCCCCACAAGCCCTCACGGCGTGGCCAGGGGGGTGGCCGCGGCTTGTGGGCTTGTGGCCCACTGGCACGCCTCCTCCGGTGGATCTTTGCGCATGTATTTTTCTTTTATTCCAGAAAAATTCTCCGTAAATTTTCAGGACATTCCGAGAACTTTTATTTCTGCACAAAAACAACACCATGGCAATTCTGCTGAAAACAGCGTTAGTCCGGGTTAGTTCCATTCAAATCATGCAAATTAGAGTCCAAAACAAGGGTAAAAGAGTTCGGAAAAGTAGATACGACGGAGACGTATCAACTCCCCCAAGCTTAAAGCCTTGCTTGTCCTCAAGCAATTCAGTTGACAAACTAAAAGAGACAAAAGAAAAACTTTGACGAACTCTGCTTGATCTTGTTGTTGCAACTATGCCTAACTCATATCCAGAGTTTCAGCGAGATCACAAGCAAACCACATAAGCAGATGACATATAGGTCTCACGGTAAACTCATATCAATGACATAATAAACTAGCGAGCAAATAATAATAAGCCTCAAACGTCAACACTTCAATCAAAACAACATGAAGCAGTACGAACAGATGGTATCTCGCTAGCTCTTTCTGAGACCGCAAAACATAAATGCAGAGCACCTTCAAAGACCAAGTGCTGACTAAACATTGTAATTCATGGCAAAGAAGATACAGTCACATTCATACTCAACACAGTTAAAAGCAAAGCATAAAAATGACAGAGGTGCTCTCTAATTGGTGCTTTTGTAAGAGGAGGATGACTCAACACGAACATAAATAAACAGGCCCTTCGCAGAGGGAATCATTGATTTGCAGAGGTGCCAGAGCTCAAGCTTTGAAAACTTAGATAATAATTTTGGGTGGCATGCTTTCATTGTCAACGCAATGACTAAGAGTTCTCAACATCTTCCACGCTACACATGCTATAGGCGGTTCCCAAACAGAAAAGTAAAGTTTTGACTCCCCCACCACCAATCAATCACACTCCACGGCTAGCCGAATCCTCGGGTACCGTCCATACCAACATCAATCCTGGGGGAGTTTTGTTTGCAATTATCTTTTCGATTTGAGCATGGAACTGGGAATTCCAATTACCAGCCCATTTCTCGTGAATTATAGTGAATAAGCACATATCGAGGATAACACGCCTATCATGGAAGATACTAATAGCCCCCTGTCGCCACATGAGCAGTTCGGGCATGCAAAACAGAATATTTCTTGAAGATTTAGAGAGTGGCACATGCAAATTTACTTGGAACGGCAGGTAGATACCGCACATAGGTAGGTATGGTGGACTCATATGGCACAACTTTGGGTTTATGGAGGTGGATGCACAAGCAGTATTCCCGCTTAGTACAAGTGAAGGCTAGCAAAAGACTGGGAAGCGACCAACTAGAGAGCGACAACACTCATCAAAATGCATTGAGATTAACTAACATTGAGTACAAGCATGAGTAGGACATAAATCACCATGAAAATGAACATCATAGAGGATATGTTGATTTTGTTTCAACTACATGCCACTTGAAACATTCGAAAGAGGATACCATCCTATCATACTACATCATAGTCATCTCAACATTCATGTTGGCAACCAAGACAAACCATTATAAGCTCCTAGCTAAGTAAGCATGGCATAAGCAACTATGGTCTCTAAGTTGTCATTGCAAACATGTTTTTCTCACAACAAAGCTGAACAAGGAATAGTGAACTAGTCATATTTACAAAAACAAAATAAATCGAGTTCATACCAGCTTTTCCAGGCTCAGTCACTTCATCACATATCGTCATTATTGCCTTTCACTTGCACGACCGAATGATGTGAACAATAATAAGCGTGCTCATGCATTGGACTAAAGCTGGAATCTACAGGCAAACACAAAGGAGAAGACAAAGTAATATGGCTCTATGAAAGCTAAACAGGTATGCATGCAAGAGCCACTAAACATTGTAACCAATATCTTCTACCTTGACCCAAAGAAAAAGAAAACTATTTACACGGGAAAGCTCCCAACAAGCAAGAGAAGAAAATAAAATATTTTTGATTTTTCTCAAACTAGACAGACACACGAAAAGAAAACGAGAAAAAGAAAATAAACTAACATGGATGATACAGTGGCAAAGTGTGAACACCGGCTAACAAAGTGAAAGCATAAGCAAGAATGTAAAGTCGGTGAGAACACGTACTCCCCCAAGCTTAGGCTTTTGGCCTAAGTTGGTCTACTCCCATGGAGGGAAATAACCAGCTCCGGGGTACTCCGGAGTGGACTGAGGATGCCACTGCTGTGTGAGCTCCTCTGGCTCCCACTGATAAACTGGCGTCTGGTACTCGACTGGTGGCTCGGGCACGGGCACCTGTGGTTGGGCTAGGCCCCAATATGCGTAGATGTCCGAGGGCATAATAATGTACCTGCGTGCATGAAGATTGAACAAAGAAGGAGCAGGCAAAGTAATAGTCTCACGAGTACCCTGACTAAATACCAGGTTATAAATCATCCTTCTATTTATATCTCTATCAAGAAAGTCATGGCGAACCATGCTATCATAATCTAGATATCTCTTAGGAAGTAGAATATCTTCTTCCTCCTCCAGTCTAATAGGTATCTCAAAGTGTCTAGCAAGACGAGTAGCATAGATACCTCCATAGACAACACCTTTAGAATGGTTCAGGTTCAACCGTTGAGCTACTATAACGGTCAAGCTATAAGTTTTATCGTTATAAAGGGCTTCGCGCAAGACCGCAAGATCTGGGGAACTAAGTGACCCAGTTTTCCCATGGCCAATCAAACATTTTCCCACAAATAATGAGAAGTACCGAAGCACGGGAAAATGAATGCTAGCAGCTCTAGCGCAAGAGAGTCCTCTCTCCTCCCCTACAACAATTGTGTCGATGAAAGCTTCCAAGTCCCGTGGACGAGGTTCATGAATATTCCCAACAAAAGGCAATTTGAAACATTGCAAAAATCCTGGAGTGACATGCGCTGGGGGATATCATAAAGTTTGAACTCAGCCATAGGAGGATTCTTCCTCGGATAGAAGTTAAAGCTTTGTACGAAGATATTAGTGAGGAGGAGGTATTGCAGACACTTATCTTCAACGAAGGCGGTAAGGCCTGCGTTCTCCACCAAGTAATAAAAGTCCTCATAAATTCCAGCGGCATGTAAGAACACGTCGCTTGGCCACTCGCACGCTCGAACTTCTGCGACTCGAGGGACCAGATACTTGGGCTTTTTCTCACTCCCATCATCCTTGGGGTCACGGCTTGACGAGCCTCTTAAGAACCTCCTCATATTTTCCCTTTTCTATCTGTGAAAATTTCTGAAATATTTAGTGATTCTAACGAAAAGTGAACAAGGCTCAACTAAACTTGTAGCAACTACTCCCACAAGTGCCTAGAGGCCATATTACGCATAAAAACTACTTGGGATCAACTAGAATCAGCATGCAAAGCTCAAGAACATGGTCACCAAGGCAGCAAAAATACGCGGAGTATAAGGCACTAGAACAAAAACTAATTGGACCAATGGAGGAGTCACTTACCAAGGAGCAATTTCCCGAAAATAGTTCGGAGAACGGTGATTTGAGGAAAGAGATGGAAAATCCCAGCAAGAGGAGCAAGAACACGAGTTTGAGTTGCGAAACGATTTTTTCTGGAGGTAGGTGAACTAGATGAGAGCAAGAATGAGTGGAGGGGGTGCTTGTGGGCCCCACAAGCATGAGTGGCGCAACCAGAGGGGTGCCCGCGCCGTCAGGGCTTCTGGCCCACTGGTGCAGCCCCCAGACAAGCTCTTTGTCTTAGAATTATTCAAAAATTCCAGAAAAAATCATACTTGATTTTCAGGATGTTCGGGGAACTTTATTTTTCAGGGTACTTTTCTACCGGACGCTAAAATAGAAAATAGGGAAAACTAAACTAAATCTATCATTTTTCTTCTAAGCAACCTAAAGTGAAAGCTTGGAACAGAGGTTTGTGACTCCTCGATTCATCCATCTCATGTTCATCGAAAGAAATCCATCAATGGAGTTGATCAAATCCCCTCGACAAAACTTTTTTCGAATCGCAAAAGAGAACGGAGAATTTTCGAATATCACTAGGTCACCTCAATGGGGATGTGTATCTCCCCAACAAGCAATTCATACTTCATCTTGACACGAGGAATAGGGCATTCGAAGCTCCCAATAAGAATCGATGAAGTTTTTTCGATAGCATTGATGCAATGTACTCGATATTGTTTCTTCGGAGAGTGCACCGTATGCTCATTACCGTTGACATGGAAAGTTACATTGCCTTTGTTGAAATCTATAACAGCCCCTGCAGTGTTTAAAAAGGGTGTTCCGAGGATGACAACCATGGCATCGTCCTCAGGAATATCGAAGACAACAAAGTCTGTTAAGATAGCGACGTTAGCAACCACAACAGGCACATCCTCGCAAATACTGATAAGGAAAGCACTTGATTTGGCGGCCATTTTGCAGAGAGATTTCAGTGGTGTCAGCTTATCCAGTTCAAGTCTACGATAAAGAGAGAGAGGCATAACACTAACACCGGCTCCAAGGTCGCATAACGCAGTTCTAACGTAGTTGCCTTTAATGGAGCAAGGTATAGTGGGCACTCCGGGATCACCTAGTTTCTTAGGAGTTCCACCCTTGAAGGTATAATTAGCGAGCATGGTGGAAATCTCAACCTCAGGTATCCTCCTCTTATTAGTCACAATATCTTTCATGTACTTAGCACACAGAGACATCTTGAGCATATCTGTCAAACGCATTTGCAGAAAGACAGGTCTGATCATTTCAACAAAGCGCTCAAAATCCTCATCATCCTTTTTCTTGGATGGTTTGGGAGGAAAGGGCATGGGTTTCTGAACCCATGGTTCCCTTTCTTTACCGTGCTTCCTAGCAGCGAAGTCATTCTTATCGTATCTTCTATTCTTAGGTTGTGGGTTATCAAGATCAACACTAGGTTCAATATCCACATCCTTTTCATTGCTAGGTTGAGCATCAACATGAACATCACTATTTATATCATCATTAGGCTCATGTTCATCACCAGATTGTGTTTCAGCATCGGAGACAGAGACATCGTTTGGACTCTCAGGTGTAGCAGCAACATGGTTGCTAGCGTGCAGGTTCCTATCATCTTTCTTCTTCTTTCTAGGATGACTAGGTGCATCAGTGCTAACTCCTTGAGAATCTTGTTCAACTCTCTTTGCATGACCCTCAGGATACAGAGGTTCCTGGGTCATTCTACCGCCTCTATTGACGACTCTGTCGGAATTGTCATTCAACTCATTGAGCTAGTCATTCTGAGCTTTAAGTACTTGTTCTACCTGAGTAGTAACCATAGAGGCATGTTTACTCAGAAGTTTAAGATCATTGACATTTCTGTCCACACAAGCATTTAGATGACTAAGCATACGAGCATTTTGTTCCAATTGTCTGCTAACATAATCGTTGAAACTCTGTTGTTTGGCAACAAAGTTATCAAATTCCTCCAGGCATAGGCTAGCAGGTTTATCAAAAGGAATATCACTCTCATCAAACCTACGCATAGAATTTACTTCTACTACCTGTATCGGGTTATCAAGACCATGGATCTCTTCGATAGGTGGTAGATTTTTGACATCTTCAGATTTAATGCCTTTCTCTCGCATAGATTTCTTGGCTTCTTGCATATCTTCAAGACTGAGGAATAGAATACCTCTTTTCTTTGGAGTTGGCTTAGGAGGTGGTTCGGGAATAGTCCAAGCATTCTCATTGCACAAGATGTTATTCAATAGAATCTGAGCTTGTTCTACAGTTCGTTCCCTAAAAACACTACCGGCACAACTATCTAGGTGGTCTTTGGAAGCATTGGTAAGTCCATTATACAATATATCAAGTATTTCATTCTTCTCAAGAGGGTGATCAAGCAAAGCATTCAGTAGCTGGATGATCCTCCCCCAAGCTTGTGGGAGACTCTCTTCTTCATCTTGAGCAAAGTTGTATATTTCCCGCAAGGCAGCTTGCTTCTTATGGGCAGGGAACTATTTTTCAGAGAAGTAGTAGACCATATCCTGGGGGCTACGCACACAACCAGGAGCAAGAGAAGTGAACCATGTCTTAGCATCATCCTTCAGCGAGAAAGGAAATAGCTTGAGGATATAATAGTGGCGAATCTTTTCCTCACTAGTGAATAGGGTGGCTATATCGTGCAGTTTGGTAAGATGGGCTACAACTGTTTCAGACTCATAATCGTGAAAAGGATCTGATTCGACCAGAGTGATTAACTCAGGGTCGACAGAAAATTCATAATCCTTATCGGTCACAAAGATAGGCAAAGTAGCAAACTTCGGGTCGTATTTCATCCTAGCGTTCAGAGATTTTTCTTTCCACTTGCATAGTAATTTCTCAACATCATAGCTATCCTTACACGCAAGAAAATCCTCAGCTATCTCTCCCTCCATAACATAGCGCATATAAGGCAATTCAGGCATAGTAGCAGATTCTACTTCAATAGTATCAGCAGTTTCAGAAATATCATCACATCTAGCAGCAACTCTAGCAATATTTGCATCAAGGAATGCACCTAGTGGCAAAGTAGTATCAAGCATAGCATCATCAGGCATAGTATCAAGCATAGCATCATCAGGCATAGTATCAAGCATAGCATCATCATAAGCATCATGGGCAGCAGAAGTAGCATCATCAAGCAGAGGCGACATATCAAGATTTCTAGCAGGAGGTGATATCGCAAACTTACTCATAATTGAAGGTGAATCAAGTGCAGAGCTAGATGGCAATTCCTTACCTGTACTCGTAGTGGAAGGCAAGATTTCAGTTCTTGGATCTTTCGAATTCTTCATAGTGACCAACAGACGTCAATCCCAAGTGACTCAGAGAATATAGTTGTGCTTCCCCGGCAACGGCGCCAGAAAAAGGTCTTGATAACCCACAAGTGTAGGGGATCGCAACAGTTTTTGAGGGTAGAGTATTCGACCCAAATTTGTTGATTCGCCTCAAGGGGAAGCGAAAGAATATTCTCATGTATTAGTAGTTGAGTTTGTCAGATTCAACCACACCTAAAAGATTAGTGTTTGCAAGCAAAGTATTAGTAGCAAAGTAGTATGATAGCAACGGTGTCAGAAACAGATCTGTTGATGGTAGACTATTCCTAAGTGTTGTATCAATGGCGCCAGTAAGTTGCACATGGATGAGTAACTATTCTTTCCCGGCAACGGTGTCGGAAAAGGGTCTTGCAACAAGTAACAACGAAGTAGCAAGGAACAGCAGTAGCTGCAGCAGCAGAGTAACAACAGTAGAAACAGTAGTAGCAAAGTGGCCCAATCCCTTTTGTAGCAAGGGACAAGCCTGAACAAAGTAACGTAGCAAGGACCATTAGTAAAAGACTCGTAGGCAATGGATCGGTGATGGATGAGTGTGCCGGATGTGATTCATCATGTAACAATTATAACACGGAGAGATATGTAACTAGCTCCCGATCGTCAATCTAATGTAGGCATGTATTCCGTATGTAGTCATACGTGCTTAGGGAAAAGAACTTGCATGGCATCTATTGTCCATCCCTCCCGTGGCAGCAGGGTCCTAATGGAAACTACAGGATATTAAGGTTCTCCTTTTAATAAAGAACTGGACCAACGCATTAGCACTTGGTCAATACATGAACTCCTCATACTATGGTCATCTCCGGGAGTGGTTCCGGTTATTGTCACTCCGGGGTTGCCGGGTCATAACACATAGTAGGTGACTACAACATGCAACATAGGATCTAAAACACACATATATTGGCGACAACATAATAGGTTCAGATCTGAAATCATGGCACTCGGGCCCTAGTGACAAGCATTAAGCAAGGCAAAGTAGTAGCAACATCAGTCTAGAACATAGTGGATACTAGGGATCAATCCCCATCAAAACTAACTCGATTACATGATAGATCTCATCCAACTCATCACCGTCCAGCAGGCCTATGATGAGATTACTCATGAATGATGAAGAGCATCATGGAATTCTCGATGGAGGAAGGTTGATGATGACGATGGCGACGATTTCCTCTCTCCGGAGCCTAGAACGGACTCCAGATCTGCCCTCCAGATGAAGAGTAGGAGGTGGCGGCACCTCCGTATCGTAAAACGCGATGAATCCTTCTCTCTGATTTTTTTCCGGGCGAGACGGAAGATATAGAGCTGAGTTTGGAGGCGGTGGTGCCACATGGGCCCCACAAGCCAGGGGGGTGGCCGCGGCCTGTGAGCTTGTGGCCCACTGGCACGCCTCCTCCGGTGGATCTTTGCGCAGGTATTTTTCCTTTATTCCAGAAAAATTCTTCATAAATTTTCAGGACATTCCTAGAACTTTTATTTCTGCACAAAAACAACACCATGGCAATTCTGCTGAAAACAACGTTAGTCCGGGTTAGTTCCATTCCTATCATGCAAATTAGAGTCCAAAACAAGGGCAAAAGAGTTCGGAAAAGTAGATACGACGGAGTCGTATCAACCCCCGTTTATTTCCACGGCAATATAAAATGTTGTTAAACATGGCAAGGGGTGAAGCACAAATTAAACTACCTATCTAGGCATTTTGGATGAGGTCGGAAATGACATATAGCATCTCCGAAATGACCCCATATATTAACTTTGTAATCTGTCCAGATTTTTCCTAACCACATTTTATGTTTGTTAAACATCAAAACAAAGTGGTTCACATGATTCTACTCGTCGTTCTAGTCCATTTACATATATGGATCATCTCCAACGGGGCTACGGTTAAATAACTACGAACTAAACCATTTGTAACTCATCGACACGAAAACTAATGAAAACAGCATGGCTAACAATTTTAAATATGCATGGGAGTTCAAAAATATTAATCTACGCATAATTCTACACGTTTTACATATATAAACTATTCTGATCCGACGCACGGTTTGAAAGTTACGGACGTTTTAAAATAATGCCTTTTCTGTGAAAAAGAATTAAATCACACGACCTTTAAAAAAACCTAATCGGGCTGGATCTGCTACTGGCATAAACAAAGATGGGCGCGGGATAGTTAACCTATGCGCGGGCGAGAAATAATGGCAAAAGGGGTGCTCACCTTGCAGGCCTTGGCGTGGCTCGATGGAGAGGCTGGGCCGCGGGGGGCCTGGTTGTGCTGGGCCGTGCGGGAGGCCAACCCAGGTGGCGCTGGAGCAGACAGTCGGGGCACTACGCTTCCTTGCCGTTCTCCTCCTGCGAATAGAGTCCCTGGCGGTGCAGGGGCTTGGGGCACCGGCGAGAGCTGCTGTAGGGGAAAGGCGACGAGAGGAGGCGGATCGGCCGCGGGGCAGTTGGATCCGGCCGGCGGCGGCTCCAATCCCGGTGGCGGCCGATGAACACGAGCATGGGCGGAGCAGATCGAGGCGGCTAGAGGCATCTCGGAGCTCGAGGTGGCTATGGCACATCCTGTGGAAGAGGAAGAGAGGAGAGATTAGAGAGAGAGAAGCTGGAGGAGGAGGGGCGGCGAGGTCCGACCTGGTCTGGCGATGCTCCGACGACCGGACGACGAGGCGGCAATGACACGGGAGGCTACAGGTTGCGCGGCTGTAGCATCTCGGGGGCTCGGGTTGCGACTGGGTCACGGTCGAGCCGCAAAGCTCTTAGGTTCATGGGTAGAGGAGGAAGGAGTAGGTGCTGCGGGTTGGCTCGGTTTGCATGTGGGGGATCCCGAGGTGGGAGACAGTAGGTGGCGGCGGCGTGGGGATTTGGGTAGGCTAGGGTTAGGGTAGGCTTGACCCGAATCACGTATATAAATAGCAAATGGTTTTAAAACGGGGTCTAATTAGAGCCCTACGATTTAGATCGGACGGCCAATATAATTAGGTTAGGAGATCAATGGACAAACCGATGACGGTTTGCGGTAAAACGGGGTTGATCCGGATCCAACGGCCACGAACGTGTGTTTCGGGTATCGGGAGGTTTTCGGGCTAGGTTGCGCGCAGGGTCTGTGCACCGTGCAGAGGGGCTAGGCAGAGATGAGAGGGAAAACATGCATCCTGGCGGCAGAGTTTTGAAACCGAAAACGTCCTTCGAAATGACCGACTATAGTGTCGCTATAGGTTTAATGTTTCGGGTATCAAACGAACTCTGATTGTGATGAAAATTGATAGGTGGCCTACCTACACTATATTAAGACCGCACCCCAAGTTTCAACCGAATCCGAGAATATTTGATACACAGTTTTACAAACAATATTTAAACGATGTCACGGGCACATGCGTGTGTGGTTGGTCTCAAAACATTGAACGACAAAACGGAGAGAACCGGCAGCTAATAACGGATGCAAGTTTTGAAAACTGCCGAAAACAGAGTGCGAATGTAACGCGAATGATGCGAATTATGCGATGATGAGTGCGACAAACAAATAAGTCACACGACAAAAACAGAATAAAAGGGGAATCGTCTGGAGCGTCAGTCTTGGGCTGTCACAACTCTCCTACACTAACGAGGGATCACGCCCTGAGTTCTAAGAATGAAAAGGGAAGAGGAAGAGAAAGAGCAATAGGTAAAACTTAGTTGCTTCTTTGACAAACGAGTGAAACCAATGAATCTTGAAGGTTGCAAAGATATGAATAATGATACGAGGAACAAGAGAGAATTCAAACTAAATTTCGGCAGCACTTCGGTAGGAAGTTGAGGGAAAATTTGATAAGATGGAAGATCTTGACAAGATTCACAACAAGTTAACTAATTGATAAGCAAGGGAAGGATATGATCTTGGCAAAACAAGATAATGTATGGTAGAGAGGAACATCACAACAACTCCTGAACAAGAGAATAGAAACTAGATCATTGGGAAGAAGGAATGGAGAAGAAAATGAAAACTTCTACCACAATTGAATTTGGCAAGCGTCCTTGCAAGAAGAATTAAACGGAGTTGTTGGAAAACCAACAACAAAAAGAACAAGCTTGTTGTGGGCTTATGGAGACCATTTCAAAGTAATGAGGTGACAACCAGCCACTAACAAAAACAATTGATCGCTTGGGAGCAACAAGAAAGGAAAAACGTCTTACAACAAGAGGAAACATTAAAAACTTGGATTAAGGGCAACACCATAACAGCAACAATCCTTAGATAAAGCTTTAGGTGAAGTCTAAACCAAGATAGCACAATGAAGAAATCATGGGTTGAAATATCTCATGATCAAAGAATTTGGTGGGTTTACATATTTCATTCTTGAAACAACTTCGTTTCGAGACTCCTCCACTAACAAGAATGCTATAACACCACCTCAAAGGATAAAGGAGGAAGCATTGCTATTTGAAATGCAAGAGAAAGAATACTTGAGGTACTACCACAAGAATCTTGAATAACACCTTGAGAATGAAGAGATCTTAAGACGCCTAACAGAAAACGTCAACAAGGCACTAGAATAATTGAGAGATGAACGAAGAGACAACAATTGAGAAGAATTTGAGAATGAAAGCTGAAAGCTCACAACAAAGAAATCTTCTGAAATGATGGCCTTCAGAGGATCAAGAATGAAAACAAATATGAAATGCACCAGATAGCAGGAAAGGGATTACTCATGATTGGAAATAATTGGAAAAAAGAGCACCAAGCTGAAATGACAAATCTGCAAAAGAATGGACCAAGGTTTGAGAGAAACACTCCTTCGGTCTTCCAAGCTGAAAATGATGAGGAGAAGACCACCAAGAATAACTAAGACACTCCGGAATAATGAAGAATGAAAGGTTGAGCCAAAGATGAGAATAACTTCAAATGGATCTTGGACAATGAAAATGACTCATGGTATCCATACTTATGTCACACTTGAAAATATTTATATATCTTCGGGAAATATTACAGAGTCAAATAATATCCTGGGAAATCCTCTGGGTTATGGGCCCACTAAAAGAAAACACCGTTGAAACAATTAATTAGACAATTGAGATTGCACCGGTGCAAATGAAAACTTGATAAGGTGAGACCCTCGAGATAATTGAAAGGATGAAAACAAGAAACTTCTGTGATATCTTCAACACTCCGGATAGAAAGAGAGGAATGAATAAACAAGAGAGACTTGATAAGAATTTTCGACATGGGAAAGAATTTAAAGGATGAAAAGGATATGATGACCACGGATAGCTTGAATTTAATTCACCAAAAAAGAGAACACGAATGGAAAATGATGAACTCAGAACTCTTGAGAATCTTCACAATGAATCACCAGAAACAATATGGAAGAAAAGAGAGCGGAAATATTGATGAAAAGAAAGGCACTTGGATGATAATTAAATCATTGGAGAAAAGGGGTGGGAGGGCGGGAAAAACAAAGACAACTTAGAACAATGAGACAAACTCCGGAAAGAAATGAGAGATTGATCTTGTAACATATTGGCGAAGAATGAATTAACTTGAAGAGAAGCACTCTCGATAGAAAGAATTGATGAGACAATTTGATTGAGCAAAAGAATCAACATTCCCATACAAATATGAGAACACTTCTTAGAAAAGATATGAAATCACCATTTGACATCGAAGCAACTCGAATTACCATACTCCAACAAAACAAAGGATGAGGCTTATGAAACAAGCAAGAACAAATTCATGACACAGATTCCGTCCAAAATTTTCATGGATAGGATCGCAGTGGCTCTATCCTACAGTAGCCATCATGTACAAGGCAGTGCACACGACATATAAAGCGTCCCTGAGTCGTAGCAAGCTACAAGGACTCTTTAAGACACAACGAGAACCGCTGTAAGACGATCGTGAACAAATGAATCCACTAGATGTCGAACCCCAACCTCACATCATGCATATGTTGGAAGATTGTCCTATGAGTAACTACGTGAATTCCCACCTAAGAACTCACGGAATTTCTGGTCATGCAATCGGGTCCACGGATACAAGGAGAAATTCATCACACAACTCCTAGCATCTAACCCGTTCAGTGTATCACATCCGTCAACACATAACCAGAATCTCGGAACCTCATCTATCTCAGACCCTTATAATCACAATCATACTAAGTATGGCGGTACCCCCGAACTCTCTGCACTAGTACTTGGGATGCCTGGCTTATATCTCCACTACTAGTATTGAAGCAATTTCAAACATCCTCCGTCCTGAGATACTAAGAAATTTGAATGATAACGATGTGCTCAAGGATCCCGTGGAGCTCAACTCCCCGAAATAAAATCAACACAGCAGAAGGCACCAAGTCAGAACTCTGTCACATCAACATCATATAGATTCCAAAAATATTCGCGTGATCCTAAATTTTTTTTGAGTGAGAAGAGGAGTAGAATTAAAATTATTATGTCAAGATTCCTCACCAGAGCATAGAAGAGGAGAAAAAAGAATCCTACTCTCCGATATATAACTAGACTCAAAGTAGTTTTCACTATACTCAACTCGGCCAACTTTGACCAATCAAGGGGGCTCCTAGGTCGGTACTGCTCGATACCAACTTGTAACGCCCAAGATGCGGTCCTATCCTTATTTTGGCGTGAGGGCCTCAACAGGGATAGAAACGCATCTCGTCGTTTCACAAGAATTGATATCGTTACAAGTACATGTACTGAAACGATGAGTATACGGAGTTGGCTTACACTCGCCACAAGCTACATCACAGTCACATCAGTACAATACATACTATCATCATGTAGAAGAGCAGGGACCGTCAACCGACGAAAACAGACGATAAAAGAACGACGTCCGTCCTTGCTATCCCAGGTTGTTGGCCTGGAACCCATCCTAGATCGATGATGAAGAGGAAGAAACTCCAAATAGCACAATCAGCGCACTCACGTCAAAGTAACTCTTTACCTGTACCTGCAACTGGTGTTGTAGTAATCTGTGAGCCACATGGGACTCATCTATCTCATTTCCAAAGGTATCAAGACTAGCAAGGCTTAATGGGTGAGGTATGGTTAAGTGGCGAGGCTGCAACAAGCGACTAAGCATTTATTTGAGGTGGCTAACTTACAAGTACAAGAATAAGATGGGGATGATCTACGCATAGCGGACGTGAACTACTGATGATCAAATGAATGATCCTGAACACCTACTTATGTCAGACATAACCCCACCGTGTCCTCGATCGGAGAAGGAGCTCACAAAAGAGACAATCACCGTTACGCACTCAGTTGGCAAGTTTTAATTAAGTTTACTTCAAGTTATCTAGAACCGTATGTTAAACAAAGTTTCCAAGTTTGCCACATAACCGCGGGCACGACTTTCCGAAAGATTTAACCCTGCAGGGGTGCTCCAACTAGTCCATCACAAACTACCACACGCTGCGACGGAATAACCTCGATCAGGGAAAACCCGTGATCTCCTGGGGTTCCTATTGGAAAACCTCAACCTCGAGATAGACCAAAGTATCCTCGGAATCCCTCGCACAAGACGCTCGAGAAAGGTAAAACAAGTCCAGCAGGGCCGCCCGACGTGTCGACGATCCCGATAGGAGCCAGGTATCTCGTTCTCAGGACACGACGGATGAGCGATGGCTACCACGCCATACGCCGACTTGCCCCGGTTAGCGTTAATAAGCTGCTTTGTTTGGGACCAACACCATCAGCACTGGCCCCCCTGTATTACGTTGTATTACTCCTGGACTTCATGACGCCCTATGTTTTCAGTATTAACAGAATTATTATGTTGGGCAAATATTGTACCAATGTTGGGACTTGCTAGATGAGCTTTATCCCAAAACGAGAATCTAGGGGGTCCCCATAACAACCCCAAGCATGTTAGGAGCGCTCACTTATGGAATATAACACCGGTAGCCAAAACTAAGGCGACACAGGTGGAACAAAACACCAGGCTAGAAAGGCCGAGCCTTCCACCTTTTACCAACTATATAGGTGCATTAAATTAATTAGCAATAATATGGTGATATAACAAGGAACCCATGTTTTCACATGGAAGCAACTGCACCTGCAACTAGCAACGTTATCCAATGGTTAAGCAAGCGGTAACACAACCAATCAGCGGTTCGCTAGGTTGTAGAAAGGTTGAAGGTTTTCGTGGCAACGTTGGGAAACTGATATTTAACACGTGGTAGGCAACGGGGCATAATGATGGAAACAAAACAACTAGCATGGCAATGATAGTATTGGTATCTAGGGAAATGATCGTCTTGCTTGAGTTCTCGCTTGGAAGAAGAACGACTCTGTGAAGCACACGAACCGACGTAGTCGAACGGATCCTCACATTCCGACATGCTTGCGGAACTCTATCGAGACGAAGCAAACATAAAACAAGAATCAACACACATTATTCACCACGGCAAATGCACGATATGATGCACATCCTAATATGATGCATGATCAATTTAAATATGCAAGGAATGGCATGACAATCCACACAATCAAACACTACACATTAAGTGAAGCTCAATATGCAACGAGTTGCATATTGACGAAACTCCACATACGAATTATTTACTTCACTCCCGTTTATTTCCACGACAATATTAAATGTTGTTAAACATGGAAAGGGGTGAAGCACAAATTAAAATACCTATCTAGGCATTTTAAATGAGGCCGGAAACGACATATAACATCTCTCAAATGACCCCATATATTAACTTTGTAATCTGTCCAGATTTATCCTAACCACATTTTACGTTTTTTATACGGCAAAACAAAGTGGTTCACGTGATTCTACTTGTCGTTCTAGTCCATTTACATATATGGCTCATCTCCAACGGGGCTACGGTTAAATTACTACGAACTAAACCATTTCTAACCCGTTGACATGCAAACCAAGCCAAACAACACGGCTAACAGTTTTAAATATGCATGGGAATTGGAAAATATTAATCTATGCGAAATTCTACACGTTTTACATATATAAACTATTATGATCCGCCACACGGTTTGGAAGTTACGGACGTTTTAAAATAACACATTTTTTCTGAAAAAGAATTAAATCGCGGGACCTTTAAAAAAACAAATTGGGTCGGATCTGCTACAGGCATAAAGAAATATGGGCACGGGATAGTTAACCTACGCGCAGGCGAGAAATAGGGGCAAAAGGGGTGCTCACCTTGCAAGCCTTGGCCTCGCTCGATGGAGAGGCTGGGCCGCGGGGGGCTCGTTCTGCTGGGCCGCGCGGGAGGCCAACCCAGGTGGTGCTGGAGCAGGCAGTCGGGGTAGTGCGCTGCCTTGCCATTCTCTTCCCGCGAACATAGGCCATGGCGGCTCAGGGGCTTGGGGCATCGGCGAGGGTTGCTGCATGGGAAAGGCGACGGGAGGAGGCGGATCGGCCATGGGGCAGCTAGATCCGGCCGACGGCGACTCCAATCCTGGCGGCGGCCGATGAACACGGGCAGGGGCGGAGCAGATCAGAGCGGCTGGAGGCATCTCAGAGCTCCAGGTGACCATGGCACATCCTGTGAAAGAGGGAAACACGAGAGATTAAAGAGAGAGAAGCTGGAGGAGGAGGGGCGGCGAGGTCCGGCCTGGTCTGGCGATGCTCCGACGACCGGACGACGAGGCGGCAACGACACGGGAAGCCGCGGGTTGCGGGGCTGTAGCAACTCGAGGGCTCGGGCTACGGCTGGCTCGTGGTCGAGCGGTGAAGCTCTCAAGCTCGTGGGCAGAGGACGAAGGAGGAGGCGTTGTGGGGTGGCTCGGTTTGCATCTGGGGGATCCCGAGGTGGGAGACAGCAGGTGGCGGCGACATGGGGATTTGGGTAGGCTAGGGTTAGGGTAGGCTTGATCCGAATCACGTATATAAATAGCAAATGGTTTTAAAATAGAGTCTAATTAGATCCCTACGATTTGTATCGGACGACCAATATAATTACCATAGGGATATCATTGGACAAACCGATGACGGTTTGCGGTAAAACGGGGTTGATCCGGATCCCATGGCCACGACCGTGTGTTTTGGGTATCGGGAGGTTTTTGGTCTAGGTTGTGCGCAGGGTCTGTGCATTGTGCAGAGGGGCTAGGACGAGATGAGAGGGAAAACAGGCAACTCGGCGACAGAATTTTGAAACCAAAAATGTCCGACGAAATGACCGGATATAGTGCCGCTATAGGTTTAACGGTTCGGGTATCAAACGAACTCCGATTGCGACGAAAATTTACAGACGGCCTACTAGACTATATTAAGACCGCACGCCAAGTTTCAACCCAATCCGAGAATATTTGGTACACAGTTTTACAAACAATATTGAAGTGATGTTGCAGGCACAAGTGTGTGTGGTTGGTCTCAAAACGGTCAACGACAAAACAGAGAGAACCGACAGCTAATAACGGATGCAAGTTTTGAAAATTGGTGGCAATGGAGTGCAGATGCAATGCATATGATGTGAATGATGCGATGATGAGTGCAAAAAATAAATAAGTCACACAACAAAAACGGAATAAAAGGGGAATATTCTGGAGCGTTGGTCTCGGGCTGTCACAATTTATGAGCAAGCATTTTTTTTGGAGTTTAAACTAAAGTGACATGGCAACTTTTGTGCCAACTGGGGTGGAAAGTATCACTAGAATGACATGGCAACTAGAAGCAGCAAGCTGCGGGCATTTTTCTGTTGGCTTCGAGCATGGAAACTATAGTTTAAATGTCACGGCAACACCAACTTCCGCCCGATTTTCAAGATCACGGAGGACTCCAACCACATATTCTTCTCGTGCGTTTCTGCACAATTCCTGTGGTCTTGCATCCGCGAGACCATTGGGGGACTTTGGTATAACACCAACTTCCCCGACCTTTGGTATGAGATCCAGGCCTCCCCTTCTTCGGGAAGGCACATTAGATGGCTGATTATTGGTGTTCTCGCATGGACTCTCTGGACGGTCCGGAATAAGCTTGTTATTCAGCGTGTGTCTCTTCGACGGACGACTCGTGTGGTATTTAAAACGTGTGGCTTTATGCAGCTCTGGCGGCCGCTTAGCCAGCAATGGGACCATGACGCCATCAACTGCATCATCACAGACATTCGGACAATGGCCATCCGCTTCGCGCCGCCTCTTCCTACGTCATCACCCGAGACAGATTAGCTTGTGCATTCGCGGGCCTTTCCGCATGTGCTTGTTGTCTTTTGTGTTTTAGGGCTTGTTGAGTTGTGCCCTCAGCAGAACCCCAAGTACTTGGTGTCGTGAGACCTTAGTATGTGTGTGTGTGCTTGAATTTGAACCTTCGTCTATACTCGTGGTTTGGTGGTTGCTTTATATATAAAATGGGACGAAGCCTATTTTGGTAATGTCACGACAACTAAACAAACATGCTAAATCAACTACAAAGTGGGTGGTGACAAGTATTATTAGAATGACATGGCACATTAACTGTAACGTGGCAAGTATCACTAGAATGACATGGAAAATGGAGTACATCTTAAACTGCACGGCAAGTAAGTGAAATATCCAAGGCAATTTTCCCCAACTCTCCTAACTAGTGTTAGAGTGTGTGTGTCCTATTTCTTTACCAAAAAGGCTTTCTCCCTACTTTATATATAAAGCAATGATCGGCAACATCCCGATACAAACGCATGCCACCCCAACACACGCACACACCCAAGTCAGCATACATCGGCGCTGATCACGGCAACACAACCCCTAGCACTACAGGAGCAACCAGGGGCTCAACTGGGACACACCACCATGAAAAAATGAAGCCGCATATGACAAACCATGGGCTCCAAGGCGGCGCCTTCAGGAAGGATATGACACTGGAGTGCCATCACCGCCCGATCTGAGGATCAGAGTTTCCCCTGGAGCAGCACGATGGGTGGTGAGAGCTACGACTACGCCTTCAAGAAGGGAACAAGCTTCGCTGCCTCCACTCCGTCTGAAGATGGAACAGGTTTTCACCCCGGCCAACACTCGCTGCCACCGATCGCCACACCCCGGCTGCCATGCCGCCCACACATCCATGAACACGGGGCAGCACCAAGCCACGGGCTCCGTCCATTAGCCCCGCGAACCACCTCCACGGTCGACGCCCCCGCATTCGAGACCTTGACATCAACTCACCTGAGATCTGCCGCAACCCAAACCCAAGATACAAGTGGAAAGGTTCTCCCTTTCCCACCCCTGGGCAGCCCCGGCACCGAGACCCAATAGGTCGGCCAAAGTTGGCCTCCATCGACTCGTCCTGCAGCACCGGGCACGAGACGAGATCGGTCCTGTGGCACCGTGTGTGAGACAAGGTCGGTCCTGTTGCATCGTTCGTGAGACGAGCTCGGTCCTTCACATGTCCACGAGACGAGCAGTGGACTGCGTAGGGAGAGGGCCAACCCTTTGATAGAAGTAGAGAACGGATGCCAAGGAGATGTAGCGAAGGTCGACATGGTCCGACGGCAGACGAGCCGATGCCAGAGTAACCGGCTGTTGCCGTAGGCAGAGCCGATGAGATACCGTGTAGCGTTGTGCCACTCAGAGCCACTGCCCATGCGCCAGACCTCCCCGCGCCTCCGCCCATGACTGGTGCCCAAACCCGCGCCGTCCACAAGAAGAGACTCCGATCCAGCCGACACGCACCGCCACCAACCCCCACGAGCCACCACTTTCATCGGAGCAACAATGATAGCCGGCCCGCGTCGCCACCTAGATCCAGGGGCCAGATCGTATCCAGCCCGCCATGGCTCCAGGAGGCGCACCCACCCAGCATGCAGCCCACCATGCCACAAAGCTTGTCAGCTTCCATCGTCGGGCGGAGATCCATCGTGTCATCGCACCCTACCCTAGCACGGAGTCCTCGCCCACCATGCTTGGCTCGGCACCAAGCCCCCTAAGAGGGGAGACGAGGAGGCCCGTTGCCGCTGGCCACGTGCGTGGTGGGTGAGGGGTGTTGGGGAACGTTGCATGGGAAACAAAAAAAATCTTGCGCTCACCAAGATCAATCTAGGAGATGCACATCTACGAGAGGAGAGATTGTATCTACATACCCTTATAGATCGCTAAGGGGAAGTGTTAAATAACGCGGTTGATGTAGTGGCACGTCCTCGCGATCTAATCACGATCTGTCCCACGAACTCCCGATCTAGCGCCGAACGGATGGAACCTCCGCGTTCAACACACGTATAGCTTGATGATGTCTCATGCTCCTCGATCCAGCAAGCAAGGACGGAGTGGTAGATGAGTTCCCCGGTAGCGCGATGATGTGATGGTGTTGGTGGAGTAGGTGTCCCCGCAAGGCTTCGCCAAGCAATACCGAGAAAACTAGAGGAGGAGACGATCTAGAGGGAGAGGGAGGGGCTACGCCGTGGCGTGTGTGTTGCAACCCTCCCTCCCCTCTCATATATATATATAGGAGGAGAGGAGGGGGCCGACTCGTCTAGGGTTTCCCCCTTTGGGGGGGGCGGCGGCCAAGGGGTGGGGCGCGGAGGCCCCATAGGGTGCCTTGCCACCCAAGGCAAGGGTGCTCGGCTCCTATGTGGGCTTAGCCCCCACCTTCCGCCGCATGGGCCTCAGTGGGAGGGGCGGCCAGCCCACCATGGGCTGTTGTGCCCCTCTCACAGCCCATGGGGCCCACCCTAGCAGGTGGACCCCCGAAACACTTACAGCACTCCGTGACAAAACCAGCATATCCCGGAACTTTTCCGGACCTCGAATACCAAATTCCTATATATCAATCTTACCTCTAAACCATTCCGGAGCTCCTCGTGACGTCCGGGATCTCATCTGAGACTCCGAACAACTTTTATTTATTGCCACACATAACTCATTAATACAAAATCGTCACCGAAACTTAAGTGTGCACACCGTGCGGGTTTGAGAACTATGCAGACATGACCGAGACACTCTCCGGTCAATAACCAATACAAGGACCTGGATGTCCATATTGGTGCCTACATTTTCTACATAGATCTTTATCGGTCGAACCTACAAATCAATCACGTATACTCTTCCCTTTGTCCATCTGTATGTTACTTGCCGACATTGAATCGTTGGTATCTCTATACCTAGTTCAATCTCGTTACCGACAAGTCTCTTTACTCGTTCCGTAATACAAGATCCCATGACTAACTCTTTAGTAACATTGCTTGCAAGCTTGTTGTGATGTTGTATTACCGAGTGGGTCCTGAGATACCTCCCCATCACACGGAGTGACAAATCCCAGTCTTGATCCATGCCAACTCAACAGACGCCCTCGAAGATACCTGTAGAGCACCTTTATGGTCACCCAGTTACGTTGCGACGTTTGATACACACAAGGTACTCCTCCGGCATTAGCGAGTTGCATGATCTCATGGTCATAGAAACACATACTTGACATGCAGAAAACAATAGCAATAAACCGACACGATCATATGCTACGTTCATTGTTTGGGTCTTGTCCATCACATCATTCTCCTAATGATGTGATCCCGTTATCAAATGACAACTCATGTGTATGTCTAGGAAACCTTGACCATCTTTGATCAATGAGCTAGTCCTTTTAGAGGCTCACTAGGGACAGTGTGTTGTCTATGTATTCACACATGTATTTGAGATTCCAATCAATACAATTCTAGCATGGATAATAAACGATTATCATGAACAAGGGAATATAATGATAATCACTTTATTAATGCCTCTAGGGCATATTTACAGCAGTCTCCCACTTGCACTAGATTCAATAATCTAGCTCACATCACTGTGTGATTTAAATTGTAATGAATATAACACCATACAGTTCTGGTGTTGATCATGTTTCTCTCGTGGAAGAGGCGTAGTCAACGGGTGTGCAACATTCAGATCCATGTGCACTTTGCAAATATTTATGTCCTCCTCCTTGATGTAATCGCGAATGGAATTCAAGCGTCGCTTTATGTGTGTGATCCTCTTGTGAAACCTTGGTTCCTTGGCTAGAGCAATGGCACCGGTGTTGTCAAAAAATAGAGTCATTGGATCCAGCGCACTGGGCTCAACTCCAAGATTTGTCATGAACTCCTTCATCCACACACCTTCTTTAGCCGCCTCCGACGCAACTATGTACTCCACTTCGCATGTAGAATCAGCTACCACGATTTTCTGGGAACTGCACCAAGGGACCTCCCCCATTGAGAATAAATATTTATCCGGTTTGAGACTTAGAGTCATCCAGATCAGTGTCCAAGCTTGCATCGACGTAACTCTTTATGACGAGCTCTTGATCACCTCCATAAGAGAGAAACATTTCCTTAGTCCTTTTCACGTACTTCAGCATATTCTTGAACACTGTCCAGTGTTCCATTCTTGGATCACTTTGAAACCTTCCCGCCATACTTATGGCAAGGCTCACATCAGGTCTTGTGCACAACATTGCATACATGATAGAGCCTATGGCAGAAGCATAGGGGACGACACCCATCTTTTCTCTATCTTCTGCAATTAGTGGGCATTGAGTCTTACTCAAGTTCACACCTTGCAACACAGGCAAGAACCCTTTCTTGGACTGATCTTTTTTGAACTTCTTCAAAATTTTGTCAAGGTATGTGCTTTATGAAAGTCCTATTAAGCGTCTCGATCTATCTCTATAGATCTTGATGCCTAATATGAAAGCAACTTCTCCAAGGTCCTTCATTGAAAAACTCTTATTCAAATATTCTTTTACGCTTCCCAAAAATTCAATATTGTTTATATGTCATCCACAAATAATATTAGAAATGCTATAGATCTCCCACTCACTTTCTTGTAAATACAAGCTTCTCCATAAACTTGTATAAACCCAAACGCCTTGATCACCTCATCAAAATGTTGATTCCAACTTCAAGATGCTTGCACTAGTCCATAAATGGATCGCTAGAGCTTGCATACTTTTTCAATGTTCTATGGATCAACAAAACCTTAGGTTGCATCATATACAACTCTTCCTTAAGGAAACCGTTAAGGAACACTATTTTGACATCCATCTACCAAATTTCATAATCAAAAAATGCAGCAGCCAAAATGATTCTGACGGACTTAAGCATCGCTATTGGTGAGAAAGTCTCATCATAGTTAACTCCTTGAACTTGTGAAAAACCCTTTGCAACAAGTCGAGCTTTATAGATGGTAACTTTACCGTCCGCGTCCGTCTTCTTCTTAAAGATCCATTTATTCTGAATGATCTTTCGCCCTTCGGGTAATACTTCCAAAGTCCATACTTTGTTTTCATACATGGATCATATCTCAGATTTCATGGCCTCTAACCATTTGTTGGAACCCGAGCCTACCATTTCTTCTCCATAGCTCGTAGGTTCATTTGTTGTCCAACAACATGACTGTGAAGACAGGGTTACCGTAAGACTCAGGAGCAGTGCGTTCCCTTGTCGACCTACAAGGTTCGATAGCAACTTGATTTTAAGCTCCATAATCATCATCATTAGCTTACTCATCAATTGATGTAGGCTCCACAGAAACATCTTTATGTGTTGCACTACTCTCTCGTTGAAGTACATGTTCAACAACCTCATCAAGTTCTATCTTCCTCCCACTCAATTCTTTCGAGAGAAACTCTTTCTCAAGAAATGTTCCATTCTTAGCGACAAACACTTTGCCTTCGGATCTGAGATAGAAGGTATACCCATCTGCATATTTTGGGTATCCTATGAAGACGCATTTCTCCGCTTTGGGTTTCAGCTTTTTAGGCTGAAACTTTTTGACATAAGCATCGCATCCCCAAACTTTAAGAAACCACAACTTTTGTTTCTTACCAAACCACAGTTCATACGGCGTCGTCTCAATGGCTTTAGATGGTACCCTATTTAAAATGAATGTAGTTGTCTCTAGTGCATAACCACAAAATGATAACGGCAAATCGGCAAGAGACATCATAGAACGCACCACATCCAATAAGGTACGATTACGATGTTTGGACACACGATTACGCTGTGGTGTTTCAGGCAGAGTCAACTATGAAACAATTCCAAACAGTCTTAGGTGAGTGCCAAACTCATAACTCAGATATTCTCCTCCTCGATCAGAGCATAGGAATTTAATCTTCTTGTTACGATGATTCTCAACTTGACTCTGAAATTGCTTGAACTTTTCAAATGTTTCAAACTTGTGTTTCATTAAGTAAATATAACCATATGTACTTAAGTTATAAGTCAAGGTGAGAAAATAACGATCTCCACTGCTTGCCTCAATGCGCATCGGACCGCACACATCAGTATGTATGATTTCCAATAAGTCACTTGCTCGTTCCATTATTCCGGAGAACATGGTATTAGTCATCTTGCCCATGATACATGGTTCACATGTTTCAAGTGATTGAAAATCAAGTGACTCCAAAAGTCCATCAGCATGGAGCTTCTTCATGCGTTTTACACCAATATGACCTAAGCGGCAGTGCCATAATAAAGTGGTGCTATCATTATTAACTTTATATCTTTTGGCATCAATGTTATGAACATGTTTGTTATCACTATCCAGATTCAATAAGAATAAACCCTTCACATTGAGTGCATGACCATAAAATATATTACTCATATAAATAGAACAACCTTTATTCTCTTATTTCAATGAGTAACTGTCTCGCATCAAACAAGATCCAGATATAATGTTCATGCTCAATGTAGGCAATAAATAAAATTATCCAGGTTCATCACTAATCCCTATGGCAATTGAAGAGCGAGCGTGCCGACGGTGATCACATCGACCTTGGAACCATTTCGCATGCGCATTGCCACTTCATCCTTCGCCAACCTCCATCTATTCCATAGTTCCTGCTTTGAGTTGCAAATGTGAGCAACCGAACTGGTATCAAATACCCATGCACTACAACGGGAGTTGGTAAGGTACACATCAATAACATGTATATCATATATACCTTGTGTAAGAGCACAATTTCTCCTAAGTAATTTTGGTGGTTGCTGATGATACCCTTTGCGGACTAACCGTGTGCGATATGCTTTCAAAGAATTACCAGGTGACACGAGATGGTTATATTACCCTCAATAAGTGAAAGTGAAGACGGTGTTTAGCTATCAATTTAGGGTTGGTGGACTCGAGTCATAGATAATCCTGTACTATCAAGAGGGGATCCTCGTTTGGAAAGGTTGGGTGGAACAATATAGCTCACTCTTGCACCCCATCCATTTCCCGGAGCAAAGGAGCTCCCCTCAAAAAGTACCCAGAAGTTTGTCTAAGCGGTAGTACCGCTACAGCGGTACTATCGACCACCAGAGCCGGGCACACTACCGCTTATTTTATACTTCTGGTGTGTTGGGGCATTTTCTATTTTTGGGCGGAAGTACCACCCACGGGGAGCAGTAGTACCGCTGAGCGGTACTGTCGTCCACCTCTATCGCTCCCACTTTTTCTTAGAAAAACGCATGGTGTCTTACCTCCCCTTGACCAGGCTGAGAGAAAGTACCGCTCACTACAGGACGGTAGTACCCCCCATAGGTAGTACCACCCAGGTGCACGGTACTACTGCTTAGCTAAGTTTGTGGGGCCTCATAACGACCAGATTCCCCCACTATAAATAGGGGTCTTGTTCCCCGAGGAGACCTCACCTTTTTCCCTTAGAAGCTCCATTGTTACTCCAAAGCTCAAACTTGCCTGATCTCCCTCCCTAGCTATCAACTCATGTTGATTCTCTAGGGTTTGGAGGAGAAGGCCATCCCCCACAGTTCTACCAAGAGAAAAGTTGTTCCCCCCCATTAATCCCTCGTGGATCTTGTTACTCTTTGGTGTTTGAGCACCCTAGATGGAATAAGTCACCTCAAAGCAATATTCCATTATGGTGAAGCTTTGTGGTCTTGTTGGGAGCCTCCAATTAAGTTGTGGCGATTGCCCCAACCTTGTTTGTAAAGGTCCGGTCGCCGCCTTCAAGGGCACCACTTAGTGGAATCACGATACCTCACATCGTGTGAGGTCGTGAGGAGAATACAGTGGTCTTAGTGGTATCTTGGGGATCATTGTGTATCCACACCGCTCCAACGGAGTCATACTTCCCCTCAGAAGGAAGGAATTTCAGAAACACATCCTCGTCTTCATCGGTTCCACTTGTGGTTATTTGTTACCTTTACTTGTATTTAGTTCTTGCTTACTATTGTTTTTGTTAGCATCATATAGGTTGCTCTCTTAGTTGCATATCTAGACAACCTATTTGTTGCTAAACTTAATTTGCTAAAAGAGAAGATTAAAATTTGTGAGTTGCCTATTCACCCCCTCTAGTCAACCATATCGATCCTTTCAATTGGTATCAGAGCCTCGTCTCTTTATTAAGGGTTTCACCACCCAAAGAGTATATTTGACGACGAGGTTAGACCGATGGAGTTTCCCAAGGCAGCTGTTGCGAACTCGGTTTCCCGAGAGGACCTGAATGAGGCCATGTCACAATTAGATCCTCAGTGGCTATCGAGATCAAAAGCATGCTTACATATTTCCTTGATAGTTTCAAATTGTCTACCGACCCATTGCATGTGGTTAATCCCACAACTTCGGATACGGGGACAAATTTCGACAAGGAAAATGCAAGTAGTGATAGAGATAAATTGCCTCAAGGAATGAGTGGGGCAAATACCTTTGCCTCGGTTCCTCCTCCCATGGTCTATGGAGGATCGGTTCACCCACCGCATATTATTAACCTCGGTCCTCCACCTAGGCTTGTTAAGAATTATTTTGCTAACTGCGTTTTCGGTATAAAGGCTCATTTGAATCATAGCTCAACACAACTTTGGAGAATCATCGAGCACGGCTACAACCCTCATGATCCAAGAAACCTCACTCCAAGAGAAGAGGTTCACAATTAGCTCAACCATTCAGCCCTGTTCATCCTTCAAGCGTTTGTTCCTATTGAAGATCTTGCTCGGTTGCGTCCCTTCACTCGTGCCAAAGATTGTTTTGAGCACATAATTTCAATGCAAAAGGGAAGTTCTAGTATTCAACGGTCGAACTATGAAGTGATACTTGATGAGGCCGATGAATTTGTTATGATTGAGGATGAAGATCCTCGTGAGCTATACCGAAGGGTGACGACTCTTGATGTCACTCTTCAAGATCATGGAATAAAGGATGTGGATGACAATTGGATCAAGCGTAAGTTTCTCAAGGCTACTATGCCCTTCAACAAATATATGTCCCCCATCATCCGTCAGAGACCATACTTTCACTCCATGTCCTCAACTGATGTGTTGGATGAGTTCATTGCCATGAACATATTGAACAGGACCGCTGGCAATGCTTTAGCTCATGTTCAACTGTCAAGAAAAGACTCTCCCAACCTTGCTTTGAAGGCCAAGGCTGTATTGGAGGAAGATGATGAAGAAGAAGAGGAATTGTGCCCCGGAGACACCAAGTATGCTTATCACGAGCATATGGCTCTTGCATCAAGACAATTTTGGGGCAACAAGAGAAACTCAAAGCCAAATTTCTCCAAGAAAAACACAAATGGGCCCAAAGTAAAGCAACGTGTGAGAACTTGCTACAACTGTGGCAATGTGAGTCACTTTATGGCTAATTGTCCTTATGAGAAGAGGGAAGACAATGGTGACATGCATCCAAGGTGAAAAGAATCTTAATGACCTTTTGAGCAATCAAAAGGAAGTGGTTGCAAAGGAAGGAGTTGGGTCTGCACCCCAAGTCCAAGAAGAACAAGAAGAGGAAGAACAGGCAACCTCCCGAGCTTATGGAAACCTTTGTTAAAACTGGGAAGGTAGTCATGTGAAGAATAAGGACCAAGCTAAGGGTGATAATAACAAGAAGGGCAAAACCATCCTTCCCAACACAACCCGCGACTTTAACCCCTCTTATGTTTTATGTCGTGCCAGTGATGGGAATGTTTTTGCTAAGTTTGTTGGTTCTCCTAATGAGTACATTGAATGGTCTATTTGGGTTCCTAAGGCCCTTGTTACTAACCTGAAAGGAACATTAAAGAATGGGTACCTAAATCTAAGCATTGATCTTATGCAGGAGTTTGCTTCCGGTGGGGTGTCATGGTTGCTTGATAGTGGAGCAACAAATCATATGACCGGAAGCAAGGACTTAGTGGTGGATGTTCATCCCGACCCATCCGTTGCCACCCAAGTCTCCTTTGGTGATGATGCAATTTCAAAGGTATTGTGTCTCGACAAGGTGGTAATTTCTCTAGAACTTACCATTGAAAAGGTTATGCTTGTTGAGACCCTGGCATACAATTTACTTTCCGTTCATCAACTTGCACTTATGGGTTTTAGTACCTTCTTTGGCATTTACTCTATGGCCCTTTTGTGGAGCAAGACTCTTAAAGTAGCTTTTGTTGGTCATGTTGAGAACGGTCTCTATGTGGTTAACTTTTCGGAGCGACCCACTAAGACTGCGACTTGCTTAATGGTTAAAGTTGATATGGGATGGTTTTGGCATCGCCGGCTAGACCATGTCAATATGAGATATTTGCAAAGTCTCCTCAAAGGGGATCACGTTCTTGGACTAACAAATGTGAGTTTCACCAGAGATCGTGCTTGCAGTGCGTGCATTGAAGGAAAGATTCATGAGACAACTCACCGCCCCATGACTACCATCTACTCAAAAAGGACCTTGGAGCTCCTCCACATATATCTCTTTGGTCCTCCATCTTACGATAGCCTTGGGGGAAGAAAGTATAGCTTGGTGGTTGTGGATGATTATTCAAGATATACTTGGGTATACTTCTTCAAGAGAAAGAGTGAGATTCAAAAAACCGTCATCAACTTTGCCAATGAAGTTCAACAACAACATGATGCAAAGATATTGATGATTAGAAGTGACATTGGCACCGAGTTCAAGAATTACACCTTAAATGAATTTCTGAGTGATGAAGGAATCAAGCATCAACACTCTACAACTTACACTCCTCAACAAAATGGTGTTGCAGAAAGGAAGAACCGGACGTTGATGGATGCGGCAAGGACCATGTTGGCGGAGTTTAAATCTCCGTATAACTTTTGGGCCGAAGCCATCAACACGGCATGTCATGCATCCAATCAGTTCTACCTCCGCAAAGGCTTGAACAAGACTCCTTATGAAATTCTTACCGGTAACAAGCCCAACCTCAAGTACTTCTGGGTGTTCGGTTGTAAGTGTTTCATTCTTAAGAAAGGTGCTTGTTTGTTTAAATTTGAACCTAGAGATCAAGAGGGCATATGTAACACCCAAGATGCGATCATATCCTTATTTTGGCACGAGGGCCTTGACAGGGATAGAAGCGCATCTCGTCATTTTGCAAGAAAGGATATTGTTACAAGTACAAGTACTAAAGAGATGAGTGTATGGAATTGAATTACACTCGCCACATACTACATCAAAATCACATCAATACATCAATATATAGTCATCATGTAGAAGAGCAGGGTCCGACTACGGATGAAAACAAAAGATAGAAGAATGACGTCCATCCTTGCTATCCAGGCTGTTGTCCTGGAACCCATCCTAGATCGATGAAGAAGAAGAAGAAGAAACTCCAAATAGAACAGTCATTGCGCTCATGTCAAAGTGTCACTTTACTCGTACCTGCAACTGGTGTTGTAGTAATCTGTGATCCATAGGGACTCAGCAATCTCGTTTCCAAAGGTATCAAGACTAGTAAAGCTTAATGGGTGAGGTATGGTTAAGTGGTGGGGCTGCAGCAAGCGACTAAGCATTTATTTGAGGTGGCTAACTTACGAGTACAAGAATAAAAGAGGGGGATGATCTACGCATAGCGGACGTGAACTACTGATGATTAAATGAATGATCCTAAACACCTACTTACGTCAGACATAACCCCACCGTGTCCTCTTCCCAATACATAACTCACGAGAAGAGACAGTCATAGTTAAGCACTCAGTTGACAAGTTTAATTTAAGTTTACTTCAAGTTATCTAGAATCAGATGTTAAACAAAGTTTCCAAGTTTGCCACATAACCGCGGGTACGACTTCCGAAAGATTTAACCCTGCAGGGGTGCTCCAACTAGTCCATCACAAACTACCACACGTAACGCCGGAATGACCTCGATTAGGGAAAACCTGTGATCTCATAGGGTTCCTATTGGAAAACCCCAACGTCGATATAGACCAAAGTATCCTTGGAATCCCTCGCACAAGACCTTTGATAAGAGTAAAATAAGTCCAGCAAGGCCACCCGGTGGGCCAGATTCGCATCTAGAGTGCAACACTCTCTATCTACTAGCGTCAACCGTCTATGCAAACAGGACGATAGCCAGACGCCTCGAGTTGCCCCAAGATGATGATGATCTTGGCTTCCTCAAGATGGACCACCTTTCTTGATTGCTACCCCATACTCACTATGGGTGAGCCACTCTTCAGCACATCTTCACAATTCCATTTCCACCACAATGGACGGCAAGCTTCAAGCATGATATCTACGTGACGCTCCACTTGAACTTGCACACTGCAATCTTGTTGACGATCACCACTTGATGTCATCCTTCATAGGATGAATGAGGTCTTACTCCTGACGCAAACCTGTGGAAACACACCTAACCCCACATAGATCTCTCACGAAGACCATGGGTTAGTACACAAAAGCGTCATGGACAATGCTTACCATACCATGGGATCAATTGATCCCTCTCGGTACATCTTGTACACTTTGTGTGTTGATCATCTTGGTTTACTCTTTGCTTAGTCTTGATCAACCATGTGTCTTTATGACCAATCTTTGGATAATACTTTGAATACCACCTTGGTCATCATATAAACTCCTTGAACCTAACAGATGGACTTCAAGAAGTGCCTATGGACAAATCCTTCGAATATAACTTAAGGCAACCATTAGTCCATAGGGATTGTCATAAATTACCAAAAAGGGGGAGATTGAGAGCACATATGCTCCCTTTGTGATTTTGATAATTCATGACAACATACATTGTCTCTTGTACTAACACTTTTACCTAGATATTTCAGGAAAAGTCAATGGAGAGCTATGGCTTAATGTTTATGTGGAGATGCCCTTGGATGCAAGAAAGGAACAATATTGGCTCAAGCTTCAAGCTAGAAGACTCTTTGTTTTATATTTGTGATAAATCACTTTTGGGTCCATAGGAAAGCCAATACTATTAAAAGGGGATGAGGTAGTAAAATGAACTGATTGCTCAAATGCTCAAAGTTAGCCACCAAAACACTCAGTCATTTTCCCCACATATCCACTCTGTCAAGATCCACATTCACAAATTCGATGTCACCAACATTTCCTCATCGGATGCACCGAGTTTGACCTCAGACATAAACCCTAGCTATTCCCACCAAATCGGTGCAACCGAAACCAAGTCGGTGCTACCTAGTTCAGTGTGACCAACATTCTATTGCCAAGATACACAAAATCAGAATTTCTGAGTTTGAGTATCGGTGCCACCGAGTTTGGCCATCTGACTGTTAATCACCTTTTTGATGTCATTGAGTTTCATATATTGGTCTCACCGAGATTCAGAAGTTCACACCTTTGTGCTAATCGGTACCACCGAGTTTTCAACTTTGGTGTCACCGAGTTTTCAACTTCGGTGTCACCGAGTTTGCCCTTTTGTGTGTAACGGTTGGATTTTGGCTGCTGCCTATATATACCCCTTCACCCACCTCTCATTCGTGGGAGAAGCATTCAGAACACACACTTCATTGCCAGATCCATTTTTCTAAGAGAGAACCACCTACTCATGTGTTGGGACCAATATATTCCAATCCTATCATTTGAAACTTGATCTCTAGCCTCCCCAAACTGTTGTCCACCAAATCATCCTCTCCTATCCATGCATATTCTATGAGAGAGTGATTTGTGTTGAGGATGTTATCTTTCGAATCACAAGAGCAAGGAGTTCATTGATCTACCACATCTATTACCTTTTGGAGGGTGGTGCCTCCTAGATTGGTTCGGTGTCGCTTGGAGCCTCCTACTTCGTGTTGTGGAGTTGAACCAAGATGTTTGTAAGGGCAAGGTGATCGCCTACTTCGTGAAGATCTATCGTGAGTAAGGCTAGTCCTCCATGGACGGAAGCCGTGGTGGAATAGACAAGGCCGCTTCTTTGTGGACCCTCCGTGAGCCCTCCGTGGACTCTCGCAGCTGTTACCCTACGTGGGTTGAAATCTCCACTAACATGGACGTACGATAGCGCCACCTATTGGGACCATGCCAAAAATTGCCGTGTCAACCTCATGCATTTGATCTCCCTACCTTACTCCTCTACATTACACTTGCATGTTTTACCTTCCGCTTCTATACTCTTAGAACTACATGTGTAGGGTGTACTTGATTTTGGGACCATTGGAGGAAGATGAATGTGACTAGTTCCTAGATTTTTAGTTGTAGAGTGCCTATTCTTGATGGGGAGTACTTTAGAAAATGGAAAGATGAAATGCTTGTTATATTTGATGAGTTCCATTTGCGCAAGTATGTTGAATATCCCTATGTGCCTCCCATTGACCCCATACATCCTTCTCATGATGATGAAGTTAATATGCTTGGTAACCTTAACAGTGTCAATCTTATCATTAGAGGTTTACCAAGAAATGTGATTAATCAGTTGAAAAACTTTGAGTATGCTCACACCTTGTGGAAAGACTTAGAGAAAAATATCCAGACTATTCCTTAAAAAATATTTATATCATATTCCACAAATGCAATGCTTTTCACAAAATGAAGCCAACCGATCCTAACTTTGATAAATGCCTATTTGAGATTCGTGACCTCATGCATGCTAAAGGACATGTCATTACTATTAACAACATCATTGTTGAAGCCATTCGAATGCATAAACATGAACATTGTCATAGTCAAATTTCTGATGAAATTCTTGTTTCTTATGATGAGGGAACTTCCTCCAATAATGACAATGTGGAGCATGGCTACTACAATAAAGATGAAGAGCTTGACATCGAATATGAGAAGACCATGAGGAACCTTAGTCTTATGGCTAACCTTAAAGACTAGATGGTCGATGGAAAGGAGTGGGTTCTCGACAGTGGATGCACCGATCACATGACCGGAGATAAAGACATGTTCCATGAGATTACACCAAACCGTGGACCTCAGAAGTGTGTGGGTTTTGGAGACAACTCCAAAGGTAAGGTACTTGGTCGTAAGGTGTCTGTATCTCATGACAGTTCCATTTAGAATGTCATGCTTGTTGAATCCCTTGGATACAATCTTCATTCTGTATCTAGACTAGCTGTAACACCCAAGTTGCGGTCCTATCCTTATTTTTTAGCGAGGGCCTCGACAGGGATAGAAGCGCATCTCGTCGTTTTGCAAGAATGGATATTGTTACAAGTACATGTACTGAAAAGATGAGTATAAGGAGTTGGCTTACACTCGCCACAAGCTACATCAGAGTCACATCAGTACAATTCATACAATCATCATGAAGAAGAGCAGGGTCCGTCTACAGACGAAAACAAACGATGAAAGAACGACGTCCATCCTTGCTATCCCAGGTCGTCGGCCTGGAACCCATCCTAGATTGGTGAAAAAGAAGAAGAAACTCCAAATGAACAATCAACGCGCTCGCGTCAAGTAACCATTTACATGTACCTGCAACTGGTGTTGTAGTAATCTGTGAGCCACAAGGGACTCAGCAATCTCATTTACAAAGGTATCAAGACTAGCAAAGCTTAATGGGTGAGGTATGGTTCAGTGGTGAGGCTGCAGCAAGCGACTAAGCATTTATTTGGTGGCTAACTTACGAGTACAAGAATAAAGAGGGGGATAATATATGCACAGCGGACGTGAACTACTGATGATCAAATGAATGATCCTGA
Organism: Hordeum vulgare subsp. vulgare; assembly: GCF_904849725.1. Classification (NCBI taxonomy): domain Eukaryota; kingdom Viridiplantae; phylum Streptophyta; class Magnoliopsida; order Poales; family Poaceae; genus Hordeum; species Hordeum vulgare. The sequence continues at coordinate 414,512,288 of NC_058520.1, read as the reverse complement.
ACACCTACTTACGTCAGACATAACCCCACCGTGTCCTCAATCGGAGAAGGAGCTCACGAAAGAGACAGTCACGGTTACGCACTCATTTGGCATATTTTAATTAAGATTACTTCAAGTTATCTAGAATCGGATGTTAAACAAAGTTTCCACGTTGCCACATAACCGCAGGCACGACTTTTTGAAAGATTTAACCCTGCAGGTGTGCTCCAACTAGTCCATCACAAAGTACCACACGCTGCGATGGAATGACCTCGATGAGGGATAACCCGTGATCTCCTCAGGTTCCTATTGGAAAACCTGAAGCTCGAGATAACACAAAGCATCCTCGGAATCCCTCGCACAAGACGCTCGAGAAAGGTAAAATAAGTCCAGCAAGGCCACCCGACGTGTCGACAATCCTGATAGGAGTCGTGTATCTCGTTCTCAGGGCACGGCAGATGAGCAATACGTACGTTGTCCGGATAGAAATCCCCCGAGTTGCCCCGGGTGGCCCCGCAAGTGGCTTTTTTGGGACCAACACCAGGAGCAGTGGCCCCCTGTATTATGTTGAATTACTCCTCGGGTAGCGCTAACTCCGTATGTGTCACATTGATATCAGTATTATTATGTTGGGCAAATATAGAACCAATGTTGGGCCTTGCCAAACAATCTTTATACCAAAACGATAATCTAGGGGGTCCCCAAAACAACCCCAAGCATGTTAGGAGAGCTCATTTATGGAACATAACACCGGTAGCTGAAACTAAGGCGACAAAGGTGGAACAAAACTCCAGGCTAGAAGGCCAAGCCTTCCACCTTTTACCAAGTATATAGGTGCATTAAATTAAATAGCATTTAATAGGGTGATATAACAAGGAACCCATGTTAACACATGGAAGCAACTGCACCTGCAACTAGCAACTTTAACAGCTGGTTAAGCAAGCGGTAACATAGCCAATCAGTGGTTTGGTAGGTTGTAGAAAGGTTGAGGGTTTTCATGGCAATGTTGGGAGGCTGATATTTAACACGTGGTAGGCAGAAAGACATAACAGTAGAAACGAAACAACTAGCATGGCAATGATAGTAATGGTATCTAGGGAAATGATCATCTTGCATGAGATCCTGCTTGGAAGAAGAACGACTCCGTGAAGCAGACGAACCGACATAGTCGAACGGGTCCTCACATTCCGACACGCTTGTAGAACTCTATCGAGATGAAGCAAACCGGAAAGAAGAATCAACACACTATATTCACCACGTCACATGCATGACATGACACACAACACATATGATGCATGATCAGTTTCAACTATGCAAGGCATGGCACAACAAATCACAAGAGTCAAACGCTACACACTAAGTGTAGCTCATTATGCAACGAGTTGTATATTGACGGAACTTCACGTTTAATTATTTAGTTCACTCCCATTTATTTACACAACAATATTAAATGTTTTTAAACATGGCAAGGGGGTGAAGCACAAATAATCTACCTATCTAGGCATTTTAAATGAGGCCGGAAACGACATATAGCATGCCCTAATTGACCCCACGCGTTAACTTCTAAATCTGTCCAAATTTGTCCTAATCACATTTTACATTTGTTAAACAGCAAAACAAAGTGGTTCACGTGATTCTACTCATCGGTCTAGTCCATTTACATATATGGCTCATCTCCAGCGGAGCTACGGTTAAATAACTATGAACTAACCTGTTTTTAACACGTCGACAGGCAAACCAATGCAAACAACATGCTAAATAGGTTTAAATATGCATTAGAGTTGGAAATATTAATCTAAGAGAAATTCCAGCCAAGTTACATATATAACTTGTCGCAATCCGACGCACGGATTAAAAGATACGGGCATTTGAAAATCATGTTTTTTCTGAAAAAGAATAAATCATAGGTTAAAATAAAAAACACTATGGGCCGAATCTGCTATGGGCCAAAACAGGACATGGGCGCAATTTAGCAAAAACGCGTCGGGGCGGGGTTTAGGGCTCGCGGGGAACTCACCTTGTGGGCTGGAGGAGGCCGGCTCGGTTTTGGCTCGACCTGGAGCACGATGGGCCGAGGCGGAGGGGAAGCTCGTCGGCCCGGCCTAGGGCGCTCACTAGGCCGGCCTTGGGGAGGCGCTGGCGCAGGCTGGGCCGGCTGCGACCAGCTGGGCCTCGCTCCAAGGCCTGGAGCGGTCGGGCCCATACGGGCGAGTTGGCCTCGTCGCTCGAGAGGCTCCCGATCCTGAACGGGATCGAGGCAGCCAACCATGTCGACGAGCTTGACTCGCGGCGGCATGTGGCGGCGGGTGCTGAGGGACTCCAGCGATGGCCAGATCTGGCCACCAGTGGTCGGATGTGACCACTTGCGGCGGCGGCGGTGCTCAAGAGGCGACCATGACGACCTGGTTCCTGCAGAGAAGAAGAGAGAGAGGTGATGGAGAACAGAACTGGAGGAGAGAGAGACGAGGCAGACCGGCTGGGCTGCCGTGGCCACTCCTACGAGCTGCTCCGGTGAGGTTCTGGCTGCGGCCATGGCAAGACGTGGGAGCAACGGCGGCTGCATGCGGGAGGAGATCGTCACGGAGCTCCCGATCTGGACTTGGCCGGCGGATGGGCTTCGTGGGCCTGACCCGGGGTCGGGCGGGCCCGGCGGCTAGTGGTGCGAGAGAGGACGTGGGAGTGGCAACTGAAGGTTAGTGGGCGCGGATTTCGAGGTACGGTTAGGGTTTCGAGGCTAGGGGTCTATTTATAGTAAAACAGGGCTAGGGTTTGCAATTTTCGTCTAAATTCGGACTATATTATCGCGATTGGACGGTCTCGGCTGCGCCCTAGAGTTAGGTGGTTTATTAGAGAGGCTAGGTGGGGAAGAGAGGGAAGTTGCAGCCTAGCAACGAGAATTTTAAACACCAAAAAACGTCTGACGATAGACCGAAGACGGTGCCGCCACGGTCGACCGTTCGGGTATCAAACAGACTCCGATTGCGATGAAATTTGGCAGGTGGCCTACCTACACTATCTAAAGACCGCACGCCAAGTTTCAACCCAATCCGAGAATATTTTTGGGACACATTTAAAGACAATATTTTATCGATGCCGCGGGCGCGTGCGTGTGTGGTTGGACTCAAAACGGTCAATGACAAGAACGGAGAGAACCGACAACTAATAACGGATGTAGGTTTTGTAAATTGACAGGAATGGAGTGCTGATGCAATGCTGATGATGCACATCATGCGATGATGAATGCGACAGATAATCTAACAACATGGCAACAACAAAATAAAAGGGGAATCTTCTGGAGCGTCGGTCTCGGGCTGTCACAACTCTCCTACACTAACAAGAGATCTCGCCCTGAGATCTAAGGATGAAAAGGGGAAGAGGATGAGAAAGCAAGAGGTAAAACTTAGTTGCTTCTTTGACAAACGAGTGAAACCAATGAATCTTGAGGGTTGCAAAGAGATGAAGGATGATATGAGAAAGAAACAAAGGATTCACATGAAATTTGGGCAGCACTTCGGTAGGAAACAGAGGCAAAAATTTGATAAGACGGAAAGATCTTGACAAGATTCACAAGAAACCAATTAAATTGAAAGCAAGGAGAGAACATGATCTTGATAGAACAAGATTATTGACCCAAAAGAGCAACATCACAATGCCTCTGGAATAAAAGAATAGAAACTAGATCATTGGGAAGAAGAGAATGGAGAAGAAAATGAAAACTTGTACCACAATTGAATTTGGCAAGCATCCTTGCAAGAAGAATTTAACGGAGTTGTTGGAAAACCAACAACAGAAAGAACAAGCTTGTAGTGGACTTATGAAAACCATCCCAAACTAATGAGGTGACAACCAGCCACCAACGGAACAAGGATTGATTGGGAGCAACAAGATATGAAAAGTACTACACTAAGAGGATATATTGAGAACTAGGTCAACAATAATCACCATATTGTAACAATCCTTAGGAAAGCTTTAGGTGAAATCTAATCCAAGATAGCTCAATGAATAAACCATGGGTCAAAATATCTCAGATCGAAGGATTTGGTGGGTTTACATATTTAATTCTTGAATCAACTTCTCTTTGAGACTCCTCCACTAACAAGAACATTATAACACCACCTCAAAGGACAAAGGAAAAGAAAAGATGGGGCAGTTGGGAAAAGAATTGATATCATGAGCCACTCCGGAAGAACAATTGAATTCACTATGAAACAAGAATAAGAATTATGTTATGCTTATCCTTCATCAAGTTAAATTGATGACAAGCAACGGATTTAGCATACCACTTATTCAATTTGAAATGATTGAGGAGGGATATGAGCACAAACTTGAAGAAGTCTTGAAGGAGACACCGATAAGAATTGGAATGAATGGGGATAACAAGAATGAATGGAGATATATGAGAATGAAGAGATCATGATTCACCCGACTGAAAACTTGAATGAAGCACCGGAATAATGAAGAATGAAAGGTTGAGCCAAAGATGAGAATAATTTGAAGCAATCTTGGAGAAGTAATATGACTGATGAAATTCATACTTACGCCATAACTGAAAAGAATTAGAGATCTCCGGGAAAAGATTACAAGAGTCAGATAAGATCCTGGGAAAGAACCTGTGGGTTATGGGGCCACTCAAAGAAACCACCATTGAAAAGATTTCTTGGAACGGAGATATTGTACCGGTGCAAATGAAAACTTGATGAGGTTGGGAACCTCGAAATAATTGAACGGATTGAAAACATGAAACTTTTGAGAAACTCCAACACACCGGATAGAATAGAGAGAGATGACAACAAGAAAGACTTGATAAGAATTTTCAACATGGAAATAATTTAAAGGATGAAAAGGATATGATGAACATGGATGACTTGAATTGAATTCACCAAAGAAGAAAACAAGAATGAAGAATGATGAACTAGAAACTCATGAGAACCTTCACAAGAATCACCGGAACAACACAGAAGAGAAGATAGCGGAAGCATCAATGAATTCAAATGCACTTGGATGAAAATTGAGTCACTGAAGAAAAAAATGGCGGGAGGGCGGGGAAAACAAAGATGACTTGGGACAGATGAGATGAACTCTGGAAAGAAATGAGGTATTGATCTTACAAAATATTGGAGAGGATTGGATCATTTGTAGAGAAACACACCGGTTGAAAAAGAATTGACATGACGACTACGGTTGAGAAGAATTGAAATGACAACTTGATTGAGCAAAAGAATTTGCATTCCCATAAAAATATGAGAACACCTCTAAGGAAAGATATGAAATCACCACTTCACATCGAAGCAACTCGAATTACCATATTCCAACAAAACAAAGGTTGCGTCTTATGAAACAAGCCAGAACAAATTTATGGCAGAGATTTTGTCCGATATTTTCATGGATAGGATCGCACGGGCTGTATCCTACAGTAGCCATCATATACAAGGCAGTGCACACGACATACGAAGCATCCCCGAGTCGTAGCAAGCTACAATGACTCTTTAAGACACAACGAGAACTGCCGTAAGATGATTGTGAACAAACAAATCCACTAGATGTCGAACCCCAACCTCACATCATGCATCTATTGGAAGATTGTCCTATAAGTAACTACTTGAATTGCCACCTAAGAACTCTCGAAATTTCTGGTCATGCAATCGGGTCCACGGATACAAGGTGTGAAATTTCACTCAACTCCTAGAATCTAACCCATCGAGTGTATCACATCCATCAACACATAACTAGAGACCTCGGAAACTCATCTATCTCAGATTCTTGAAAACACAACGATACTAAGTATGGTAGTAACCCCGAACTATGTGCACTAGTACTGGGGATGCCGGGGTTATACCGCCACTACCAGTATTGAAGCAATTTCGAACATCCTCCGTCCTGAGATACTAAGAAATATGAATGATAACGATGTGCTCAAGAATTCTCTGGAGCTCAACTCCTCAAAATAAAATCAATACAGCAGGAGGCACCAAGTCAGAACTCCGTCACATCGACATCATATAGATTCCAAAAATATCTGTGTGGTCCATTTTTTTTGAGTGAGAAGAGAAGTAGAATTAAACTCTTACGTCAAGATTCCTCACCAAAGCATAGAAGAGGAGAAAAAAGAATCCTACTCTCCGATATATAACTAGAATCAAAGTAGTTCTTCACTAGACTCGACTCAGACAAGTTCGATCAATCAAGGGGGCTCCTTGGTCGGTACTGCTCTGATACCAAGTTGTAACGCATCTTGGGTGTTACACTGGTTGACTTTGGTTTCAATGTGCTATTTACGAAAATTGAATGTTGAGTGTTTCATAGCGACAATCATAACATCGTCTTTACTGGTTTCCGTAGAGGTGATCTATACATTGTTGATTTCTCTAAGATGTCCAAACCCCGTACATGTCTTATCGCAAAATCTTCTAAAGGTTGGTTATGGCATAGAAGGCTTGGACATGTTGGTATGCGTAATCTTGACAAACTTATCAAAGGTGATCATATTCTTGGTGTTAAAGATGTTATCTTTGACAAAGATAAACTATGTAGTGCTTGTCAAGCAGGAAAGCAAGTTGGTGGAAGTCATCCCGTGAAGAACATCATGACCACAAGAAGATCGCTCGAGCTGCTTCACACGAATCTCGTTGGTCCCAATGCTTACAAGAGTCTCGGTGGAAATTCTTATGGTATATTCATTGTTGATGATTGATACGTCTCAAATGTATCTATAATTTTTGATGGTTTCACGCTGTTATCTTGTCATCTTTGGATGTTTTATGTACCTTTTATATCTTTTTTGGGACTAACTTATTAATTCACTGCCAAGTGCCAGTTCGTGTTTTTTTTGTGTTTTCGGCTCTTTTCAGATCTGATTTTGGAACGAAGTCCAAACAGAATAAAATCCCCGAAATGATTTTTTTCCCGAACGGAAGAAGATCAGGGGCCCAGTGGGCCAAGCCAGGAGGGCTCCTGGGAGCCTACAAGCCTCCACTCCGCCACCAGGGGGAGGCGGCGGTGGCAGGGCTTGTGGCCTCCCTGGCCGCCCCCTGACCTAGATCATTGGCCTATATATTCCCTAAAATACAGCAAAAAATCAAGGGAGCCTCAAAAATACTTTTTCGCCGCCGCAAGTTTCTGTTTCCGCGAGATCTCATCTGGAGACCCTTCCCGGCGCCCCGCCGAAGGGGACTTTGGAGTTGGAGGGCTTCTTCATCATCATCATCACCCCTCCAATGACTCGTGAGTAGTTCACTTCAGACCTACGGGTCCGTAGTTAGTAGCTAGATGGCTTCTTCTCTCTCTTGGATCTTCAATACAAAGTTCTCCATGATCTTCATGGAGATCTATCCGATGTAATCTTCTTTGGCGGTGTGTTTGTCGAGATCCGATGAATTGTGGATTTGTGATCAGATTATCTATGATATATATTTGAGTCTTTGTTGATTTCTTGTATGCATGATTTGATATCCTTGTAAGTCTCTCTGAGTCTTGGGTTTTGTTTGGCCAACTAGATCTATGATTCTTGCAATGGGAGAAGTGCTTGGTTTTGGGTTCTACCATGTGGTGACCTTTCCGAGTGACAGTAGGGGCAGCAAGGCACACATTAAGTAGTTGCCATCAAGGGTAACAAGATGGGCTCTATCGTTGATATGAGATTGTCCATCTACATCATGTCATCTTGCTTAAGGCGTTACTCTGTTCTTTTGGACTTAATACACTAGATGCATGCTGGATAGCAGTCGATGTGTGGAGTAATAGTAGTAGATGCAGAAAGTATCGGTCTACTTGTTTTGGACGTGATGCCTATAGATATAATCATTACCATAGATATCGTCACGACTTTGCGCGATTCTATCAATTGCTCGACAGTAATTTGTTCACCCACCGTCTACTTGCTTTCATGAGAGAAGCCACTAGTAAACACTACGGCCCCCGGGTCTATTCACATCCATCGTTTACACCTCCGCTTTTACTTTGCTTTGTTACTTTGTTGCTTTGAGTTCTCACTTGGAGAACAATCTATAATGGATTGACAACTCCTTCATAGCGTTGGGAGCAAGCTTTTGTGTTTGTGCAGGATCTTGTGATACTCCTCCACTGGATTGATATCTTGGTTTCTCAAACTGAGGGAAATACTTAGCACCGCTGTGCTACATCACCCTTTACGCTTTGAGGGAACACCAACGCAGGGCTTCGTAGCCTTAGAAGAAGGACTCCTGGTGCCGTCGACATGACTATTCCGGTTGCCGTTGTCGGGGAAGCACAGCTGACATCAGAAGTATTTCTGGTGCCGTTTCCGGGGAAGGAGAGATCTATCCAAGTAGGTCTCACAAACTCATCTCCTGCATTTACTTTTTTGCCAGTTACCTCTCGTTTTCCTCTCCCCCACTTCACATTTGTCGCTTTCATTTGCCTTTCTCCTTTGCCGTTTTCTTTTGCCTTTTTGCCGTTCCCTTTCGCCCGCCTGCTCTTAGGTTTGTTCGTGAGAGAGCTTTCCTCATGGCCAAACCAAACTATTTCAGAAAATTGGAGGAGATTGAAACTAATGTCAAAGGTTTCATGTCTTCTCAGTTTGACCAAAATAGTTACTTCCGTAGGGAATTAAAAGAGCAAAATTCCTTTTTGGTCTATTTGAATAAAGAGATTGATGATATGGCCAATGATTTCCTTGCACTTAATTCTCTGCTCGCTCACCTTGAAAAATTGGTGGGCCAAATTTCTGACAAGCAGGCTACCTTAGTCAATAAGATGGCAGCTAAACCTGAAATTTGTGATGCAAATCACGAAGATCTTAAAGTGCTTGGTGTGTCTCCTCTTGAATCTTTGTTTTCGGGTGTCAAACCTTTTGATGGAGGGGCTGGATATGAATCCACTTTGGTTGAAAAACGCCCCAATGATTCGGAGTCCACCTATCTTGATGATAAAGGTGTGGAGAGTGGAGTAAAAGAAGTCAAAATTTTGGGTAGTAATGAAACTCCCACTTTGGATTTCAAGGAATTCAATTATGATAATTTCTCCTTGTTTGAATGCATTTCTTTGATGCAATCCATTGCAAACTCTCCACATGCTTATAGCCAAAGCAAAGCCTTTACCGCGCATATCGTAGATGCTATGATGAAATCTCTTGAAGAGAAGCTCGAATTAGAAGTCTCTATACCTAGAAAACTTCATGATGAGTGGGAACCTACTATCAAAATCAAGATAAAAAACTATGAGTGCAATGCTTTGTGTGATTTGGGTGCTAGTGTTTCCGCGATTCAAATGTCTTTATGTGATATTCTTGGTTTTCATGAGATTGAAGAGTGTTCTCTTAATTTGCATCTTGCGGATTCTATTGTCAAGAAACCCATGGGAAGGATCGATGATGTTCTTATTGTTGCAAGTAAGAACTATGTACCCGTGGATTTCATTGTACTTGGCATAGATTGCAATCCTTCATGTCCCATTATTCTTGGTAGACCTTTCCTAAGGACTATTGGTGCTATCATCGATATGAAGGAAGGGAATATTAGATTTCAATTTCCTTTGAAGAAGGGCATGGAGCACTTTCCTAGAAAGAAAATAAGATTGCCTTATGAATCTATGATGAGGGCTACCTATGGTTTGAGCACCAAAGATGACTATACGTGATTCCATCACTTTTTGCCTAGCTAAGGGCGTTAAACAAAAGCGCTTGTTGGGAGGCAACCCAACGAATCTATCATTTTTCTTCCTCTTTTGTGTTTTCCACACTTTCATAATTCTATTATGATTGTGTTTTTTGTGTTTCTTTTTGCGTTTGTGCCAAGCAAAACCGTTATGATTAGTCTTGGGGATGATCGTTTGGTCATGCTGGAAAAGACAGAAACTTTCTGCTCACGAAAAGAATTTTCATTTTTTTTCTGTAAGAGCTTTTGAGTTGATTCGTTTCGATGCTGATTTCTATGCAAATTCTTGAGATTGTAGTAATTGATCAGAATTTTTGAAGTACCATAGGTATACGAAATATACAGATTGCTATAGACTGGTCTGCTGTTAACAGATTCTGTTTTTGTTGTGTTGGTTGCTTATTTTGATGAAACTATGGATAGTATCGGGGGGTATTAGCCATGGAAGATTGAAAATATAGTAACCCAACATCAGCACAAGTAGAATTTAAGTTTGCTACAGTACCTAAGGAAGTGGTGGTTTGCTTTCTCATACTAATGTTATCACGAGTTTCTGTTTAAGTTTCGTGTTGTGAAGTTTTCAAGTTTTGGGTGAAGTTCTTATGGACAAAGAGATAAAGAGTGGCAAGAGCTCAACATTGGGGATGCCCAAGGCACCCCAAGAGATTCAAGGATGCCGTAAAAGCCTAAGCTTGGGGATGCCCCAGGAAGGCATCCCCTCTCTCGTCTTCAATCCATCGGTAACGTTACTTGGGGCTATATTTTTATTCACCACATGTTATGTGTTTTTGCTTGGAGCGTCTTGTATGGTAGGAGTATTTTATTTTTGTTGTGTCACAATCATCCTTGCTGCACACCTAGAGAGGGAGACATGCACTCACCGTGATTTGTCGAGCTTCACTTATATCCTTTGGTAGACAATTCAGCTCACATGTGCTTCACTTATATCTTTTGAGCTAGATACGTTTGCTCTTTGTGCTTCTTATATCTTTCAGAGCACAGCGGTGTGTGGCTTGGTTGTTGATCTACGCTTTGAAAGTAGTCTCAAAAGGGGTAGTTATCCAAAGGGATACGAAAACTTCCACCTTCATGTGCATTGAATAGTTAGAGAAGTTTGATTCATCTCAATTAGTTTTGAGTTGTGGTTATGGTAATATTGAAGTCATGCTAGTAAGGTGTTGTGGATCTAGAAATACTTGTGTTGAAGTTAGTGATTACCGTAGCATGCAGTATGGTGAACCGCTATGTGATGAAATCTGAGCATGATTAGTATATTGATTGTCATCCTTTGTGTGGCGGTCGGGATCGCGCGATGGTTTATACCTACCAACCCTTCCCCTAGGAGTATGCGTTGAATGTTTTGTTTCGATTACTAATAAAACTTTTGCAACAAGTATATGAGTTCTTCGTGACTAATGTTGAGTCCATGGTTTAGATGCACTTTCACCTACCACCATCACTATCTTCTTAGGGTCGTGCAACTTTCACCGGTACACAAAACCCACCATTAGCCTCCCTCAAAACAGTCACCATACCTACCTACTATGGATTTTTCAAAGTCATTCCGAGATATATTGCCATGCAACTACCACCATGACATGTGCCACCACGTCTACATTGCCATTGCATGATTGTAAGATAGCTAGCATGATATTTCCATTAATGTCTATGCCATGCTAGATCATTGCCACGGTACACTACCGAAGGCATTCCATATAGAGTCATAGTTGCTCTAAGTTTTGAGTTGAAAGTGTGATGATCATCATTAATGGAGCATTGTCCCATGTGAGGAAATAAAAGAGGCCAAATAAGCCCACCAAAAAAAAGAAAAAAAGAGGCCAAAGAGCCCACCAAAAAAATAAAAAACAAATGAGAGAAAAAGAGAGAAGGGACAATGCTACCACTTTTTCCACACTTGTGCATATTAAGCACCATGATCTTCATGATTGAGAGTCTCTCGTTTTTCACCACCATATAGCTAGTGGGAAAATCTTCATTATGTAACTTGGCTTGTATATTCCAATGATAGGCTTCCTCAAAATTGCCTTAAGTCTTCGTGAGCAAGCAAGTTGGATGCACACCCACTAGTTTTCTTTAAGAGCTTTCACATACTCGTAGCTCTAGTGCATCATTTGTATGGCAATCCCTACTCAATCACATTGATATCTATTGATGAGCATCTCCACAGCTCATTGATATGCCTAGTTAATGTGACTATCTTCTCCTTTTTTGTCTTGCAACCTCCACCACATTCCACACCATTTATAGTGCTATAACCATGGCTCACGCTCATGTATTGCCTGAGAGTTGAAAAGGTTTGAGAAAGTAAAGGTGTGAAACAATTACTTGGCCAATATCGGGGTTGTGCATGATTTAAATTCGTTCTGCAATGATGATAGAGCATAGCTAGACTATATGCTTTTGTAGGGATAACTTTCTTTTGGCCTTATTATTTTGAAAGTTCATGATTACCTTGCTAGTTTGCTTGAATTATTATTGTTTCCATGTCAATAGAAAACTATTGTTTTGAATCTAATGGATCTGAACATTCACGTCACATAAGAGGAGTTACAAAGGACATCTATTCTAGGTAGCATGAAAGCATCAAAAATTCATTCTTTATCACTTCCCTACTCGAGGACGAGGAGAAGTTAAGCTTGGGGATGCTTGATACATCTCTAACGTATCTATAATTTTTGATGGTTTCACGCTGTTATCTTGTCATCTTTGGATGTTTTATGTACCTTTTATATCTTTTTTGGGACTAACTTATTAATTCCGTGCCAAGTGCCAGTTCCGGTTTTTCTGTGTTTTTGGCTCTTTTCAGATCTGATTTTGGAACGAAGTCCAAACGGAATAAAATCCCCGAAATGATTTTTTCCTGAACGGAAGAAGATCAGGGGGCCTGTGGGCCAAGCCAGGAGGGCTCCTGGGAGCCCACAAGCCCCCACTCGGCCACCAGGGGGAGGCGGCGGTGGCAGGGCTTGTGGCCTCCCTAGCCGCCCCCTGACCTAGATCCTTGGCCTATATATTCCCTAAAATACAGCAAATAATCAAGGGAGCCTCAAAAATACTTTTCCGCCGCCGCAAGTTTCCGTTTCCGCGAGATCTCATCTGGAGACCCTTCCCGGCGCCCTGCCGGAGGGGACTTTGGATTTGGAGGGCTTCTTCATCATCATCATCGCCCCTCCAATGACTCGTGAGTAGTTCACTTCAGACCTACGGGTCCGTAGTTAGTAGCTAGATGGCTTCTTCTCTCTCTTGGATCTTCAATACAAAGTTCTCCATGATCTTCATGGAGATCTATCCGATGTAATCTTCTTTGGCGGTGTGTTTGTCGAGATCCGATGAATTGTGGATTTGTGATCAGATTATCTATGATATATATTTGAGCCTTTGGTGATTTCTGATATGCATGATTTGATATCCTTGTAAGTCTCTCCGACTCTTGGGTTTTGTTTGGCCAACTAGATCTATGATTCATGCAATGGGAGAAGTGCTTTGTTTTGGGTTCTACCATGTGGTGACCTTTCCCAGTGACAGTAGGGGCAGCAAGGCACACATTAAGTAGTTGCCATCAAGGGTAACAAGATGGGCTCTGTCGTTGATATGAGAGTGTCGATCTACATCATGTCATCTTGCTTAAGGCGTTACTCTGTTATTTTGGACTTAATACACTAGATGCATGCTGGATAGCGGTCGACGTGTGGAGTAATAGTAGTAGATGTAGAAAGTATTGGTCTACTTGTTTTGGACGTGATGCCTATAGATATAATCATTGCCATAGATATCATCACGACTTTGGCGGTTCTATCAATTGCTCGACAGTAATTTGTTCACCCATCGTCTACTTGCTTTCATGAGAGAAGCCACCAGTAAACACTACGGCCCCGGGGTCTATTCACATCCATCTTTTACACCTCCGCTTTTACTTTGCTTTGTTACCTTGTTGCTTTCAGTTCTCACTTGGCGAACAATCTATAAGGGATTGACAACCCCTTCATAGCGTTGGGAGGAAGCTTTTGTGTTTGTGCAAGATCTTGTAATACTCCTCCACTGGATTGATACCTTGGTTCTCAAACTGAGGGAAATACTTACCACCGATGTGCTACATCATCCTTTCCGCTTCGAGGGAACACCAACGCAGGGCTCCGTAGCCGTAGCAGAAGGATTCCTGGTGCCGTCGACACGACTATTCCTGTCGCCGTTGCCGGGGAAGCACAACTGACATCAATGATTTTTCCAGATTTACGGGGGTGTTATTTCTCAATGGTAAGTCACAGGTACAAATGATCTTCAAGAACTTTGCTCGGAAAGCTCAAAACCAGTTTGAAGTGAAGCTCAAGAAGGTTCGGAGCAACAACGGAATGGAGTTCAAGAACACTAATGTGGATACTTTTCTTGACGAAGAAGGTATCTTACATGAGTTCTTGGTGACGTACACACCTCAACAAAATGGAGTGTTGAGAGGAAGAACCGGACGCTCATAGAGATGGCGAGAACAATTCTTGACGAATACAAGACTCCAAGACACTTTTGGGCAGAAGCCTTGCCATGCCATAGACCGACTCTACCTGCACAAGCTTCTCGGTAAAATGGCATACGATCTACTCATTGGTAACAAACCCCCAAGTTGGATACTTTCTGGTATACGGCTCTAAGTGCTATATTCTTGATAAGCATCATCGGTCTAAATTTGCACCTAAATCTTATGAAGGTTTCCTTCTTGGTTATGGATCAAACTTTCACGCTTACCGTGTCTACAACAACTTCACTCGAAAAGTTGAAGAGACGGTAGATGTAAAGCTTGATCAGACTAACGGCTCGCAAGTCGAACAATTGCCAATTTATATAGGAGATAAGGAACCTTCGGAAGCAATCAAAGATTTGTCTATTGGCAAGATTCGTCCCATGGAGGTGAAGTAAAACACTTCATCAACTCAAGTGGAAGCTCCCACTTCACGTCAATGCGAACTGCAAAATGACATGGAAGCATCCACAAGCGGTACACGACATGATGAAGAAGAGGAGGAAGTACATCATGATGATCCACCTCAACCTTCCTCACCACCACCCCAAGGAAATGATGACGTCAACCACAACACTCAAGATGATGAAGATGATGAAGAAGAAGCTCCTCCATCCAAAAAGAAGAAGTTGTCAAGAATTAGAGCAAGAGTGGACAGAGATCATCCGTTGAAACAAATATACGGTGACATAAAAATGGGAGAATCACTCGCTCTAAATCTTGTTTAGGTAACTTTTGTGAGCATTATTCTTTCATATCTAGTGTTGAACCCTTGAAGGTAGAAGAAGCTCTTCAAGATCCGGATTTGGTGAATGTTATGCACGAAGAGCTACACAACTTTGAGAGGAACCAAGTATGGACACTTGTTGAAAAACCTGAAGGCGAGCAGAACATCATCGGTACAAGATGGGTGTTGCGAAACAAGCAAGATGAATACATACAAGTTGTACGCAAAAAAGCACGTCTTGTAGCCCAAGGATACATGCAATTCAAAGGTATGGACTATGGTGAGACTTATGCTCCTGTTGCTAGACTTGAAGCCATTCGTATTCTTCTAGCTTATGCCAATCACCATGATATAAATCTTTAAGAAATGGATATTAAAAGTGCCTTTCTCAATGGAGAAATTGAAGAGGAAGTTTATGTTAAACAACCTTCTGGTTTTGTGAACCCTAAGAAACCTGATCATGTTTACGAACTTCGTAAAGCTTTATATGGTCTTAAACAAGCACCTAGAGCTTGGTACAAATGCCTAATGAAGTTTCTCATTGAAAAGGGTTTTGAGATTGGTAAAATTGATGCAACCTTATTCACTCAAAGAGTTAATGGCGAACTATTTGTTTGTCAAATATATGTGGATGATATTATATTTGGTTCTACTAACCCACATTTTAGTGAAAAGTTTGGAAAGCTGATGTCAGAGAAGTATGAGATGTCTATGATGAGTGAACTGAAGTTCTTCCTTGGATTGCAAATCAAACAATCGAGAGAAGGTACGTTTATCTCTCAAACCAAGTACACCAAGGACTTGACCATGAAGTTAAACATGGAAGAATGCAAAGGTATGAGAACCCCCATGCCTACTAGTGGACATATTGACCTCACTAAGGAGGACAAACCCATTGATCAAAAGGTTTATCGATCAATGATTGGATCATTGTTATATCTATGTGCCTCCCGTCCTGACATCATGCTGAGTGTTGGCATGTGTGCCCGCTATCAAGAAGCACCTAAAGAGTGTCATCTATTGGCTGTGAAAAGGATAGTGAGATACCTTATACATACACCAAGCTTTGGCATATGGTATCCCAAGGGATCTTCTTTTAATCTTGTTGGCTATTCCGACTCAGACTATGCTGGAGACAATGTTGATAGAAAATCCACCTTGGGTTCATGTCAATTTCTTAGGAGATCTCTTGCCTCTTGGACATCTAAGAAACAAAAATTGCTATCATTATCAACTCCCGAAGCTGAATATATTGCCGCTGGATCATGTTGTGCCCAATTACCATGGATGACTCAAATGCTTAAGGATTATGGAATTCATGTTAGAAAAGTTCCATTGTTGTGTGACAATGAAAGTGCTATTAAGATTGTCTATAATCCTGTGCAACATTCTAGAATAAAACACATCCAAGTGCGACATCATTTCATTTGTGATCATGTTGCTAAAGGAGATATCGATCTCAAGCATGTTCGTACTAACAAACAACTAGTTGATATCTTTACCAAACCACTTGATGAGAAAGTGTTCTATCATTTGAGGAGTGAGTTGAATATCATAGATGCTTCAAACTTGAGCTAGACTCACTCGGAAGCATGCAAGGGCATGAGCTTGACTGACTAATCCCTGATGCCATTTTATTTGATTATCTTATATATTGGGAACTATACTCCCTTGTATTGCATCTAACCTTTTGTAGGTACTTGGAAGAAATACACGCCACAAGATTGCCATCACCTCCAACCAAAAGCAATAATGACATGGCCAAGTATCAACAACCCCTCTTCGAGGATGAAGGAAGAAGACAACAAAATCATATCCTTGACTATCTTTTGTTGAACTCATTCACTCTTGTCATTTGGATATATTATGGTCTTCCTTGCATGACTAACCATTGTAGGTGAAAAGTGAATCAAAACGACATGGATTGCTCCCAATTCAAGATGATCTTGATCAACTTTGAGCATCCACAACAAGATCACCTACATGTCACGTCATCAACATCTTTCGAAGGTATGTACTCATATCCTTGCTAAAGCTCTACACCAACTCATGGAGTAAAGCAACTCAAGTGATATGAAGACATTGATATGCTTAAGTGCGTAATGGGAAGCATAACGATGAGTATGACCTATGATCGAGCATCCTTTCTTGACTCCTCACTACTAGGAGAAATCCTACCAGTAGTGCTGGTTTTTCCCTTACCAGTAGCGCTGGGGGCAGCGCTACTGCTAATGCACTACAGCTAACCTGTTAGCAGTAGCGTTGGAATAAATAAAGTGCTACTGCTAATATTCCAGCGCTACTGCTAATATTCCTGCTTTCAATATTTAATTCCTGGTGTAGTTATCCCCCATCTACGTACTTGTGCATGCTCTAAACAGTAGTTTCATCATATCATAATAAACATGCATTATTCTCATCATATCATACACGTAAAGTAGTCTCGTCATTTATACCATTGTCATCATTATCCAACACATATATCGTTATCCAACACAAATATCATCAAATCTCAAAAATAGCAATACACACAAGTCATGGCACACCCACAAGTTTCATCATCCCTATCTAAACCATCATGTAGAAGAGAAGAGCGATCAACATGAGCAAGAGCACAACTATGTGGTACTTCTTGAGGCACCGGTTTCGCTCCGTCTCTTGTTGTAGCATCCACCTCAAGTAACTCATTTCCACTTCGGCTCTGTCGTCGAACACTCTATGGCTAGCGCCTGGGTACCCATCCACCTGGGCCTGAGCGTCTTGTCAGTGGTCGTACACTCCTGGAACCCTCCCAATGAATACGATGCAGCAGTCCTTCTCCATCTCGGATCTATGTACCTGCATCATAAGTTGATTAACAACGATATATAATATTCAACATAATGTACTTGAGAAACACAAAAAGGCATAGTTAGTAGCATACAAGCAGTAAACATAAAAATAACGAAGTTCCTCATACACAAACTAATTAACTAGAGTGATGTATACGCTAGTTCATAGAAAGTCGGTAGTACTAATTATAAACACACATTGTCATTGTCAATCACTTCTCCATATCGGCGCCCCAATCTTCATAGTCAGGGATGAATGACCTGAGCTGGTTGAAATGCTTTAGGTCCAGACGTTGAGCGCATAGAAGTTCCCACACATTCTCTCGCCTCACTGGCCCATGGAAGAACATCCCTCCTTGTTCGATGACCTGCTTCATGATCACTTGGGCAAGTTCACACTGTATGTGATAAAATTCAGCTCGGATTCGATGATCCAGTGTCGTTCCTATGCTTGTGGCCTAGTTGACAATCTCGGCATCCCCGGAATTAGCTGACATGCGAAGGTGTTGTCTATCCCTTGTGTACTCGATCATGTAATGCATGAGGTAGAATCCATCAGCCTTACAAGTGTTGGGTTGCTGGATGCACCAGAAGTCGGTCTTATGGCCGAAAGCCGACGCTTGCTTCCTGTACTTTTTCACCTTGATATATCCACCAGTGAGATTGAAGGTTATCAAGTCACTGTCGAGAACACTCTTTATGTGCGTGTAATCCTTTTTCTCGATGTTCTTTGACGAGTCCAAGTACATAGCATGGGAGTATTGTGGGTACACATAGACGAGGACGCCCCCCCCCCCCCCGCGCTGCGCAAAACAGGTACACCTCAAATTAGCCTCAATGCTTGCAAAGTAATGATCAAAACTTATGAAAGGATATACGCGGATGACTTATGTGGGATGATAAGGCAGGAGAATCATTTCCTTGTCCTTATTAGTGATCATGAAATCGCTGATGTACTTGCTCGCATAGTCACGATGCTCTTTGCAGACTGCCAAGAAGTTCTCGTGCATATAGTACGGGTTTGCAATGCAAATATATTCTATGTTCTCGCGCCTGATGATGTAGTTGAGATACAATGCATACAAGCGGATGAACTGAAAATCCTGCTTGGTCATGTGGAACATGTCGTAGATGTAGTGAAATCGCAGGATGGACTTATCCGCGGGCCATCTATTGATGTATGACATCGCACCCGGAACCTGAGCCGGGTAAAGCGGGTATCCTGGTTTTTACGTGCTGAGAAGTCTTCTCTCTATGGCCAGCACATCATCATGAAGTATCCTTAGATCATTGTTTTGTATGTTCTCTAGCGCTTTCTGAGGTAGGATTGGGTTGCCGACGACATGGAAATGATCCGCACCTACGACATGTATTATGTCTACATCCCGGGGCTTTAGAGGTGTCTGGCTGCTTGAAGCAGCTCCCACGCCTTTAGATCCTTTCTTCTCTGGTCTCCTCCTTCGCTTCTTGGCGGGTGGCGGTAGTGAGCCCGACATACCTTCCCTAACTACCACCCCTCGCATCGTCGGCTAATTACTAGCTGACGGCCCCCGTGTTGTTCTTGCTGGGTAGAGGCGACATCTGGAGGTGTCTCATGTGAGGATCGCATGAAGAGAGACTGTTTGCAATCATCTGTAGGACGTTGGGGCTCCGCCAATTCAGGCATCATCAAGTCATCTGCATGCTCATAGCCTGAGTCATACCCCCGAGCATCGTCATAGCCGATATTGATATATTGGTTAGGGTCATCACCATCCTACTCCATGAGATCATCAACATTTGATTCTTCGATGGGGGCGACGTCAGCTGGCACTAATGGAGGCTCTCCATTGCCGCGTCGACTGCTATCACCCGCTACGATAGGTGCATGTAATTGGCTAGGTGGGGTGATGTTCATACCTTGTTGAGGAGTTGTCGTTGGTGTGCTACCGGGCGCCTCGACACGAAGGTGAGTCTTTGGCCAAGGCAAGATCCAGCTCTTGCATGCGCCAATCTGTTTAGGGGTCTCGTCGTCATCGACTAGTGTCACAAGAGGCAAATCCTTGAAGCCCACTTTCACACTGGACATGCAAACTTTGAAGACGCCATGGGGCATCTATCGGTTGTGGAGCATGCGGTCCTTCGGATTCATGATCGTTGCATTTCCCACGTCCACCTTCTGGTCGTTGACATCGTACAATAGGGTGCACTGGGTTTCGTCGGCCTGCGAAGACATGACTACGACGTTAGACATCCGAAAGGGAACTGAAAAAAAAGACTATATAAACATGCTGGTGAAGAGTGTCTGACACATAATTACCGTGATGGCATCGAGCTCAGCCAAAGAGAAGCCCCGCCGAGCACGCTAGAGACGGAGGGCGAGGTGATACGTACAGGAGCGACACCAGGTACGGGAGCATCTGCGGTTGCGTGAGGAGGTGGTGGTGGTGCGATGTTCGCCGAATTGCTCCCGACAAAGATGAGAAGGGGAAAGTCCTCTGGCCCTTTTTCTGGATTCCTCCTCACAAACTCAAAAACTGTCGGAACGAATTGGCCCAAGGAAGCTGCCATAGCTACATTGCCTTATCATCGATTACCTTGGCCAGCTCTTCTTTGGTCTCAACTTTGCTCTTATCGACCACTTGCGCCACCTTCTCGTTGATGGTCTGTTGAGAAAGCTGTTGTCTCTGCTTTTTTTCCTCCGGCTTCTCGTGGTAGCACTTCATCCATGAGGCTCCATCTCCGACGCCGTGCACACATCCATAAGATGGAGGTTTGTCCACTGAGACATTTTTAAGTATGTCCAGGGCCCGGTTGAACGGGTTGTCCCACTTGGGCCTCGCCGACAACTGAGATGACTCGTCGCTTTCGGCTGCCTTTTGGTGTTGCTCTTTCTGCAAAAGGAACGTGCATGGTTTATAAATGTGACAAAACTTGTTGTCAAATTGATTGGAAGCTAATTAATATAAGGTGGTAATAGAACAATTACCACTAGTCTCATGAACTCCCTCATGTTCGGGTCCGTGTAAAAGACCTTATTGATGGGGTTCCACTAGTACCGGGCCCTGATCCAGAGACGCTCCTACAGGTCGGTGAACTCCGCCAAGGGGTCTAGGATTCCATGACTTTCACGTTCGGCGTCCTCCTTGGCTCATACATGCCTCTTCCCATCGTAACCATGGCTTCCGATGCGGTGGGCAGACGTGTTCCTGGCCTATAGCTCCTTCATTTTCTCCGACTTTTTCTGCGCTTTCTTCTATAGCGCAAGTCTCCTTGAATTGTTCTAAGTCCTCTTCCGTTAGTGATGGATTGTCAGCATGAATCTTGGACCACAGTTCATTCTTGAGAATCGATTTTTTCACCCTTACTTTTCAGGCGGACAAGGCGTTGGTGAACGTCACCATTGCCTTGTTGTTTATCTTTGTCATGGGTTCGTCATCCCACGGAAGTTCACTTGTAGTCCGCCCGGGGAACAAGAACCTATTGTGCAACTTCGTTAGGAGCGTGTGCTCCATATGTGGTATGTTCTTTAACTTTTCGTCGTTGATGTTGGCGGTTTCCTTGAGGATGCATCCTAGTTGATTCCCATAGCACTTGCGCACTGACTCCGGCGTCGTTCGCTCTAATTTCGTGGGGTGCATCGTCGTGACCATAATTTATCCGGTGCTGAGCGCGTTTGGTTTTCTTGGCCTCTTTGGCTTCGGTCCTTCACCAGGTACATCAACATCATCGCCGGTCTTGGTGTCAGTGCCACTATCGCTACGATGTGGACACACAGATGCACCATGATGTCAAAGAACGTGGGCGGGAAGTACATCTCAAGCTCACATAGTATGACAACGATCTCTTCGTGTAGCCTTCGGAGCTGCTTCACACTGATGGACTTTGGAGAGATAACATCGAAGAAATTGCACAGACCAGTAAGTGTCTCACAGAAGTGCTTGTCCATTATCCCTCTAATGGCAACCGGGAGTATTTGCGTCATCATCACATGACAGTCATGAGACTTCATCTCGCTGAACCTTTTCTACTTGGTGTCTAGAAATCTGCTTATCTTCCCACAGTAACCAGAACTGACTTTGATTCCTGTAAGGCACTTGATGAATTGATCAATCTCCTTCGGACTTAAAGTGAATCAAGAAGGGGGGAAACAATTCCCCTCCTTCTTATTGACTTTTCTTCCCCTTGGCCCCGCTGTCGTCTCTGTCTCCGTCTCCTGCGTCGACTTTTTACGGGGCATGTGGAGATCCCCCTGATCTCCAAATCTTCCAAGTCTTTCCTTGCCTTCGGCCCATCCTTGGTCTTCTCCAGCATGTTCAACAATGTGCCAAGCAATCTCTCGAGGACATTATTCGTGATATGCATTTGATCAAGGCAGTGAGGCGTGTTGTGATTGGGCCAGTACTTGAAGTCCCAGAAAACACACCTCGTTTTCCATGCCTTCAGCAGTGGTGTCGACGCCTTTTCCATCATTCCTGACACACGACACTGTTGCCAGTTATTCAACAACTCGTTGATTTTGGCGATGGTCATCTTACATGGAGGTCCTTGATGCTCAGCCAAACCATTAAATAGATCTCCACGTTTTCTCCATGGTTCATTCTTTTTGGAGTCATCTACGATGCCCCATGTACACGATTTTCCCAGACCCGCCATCTTTCGTTGACGTAAGCTGCTGAGACGTTGTATCATCCATGCACCTCATGCATCCACAGTATCCGTGGTGCACCTGGCGTGAGGTGTACCCATAACTGAGATAGTCATGCACCGTCGTCATCAGCGCAGCTCTCATATAGAAATATTCTCTTGTGCTAGGGTCCCATGTCTTGACCGGCGATTTCCATTAAGTGTCTAGCTCGTCTTTCAGAAGCCCCATATATAGGTTAATATTATTTCCCGGTTTTTTCGACCCTTGAATCAAAATGCTCATGTGTATGTACCTTGTGTTCATACACTTCCATGGAGGGAGGTTGTAGATCCATACAAAGACGGACCATGTGATGTGGTTGGTGCTATGGTTTCCAAACGGATTCATGCCATCGGTACACACACAAAGCACGATGTTCTTTGCATCTTTTCTGAAAAATCGATATTCGGCATTGAATGATCTCCACTGGCTAGCATCTCCGAGGTGTCCCAGCTTTGGATCATCTCCATCATCGGGCTTCTTCCTATCCGTGTGCCAGCGCATGAGCTTTGCTTCCTTAGGATCTACGAAATACCGCTGCAAACGGGGAGTGATCGGAAAGTACCATACAACTTTCCTAGGATCTTTCTTTCCTGCCTTCTTGTATCGAGAAGCAATGCACTGTGAACACCTGGTGTTTTCCGCGTGCTCCCCCCGATAGATGATGCAATCGTTGATGCATGCATGGTATCTACTGTGCGGCAGATCAAGAGGGCAAATGATTTTCTTGGCCTCATCAACACTAGTAGGACACAGGTTCCCCGCGGGAAGAACATTATTAGTAGATACTTCAAATGCTCATCGAGGCTTTTGTTTTTCCATTTGTTTTTGGCCTTCGTCTTTAGAAGTTTGAGCGTGAAACTCAAGCGGGTAACCTCGGGATCACAACCGTCATATAATGGAGTCTTCGAGTTTACTTCAAGTTGCGCTAGCTTGACCTCCTCTCTAGAAGCAACTCTGTCACTAGTCGTACTCTTGAGAAGGAGGTCTCGAACATGAGGGTCCTGCACGACTGAACTTAGTAGAGTTGAAGTCTGCAGCGTGTCTGTCGCCTCTTCTCTGCCATGTATGGACTTTGCTTCTTCGCTGTGTACAGAATATTCTCTGCCGCCGTGTCCGGACTCTTCCCCACCGCCGTGTTTGGACTCTTCACATCCGCCATGTCCGGCGTCATGGTCTTCGTATCGATCGGTCATCTCTTTGTTTAGTCCCATGTTGTTATTCCCTCCCATGTGGACGTCCTCATCATCATCTTCACTTATCCACCAAGTATATCCATCCATAAAACCATTGATCAGCAAGTGGGCCTTCAAACGACCACCATCAAAAGGGTTCAAAACTACTCCTTCTTTGCATTTTGTACACGAACATCTAATCCGTTTATTTGCATACATGTCCATGACCGCGGATTGCAAGTATCGCTCCACCTTCCTTCCACTCACTTTAATGACTACACGGTATACCAAGCAAAAGGGTTATAAACAAAATGCATGCATGCATCAAAGTCATATAAAAATTTGGCATAACCTTGCCTAAAAATAGGACATATTGAGTTTGCTTGATATTTGCCGAAATGGAAATAAATCGACATTTCGGCAAAACATAAGCAACTCACGGGCATGTCACTCACACAAATCCCTTCATATCGCGAACACACATATTCCCATTATTGAAATGCACAACTGTTTACTCACCTATATATATCCCGAGAGAGATTGTGCACGGCTAGATAAGTAGCTAGATGTAGTTGTTATGAGGAGAGATGACTCTAGCTAACTAGTGGAGAGTAGAGGGAGATAGATGACCTAGCTAGCTAGATCTATATGTATGGAAGGAGGGAGAGCCAAATAAATGTGGAAGGTAGAGTTAGAAGAGGCCTTTTATGGAGGACAGTTAGTGTGGAGGGGGCCTTAATGGGGAGAGTAGACGGGCAGAAAGAAGAGAGAAGAAGGGCAACAATGGTGGAGAAGCAACTTAAAGAGAGGAGAGGAGAAAAGAGGGGAGAGGGCAAAGGGGGGAGGAAGGGGAGAGGGGGTGTGTGTGTGGGTGAAAGCTGCCCACAGCCACGCGTAGCAGTAGCGCTTTTTAGAAAGCAGCGCTACTGCTACGCGGGGCCCAATAGCAGTAGCGCTGCTTCTAGACGAGCGCTACTACTATTAAACTTAGCAATAGCGCTTTTTACATGCACGCGTTGCTACTACTACTACCGTCGGTGGCCTCGTCGGGTCGCGTTTAGCAGTAGAGCTTTTTGCATATCAATGGCTATTGCCAAGGCCATTATCAGTAGCATGTGGCTGAGCCAGCATTATTGCTAAGTAGCAGCAGCGGGTGATATTTTCCAGCGCTACTACTAGGCTCCTACCTATAAGTTTTTTCCTACTAGTGCCTCAAGTCAAATACTCTAATATAGATGACTTTGTCACCGCCCCACATCTAGATGAAGATCATTGTATGGTTCACATTTGACCTTTCACACTCTTAGAACCTTTCAACTCTCATCTACATGTATCTATATATCTTATATCTCAAAAAAATCTTATTTTTCTACATTTTTCTATTTTTTTCAATCAGTACCTTCCTTTATATTTGGAATCTTGAAACAAACCTTCCAACTAGCCTGTTCTTCTGTTTAAGAGTTGACTATCATTGCAACTCGGTTTCACCGAACTAGGAAACTCGGTCCAACCGATTTCACCCAAGAGGCCTGAATATCTTACTCGGTTGTACCAAACTATTTTGCCTCGGTGACTCCGATTTTTCTGACAAATTTTATTGCTCTGAAAATTTCTTCTGAACGTATGTTTTAGGGGGAGAAAACTTCTCTAGGGGGAGAAACACCTCAGTGATCCCATGTTATATAAGAGGAAGAATCATCTAGGATCCCTAACATAGGAGGAGATAATTCAAGGAACTCTTATTCATACGGAAGGGGGAGAAAAGACAAATTCAAGGAGCCCTTGAAAAAGTGAGAAGTATCCAGGATCCCTTTCTCTCAATGAGCCTTTCCTTCGTGACCTTCTTTTTGGTAATTTATGCCAAAGGGGGAGAAATATCAAAGTATCAAATCTTCCATTCAATGAACCTATTTATAGGGGATAAATATCACCAAGAAGCTTCTACAAAGGAGGGAGAAACAACACTAAGGCGAGATATTTTTTCGTAAAGGGCGATGTATCAAACCTTACACATTAAGGGGGAGATAGATAAATATGGATTTATTGGTTTGAACTTATTTTCACTTCCTACTCTCAATATCTACATGCTATCATTCAGGGGGAGAGGAAACCTTACATATTCATATTTAGGGGGTGAGAAATTCTTGTTCTTTGGAGACATATCCTTTTATCAAAACCTATCTTCAATATGTCTTCAATTTCTTGGTATTTTTTAGGTTCTTTTGCATATTTACAACAGGGTACTCTTGCGATATCTAACATTTGTTTTCCCAAGTGTACTCCTATGTAAAAACTCTCAAGATCCTAAAGGTAAGTATATGGATCATGTCCTTGTTCATGATGACCTCTTGTTTCTTGCACATATTGTTTGCAAGAGGGCGTCTTGAACATGGAACTTCTTCATTTACATATGTTTGATGCATATAGCCAGGATGTCTATGACTTGTCTTGTCCTTCTACCTTGTGTGTGCCCATGCATTCCAAAGCAATTATCCTTTAAAAAAGGATTGCTCACATTTAGGGGGAGCTTGTACTAGTCATGTTTCTTTCAAAGTTGTCATGTCCTTATGATTATCTTTATTTGAAGCTTTGATTGTACGTTGTCCTAAATTATCAAAAAGGGGGAGATTGAAAGCACATATGCTCCCTTTGTGATTTTGATAATTCATGACAACATACATTGTCTCTTGGACTAACACTTTTACCTAGATATTTCAGGAAAAGTCCATGGAGAGCTATGACTTAAGGTTTATGTGGAGATGCCCCTGGATGCAAGAAAGGAACAATATTGGCTCAAGCTTCAAGCTAGAAGACTCTTTATTTTATATTTGTGATAAATCACTTTTGAGTCCATAGGAAAGCCAATACTATTAAAAGGGGATGAGGTAGTAAAATGAACTGATTGCTCAAATGCTCAAAGTTAGCCACCAAAACACTTATTCATTTTTCCCACATATCCATTGTGTCAAGATCCACATTCACAAATTCGGTGTCACCAACATTTCCATATCGGACCCACCGAGTTTGACCTTAGACAGAAACCCTAGCCAATCTCACCAAATCGGTGCAACCGAAACCAAGTCGGTGCTACCGAGTTCAATGTGACCAACATTCTGTTGCCAAGATACACAAAATCGGAATTTCCGAGTTTGAGTATCAGTGCCACCGAGTTTGGCCATCTGACCGTTAGTCACCTTTTCGGTGGCACCGAGTTTCATATATTGGTATCACTGAGATTCAAAAGTTCACACCTTTGTGCTAATCGATACCACCGAGTTTTCAACTTCGGTGTCACCGAGTTTGCCCTTTTGTGTGTAACGGTTGCATTTTGGCTGCTGCCTATATATACCCCTTCACCCACCTCTCATTCGTGGGAGAAGCACTCAGAACACACACTTGACTGCCAGATCCATTTTCTGGGAGAGAACCACCTACTCATGTGTTGAGATCAAGATATTCCAATCCTATCATTTGAAACTTGATCTCTAGCCTCCCCAAACTACTTTCCACCAAATCATCCTCTCCTACCCATGCATATTCTGTGAGATAGTGATTTGCGTTGAGGAGACTATCTTTAGAAGCATAAGATCAAGGATTTCATTGATGTACCACATCTATTACCTTTTGGAGGTTGGTGCCTCCTAGATTGGTTAGGTGTCGCTCGGGAGCCTCCTACTTCGTGTTGTGGGGTTGAACCAAGATGTTTGTAAGGGCAAGGAGATCGCCTACTTCGTGAAGATATACCGTGAGTAAGTCTAGTCCTTCATGGACGGAAGCCGTGTTCGAATAGACAAGGCCGCTTCTTTGTGGACCCTCCGTGAGTGGAGCCCTCCGTGGACTCTCGCAGCCGTTACCCTCCGTGGGTTGAAGTCTCCACTAACATGGACGTACGATAACGCCACCTATTGGAACCATGCCAAAAATCATCGTGTCAACCTCATGCATTTGATCTCCCTACCTTACTCCTATACATTACACTTGCATGTTTCACATTCCGCTGCTATACTCTTAGAACTGCATGTGTACGGCGTACTTGACTTGTTATAAC
This sequence comes from Hordeum vulgare subsp. vulgare, assembly GCF_904849725.1. NCBI lineage: Eukaryota > Viridiplantae > Streptophyta > Magnoliopsida > Poales > Poaceae > Hordeum > Hordeum vulgare. Next base: position 414,484,705 of record NC_058520.1, on the reverse strand, counting down.
TGCTAGATTTCTGCCTTCCTTGAAATTGGGTTAGGCTAGAAATTTTATCTTGACAAGTAGTCTATTCATCCCCCTCTAGACACATCTTCTATCGATCCCTGAGTTTGGGGCACGGGAAACAAGGTGGGAGAGGGGTTAGGGTCCAATTAGACAGGTGAGGTTGTTTATATAGGGAAAGGGGGCTAGGGTTAGGGGAATTAGCCCGTTTTTGGACCCTCCGGTCGTGGTCGGACGACACCAATCGCGGGAATGACTAGGTGGACTCAGTGGCTGTGTAGAGGTGGTGTTGGGATAAGATGAAAGGAAGATGGTGCAGCCTGTGACAGAGTTTTTAAAACTCCGAAACTTCCGACAATTAAACCGACTATAGTGTCGCTATATTTTTAATGGTACGGGTATCAAACAAACTTCGATTGCGATGAAATTCGGTAGGCGGCCTATCTACATTAAAATAAGACCGCACGCCAAGTTTCAAGCCAATCTGATAAAGTTTTATACGCACCTTTAAAAACAATATTTAAATGATGTCGCGTGCGCATGCGTGTGTGGTTAGTCTCAAAACGATCAACGACAAAAACGGGGAGAACCGGCAACTAATAACAGATGCAAGTTTTGAAAAATGACGGCAACGGAGTGCCGATGCAATGCCGATGATGCGAATAATGCAATGATGAATGCGACAAACAAATAATCACAAGGCAGCAACGGAATAAAAGGGGAATCTTCTGGAGCGTCGGTCTCGGGCTGTTACAACATATTTGTTGGTTATTCCACAAACTCTCGCGCTTACGGTGTCCTCAACAAGTCATCAGGACTCATTGAGGAGACGTGTAACCTGGTGTTTGATGAAAATAATGGCTCCCAAATGGAGCAAAGCGGTCTTTGTGATGTAGGTGATGAAATTCCTCCCCAAGCCAAAACAAGAATGGGTGTGGGACACTTCCTACCCATTGAGGAACCCCTTGTGGCCGAAGGAGAAGGACAAAGTTCCACTCAAATGGAACCATCACCAACGCAAAACTCACACGCTTCTAAAGAACAAATCGGAGGCCCTCAACCTTGTGATCAAGATCAAGGAAAAGATCCAATACATGATGGTGGTTCACCAAGTGATGTCCTTGATCAATCTCACACCTCCGAGCAAACTCAAGATCTAGATCAAGCTCAAGATCAAGATAAATATCAATATTAACACAAAACTCAAGATCAAGAGCAACCTCCCAAAGGCGGTAAAGTTCACAAAAAGGATCCTCCTCAACTCACTCCTGAGGGGATTCAAGAAAGACGTATCGCCAAGAATACTGCCAGGCTCATCAAGTATTCACATATTTTTGAGAATGTCTACGACAGCACGAAACAAGGGGTAACCACTCGTAGATAATTATCAAACTTTTGTGCGCATCATGCATTTTTTCTTGCATTGCACCCCTTAATGTACAAGATGCATTTGAAGACATGGACTGGGTTGAAGCCATGCATGACGAACTCAATAACTTCGAGCACAACAAAGTGTGGCGATTGGTGCTAATACCAAAGGAGAACCACAATGTCATCAAACCAAGTGGATCTTTAAGAACAAGCAAGATGCAAACAACGTCGTCATTCGTAACAAGGCAAGATTGGTAGCACAAGGCTACTACCAAGTCGAGGGCATCAACTACGATGAAACATTTGTTCCAGTTGCTCGCCTTGAATTATTCGCATGTTGCTTGCATTTGCTTCTCATCATAAATTCAAATTATACCAAATGCATGTGAAGAGTGCATTTCTTAATGGTCCCCTTAAGGAGTTGGTATATGTCAAGCAACCCTCGGGGTTCGAGGATCCGAAGTTCCCCAATCATGTTTATGTTCACGATAAGGCACTCTATGGCCTTAAACAAGCCCCACGTGCATGGTATGAGCACCTTACCGAGATGGTACATGATCGTGAGTTTGAAGTTGGGAAAATTGACCCCACTCTTTTTACCAAGAAGGTCAAAGAGAGTTTGTTCATATGCCAACTATATGTTGATGATATTATCTCTGGTTCTCCTAACAAAGCTTTTAATGAAGAATTCGCCACATTAATGACTAAAGATTTTGAGATGTCTATGATGGGAGAGTTGAAGTTTTTTCCTTTGATTTGAAGTCAAGCAGCGAAGTCAAGGAACCTTCATCAATCAATCAAAATATACTCAAGACATGCTCAAAAGGTTCAAGATCGATGATCTCAAATCGTCCAAGGCCAACACTCCCATTCCTCTCAACTACCATCTTGCCCTCGATCCCAATGGTAAAGTCGTGGATCAAAAGGCATATCGTTCTATGATCGGCTCTCTGCTTTACCTTTGGGCATCTAGACCGGATATTATGTTGAGTGTGGGAATTTGCGCATGATTTCAATGCACACCTAAGGAAAGCCACTATGTGGCGGTCAAGCGAACCCTCTGCTACTTGTCTCATACCCCAAACTTTGGCTTATGGTATCCCAAAGGTGCTTCATTTGATCTCATAGGATATTCACACTCGGATTGGGCGGGAGACCGTGTGGAAAGGAAGTCAACTTACGGATGTTGCCAATTCCTTGGTCTCTCTCTGGTAAGTTGGTCTTCAAAGAAACAAAATTGTGATTCTCTCTCGTCCACCGAGGCCGAGTATGTAGCTCCTGCTAGTTGTTGTGCTCAGTTGCTTTGGATGAGGCAAACTTTAAAGGATTACAGTGTCACTTATGACAAAGTGCCTATTTATCATCATAATATTAGTGCTATCTCGATCTCCAACAACCCAGTTCAGCATTGCAAGACGAAGCATACCAGTATTCGTTACCATTTCATCCGGGGGCATATAAAACATGGGGAGATTGATCTCATTTACCTTAACACTAATGATCAACTTGCAGATATATTCACGAAGCCTTCGAAAGAAGCAAGATTTCGTGAGTTAAGGTGTGAGCTAAATATCATTGATTTGATCAATGTGATTGAAATTAGGCACATCCCATCACTCTCATCATTCTATTCTATTTAGATGTAGGCATGGATTTAGGGAGGTACTGTTCTCTCAATGAACTCTCCCTCCCCCTATTATGCATAAATCGATCAACTCTTTCACATTAGTCACTAACAGTGACACGTGTGCTTCAAAGACGAGTTTTGGTCATGGGCCCAAGGTTAAAATGTTCGCGGTGCCATACCAACTAACTCAAACATAGGTGGCCTCGGCCACCGCCCCTCCCTTCCGCACAAGTTCCCTTTGTTAATTGAATGAACGGTCACTGAACAATTCGTTCTACTTCTCGTTTTGCACTCTTTTAAGGTGGAGTACCTTCTTGATTTTGTGCCATTCTTCTCTCTATTGCGTAGTCAAATAGGTCCCATTTATTTTGCTGCCCGTGTGGCTGTTGCTTGGGTTGCAGGCGGTACTGCCGCTCCTAGGCCGATAATACCGCTCCAGCGGTACTACCGTGCTAGTGGACGGTACTACCGCCTCAAGGAGTTCGTTGGTAGTTAAGTACGGGGCAGGGGGAGTTCTAACCCCCCATATCCATTCCCTCCCTCTCCCCATACCTCTCCCTCTCTGCGGCCACCAAGAACACCACCGGAGGCCGGCTCGGATCCCTCTATCCATGTCACCCTCCACGTTTTCGTCCGGTGGGATCTCCCCCCCCCCATCTCCCTCGTGCCATGGAACCCGGTACTGACCTCGATCCCCTTCTTTCTAATGGTATTTTGTTGAATCTTAATCTAGGGCAACACGTGTGGATTTCTAGTTTAGTTTGTTTTCCCATGGCATGCATAGGATGTGTGATGATTTCTAGTTGCAGTAGTTTTAGTAGATGCATTGGAGAATTGAGGGATAGAGCTTCGACACTACCGTCTCCATTGCCACAACCGTTTTCTACTCTCGGGCGGTACTACAGCCCGTGCGTGACCGGTACTACCGCTGCGGTGGAAGTACCGCTCATCCACAACGGTACTACCGCCCTGGCACCTGCACTCAGTTTCTTCTCTGCATCTTCCCATCTCTGTTTTGGTTACCTATTTGACAATTGCAGTCTATTACACATGTTTTTCTTGCCGTTCTTCTTGTGAGTTCCAGGTGATGGCTCTTGTCCTATGGCTCGTTGCATGAACCCTAAGTGTGGCTCCAAGCTCGCACGCACATCTCATGAGGCAGCAGCTGGTTCGAGTTCTCAACCACAAAGCAGCTTGTGAGGACAACAGTCAGCAAGAAGAAGGGCCCCAAAGAGCCCCAAGATTTCCCCCAAGACGAGTTTGTTGTGCTTCGCAAGAAGGATCCCTATTGTTCGCCTCAGGATGAAGCCCTTGCGGGGCATCCATTCTAGAACAAGACTCAATCTCTCATTTACTCCAAGATCATCAAGACAAGGACCAATCTCTTTGTGGATGTCAAGAGCATTGACATGGGGCACATGACCTCCAATCCCCATACTGCTTATTTTGCTGAAGCTGATGCTCTCTGCGAGAAGTGGGGTCTTGGTCCTACCATCAGCTTCAATAAGGACTTTCACAGCGAGCTCGTGGCTCAATTCTATGCCACTGTTCACTTCCATCAAGATGATGACGTAAGGCACATGACCTGGATGACTGGTGCGCGTGTGCTACACTCTGATTAGAAGACTTTTATGCACTCTCTGGGCTATGCTGACAGTGGTCTGGATGAGCCTATTGTCCCGAGGCCTCACACTGAGGGTGTTGATGCTATTCACAAGTCCAAGATCATTCGTCACTCGAGGATTGTGAAGACTGCCACGGGTGACCGTACTGAGCTCATTCCTTTTCTGAACATCATGCATAGGGTTTTTCGTAACAGTCTGTTTCCTCGTGTTGGAAACAAGGACCAGGTGCACTCCTATCTTGTGAACCTCCTCCTTTTTTGCATGAAGGAGCAAGATCGTCAGTCCACCTTGGATGTTTCCCACATTATGTGGGTGGAATTGAGGTTTGTTGTGTTTGACAAGAATAAAGTGCCATCTATGCTCTGTATCTATTCAAGCTGATTGAGGACACTTGGAATTCTACCTTTCCTTCTGAGTTTTCGGTGACTGATCACATGGTCCCTCATGGTGTACTCAAACTCCGTGTGAAGGAAAATTGGGGCATTCCATCTGTTGTTCTGGAGATTGCTGCTACTGACTCGGATGACGGGCCTGAACCCGATTATGAGTTTGTTCCCAGATCCGAGACTGAACCTTCTTCGGCCTCCGAACTCAGAAAGAAGATGAAGGATCTTTTCTGCTTCCAAGCGAAGGGTCAGTACAAGGCACATGTTTACGCCAAGAAGGCGCAATCATGACAAGATGATCATGCGGAAGTCCAGAGCGGTTCAGAGGACAAGACCACTGATGAGAAGGACTGGATGAAGGCCAACTGCTAGTGGACGGATGAAAATACCTCGATGACGCCTAGAGGGGGGTGAATAGGCTATTTAAAAACTTCTTCGGATTTGGCTTGAAACTAATGCGGAAATAAACTAAGAGGGTACTTGTCAAGCACAAATCCTAAATGCACTAGGCAGTGCAACGTGTATCAACAACACGATCTACCAAGATGGACACAATACAGTTACTAACAAGCACAGGTAAGTTACACAAACTTACTTGAGCTATATCACACGACAAGTAGGTGAAACAACACAAGATACTAGATCACACTATATCACACGATATATCAAAGGCTGCAAGTATGAACGTGTGGATATAGAGGGTATGCTTGAATGGTTAATCTTGTACAAGAAATAGCCAACAAAATATAATGAGCACAAACAATATGCAATGTATGTATGCTCAAGTAACACAAGTAAACCACAAGTAAGGAGTTAGGGTTAAGGATAACCAAGGTCACTGAGACGAAGATGTATCCCGATGTTCACTTCCTTGGAGGGAAGCTAGTCACCGTTAGAGAGGTGGATGTTACCACGAAGGCACACCAACGCCACGAAGGCTCACCCTATTCTCCCTTTGAGATAACACCACGAAGGCGTTTCTCAACCACTAGTGGTAAGCCTTTGAGGTGGCTTCCAAACCCTCACAAACTTTTCCGGGGGGTAATCACACGGATTGATTCCTCTCCGAAGAACCCCTACCGCCTAGGAGTCTCCAACCTCCAAGAGTAACAAGATCACGGGGAATGCTCAAAACTTGCTCAAATCTCAAATAGCTTGGGTTGAGAGGAGGAGAGGGAGACGATCTATCTTTTGATTGGAACAACTCTCAAAGGGGCTCACAAATGCTCTTGGGATCTAAGATTTGGTGTGAGCAAATGTGTGTGAGGTAGAAGTGTGTTCTTATGAGGATAAGGCTGTGTTAGGCCACCCTCTCACGAAGTGGGAGGGGGGTATTTATAGTGTGGAGAGAAAAACAGCCGTTGGGGACACTTTAAGTCACACAGGCTCCGGACGTCCGATAGTTTCCGGAAGTCCGGGCGTCCGCGAGGGGTCGGACGTCCGACAGGGGTCGGTCGTCCGAGGCCTGTAGATATCACTGAAAATACTGTGAATTGAACAGCGACCGGACGTCCGGAGAAGGCCAGAAATCCGAGTTATTCGACTCAACTTCTTCTGGTGGGAGGTTCCGGATTTCCGAAAGGGGGCGGACGTCCGGGCCTCGGACGTCCGGAGGGAGCCGGAAATCCGAGTTATAGAGCTTATGTTCTGCTGGTGCAGGGCTCCAGATTTCTGTAGCTGGTCGGACGTCCGGTGCTCGGATGTCCGGAGGGAGCCGGAAATCCGAGTTATAGAACTCAAGTTTCTCTGGTGCATAGTTCCGGATTTCCGAAGCTGGTCGGACGTTCGGGCCTCGGACGTCCGGAGGAGGCCGGATGTCCGGGCCTCGGACGTCCGGAGGAGGCCGGATGTCCGAGGCACTGGTCCTGTTTTCAGATAACAGCAGAGCAGTGGAGATGTAGTTTGAGCAGAAGAGTGGAGATGTAGTTTGAGCAAGTTCATCGCAAAACTTGTGATCCCCTCTTAATAGTGCGGGATCCCTAAAGACTCAAGAATCATAAAAGGGGTACTGATGATCCATACTTGAGTGTATACTTTTATTCGTTGATCATCACTCCGCACAACTAACGTCAAAGGAACTGATACCTTTGAGTTAGCCCTTTCACTTGAGCTTGATGTTGTTGTTCCTTCTTGGCTCAAGTTGGAAGCAAGACATGATGAAGTCTTCAAGTAGCTCTCCCATACACAATGTGGAAATCCTAGCTTATGTATTCATCTTCATTTGTCCACCATGTGAACATCCACAAGAATCAAGCATGTAGTGCTCAGGAATGCTTATCTTGATCTTGTCCTTGTTAGCACATGAGCTTGTCCTTATCAACACATGATCATTAACAATAGTTTCAATGATATATTCGTACTGATCCACTTGAACTTGCACACCACAATCTTGATGACGATCACCACTTGACGTCATCCTTCATGAGTTGTATGAGATCTTCCTTTTGACGCAAGCCCATGGAAGCACACCTAACCCCCACATAGGAGTCTCACAAAGACCATGGGTTAGTACACAAACACGTAATGGACAATGCTTACCATACCATGGGATCACTTGATCCCTCTCGGTACATCTTATACGCTTTGTGTGTTGATCATCTTGATTTACTCTTTGTCTGAGATCTTGATCAACCTAGTGTCTCTATGACCATTCTTTTGATAATACCTTGAATACCATCTTGGTCATCATATAAACTCCTTGAACCCAACAGATGGACTTCAAGAAGTGCCTATGGACAAATCCTATAAATATAACTTAAGGCAACCATTAGTCCATAGGAATTGCCATCAATTACCAAAACCACATATAGAGATATATGCTCTAACAACGGAGTCTGAGGAAGAGGTGTCTGTTGCTTCAAATGAGTCTGAGGGAGATGATGACGAGGACTACTGAGCTTCTCTGGTGTCCTCTTTTTGGTATCTCGATGCCAAATGGGGAGAAAGTGTCCTAGTTTAAGATGGATTTGCCTTGCTGAGTGACGAGCGTGTTTATTTTCATTTGTTTTCTCTATCTCATGAACTTGTTTATTGCTTGCTTTGGTTTGTGTTTGCCAAGACTTGTGTGAACTTATGTATGGTGTAAGACATATGCTATCCCATGTATCCTGTTATGTCTTTACCTTTATGGTGTGAGATCCCGTGTCTCATATGCTTGCTTAACTTTTTTACTCGTCTTCTGTTCACACAAGTATATAGCCTTGTCTATAAAATATAAGGGGAGTATTGATCCTAGTGTGTGCTCTTTGCATTCCAAAAGCATATTCAAATAGAGCACACATCTAGGGGTAGCCCATCTATATTTTGTAGGTATTGGGAATGCCTAAGACTTCTTAGTTTGTTCTTTTTTTGGCAAATCCCATATTGTCATCAACCCACCAAAAAGGGGGAAATTGTAAGAGAACAATTTCTCCTAAGTAGTTTTGGTGGTTGATGACGATAACCTTTGCGGACTAATCGTGTGCGATATACTTTGAGAGAATTATCAGGTGGCACGAGATGGTTATATTCTCCTAAGTGAGTGACATTGAAGATGGTGCTTAGCTATTGATTTAGGGTTGGTTGACTCGAGTAATAGATAATCTCGTACTATCAAGAGGGAATCTGCGTTTGGAAAGGTTGGCTGGAACAATATCACTCACTCTTGTACCCCATCCATTTCCTCGAGCAAAGGAGATCCCCTGAAAAAGTGCCCAGAAGTTTGTCTAAGCGGTAGTACCGCTCCAGTGGTACTGCCGCCCACTAGAGCCGAGCACACTACCACTTATTTTATTCTTCTGGTGTGTGGGGGCGTTTTTCTATTTTTGGGCCGAAGTACCGCCCGAGGGGAGCGGTAGTACCACTCCAGCGGTACTGTCGCCCACCTCTATCGCTCCCACTTCCTCTTGCAAGAAACGTCTGGTGTCTTACCTCGCCTCGACCAGGCTGAGTGGAAGTACTGCTCACTATAGGACGGTAGTACTGCCCAGGTGCACGGTACTACCGCTTAGCTAAGTCTGTGGGGGCAGGTAACGGCCAGATTTCCCCCAACTATAAATACGGGTCTTCTTCCCCGAGGAGACCTCACCTTTTTTTTTCCGTAGAAGCTCCATTATTTCTCCAAAGCTCAAACTTGCCCCGATCTCCCTCCCTAGCCATCAAATCTTGTTGATTCTCTAGGGTTTGGAGTAGAAGGCCTCCCCCCACACTTCCACCAAGAGAAAAGTTGTTCCCCCATTAATCCCTCGCGGATCTTGTTACTCTTGGGTGCTTGAGCAGCCTAGACGGAATAGGTCACCTCGAAGCAATATTCCATTGTGGTGAAGCTTCGTGCTCTCATTGGGAGCCTCCAATTAAGTTGTGGAGATTGTCCCAACCTTGTGTGTAAAGGTCTGGTCGCCACCTTCAAGGGCACCACTTAGTGGAATCATGGCACCTCGCATCGTGTGAGGGTGTGAGGACAATACGGTGGCCTTAGTGGTATCTTGGGGAGCATTGTGCCTCCACACCACTCCAATGGAGACGTACTTCCCCTCAAAAGGAATGACCTACGGAAACACATCTTCACCTTCATTGGTTCCACTTTTGGTTATTTCTTACCTTTACTTGTATTTACTTCTTGCTTATTATCGTTGTTGTTAGCATCATATAGGTTTCTCTCTTAGTTGCATATCTAGACAACCTATTTGTTGCTAAACATAATTTGCTAAAAGAAAATATTAAAACTCGTGAGTTGCCTATTCACCCCCCTCTAGTCAACCATATCGATCCTTTCACCTTGTTTGGTGTTGGCCGCTTTCTTGTCGGCCAGATACTTGGGGTAGTTCCGCTTCGAGTGGCCGGTACCCTTGTAATGAAAGCACTCAGTTTCTGGCTTGGGTCCAGCCTTGGGTTTCTTCAAGGGAGGGGCAACTTCTTTGCCACTCTTCTTGGGGTTACCCTTCTTGCCCTTGCCATTCTTCTTGAAACTAGTGGTTTTATTGACTATCAACACTTGATGCTCCTTCTGAATTTCTGACTCGGCGACTTTCAGCATCGCAAATAGCTCGATGACTGATTTATTCATCCCTTGCATGTTATAGTTCATGACAAAGCTTTTGTTGCTAGATGACGGTGATTGAAGAACTCTGTGAGTGATCGCCTCTTGCGGAAGAACAATTCCCAACTCAGCCACACGGTTGCAATACCCAGACATTTTGAGTATGTGCTCACTGATAGACCCGTTCTCCTCCATCTTGCAAGCATAAAACTTATCGAAGGTCTCATACCTCTCGACCCGGGCATACTTTTCAAAAATAAACTTCAACTCCTGGAACATCTCATATGCTCCATGACGTTCAAAACGTCTTTGAAGTCCCGGTTCTAAGCCATACAGGATTGCACAATGAACTATTGAGTAGTCATCAGAACATCTTCACACAAGTCTGGAGGGGGTGCCGCACCAAGTGGTGCATCAAGGATATAAGCCTTTTGGGAAACCATGAGGACAATCCTCAGATTACGGGCCCGGTCTACAAAGTTACTTCCATCATCTTTCAGCTTGGCTTTCTCTAGGAACGCATTAAAATAGAGGGGTGCTACTACACGAGCCATTGATCTACAACATAAATTTGCAAATATTACTTAGATTATTTTTCAAGATAATGAGTTTAGTTAATCATATCACTAAAAACTCCCACTCAAATTGACATCCCTCTAGTCATTTGAGTGTTACATGATCCAAATTCACCAACCCAAGTCCGATCATCATGTGAGATGAGGTGGTTTCAATGGTGAACATCTTCATGTTGATCATATCTATTGTATGACTCATGTTCGACCTTTTGGTCTCTTGTGTTCCGATGCCATCTCTATACATGCTAGGCTCGTCAAGTTTAATCCGAGTGTTCCGCAAGTGCAAAACTGGCTTGCACCCGGTGTATGCGAACGAAGAGTCTATCACACCCGATTATCACGTGGTGCTTAGAAACGACGAACTTTCACAAGGGTGCACACTCGGGGAGAACACAATTTTATCTTGAAATTTTAGTGATGGATCACCTTATAATGCTACCATCCTCCTAAGCAAAACAAGGTGCATAAAAGGATTAACATCACATGCCAATCATAAGTGACATGATATGGCCATGAACTTGTGCTTTTGATCTCCATCTCCAAAGCACCAACATGACACCATGATTTCCATCATTGTGTTGTCGTCAGGCTTGTCGCGCCAACCATGCTTCTACTACTATTGCTACCGATTAGTGATAAAGTAAAGCATTACTGAAAGTGCGTTATATCGACTAGAGGGGGTGAATAGGTGATTTTTAGAATTTCATCGCTGAGGAAATTCCTTTTGAGGAAATTCCTCACTCATGAATAACGTGCAGCGGAAATAGCACATGATCAGACGTGCAACGATTACAACAGTAGTTTACTTGATGAAGATTATGAGAATCGGTTTGCAAAGTATGCAGGCACAGAATAAGAAGGTGAAGATTAACTGGTATGAAGAATTTGAGGTTTGGGAAATTCAGAGAAAGTCTTCAACAAATTCTTCAAATAGTGACTATGAAAGTCTTCAACATACAATATTGAGGAATTGAAAGAGTTGAAGAAATAGAACCCGTATCACGATGAAGACAGTTGTTGATGACCTAGTTCCAACTGATGTGACAGTCGTACTTCTTGTTTGGAGCAGCTTGGTATTGAAACCAAAGGACACACAGTCCTGGGACACACAGTCCCTACCGTATTCTCCTTCAGATAAGGACACACAGTCCTCGCCCAACACTCGTGGTAAGTCTTCAGGACAGACTTCCAAACCCTCACAAACTCGGTCACCCGACGATCCACAATTGACTGCTAGATTGCTTTAGACCACAACGACTAACCGTCTGGAGGATGCACAATCCTCAAAGGTGAAAGGCTTCAGTTCCACACAGGAACAAATTCTTCAGTGATGCTCAATCACTTGGTTTTTGGTTTGTGGTTTGGTGTTTGGGGTATTTCCTCACTTGATGATTTACTCTCAAAGACTCTGAAGAATTTGGGTTGCTCTAAATGACAAGTGTCAGTTTCTCACGGAGCAGCCAACTGGCTAGTGGTTGTGGGGGGCGGTTATTTATAGCATGGGAGCATCCCGACATGATTTGACATAAATGCCCTTAAATGTTATGACCGTTGGTGTGGATAAGATCGGTGAGGTGGCGCGAATCGCGACAACGGTCAGAACTCTCAACTGTGAGAGTCCTCATGTCTCTCATATTCCTCACTTGAGGCTTTTGTAGGTATAGGCTTGGGTTGAGCATCATGAGGAAATTCATTATGTAGTGTTACCTCGACCCCCTTTAAGAGTAGGGTGTTCCTATGACTCAAGAGTAAAGAAAATGAAACAGAAAGAATAATCTTCACGCTTCAAAGTCTTCAGACTAATTTTCTTTAGGACACACCGTATTCATCATCTTCAATAACTTCATGAGGAATATCAATTTCATCGCAATTTCTTAGCGATCAAAATCTTCAGCATAAGGCCAATTTCTTCAGCCGAAGACATACATTTTTAGGGGTCGATATTCATCGTATAACTCAAACTCCTAAGTGACTTATAGAGCCTGTGTACACTTATAAACACATTAGTTACCTAACCTATAAGTCTTCAAACCACCAAAATCACTAAGGGAACTAGATGCACTTACAATCTCCCCCCTTTTGGTGGTTGATGACAATTAGGTTAAGTTTTCAACGGGGATAAAAATATGAAGTGTAAATACTGAGTTTGAGGAATTTGAAATCAAGATACTGAGAGACTGCCCCTGAAGATGTGCATATTTTGATGAAATTGCTTTTCACAGCAGATGCGCATTGATCATTTATATCATGGAGATCTCCCCTGTATCTTGTAAAGCATGCATACATTTGACACATAAAATGAAGAATTTGAGAATGCATGATGAGAAATGGTATCTGACGAATTTTAGCATGCCTGCATTAATATATTTTGAGGAATAAGCATGCGAAGAAAAACGTTCAAAAGAGTCAGAGTACCATCGGGCTTAAGTTACAATTCATTACATAAAACACTTCAGAAGAACCAAGAGTTTGTAACTTAATAAAGTTCATAAGCCCCAAATATATCCCGCGTGAAGACTAACTCAGATTTCTCCCCCTTTGTCATCAAGTGACGAAAAAGGGACATAGCTGAGGACTAACGCCCCATGAAGACTTTCACTTCTTGGCTGATGAAGAGGCGTGAGGATTCTTGGCGATAGGCTTCTTCCTTGGACTAGTTGCAGTGTCTTCTGGTTCTTCATCAGACTCTACAGTGCGGAATAAAGAAAAAGAACTGTCCTCAAGGTCAGGAACTGGAATTGGCTTGAATTTCTTCTTGGGAGGCCACGACCAGTCGAAGTCCTGAGTAAACTCTAATTCCTCAAGTTCCGCTTGAGTCTTCAGATGAGCCAAGGTGTCCCAGGTACGATCAAACACCTCATGAAGATAATAGTGATTTCCCTTCACTGCATTCTGAGTCTCGTTGAGGGTTTTCACAATGGCACTGAATTGACGTTTTACCCATTTGTGATTGTGGTCGACCTTCTGATGAAGACTGAGGAGTAGCTCTCTGTTGTTCATCACTCTTGGGGCAGTTGGGCTTGGTGGATCTTGAGTGGCAGTGTCCTCATATGAAGAATATGACTCTGCTTCACAAAACTGGCCATCAAGGGGCCGATTTCCTTCATCAATAACAGATTTCCCTTGCCTTCAACTGGCTCAAATGTCTTCTTGATGACTCTGATGGGCGGCAGATATCCAATGTGATTAGGAAAATCAACATGGTATTTGATGCCTGACCTGCTTCTGATGAATCTCATGATCCACGGAGCATAAATCTTCATGTCAAAAGGCGACAGTGCATTATCAGCCAAAGTCCTCACGAAGAAGTCATGAAGGTTTATTGGTATGCCATGTATGATATTGAAAAGGATGTTCTTCATGATGCCCACGACATCTTCTTCATCATCATGGCCTTTGATAGGAGCGATGACATTGGCCAGGATTATGTGGACCGTTCGTGGTTCATACTTCAAGTGTTGAACCAGAAAGCGAGTCCTAGGAGGTTAGTCCTTGGCTAAACGCTTCATGAGGACTTCCATCAGTCTATTGGGCAGCTCTCGTTCCTCATACATTAGTACCGCATTTTCTGAGGGAATTGAGACTGGAAGCGCACGAAGCAATTCAGTGGCAGACGCTTTGTAGTGTGTGTGCTGAGTCATCCAGTCCAACACCCAAGTGTTGACATCCTTCGAGTCTCTAGAGGTATGCAAAGTGGCGTAGAACTGAAGAATTATGACACAGTTCCATTCACCTATGTCAGTGTAGAGAGGCAACAGTCCAGCTTCGTGAAGAACATTGAGGACTGGAGTGAAGCAAGGAATTTCTTCCATGTCACAGTGAGGAATATGCTTGTGCTGAAATATTTTGTTCCTCCCACAGAGCACAGAGGCATAGTAGTTAAGTTGATTCCTCGTCCAAAATTTCTGGTGCCTCATGCGAAGCTTATCATACGTATTTGCGCCTGTGAAGTACATCCGTTCTTCATAGGATGCTTCCTTTTGAAACTTTGGCCTCTTTGAAAAAGGCTGATTTTGCTATGGTTGAAGATTATGCTGCTGTTCTTGAGGAGGAGCTACTATCATTGTTGTTTCTGTGTTGACCACAACAATAGCAGTTTCGGTATTAGGGGCACGAGCATTTTCTTCATTCTGACCTTTTTCTTCAGGTTGAGGATTTTCCTCAGCTTGAGGAATTTGCTTGGTGGAGGAGGCAGTTGTAGCATTGGTCGCGGTATTATCTTCAGCTGATGCAGTTGATCCTTGAGCAGATTCTTCACGGAAGGTCTTCCCATCAGATCCTGTGAGGATTTCTGTTGCACCAGGAGTAGGAGGGATTTGGGTAGACCTTGGTGAGCGATGAGTCTCTTCCCAGAAGCCATCACGAAAAACTGGAGTGGTGCACCCAGTTTCATGAGAGGTCTTTTGAGGAATGGAGCGTTGAGGAATGTCATCAATTTGTATTTCCTCATCCATGATTTCTTCAACTTCAGCATGTTCCATTTCCTCATCATCTTCAGGAATGACATAGTCAACTCCGAAGGGAACCAGTGACTAGGATGGAGCTACAGTCAGAGGCGTACCATCCACTAGGGCAGTTGAAGACTCTGTCTAAGTGACATTTGGGCGCTTGTGCTCTAAGTATTCTGAGGTCATTGAAGCTTTTCTCTTCTTTGCTTCTTTCTCAGCAGCCTTTGTCTTCTTCACGTCTGATGCAAACGGAATCATCTTATTCACCTTTGAGGGTTGAGGTGAAGGAATTGTTTCTTCACGAGCTGGTGCAGTCACAGTCCTGGCAGTTTCCTCAGCTGACGCATTTTCTTCAGCTGGAACATTTTCTTCAGCTGGAGTATCTTGAGGAATTTCCTCAGTAGCAGGTTCATCAACTTCATCTTCTTATGTCAGCTGAACCATGTAGCTAGAATCAGGTAGCTTTTGCTGCACAGGAGGAGCAGCTTTCTTGTTGTATTCATCAACTACATTTGTTGCAAACTTGATGAAATTCACCTTGATACGTTGACGATCAGATAGGCTCGTGTACTTATCTGTCAAGGTTTTCAGTTCAGCCTGGGTTGAAACAAGAGCTTCAGGCGTCAGATTGAGGAGATTCTGATTGAGGAATTTCTCCTTCTTTAGTTTAGCAGCCTTTGCTTGCTTGGCTTGCTGTTCTTTCCATTTTTCCTCATTAATGAATGTGGCAACCATGTGACTGAGACCAGGTGGAAGCTTCAAGTCATCAATGGGAGTGTTTGGATTTTCATACCAGACATTGATGAAATCCAGTAGAACCTTGGGGTCCATGGCAAGAGGAATAGAGCTGCCTGAGGCTTGTGCAACTCGTTCCTGCTTGTTTTTGATGATTGCTTGAAGAGTTCCATCATCGAATTCCTCACTTCCTTCTGATGCAGAAGGAATGTTGATGACTTTGCTCGGACTGGGCCTGATGCCTCTTCCAGTAGTCATTTTAGTCTTCAAAAGAGTCGGTGAAGACTTTGTAGCAGAGCTCGTGGCAGATGGCACTGAGGAGATGGAATGAGCAGGCTGATGCTTAACTATCTGGTTTTGTTCGGGCTGTGAGGACTGTGGTGATGTTGAAGGTTTTGGCACTGGTGCAACCTTCTGAGGCAATTGCTCTTTTGGCACCGAGGCCTTTGGTTTCTTTGGCACAGTCTTCTTCTGAGGAATAGTTGTACCAGAGGCTTCAGCAGCTGAAGAGGTGGCGGCAGTGGCAGCAGCAACAGAGTCCTCATTGAATTTCTCCACTGCAGCTTATGCTTTCCTCTGTAGCTTAGACAAATGTTTGTCTTTCTCCTCAGGGTAATCCTCAATTGTTTCAACACTTGAGGGATGTGCAGCCTGTTGATTACCCAGAGGAGGCCTCTTGCATGGTGGCTTGAGGGCGAATTTCTTCGCATATTTTGGAGTTACATAGCGATATTCCTTCCACTCCTTGGTCCACCTGCGTTTGATTTTCTGAAGCCATATCTTGCGCTTCGCCATGGTTTCTTTGCCATATATTTCCTCATCAGGAGTGCAATAATCAACATATATTTCTTCAGCAATATCAGCTGCAGTGTTCTGTTCAAGTTTCTTTCCTCCTTTTTTGCTTTCTATCATCTTCCATTTTCTCCAACTGAGGCTTTTGCTGAGGAATTTGTACTCTTGAAGATTCTGATGACACTGGTAAAGTTTCTTCGAGGAACGCTGCAAATGAGTTAAGTTGATGAGAACCTAGTGATTCATCAGCTGACATTTTGTACCTGTGAACAGAGTATGGGTGCGAAGAATTTGGAGAGGTCATATGCGTTCTCAGATTTGAAGAAATTGAATTTTTTAGAAGTTGAGGAATTTCACCAGTGCGTTGAGGAATTTGACTAAGCATTCTGATCTTGGGTTCCAGAGTTGTGCAGATTTGAGAATTTACACAATTGAGGAATCTCATGAAGAATTTGAGTGGCTTAGTGAAATTCATCAAGTGTTTGAGGAATGAGTGTGCGAGGCTGACAGACAGTGAGGAAAAACAGATTTCGAGGATCTAAAGTGAAATAATAGATCAACAGAGGCAGTAAAATAAGATTTTAATTACCCTGAGTGAAGAACACGAAGAACAGGAGCAGTAAAAGTGAGAATCTCTTCAGTTAAGATCTTCTGCGCCCTAACTTGGCGGCAGAAGTGAGCTGCGGCGGTGGCGGAGGAAGAAATTCCCCTTCCGGTGTGAGTTCGATGACGGCGAGGGCGAGGCAGTGAAGTTGTTCCTCACCGGCGACGAGTTTGCTAGCGGTGGCGCTGGGGCTAAGCTCGAGCGGAGAAGTGATGAGAGGACGAAGAGTTTTAACTGAGGGGGTAAGGACTTATTTATAGCTCAGGTGAAAAACTGTCCAGGCGAATCTTTCGGATCGAACTACCCTTGCCTATTCGTCTCCGCACGACACGTGGAGCCCATGATTGAAGCGCTGGAGATCGTGCTTATCCGATCGTGGGAAGTGGGTTCAGTTACTGTGTAACGATATAAAATTCATTTTTGAAGATTTGAGGATTTCGTTGCAAAATCCTCAGCTGACAAGGACACGGTGAGGATTTTGAACAAGTTTCAAGTAGAACGCATATGAAGAATTGAATAGATCGGTTAGTATAGCATAGAGGGGAGTCGGGTCCGATCACATTCACTTAGATGAAATATCAAATTGGAAACAAAGCCATAAGTGAATGATGTTGAGGACTTTGAAATCTCAGTCTATATATATATATATATATATATATATGCAAATGAAAATCATAAAACATTTGAAGATTTTGAAGATTTTGAGAATCTTGAGGATTTTGTGATAAAGCGTTAGGATTATGAATTTCAACTTTGAAGAAAAACATCTTGAAGAATTTCAAAGTTGGGTGGGTGACCCACCGTATAAGAATGATGATTTCAGGCGCCGCATACAATTGTCGTAGGGCCCTCAGAACCAAATTCTTCATTAATTTCCTCACACTAAGAGTGATATTCCTCATTGATTGAAGAAGATCGATTCTTCGTGTGTTGCACATCTAAGTCATCAGTTTTGCGTAAGTGTTAGTATGTGTGCATGTTTTCATAAAACATTTGAAGACTCTAAGATATTTAGCTCACAACTCAACTTGCAAAACCTTTTCTCATCCAAGGGCTTAGTGAAAATATCTGTTAGTTGATCGTCAGTCTTCACATGGTCGATGTTGATATTGCCCTTGAGGAAATGGTCCCGAAGAAAATGATGACAAATCTGGATGTGCTTAGTCTTCGAGTGTTGTACTGGGTTGTATGCGATCTTGATTTCACTCCCATTGTCGCAGTAGAGAGGCACATTCTTCATGTTGATGCCGTAGTCTTTGAGGGTTTGCTTCATCCATAGCAATTGAGCACATCATGATCCAGCAGGAATGTACTCAGCTTCGGCAGTGGAGAGAGAAACACAGTTCTGCTTTTTTGAGGACCAGCAGACTAATGATCTTCCGAGGAAATGACAAGTGCCAGATGTTGACTTGCAATCCACACGGTCACCAGCATAGTCAGAATCAGAATATCCCACGAGATGAAGATTTGAGCCCTCGGGGTACCATAATCCTAGTGTTCGTGTGTGAGCTAAGTATAGAAGAATATGCTTCACAGCCTTATGGTGTGATTCCTTCGGTTTTGCTTGAAAACGAGCACACATGCAAACACTAAGCATTATATCTGGCCTAGATGCACATAGATACAATAAAGAGCCAATCATCGAGCGATATACATGTTGATCAAAATCTTTACCATTTTCGTCACTGCAGAGGTGGCCGTTGGTAGGCATGGGAGTCTTGGCGCCTTTGCATTCATGCATGTCGAATTTCCTTAGAACATCCTTGAGGTATTTCTCCTGTGATATTAAGATGCCATTGCGTTGTTGACGAATTTGAAGACCTAAGAAGAATTTCAGCTCCCCCATCATAGACATATGATATTCTTCACTCATCATGTAAGCAAATTCATCACTGTAATGTTTGTTAGTACAACCAAAGATAATGTCATCGACATATATTTGGCACACAAATAGTTCATTATCATAGGATTTTGTGAAAAGAGTTGGATCGAGTGAACCAGGTTTGAAGCCTTTCTTCATGAGGAATTCCTTCAATGTATCATACCACGCCCGAGGGGCTTGCTTGAGGCCATAGAGTGCCTTTTTGAGTCTGAAGACTTTGTCTGGATTCTTTGGATCCTCAAAACCTGGGGGATGAGCAACATATACTTCTTCCTCAAGCTTACCATTGAGGAATGCACTTTTCACATCCATTTGATATAGAGTAATGTTATGATGATTAGCATATGCAAGTAGTATTCGAATAGCTTCAAGTCTAACAACAGGTGCAAAAGTTTCATCGAAATCAATTCCTTCAACCTGTGTGTAGCCTTGGGCTACAAGTCGTGCCTTATTCCTCACCACTTGACCATCCTCATCTTGCTTGTTTCGGAAAATCCACTTGGTGCCGATGATATTGTGCTTGCGAGGATCTGGTCGTTTGACGAGTTCCCATACGTCATTTAGCTTGAATTGGAGAAGTTCATCTTGCATGACTTGAATCCACTCAGGTTCCATGAAATCTTCAGAAACTTTTGAGGGTTCTGTGATAGACACAAAAGAGGAATGCCCACAAAAGTTAACTAAATGTGAAGCTTTTGAGCGAGTGAGAGGACCTGATGCGTTGATGTCATCGAGGATTTTGTCAAGTTCTACTTCATTTGCAATCCTAGGATGAGCTGGTTGAGGATTTTGTCTGGGCTGAGGAATTTGATCTGGAGCAATTTCCTCAGGAGCACCTTCCTGAATTTCATCAGTGCCGGGGACGATTTCTTCAGCAATTTCCTCAGTAGGAACAATGTCTTCAGTAGCTTTGAATTTGATTGCTTCCTCAGGAGATAGTTTATCTGGCACACGAGGCAATTGCTCTCTTTGTGAGCCATTAATTTCATCGAACCGCACATCTACAGTTTCAACAACCTTGTTGTGATAGGTGTTGAAGACTCTGTAGGTGTGCAAGTCCTTTTCGTAACCAAGCGTAAAACCCTTATGTGCTTTAGGTGCAAATTTTGAGCTATGGTGAGGATCTCTAATCCAGCATTTTGCACCAAAGACTTTGAAATAACTTACATTGGGTTTCTTATCAGTGAGGAGTTCATATGAGGTTTTCTTGAGGAATTTGTGAAGATATACCCTGTTGATGATGTGGCAAGCAGTGTTGATTGCTTTAGGCTAGAAACGGCGAGGAGTTTGATATTCTTCAAGCATAGTCCGTGCCATTTCAACCAAAGTCTTGTTCTTTCTTTCAACGACGCCATTCTGTTGAGGAGTATAAGGAGCAGATAATTCGTGAGTAATACCAAGTTCATCAAGATAATCATCAAGACCAGCGTTTTTGAATTCTGTCACATTGTCACTCCTGATGTGTTTGATCTTGACGCCAAAGTTCGTCGAGGCCATTGAGGAAAATCGTTTCAAGACTTCCTGCACTTCAGTTTTATACAAAATGATATGCACCCAAGTATATGAGAATAATCATCAACGATGACAAAGCCATATAAGGATGCTACATTGGTTAGAGTAGCATAATGAGTAGGTCCAAATAGATCCATGTGAAGAAATTCAAATGGACGAGTAGTAGTCATGATGGTCTTCGAGGGGTGTTTGGATCTGGTCATTTTTCCAGACTCACAAGCACCGCAGAGGTGGTCCTTGAGGAATTTGACTGATTCGATGCCAATGACTGGTGTGCAAATTCCTCATGCATGCATGACCAAGTCTTCGATGCCATAGCCAGCCTTCTGAGGTTTTTGCTAGTAAGCATGTGGCTGGTTGAGGACCTGTGGAAAAATCAACAATGTACAAATCTCCTCTCCTAACGCCTTCGAAGACTTTGGATTGGTCAGATTCCATGATGACTACACATCTATATTTTCCAAAGATAACAACCATATCAAGATCACAAAGCATTGAGACTGACATGAGGTTAAACCCAAGGGATTCGACAAGCATCACTTTGTCCATGTGCCTATCCTTGGAAATAGCCACTTTGCCAAGTCCCAATACCTTGATTTTACCTTTGTCAACATAAGTGATTTGCTTCAGTGGTGATGGAGTCAGTGGCATATTCATGAGCAAGCTTTTGTCATCGTTCATGTGGTGTGTGCAACCACTATCAAGAACCCACTCAGTGCTCTTGGGTTTGTCCTCCTGTAGATGAATTAGTGCAGCTTACCATCTCATATGATTCAGACATGAAGAATATGATATCAATTTCATCAAACAGGAATTTCATCATAAAAAGTAAATTTGAGGACGTGTGAAATGTTATCATTTCATCAATTTTAGCTTGCGTCCAAACAAGCATTTTCCTCAAGTCTCAGCAAATTCTTCAGATGATGATTTTCATCTGGAGACCTGACCTGCAGAAGTCATTAGTTCAATTTCTTCACCACACACATCTGAAGGGGTGGCAAAGAGTTCAGCATCCTGCGAGCACCATATAAGAAAGGGGGCATTGAAGCTAATGCACTTCTCTTCATAGTAGGGGGGTTAGAGTATTCAAATGAATAGGCAGAGAAGTTATTTGAGGATTTATGAACATAATGATTTGAGGTCTAATGCGCATACTCATACCCCTTGTAATTTCCCTGCATATCAGAAGCATTAGCACGAGCACGGGCATAGTTTTGACCACTTGAGGATTTTGATCCTTTTGAAAACTTTGGTCCACCTGAGGAATTTGATCTGGGGTTCAAGTTCTTCACGGGTGGTGTCATGAGGACATTCACCTGAAGATTTTCCAAACAGCCTTTGGGGACCCAGAGTTTCCTCAGGGGTGGTCCATTCCTGCAGTTAGTTCCAACATATCGAGCAAATACTTCACCAGATTGATTTTTGAACATTTTATAGTTGGAGTCAAATGACTCATCTGAGGAATAGGATAATTCACATGCAAAGCCTGTTAGATTGGATGGATCAACAGGAGGTCCTTTAGCAGCAACCCATGAGGTTTTGGGATACTGCTCGGGTTCCCACTATGATCCATCAGCATTCAGTTTCCTTTCAAAGGCAATTCCTTCTTTCCTCGGATTCCTGTTCAAAATCTGCTTTTTGAGCACATCGCAAAGGGTTTGATGCCCTTTGAGACTTTTGTACATGCCTGCCACATACAATTCCTTCAGACCTGCATTTTCGCCAGTAACATTTGTGGTTTCCTCAAGTGTGGAATTTGTTACCACAGGAGCAGTTGAAGAATTTGTAGCAATAGAAGCATCTGATGATTCTGGTGAAGAATTGGCAGTTTCACACTCGATGCATTTGAGACATGGTGGAGTGAATTCAACCTGAGCGGCACTGATTTGTTGAGCAAGTAATGAATCATTTTCCATTCGAAGATCATCATGAGACATCTTCAACTTCTCAAGACCAAGTTTCCTTTGAAGAAATTCATAGGAAAGTTTCTCATGATCAGTCAAGAGTGTGCCATAACGATCTTGAAGACTATCAAATCTAGACTGAAAACATTTCATATCTTCAGTAAGGATTTGAGTATGATTCATTTCATCATTCAACAGATCATCGCTTCTGTCTAGCAGTTTTTGAAGCTTTTCAATGACACTTTGTTGCTTAGTTGCAATGTTGACAAGTCTACTGTAACTGGTTTTTTTATAATCATCAGGTTCACGGTCACTTGAATCAGAGGAGGAAGTGTCATTCGGTACCTTTGAACCTTTTGCCATGAAGCAATAGGTTGGAGCGAAATCATCAGCATAGTCATCAGTGTAGATAGTGTTGTCATTTTCTTCAAGGTTGAAGATTGACTTGCTGACGAATGTGGTAGCCAGTGCAAGACTTGCCACACCAGACTACGAGTCTTCTTCTCAACCTTCCTCTTCATCACAATCCTCGGAATCCATTTCCTTGCCAATGAGTGCCCGAGCCTTTCTGAAACTAGTCTTCTTGTGCGATGAGGACTTTGAGGATGAGGGTTTTGAAGATTTCTTCTTTTTCTTCGAGTCATCAGAACTTTCATCCTTGTATTTCTTATTCTTTGATTCTTTCACCCAGCAAGGACAATCAACAATGTAGTGACCAGATTTCTTGCATTTGTGGCAGGTTCTTTTCTTTTAGTCCTCAGATGAAGATTCCGATTTCCTCATATCTCTTCTTGAAGATTTACCAAACTGGCCACGCCTTGTAAACTTCTGGAATTTCCTCACAAGCATTGCAAACTCCTGTCCAAGTTCTTCAGGATCACCAATGTCGCATTCTGAGTCTTCTTCTTCACATGAGGAAATTGCTTTCGCCTTTAGCGCACGAGGTCTAGAGTAGCTTGGTCCATACAGATCTCTCTTTTCTTCCTGTTGAAACTCAAGAGTATTGAGTCTTTCGAGTATATCAGCAGGATCAAGCATCTTATAGTCTGCTCTTTCTTGAATCATCAGAACCAGTGTATCAAATGATGAATCCAAAGATCTTAGCAGTTTCTTCACAACTTCATGGTCAGTAATGTCTCGAGCTCCCAGTGCTTGCAGTTCATTTGAGATGTCAGTGAGGCGATCAAAGGTATCTTGGCAGCTTTCATTGTCAAGCCTCTAGGAGTGATTGAAGAGATTGCGAAGAACATCAACACGAGAGTCACACTAAGTTGAAATTCCTTCATTGACTTTGGACAGCCTATCCCAGATAAGCTTCGTTGTGCCCAAAACACTCATTCTGCCATACTGACCTTTGCTCAAATGGCCACAGATGATATTCTTTGCTTGAGAATCAAGTTGCTTGAATTTATTCACATCAGCGGCAGAGACAGTAGCAGCGATGGAGGGAATGCCATGTTCCACAATGTACGAGAGATCATTGTCAATAGCTTGAAGATGCATCTGCATCTTCGTCTTCCAATAGGGAAAGTCATTTCCTTCGAAGGTAGGACATCCTGCAGTAACCTTGATCATACCTACAGTTGACATAACTAAAACTCCAGGTGGTTAAACCAAAATCACACAGAACAGGGGAGTACCTTGCTCTGATACCAATAGAAAGTGCGTTATATCAACTAGAGGGGGGTGAATAGGTAATTTTTAGAATTTCATCGCTGAGGAAATTCCTCACTGATGAATAATGTATAGCGGAAATAACACATGATCAGAGGTGCAACGATTACAACAACAGTTTTCTTGATGAAGATTATGAGAATCGGTTTACACAATATGCACGCACAGAATAAGCAGGTGAAGATTAACTGGTATGAAGAACTTGAGGTTGAGGAAATTCAGAGAAAGTCTTCAGCAAATTCTTCAAATATTGACAATGAAAGTCTTCAACATACAATATTGAGGAACTGAAAGAGTTGAAGAAATAGAACCCGTATCACGATGAAGACAGTTGTTGATGTCCTAGTTCCAACTGTTGTGACAGTCGTACGTCTGGTTTGGAGCGGCTTGGTATTGAAACCAAAGGACACACAGTCTATACCGTATTCTCCTTGAGCTAAGGACACAAAGTCCTCGCCCAACACTCGTGGTAAGTCTTCAGGGCAGACTTCCAAACCCTCACAAACTCGGTCATCCGGCGATACACAATTGACAGTTGGATTTCTCTAGACCACGACGCCTAACCGTTTGGAGGATGCACAGTCCTCAAAGGTAAAAGGCTTCGGTTCCACACAGGAAAAAATTCTTCAGTGATGCTCAATCACTTGGTTTTTGGTTTGTGGTTTGGTGTTTGGGGTATTTCCTCACTTGATGATTTACTCTCGAAGACTCTGAGGAATTCGGGTTGCTCTAAATGACAAGTGTCAGTTTCTCGCGGAGCAGCCAACCAGCTAGTGGTTGTGGGGGCGGCTATTTATAGCCTCGGAGCATCCCGACATGATTTGACATAAATGCCCTTAAATATTATGACCGTTGGTGTGGATAAGATGGGTGAGGTGGCCGAATCGCGGCAATGGTCGGAACTCTCAACTGTGAGAGTCCTCATGTCTCTCATATTCCTCACTTGAGGCTTTTGTAGGTTTAGGCTTGGGTTGAGCATCATCAGGAAATTCATTCTATAGTGTACCTCGACCCCCTTTAACAGTACGGTGTTCCTATGACTCAAGAGTAAAGAAAATGAAACAGAAAGAATAATCTTCACGCTTCAAAGTCTTCGGCGTGATTTTCTTCAGGGCACAGTGAATTCCTCATCTTCAATAACTTCATGAGGAATATCAATTTCATCGCAATTTCTTCGCGATCATAATCTTCAGCATAAGACCAATTTCTTCAGTCGAAGACATACATTTTTAGGGGTCGATATTCATCGTATAACTCAAACTCCTCAGTGACTTATAGAGCCTATGTACACTTATAAACACATTAGTTACTTAACCTATAAGTCTTCAAACCACCAAAATCACTAAGGGCACTAGATGCACTTACAATTACATAGCACTCAATGATTGGCACACAAGTCATACAATAATTAAAGACAATCCTACGGCTCCTGCCCGTTGCTGTAGCATCGACATGCAAGTCCATATTAACTATTACAACATGATCATCTCATACATCAAATATATATCATCATGTCTTTGGCCATATCATATCACTGCAAAAATAAGTTAGACGTCCTCTAATTTGTTGTTACATGTTTTACGTGGTTTCTGGTATCTAGCAAGAATGCTTCTTACCTACGCAAAACCACAACGGTGATACACAAGTTCCTATTTAACCTTCTAATAGGACCGCCTTTGTCGAATCCGATTCAACTAAGGTGGGAGGGACAGACACCCGCCAACCATCTTATGCAACAAAGTTACATGTCAGTCGATGGAACCGGTCTCTCGTACGTGTACAAGTAAAGTTTGTCTGGGCCGCTTCATACCACAATACCACTGAATCAAGAAAAGACTAAGGAGGGAAGCAATCTGAATATCAACGCCCACAAACTCTTTTGTGTTCTACTTGTGATGTCATCTACGCATAGACCTCGCTCATGATGCCACTGTTGGGGAACATTGCATGGGAAACAAAAAATTTCCTACGCTCACCAAGATCAATCTAGGAGATGCACATCTACGAGAGGAGAAATTGTATCTACATACCATTTTAGATCGCTAAGCGGAAGCATTAAAGAATGCAGTTGATGTAGTGATACGTCCTCATGATCGAATCACGATCCGTCTCACACTAGGGTCGAATGGATGACACCTTCAACACACGTACAACTCGATGACGTCTCTACCTCCTCGATCCAGCAAGCGAGGGCGGAGTGGTAGATGAGTTCCCCGGCAGCGCGGCAACGTGACGGTGGTGTTGGAGTAGCTGTCTCAATAGGGCTTCGCCAAGCAATACCGAGTAAACTAGAGGAGGAGACGATCTAGAGGGAGAGGGAGGGGCTTCGTCGTGGCGTGTGTGTTGCAGCCCTCCCTCCCCTCTCATATATATAGGAGGAGAGGAGGGGGACGACTCGGCCAGGGTTTCCCCTTTGGGGGCGGCCAAGGTTTGGGGCGCGCTGGCCCCATAGGGAGCCTTGCCACCCAAGGCAAGGGTGGTCGTCCCCTATGTGGGCTTAGCCCCCACCTTCCGCCGCATGGGCCCCGATGGAAGGGGCGGCTAGCCCACCAAAGGGTGGTGCGCCCCCTCTCACAGCCCATGTGGCCCTCCGGGGTAGGTGGACCCTCCTACTGGACCCCCGGAACACTTCCGACACTCCCGTCACACAACCGGCATATCCCGGAACTTTTCCAGAACTCGAATATCAAATTCCTATATATCAATCTTTACCTACGGACCATTCTGGAGCTCCTTGTGACGTCCGGGATCTCATCCGGACTCTGAACAACTTTCGGTTATCACCACACTTAACTCATTAATACCAAATCGTCATCGAACCTTAAGTGTGCAGACCGTGCGGGTTCGAGAACTATGCAGACATGACCGAGACACCCTCCGGTTAATAACCAATAGCAGGACCTGAATGTCCATATTGGCTCCTACATATTCTACGAAGATCTTTATTGGTCGAACCACGATGTCAAGGATTCAGTCAATCATGTATAATGTTCCCTTTGTCCATCGGTATGTTACTTGCCCGAGATTCGATCGTCGGTATCTTCATACCTAGTTCAATCTTGTTACCAGCAAGTCTCTTTACTTGTTTCGTAATACAAGATCTCATGATTAACTCTTTAGTCACATTGCTTGCATTCTTGTTGTGACGTTATATTACCGAGTGGGCCGTGAGATACCTCTCCATCACACGGAGTGATAAATCCCTGTCTTGATCCATGCCAACTCAACAGGCGCCCTCGAAGATACCTGTAGAGTACCTTTATAGTCATTCAGTTACGTTGCGACGTTTGATACACACAAGGTACTCCTCCGGTGTCAGTGAGTTGCATGATCTCATGGGCACAGGAACATATATTTGACATGCAGAAAACAATAGCAATAAACTGACACGATTATATGCTATGTTCATTATTTGGGTCTTGTCCATCACATTATTCTCCTAATGATGTGATCCCGTTATCAAATGACAACTCATGTCTATGGCCGGAATCCCTGACCATCTTTGATCAATGAACTAGTCCTTTTAGAGGCTCACTAGGGACAGTGTGTTGTCTATGTATCCACACATATTTGAGTTTCCAATCAATACAATTCTAGCATGAATAATAAATGATTATCACGAACAAGGAAATATAATAATAACCACTTTATTATTGCCTCTAGGGCCTATTTCCAACAAGGGAGAGGCGGTGGACGCGACCGGCGACAAGGGTTCCCCGCGTCTCTCGTGGGAGCGAGGGAGGGAGGAGCGGGTTCATCCTGTTTCTTTCCCCTGCTGAATGTTGTGTTTCCCACCTTTCCCTTTTGTCCCAACTCCCAACAATCACGGAAGCAACTAATATTCGTACCAACTATTTTGAGTGTGGCTTCTCCAAGATCTAAACATTGTGTGCACCAAAGATCACAAGCAAATGTGAATTCCTTCTTAGTGGACAGACCTAGCTATTATGCATCCGAATATGCGGTTGGCAACACTATAAACAAGTTCGTTGGCAAGAATTACAAGGAAGTGGAGGGGTACGGCCTGATTTGTGGATGAACTGACCTTGAGCCAATAGATCATTGTTGTTTTTTGTCTAGATCTAGGTAGGGTTTGACATGGTTTGCATGGAAATTTGATTGTTAGCAGCCTAAGCCTAGCTCCCGGTCCGTCGGCATATGTTCGGACGTTTTCGGTGTGCATAGGACACTCCACTACAAGCGAAGAGTTCACAACATCTCAAAAAACCGGCCTGAAGGGAGTGTGCCACTCTCCTTTATAAGGAGGTCCTAGTCTCCTCCCCTATCCAAGGTGGGACTAAAGTCACTAGCAGTGCTCAAGGTCAGGTTCCTCACACCCCACCCTCCTAGGGTGGCGTGGTGGCCAACTCTGATACCACTTGTTAGTAGCCTAGGCCTAACTCCCGGTTCATCGGCATACATTCAGACGTTTTTGGTGTGCATCGAACACTCCACTACAAACGAAGAGTCAACAACATCTCAAAAGACCGGCCTGAAGGAAGTGTGGCACTCTCTCTTATAAGGAGGTCCTAGCCTCCTCCCGTATCCGAGGTGGGACTAAAGTCACTAGCACTGCCCAAGGTCAGGTTCCTGACATTGATAGGAGGGGTCAGGGTGAGGGGAGGGAGGCAATCGAAACCGTGGGTGATGAGAGCTCGAGCTGCGAGTGGAAGAGGGGGGTTTAGAGGTTTTTCGGGCAATGTCTGCCTCGAGGGGGGCCAACTGCATGGCTTGTTGTGTTTTGCGTCCGCGCCCGCTGGGGTGGGGGAGGGGGTTGCTCCTACGAGCGGGCCGTCGTGTCATACGTCCAAACAAGACGTGCATGTAGTTTTGTTGTTCACCCGAACATGGACATGCAATTTGTCTGGCCGTATCGACTGTCGACTCATTTGGCACGGCCACCCCACACACTGCACGTTCGATGAATATTGGCATCCTTTATCTAAATACATATGTGTCTACATACTAAAACAGGTCCAAATACATACTATGTAGACAAATCTATGTCGAACTAATTCGAAACCGAGGGAGTACATCACACCACCCAACAAATGAACGCTACAACCTTCTCCCGTTGCACTATCGCTAATAAATAAGCCATCAAGGATGAGTGGGGCATTTTGGAGCTTGGGCTTCATGAAGCCCTATTTTTGAAAACCCAAAATTCATCAAAATTTGTATTTTTACATTTGAAAAAAATCTAAAAATAAATATGGATATACATAGAGGCATAACACAGATGTGTGTAAATGCAAAATACGTTGAAACGAGGTCTGTGCAAAAAAAGACAAATTTGTGGTTTTTTAACACACGATACTTTTCATCCCAAAAGTTCATGAATTTGTTCTTTTTGCACAGATTGAATCTTAAGGTATTTCATTGGATTTTTGCACACATATACATTTCATCCTTGTGTACTTGCATTTTTTTGCAAGTTTTTTTGAAACAGAAATTTTGAATTTTGAATTTTTCAAAACAAAGGGTGTCATCGAGCCCGAGCTCTAATAGCCATTTTCGTTCAAAGATTCCATTCTATCCTTGAAATAAACCATCTTAAAGGAACCTCCCACAAAATATGACCAATCGGTTACGAACCTAACCGTGAGTGCCACAGGGAAACCTGCTGCAACTGTTAGTGCTCGTTTGCAGCAAACGAGGTCTTTGGACCTCGGTATCTATCTGAACTGATGAGTGCTTTCTGTTGCTGTTTGCCGCAAACCCCATCTTGGTCAAATATCTCATGGGCCCACGACTGCACATCAGTGGGCGTAATCTACTCCCTCCATCCCAAATTAACACATACAGTATTTATCTAGACACGTATGTATCTAGACACTAAACAAGTATAGATACATCCGTATTTAGACAAGTTCAAGTCAACTAATTTGGATGGAGGGAATATTTCTCAAGCTTTCCAGGCTTTAAGCAAACAGTTCCGAACTTATGTGGATGCTCCGCTAGAGAAGAATAAAGCAATAAAATGGAATAATCAGAAAATATGCGAAATGTGTACGATGATTAAAGAAGAAGAACAATGGCTGGAGCAGAAACAAGTACTCCCTCTGTTCCTAAATATAAGTCTTTCTATAGATTTCACTACGGACTAAATACATAACAAAATAAGTGATCTACACTCTAAAGTATGTCTATATACATCCATATGTAGTTTTTAATGAAATCTCTAGAAAGACTTATATTTAGAAACGGAGGGAGTATATCAGCATGGTGGCGATGAAACAAACAAATTCAGTTTACATCAAAGACTATCATCTGCACTAGCTACAGCCCTAGTTTTACTGGTTCAACGGCATATATATCCTACTAATTGTTATACTTCTCATTCATGATGAGCTATCTCAACTACTGTTTAGTATCAAGAACATTACATTGTTACTTTGCACCTATTTGGCTATTTCATGGAAGTAGAGGGCAACGTTAGTCGAGTGATTTGCGGAGGTTACCTCATGAAAGATGTGTTCCATGACAAATAAGCTTCCAGCAGTCTTCTATTTGAAGCTACTACCTCTCAACTTTCTTGAACCTCTTTGGGAAAAGTTCATGTCCCTCAAACCGAACTTCTTGGTGCATTTGTTCCCATATTGCTTCAAACTGGCTCTGATATTTATCCTGTGTCCATGCCTGAATCTCAGGATAAAGAAAATCTGGATCACTACTCCATGCATCTCTTAATGCTCTCCGTCTGTCTCTTAATTTTCCACCAATCTTCATCCTGCTAAGAAGATCTCCAACTCTTCTTTGGCTGGCAGGCCCAAGGATAGCAAATGGTGACAGAGCCAGGAACTTTTGAGCCACCCTTAGACATGGCAAGACATCCCCTTTCAGCAAAGCACATGCAAATACCTGCAACCGCCTGGTGGGATCTTCGATGGGTAAACTGTGCAGCGGAAGCTGCCAATTATGTCTAGAAAAGATGGAACTAACATAACAGTAGACCTGGTCATTCTGAGGCTCGTAATAAGGTTTTGGATCTTCCAGTGGCGCTGAGAAGGTGCAGAGGGAACTAGCATATTTGAAAAGCCATCCAGGATTTACACTGGTCACACCATGCATGTATGATCTCTTTGTGTTTACTAGTTCCGAGTAAACTACAAACTCTGGTGGAGTTTGGGCAACAGAAGATGATCGGTGGAGATATATTGTATCATTGAGGAAGCACGATTGATAACGTCCAGCTCGAACCTTTCGGTCCTCTTTCGACAATCCAGAATAAGTGTTAATCTTCTTTGCAACCCTATCGGCCCACCCAGCACATATTCCTTGCCCCAGAAGTTCCTCTTCATTCAGCATTGGTTTTTTGTCGGTTTCACTCCTCCAGGCCTGTTCAACATCCTCATAACCTCCATAATTCCAAGCAAATTCATCACAAGATTTGCTATGGTGAAATATTAATCGAAGAAGCTGCTTTCTCAATTTTGACATCTCTTCCATTGTTTTGAGGTGAAGTGAGTACTCTCTGCAGAATTCCACTGGGTTCCTTGAACACTCAAATGACCGCAAAGCATGAGAAATGGTTAAAGCATCACTACTAGGGATGGAAAAATCTTTGCGTGGCCCTCGAACCATGGCCTTGAGCTTCTTCTGTCTCTTTCTTTCATCTTGATCCTTATGATCTGGATCAGGGCCATCCTGGTTTGATTCTCTACTAGTGTCTCCCTGAATGAGAAAAGAATTTGCATAACTCAAAGCTGATGCAGCAGCAGTTGCATATGCCAGTATGAAGTTAGATCTGGCATAGCCTTGCTGGCTCTTCAAAATTTTAATTATTGTCAGAAGAAGACGCGAATGTCGTGGGCTCATGGGGTATTGCGCCATAGCCTTTCCCATTGATGTAAGATGTTCTTCGCTGTCAAGTGCTTCTAATGTTGTCAAGCAACGCTTAGCTTCAACCAAACTTTCATTGTTAGGAGGCGTAGGGAAAGGAAAGTTTTCAACCTGCAATTATCATATTTGCACGAAAATTAGAACAAAAGGCAACAACTCATAAAATATGATTTAAAAAGATAAATAACTTTTAAGCGCATTACCTTAACAATTTTCATAAACTTGAGCATAAGCACAAGGCCATCAACTGGCATTTTCTTGATCTCTGGCTCAGAGAACTCAGGAAATAAATCATCTTTACCATATGCTGCACCTGAGTAGAGACGGTAACAGTGTCCAGGCCCAGTTCTTCCAGCTCTCCCAGCACGTTGGGATGCTGATGCCTTGCTTATCCACTGGACTTCATAACTTGCCATCCCCGTAGCATGGTCATAATTCTTAACCTTTTCTTTTCCAGTATCGACCACATATGTTATACCAGGAATTGTTAAAGATGTTTCTGCAACATTAGTTGCCACAACAACCAATCTTTCCCCTTCAGGAATACCACGAAACACTCTAAGCTGCTGCGAAGCTGGTTGCATTGCATAAAGTGGTAAAACACGAAGCCTACCGTGTGAAACAGATGTAGGTTCTGTACGTTTACTGAAAGAAGGATTAGAAGGGTTCGACTTTTCCGTATTTGTCACATTGCTCGATTCCTCAGCACCTTCGGATTCTCCTGATATCCCTGATATAGCTTTAAAGGATGCCTTCAGTACAGATGAACTCTCAGCATGTTTCAAAAATGATAACACTGGTCCATCTTCTGTGGTTTCATGTGCAGCGGAATCCTCATCATCACTGTCAGTATCAGTCTCACTCTCTGTTTCAGCATCAGAAGAATCGGCATTTAGTCCATCATCCGTTTCATCTTCACCGTAAGAGGAGAAAATGTCCTCTTGGTGCTGAGCTTCAGTTCTATCAATATCATATGCTTCAAAAATTTCCTTCTCATCTATTTCTGGTCTTGAACCACACTCATCTCCAACCCTTTCAGGCTTCTTACCAATTTGCCGTTTGGATGCTCTTTGCAGTTTCTTATATAAATAATCAACTTCTCGTTGTCCAGTAACAAATACAAGGATTCCACCTGGTGGTAGACTCTTGTGGATTGACAGAACCTTTTTATAAGCCTGTGCTAAATAATCATCATGTGTCCTCTTCGTGAAGTGAATTGTTACTGGAAATTGCCGTGCAGGTACCTCTACAGTTGGTGGAATCACACCAAACAATCTTCTGTTTGAAATAAATTCCTTTAACTGCAAGGTAGCACTCATCAGCACCACTTTCAGCTGACTAATCATATCTTCTGGTTTAACGTTCATTCCGGAGCGTATTTTTTTCTGTTGAACCGCATATTTATCCTTCGACATGCACAGAAGTTAGCCATGCCTGCACGTTTTGGCTTTCATAAAAATTGAAAATGGGGTAAGCTCTTGAGATTCTAACCTTGCGAACCTTTATAATTCTAGAAAGCATCCCAATAAGTATATCTGTGTTCAAACTCCTTTCATGTGCCTCATCCAAGATGATCACGGAATAGTGCTTCAACAGAAAGTCACTCTGTAAAAGATCAGTAAGTCTTGTGATAAGGACTTTCAATCTTGTTATGTAAGACACAGCTTCAATTTTTTACTTGTTCTTTGAACGGGAGCTTCAATTAAAAAACACATGCATTTCGGAAGAACAAATCACTTGATGCATAGATAAAATATGTAAATTATACAATTACAGGTAGACAACTGACTGTATAATGATACAATTATGGAAGACGACGAACCGAGAGACAGACTAGACCGCGCTCCCCGGCTCCGACGACGCGTCAGCAGGCTGCTACGCCGCCCCATGCCGACCCACCCGCCCCCCCTCCCTGCGGCTGCTGTGCGCCGGGTGCCGGCCACAGCTCGCCTTGGGCCACGCTCGGAGGTGCACCAGGAGACGCGCGCTGGAGCCGCGGCCGAGGTCGACCAGGAGGGGTTCGAGCTCCCTCGACGCAAGGACCGACGGCGCCGTCCCCGACGTGCCGCTGCGCTGGACCCTGCGTCGCCTTGCCACCACAGCCCATCGGCCGAGGAGGCGGCGAGCCTCTGCTTCCGCTGCCTGGACTCGCGCCACAGGGTGCGCGACTGCACAGGGGACGTCCGCTGCCGCCGCTGCCGCGTGTCGGGCCATGAATCTAGGGAGTGTCCAGGCCGCCGCCGCTCCGGCACCCGCGACCACTCCCCGCGCGCGCGTGCGACGAGAACCGCGCCGCCGGTGAAGCCACGCACCGTGGCGATCCGCACACCGCACGTGCCTGCGACGAGGACCGCGCCGCCGGCAACGCTGCGCACCGTGGCGATCCCCACACCACCGCTGCTGCCCCCCATGGAGACCCAGGATCGCCCCGAGGCCTCGTCCGCTCCGGTGCGGGTCATCCTCGCCCGCTCCGTCGAGATGGAGGAGACGGAGGGCGTCCTGCGCCGGGCCATGGTGGCCACCATCACTGGGACGCAGCCCATCGTCTCCGCGGAAGAGGTGTCCGAGCTGCTGCACACGTCCCTCGCCCTGCACCCCGGCGACTTCACTGTACACCTCCACCGCCCGGAAGACTTCCACATCGTCCTCGCCTCCCGTGAGCTCAAGGATCGCCTCGCCGGCGACCACTTCATCTCTGGCCCCCGCTTCTCCCTCTCGCTGCGTCCATGGTGCAAGCTCGCGCATGCCGGCTCCGGCAGGTTGGACTACCGCGTTGAGCTTGAGCTTCACGGGATCCCCGCCCAGGCCTGGCACCTCTCCACGGCGGAGCACATCCTGGGCAGCAGCTGCTAGATCGAGAGGCTGCACCCGAGCACGCGCTCCCGCGCCGACCTCGCCACGTTCCGGCTCTCTGCCCGCACCGCGGACCCGGCTCGCATTCGCCGCCACGCCATCCTGGAGATTGTCGAGTTGCACCCCTCGCGCCACCAGTCGGACGCTCCGGCCAGCTCCACCCTCTCGTACCCGGTGTCCGTCACGCTCGCCCGTGCCGAGCTCGACACTCCAGCGCCGTGCAGCCCCGCCCCTGCGGACGACCCCGACGACGACCAGGGCGGTGACCATGAGCGCCGCGACGACGACCCCGCCAGGCGCGCCCGCCAGCGCCGCCGCGGTCGCAAGAGACGCCGCACCGGCTCCACCCCTGCTGGCCGCGCCGACGGCATGCAGATGGATGACCTCCCCTGGCCGCGCAACCCACGCCCGCAGCGTGCTGACGGCATCGCCATTGTTGCTGGTTGGACCTCGACCTGCGATGCCCGACGTACGGTCGCGCGGCCAGCGGCGCCCCGCCCGTTCCGCATCATCCAGCCATGGCCTGGCCTACGCGGGGCCCGCTGTACCCGCCGCCCACGCCAGCCCCTGCAAAAGCGCAGGACAAAGCGGTCAAACATGCGCTGCCTATGATCCCCAGGCCGACACGATCAGAAGCTGCATAGGTGGAGCCCACCCTCGTGACCCCCGCGGGCCAGGATCGCTCGCAGGGCACCGTCATTGGAAGGGGCCCCAGCACGGATTCGAACCAACAGCTGCCCGACGCGGTAGTGGAGGACATCGAGACACCTCGTCGCGACGCACCAACTCCTCCTGCCCAGCCGGATCAGCCGCTTTTTGTGGGGTCCCTCTCTTTGCCGCTGGGCCCCGAGGCAGATCCGCTGGCCCGACAAAGTGACGCCTCCCCTGCTTTCCCTGCGTCAGCTTCTGCCAAGGCGTGGCCCACCCCTGACCAACCTACGACACCAACCGGCCCCCCGGGGGAAGAATCGCGGGAAGAGGCGGAAGGATTTCAAACAGCGGATTCCGCCCCACCACACGAGTAGCTCCTGGATGCTTCCGCTGGGAAGGATCTGTGCACGGGTAGCCCCACCACGGCCCAACTGGCTGCCCAGAGCGGCCCCAGTGCCAGGCCCACAACGCCGCCTCCACTGGACGACCCACAGTCCGGCCCCACCAACGGAAGGCCCACTCTGGAATCTCCTACACGTTTTGCATCGCCTCCGATCACCATGCGTCGCTCCCACCCGCGCGCCGCGCCAATCACGACATTGACGCTCGGCGACTTCCTGGCTGCAGCGTCCAGGCAGCTCTGCGCAGCCCTGCCGACCCTAGGAAAGAGGCAACGAGGCCGCCCGCCAAGCTTCTCCACCCCTCGGCGCGGGCGCTCTGCCTCATCAGTACCATGCAAGGCAGCCGGTCCTCCCACGGCCGAGCGGCGTGCGCAAGTCCACATCCTGCGCACACTGGGAATCGTCAGGATCAACCAGAGGATCACTGACGCCGAGATGCAAACCTATGACGGGCTCTTCGCCACCCCGCTCCCCACAACCGTCCTCGCCGCCATAGCCGTGCTGGTTGATCGTGAGCTCCCCTCCGATCCCACAACGGCGCCGATCACCACGGTGATCGCGGGCAGCCCGATCGAGGCGTAGTTGCGCCCTGCGCCCTCCCGTCGATATCTTGTTCCATGAATTGCGGCCCCAAGATCCTTGTGTGGAACGTGCGCGGACTAAATATGCGCGCCCGTCGTCTCGCCATTAGATCACTGATTGTAACCACTAGTGCCTCAATCGCTTGCTTTCAAGAAACAAAGATGGAATTGATATGTTCGTCGATTGTCCTCGAGACCCTAGGCTCGAAATTCGACGACTATGTCTACCTCCCTGCGACTGGAACCCGCGGCGGCATCCTGCCGGCATGGAAAAGTCGAGAGGTGGCCATCACCGATCCCTCTTTCACCGCCAATACACTATCTGCCAGGGTTTCCACTACGGCCGGAGCTAGTGTTCCCTGGTGGATCACTGTCGTCTACGGCCCACAAGACGACGCTGGCAAGATCGCCTTCCTGCAGGAACTCCGCGACGCTCGCGTCGAGTGCCCTGGCCCGTGGATGCTATGTGGCGACATCAACCTTATCTACCGGGACGAAGACAAAAACAATGGCAACGTCAACCGCCGGATGATGGGTCGATTCCGTCGCGTGCTCAACGACCTAGCGCTCAAAGAGGTTTACCTCAATGGACGCCGCTACACATGGTCAAACGGGCAATCGCAACAGACGCTTGTCCATCTGGACCGGATCCTCTGCACTGCGGACTGGGAGGAGCTCCACGGCGAGTGCCGCCTGTGCTGCCTCGCCTCGGTCGTCTCCGACCATAGCCCTCTCCTGCTCGACTGCTCCCCGGTTGCGCCAACCCATCGGCGATTCCACTTTGAGGACTTCTGGACACGTCTTGATGGCTTCCAAGACATAGTTGTGGAAGCATGGGTCTCCGTCCACGACGACGATCCCTTCCGATGCCTCATGCTCCGCATGCAGGCTACTGCACGCAAGTTGACGAGCTAGAGCTCCAAGACAGTGGGCAACGTGCGCCTAAAGCTTGCAGTCTCCAGGGAGATCCTCCTCAAGCTCGACACTGCGCAGGAGAGCAGGATGCTATCCCCGCATGAGGATTGGCTCCGCCGTCAGATCAAAGCATCCTACCTTGGCCTCGCCTCCCTCGAACGCTCCATCGCCCGCCAGCGAGCCCGCGTCGCGTTCCTCAAAGACGGCGACGCTAATACATCCTTTTTCCACCGCCAATGCACGTACCGGCGGCAGAAGAACAGGATTCACAGCCTCACCGTGGGCGACGGCGTGATCACCAACCCCGGCGACATGGCAGCTTCGGCCTTTGCACATTTTGACGACCTGCTTGGCTCCACGGTGCCTCGAGAGTGCACCCTCGACCTGTCAGACCTCATCACGCCGGCCGACCTTGCCAACCTCGATGCGCCATTTTGCGCAGAGGAGATTTGGCAGGCGGTAAAGCGATTACCAACGCGCAAGGCACCAGGACCGGATGGCTACACCGCCTGCACACCTGTTGGCCCATTGTTCGACAGGACTTCCTCAACGTGTTCCAGCAGCTATACGTGCTAAGGGGACGAGGTTTCAGCTCCATGAACCAGGCACTCCTCACGCTGATCCCCAAGCGCGCGGACGCAGCCGGCCTTGCCGACTACAGGCCCATAAGCCTGATCCACCTCGTGGCCAAGGTCTTTGCGAAGGTCCTGTCGCTATGCCTAGCCCCCAAGCTCAATGACCTCGTCAGCGCAAACCAGAACGCGTTCATCCTAGGGCGCAGCCTGCACGACAACTTCGTCCTCGTCCGGCAATCTGCGCGCCTGCTACACCAACTTGGAGCCCCGCGCGTGCTCCTGAAACTGGACCTAGCACGCGCCTTCGACTCGATCAGCTGGGCGTTCCTCTTCGAAGTCTTGCGCCAATACGGCTTCGGCGAC
This sequence comes from Hordeum vulgare subsp. vulgare, assembly GCF_904849725.1. NCBI lineage: Eukaryota > Viridiplantae > Streptophyta > Magnoliopsida > Poales > Poaceae > Hordeum > Hordeum vulgare. Next base: position 414,446,375 of record NC_058520.1, on the reverse strand, counting down.
TGCTTCCTGGACTGGCTGGCGACTCTCCTCTCAAAAGCCAGCACCAAGGTGCTCTTAAACAGCGCGCCTGGCCCCGCCATCTGGCACCGCCGCGGCCTGCGACAAGGCGACCCCCTGTCGCCCCAGCTCTTCGTCCTCGCGGTGGACACCCTTGGGCGCCTGCTGCACCGCGCCACCGAGCTCGGCATCCTACAGCAACTACACCCCCGTCGCTCGCTTCCCGTCGTCTCGCTCTACGCCGACGACGTGATCCTCTTCTACCACCCCTCGCACGGGACATCGAGGCGGTAAAGAGCATCCTACAACTCTTCGGGCGCGCCTCTGGACTCCAGGTTAACTTCCTGAAGAGCTCCGCCACGCTGATTCGCTGCGACCCCGTCGCAGCTGCGCCTGTTGTCGACATGCTGGGGTGCCCCATTGTGGACCTGCCCATCACCTATCTGGGCATCCCATTGACAATCCGGCGCCCAACTGCAGCCCAGCTACAGCCCGTCGTCGACAGCACCGTCGGCATGCTCCCGTGCTAGAAGGCGCACCTCATGAACAAGGCTGGTCGCCTCGCATTCGTTAAAGCTGTCCTAAGCGCGATCCCTATTCACCAGCTACTCGTGCTCGCACCACCGAAAAAGGCAGTCAAAGCGCTGGTGAAAATCCAGCGAGGGTTCCTTTGGCAGGGCGCGCGGATGCCCAGGGCGGCAACTGCCATGTCAATTGGCAACGTGTCGCGCGCCCAATTTCATTGGGTGGCCTCGGCATCCGCGACCTGGAGCGCTCCGGCCTGGCACTGCGCATGCGCTGGCTGTGGTTCAGCCGCACAGACAACACCAGAGCATGGAGTGGCCTCGACCTGCAATTCTCGGCGGAGGAGCGCGACTTCTTCTTCGCCTCCACCACCATGCAGCTCGGCAACGGCCAGCAGGCCCTTTTCTGGGAAGACAGATGGCTTGAGGGGCGTGCCATCCGCGAAATTGCGCCCCTGCTACATGCATGCATCCCCAAACACCGGCGCAAGCTACGGACTATGGCCGACGGGTTGCAAGCTCACAAATGGGCACGAGATATCCATGGCGTGCTTGGGATCCAAGAGGTTTGGCAATACCTACAGCTCTGGCACAAGATCAAACACATGACGCTCTCCACCGAGCCTGATCGCCTGCTATGGAAGTGGACTGCTAGCGGCACTTACACCGCGCAATCGGCCTACAAAGCTACCTTCCACGGCTCCATCCCATGTGATGCCTGGAAACTCACCTGGAAGTGTTGGGCGCCGCCGCGTGTCCGTTTCTTCCACTGGCTCGCCCGGCTCGATCGCTGCTGGACGGCTGACCAGCTAGCCAGAAGAGGGTTGCAGCACCCCCACGGTGCCCCCTATGCGACCAGGAACCAGAAACCATGCACCACCTCCTCCTCGCCTGCCCATTCTCCCGACAGGTCTGGCACGAGGCCCTGGCCTGGCTGAGGATGCCCTGTCGCCCACCTGATGGCGAGGACTCACTCAATGCTTGGTGGACCACCGCGAGACGAGCCACGCAGAAGCTAATGCGCAAAGGCCTCGCATCCATGACCCTGCTCGTGCCTTGGATGACATGGAAACACAGAAATGACTGCGTGTTTGACAGAGACTGCCCCTCGACCACTAGCCTGATTGCGAAGATCAAGGAGGAAGCAGCGCTTTGGGCCAGAGCCGGCGCACAAGGCCTCAAAGCCGCGATCCCGCAGACCTGGGATGTCCACTGATTTTCTTTCCTGACCCGGTAACTACCTCCTAGGAGGATTGTAACCCAAACCCCTATCTTTTCAATGAAATGAAACGCAAAAGTCTTTTGCGTTTTCTCGAAAAAGAGACAGACTAGACCACTAAAGGCAAGTTTAAACCTCATTGTAATTATTTATAAATTTGAGTCGTCTGCTGTTATGGCTGTAAAAGTGTCAGATATACCATTTTGTTGCATTTCTGGTCATGGGTTCATGTTTTTTAGAACGAGTTATCAGTATATTACAACAAGAAACTTTAACTCAAACTTGAACGATTGAACAAAATAGACTGATAGGAGTAACCAGGAAAAGTAAACATATACAAAACCTGTATCTCTCGCAGCAAAATGCCATCTGTCATAAACTTGATGGAGCATTTACTTCCAACTTTTTTATCATGCCTGACTTGAAAACCAACCTCCTTTCCTAGCTTAAGTCCTAACTCATAAGATACCCTCTTGGACAGCAACACGTCGTGGTTGGGTGATACCAATCATCCCTTTTCTACCAGCTCGATTGCTTGTGCCAAAGCCGGCTTCATATAAGAACTACAGAACAAAGATAGCATAAAGAGCAATGAAAAAGTTGGCAGCTACTTAACACAAGCAGATAGGATCAGAACTCCTAGTTTAAACCAATGTTTAAGAGAAACCATGTGCAGGCACACTCACCTGAGGGACCTGAGTCGTTTTACCACAGCCTGTTTCTCCGCATAGAATTACCACAGAATTTTCGTAGATAGCTTCCATTATCTCCTGCTCCATCATTATTATTGGGAGATCCCTCCTCGCCTTCTCAACCTCATGTGGTCTTGACACAGGCACCACAATTGGAGGATTGAAGCTTTCTTGTAAAGCAGCTTCAATTTGTTGTAGCTCTTTATCCTAACAAAAGGATAATGATTGAATTAATCAGAACATCACACCAGCTTCTTATTCTCGCCACTTACAAAATAGGCAAATCTAGAATGCCTTTAGATCAGTAAGATAACTAATGAGTCCAAAATGTTTGAGATGCCGAAGATAGTTTTTTTTTTTGAGAAAACGCAAAAGACTTTTGCGTTTCATTGTATTAAAAAGAGAGGGTTTGGTACAATCCTCCTAGGAGGCAAATTACAGTGCAATTACAGGGGTAGATGCCGAAGATAGTTGAGATGTGGACCAATTACCTGCAAATCTATCTCTGCGGCAGAGCAATTTTGCACGGATGACTGAATAGTCTGATGTGCCAAAATGTTAGCATCATCATTAGTCTCCTCAGTTTTTTGTCCCGGAATGATCTGGGCGTACCGAAATGCCAGCATCGTCATTAGTCCCTTCAGTTTTTTGTTTCAGAATGCTCACGCCAAGACCCATCATAGGTTTCATCGAATCATTCTCATGATTCTTTCGTTCACTACCAGGATGATCAAGTTTTGCTGCCTTAACAAAATTCACTGGGGAAACTTCTGGCACAGCTTCACTGTCTCCAGGAACTCCTTTCAAATCACAGTTTTTCTTGAATAGCGAAAGTTCATGCTTGGAGAACTGCACAGCACGCCTAAACTTTTCTTTCATAGTTGCAGCCTGTAGTATAAAAATATTATGAGAGAAATAACTTTTCAGTGACATAGTAACCAATCCACATGTCACAGATAGATCTACTGTACTTGTCCAAAAGAGCACGTAGTATCCAGCAGTGAAAATACATCATCAGCAATCATGTGCTTCCTATTGTGCAGGGGCAGTTTGATACAAAGTCGTTAGAGGAAACACAAAACCATCATAGAAAATATCACGACTCTAAACAGAACCAATTAAGACGAGCATACTGCAAAATTTCAATGCTTTTTGCTTGCAGTGCCTTCTTTTGCTTTTCCTCCTGGGAACAATTAGGCAGGCATTAATGCTGATATAAAAACTAAATCTAACTAGTTAAAAAAAATCTACTAGTACATGGCAAATGGCAAGGTAAGGCGCACCTCCAATTTCTGCAATTTTTTTAGCTGAGACTTGCTCATCTTAGGGTCTTCCTTGCTCTTGTTTTTCTTGCCATCCTGGCAATTCAGTGGTTATAGGACTCCCATAGTCACATCCTAACATCGGCTGAGAAGGAAACCCAAGAAAGAGGGGCCAAAAAAATTTGGCATTACCTTGCCTATCCCTTGTGCTTTGTTCTTCCTCTTGCAGGGAAGAATCAGTGCGTTGCTATCCTCCTCCATGCTCTAAATGCAAATAAAGCAAATTAACAGAAACGACACATACAGCGTGAGGGATACCAAAGTGGCATAGTCAGGATTCGAGCAATCCATACCAAAAATAAGCGCTATAATTACAAAAAAAAAAGTACCCATATCACAGCAAAAAAATAAGTACCCCTCGACTACGCAACAGTTATATGATTTGAACTCTGCCTAATGATCCAACAAAATAGATAGGACACGGCAAGCGTCAAAAAATATATTTATTTGATCTCTGCATCATTTACCTCTATAATATGAATTGACAAGAAAATACGTGCATTCAAGGCTTCAAGCTTATTGCTATAACTATTAAAACAGGAAATCGGGGAAAATCAGCGAGACAATGAGACTCGTTGGGATTGTGGTCCTGGGGAAATCACCGGTGATAGCAGCCTATCGACGATACGGTGGGGATCGCGTCGACTTGCTCGATCAGCAGGCGGCCGAGGTCGCGCAGTGTCGGATAGGAGGCAGGGGCGGCGCGGCGGCGGGTGAGAGTACGCGTGTGCGTAGGCGGCGCCGCGTACTGGATTAGTTATCTCTGTCTGGCACAGCGAGAGAGAGGATGCTTTCTTCTGGAGGGATACGTGGGAGGGATGATGTGGAGTCTGCGCAGCGGGAACGGAGGTGAGCAATGGGACTGGCGGCGCCGGTGCGGCTCTGGCCTGTCGATCGAAGAAGACGATTTTTTTTCTTTCAAAAACACCCGTAACTTTATTCCATACTCCTAACAATTACAGGTACACCTGGAGCTAAGTAAAAAATATATATATATATATATATATCCTATATAACTAATAAGAATTATAATGAAATCCTTTGAAAACACCTTCCTCGTATCAATTTCTACTCGAATGAATAATCCAAAGACTTTGATAAAAAGGTTGCAATTAGACTGAAGCAACAATATTGTCATTTTTTCACCTGTATGAACATTATCAATAATGATTTTTTTAAACGTTTTGAGTCGCCCTTTCAAAAAGATGGGAAGCCTTGATTGATGGACATACTTGAGCCGGGAATGATCCCCTATAAGTGCAGGTCGTCGAATCATTAAATCTTGTAAGCGTTTCATCTCCATAAAAAATCCTACCAACAAAAAAAAAGCTTGATACAACAACATAAACTCATCAAATCTGAATTATCGGATCTGCGATTACAAAAAGCTATTTAACCTCATGACACCGCTAAAAAAACAAGAGAAAATTTATTAACATATTGATTGAGGAAGACGAACTGAACTACTAGGTTATTAGGTCAATATATGGGGCCGTTTATTTGACCCTTTCCTCCTGTCGCAAAGCCCAACATGGTCCTTTCCCGCGGACATCGGATGATGCAAAACAAATGTAACACCCAAGATTTTTTAACTTTTATTTTCTGGATTTTCTTGGAATTTTTGAATTTTTGACTTGACAAGAATTTGAAAGTTTTCTTGCTAATCTACATGAGAGAAAACTTTTGAGCTTGTTCTCCACCAAACAAATTCAAAAGTATTCTCTTGGCCTTTCTCATAAATGAAATGGTTAAAGAATATTTTTTTATTCTTAAATTGGATTACTTTTATTTTGATTAGGATTTTTCTTCATAAACTTATTTATTAATTCTTCAAAGACAATTAATCAATATTCTGTTTTTAAATATTTTTACTCCTCTCCTAATCCCTGAGCTTATCTTTGAAAGTTTTCCAAAGATTTAGAAGAGTTGGATCACCCCAATTATTTTTATTACTAAAATGGGAAATTTTGTAACTAGTTTGAGCTTCAATTTTTTTTCAAAGGAACCTCCTTTTCCTTTGGAATCTTGACCCCAAACTTTGGCAATTTGTAGTCCTTGGTATCCTCAACCTATTTCAGCAAAAACTTTGGGATCTCAAATTTGAAAAATTCAAATTTGGTTTGACTGAAGTTTGACGCCAGAAACTCATTTTTGATTCAAACCTGCCTTAAACTCCACCAAAAATTCTGAAATTTTTTGCAGCCTATTTTCTTCCTATGAGAGAGCTTCCCTCCAAATTTCAGCCTCAAATTCATTTCCTAGCTATGGTTTTTCTCCTGTCGATCACCTCTGTTGCATTGGACTGAAGAAGTCTGAATTTATTTCAGACCTACCTTCAGACAGGCGCTACCCTCTCCCCCGGCGCCAATCTCACAAGTGACGACACCCTCCTCGTTGATCATGTGCTCCTTCTTATCCTCTCAATCGCCCGCGAGCTTGGCCCCTTCCTCCTCGTCGGTGGCAAGCCGTCAGAGCCTGCCCACGCGCCGGCAGCGGCTCTGCTTCGGCAGCAGAGTGCTTCTGCTGCACTGCCGCACCGCACAGCACCGCCCATCGTTGTGGCAGCCTCATCGCGACCACCTGCTCTGGTTCAGCCCCGCAAAGCTCGTCGCAACGCCCCTGCAACCCCAGAGCACCATTCATGTCGCCGCAGAGCTCCGTGTTGACCGCATCGTCGCCACGTTCTTCTCATGCATGAACAAGCCTCCTCGGGTCAAAAATGAGCTCCTCTCAGTGATTAGGTTCGTCCAGTACCACCTAATCGCCTGCCCAAGCGCCGTAATTCCTCACCGGAGTAATGGCCGAAGCCCCTCCCACGGCGCCTATTTATAGAGCCCTTCCCCAACGCTTCTGAGCTCACCCACCTCTCTCTCGCACTCCATCTTCCCCTCCAGGAAGCAGCCGATCCAGGAAGAGGCCCTTGAGGGACCTTCTTCCCCAGCTCCGGCCGCTCCCGTGTTGTGTAAGTCGAGGTAGGATCCCCTGAGACCTTCGGTCGCATCCAGGATCTCCTCCCCTGCTTACCCCGTGCTTGATTTCATCGCAGAGGCCCTCGGTTGTCGATTCCGTCGTGTCACCGGAGTTGTTGCCGCCGGAGATCTGTCGCCGCCGTCGTGAGCCATCCCCCGCCATCCAATCCACCTCCATCCGCCAGGCGAGTTGACGGTGAGTGCACCCACACCCCTAGCTCGCTCTCTCCTCCCTCCTATCGTCGCTGACAATAAACGGAAGCCTCTGGCGTCGGTGAGGAGTTCAAACCCGACAGGTGGGCCTCCCCTGTCAGTCTCTCTCCCCCTCTCCAAAACGTTTTCGTCGAAGGCGTATTTGGCTGAAGCTGTTTTCCCTTCTGGGAAATGCACCCCCCTCGGGTGCTTTGGAATCTTTCCAGTCTAGCCCCTGTTTCCTTTGAAACTAATTACAGAACAGCCCCTAGTTTTGTTTTGGCTATAACTTTTATTCTATAACTCCTTTTGTAGTGATTCTTTTTGCAAAATGATCCTGATAAGGTCTAGTTTATTTTAAGATTTTCCTAAAAATATTTCTATACCAGTAGCTAGGAAGTGTAGCTTATGTCGTTGTTTGTATTATACAGTAGATTCCGACACCGAGATAACCGACATCAACTGCATCGAGCTCGATCCCGACTACGTGGAACCAGGCAAGCATGTTCGCTACTTTTGGTGTGTTGTTTGCTATCATGCTCATATTTATTTTTCCAACACCTTGCATATTTCATACTTGTTATACATAATCAACCATGATATAAAATGATGAAGGCAAGTGATGGTTATGAAAGGTTGTGGAATAGCCTAGTCACGCGGAACGTGATAGGTTATGGCCTTGTCATGGCTTGAGCACATTGGTGCTGGTATAAATTTGGTAAACTCCAGTATCGACCTAGATCGAGTCTTGTCCATGTGATACTTCTTAACGTGCTACCACAGTTCCCTGGATAATGGGTTCGGTATAGTCAGTTGTAGACCTATTATCAATTACACACCATTAGAGGGACCGGTATGAAGGTATCCATGGACCTTGACTAAATCCAGTCATCCGATCAGGGGGCATGGGTGTTTCCTGTCTGGGACCGGAAGGGAGGGCACTCCCATGACCGCGTGATATAAATATTGTGATCCCATGCTAGTCGAGGTCGGAGCCTCCCCGTCTTATGGTTTTACCTTGGCAGCGTAGTCCGGGTGAGACCGGGCTTCACGGAGGTAAAGTGGGTGTGTGTTGATTCTGAGTGTCCACTTCTAAAACACCGTACGCGGGATTAGTCATGTTGACTATTGAAAACCGTGGACTATGGGTAAAGAGTACACCCTCGGAAGAGTCAAAACTATTCGAGTAGCCGTGTCCCCGGTCAAGGACGTTGTTTGATGAGCCAAGTGTCGGTCCTAGAGTCGTTCTTTGGAGTATAAGTGTTACTATTAATAATTGGATGTGGTGAACCATAAGATGATGCGGGACATTATCATATTGTGTGCTATTACTCTGGACTAACCCTTATGATTCTCTTTCTTGGATATCCTTGGGACGGTTCTACCTTCTGGATATTCAATATTTTATTCTTCTAAGCCCTTTATGTGGTGTCGCTGAGACACCCGACTGTGGCATTGTTTTATTATTCTTATAAGCCCTTTATGTGGTGTCGCTGAGACGCCCGACTGTGGCATTGTTTTATTATTCTTATATATACTACAGATAACAGCCAAAACCAACAGTTCCATCCATCCATCTACAAAATTATAAATCATAATTTACTAATATATGAATGATGGATTCTCCACTAAGGTATGTGGGGAAGATGGTAGTACCTTGTCTGCTGGTGACGCCATCGAGGAAGAGATTGGGGAGCATCCCATGGGAGAGGATGGGGAGTGTCCAAGGGCGGTTGGGTCAAGGCAAGCGACCAGAATGGCAGAGCTACTAGATCTTGCAGGTGTAGTGTGGAGACTGGCACCGATAAGAACGCGACTAGCCACCAGCCAGGTTAGGAGGGGATGAAAGGAGCATGAGGAAGCGCGAGGAGGGCCAAACCCTAGGTATTTAGTAGAAATAGGGGGCGGGAGGCATTATGGGCCAAAGTTTTGGGATTCGTTTGCCCACCACTTAATAGGCCAGTAATGATTAATTGGTGTGGCAACTAATTAATCGGCATGACAACTCATTAATCGGTCTAACTGGACAATTAATCGGCACGACAAGTTAACACGATGAATAGGTGTTACTCGATTCGGTCACCCTAGGAGTAGCGATTAACTGGCAAGTTAACAGGTTAATCGGACGAATTCTTGAACAGTGACTGCTATGGTAACAAAAGTCCTTCCTTGGCACTAGGAATTCTTCTTGCTACTTCTCTTGTTTGCGTCGGTTTTTCCCTTGAAGAGGAAAGGGTGATGCAGCATAGGAGCAGTAAGTATTTCCCTCAGTTTGAGAACCAAGGTATCGATCCAGAAAGAGGGTCTCGTCAAGTCCAGAGTACCTGCACAAACACAAACAAGCTTGCACCCAACGCTTCAAAGGGGTTGGCAATCCCTTCAAGATTGTTTGCAAAGTGAGATCTGAAGGCGGAAAGTGCAACGGAGTAAAAAGTGTAAGGCTGAAAATATGGTGTGGAGTAGACCCCGGGGCCATAGTGTTCACTAGAGGCTTCTCTCAAAATAGCAAGTATTACGGTGGGTGAACAAATTATTGTCGGGCAATTGATAGAACCGCGCAAAGTCATGACGATATCTAAGGCAATGGTCATACATATAGGCATCACGTCCGAGACAAGTAGACCGATACTTTCTGCATCTACTACTATTACTCCACACATCGACCGCTATCCAGCATGCATCTAGTGTATTGAGTTCATGACGAACAGAGTAACGCCTTAAGCAAGATGACATGATGGAGGGATAATCTCAAACCAATGATGAAAACCCCATCTTTTTACCCTTGATGGCAACAACACGATGCGTGCCTTGCTACCCCTTCTGTCACTGGGTGAGGTCACCGCGCGGTATGAACCCAAAACTAAGCACTTCTCCCATTGCAAGAATCATAGATCTAGTTGTCCAGACAAAATCCACAACTCGAAGAGAATTACAAGGATATGAAATCATGCATAAGAGAGATCAGAAGAAACTCAAATAAGATTCATAGATAATCTGATCATAAATCCACAATTCATCGGATCTCGACAAACACACCGCAAAAGAAGATTACATCAGATAGATCTCCATGAAGATCATGGAGAACTTTGTATTGAAGATCCAAGAGAGAGAAGAAGCCATCTAGTTACTAGCTATGGACCCGTAGGTCTATGGTGAACTACTCACGCATCATCGCGGAGGTCATGGTGTTGATGAAGAAGCCCTCCGTGTCCGAATCCCCCCTCCGTCAGGGCACCAGAACGTGCCCCAGATGGGATCTTGTAGAGACAGAAGCTTGCGGCGGCGGGAAAGTACTTTCGATGTTCTCCTGAATTTTTTGGGATTTTGAGGGAATATATAGGCACAACCCCTAGGGCAGAGGGCGCCCAGGGGGCCTACAAGCCTATGGGCCGCGAACTCCCCCCTGGCCGCGGGGTGGGGCTTGTGGGGCCCCTGAGGCCCCCCTGCCTTGGCTCTCAAGCTTCCCGATATGCTTCCATTGCGGAAAAAATCTTTTCGGGGATTTTCTTCCGTTTGGACTCTATTTCAAAATCTCCTCTGAAAGGGGTCAAAAACATGGAAAAAACAGGAACTGGCACTTGGCACTGAGTTAATAAGTTAGTCCCAAAAAATATATAAAATGCATGCAAAACATCCATAGTTTGACAAGATAATAGCATGAAACCATCAAAAATTATAGATACGTTGGAGACGTATCAAGCATCCCCAAGCTTAACTCTTGCTCGTCCTCGAGTAGGGAAGTGATAAAGAATGAATTTTTGATGTGGAATGCTACCTAGAATAGTTGTCCTTTGCAACTTCTTTCACGTGACATGAATGTTCAGATCCGTAAGATTCAAAACAATAGTTTGCTATTGACATGAAAACAATAATACTCCAAGCAAACTAGCAAGGTAATCATGAACTTTCAAAATAACAAGGCCAATGAAAGTTATCCCTACAAAATCATATAGTCTGGCTATGCCCCATCATCCTCACACAACTAATGTAAATCATGCACAACCCCGGAATTGGCCAAGTAATTGTTTTCGCACTCTTAGTTTCTCAAACTTTTTATAACTATCACGCAATACATGAGCGCGAGCCATGGATATAACACTATAGGTGGAATAGAGTGTGGTGGTGGTGTGAGACAAAAAGGAGGAGATGGTCACATTGACTCGGCGTATCAAAGGGCTATGGAGATGCCCATTAATAGATATCAATGTGAATGAGTAGGGATTGCCATACAAAGGATGCACTAGAGCTATAAGTATGTGAAAGCTCAAAAGGAAAACTAGTGGGTGTGCATCCAACTTGCTTGCTCACAAAGACCTAGGGCAATTTTGAGGAAGCCCATCATTGGAATATACAAGCCAAGTTATATAATGAAGATTCCCACTAGCATATGGTAGTGACAAAGCAAGAAGCTCTCAATCATGAAGAACATGGTGCTATTATGAAGCACAAGTGTGGAAAAAGATAGTAGCATTGTCCCTTCTCTCTTTTCCTCTTTTTTTCATTTGGGCTCTTAGGCCTCTTTTTTCTCTTTTCTTTTCTTTTCTTTTTTTTGTTTTTGTTTTTGGGCTCTTTGGCCTCTCTTTTTTATTTCCTCACATGGGACAATGCTCTAATAATGATGGTCATCACACTTTTATTTACTCACAGCTCAAAACTCACAATGATGACTCCATAGGAAATGCCTCCGGCAGTGTACCGGGATGTGCAATGATGTAGCATGGCGTATGACATTGAAACATCTCGCTAGCTATCTTACGATCATGCAATGGCAATATGAGAGCGACGACACAAGTCATGAGACGGAACGGTGGGAGTTGCATGGCAATATATCTCGGAATGGCTATGAAAATGCCATAGTAGGTGGGTATGGTGGCTGTTTTGAAGAAGGAATATGGTGGGTTTGTGCACCGGCGAGAATTGCATGGCACTAGAGAGGCTAGCAATGGTGGAAGGTGAAAGTGCATCTATACCATGGACTCACATTAGTCATGAAGAACTCACATACTTGTTGAGAAAGTTTTTATTAGTAATCGAAACAAAGTGCTAAACGCATACTCCTAGGGGAAGGGTTGGTAGGTGTTAACCATCGCGCGATCCCGACCTCAACACAAAGGATGACAATCAATAGATCAATTATGCTCCGACTTCCTAACATAGCAGTTCACCATACGTGCATGCTACGGGAATCACTAACTTCAACACAAGTATTTCTAGATTCACAACACCCTACTAACATAGCTCTTAATATTACCAAATCCACGTATCAAAACTAATTGAGAGGAATCAAAACTTCTCTTTCTACTCAATGCACATGAAAATGGAGGTTTTTGCATCCTCTTTGGGTACCTATCACCTTTGGGACTACTTTCATAGCATAAGCCAACTACCAAGTCACGCACCGCCGTGCTCTAAAATATATAAGTGAAGCACAAGAGCAAAAGTATCTAGCTCAAAAGATATAAGTGAAGCAGTATGAGCAAAAGTATCTAGCTCAAAAGATATAAGTGAAGCACTATGAGCATTCTAGCAAAATCACGATGAGTGCATGTATCTCTCTCTCAAAAAGGTGTGAAGCAAGGATGATTGTGACAAAACAAAAGGAAAAGACTCCTACGATACAAGACGCTCCAAGCAAAACACATATCATGTGGTGAATAAAAATATAGCTCTAAGTAATGTTACCGATGGATTGAAGACGAAAGAGGGGATGCCTTCCCGGGGCATCCCCAAGCTTAGGCTTTTTGGTGTCCTTGAATTTGGCTTGGGATGCCTTGGGCATCCCCAAGCTTGATCTCTTTCCACTCCTTATCTCTTTGTCCATGAGAAGATCACCCAAAACTTGAAAACTTCACAACACAAAACTTAAACAGAAACTCGTGATAACATTAGGACAATAAAACAAACTACCACTTCTTTTGGTACTGTAGCAACCTTGAATTCCATCTATATTGGTGTTGGGCTACTGTATTCTCACTTTTACATGGCTAGTACCCCCTGATACTAACCATAGTTTCATCAAAACAAGCAACCAACTCAACCAAAACAGAATCTGTCAAAAACAGACCAGTCTGTAGCAATTTGTATACTTCGTATACTTCCGGTACCTAAAAAAATCTGAAAAATTACGAAGGTCTCGGGAAAAAGCATATCAACCAGAAGCAAAAAGAATCAACTCAAAATCTCTTTCTGAATAAAAATGAAAAATCATCTCGTGAGTGAAAAGTTTTTGTCTTTTTCCAGCAGGATCAAACAACCATTACCAAGACTAGTCATAAAGGTTTTGCTTGGATCAAACACAAAAAGAAACACAAAAAACACAATCACAATAGAATTGTGATGGTGTGGACGCCACAAAACAGAAAGAAAAATATAAATTCATTGGGTTGCCTCCCAACAAGCGCTATTGTTTAACGCCCTTAGCTAGGCACAAAAGTGATAGAATCACGTATCGTCGTCTTTGGTGGTCAAACCATAAGTGGCCCTCATCATGGATTCATAAGGCAATCTTATTTTCTTTCTAGTAAAGTGTTCCGTGCCCTTCCTTAAAGGAAATTGAAATCTAATATTCCCTTCCTTCATATCGATGATAGCACCGATAGTCCTTAGGAAAGGTCTACCAAAAATAATAGGGCATGTAGGATTGCAATCAATGTCAAGGACAATGAAATCCACGGGTACATAGTTCCTATTTGCAATAATAAGAACATAATTGATCCTTCCCATGGGTTTCTTGACAGTAGAATCAGCAAGATGCAAATTAAGAGAACACTCTTCAATCTCATTAAAACCCAGAACATCACAAAGACTTTGGAATCGCAGAAACACTAGCACCTAAATCACACAAAGCATTGCATTCATAGTTTTTGATTTTGATTTTGATGGTAGGTTCCCATTCATCATGAAGCTTTGTAGGGATAGAGACTTCCAATTCAAGTTTCTCTTCAAGAGATTTTATCATAGCTTCGACGATATGATCGGTAAAGGCCTTGTTTTGGCTATAAGCGTGTGGAGAGTTTAACATGGATTGCATCAAGGAAATGCATTCAATCAAGGAGCAACTATCATAATTAAATACCTTGAAATCCACGGTAGTAATTTCATTACTACTCAAAGTTTTAACATCTTCTACTCCACTTTCAATGCTTTTAGCATCAAGATAGATGGACTCCGAATCATTGGGGCACTTTTCAACCAAAGTGGATTCATATCCAGCCCCATAATCATTAGGTTTGACACAAGAAAACAAAGATTCAATGGGAGTCACAGTAATAACTTTAAGAACTTAGTGGTTCTCATCACGAGAACACGCCTTTTTAAGCCATTCATGTCTAGCACGAATTTGGGCGGTTCTTTCTTGGCTCTCAATCATGGAAACACGCATAGCTTTCAAAGTTTCATCATGTTGATTTTGGGAGGAGCACATCTAACTTTCAAAGCATCAACATCACTAGAAATTATATCAACGCTCTTAGCCAAATCGTCAATTTTGAGTAGCTTTTCCTCTATGGACGCATTGAAAATCTTTTGAGAGTTGATGAACTCTTTGATATTACTCTCTAGATCATAGGGTAATTTATTGTAATTTCCATGAGTATTGTTGTAGGAGTTGCCAAAATTATTAGAAGAGTTACTAGGAAAAGGCCTAGGAACATAGTTTCCTCTAAAAGCATTGTTGTTGCCAAAGTTATTCCTACCAACAAAATTAACGTCCAAGCTAGCGTTGCTACTCTCAATCAAAGAAGACAAGGGCATATCATCAGGATCCAAAGGAGCACTTCTACTAGCAACCAAATTCATTAACTCGTCCATCTTAGCACTCAACGAGTTAATTTCTTCTATAGTGTGTACCTTCTTACTAGTAGGTGACCTTTCAGTGTGCCACTGAGAGTAGTTTGTCATGATGTTGTCTAGGAGCTTTGTGGCTTCCCCTAACGTGATTTCCATGAACGTTCCACCTGAGGCGGAGTCCAAGATATTTCTAGAAGCAAAATTCAAGCCAGCGTAAAAGATTTGAATAATCATCCAAAGACTCAAGCCATGAGCGGGACAATTTCTAATCATTAATTTCATTCTCTCCCAAGATTGTGCAACATGTTCATGAAAAGGATTGAGATGGACCTAGAGGGGGGGTGAATAGGTACAAATCCAAATTTTAACAATTACTTAGCAATTTTAGGCTAAAATGCGGCATATAAGTGTAAGCCTAATAATTGCTATGACAAGGAGTAAGCTATTAGGAGTGAAGCAAGGCAAGCGGTTGACAATAAGCAAATACAAGTATGTAATAAGGATTAACACAAGTAGAGAGTTAGGGTTAGGAATAACCGAAACTCCGAGAGAGACAAGGATGTATCCCGATGTTCACTTCCTTAGAGGGAAGCTACGTCACCGTTAGAGGGGCGGATGTTACCATGAAGGCACACCAACGCCACGAAGGCTCACCCTATTCTCCCTTTGAGATAACTCCACGAAGGCGTTTCTCAACCACTAGTGGTAAGCCTTGAGGTGGCTTCCAAACCTTCACAAACTTTCCGGGGGATATCACAATGGTTTGATTCCTCTTCGAAGACTCCTACCGCCTAGGAGTCTCAAACCTCCAAGAGTAACAAGATCACGGGGATTGCTCAAAACTTGCTCAAATCACAAATCACTTTGGTGGGAAGGAGGAGAGGGAGACGATCTTTCTTTTGATTGTAACAACACTCTAAAGGACTCACAAATGCTCTTGAGATCTAGGATTTAGTGTAGACAAGAGTGAGTGAGAGGAAAGGTGTTCTTGGATGTATCTTAGCTGCGTTGAACACCCTTTCACGAGGTGGGAGAATAGTATATATAGTGTGGAGTGAAATCCAGCCGTTGGAGGTGCAATAAGTCACACAGGGTCCGGACGTTCGAAACTTGCGGGACGTCCGACAGAGGTCGGACGTCCGAGACCTGTAGGAATGACTGGAATTATCTGATTTTATCAGCGTCCGGACGTCCGACAGGGGCCGGACGTCCGAGGCCTATAGGTGTGTCTGAACATGTTTGAATGCATCAGCAGCCGGACGTCCGGAGTGGCCCGGAAGTCCGTGTTATACAACATAATTTCTTCTGGTGGTGGCTTCCGGATTTCCGACGGGGGTCAGACATCCGGAGCTCGGACGTCCGGAGGTGGCCGGATTTCCGAGATATAGTGCACACAAACTACTGGTGTTGTCCTCCGGATTTCCGGAGCTTGGACGGATGTCCGGCCCTCAGACGTCCGGAGGGAGCCGGATTTCCGAGATATAGTGGACACAAACTACTGGTGTTGACCTCCGGATTTCCGGAGCTTGGCCGGATGTCCGTCCCTCGGACGTCCGGAGGGCGCCGGATTTCCGAGATATAGTGTCTACAAACTACTGGTGTCTGGCTGTGGATTTCCGAAGCCCGCCGGACGTCCGAGGAGATTGGACATATGTTGAATTGTAGAGAGTGGAAAATATGTGATGTTTTATATGATTGTAGAGATGTGGTATGAGCAAGTTTCTCGCAAAGCCTGTGATCCCCTCTTAATAGTGCGGGATCCCTATACTCAATATCAGTAAACTCAAAAGACTATTCTACATCATCTCTTCTTAATCCCGAGTCTTCTCGAAATATAACTCACCAATCTTTTCAGGCAGCCTTTGGCACAGAAATCTTAATCTACTAAAGCACTTGCCGTCCTGAGATACACTCAACAAATAGGATTAGTTTCCTATGTATGTGTTGTCATTAACACCAAAAGACAATTAGGGGCATAGCATGCAGTTTCAATCTCCCCCTTTTTGGTAGTTGATGACAACATATACATAGGTCTCAAAAATATTAACCATACATTATAGTCTAGGAATTTTTTTTTGTACGGAGCTCCTCCTTAGGATATGCATGATAAGAAAATCGAAGCTCCAAATGGATCAACATGGAAGAATAATAGATCATCATAGAAATAAAAGAGCAAGACATAATAGTCTATGATGATATCATAGCAAATCACAACCATTCATAAGTAGCCATACATGAATTGTATCCATTACATTAAATCTCCAAAGACTAAAAATGACGAGAATAAAATTTTAACTACGATGCATTACTCCCCCTTTGTCACCAAGGACCAAAAAGGGAGCCACCAATAACACCAACCAAGCTCAGAGCTCATCATCATCATCAGCATCATCAGCCAAACCACTGCCCCCAGCCTCGTCAAAGAACTCAGACCACTCAGGACCAGAAGGGAAGCCAAAATCAATGGAAGGAGCAGCAGGAGGGGCCTCATCATCACTCACAGTAAGATCGCCCGAGGCTCTCAGACGAGCCTTGAGGGCATTCTGAGAGGAAACTAAGTGGGAAACCACATCATGGGTTTGACCACACTGAAAGGAGACAGCCTTCATCAAAGCAGAGTGAGCTTTGCCAAGGAATTTGGCAATGCGACCGAGAGAAGCGGAGCTAGATGAAGGGGTGGCGGCACGTGCAACAGTGCGGCGAGTGGTAGTAGAGGAAGAAGGGGCGTGCTTGGGAGCAAAATCATTCGCCATGTGAGCGGGAATGGTCCACTTGCGATGGATGTGAGTGGTAGCCATAGAGAAATCAGCAACATGGTTAATAAGTGCCTGAATGAAAGGAGCATGAGGAAAGGCTCGCTTGAACTGAAAGCTAGCAAGCCGAATCTCATGCCATAGGAAATGGGGCACATTGATTTTGGTCTTGGGGTTCTCGAACAAGTGGTACATGATATCGATACAATAGCCACTGCAAGAACCCTTATCACCCATCTTGGGATAGATGGTGCGGATGACACACTGAAAGATAATGAAGAAAGGTGAGCGCTAGATGGATACCTGGTTAAGGTCCTTCTGGTGCTCATCCTCATCAAGCTCACGGAGTGGTTTGAGGAGGTGTCCACACACTTCAATATTCTTAGGTGCATGGTTAGGACCATCCTTATGAATTTTATGACCAGTATGGGGAAAACCCAGAGCGGCAACAAAAGTAGCATAAGTGGCTTTGAGGCGCACGTCAGAGGTCATCCAGATGACAGTGTTGTCGGAGCCAAAATGACATGTGGCATAGAATTGGTGGATGGCAGCAGCATTATAGTCGCAATGAAAAGCAAACGGGGCGGCAAGCCCCGAAGACTCAATAAGCTCAATGGCACCCGGATATTTCGCCGGGTGCTTGCGAATATGCTCTATATCAATGTAAAGATGATTAGATAAGCCCTTAGGAACTATGACCGTGGAAAAAATGTCAGCCTGGACGTTTGTGCGAAAAGGTGAATCCGTAGAATCACTGCCGACCTCGTATTGATTTACGTCACGGCGGAAAGTAAAATAGGAAGCAGCCCCAAGAGTGGTAAAGTTGGTGATATCACGACCTAACGTGGCAGGGGGCTCTAAAGAGATGCGGCGAGCTTCACCTTCAGGCTGCGCAGGAGGCGATTGTGGCATGTAGGAGGCCGGGCGAGACCCGAGCTTGGACCTGCGAGCGACGGGTTGAGGAAGTTCCTCGGCTGCAAGCTCCTCCTCGAAGTCGGGGTCAGCATCATCAGACGGTGATGGAGACGGCGACCGCCGGGGCGGAGAACACCGGGCAGCCCATTTGAAGGGACGGTGTGGCTCATCCGATTCCGACCCCGTGTTCATAGGGATGCGAGAGGATGAGCCGGCCACGTTCTTCCGAGCGGTGTGCTTGGTCTTGCCCATGGAGCCCTACGCGGATGAAGAATCCCCAAATGAGGAACGAACAAGGAGAGACAAGGGATAAATCAAATCCACGCGAGAAGAGACGGAGGAGCAACCTGAGATGGATCCCGTGAAGGGTACGGACGGAGGAGTAGGGGATCCGCGGAAGAGATCGGTTCGATCTTGAGGAGGGCGGTTGTGGGGAGGAGCTCCTCGAGCTGCTCCCAGGGCTAGCGGCGGCGGCTGGGGAAAATGGGGCGCAGGGGATTAGGGTTAAAGGCCCAGCCCCGCGCCCAGCTTTATATAGGGGCCCCGAGGCGTCGGACGTTTGAGAGGCCTCGGACGTCCGGAGAGTGTTCTGGCGCCGGACGTCCGAGAGGCGTCGGACGTCCGGAGGTTTTTCTGGCGCCGGACGTCCGAGAGGAGCCGGACGTCCGAGAGAGAGAGAGGAGGGGGGGGGGCAGTTCTGGTAATTTTGTTGTTATGATGATGACTTTCATGGTATATATATATAAAACAAACTATGAGCACTGGTTTTCTAGAAGCATTACATGCATGAAATGATCTGTGCGTACGTTGTAAGCTTAAAAACACATAGAATTACGACGCACTCCCCCTAAATATATGCGCACATCAAGACACAACCATAATGTGAGTGTATGTATGTGTGCAAGATTTCAAGATATGTTGTCAAGCTCCAAGATACCAAGTTCACGCCTAAGTTGACAGAACCTAGCTACGCTAAGTGGCTTGGTGAAAATGTCGGCTAACTGCATGTCGGTACCCACATGGGTAATATCAATGTCACCCTTTTGCACATGGTCTCTCAAGAAATGATACCTAATATCAATATGTTTTGTGCGAGGGTGATCAATGGGGTTTACGGAGATCTTTATGGCACTTTCATTATCACAGAGAAGAGGAATGTGTCGATACATGATACCATAATCCTTCAGTGTTTGCCTCATCCATAGCAATTGAGTAGCATAGCTTGCGGCTGCAATATATTCGGCCTCGGCCGTGGAGAGAGAAACACAGTTCTTCTTCTTCGAGGACCAACTTACCAACGAGCGTCCAAGAAACTGACATGCACCGGAAGTGGATTTCCGTCCCACTTTATCACCGGCCCAATCCGCATCAGAATACCCAATAAGATCAAACTTTGCATCCTTAGGGTACCATAAGCCTAACTTTGGGGTGTGAACAAGGTATCTAAGAATGTGCTTAACCGCCGTGTGATGGCTTTCCATAGGGGAAGCTTGAAATCTAGCACATATTCCTACACTTAACATGATGTCCGGTCTAGATGCGCAAAGGTAAAGCAGCGAACCAATCATGGAGCGATAAGTAGATGGGTCAAAAGGAATACCGTTTGAGTCTTCATTTAGAACTACATCGGTGGCCATGGGTGTCTTCATTGGTTTAGCATTTGTCATATCAAATTTCTCAAGAATGTCCTTGAGATACTTAGTTTGAGACAATAAAACCCCTTCGTGAAATTGTTGTATTTGAAAACCAAGAAAGAACTTCAAGTCCGTGTTGAGTGACATCTCAAAGGTCTTGGTCATGGAGGCCGCAAATTTCTTGCACAAATGGATGTTAGGAGAACCAAAAATGATGTCATCTACATAGATTTGGCATAAGATCAAATCACCATTTTCCCTCTTAGTAAAAAGATGGGATCGATCACCCCCACCACAAAGCCATCATCGAGTAGGAACTTCTTAAGATGATCGTACCAAGCACGGGGTGCTTGTTTAAGACCATAAAGTGCCTTGTAAAGTTTATATACATGGTCTTTGTGATGAGGGTCAACAAACCCAGGTGGTTGTGATACATATACTTCTTCTTGTAGAGGACCGTTAAGAAAAGCACTTTTCACATCCATTTGATGCAAGGTAAAACCATTGAAAGCAGCATAGGCCAATAAAATGCGAATGGACTCAAGACGAGCAACAGGGGCGAAAGTTTCACCAAAGTCCAAACCTTCAACTTGGGAGTACCCCTGTGCTACTAACCTTGCCTTGTTGCGTAGAACAGTCCCGTTCTCATCTTCCTTGTTCTTGAAGATCCATTTAGTTCCAATAACATTATGTTCTTCAGTTGGTCGCTCTACCAATGACCATACTTCATTGCGTGTGAAACTGTTTAGCTCTTCTTGCATAGCAAGTAACCAGTCGTTGTCACATAGCGCATCCTGAACCCTGTGTGGCACGGTACTAGAGACAAACGAAAAGTGAGCACAAAAGTTTGTTAATTGTTTACGAGTCACTCTACCTTCCGATACGCCTGTGAGGATTTGATCAATATCAACACGACCAACCACACGTGGCATGATGGAGGTCAAGGTTTCACGAGGTTCAGCTTCGTTTCCATCATCAATGTCCTCAACATATGGATCATTTATGTGCGGAGGAAGATATTCCTCTTCGCGTTGCACCTGTTGAGGTTCATCATCAAGCATACCCATACTTTGGTCTACCTCTTGAGGATCAACTTGTTCTTGAGTGTCATCTCCTACTTGATCCTCAACAACTGGCATGATGGGTGTGCTAGTATCTTGTGGAGGTACGGGTAGTGAACCGTCTTGAGGATGCGAGATGTTCTCATCATCTTCATCATCATCATGGGGTCTTTGTTCCATAGGCAAAAGTGCACCTACACCCATGTTTAAGATATCTTGTGGGGAGTCTTCTTCACCTGCATCATTTAGATCAACTTGCTCCCCATGGGAGCGGTTAAATTCATCAGACGTCATGTCACAGGTTTCTATAACACATCCAGTGGATTTGTTGTAGACTCTGTAGGCGTGAGAGTTTGATCCATAGCCAACAAAAATCCCCTCAGTTGTTTTGGATTGAAATTTGCCTAACCGTTCCCGTTTGTTGAGGATGAAGCATTTGCATCCAAACACACGAAAGTACTTAACATTGGGCTTGTTCCCAGTTAGGAGCTCATACGGAGTTTTCTCCAATATTGATCGGAGGAAGAGCCGGTTTGATGCATGACATGCTGTGTTGACGGCCTCAGCCCAAAAGCTATGTGGTGACTTGTATTCATCTAACATGGACCTTGCCACTTCCACAAGTGTCCGGTTCTTCCTTTCTGCCACACCATTTTGTTGGGGAGTGTAGGGTGCGGAGTACTGATGTTCAATCCCCTCATCACTCAGAAATTCTTCTAGGGTGTAGTTCTTGAACTCAGAGCCATTATCACTTCTTACTGCCTTAATGTCCTTGTCAAACTTCCACTGGGCTTGGTTGGCAAAATCAATGAAAGTGACCTTTGTCTCGTCCTTGGACTTGAGAAAGAACACCCATGTATATCTTGAGTAATCATCAACAATGACTAGGCCATACTTTTTCCCTCCAAGACTTGCCCATGAAGGAGGCCCGAATAGATCCACATGAAGGAGCTCTAACGGCCTCGAAGTGGATACAACGTTCTTGGGTGGATGTCTTGATTGTTGTTGCTTCCCAGCTATGCATGCACTGCACACACGATCTTTCTTAAAAGATACATTTGTTAGTCCAAGGATGTGATTACCGTTTAAGAGATTTTGAAGATTTTTCATGCCAACATGGGCGAGCCGGCGATGCCACAGCCATCCCATGTCGGCCTTGGCCATTAGACAAGTTGTATGGAAAGTGCTCTCTTTCGAGAAATCAACCGTGTAAAGGTTGCCATCCAACTCTCCAACAAAAGCCACTTCAAGAGTGTCTCTCTTAAATACTTTCACATCCGTTAGTCCAAATAGTGTGTCATAACCGACGGAAGCCAATTGGCAAACTGAAAGTAAATGATATTGAAGAGATTGAACAAGCATGACATTTGCAATAGACATGTCATTAGTGATTGCCACCTTGCCCAACCCAATTACCTGCCCTTTCGACCCACCACCAAATACAATGCTCATGTATGGTCGAATGGCTTGCATGAAGTCATAGAGCAAGTTACTATCTCCAGTCATATGATTGGTACATCCACTGTCGATCACCCATTTTGCTCCACCGGAGAAAACAGCCTGTAACGAATTAAGACTTGGTTTGAGGTACCCATTTTGTCATGGGGCCTTTCACATTAGTTACAAGAGTCTTAGGGACCCAAATGGCATAGAATCGAAATGCATTACGGGGACCAACGAATTTAGCATAAACTTCTCCTTCCTTTGATTTGCGTAGTACATAGGATGGAGGCATGAATTCGGTTGTCTTGTTGTGAGTAGACGGACCCCTGGTGGCCGATCCACTCACAACCTTACCTTTCTCCGAGTGTCCCTCTGGTACAAATATTTCCTTAAGAGGAGTGATACACTTCAGAGGAGATGCACTTTTCTTGGCAGTGCTTGAGTTGAACCCAAGCCCTTTCTTGGCGACACCTCCATTGTGTTGACTTAAGATCTCATTGAGAGTCTTTTGTCCTTGTGCACATGTCATGAGACCTCTGTCTAGCTATGCCCTTAACGTACAGTTTTCCTCAAGGATAGATGTCAGTTCACTACTAGGGTTAGTAGTGCAGGTATCAACATTGATAATAGGTGAGGAGTAGGCCTTAGCTAGAGTGTCAAGATAAGTGACCTTAAGTGCCTCAAAGCTCTTTGTAAGAACAGTGAGTTTCTCTTCCTTGTCTTTGAGAGACAGGGATAGACGCTCACAGTCCTTAGAAAGAGAAGCATGAGAGTTCACAAGTCGGTCTTTATCATTTAGTAATTCTCTACACACATTTTCAGTCTTTTTCAAGGAGACAAGATCATTAGCATATTTATCAAGGTTTTCACCTACTTTTGAACATAATACATCATTTTGTGCTTCCTCATAAAGAACTTTCTGCTCAAGGAGTTCATTTCTCTCCTTCTCCTTAGTGACGAGGGTTGCTTACTCACCATTTCCATAAGTATGCGAAACATAGTGAGCTTCTTTCCTTTAAGAGAGCACAGAAATTTGTTCATTTTAGCAAACATGGGATGATCTAAATCATCATCCTCATAATGATCTTCCACATCAAGATACTCATCAGAGTGGGTAGAAGCTAGACTGAAAGAGTTTAACCGTGGGGTTACCTTAACCTTATCATGGGAGCTTTGGTCTTCCCCATCTCCCATGGCAGTCTTTGCCATCAAACACTTGTGAGCGTTGCCCTTGTAGTCCTTCATATAGTTGTAGTGAACAACATCACCACTTTTGTTGACTAGCCTCAAGGTACTCTGTGTATCTTGAGCTACTCCGGCAACTCCACCTACATCTTCTGGATCTGATTCTTCTTGTGCAACCATTGCTCTTCCATCTGTCCTCTTGGACTTGGAGTTCATAGGGTTTGGTAACTTCTTCTTTACAAAGGTCTTTGGAAACCTTGGTTTGTCTTCTCTCTTCTCATAAGGGCAGTCGTTGGAGAAGTGGTTGGTTTCCTCACAGTTATAGCATTTCCTTACCTTCTTCTTTGGAAATCTTTCCTTGAACTTCCCTGCACTGAACTTCTTCACAAAGAGAGCAATGTCCTCAAACGATGGGCTTTCATCAGAGTCAACATCATCACCATCTTGGCAGTCATCATCACCTTCTTCTTCTTCACTTTCTTCTTCGTCATACTCATGCTTGGCTTTCAAAGCAAGATTGATCTTTGATGTTGAGGTGCCATGCATGGCTAGGTGCTTTGTTGCATTTGCCTTTGACTCTTCAAATAATTGGAAAGTGGATATGATGTCATCCGGAGTCATTTCTTTGAAAGCATGATGCTGTTTCATGTCCCATACCATTTGATGGTGATATGGAGCAAGAGCGTGAAGTAACTTGTCCACAAGGAATCTCTTGGTCAGATTGAAACCATCTTGCGTCTTGTCACAGTCACATGACTCAATGTCTGCGGCGAGAGTCATGAGCCGTTCTAGTAGCTGCTTGGGAGATTCACCCCTTTCCATACAGAAATTTTGTAATTGCCCCTTGGCAATTTCATATTGGGCAAGCCGAAGAGTGGAGGTACCGGTCTTGGTCCTTATGATGCTGTCCCACAATTCCTTGGCACTTGTGATGTGAATGTAAGGTCTTCGTTGCTTGTCATTCATTCCCTTTCTTATGCACATGATCGCAGTGTCATTGAGATGCTTGTCATAAGTTTCTCTAGGCGTGAGGCATCTTGGATCAACAGGATTGTACCCATGCTCGAGGATGTCCAGCATCTCATCATTGGCGTACCTAAGATGATCCTACATACCAACTCTCCACAAAGCAAAATCGGAATTGTCATCAAGCAAAGGAGGTTTTCCTCTAGGATTGTACTTAGGTTTCTCAATTTGAGACTTAGCATAAAGCCATGGAACACTGGTTTGGTTCCTCTCCGGAGGAGGTTGGCCAAATGAAGTACCGTGCACGTGGGGCCCTGAGGCCCTCGGGGATGTGGTTGTCCCCGTGGTTAGTGCTCCTAGTCTCATTTGAATTAGGGACTCAAGAGAAGCATCATGCTCCTCTTTTTGCTTGGCAAGGGCCCGTTCCAGGTCCTCAGAGGTGAAAGACTTCACTTCCGAGGAAGTCCCGTCCCTCTGCACTGGAGCTACCGTAGCTGGATTCACGTCCATCTCGCTCTAGGGCGGTTAAGCTACACAAATAGAGCACGAGGCTCTGATACCAATTGAAAAGGATCGAGATGGACCTAGAGGGGGGGGGGTGAATAGGTACAAATCCAAATTTTAACAATTACTTAGCAATTTTAGGCTAAAATGCGGAATATAAGTGTAAGCCTAATAATTGCTATGACAAGGAGTAAGCTATTAGGAGTGAAGCAAGGCAAGCGGTTGACAATAAGCAAATACAAGTATGTAATAAGGATTAACACAAGTAGAGAGTTAGGGTTAGGAATAACCGAAACTCCGAGAGAGACAAGGATGTATCCCGATGTTCACTTCCTTGGAGGGAAGCTACGTCACCGCTAGACGGGCGGATGTTACCACGAAGGTACACCAACGCCACGAAGGCTCACCCTATTCTACGTTTGAGATAACTCCACGAAGGCGTTTCTCAACCACTAGTGGTAAGCCTTGAGGTGGCTTCCAAACCTTCACAAACTTTCCGGGGGATATCACAATGGTTTGATTCCTCTCCGAAGACTCCTACCGCCTAGGAGTCTCCAACCTCCAAGAGTAACAAGATCACGGGGATTGCTCAAAACTTGCTCAAATCACAAATCACTTTGGTGGGAAGGAGGAGAGGGAGACGATCTTTCTTTTGATTGGAACAACACTCTAAAGGACTCACAAATGCTCTTGAGATCTAGGATTTAGTGTAGACAAGAGTGAGTGAGAGGAAAGGTGTTCTTGGATGTATCTTAGCTGTGTTGAACACCCTTTCACGAGGTGGGAGAAGAGTATATATAGTGTGGAGTGAAATCCAGTCGTTGGAGGTGCAATAAGTCACACAGGGTCCGGACGTCCGAAACTTGCCGGACGTCCGGGCGTCCGCGAGGAGCCGGACGTCCGACAGAGGTCGGATGTCCGACAGAGGTCGGACGTCCGAGACCTGTAGGAATGACTGGAACTTATCTGATTTTATCAGCGGCCGGACGTCCGACAGGGGCCGGACGTCCGAGGCCTGTAGGTGTGTCTGAACATGTTTGAATGCATCAGCAGCCGGACGTCCGGAGTGGTCCGGAAGTCCGTGTTATACAACATAATTTCTTCTGGTGGTGGCTTCCGGATTTCCGACGGGGGTTGGACATCCGGAGCTCGGACGTCCGGAGGTGGCCGGATTTCCGAGATATAGTGCACACAAACTACTGGTGTTGTCCTCCGGATTTCCGGAGCTTGGCCGGATGTCCGGCCCTCGGACGTCCGGAGGGAGCCGGATTTCCGAGATATAGTGGACACAAACTACTCGTGTGGACCTTCGGATTTCCGGAGCTTGGCCGGATGTCCGGCCCTCGGACGTCTGGAGGGCGCCGGATTTCCGAGATATAGTGTCTACAAACTACTGGTGTCTGGCTGCGGATTTCCGAAGCCAGCCGGACATCCGGCCCTCGGACGTCCGGAGGGAGCAGGATGTCCGAGGAGATTGGACATATGTTGAATTGTAGAGAGTGGAAAATATGTGATGTTTGATATGATTGTAGACATGTGGTATGAGCAAGTTTCTCACAAAGCCTGTGATCCCCTCTTAATAGTGCGGGATCCCTATACTCAATATCAGTAAACTCAAAAGACTATTCTACAACATCTCTTCTTAATCCCGAGTCTTCTCGAAATATAACTCACCAATCTTTTCAGGCAGCCTTTGGCACATAAATCTTAATCTACTAAAGCACTTGCCGTCCTGAGATACACTCAACAAATAGGATTAGTTTCCTATGTATGTGCTGTCATTAACACCAAAAGACAATTAGGGGCATAGCATGCACTTTCAGTTCATTATCAAGTTGCTTGAAATTCATGATATCATTATGGAGAGAGATAATCTTAGCTGGCGGAAAATACTTGGATATATAAGCATATTTGCACTTATCCCAAGAATCGATACTATTTTTGGGCAAAGAAGAAAACCAAGTTTTTGCGCGATCTCGCAATGAGAAAAGAAAAAGCTGCAATTTAATCATGTCATTATCCACACCTCTCTTCTTTTGCATATTGCAAAGCTCAATGAAGGTATTGAGATGGGATGCGGCATCTTCACTAGGAAGGCCAGAGAATTGCTCTTTCATAACAAGATTCAGCAAATCGGCATTGATTTCGTATGACTCCGCACTAGTAGAGGGAGCAATCGGAGTACTAATAACATCATTATTATTAGTATTCGAGAAGTCACAAAGTTTGGTGTTTTCATTCATGGTGACTTCAGCAAGCAAGCAAGCACACAAGCATACAAAGAGCACGCGAGAAGAAGGGCGAACGAAAAAGGCAAATTGGTGAAGTGGGGAGAGGAAAACGAGAGGCAACTAGCAAACAAAGTAAATGCAAGAGATGAGTTTGCGACACCTACTTGGATGATTTATTGACTTTATCTTCCTCCCCGGCAACGGCGCCAGAAATTCTTCTTCTACGGTAACAAAAGTCCTTCCTTGGCGCTAGGAATTCTTCTTGCTACTTCTCTTGTTTGCGTCGGTTTTTCCCTTGAAGAGGAAAGGGTGATGCAGCACAGGAGCAGTAAGTATTTCCCTCAGTTTGAGAACCAAGGTATCGATCCAGAAGGAGGGTCTCGTCAAGTCCAGAGTACCTGCACAAACACAAACAAGCTTGCACCCAACGCTTCGAAGGGGTTGTCAATCTGTGACAGCCCGAGACCGACGTTCCAGAAGATTCCCTTTATTTCCGTTTCCGTCGTGTGGTTATTTTATTTTGTTGGTTGCATCATCATTTAGGTTGCATTGTCGCATCATGCATGTCATCTTGCATCGCCTGTCGCGTGTGGTGTATTGAGTGTTGTGCTTCGAGTGATCACCGAGTCGTAGAGCGATAGTAGTTCCCCCTCTCTCTCCTCTTATTTCATTTTGTGGTTTTGCTAAAGTTCCGTTTTAACCCCTCTTTTTAAAAATATAGATTCATCTTCTTTTAAAGAAAATCATTTTATTAAATGTGGGGGCAACCCCTAGGTTTTGCTTTATTTTTTTCCCTTTGGTATTTGTTTTAAAACTAGCGACCCTTTTATTTATAGAAGGGGTTTGATTTTTTATGTATATTCTTTTGAAAACGGGTTTTAATTTTAATTCTTCAAAAGGTTTTATTTTATTTCTTCTAAAAATGCCCAACTATTTCTTGTAGTTGGGAATATTTTTTTCAAAGGATTCAAAAGCATTTATTAAATTTTATTTTTTGTTAAAAGCCTTTCTTTATTTTAAGATTTCTGTTTAAAAAAGATATAAAAAACAAAGGGGAGGACCCCAGGCCAAGGCCCAGGCCTCCCCTGCCCCTAGCGAACCGCCCCGCTCCCCTCGTTCTCCCTGAGACCCAGCGCGCCGTCTCCTTCCTCCCGTGCCGAGCGCCCTTGCCTCGATCCCCATCTCTCCCTCGTGGCTCCTCCTCTGAGAGCCGCCGTCCCCAACGCCCGCAGAGCCCCCTCGCGCACCTCTCTGCTCCACCCCGTGCGCCGCCTCGCCCCTGCGCCCAAGCCCCTCGCCACGCTGCGCCCTCTCGGCCTCGACTCAGTTCACCGACCTCCTCCTCGCTGCTCTGCCCGCGCCGCCGGCCGTGGCCGCCGCCTCCAGGACCCCGACCACCTCTGCTGCCTGCTGCTGGTTTGCTTGTTGTCGCCTTGGTAGGTGCTGCTGCTCGTTGTTGCCGTGTTTTGTCGCTGCCTGAAGATTGTTGTTGCTTCTATTGCTTGCGTGGCAGATGCTGCCGCTGATGCTAGTGCTATTGCCGCTGCTTTGCTTGATGTGCCTTGCTGCCCATGCCACTGCTTGCTACTGTCGGTGTTTGCTGCTGCTGCTAATTAGCTAGTTGTAGCTTGCTGTATTGTTGCCTGATGTGCTTTGCTGCTTGCTCTTGCTCCTGCTGCCGTAGCCTGCCACCGCCGTTTTGCTAGTTGTGCTGCTGTGCTAGCGTTTTTGCTTGCTAATAGATGCTTGAAGATGGTAGCTGTTGATGTTTGCTAGGTGCTGTAGCTGGTTGCTAGACTAGTTGCTAGTTGCTGCCGTGTGCCGCCAATGATAGCCGATGTAGCCTGCTAGCTGCTTTTGCTAGATGCTGTAGCTTGCCGCTATGTTGCTGTCGCGTTGCTGCCAGATGTTGCTGCTAGGTGCTGTTGTGTCGCGTGCCATCGCCGCGTGCACCATCCTCGCCGCCGTGGAATCAACAAGTTCACGAGTACAACGACGTCCTCGACGAACCCCGAACATCGACGGAGACGAGTTTGACTATCATCGCCAAAGACCATGAACCGACGCCGAAGATCATGAACCACGATGCCGAGCGAACGCCTAACGTCAACGAGACCGAGTACAACTACTTCCACGACGACCATGACCTCCACGACGTCCGCTTCGACCGAACCCCTCCGATTCGCACGCGTCGAAGGTATACCGATGGGACGTGTCGTGTACCGTGTACAAGTGATGTATGAATGTATCTATGTATGCACCGTATGTTGTCCGTTGCACGTTGCCCCTCTATGTTGTGCCCGACACATGGGAACCTGAGATACGGGATCACCCCATCCTTATTAAACGTTCCCGCACACGCTTCCTATATGTGGGCACGTTATCTCGGCGAGTTATCAGGATAGGAACGTTGTCGTGGCATCGTTTCCGACTTGCCGCCATGGTTCCCTCTCGCTAGCCGTGGCGACATATGCTTCATTCCCTTCTTGTCGTGTTGTTGTAACTTGCATGCATGACGCATTCATGGCATATCGTGAGTTGCATGCCTCTTGTGTTGTAGCTCCGTTCCTTGCTCCGCGTGTTAACCGACTAGGATGTCAGGTAGAATCACTCGCTTCACCCCTTGCCATGTTAACTACTATTTAATATTGTCGTGTAAATAACCGGGAGTGAACTAAATAATTAATCGTGGAGTTTCGTCGATATGCAACCCGTTGCATATCGAGCTTCACTTAAAGTGTAGTGTTTGCGTGAGGTGAATTGCCATGCCATCACTTGCATCATTGATCTGTTCATGCATCATATTACGGTGAGCATCATGTCTTGCATATGCCGTGGTGATTATCTATGTTGATGTTTGTTCCGGTTTGCTCCGTCTCGATAGAGTTCGGCAAGCGTGTCGGAATGTGAGGACCCGTTCGACTATGTTGGTTCGCCGACTTCACAGAGTTGTTCTTCTTCCAAGCGGGATCTCAGGCAAGATGACCATTTCCCCAGATACCATTACTATCGTTGCCATGCTAGTTTATCGCTTCTATCGTTTATGTCTCGTTGCCTACCACTTGTTAAATATCAGCCTCTCAACAATGCCATGAATACCTTCAACATGTTCGACCTAGCAAACCACTGATTGGCTATGTTACTGCTTGCTTAACCCTGTTGATAGCGTTGCTAGCTGCAGGTGTAGATGCTTCCATGTGATAACATGGGTTCCTTGTTTTATCACCATATATAAATGCTATTTAATTTAATGCACCTATATACTTGGTAAAAGGTGGAAGGCTCAGCCTTTTCTAGCCTGGTGTTTTGTTCCACCTTTGCCCCCTTAGTTTCGGCTACTGGTGTTATGTTCCATAAATGAGCGCTCCTAACACGATTGGGATTGTTATGGGGACCCCCTTGATAATTCGTTTTAGAGTAAAGTTGGTCTGGCAAGGCCCAACTTTGGTACTACATTTGCCTAATAACTAAAGAACTGCATAGGGAGTAATTAACCTGAGGATAATTTAGTCAACCCCCGGGCCAGGGCTCCTCATGAGTGTTGGTCCCACCTGAGCGATGTCCGGCGCCCCTTTGGTCACCCGGAGGTTTAGCGATCCCGACGTCTAGCTCATCCATCGTGTCCTGAGAACGAGATACGCGGCTCCTATCGGGATCGTCGACACGTCGGGCGGCCTTGCTGGATTAGTTTGACCTTTGATGGAATATCTTGTGCATCGGGATTCCGGTGATGCTTTGGGTAATCTCAGAGTTGAGGTTTTCCACTAGGGAATCGGACGAGATCGCGAGCTTCGTGATTGAGGATTTCTATGCGGCTTGTGGTAATTTGTGATGGACTAGTTGGAGCACCCCTGCAGGGTTAAATCTTTTCGGAAAGCCGTGCCCGCGGTTATGTGGCAACGTGGAAGTTTTGTTTAACACTGGTTCTAGATAACTTGAAGTTAACTTAATTAAAATATGCCAACTGTGTGTGTAACCGTGACTGTCTCTTTCGTGAGTTCCTTCTCCGATCGAGGACACGGTGGGGTTATGTCTGACGTAGGTAGGTGTTCAGGATCATTCATTTCATCATCAGTAGTTCACGTTCGTTATGCGTAGATCATCCCCCTCTTATTTCTTGTACTCGTAAGTTAGCCACCAAATATATGCTTAGCCGCTGCTGCAACCTCACCACTTAACCATGCCTCACCCATTAAGCTTTGCTAGTCTTGATACCTTTGGAAATGAGATTGCTGAGTCCCCTGTGGCTCACAGATTACTACAACACCAGTTGCAGGTACAGGTAAAGGTTATTTGACGCGAGCGCGTTGATTGATAATTTGGAGTTGCTTCTTCTTCTTCTTCTTCTTCTTCTTCTTCTTCTTCTTCATCGATCTAGGATGGGTTCCAGGCCGGCAGCCTAGGATAGCAAGGATGGACGTCGTTCTTCTTTTCTCGTTTGTTTTCGTCCGTAGTCGGACCCTGGTCTTACTCTTGATGATTATGTAATGTACTGATGTGACTCTGATGTAGCTTGTGGCGAATGTAAGACAATTCTCTCTCTCTCTCTCTCTATATATATATATATATATATCTTATTCTCAGTACATGTACTTGTAACGATATCCATTCTCGCGACACGACGAGATGCGCTTCTATCCCTGACGAGGCCTTCGTGCCACATTGAGGATAGGGTCGCATCTTGGGCGTGACACAATCCCTTCAAGATTGTTTCCAAAGTGAGATCTGAAGGCGGAAAGTGCAACGAAGTAAAAAGTGTAAGGCTGAAAATATGGTGTGGAGTAGACCCGGGGGCCATAGTGTTCACTAGAGGCTTCTCTCAAAATAGCAAGTGGGTGAACAAATTACTGTCGAGCAATTGATAGAACCGCGCAAAGTCTTGACGATATCTAAGGCAATGGTCATACATATAGGCATCACATCCGAGACAAGTAGACCGATACTTTCTGCATCTACTACTATTACTCCACACATCAACCGCTATCCAGCATGCATCTAGTGTATGAGTTCATGACGAACAGAGTAATGCCTTAAGCAAGATGACATGATGTAGAGGGATAATCTGAAACCAATCATGAAAACGCCATCTTTTTACCCTTGATGGCAACAACACGATGCGTGCCTCGCTACCCCTTCTGTCACTGGGTGAGGTCACCGCACGGTATGAACCCAAAACCAAGCACTTCTCCCATTGCAAGAATCATCGATCTAGTTGTCCAGACAAAACCCACAACTCGAAAAGAATTACAAGGATATGAAATCATGCATAAGAGAGATCAGAAGAAACTCAAATAAGATTCATAGATAATCTAATCATAAATCCACAATTCATCGGATCTCGACAAACACACCGCAAAAGAAGATTACATCGGATAGATCTCCATGAAGATCATGGAGAACTTTGTATTAAAGATCCAAGAGAGAGAAGAAGCCATCTAGTTACTAGATATGGACCCGTAGGTCTATGTGAACTACTCACGCATCATCGGAGAGGTCATGGTGTTGATGAAGAAGCCCTCCGTGTCCGAATCCCCCCTCCGGCAGGGCACCAGAACGTGCCCCAGATGGGACCTTGCAGAGACAGAAGCTTGCGGCGGCGGGAAAGTACTTTCGATGATCTCCTGAATTTTTTGGGATTTTTAGGGAATATATAGGCGCAACCCCTAGGGAAGAGGGCGCCCAGGGGGGCCACAAGCCTGTGGGCCGCGGCCTCCCCCCTGGCCGCAGGGTGGGGGCTTGTGGGGCCCCTGAGGCCCCCCTGCCTTGGCTCTCAAGCTTCCCGATCTTCTTCCGTTACGGAAAAAATCTTTTCCGGGATTTTCTTCCGTTTGGACTCTATTTCAAAATCTCCTCTGAAAGGGGTCAAAAACATGGAAAAAACAGGAACTGGCACTTGGCACTGAGTTAATAAGTTAGTCCGAAAAAATATATAAAAGGCATGCAAAACATCCAAAGTTTGACAAGATAATAGCATGAAACCATAAAAAATTATAGATACGTTGGAGACGTATCAAGCATCCCCAAGCTTAACTCTTGCTCGTCCTCGAGTAGGGAAGTGATAAAGAATGAATTTTTGATGTGGAATGCTACCTAGAATAGTTGTCCTTTGCAACTTCTTTCACGTTACATGAATGTTCAAATCTGTAAGATTCAAAACAATAGTTTGCTATTGACATGAAAACAATAATACTCCAAGCAAACTAGCAAGGTAATCATGAACTTTCAAAATAACAAGGCCAATGAAAGTTATCCCTACAAAATCATATAGTCTGGCTATGCCCCATCATCCTCACACAACTAATGTAAATCATGCACAACCCCGGAATTGGCCAAGTAATTGTTTTCGCACTCTTACTTTCTCAAACTTTTTATAACTATCACACAATACATGAGCGCGAGCCATGGATATAGCACTATAGGTGGAATAGAGTGTGGTGGTGGTTGTGAGACAAAAAGGAGGAGATGGTCACATTGACTCGGCGTATCAAAGGGCTATGGAGATGCCCATTAATAGATATCAATGTGAATGAGTAGGGATTGCCATACAAAGGATGCACTAGAGCTAGAAGTATGTGAAAGCTCAAAAGGAAAACTAGTGGGTGTGCATCCAACTAGCTTGCTCACGAAGACCTAGGCCAATTTTTAGGAAGCCCATCATTGGAATATATAAGCCAAGATGTATAATGAAGATTCCCACTAGCATATGGTAGTGACAAAGCAAGAAGCTCTCAATCATGAAGAACATGGTGCTATTATGAAGCACAAGTGTGGAAAAAGATAGTAGCATTGTCCCTTCTCTCTTTTTCTCTTTTTTTTCATTTGTGCTCTTAGGCCTTTCTTTTTTCTCTTTTATTTTTTTTTCTTTTTGTTTTTGGGCTCTTTGGCCTCTTTTTTTATTTCCTCACATGGGACAATGCTCTAATAATGATGATCATCACACTTTTATTTATTCACAACTCAAAACTCACAATGATGACTCCATAGGAAATGCCTCCGGCAGTGTACCGGGATGTGCAATCATCTAGCATGGCGTATGACGTTGAAACATCTCGCTAGCTATCTTACGATCATGCAATGGCAATATGAGAGTCACGACACAAGTCATGAGACGGAACGGTGGGATCTTGCGGAGACAGAAGCTTGTGGCGGCGGGAAAGTACTTTCGATGATCTCCTGATTTTTTTGGGATTTTTAGGGAATATATAGGCGCAACCCCTAGGGCAAAGGGCGCCCAGGGGGCCCACAAGCCTGTGGGCCGCGGCCTCCCCTGGCCGCGAGGTGGGGGCTTGTGGGGCCCCTGAGGCCCCCTGCCTTGGCTCTCAAGCTTCCTGATCTTCTTCCGTTACGGAAAAAATCTTTTCGGGGATTTATTTCCGTTTGGACTCTGTTTCAAAATCTCCTCTGAAAGGGGTCAAAAACATGGAAAAAACAGGAAATGGCACTTGGCACTGAGTTAATAAGTTAGTCCCAAAAAATATATAAAAGGCATGCAAAACATCCAAAGTTTGACAAGATAATAGCATGAAACCATCAAAAAATTTATATACGTTCGAGACATATCAATTACCGAGTGGGCCCAGAGATACTTCTCCGTCACTTTTGGAGATACCTGCAGTGCACCTTTATAATCACCCAGTTACGTTGTGATGTTTGATACACCCAAAGCACTCCTACGGTATACGGGAGTTGCACAATCTCATGGTCTAAGGAAATGATACTTGACATTAGAAAAGCTTTAGTAGACGAACAACACGATCTAGTGCTATGCTTAGGATCGGGTCTTGTCCATCACATCATTCTCCTAATAATGTGATCCCGTTATCAATGACATCCAATGTCCATGATCGGGAAACCATGACTATCTATCGATCAGCGAGCTAGCCAACTAGAGGCTCATTAGGGACACATTGTGGTCTATGTATCCACACATGTATTACGATTTATGTATAATACAATTATAGCATGAATAATAGACAATTGTCATGAACTATGAAATATAATAGTAACCACTTTATTATTGCCTCTAGGGCATATTTCCAATAGTCTCCCACTTGCACTAGAGTCAATAATCTAGTTACATTGTGATGAATCGAACACCCATAGAGTTCTGGTGCTGATTATGTTTCGCTCGTGGAAGAGGTTTAGTCAACGGATCTGCGAGATTCAGATCCGTATGTACTTTACAAATATCTATATCTCCATCCTGGATGTATCCACAAATGGAGTTGAAGCGGCGCTTGATGTGCTTGGTCTTCTTATGAAACCTAGGCTCCTTGGCAATGGCAATAGCACGAGTGTTATCACGAAGGAGAGTCATCGGGCCTGACACACTGGGAATCACTCCTAGGTCGGTGATGAACTCCTTCATCGAGACTCCTTCATGTGCTGCTTCTGAAGCAGGTATGTACTCCGCTTCACATGTAGATGCTGCCACGACGCTTTGCATGCAACTGCACCAGCTGACTGCCCCACCGTTCAATATATACACGTATCCGGTTTGTGCCTTGGAGTCATCCGGATCTATGTCGAAGCTAGCATTGACGTAACCCTTTAGGACGATCTCTTCGGCCCCTCCATAAATGAGAAACATATCTTTAGTCCTTTTCAGGTACTTTAGGATATTCTTGACCGTTGTCGAGTGATCCACTCTTGGATCACTTTGGTACCTCCCTATCAAACTTATGGCAAGGTTCACATCAGGTCTGGGACACAGCATGGCATACATAATAGAGCCTATGGATGAAGCATAGGGGACGGTACTCATCTTTTCTCTATCTTCAGCCGTGGTCGGGCGTTGAGTCATACTCAACCTCACACCTTGTAATACAGGCAAGAACCCCTTCTTAGCCTTATCCATATTGAACTTCTTCAATATCTTGTCAAGGTATGTGCTCTATGAAAGACCTATGAGGCGTCTCGATGTATCTCTATAGATCTTGATACCTAATATGTAAGCAGCTTCTCCAAGGTCCTTCATTGAAACACTCTTATTCAAATAGGCCTTTATGCTTCCCAAAAGTTATATATCATTTCCCATCAGCAATATGTCATCCACATATAATATGAGAAATGCTACAGAGCTCCCACTCACTTTCTTGTAAATACAGGCTTCTCCATAAGTCTGTACAAACCCAAACGCTTTGATCACCTCATCAAAGCGAATGTTACAACTCCGAGATGATTGCACCAGCCCATAGATGGAGCGCTGGAGCTTGCATACTTTGTTAGCATTATTAGGATCGACAAAACCTTCCGGCTATATCATATACAATTCTTCTTTAAGAAAGCCGTTCACGAATGCCATTTTGACGTCCATTTTCCAGAGCTCATAATCATAAAATGCGACAACTGCTAACATGATTCAGACCAACTTCAACATTGCTATGGGTGAGAATGTCTCATCGTAGTCAATCCCTTGAACTTGTCGATAACCTTTAGCGACAAGTTGAGACTTATAGATGGTCACATTACCATCCGCGCCAGTCTTCTTCTTAAAGATCCATTTATTTTCTATGGCTCGCAGATCATCGAGCAAGTCCACCAAAGTCCATACTTTGTTCTCATACATGGATCCTATCTCGGATTTCATGGCTTCAAGCCATTTGTTGGAATCCGAGCCCGCCATCGCTTCTTCATAGTTCGAAGGTTCACTGCTGTCCAACAACATGATTTCCATGACAGGATTTCCATACCACTCTGGTGCGGAACGTGTCCTTGTGGACCTTCGAGGTTCAGTAGGAACTTGATCCGAAGATTCATGATCATGATCATTAACTTCTTCTCTAGCCGGTGCATGCACCTCGGAAACATTTTCTTGTGCTGCACTACTCTCAGGTTCGAGAGGAGGTACAATGACCTCATCAAGTTCTACTTTCCTCCCATTACTTCTTTCGAGAGAAACTCTTTCTCCAGAAAGGATCCGTTCTTGGCAACAAAGATTTTTCCTTCGGATCTAAGATAGAAGGTATACCCAATAGTTTCCTTAGGGTATCCTATGAAGACGCATTTTTCCTCTTTGGGTTCGAGCTTCTCTGGTTGAAGTTTCTTCACATACGCATCACAACCCCAAACTTTCAGAAACGACAGCTTAGGTTTCTTTCCAAACCATAATTCATACGGTGTCGTCTCAACGGATTTTGACAGCGCCCTGTTTAAAGTGAATGCAACAGTTTCCAATGTGTATCCCCAAAATGAAAGAGGTAAATAAGTAAGAGACATCATAGATCGCACCATATCCAATGAAGTGCGATTACGATGTTCAGACACACCCTTACGCTGCGGTGTGCCAGGCAGCGTGAGTTGTTAAACAATTCCACATTACCTTAAGTGCGTGCCAAACTCGTGACTCAAATATTCTCCTCCACGATCAGATCGCAATAACTTTATTTTCTTGTCATGTTGATTCTCTACCTCACTCTGAAATTCCTTGAACCTTTCAAATGTTTCAGACTTGTGCTTCATTAAGTAGACATACCCATATCTACTTAAATCATCAGTGTGGGTGAGAACATAACGCTAGCCACCGCGAGCCTCAATGCTCATTGCACCACATACATTAGTATGTATTATTTCCAACAAGTTGGTTGCTCGCTCCGTTGTTCCGGAGAACCGAGTCGTGGTCATCTTGCCCATGAGGCACGGTTTGCATGTGTCAAATGATTCAAAATCAAGTGACTCCAAAGTCCATCTTTATGGAGTTTCTTCATGCGCTTGACACCGATATGACCAAGGCGGCACTGCCACAAGTATGTGGGACTATCATTATCAGCCTTACATCTTTTGGTACTCACACTATAATACGTGTAACATCACGTTCGAGATTCATTAAGAATAAATCATTGACCAGCGGGGCATGACCATAAAACATACAAGTCATATAAATAGAACAACCATTATTCTTAGATTTAAATGAGTAGCCACCTTGCATCAAGCGAGATCCCGATACAATGTTCATGCTCAAATCTGGTACTAAATAACAATTATTAAGGTTTAAAACTAATTCCGAAGGTAGATGTAGAGGTAGCGTGCCGACGGCGATCACATTGACCTTGGAACCATTCCCGGCGCGCATCGTCACCTCGTCCTTAGCCAGCCTCCGCTTATTCCGTAGTTCCTGTTTTGAGTTGCAAATGTGAGCAACAACACCGATATCAAATACCTAGGAGCTACTACGAGCGCTGGTAAGGTACACATCAATAACATGTATATAATATACACCTTTGACGTTGCCGACCTTCTTATCTGCTAAGTACTTGGGGCAATTCCGCTTCCAGTGACCGGTTCCCTTGCAGTAATAGCACTCAGTCTCAGGCTTGGGTCCTTTCTTTGGCTTCTTCCCGCAACTGGTTTACCGGGCACGGCAAATGCTTTGCCGTCCTTCTTGAAGTTCTTATTACCCCTGCCTTTCTTGAAACTGGTGGTCTTATTCACCATCAACACTTGATGTTCTTTCTTGATTTCTACCTCCCCTGATTTCAGCATTGAATACAAATCGGGAATGGTCTTCTCCATCCCTTGCATGTTGTAGTTCATCACAAATCCCTTATAGCTAGGTGGAAGCAACTGGAGGATTTTGTCAATGATCGCGTCATTCGGAAGTTCAACTCCCAGCTGAGACAAGCGGTTGTGCAACCTAGACATTCTGAGTATGTACTCACTGACAGACCCATTCTCCTCCATCTTACAACTGAAGAACTTGTCGGAGACTTCATATCTCTCGACCCGGGAATGAGCTTGAAAAACTAGTTTGGGCTCCTAGAACATATCATATGCTCCATGTTGCTCAAAACGCCTTTGGAGCCCCGGTTCTAAACTGTAAAGCATGCCACGCTGAACTAGAGAGTAGTCATCACTCCGCGACTGCCAGGCGTTCCGAATGTCTTGGGTTGCCATGAGAACGGGAGGGTCACCTAGCAGCGCATCAAGGACATATGCCTTCTTGGAAGCCATGAGGATGAGCTTTAAATTACGAGGCCAGTCCGCATAGTTGCTCCCATTGTCTTTCAGCTTGGTTTTCTCTAGGAACGCGTTGAAGTTGAATAGGACATTTGTGTTGGCCATTGGATCTACAATATTTGTAAAGAAAATTTTAGACTAAGTTCATGATAATTAGGTTCATCTAATCAAATTAGTTAATGAACTCCCACTTAGATAGACATCCCTCTAGTCATCTAAGTGATACATGATCCACGTCGACTAGCCCGTGTCCGATCATCACGTGAGACGGACTAGTCATCAATGGTGAGCATCTCCATGCTGATCGTATCATCCGTACGACTCATGTTCGATCTTTCAGTCTCTCGTATTCCGAGGCCATGTCTGTACATGCTAAGCTTGTCGAGTCAACCTAAGTGTTTCTGTGTGTGTAAATCTGGCCTACACCTGTTGTATTCGAACGTTAGAATCTATCATACCCAATCATCACGTGGTGCTTCGAGACAAGAATCCTTCGCAATGGTGCACACTTAGGGGAATACTTATCTCGAAATTTTAATGAGGGATCATCTTATCTTTGCTACCGTCGTTCTAAGCAACAAGATGAAAAACATGATAAACATGACATGCAATCATATAGTGACATGATATGGCCAATATCATCTTGCTCCTTTGATCTCCATCTTCGGGGCACGACATGATCATCATTGTCACCGGCATGACACCATGATCTCCATCATTGTGTCTTTGCGAAGTCATCTCGCCCACTATTACTTCTACTACTATAGCTAACGGTTAGCAATAAAGTAAAGTAATCACATGGCGTTGCATGTCATACAATAAATTAAGACAACTCCTATGGCTCCTGCCGGTTGTCATACTCATCGACATGAAAGTCATGAATCCTATTACAAGAACATGATCAATCTCATACATCACATATGTAACATCACATCCTTTTGGCCATATCACATCACATAGCATACACTGCAAAAAAAAGTTAGACGTCCTCTAATTGTTGTTGCAAGTTTAACGTGGCTGATTTGGGTTTCTAGCAAGAATGCTTCTTACCTAGGTGACAGGCACAACATTGATATGTCAATGCTATTTACCCTTCATAAGGACCCTCTTCATCGAATTCGATCTGACTAAAGTGGGAGAGACAGACACCGGGTAGCCACCTTATGCAACAAGTGCATGTCGGTCGGTGGAACCAGTCTCACGTAAGAGTACGTGTAAAGTCGGCCCGAGCCGCTTCATCCCATGATGCCGCCGAATCAATATAAGACTAGTAATAGCAAGCAATTGACAAAATCATTGCCCACAACTTTTGTGTTCTACTCGTGCATAGAATCTATGCATAGAACGTGGCTCAGATGCCACTGTTCGGTAACATAGTAGTAATTCAAAATGTTCCTAAGTCGCACAAGTATCTATCTAGGAGAAAGCAACAATGAGCAAGGGGGTAGAGCATCTTCATACCTTTGAAGATCGCTAAGCGGAAGCATTACTAGAACGCGGTTGATGGAGTCGTACTCGCAGCGATTCAGATCGCGAAAGATTCTTTTCTAAGCACCGAACAATGGAGCCTCCGCGTTCAACACACGTGCAGCCCGGTGAC
Organism: Hordeum vulgare subsp. vulgare; assembly: GCF_904849725.1. Taxonomy (NCBI): domain Eukaryota; kingdom Viridiplantae; phylum Streptophyta; class Magnoliopsida; order Poales; family Poaceae; genus Hordeum; species Hordeum vulgare. The sequence continues at coordinate 414,405,425 of NC_058520.1, read as the reverse complement.
GTCTCCTACGCCTTGATCCTGCAGGGAGAGAGGAGAGGTTGAGGGAGAGCTCCGGGAGCATGACGGCATGGTGATGGTGGAGCTATGTAGTTCTCCGGCAAGGCTTCGGCAAGAACCGCGGAGGAGGAGAAGAGGGAGAGGTAGGGCTGCGCCTTGGAGAGGTGGAATTGTGTGTACAGCCCTCCAAAATCCCTCTCTCCATATAGGAGGGAGGGAGAGAGGGGGCCGGCCACCCCTAGGGAAACCCTAGGAGGTGCGGCGGCCAAGGAGGAGGAGGGGCGGCGCCGTAGGGTGGGCTTGGCGCCCAAGGTAGCCCCACGCCTAGGGTTTCCCGCTAGCCCTCTTTTGTGCCTTGGGGTGAGGTGGGTGGCGCACCATCCCACCTAGGGGTTGGTTCCCATCCACTTTCAGTCCATGCAGCGCTTTGGGGCCGGTGGTGGTCCCGGTACATTACCGGTGATTCTCGAAACAATTCTGGCGATCAAATCTCCACTTCCTACATATGAATCTTTACCTCTGGACCATTCCGGAACTCCTCGTGACGTCTGGGATCTCATTCGGGACTCTGAACAACCTTCAGTAACCACATATTATTCCCATTACAATTACAACCCTAGCGTCATCGAACCTTAAGTGTGTAGACCCTACGGGTTCGGGAACCATGCAGACATGACCGAGACACCTCTCCGGTTAATAACCAAGAGCGGGATATGATATCCATGTTGGTTCCCACATGTTCCACGATGATCTCATCGAATGAACCACGATGTTGGGGATTTAAATCAATCCCATATACAATTCCCTTTGTCTACCGGTATGATACTTGCCCGAGATTCGATCATCGGTATCCCTATACCTTGTTCAATCTCGCTACCGGCAAGTCTCTTTACTTGTTCCGTAATACATCATCTCGTGGCTAACTCCTTAATCACATTGAGCTCAGTATGATGATGCATTACCGAGTGGGCCCAGAGATACCTCTCTGTCACACCCTGTTTTTCACCACAGGTATTTTATGTTGCAAAAATCAGAGCTTGTTAAAACTTTTTCAAATAATGTTGTGAGTGCAATGTGAACCCTTGTATGAGTGAATCCTTGCTTGTTTGATGACTCAAACCCATGAAAACTTATTATTTTACTCTCTTCAAAACCCCTTTTTCCTTTATATCAAGATCACCTTCACCATGTTGGGATACACTACTAGCTCATAAAGCCAAGTGGCACTTCCAACCAAAGTTGGTGATCTGATCCAAATATTATTTTCAGTCATTAAAAACATTAATTGGTGATTTAAAATATTATTTTCCTATTTTATATCTATGTCTGTTTCTAAGGCCAGTAATGATATTCCCACAAGGAAAATTGCTTTCCTGCCTTAGAAAATTCTGAGTAAATTCATGGAAGCTCAGAAGGACATATATTTTCCATATATAAGATTTTCAACCCTATTTTGTATTAATATTATTTGAGTAAAACCCTGAAAACCATTTCTGTCTGTTTTAGCTTTTTGAGATGTTTCCAAAGGAAATTATCTCAGTAAATTCCCATAAAATTACAGGAGCCCTCCCAAGCCATATTAGGTGCTCACCTAAAATCTCACCTTGATCCAAGGTGGGGAAGTGCACATAATGAGCCCAAAACCCTCTCTGTCGAGAGAAGAGTTGGAACAACTCTACATTGCAAAGTTTCTCCAATGGAGCTGAAACTTTGCAGAGGTGTTTGACACCCCAAATGAGGACTCCACACCAAAGATGGGATTTGTGAGACTCTGTTTGGCCACACTTCCTTTGTAAAGGACAGTACTGGTCATTTTGAGGCATTTTCAAGTTTACAAAGCCAAACTGGTTCAATGGAGCTCAAATTTGGTGAAACCCCATGTTTTTACCCCAAGACCAAACCTGTTAAGTTTCATTTCCAGTGGTGGAGTGGAAGCACCCCAAGTCACTGTCGAACACCTACTGACAGGAAGGTAAAAACCCTCCTAGCCACTGTTTTACCCAATGGCAAGGCCCCAAACTTGGTGGGTTAGAGCCCCAGAGCACCCTGAGCACCCAGTCAATCAGCCCCTCCCCAACTCCAAGCACAAGTGACAAGAACTCCAATTTGAGCCGCAAGGCAGTACTGGCAACACTAGTGTTCCTTGCTCCCTTGACCAGCTCGGGCTCCCACTAAACCACAAAGGCTAGGCACACTCCCAGCAACACTCAGGACATGGAGGACACGTCCCAAGTGCCCCAGAGCGCGCCAGCATGCCGTGGCATGCCAAAACTGCGCTCTGGGCGCGCTGCAGAGAGCCTCCCGCAAGGGGACGACGCCCCGGCCGGTCCCAACCTCCCCATTTATGTCCAAACGCTCCCTCGACAACCATTCAGTGCAAAGCTACCCCTAGGGACCCTCTCCCCTCGTGCAAGAGCTCAGGCGACGCGTGCCCGTGCGCGCCCGATGCGGCCGAGCATGCACGGTCGCTGCGGTTCGACCCCACTCGCTTTCCCTCTATGGCCGATGCACCAGGAGGTCCTAAACCATGTCCCAAACCCGTGGTTTCGCGGCAGCACCTCACTGTGCTCGCACGCGCGCCACGGTGAGTCACCGGCGCGCCCGAGTCGGGTCACCGTCGCTGGCCTATAAATAGGTCCCCCCGGCACCCCGGCACCCTCCAAGCAGCTTCAGCTCGACCAGTAGACACCCCCTAGCCACCCAGTCGAGCTCGCAGAGCCCCGGTGCTCGAGATCGACCGAGGCCCCCCTGCCTCGGAGCTCCGGTCGATCTCCGACTACACGTCGGCTCCTGCGCTGCCCGACCTCCCATTACACTTCCCTTGACACCAGGAACATTTCCCCCAACTTTCCCGAGCGAATCCGTGCCCCTAGCCACTAGTTCAACACCAACCCGAAACCCTTCCGCCACGGTCACCTCGTCGCCGGCGACCCAGACCACCTCCGGTGACATCCCGACCACGAGCAGGTAGGCGGAGGCACGAGGGAACCAGACGCTTATTCTTCATGGGACGATACTGAGACTCGTCCACCCAGCCCTGTTCCTCCTCGCGTGCTAAACACCAGAGAGCTTCTCCTCAGTCTTCATCAGAAGGTGGATCACAACCACAAATGGGTCAAACGCCAGTTTGGTGCCATTGTGAAAACCCTCACTGAGACACAGAACTCTGTGAAACTTAATCATCACTATCAAATGTGTAGTATTTGATTATGTAGTGTTTGACATTTATCAAAAACAGAAACTATTTTGGTATAATAAAATGATATTAAAAAGCACTTGTTTGCTTCTGCTTGCTTTTAAATAAATATGCTTAGCTAATAAAAACTATAGGGAACATTTTCCAAATAATAAACTGAATTTATTCAAACTTTGCAACATTTTTAAAAGCACTTTGTGATCTGTTTTAGTGAGAGCTATTATTTATTTATTCCTTTCTCGACGGTACAGTTATCGAATGACGGAGGATCCGGAGCGGAAGACCTTGAAGACCCCAGATACCTAGCTGACCAAGGCAAGCAGCCCTTTTGCCATGACTTAAGCATATGAAATGATGCACGCTAGTATAGCAAGTACTTTCCGTTGCATAAGATCACGATGCCGGTTCATCATTGTGGTGATGGTACCGAAGGCTTCTTCGAAGCACTTGCATGGTAATAATGTTATTCACATGGCTCCTCGGAGCACAAACATGATGACCCGACCCTACTATCTATGAGGATCATGCTACTGTCATGTTGATTAGTAAAGTTATAAGATCATTGCACTGAGCTTGACCCTACCCCTTGAGGGTCATGTTATTACCATGTTGACAAGTAAAGATAGAAGCATATTATCACAAGCATGATGATGAGTTAAATAAAGAGTTTATGAAAACCCCGTCGGGTGCCACTAATGCCCGAGGGTGATGATGAGTTGGTGATCACTTTTGGTGAAGTGATGCACCGGTGTTTTGTGTGAGTATGGTTTCGGAAATGGGATTAGATTTATGATGTGTCGACCGTCCCAACCTTACCAGTACGACCACGATACCCCTTTATGGGACGAGGCTTTGTCGATTACTCTGGTCGGTACTAGCAAAGAGCCACATTACTGGTGGTGGGAGTGATCGGTGTCACTCTCGTGACGGGGTCGTGCCAGGTAGGACGACTATGCCATTATTATGAGTTCTAGGCACACCGTTGGTCCCTGCATGGTTGTTATAGTCCAGAGTCGGTGCTCGTAAGACGTACAACATGTGGGCTGGGTACCAATCGAGTGGACCTCTTTGTCTAGTATCGTCGGGGGAAAGATGATGATCGGGTACTTACCTCGGGTATATGTGATATACCGCGAGTCGTGGATGACACGGAAGTTTCCCGTTTCTCGTGGGTCCAGCGTACTACCTCTGCAGAGTGTAAACTATTCGAATAGCCGTGTCCACGGTCAAGGACAGTTGGGTGGTGCTGCTTAAACTACGTCCAACGTTTCCGCATAAACCAAAAGTGTGTGTGTGTGTGGTGTAAAAAATGTGTTGTTATGATAATCACAATAATATGCCCAAGTTCGGTGACTTGGCATATAGGGTAAACCCGGATGGTTTAGCCCCCATTAATACATTGAGGTTATGACTGTAAGTGCATCTAGTGCTCCTTAGTGATTTTGGTGGTTTGAAGACTTATAGGTTAAGTATCTAATGTGTTTATAAGTGTACAGATGATCTATAAGTCATTGAGGAGTTTGAGATATTTGAAGAATATCGACCCCTAAAAATATATGTCTTCAGTTGAAGAAATTGGTCTGAAGCTGAAGAAATGAATCACGAGGAATCTGCGATGAAATTGATATTCCTCATGAAGATATTGATATTGAGAAGATCGGTGGTTCCTGAAGAAAATCATTTTGAAGAAATTGAAGCGTGAAGATTTACATTTTCTGTTTTACTTTCTTCGCATTTGATGAATAGGAACACCGTACTGTTAAAGGGGGTCAAAGTAACGCTATGGAATGAATTTCCTCATGATGCTCAACCCAAGCCAAATCCTACCAAAAGCCTCAAGTGAGGAATATGAGTGACATGATGACTCTCACAGTTGAGGGTCCCGACCGTTTCGATAGCCACGCCAAGTCACTGGTCTTATCCACTCCAACGGTCATATTATTTAAGGGCATTAGTGTCAAATCATGTCGGGATGATCCCAGGCTATAAATAGCCGCCCCCACAACCACTAGCTGGTTGGCTGCTCTGTTAGAAACTGACACTTTTCATAAGAGCAACCCAAATTCCACAGAGCCTACGAGAGTAAATCATCAGTGAGGAAATACACCACCCACCGAAACCACAAACCAAACCTAGTGATTGAGCATCACTGAAGAAGTTGTTCCTGTGTGGGACTGAAGCCTTTTACCTTTGAGGACTGTGCATCCTCCAGACGGTTAGGCGTCATGGTCTAGAGCAATCCAGCAGTCAATTGTGGATCGCCGGGTGACCGAGTTTGTGAGGGTTTGGAAGTCTGCCTTGAAGACTTACCACGAGTGTTGGGCGAGGACTGTGTGTCCTTAGCTCAAGGAGAATACGGTAGGGACTGTGTGTCCCGGGACTGGGTGTCCTTTGGTTTCAATACCAAGCCGCTCCAAACCAGATGTACAACTGTCACAGCAGTTGGAACTGGGTCATCAACAACAGTCTTCACCAAGAATCGGGTTCTAATTCCTCAACTCTTTACATTCTCTGTATTATGTGTTGATGACATTCACTGTGACTGTTTGAAGAATTTGCTGAAGACTTTCTCTGAATTTCCTCAACCCCAAATTCTTCACTTGAGTTAATCATCATCTGTATTCTGCGTGCCTGCTTACTGTGCAATCTGTTTTCTCAATCTTCACTCTGTAATACTGCTGTTGTGAACATTTGCACGACTGATCCTTAACTGTTTCCGCTGTAAGTTAGTCATCAGTGAGGAATTTCCTCAAAAGGAATTTCCTCAGTGATGAAATTCTAAAAATGTCCTATTCACCCCCTCTAGTCGATATAACGCACTTTCAATGACAAGTCCGATGACTTGGCATATAGGGTGAACCCGGTGTGTTCAACCCTTAGCAGATATGTTGATATCTGTAACCCGTTCTTAAAGAGTAATTCTTTAACTTGTTGCATATACCTGATCATTCCACCAAATTGCATTCCACTAAAGATGCATGTTACTGTTATTTTTCGCTATAAATGTTCATATCATGGGCTGTTTGCGAGTACATTCAAAGTACTCATTGGCTTGCCACTGGTTATATTATTGACCAGACATGGAAGGACCGGTGTCTGGCGATGAGTACGCCGTCGGAGACGACCCTGCGATCTAGGACGCTTCCAAGTCAGAATGCCTGTCGGTGTAGGCTTGATGGCATGGGCACCGCTTAGCCCTTACGAGTTTCCACTACTCGATGTATCTGTTTAATTTGGCCTTAGGCCTCACTCTTGAACCCGACCTTCTGGTCGTTTGATGTAATAATTTCGGTACTTGGATGTAAGACTCTATTATTCAGTATCTGTGTTCAGTGAACATTGATCCTTGGGGTCATTGGGCACGGCGAACTCGACTTGCTAGTCGGGGTCCCCACAGAACTGGTATCAGAGCCATCCTGACTATAGGGAGCCTTAGATAGCATGGACGTTAACCGAGAACGTTAGAACGCCAGCCTTGCACAAGACTTTTGCACATACAACCTTCTGACTTCTCTCCTATGCCTTGTAGATGGCCGCCGTACCTGAGACGCTTCTGGAGACCGGCTTTCCACTCCTTCTGGTGGATTGTCTCGAGAAGTGCCACGTACATCGCACGCCCATCTTCCTCTACCACAAGCACTGGGTCAACGCCGACACTAAGGAATATCACGTGGACGTGATAGTGAAGGCTAATGACTCCCGGTCTAGTTGGTTCTTCGAAGGACCACAGATGGGAGAGCTGACGTTGGCAGTGGAGACGGTTGCACGAGAGGCGCTCGTGCAACTCCGCAGCATCCTCCCTGAGAAGGCTAATGAGCCTGTCACTCGTCACCTACCTTTCATTAAGGAAGGAGTGGATGGGAGTTGGACACTCACCCCAGCCACGGAGGATGGGATGCCATTAAGGTTTCAGACCTACTTCAGTCTCTCGTCGGACACCCTGACGCACTTCCTGGTTAAGGAATCAGTCAAGCTTCACCAAGAGCTGCACCTAGTCAAGGGCCTGCTCCACACTGAGAAGATGCAGAACCGCAAGCTAAAGAAGGCAGGCGCACCTGAAGGGAGGGCAGTTGTTGCCACTAGGGGTGGTGTGTTACCCATCCAAGCAGTCCCTCTTCGGAGTCTCCGCCTGACAGCGGAAGAGTACACTGAGATCGTCGCCGCCTCGCCTAAGAGACGCCGTGATGTGCGGATTCTTTCTTCCACTCCTATAAAGGAGGAAGATGTTGATGAAGATGAGAATCCTGTTGAGTCCGCCTTTGAGACCGAGCAGTCCGCCGCATAGGATTTAGCGTAGGCAATTAGGAGTACCTCGAGCATAGAGTATCCATGTATCCGTTTCTAATTTGCGTATGTGTGCATGATGTAAGTCACATATTACCTTAGGCAGCCTGTAAGTGACTACATCACCTAGTTTTTGTGAATGCAATTTCCTGATTGTCAAAAACTTTGGTTTTGAAAACTTGGCACATGCACGTATTGGTTACCTTGTGACGTTTGATACACCCAAAGCACTCCTATGGTATCCGGGAGTTGCACAATCTCATGGTCTAAGGAAATGAAACGTGACATTAGAAAAGCTTTAGCAGACGAACAACACGATCTAGTGCTATGCTTAGGATTGGGCCTTGTCCATCACATCATTCTCTTAATGATGTGATCCCGTTATCAATGACATCCAATGTCCATGATCGGGAAACCATGACCATCTATCGATCAACGAGCTAGCCAACTAGAGGCTCACTAGGGACACATTTTGGTCTATGTATTCACACATGTATTACTGTTTTCGGATAATACAATTATAGCATGAATAACAGACAATTATCATGAACTAGGAAATATAATAATAACCACTTTATCATTGCCTCTAGGGCATATTTCCAACACTAGCCACCACTAGTTCTGTCACGAACCATAGGGCCATTTCCTATGCTCCAATTTCTTGGAAGCAAGCGTAGGCCAAAGCCAGCTTCGTCGGAGCACTTCATCCACGAAGGTCGAAGGTGTGCTCACCCTCGAGCCCTCCGGCTACCCTTTTCTATTCGAGAGGGCGCGGTCTTCTATCCCGAGCATGCTGGTATGCCCAACATCGGGAAACGGTGCCCTCTAGCGCCGGGAAGCATCACTGGGAGTCCTTCTGCTTCTGCGAGATGCGGGGAGGGGAAAGAGATGAACCCGATAGGTGGGTCCCACCTATCGGTCACTCATCCCATTCACTGGTGGCGTTGACCTACAGGTGCGCCTTCTCCATGAGTAAGCGCCTTCGTGTTAACACACTTTAGTTTCTCAGAAGCGTATTCACCACCGAAGCATTTCCCTTTTCAGATTTTTTTAAAAACAGAATTGTCCCAACTTTGACTGGTCATAACTTTTAAAATAAAACATCAAATGATTTGATTCTTTTTCCTACCTTTCTCAAATTCCACCTAGTTTATTTTCCTGTTTATTTCAAAAAAAGTTTAAACAATTTTTATGTGCTATTTTGTAACTGTGTGTTGAATCTAATTATTTTCAAAATAGGAAATGTTGGAGGGAGAATTATTTCAAGATGTTGGGTGCATACCACCCTTCTTCATACCCATGGAAAGCATCTTGAACTCACATTTGTAGGGTAACGTAGCATAAATTCAAAATTTTCCTACTCCATATTCAGATCTTCCTATGGAGAGACTAGCAACGAGAGAGGGGTGAGTGCATCTTCATACCTTTGAAGATCGCTAAGCGGAAGCGTTGCTAGAACTCGGTTGATGGAGTCGTACTCGCGGCGATTCAGATCGCGGTGTGATTCCGATCTAGTGCCGAACCACGACACCTCCGCGTTCAACACACGTGCAGCCCAGTGACGTCTCCTGCACCTTGATGCAGCAAGGAGAAGGGAGAGGTTGGGGAAGATCTCCGGCAGCACGACGGCGTGGTGTCTACGGAGAGAACGAGGTCTCCCGGCAGGGCTTCGCCAAGCACCGTGGGAGAGGAGGAAGAAGAAGAGCAGGGCTACGCCGAGAGAGAGATGGAAAACCGTATCTCCAAAGGCCAAAAGCCCCACTATATATAGGGGAAGGGAGGGGTGGCGCCCCCTTTAGGGTTTCCCCCTTAAGGGGGGCGGCAGCCCTAGATGTGAGAGGGGGGCGTCGGCCAGGGATGAGAGGGGTTGGTGCACCCCTAGGTGGGCCTTAGGCCCACCAGCGCCTAGGGTTTCGCCTCCCTCCCTCTTTGGTGTGCCTGGGCTGAGTTGGGGGGGGGGGGGGGGCGCACCAGCCCACCTAGGGGCTGGTTCCCTCCCGCACTTGGCCCATGTAGCCTTCCGGGGCTTGTGGCCCCTCTCGGTGGGCCTCCGGAACCCTTTCGGTGGTCCCGTCACTTTGCCGGTGGTGCCCGAAACATTTTCGGCGTCCAAACCCATCCATCCTATATATCAATTTTTACCTCCGGACTATTCCGGAGCTCCTCGTGACGTCCAGGATCTCATCCGGGACTCCGAACATCCTTCGGTAACCTCATATAACAATTCCCTATAACCCTAGCGTCATCGAACCTTAAGTGTGTAGACCCTACGGGTTCGGGAATCATGCAGACATGACCGAGACAATCTCCAGCCAATAACCATCAGCGGGATCTGAATACCCATGGTGGCTCCCACATGTTCCACGATGATCTCATCGGATGAACCATGATGTCAAGGATTCAATCAATCCCGTATACAATTCCCTTTGTCAGTCGGTATAAAACTTGCCCGAGATTCGATCGTCGGTATACCTATACCTTGTTCAATTTCGTTACCGGTAAGTCTCTTTACTCATTCCGTAGCACGTCATCCTGTGACTAACTCCTTAGTCACATTGAGCTCATGATGATGTTCTACTGAGTGGGCCCAGAGATACCTCTCTGTCACACGGAGTGACAAATCCCGATCTCGATTTGTACCAACCCAACAGACACTTCCAGAGGTACCTGTAGTGCACCTTTATAGTCACCCATTTATGTTGTGACGTTTGATACACCAAAGCACTCCTACGGTATCCGGGAGTTGCACAATCTCACGGTCGAAGGAAAAGACACTTGACGTTAAAAAGCTTTAGCATACGAACAACACGATCTAGTGCTATGCTTAGGATTGGGTCTTGTCCATCACATTATTCTCCCAATGATGTGATCCGTTATCAATGACATCTAATGTCCATGATCAGGAAACCATGATCATCTATTGATCAACGAGCTAGCCAACTAGAGGCTTGCTAGGGACACATTGTGATCTATTTATTCACACATGTATTACTGTTTCCTGTTAATACAATTGTAGCATGAACAATAGACGATTATCATGAACAAGGAAATATGATAATAACCATTTTATTATTGCCTCTAGGGCATATTTCCAACAGTCTCCCACTTGCACTAGAGTCAATAATCCAGTTACATTGTGATGTATCGAACACCCATAGCATTGTGGTGTTGATCATGTTTTGCTCGAGGAAGAGGTTTAGTCAACGGGTCTGCAATATTCAGATCCGTGTGCACTTTACAAATATCTATTACTCCACTCTGGACATGGTGCTGGATGGAGTTGTAGCGGCGTTTGATGTGCTTGGTCTTCCGGTGAAACCTGGGCTCCTTGGCTATGGCAATGGCCCCAGTGTTATCACAGAAGAGTGTCATCGGACCTGATGCGCTTGGGACCACTCCATGTTCGGTGATGAGCTCCTTCATCCAAATTCCTTCATGAGCTGCTTCTGAAGCAGCTATGTACTCCGCTTCACATGTAGATGCTTCCACGACTTCTTGCTTGCTGCTACACCAACTCACTGCCCCGCCATTCAAAACATACACGTATCCGGTGTGTGACTTAGAGTCATCCGGATATGTATCGAAGATATCATGGACGTAACCCTTTACGACAAGCTCTTCGTCACCTCCATAAATGAGAAACATCTCCTTAGTCCTCTTCAGGTACTTAAGGATATTCTTGACCGCTGTCCAGTGTTCCACACCGGGATCACTTTGGTACCTCCCTACCAAACTTATGGCAAGGTTTATATCAGGTCTGGTACACAACATGGCATACATTAGAGAGCCTACGGCTGAAGCGTAGGGGACAATACTCATCTTCTCTCTATCTGCTGCCGTGGTCGGTGACCGAGTCTTACTCAATCTCAGACCTTGCAAAACTGGCAAGAACCCCTTCTTTGAGTTTTCCATATTGAACTTCTTCAATATCTTGTCAAGGTATGTACTTTGCGAAAGACCTATGAGGCGTCTCGATCTATCTCTATAGATCTTGATGCCTAATATGTATGCAGCTTCTCCAAGGTCCTTCACTGAAAAACTCTTGTTCAAATAGGCCTTTATGCTCTCCAACAACTCTATATTATTCCCCATAAATAATATGTCATCCACATATAGTATGAGAAAAACTACAGAGCTCCCACTCACTTTCTTGTGAAGACAGGCTTCTCCATAAACCTATATGAACCCAAACGCTCTAATCACCTCATTAAAGCGAATCTTCCAACTCCGAGATGCTTGCACCAGCCCATAGATGGAGCGCTGGAGCTTGCATACCTTGTTAGCACTCTTAGGATCGACAAAACCTTCTAGTTGCATCATATACAACTCTTCCTTAAGATACCCGTTAAGAATGCTGTTTTGACGTCCATTTGCCAAATTTCATAATCATGAAAAGTGGCAATTACTAACATGATTCGGACTGACTTCAGCTTCGCTACGGGAGAGAAAGTCTCGTCGTAGTCAACTCCTTGAATTTGTCGAAAACCCTTTGCGACAAGTCGAGCTTTGTAAACAGTCACATTACCGTTTGCGTTAGTCTTCTTCTTGAAGATCCATTTATTTTCTATGGCTCACCGATCATCGGGCAAGTCCACCAAAGCCCATACTTTGTTCTGATACATGGATCCTATCTAGGATTTCATAGCCTCAAGCCATTTGTTGGAATCCGGGCCCGCCATTGCTTCTTCATAGTTCGAAGGTTCACCGTTGTCTAACAACATGATTTCCATCAAAGGGTTGCCAAACCACTCCGGTGCGGAGCGTACCCTTGTGGACCTTCGCGGTTCAGTAGCAACTTGATCCGAAGCTTCATGATCATCATCATTAACTTCCTCTTCAGTTGGCGTAGGTGCCACAGGAGCAATTTCCCGCGCTGCGCTACTCTCCGGTTCGAGAGGAGGTGTAATTACCTCATCAAGTTCTACTTTCCTCCCACTTACTTCTTTCGAGAGAAACTCTTTCTCTAGAAAGGATCCGTTCTTGGAAACAAAGGTTTTACCTTCAGATCTAAGATAGAAGGTATACCCAATAGTTTCCTTAGGGTACCCTATGAATATGCATTTCTCCGCTTTGGGTTCGAGCTTTTCTGGTTGAAGTTTCTTCACATAAGCATCGCAGGCCCAAACTTTTAGAAACGACATCTTAGGTTTCTTGCCAAACCATAGTTCATACGGTGTCGTCTCAACGGATTTAGACGGTGCCCTATTTAAAGTGAATGCTGCAGTTTCTAATGCGTATCCCCAAAATGATAGCGGTAAGTCGGTAAGAGACATCGTAGATCGTACCATATCTAATAAAGTGCGATTATGACGTTCAGACACTCCGTTGCGTTGCGTTGTGCCAGGCGGCATCAGTTGTGAAACAATTCCACACTTCCTTAGGTGTGTGCCAAACTCGTGACTCAAATATTCTCCTCCACGATCAGATCGTAGACACTTAATTTTTCTGTCATGTTGATTCTCAACCTCACTCTGAAATTCCTTGAACTTTTCAAACATCTTAGATTTGTGCTTCATCAAGTAGATATACCTGTACCTACTCAAATCATCGATGAGAGTGAGAACATAACGGTAGCCACCGCGAGCTTCAACGTTCATTGGACCACACACATCAATATGTATTATTTCCAGTAAGTCGGTCGCTCTCTCCATTATTCCTGAGAATGGAGTCCTAGTCATATTGCCCATGAGGCACGGTTCGCATGTGTAAAATGATTCAAAGTCAAGAGACTCTAATAATCCATCAGTATGGAGCTTCTTCATGCGCTTAACACCGATATGACCAAGGCGGCAGTGCCACAAGTATGTGGGACTATCATTGTCAACTTTACATCTTTTGGTACTCACATTATGAATATGTGTAACATCACGATCGAGATTCATCAAGAATAAACCATTCACCAGCGGAGCATGACCATGAAACATATCACTCATATAATTAGAACAACCATTATTCTCTGACTTAAATGAGTAGCCGTCTCGCATTAAGCAAGACCCTGATACAATATTCATGCTCAAAGATGGTACTAAATAACAATTATTAAGGTTTAAAACTAATCCCGACGGTAGATGTAGAGGAAGCATGCTGACGGCGATCACATTGACCTTGGAGCCATTCCCGACGCGCATCGTCACCTCGTCCTTGGCCAGTCTCACCTTATTCCGCAGTTCCCGCTTTGAGTTGCAAATGTGAGCAACAAAACCGGTATCAAATACCCAAGATCTACTATGAGCGCTGGTAAGGTACACATCAATAACATGTATATCATATATACCTTTAACGGTGCCAGCCTTCTTGTCCGCTAAGTACTTGGGGCAGTTCTGCTTCGAGTGACCTTTTCCCTTGCAATAGAAGCACTCAGTCTTAGGCTTGGGTCCATTCTTTTTCTTCTTCCCGGTATCTGGCTTACCGGGCGCGGCAACGGCTTTGCCGTCTTTCTTGAAGTTCTTCTTACCCTTGCCCTTCTTAAAACTCGTGGTCTTATTGACCATCAACACTTGATGCTCTTTCTTGATTTCTACTTCTGCAGATTTCAACATTGAGTACAACTCAGGAATGGTCTTTTCCATCCCTTTCATGTTGTAGTTCAGCACAAAACCCTTGTAGCTTGGTGGGAGAGACTGGAGGATTCTGTCAATTACAGCGTCATCTGGAAGTTCGACTCCAAGCGAAGTCAGACGACCGTGTAACCAACACATTCTGAGTATATGCTCACTAAAAGAATTGTTCTCCTCCATCTTACACCTAAAGAACTTGTCGGAGACTTCATATCTCTCGACACAGGCATGATCTTGAAAAACTAGTTTCAGCTCCAAGAACATCTCATATGCTCCGTGTTGCTCAAAACGCCTTTGGAGCCCCGTTTCCAAACTGTATAACATGCCACACCTAACCAGAGAGTAGTCATCACTCCGCGTCTGCCAGACGTTCTGAATGTCCTGGGCCACTGCGGGAGCAGGAGGGTCACCTAGCGGTGCATTAAGGACATAAGCCTTTTTAGCTGCTTTGAGGACGAGCTTCAAGTTGCGGACCCAGTCCGCATAGTTGCTACCATCATCTTTCAGCTTGTTTTTCTCTAGGAATGCGTTGAAAATGGAGGTTGACAGGTGCGTTGGCCATTGGATCTACAATATTTGTAAAGACAACTTTTAGACTAAGTTCATGACAATTAAGTTCATTTAATCAAATTAAGTATGAACTCCCACTTAAATCGACATCCCTGTAGTCATCTAAGTGATACATGATCCATGTTGACTAACCCGTGTCCGATCATCACGTGAGACGGACTAGTCGTCATGGTGAGCAACTTCATGCTGATCGTATTCAACCATATGGCTCATGTTCGACCTTTTGGTCTCTTGTATTCGAGGTCATGTATGTACATGCTAAGATCGTCGAGTCAACCTAAGTGTTTCGCGTGTGTAAATCTGGCTTACACCCGTTGTATGCGAACGTTAGAATCTATCACACCCGATCATCACGTGGTGCTTCAAGACAACGATCCTTCGCAATGGTGCACACTTAGGGGAATACGTTCTCGAAATTTTATGAGGGATCATCTTATTATGCTACCGTTGTTCTAAGCAATAAGATGAAAAACATGATAAACATCACATGCAATCATATAGTGACATGATATGGCCATTATCATCTTTGCTCCTTCGATCTCCATCTTCAGGCATCGCATGATCATCATTGTCACCGGCGTGACACTATGATCTCCATCATCATGATCTCCATTATTGTGTCTCCGTGAAGTCGTCACGCCAACTACTACTACCACTACTACTATAGCTAACCGTTAGCAATGAAGTAAAAGTAGTAAACACATGGCGTTGCATTTCATACAATAAATTAAGACAACTCCTATGGCTCCTGCCGGTTTTCATACTCATCGACATGCAAGTCGTGAATCCTATTACAATAACATGATCATCTCATACATCACACATTTAACATCACAACTTAGGCCATATCAAATCACATGTCAAACCCTGCAAAAACAAGTTAGACGTCCTTGATACGTCTCCATCGTATCTATAACTTTTGATTGTTTCATGCCAATATTCTACAACTTTCATATACTTTTGGCAACTTTCTATACTAATTTTTGGGACTAACATATTGATCCAGTGCCCAGTGCCAGTTCCTGTTTGTTGCATGTTTTTTTCTTTCGCAGATTATCCATACCAAACGAAGTCCAAACGCAATAAAAAACCTACGGGGATTTTTTTGGAATATTTATGATTTTTGGGAAGAAGAATCAACGCGAACGATGCCCGAGGGGGTCACAAGCCCCCTAGCCACGGCCTTGGGGTGGGGCCGTGCCTGGCAGGCTTGTGACCAATCACTAAAGCGGCTGGGACCCTTCTTTCGCCGCAAGAAATATAATATCTGGAAGAAAATCGTGTTAAAATTTCAGCCCAATCGGAGTTATGGATCTCCTGGAATTTAAGAAACGGTGAAAGGCAGAATCTGGGAGCGCAGAAATAGAAGGACAGGAAGAGAGAGATCCAATCTCGGAGGGGCTCTCGCCCCTCCGCCGCCATGGAGACCATGGACCATAGGGGAAACCCTTCTCCCATCTAGAGAGGAGTTCAAGGAAGAAGAATAAGAAGGGGGGCTCTCTCCCCCTCTCTCCCGGTGGCGCCAGAACGCCGCCCGGGACATCATCGTGTGACGGCGATCGACACCAACACCTCCGTCATCTTCACCAACACCTCCATCACCTTCCCCCATCTATATTCAGTGGTCCACTCTCCTGCAACCCGTTGTACCCTCTACTTAAACATGGTGCTTTATGCTTCATATTAGTATCCAATGATGTGTTGCCATCCTATGATGTCTGAGTAGATTTTCGTTGTCCTATCGGTGATTGATGAATTGCTATGATTGGTTTAATTTGCTTGTGGTTTTGTTGTTGTACTTTGGTGCCCATCATCTGAGCGCGCGCGTGGATCACACCATAGGGTTAGTACTATGTATTGGAGGGCAAGGGTGACAGAAGCTTCAGCCTAGCATAGAAATTGATGCATACGGGATTGAAGGGGGACCAATATATCTTATTGCTATGGTTGGGTTTTATCTTAATGAAAGTTAGTAGTTGCGGATGCTTGCTAATAGTTCCAATCATAAGTGCATAGAATTCCAAGTAAGGGATGACATGCTAACAGTGGCCTCTCTCACATAAAACTTGCTATCGGTCTAGTAACATAGTCAATTGCTTAGGGACAATTCCGCAACTCCTACCACCACTTTTGCACACTCGTTAAACTAACGTAATTGTTTCTTTATCTAACCAGCCCTAGTTTCTATTTACGTGTTATTTGTTTTCTTGCAAGCCTATCCTTTCACTCCTACAAAGTACTTCTAGTTTCATACTTGTTCTAGGTAAAGCGAACGTAAAGTGTGCGTAGAGTTGTATCGGTGGTCGATAGAACTTGAGGGAATATTTGTCCTACCTTTAGCTCCTCGTTGGGTTCGACACTCTTACTTATCGAGAAAGGCTACAATTGATCCCCTATACTTGTGGGTTATCAAGACATTTTTCTGGCGCCGTTGCCGGGGAGAGATAGCGTGGGGTGAATATTCTCATGTGTGCTTGTTTGCTTTATCACTAAGTAGATTTATTTGCTGTTCTAAGTTGTTCTCTATCTTTAGTTATGGATATGGAACAAGAAATACCAAAAAATTAGGTGTACTTGCTACTCATGGAGATGGGGAACCTCCTAAAACCCTCGATGCTTGTTATGTGGAAAATATTATGCACTTCTTTAATAATCCTGAGAAAACCCCATTAGATTATATAACGGGATACACGTTGGATCAACGTGAATACTTTAGGGATTATCGCTTGACTCAAAAAGGGAAACTATTATGGGATCAAATTCATTTGTTGAAATGGTATGCTTGGGATCTATGCTCGAGATATGATATTACTTGTTGCTCTAGGATGAAGGCTAAACACCTTCCCTTTTCTTGCAAATTTAATGCTAATGAAACCTTGGCTTCTTATGCTAATGGTATATATGATTACTATGATGTGGAACAAATAGAATAGTTTGTTGCTTTTATGGGTGCTTAAAGGGTGTGATGATAATGATGATGCTGCTTACCGATCTGAAAATTTGGTTATGCTTCGTTATTGTTATACTAATTATGAATATAATGCCCATATTTATCGATTTATGGAGAAATTCTACGCTTCCCAAGAAGAGACTAATATTTTGTAGGAAACTATGGAAGAAGAAAATGCTGAAACTGTGAGCTCGTTAGATGAAAAAGATGACAAGGAGAGCGAAGAACAAAAGGAGGAAGAGCGGACTAGCTACCCGTGCCCACCTTCTAATGAGAGTAACTCTTCAACTCATACATTGTTTAATTCCCCTTCATTTTTACCGAAGGATGAATGCTATGTTGATTGCTATGATCCCTTGGATTCGTTTGAAATATCCCTTTTTGATGAACTTGATGCTTGATATGTTTGTGGCCATGATGCCAATATGGATGCTTATGAAGATGAACTTGCTATAGTTCCTTATGTTAAACATGAAATTGTTGCTATCGCACCCACTTATGATAGTCCTATTATCTTTTTGAACTCTCCCAACTACACTATATCGGAGAAGCTTGCTCTTATGAGGGATTACTTAGATGGGTTGCCTTCTACTACTACACATGATGATTTTGATGAATATAATATGCATGTGCTTGCTTCTCCTACTTGCAATTATTATGAGATAGGAACTACATCTCCACCTCTCTATTTTTCCAATACGATAAAATTGCAAGAAACTGCTTATGCTATGTATTGGCCTTTACTTGTTGTGCATGAATTGTTCTTTTATGACATGCCAATGCATAGGAAGAGAGTTAGACTTCGTCATTGCATGATATATGTTACCTTTTGCTCACTACTAAATTACAAATCATTGTCAATTAAAATTGGCTTTGATATACCTTGGGATCCGGGTGGATCCATTACTTGAGGACTTTATGCCTAGCTTAATGGCTTTAAAGAAAGCGTTGTCCGGGAGACAACCCAGAAGTTTTAGAGAGTCATTTATTTCTGTTGAGTGATTTTATATAGTTTAAATACAAAAAAATATAGAGGGGAACTTAAAACTTTTTCATAAAGAGACCCGATTGAAAGGTGATGCATTGCGGAAGTGAGGGTCGACCTTGAACACTTGTGTTCATGCTCATGGAAACAATGTAGAGTTTTTCATGGAAGTTTCTCGCAAAAATAATTACCCCCTTGTACAATTCCTTTGTATTATAAAAATAATGTGCCAAGTAAAGCCTTTATGATTAGTTTGGGTGATAGTTGTTTGATCATGCTGAAAAAGACAGAAACTTTGTGCTCACGAAATTATTTTTAATTCCAATCCGGAAAGAGATTTTGAGTTGACTTATTTTGCTTCTGATTTATATGCAAATTTCCCTAATTGTCATAATTTTTCAGAACTTTTGGAGTTTCAGAAGTATTGTATAAGTTCAGATTACTACAGACTGTTCTGTTTTTGACAGATTCTGTTTTCTATGCACTATTCTCTTATTTTGATGAATCCATGGGTAGTATCGGGGGGTATGAACCATGGTGAAGTTGGATTACAGTAGATATAATGATAATATGAATTTGGAATGAGTTCACAACAGTACTTAAAGTGGTGATTTACTTTATTATACTAACGGATCTCATGAAGGTTTTGTTGAGTTTTGTGTGATTGAAGTTTTCAAGTTTTGGGTGAGACCACGATGGATGAAGGAATAAGGAGAGGCAAGAGCCTAAGCTTGGGGATGCCCAAGGCACCCCAAGGTAATATTCAAGGAAGACTCAAGCGCTTAAGCTTGGGGATGCCTCGGAAGGCATCCCCTCTTTCGTCTACAATCTATCAGTAATTTTACTCGGAGCTATATTTTTATTCGTCACATGATATGTGCAAATGCTTGGAGCGTCTTTTGTGTTTATTTTTCATTTTTATTTTATGCACCATGCTGGTATGAGATAGTCCTTGGTTGATTTATAGAATGCTCTTTGCACTTCACTTATGTCTTTTGAGTATGGCTTTATAGAATGCTTCATGTGCTTCACTTATATCATTTGAAGTTCGGATTGCCTGTTTCCCTACACATAGAAAACCGCCATTTGTAGAATGCTCTTTTGCTTCACTTGTATTTGTTAGAGCGGGGCATATCTTTTGTAGAAATAATTAAACTCTCATGCTTTAGTTATACCTATTTAGAGAGTTAACAGGAGTTTGTCATTCACATGGTTAGTCATAAAATCCTACATAAAACTTGTAGATCACTGAATTGATATGTTTGATTCTTTGCAATAGTTTTGCGACATGAAGATGTGATATTAGAGTCATGCTAGTGATTAATTGTGTATTCGTAGAAATACTTGTGTTAAGGCTTGTGATTCCCGTAGCATGCACGTATGGTGAACCGTTATGTGACGAAGTCGGAGCATATGATTTATTTATTGATTGTCATCCTTCATGTGGAGGTCGGGATCACGTGATGGTTAACTCCTACCAACTCTTCCCCTAGGAGCATGCATGTAGTACCTTGTTTCGATGACTAATAGGCTTTTTGCAATAAGTATGTGAGTTCTTTATGACTAATGTTGAGTCCATGGATTATACGCACTCTCACCCTTCCACCATTGCTAGCCTCTCTAGTACCGCACAAATTTCGTCGGTGCATTACACCCACCATATACCCTTCCTCATAACAGCCACCATACCTACCTACTATGGCATTTACATAGCCATTCCGAGATATATTGCCATGCAACTTCCATCGTTCCGTTTATTATGACACGCACCATCATTGTCATATTGCTTTGCATGATTGTTAGATAGCTAGCATGATCTTTTCATAGCTTGTCCGTTTTTGATGTCATTGCTACGCTAGATCATTGCACATCCCGGTACACCATCGGAGGCATTCATATAGAGTCATATTTTGTTCTAAATATCGAGTTGTAAGTAAATAAAAGTGTGATGATCATCATTATTAGAGCATTGTCCCATGTGAGGAAGTAATAAAAGAGGCCAATGAAGCCCAAATAAAAAAAAGAGGCCAAATAAGCCCACAAAAAAAGAGAGAAAAAATATAATAAAAAAATGAGAGAAAAGAGAGAAGGGACAATGCTACTATCCTTTACCACACTTGTGCTTCAAAGTAGCACCATGATCTTCATGATAGAGAGTCTCCTATTTGTCACTTTCATATACTAGTGGGAAATTTTCATTATATAACTTGGCTTGTATATTCCAATGATGGGCTTCCTCAAATTGCCCTAGGTCTTCGTGAGCAAGCAAGTTGGATGCACACCCACTAGTTTCTTTTTGAGCTTTCATACACTTATAGCTCTTGTGCATCTTTTGCATGGCAATCCCTACTCACTCACATTGATATCTATTGATGGGCATCTCCATAGCCCATTGATATGCCTAGTTGATGTGAGACTATCTCCTCCTTTTTGTCTTCTCCACAACCACCATATTCTATTCCACCTATAGTGCTATGTCCATGGCTCATGCTCATGTATTGCGTGAAAGTTGAAAAAGTTTGAGAACACTAAAGTATGAAACAATTGCTTGGCTAAAACCGGGCTTGTGCATGATTTAAATACGTTTTGTGGGGAAGATGGAGCATAGCCAGACTATATGATTTTGTAGGGATAACTTTCTTTGGCCATGATATTTTGAGAAGACATGATTGCTTTGTTAGTATGCTTGAAATATTATTGTCTTTATGTAAAATGATAGACTATTGCTTCGAATCACTCGTGTTTTAGTATTCATGCCATGATTAGATTATATGATCAAGAATATGCTAGGTAGCATTCCACATCAAAAATTATCTTTTTTATCATTTACCTACTCGAGGACGAGCAGGAATTAAGCTTGGAGATGCTGATACGTCTCCGTCGTATCTATAATTTTTGATTGTTTCATGCCAATATTCTACAACTTTCATATACTTTTGGCAACTTTTTATACTATTTTTGGGATTAACATATTGATTCAGTGCCTAGTGCCAGTTCCTGTTTGTTGCATGTTTTTTGTTTCACAAATTATCCATACCAAATGAAGTCCAAACGCAATAAAAAACCTACGGGGATTTTTTTGGAATATTTATGATTTTTGAGAAGAAGAATCAACACGAAACGATGCCCGAGGGGGTCACAAGCCCCCTAGCCGCGGCTTGGGGGTGGGGCCGCGCCTGGCAGGCTTGTGACCAATCCCTACGGCGGTTGGGGACCTTCTTTTTCCGCAAGAAAGATAATATCCGAAAGAAAATCTTGTTAAAATTTCAGCCCAATCGGAGTTATGGATCTCCGGGAATTAAAGAAACGGTGAAAGGAAGAATCTCGGAGCGCAGAAACAGAAGGACACAGAGAGAGATCCAATCTCGGAGGGGCTCTCTGTTAGGGCATATTTATGCCTAAGTAATTTTGGTGATTGATGACAGTACCGTAAAGGACAAATCGTGTGCATTAAGCTTTCAAATAATACATGTGAACGGCACAAGACGATTCGGCACCCTCCGTGGAACAGAAGCACGATGTCCTCTACGATTCTCTTTGTCTTTGAGTCGTAGGAACACCATACTATTAAGAGGGGATCCGTAGTGGAAAGGTTTGGGTGGAATCAATTTTGCACGCACACACTTTATCTCCATCCCCTTTTCCCGACAACTTTGGAGCTGTTCGCATCTCGTGTTTATCTCATCTTGCAAAAAGGTCCCCTAGCGGTAGTCCCGCTGTCCCTAGCGGTAGTACCGCTAGAGCCAGCGGTAGTACTGCTAACCCGAGAGGTAGTACCGCTAGAGCTGGCGGTAGTACCGCTGAGCTCGCGGTAGTACCGCCCCTGGTCAGCGATAGTACCGCTCCAGGACTTTAGTAGCGACTTCCTAGCGGTTGTACTTCGTCGGACTTTTTGTGAAGACTTTCTTGGCAGTGGTAGGCCCGGTAGTGTCTTTGCACTACCATGGGATCAGCGGTAGTACCGCAGCAGCCAGCGGTAGTACCGCTGGAGTGGCAGCGGTAGTACCGCTGGGCTCGTGCTGTGAGTGGGAAAACGGTTGGATTCCCCCCCACTATATAAAGAGTTCTTCTTGCTCAAGAACCCTACCTTTGACCCTCCCAAGCTCCATTGTTGCTCCCTAAGCTCAAAAGTGCTCGATCTCTCTCCCTAGCTAATAAACTTGTTGATTTCCTTGCGATTGGTTTAGAAGGCCTAGATCTACACTTCCACCAAGAGAAAATTGATTCCCCCCACTAATCCCTTGCGGATCTTGTTACTCTTGGGTGTTTGAGCACCCTAGACGGTTGAGATCACCTCGGAGCCACATCCGATTGTGGTGAAGCTCCGTGGTCTTGTTGGGAGCCTCCAAGCTTTGTGTGGAGTTTCCCCCAACCTTGTTTGTAAAGGTTCGGTCGCCGCCTTCAAGGGCACCTATAGTGGAATCACGGTACCTTGCATTGTGTGAGGGTGTGAGGAGAATACGGTGGCCCTAGTGGCTTATTGGGGAGCATTGTGCCTCCACACCGCTCCAACGGAGACGTACTTCCTGTCAAAGGGAAGGAACTTCTGTAACACATCCTCGTCTTCATTGGTTCCACTTGCGGTTATCTCTAACCTTTACATTGTGTATGCTTTTGTTATTGACTATCTCTTGCTTGACTTAGTACTTTTAGTTGGTAGCATCATATAGGTTCACCTCCTTGTTGTCATTTTAGAGAACCTTTATGTTGCTAACCGTAACTTGCTAAGATAAATTAAAAAGTGGTCGTTGCCTATTCACCCCCCTCTAGTCAACCATATCGATCCTTTCAATTGGTATCAGAGCCACGTCTCTTTATTAAGGGTTTCACCACCCGAAGAGTATGGAAGATGATGAGGGAGTTCCCCGTGGGCAACCTGAGGCCATGGACTTGACTTCGGTCACAAGGGACGACTTGGATACGGCTATGGCCGCCCTCAAGACGTCCTTGACGAACGAAGTCAAGACCATGCTTAAAGAGTTAATTGAGGCAATTAAAGGTTCTCCCGAACCGGCGTTGGTGGTTAAACCCACCAACACAGATTCAGAGGCCAATTCCTCTAAGGAAACGGCTAAAGGTATGCAACCTTCTCCTCCTCTCGAAAATGATGGGACTGAAACTTATGCCTGAGTTCCACCTCCCATGGTTTATGGAGGACCTGTTCCCACACCGCGTCTTAACCCTGTTGGTCCTCCTCCTAAGCTTGTAAAGGGTGATTTTGCTAACGGGGTATTTTCTATTAAGTCTCATTTGAATCACAGCTCAACAAATTTATGGAGAATCATCGAGTAAGGCTACTATCCCCATGACCCAAGCAACCTCACTCCAAGAGAAGAAGCGGACAATCAATATAATCACTCCACATTGTTTATTCTCCAGTCCGCAGTACCTCCTGATGATCTTCCTCACTTGCGCCCCTTCACTCTGGCTAAGGACTGTTGGGAGCACATTATGGTGTTGTACAAGGGAAGCTCAAGCATTCAACGGTCCAACTATGAAGTGGTACTTGATAAGGCCGATGAGTTTGTGATGAAGGAAGATAATGACCCTCGTGATCTCTATCGAAGGGTGACTGCTATTGCTGTGGCTCTCAAGGATCATGGGAGCAAGGATGTGGATGATACATGGGCCAAGCGCAAGTTTCTCAAGGCCATCATGCCTTTCAACAAAGCCATGTCATCAGTCATTCGCAAACGACCACATTTCCACTCCTTGTCTTCCAGTGATGTGTTGGATGAATCCATTGCAATGTCAATCATGAACGAGACAGCTGACAATGCACTTGCTCGAGTTCGTTCAAAGACAGCTTCACCCGACCTTGCTTTAAAGGCAAAAGCTTCTTCTTCTGAAGAAGAAGAGGACGAGGAAGAGGAGAGCTGCCCTGAAGACACTAATTATGCTTATCACAAGCACATGGCTCTTGCGTCAAGGCAATTCTGGGGCAACAAGAGGAACTCAAGACCCAACTTCACCAAGAACAACTCAAGTGGGTTCAAATCCAAGCAACAAGTGAGGACATGCTATAACTGTGTTAATGTGAGTCACTTCGTGGCAGAATGTCCCTATGAGAAGAGGGAAGACAACGGGGGCAAGCTCATTCGCAAAGACAAAACCAAGTCATTCCCAAACAAGAACAACTTTGTGAAGAAACCCCACCCAAAGGGTATGATGGCACTTGAAGAGTATCCCTCCGATGATGATGACGATGACGATATGGTGACAACTGCAACTGTCGCCATTGCCACCCCTTCTCCCAAGAATGTGTCTCTCTTCAACGCCCCCAACGAGAACCACATCGCCAAGTGCCTCATGGCCAAAGGTATCGATCAGGTAACCCCCATCATTAAGACCAACATCACTACAACTCCTTCATTGTTGAATTGTGTTGATGATAGTGATGTTGTGGAACTTAATGAGCATGATCTTGACAAATTTCTGTGCACGATCAAGGGAGAACCCAAGAAGCACTTTGTTGCTCTCTTGGAACAACTGGCTGAGGCTAATGACCTCATCGAGTCTCATGAGGAACCATCTCCAAGATTCAAGGACATAGTCGTGACTATGCCGATGAGATTGCTGAACTATCTATTGCACCAGTAAAGGAGCGCACTCTTCGTTTGGCTCTTGAGGAGTCATACAACGATGACTGTGCTAAAGTGCAAAAGAAACTAGATCATGCTACTGTTGTTACTCGTATGCTGAAGTCCGAAAAGGATGCTCTTGGGGTTGGCCATGACAGACTCAAAGTGGAGTTTGACACACTTGACAAGGCTCACAAGGTCTTGAAAGGTG
This sequence comes from Hordeum vulgare subsp. vulgare, assembly GCF_904849725.1. Taxonomy (NCBI): domain Eukaryota; kingdom Viridiplantae; phylum Streptophyta; class Magnoliopsida; order Poales; family Poaceae; genus Hordeum; species Hordeum vulgare. The sequence goes on along the minus strand of NC_058520.1, from coordinate 414,380,094 downwards.
CTCATTTCTCCCTGAAAGAGTCTCATGATCAACTCCAAGCAAAGCTTACCAAGGAAATCTCTAGTTGTCCTCCTTTCGTTTTAATTGATAATGCCTGTACAACTAACCCTTGTTGTGAGCATGTACATCTTGTGGAGGAAAATGCCAAGTTGAAGGAGAAACTTGAGAAGGGCCTTGTGTCATGCATCCAAGGCGAGAAGAACCTGAATGACCTCTTGAGCAATCAAAAGGGTGTGGTAGGAAAGGAGGGACTTGGACTTACATCCAAGTCAAAAAGAAAAAGGAAGAACAGGAACAAACGATCCCCTACCCTCATGGACACCTTTGTCAAAGAGGGCGAAGGGACTCAGGAGGTGAACAGGAACAAGGTGGACGATGGTAGCGCCAGGAAGGGCAAAACCATTCCTACCAACACAGCCGGCAAACTCAATCCTTCCTATGTTTTATGTCATGCTGGTGATGGGCATGTTTATGCCAGATTTGTTGGTTCTTACTATGAGTCCATTGAATGGGCTATTTGGGTTCCTAAGACCCTTGTCTCTAACATTAAAGGACCCATTCAAAAATGGGTACCTAAAACCAAGCCTTGATCTATTGCAGGAGTTTGCTTCCGGTGGGGTGTCATGGTTGCTCGATAGTGGAGCAACAAATCATATGACCGGAAGCAAGGACTTAGTGGTGGATGTGCATCCTTCTCCATCTATGCCCACCCATGTCCAATTCGCCGATGCATCATCGTCAAAGGTATTGGGATTCGGTAAGGTGGTCATCTCTCAAGAGTTATCTATTGATAAGGTCATGCTTGTTGAGTCCCTTGCTTACAATTTACTTTCGGTTCGTCAACTTGCAATTATGGGTTTTTCCACATTCTTTAATCTTGATACTGTGGTCCTTTTGTGGAGAAAGACTCTTAAAGTAGCCTATGTTGGATATGTCGAAAATGGTCTCTATGTGGTGAACTTTTCAAAGCGACCCACCAAGACTGCGACTTGTCTAATGGCTAAAGTTGATGTGGCCTGGCTTTGGCATCGCCAACTAGCTCATGTCAATATGAGATCTTTGCAAAGTCTCCTCAAAGGGGAACATATTCGTGGACTAACGAATGTGAGTTTTGCCAGAGATCGTGCTTGCAGTGCCTGCATTGAAGGAAAGATTCATGAAACTGCTCATCGTCCAACGATTCTCATTTACACTAAGAGGCCATTGGAGCTCCTTCATATGGATCTCTTTGGTCCTCCATCATTTGATAGTCTTGGGGGCAGAAAGTACTGCTTGGTGATTGTTGATGACTACTCAAGATACACCTGGGTATATTTCTTCAAGAGGAAGAGTGAGACTCAACAAACTATCATCAACTTTGCTAACGAAGCTCAATGTCAACATGAAGCAAAGATTTTGATGATTAGAAGTGACAACGGCACCGAGTTCAAGAACTACACCTTGGATGAGTTTCTAGGTTATGAGGGAATAAAACATCAATATTCAGCACCATATACCCCTCAACAAAATGGTGTGGCGGAAAGGAAGAACCGGACATTGATGGATGCTGCAAGAACAATGATGACAAAATTCAAATCTCCATATAACTTTTGGGCTGAAGCCATCAACACAGCATGTCATGCGTCCAATCGGCTCAATATCTGCAAAGGCTTGAACAAGACCCCATATGAGATTCTCACCGGAAACAAACCCAATCTCAAGTACTTCCGGGTATTCGGTTGTAAGTGTTTCATTCTCAAGAAAGGCGCACGTTTAGCTAAATTTAATTCTAGAGCACAAGAGGGCATCTTTGTTGGTTATGCTACAAACCCTCATGCTTACGTGTCCTCAACAAGTCCACCGGGCTCATTGAGGAGACGTGTAACATGGAGTTTGATGAAAATAATGGCTCCCAAGTGGAGCAAAGTGGTCTTTGTGATGTAGGTGATGAAATTCCTCCCCAAGCCATAAGAAGAATGGGGATTGGTCAAATACTCCCCATTGAGGAACCCCTTGTGGACGAAGGAGAAGGACAATGCTATACTCAAGTGGAGCCATCATCCTCACAAGCCCCACACGCTTCCGATGAACAAAGAGAAGACCCTCAACCAGTTGAACAAGCTCAAAGACAAGATCAATTGCTCAAATATGGTGATGTGTCCCATGATGGACAGACGCTTACCCAAGGTTCCAAACCTGCTCAATATCAAGATCAAGTGCAACTACAAGATCCAGACCAAATAGAAGCACAAGATCAAGATCAAGAGCAACCACAAGAACAAGGACAAACCAGTGAACCTGCTCAAGTCGAAAATCAAGTTGATCAGGATGTTGTCTCTCAATTCCCTTTTGTAGCGCCTAAGAGGGCTACTGGTGCCAAGGGAGGTTCAAAACGCAAGGGCAAGCAAAGTAATCAAGTCGATGCTCCCCAGTTATCTAATGCAGTACTCTTGGAGCGTCGTGCAACCAAGATTGCGAACAAGCTAAGAGTCAAGTCACATCTTATGAAGAATGTGCTTGGCAGTTTGAAAAGGGGAGTATCCACTCGTCAACAAATTTGGAATTATTGTGAGCATCACACGTTTGTTTCGTATTGTGAACCTCAACAGGTACAGGAGGCGCTCAATGCTGAGGATTGGCTTATGGACATGCATGAAGAACTCAACAACTTCGAGCGTAATCAAGTCTGGAATTTAGTGCCAAGACCAAAGGAGGAACATAATGTCATCGAGACCAAATGGATCTTCAAAAACAAGCAAGATGCCAATGGGATTGCGATTCGAAACAAGGCAAGATTGGTGGCTCAAGGCTACTCCCAAGTCGAGGGTATCGACTATGGTGAAACCTTTGCCCCTGTTGCTCGTCTAGAATCTATTCGCATGCTGCTTGCATTTGCTTCTCATCATAATTTTAGATTACAACAAATGGATGTGAAAAGTGATTTTCTTAATGGTCCTTTAAATGAGTTGGTCTATGTAAAACAACCCCCAGGGTTCAAACATCCCAAGCTCCCCAATCATGTGTACAAACTTAATAAGGCACTCTATGGCCTTAAACAAGCCCCACGTGCGTGGTATGAGTACCTTACTCAGTTGTTACAACATCGTGGGTTTGAAATTGGGAAGATAGATCCCACTCTTTTTACTAAGAGGGTCAAAGGGGATTTGTTCATATGCCAATTATATGTTGATGATATCATTTTTGGTTCCCCTAACGAATCTTTCAATGAGAGCAAATTGTAGATATTTTCACTAAGTCCCGATGAAGCAAGGTTCCGGGAGTTAAGGCATGAGCTAAATATCATTGATTAAAGTAATGTGGATTGAAACTAGGCACTTTGCACCTCACTCTGCATGAGATCCAGTTCTAGGTGTAGGCATGGACATAGGGGGAGTGTTGTTCTCTCAATGAACTTCCCTCCCCCATTATGCATAAATCGATCAAGTCTTTCACTTTGGCCATTATTCAATGGCACTTGTGCTTCAAAGACGAGCGTTGGTCATGAACCCAAGGATAATTCTTCGCAGTGTCATACCTTTATCTCAAACATAGGTGGCCTCGGCCACCGCCCCCACCTTTCTCTCGTATGGAAGAAAGGTTACAAAATGACTAGTTAGTATATCTTGCTGGTGTTATCCTTTTTTTTACCGACTAGTCGTTGCCCACTTCATTTCCACAAGTTCCTATGTCTCGTTGTGCCTTCTTGAGAGGTACTACCGCCAGGGGTAGCGGTACTACCGCCAGGACCCCAGCGGTACTACCGCCAGGGTTGGCGGTACTACTGCCAGGACCCTTAGCGGTACTATCGCCCGGGGTAGCGGTACTACCGCGAGGACCCCAGCCTATCACGACTTGACTAGGGCTTTTTTAGGGCAGTCTCAAGGGGGAGCGGTACTACCGCTAGGACCCCAGCGATACTACCGCCAGGGGGAGCGGTACTACCGCCAGGGTGAGCGGTACTACCGCTAGGATAGCGGTACTACCGCTGGGCCCGTACCCCTTGGACTATATAAAGGAGGGGAGCCCGTTTTTTCTTTCCCTATTTCTTCTTCCTTGTGGCTCTCCCTTCCTCTACTCCGAACTCCCCCCGTTTGGATCTCTCTCTGCGGAGCCCCTTCTCTCCCTTGAGTTGGAGGGTTTGGTCCTCTCCTCCTTCCTCCGTCAAGTTCCATGGATGTCGGTAAAGCTCCTCTCCTTCTTCTCTTGGTTGGTGTTTTCTTGTTCTAGGGTTAGGAGCTTGGTGATTTGGATCCATGGCTATGATTTATGCTTAGTTCTTGGATGGAACGAAGGAGATATCTTAGGGGAGTTTAGGTTTTATGATTCATTGCAATTATTTTGACATGCCCTAGTTCTCCATGTTTTAGATCGAGAAGTTCTTATCATACTTCTTATGGATTAGATCTAAAACTTGAATCCCTTTGACTAGGCGTGTCTCCATCTAGATGATCTCAAGGTACCCATGTGTTAGGGCTATGGTGTTTCTTGTAGTGAGTTTATGTATTAGTCGTGGATCTCTTGAATCAAATCTAGCAGTTTTTGTGGGTTTCTATATATTCAGATCTGAAAGTCAACTCCCTAGCGGTACTACCGCCAGCCTGGCGGTACTACCGCCAGGGGGAGCGGTACTACCGCCAGGACTCCAGCGGTACTACCGCCAGGGGTAGCGGTACTACCGCCAGGAGGATATTTTTCTTATTTTCATTTCTTTTTCTTTGTGTTTGGCAATGTGTGTTTCTTCTTATGATTCTTTTGACCATTGCCTTGACTCCTCCTGTCACTCCTTTCTTTGGTATGTGTGTCTTGTGTGTCACAGGTGGTGCTCGCCGCTCGAATCCCGCACGTAACACACAACGCAAGCAGTATCGCACTTCAAAGGCTCCAGAGGGTTCCGCCACTTCCGGTCTGACTCCCAAGAGGAGGTCCTTCAAGAAGACTGCTACCAAGAACAAATGGATCAACGTTCGCACTATGCCCCTAGGGATTTTCTGGCATTCCGCACCCGCAATCCCTATGTTGAAGACAAGGCTTGGATCAAGAACATCGAGCATGTTTGGTTACGGGATCACTGCATGATCTATCATGACATCATCAAGCCCTTCAAGAAGATATTTGTCCCAGTTCAGTGGATTGACCTTGCTCACCTTCAGCGGAATCCGGACTACTTTGGCGAGGCTCTATCCTTGGTTAAAAAGCTTGGCCTTACCAAGATTATCACCTTCAGACAAGACTTTGATCCACATGTTGTGGCCCAGTTCTATGTCACTTTTCACTTTGCACCCGATGACGTGCGCACCATGACTTGGATGACCGGTACTCAGAAGATGACTTGTTCCTGGACAGAGTTCATGCAGTTTCTCAAAGTCGACTTTCAGGGGGACGAAACTGTTCTTGGGATGCGTCCTCATGCTCCTTCTTCATCTACTGCCACCCCCAAGGACAGGCTGCAACAACATTACATCAAGAAAGGTGTGCTCCGCACGCATATGGATATCATGCATCGGGTGTTCCGCAACTCTCTATTTCCTCATATTGGCAACTTTGACGAGGTGCATTGTCATCTAGCTGAGATGCTTCTGCTATGTGAGGAGGCTAGGACTAAGGATACTGCGCCTCTCGATATTGCCCATGTGATGTTCAATGAGCTCTGGAACCGCATCATGAACCGCAAGGTTCCCATCTACGGCCCCTACTTGTTTGCCTATATTCAGAAGAGGTGGCACGATGTCTATCTGGTAGATCCCATCCCTATTCAGGCTAACTATTTTGTGCATGATCCTATCAAGATTCGTATCAAAGACAAATGGGCCAACCCATCAACTTCTTCTCAGCACATGGACACGGACACATAGACTGTTGCTGGAGGAGTACCTGCTTCACAAACCCGCTCTTCTGCTATGCCATCTTGGGCAGTGAAACTGAAGGATCAAATGAAGACTCTCTTCTGTATGCAGGCCAAGGGACAATATCAGTCTCATGTGGCCCAGAAGGAGAACCGTCAGAGGCACAAGCATGTCTTAAGGACCCTTGATGTATTTATCTCAAGCGGCTCAGAGGACGACATCACTCCAGAGTCTGATTGGATGAGGGCTCAAGGTTATCAGTGGACTGGGTCTGATGCTGAGGAGGAGGCTTGTGAGGAGGACATTGAGGAGGAGCATGACGAGCAGGATCCGGATGCCACGGACGTGTCTGGGGATGATGAGGATGCGGAGTGACCACCTGTGTCGTTAGGTGTGCCTCTTTTTGGTGTCTTGTGCCAAAGGGGGAGAGAGTCTAGGAGATGGATTTGCACTTTGCTTTAGCTTTGCTTATCTTTATCGTGTTTGCTCTGAACTTGGTTTGATCGTATTTTCTATCTTTGCTTTGTGTGATGTGAGACTTGGTCTTATTGTGAGACTTATTCTTATCATATCCTGTGAGTCATATGCCCTTCAATTATCTCTATTATTTATCTTTATGTTCACATGCTCTCTACTGTGCAAATCCGCTATCGTCATCAATCCACCAAAAAGGGGGAGATTGTTAGGGCATATTTATGCCCAAGTAATTTTGGTGATTGATGACAGTACCGTAAAGGACTAATGGTGTGCATTAAGATTTCAGATAATACATGTGAACGACACAAGACGATTCGGCACCCTCCGTGGAACAGAAGCACGGTGTCCTCTACGATTCTCTTGGTCTTTGAGTTATAGGAATGCCGTACTATTAAGAGAGGATCCATAGTGGAAAGGTTTGGATGGAATCAATTTTGCACGCACACACTTTATCTCCATCCCCTTTTCCCGGCAACTTTGGAGCTGTTCCCATCTCGTGTTTATCTCATCTTGCAAAAAGGTCCCCTAGCGGTAGTACCGCTGTCCCTAATGGTAGTACTGCTAGAGCCAGCGGTAGTACCGCTAACCCCAGCGGTAGTACCGGTAGAGCTGGCGATAGTACCGCTGAGCTCGTGGTAGTACCGCCCCTGGTTAGCGGTAGTACCGCTCCAGGACTTTAGTAGCGACTTCCTAGCGGTTGTACTTCGTCAGATTTTTTTGCGAAGACTTTCTTGGCGGTGGTAGGCCCGGTAGTGTCTTTGCACTACCATGGGATCTGCGGTAGTACTGCTGTAGTGCTAGCAGTAGTACCGGTGCAGCCAGCGGTACTACCGCTGGAGTGGCAGCGGTAGTACCGCTGCCGACAACGGTAGTATCGCTGGGCTCGTGCTGTGAGTGGGAAAACGGTTGGATGCCCCCCACTATATAAAGGGTTCTTCTTGCTCAAGAACCCTACCTTTGACCCTCCCAAGATCCATTGTTGCTCCCTAAAATCAAAAGTGCCCGATCTCTCTCCCTAGCCAATCAAACTTGTTGATTTCTTAGGGATTGGTTGAGAAGGCCTAGATCTACACTTCAGCCAAGAGAAAATTGATTCCCCCCACTAATCCCTTGCGGATCTTGTTACTCTTGGGTGTTTGAGCACCCTAGACGGTTGAGGTCACCTCGGAGCCACATTCCATTATGGTGAAGCTCCGTGGTCTTGTTGGGAGCCTCCAAGCTTTGTGTGGAGTTTTCCCCAACCTTGTTTGTAAAGGTTTGGTCGCCGCCTTCAAGGGCACCTATAGTGGAATCACGGTACCTTACATTGTGTGAGGGCGTGAGGAGAATACGGTTTCCCTAGTAGCTTATTGGGGAGCATTGTGCCTCCACACCACTCCAACGGAGACGTACTTCCTGTCAAAGGGAAGGAACTTCGGTAACACATCCTCGTCTTCATTGGTTCCACTTGCGGTTATCTCTAACCTTTACATTGTGTATGCTTTTGTTATTGACTATCTCTTGATTGACTTAGTACTTTTAGTTGGTAGCATCATATAGGTTCACCACCTTGTTGTCATTTTATAGAACCTTTATCTTGCTAAGCCTAACTTGCTAAGATAAATTAAAAAGTGGTCGTTGCCTATTCACCCCCCTCTAGTCAACCATATCGATCCTTTCACTCTCGCCGCTCCGCTGCCATGGAGACCATGGACCAAAGGGGAAACCCTTCTCCCATCTAGGGAGGAGGTCAAGGAAGAATAAGAAGAAGGGTGGCTCTCTCCCCCTCTCTCCCGGCGGCGCCAGAACGCCGCCCGGGACATCATCGTGTGACGGTGATCTACACCAACACCTCTGTCATCTTCACCAACACCTCCATCACCTTCCCCCATCTATATTCAACGGTCCACTCTCCCGCAACCCGCTGTACCATCTACTTGAACATGGTGCTTTATGCTTCATATTACTATCCAATGATGTGTTGCAATCCTATGATGTCTGAGTAGATTTTCGTTGTCCTATCGGTGATTGATGAATTGCTATGATTGGTTTAATTTGCTTGCGGTTTTGTTGCTGTCCTTTGGTGCCCATCATATGAGCACGCGTGTCGATCACACCATAGGGTTAGTAGTATGTTGATAGGACTATGTATTGGAGGGCAAGGGTGACAGAAGCTTCAGCCTAGCATAGAAATTGATGCATACAGGATTGAAGGGGGACCAATATATCTTATTGCTATGGTTGGGTTTTATCTTAATGAACGTTAGTAGTTGTTGATGCTTTCTAATAGTTCCAATCATAAGTGCATAGAATTCCAAGTAAGGGATGACATGTTAGCAGTGGCCTCTCCCACATAAAACTTGCTATCGGTCTAGTAGCATAGTCAATTGCTTAGGGACAATTCCGCAACTCCTACCACCACTTTTCCACACTCGTTAAACTAATGTAATTTTTTATTTATCTAACCAGCCCTAGTTTCTATTTACGTGTTCTTTCTTTTCTTGCAAGCCTATCCTTTCACTCCTACAAAGTACTTCTAGTTTCATACTTGTTCTAGGTAAAGCGAACGTAAATAGTGCGTAGAGTTGTATCGGTGGTCGATAGAACTTGAGGGAATATTTGTCCTACCTTTAGCTCCTCGTTGGGTTCGACACTCTTACTTATCGAGAAAGGCTACAATTGATCCCCTATACTTGTGGGTTATCAGTCCTTTAATTGTTGTTGCAAGTTTTATGTGGCTGATTTGGGTTTCTAACAAGAACGCCTTCTTACCTACGTGATAGCCACAACGATGATATGCCAAAGCTATTTACCCTTCATAAGGACCCTTTTCATCAAATCCAATCCGACTAGAGTGGGAGAGACAAACACCCGCTAGCCACCTTTATGCACGGTGTGCATGTCTGCCGGTGGAACCTGTCTCACGTAAGCGTACGTGTAAGGTCGGTCCGGGCCGCTTCTTCCCACAATACCGCCGGAAAATAATAAGACTAGTAGCGATAAGCCATTGAAAAATCAGCGCCCACAACCTTTTGTGTTCTACTCGTGCATAGAATCTACGCATAGAAAACCTGGCTCTGATACCACTGTAGGGTAACGTAGCATAAATTCAAAATTTTGCTACGCCATATTCAGATCTTCCTATGGAGAGATTAGCAACGAGAGAGGGGTGAGTGCATCTTCATACCTTTGAAGATCGCTAAGCGGAAGCATTGCTAGAACGCGGTTGATGGAGTCGTACTCGTGGCGATTCAGATCGCAGTGTGATTCCGATCTAGTGCCGAACCACGGCACCTCCGTGTTCAACACACGTGCAGCACGGTGACGTCTCCCGCACCTTGATCCAGCAAGGAGAATGGAGAGGTTGGGGAAGATCTCCGGCAGCACGACGGCGTTGTGTCGATGGAGAGATGAGGTCTCCCGGCAGGGCTTCACCAAGCACCGTGGGAGAGGAGGAATAAGAAGAGCAGGGCTGCGCCGAGAGAAAGATGGAAAACCGTATCTCCAAAGGCCAAAACCCCCACTATATATAGGGGGAAGGGAGGGGTGGCGCCCCCTTTAGGGTTTCCCCCTTGAGGTGGGCGGCAACCCTAGATGGGAGAGGGGGGGGGGCGGCCAGGGAGGAGAGGGGTTGGCGCACCCCTAGGTGGGCCTTAGGCCCACCAGCGCCTAGGGTTTCCCCTCCCTCCCTCTCTGGTGCGCTTGGGCTGAGTGTGGGGGGTGCACCAGCCCACCTAGGGGCTGGTTCCCTCCCGCACTTGGCCCATGTAGCCTTCCGGGGCTTGTGGCCCATCTCGGTGGGCCTCCGGAACCCTTCCGGTGGTCCCGACACTTTCCCGGTGGTGCCCGAAACATTTTCGGCGTCCAAACCCATCCATCCTATATATCAATCTTTACCTCCGGTCCATTCCAGAGCTCCTCGTGACGTCCGGGATCTTATCCGGGACTTTGAACATCCTTTGGTAACCTCGTATAACAATTCCCTATAACCCTAGCGTCATCGAACCTTAAGTGTGTAGACCCTACGGGTTCGGGAATCATGCAGACATGACCGAGACACTCTCCTGCCAATAACCATCAGCGGGATCTGGATACCCATGGTGGCTCCCACATGTTCCACGATGATCTCATCGGATGAACCATGATGTCAAGGATTCAATCAATCCCGTATAAAATTCCCTTTGTTTGTCGGTATAGAACTTGCCCGAGATTCGATCGTCGGTATACCTATACCTTGTTCAATATCGTTACCGGTAAGTCTATTTACTCGTTCCGTAGCACGTCATCCTGTGACTAACTCCTTAGTCACATTGAGCTCATGATGATGTTCTACCGAGTGGGCCCAGAGATACCTCTCCGTCACACGGAGTGACAAATCCCGATCTCGATTCGTACCAACCCAACAGACACTTTCGGAGGTACCCGTAGTGCACCTTTGTAGTCACCTAGTTACGTTGTGACGTTTGATACACCCAAAGCACTCCTACGGTATCCGGGAGTTGCACAATCTCACGGTCGAAGGAAAAGACACTTGACATTAAAAAGCTTTAGCATACGAACAACACGATCTAGTGCTATGCTTAGGATAGGGTCTTGTCCATCACATTATTCTCCCAATGATGTGATCCGTTATGAGTGACATCTAATGTCCGTGATCAGGAAACCATGATCATCTATTGATCAACGAGCTAGCCAACTAGAGGCTTGCTAGGGACACATTGTGATATATTTATTCACACATGTATTATCGTTTCCTGTTAATACAATTATAGCATGAACAATAGACGATTATCATGAACAAGGAAATATGATAATAACCATTTTATTATTGCCTCTAGGGCATATTTCGAACAACATTTGTCGTAAGTTGTGTGATTGCTTGCTGCGATGTTAGGATGCGTTGTTATGTTACTCGTGTACAACTCACTCCATAGTAGCATACCTTGCATAGATTGCATGTGATAGGTGTGTGATTTCTTCTAAGCATATGATGCTGGTAATGTATGGCTACTACCTCATGCCACGTGTGCCTTGCTCATCTGGACAACCTCGGGGAGAGGTTTGTCAGGGTAAGTATGAGACCATGGACTGACATCTCGTTGGGACGAGAGTGGTTAGTGAGGGCATACCAAGGTGTGAGGGTGGTAACACTATGATATATCATTCAAACAAATCTTGTGGTGCTAACCCCTGCAGGAAAACTTAAACCTCCTAAGTCGACCATAGATCGAGTCTTGTGAGTGTGTCATTTACCTTTTGTGCTGCCACAAGTCTTCCTAAAAGGGAATACGGTTTAGTATGTCGTAATCCTATTAGCATATGCACACCAAGTAGAGGGGCCGCGATGAAGGTCTACATGGTCTTGGAATAAAGCCAGTCATCCGGTCATGGGGCATGGGTGTTTCTAGTCTGGGACCAAGAGGGGAAGAGATCTAACCTTGCAGCGCGCGGTATAAATGTGATCCCATGCTATTCGAGGATGTTGGCCTCCCCGTCTTATAGTTTTTCCCTGGAAGCGTAGTCCGGGTGATTCCGAACCTTGCTCGGGTAGAAATGGGCATGTGCTGGTTCTGAGTGTTTACTTCTAAAATATCGTACACGGGATTAGTCCACGTGGTTACTGAAACCAGTGGGCTGTGGGTAAAGAGTACACCCTTTACAAAGTCAAAACTATTGGAGTAGCCGTGTCCACGGTCAAGGACGACTGGTTGACACGTGAAGTGTCGGTCCGAGTGTCGATCTTCGGAGGTATTAAATAGAAACAGGATGATACCTATGAAACGAGATGATAAGCTTAACTATTATGAATCTTGCTATGGACTAACCATTTGTGCTATACGGATTTGTTTGAGTATCCTCGGGACGGTTCTACCTCCTGGATACTCAATATTGTTATTATCATATAAGCCATTTCTGTGGTGTCGCTTAGACGCCCGGCTGTGGCAACTGTGATTTCTTTCACATAAGTCCTTTATGTGGTGTCGCTCAGAAGTCTGACTAAGGCAACTGTGATTACTTTCATGTGCGCCCTTTATGTGGCGTTGTTGAGACGCCTGACTGTGGCAACTGTGATTTCTTCCAAATACGCCCTTTATGTGGTGTTGCTCAGACGCCCGACTGTGGCGCCCAATGCTATTACTTATGCATCATTAATGTCTGATAATCCCTTCTTGTGGTGTCACTCCCGACGCCCAACTGCGGCATGTATAGTATTATTTCATTAACAAGTCACCTTATGCGGTGTCGCCAAGACGGCCGACTATGGCTTGTATTACTTGTCCTTCCGAGGTGTCACCTCAAACGCCCGATCGACATGCTTCTATTTGACCATTACTTCCTTCCTTGTTTGCTTATACATCATTGGTGAAAATGACTTATCTGTCTAAATGCATTTGTGAATTAATCTTTATGACATGAAAAAATTATTAGGAGAATTATGCATGCATCTCACGTGCTTTAACTTATCTATTTTCATGATGTTTGTGAGTACATTCAAAGTACTCACTGGCTTGTCCCTCGCTATTGTCTTGGCCAGATTGCATTCGGAGAGGAGCACGATGTCTCCAATCCCGAAACCTAGGAGTCGAGGATAGCAGCCTTGCGAGATAGGAATTATCCAGGTCAGCTGTTCCTGTGGGAATGGAGTCCCATGGGCACTGGAGATTCCTCGAGTCGCTTTCGCCATTAGCCTCACACTTTTGTTCAACCCTATGGACCTTTTGGGTCCTGTACCCAAAATTTTGTAATTTTTCTTGGGATTTCTATATCAAGTGAGTGTCCACCAGCTAACGGTAATCCTGGTGCTGGTGAACACAAAGACCTATTTTCTGGAAATTATTTTCCGAAAACCGGTCGCTACAAAATTGGTATCGGAGCAGGCTGACCATTGGCTAATCCGATCTTAGCGAGGTTGCTATCCCTAGCCTGGATATTTATATACCCACAAACCAGCCCAGCCTACCCAATAGCCAACCACAGTGGCCCTCCGACAACATTTTGGAGTCGGTGCCCAACCTGTCAGCCAGCAATAAGTCGTGTGTCTATGACCGACACCAGAGTTGTCGCATCCCCTAGCATGCGATGGAAGTCTCCTTAGCTTATAAAGGAAGGCCATGCCCCAACCCAGCAAAGCCGCAACCTTGAGACCCCCACCCCTATAACCCAGATCAACCGAATGCATGGTCACGTTCTTCGCAATGAGACCACCACATCAGAGCCTGGAGACTTCGTAGCCATCCTTGCCGACCACAACCGCCAAGTTTTTGGCATAGAAGAGCCCCTGTGTATATTGTGCATGAGGAACCTGTGAGTGATGCTATCCGTTACTTTTGGACCTTGGTGCACATCTGTGGAGGGAGTTCCTCTATGGAATGCCTTACCATTTCACTGATAGAGCATTCTCCAGGGAAGCCCAAGCCCGCCAGCTTGCAGCGCGAGAAGCTATAGTCCATCTATGACATTTGTCGCCATGGATAAATAGCCAACCATTCTACTACTCTGCTAGTCGTGAAGGCTATGGTAGTATGACCCAGGTTGCCAGCAAAGACCTTGAGGAAGACCCTGCATTGGTGCAGGTTGTGCGCTATTTGAGAGCGTAGGAGGCACGAATCGATCAGATCACCTTTGACCTGGTTGTGAACCGCACGTCAATTGCTCACCGGACCCGAGTAAGCAGTGAAGTTGCCACCACCTCCAGCAACTAGCTAGTATTATTTTGGAGACCTATTGGACCCTTGAGGTTTGCTCGAGCCTTTTTGTTAGCCAGCCCGATCATGACCACGGTAGAGCTTCACCGCAGTTTGGATTCTTTCTGCAATGAAGGTGTGCCTAGGGCGCGCCGTCCGAGATCTCGTCGCCACCGCAACCCTATAACCCCATTCCATGGTCCAGTCATCTATGGGACTATGGCAACCAGAGGAACCTTATTGGTTGCTCAGCACGTCCGCTCAGAGGCCAATGAAGGTAGAGAGAATCCGTCAAAGTAGCTCTCATACCGTAGTAGCTGTGTCACCCTGTAACGCTGTATTCGCATAATTGCCTTAAGCCTGTTTGAAATAAAGTTGCAGGATACCTGCATGCCATTATTCTTAAGGGTCAATTTTCATAACCGGTGTAGCCTAGTTAGCGTGTCCTTAGTATAAATTTTGGGCGTGACCACCAGAGACACCAAACCGGCTACCCGAGTAATGTGTCACTTTGGAAGTTGATACCCGAGACCCTGCCCACGTGATCAAGTCACACGAGTGTTATACTGTGTGTCCTTAAACCAGGCACAACAGTTGAGACCACACCCAGGACCATTCATAGCACTTCTTGCCGAGCGCACTGCCCCAGAGCCAGTTTTCCCATGACGGCCCATTGGAATTCATTCAGGATTTCTGGATGCAACCCCGCAATAGAGGCCGCGTTGCCTCGCAGCCCAATGTAGAGCTCTCCGTGTGTGACCACCCCTGTCTTGCATGTCATTGCCAAGAGCATTGACCCTGCGGCCAGCGGGTTAATCCCACACCCCTGCTATTGAGAAACCTCAAATTCTTCTGGTAGACCGTCGTTGCCAGACCAAAGGGGACATGTTCCCCAAACTCCTTCTAGAGAAGCAAAATGTGTTTCCCCCGATCAGGGATGCATTCTCTAGGAACCCCATCGCTCGTGCCTTATTCACTGCCATCGGAGTGTACGCTAGTCCAGTATTATGTCTTCTTGATGCTATATGAGTGACTATATGCTATATGATTGTCTTGATTGCACATGCATATGAGTGATCTTGTTCTGTATTTTCATGAGTGAATGATTTTCTTTCCCTAGCAAATCTCATGGATTAGATTTATTTTAAGGGGGGTAGTTCTATCACACCCCAAAAATCTAATCACATTTTTATAAATTAAAATAATGCCTAGAATAATTTTTTTAGAAAAATAATTTGTTCCATTGCTCATTACAAAGCCTCTTTCCATTTTTTTTATTCAAGTAGCATTTTTGAAGATCATTGTGTGCTTGAGTAATTTATTATAAACATTTTATTTATTTTATTTAATTTAATAGGGATATATATTTTAATAAAGTTTGCCAATTTAAATCCCTTTTAAAAGGCTTTCTTTTGTTAAGAGCCTCAGTTGCATTGCAACCCTTTTATAAATTCTTTTAATAATTCCACAAAAATTTGGAGATGTCAAGGGATGCACGAGACTTACTTTTATGCAAAAACCCATGGCTGGCCTTTAAAATTTTTGAGCATCACAACCTCTTTTGCATTCTAGCCCAGTTTAATGTTTTGAACTACAACCCCATTTTAAATTGTCCGTATTCCCTTGGGATTTTTATTGCTTGTAGTTCACCCTACCAAACCCTTAAGGCCAGGATATTAGCCCCATTGGATTAATTTAAGTGCATAGAATGACAACCTGCCTTTTTTCCAGATTGGTTTTATCCAATAATTGCATTAGCAAGTTTTTATTTTTGCCAAACTAGCCACACCACCTCTCTTTGTGTCCGAAGAGACCCCATTCTAGAAATTTGGGCCACTAGGAGAGCTTTCTAGCCAGCCTTAGCATTCTCTCAAGCACGTTGTGTGCATGACCAGATTTTGCATAGTTTGAAGATTGCATTGGAAACTTTATTCCCAGGCCCAACCAGCTTGTCCACTAGCTCTTCTATTCATCTAGCCTAACCCTATGTAGTTTCATAGGCTTTGGAGCTCCTTTGAGCGTTCTGGCATTTCGCCGAGCACCCTAGGTGCCTGTCTAGAGCGTGCCTAGAGCACCTGTTTTGCAGCCAGTGCATCCTAGCTGCCGCATCAACCTTCTTGCACCCCTTGGCCGACTCACAGAGCCGCGCCGCACCGCGTAAACCCCCGACAGAATTTCCCCCGCCCTACTGCATCCTACGCAAGACGCCCTGCCGCCAGCCTGCTTCCGTCGCCCTTGTCCGCCGTCACATGTTGCCGCCGTCGAGCTTATCTTCGGGGCTGTGGGGATCGACCTTCCCGGCTTATAAAAGGCCACTCCCCGAGATCTCAACATGGTGGGTCACCTCTCTCGGCCATAGTAAGCCGTGAATACGCCCCCCCCCCCCGCCAAGGGGCTCGGCTGGGTAAAGAGTGACCGGAGCCGGTGGAGACACACCTCTCTCGTTCCTCCATGGGCATGGGAGCAATGCGTGTCAGTCTCTTAGACAGGGGCACGGAGCAGCGCTGGGCGCCACGGTGCGACGACGGGATTGCGCTTGGGATGAAGCTGGTGCGGCGACTACGCTTCAGGTGGCGAAGTGGATGATGGTTCGTACAGAACATGCTGTGGCGTGCGGTGGAACCGTGCGGCGAGGGCTGGGGGCAGCGCGGCCTAGCGCTTCCTGGGCATCGGCCGACGGGTGCTGACAATGCGGTGGCCGGTTGAGGGAGTCTGGGACTAGGGGGTCCTCGGGCCGTCGGTCTATCTCTATGGGCCGGACTCCTGGGCTACTTCGGGTAGCCGATGACATATACGAGGAAGATTCCACAAGACTTGGTGAACAATACAAGGACTCCTCTACACTGACGTAGCCGACTATGACTCTTGTTATCCTAGGCCTAGGGTGCATTATATAAACCGAGGCGAGGCTAGTCGATAGACAATGTCATATTCATATGATCATTACTTCTAGGGATTTAGAGCATAACATATGATCTTGAGGTAGATCAACTGTGTATTCGATACACCATCATCAATATAAACAAGAGCAGGATGTAGGGTTTACCTCCATAAAGAGGGTCCGAACCTAGGTAAACATCATCTCCTTCATCCCGTGTAACCCATCGATCCAAGGTCAAAATCTTGGGATCCCCTACCCGAGATCCGCCGGTTTTAACACCAACATTGGTGCTTTTATTCAGAGTTCCGATGTGTGATCAACATAGGGATTGATGGCTCGTGTAGATTGATTGTAGTTTTTTTCTGGACAGTGAATTTGTGTTCGTCGTCCCTGTTTTCTTGAGCATCATTTTGTCGATTGCTTCGATGGAACTGTGCCGAATTGTATCTACAACAACCGTGCAAAATTTCGTCACTTTTGGATGGAGTAATCTCCAGCGATCTCCGGTATACCGGAACTTTATCAAATCTGGACGGAAATTGGATGTGTTGAGGGCGAGGGGTCTAGTATTCAGTTCAGACATCCGTTGGAAAATCCCACCGTTCATCGGATGAGAAATTCCTATATCGATCACCTCTTAACATTTCAGCCCGATCCGACCGCACAAACTCCGGAAAACATCCGATAAGTACTATGAATTTTGGATCTGTTTTCTTCACGAAAACGAATCCGATCTGAGTTCATCTTTCTTCATGAACGGGGTTTTGGACATCCTTATTGAAGGATTTTTAAGGTATTATGTGTTGTTCTAAAACACATGCCCATAAATTTTGAGCCTTTTCCAAGGCAATTTTTACCATCACGCTAGTGTCAAACCAGCAAGACAACGTTGCTTCACGTCTGTCGACATGCATTAGACAGATCATCGCTTCATCGAGCTGAGTTCAACCTCATCAACACGTGTCGGTGATCCGACCAAGAGTTCGGCATCGCAAGGATCGAATAATCTTTGAAGAATCTAGTCCGCTGTTGCTTCATAAATCGAGCATTGATCGCATCACAAATTCGGACCCGCGTCGGCATCGCCGTGCCATCGCTTCTTCAAGACGACAATCAACACACCGACCTGCATCGACATGTCGGCTGGCATGGGGGATCTAGCGCCTTACAGACCTGCTCCGTCACCTCGGCTAGACCGGGGGCTTCGTCATCTCTTCATCAACCTGCTCTTGGGACTTTGGTGTCACGTCCGACTGACTTCCGACCGACTTCATCACCTCAACTGGACTGAGGGCTTCGCCTCGCCACATCGGCCGTGTCGCATCGCCACTTCATCAAGCCAAGCACTTCGCTCTGGCACCTGCACACTCAACCTATATTTTTTCTAAATATTTACTTAACTTAAGTTCATTAAGTAGAGGATTTATATTATAATTTTATATTACTTTTGGCTTGCGCTTTTTTATGTGCACATGTGATCGTCTACAATCGGGTTAGACAGACACCTCAGCGCGCCGACGTGGTCGTCATGCCTCCGTCAACCAAATTGCATCGTCGACATGGTCGACTGACGCGGCGGCTTCATCGTCACGCTTCCAAAGTACTCTACCTCCTCAGCAAGACCAAGGGTTTTGCCTCGGTCCTTCGGAAGTGTTGTCAATTCATCAAGCCGAGCTCTTTGTCAGCTACGTCGTGACCGACTTTGGGGCTAGGACCTTGTTCCGCTGTAGCTCCGATCGTGGCATAAACACGAAGCACATTAACGAGCTAAGTAGTTTTCATGCTCAACATTCTTTACAATTTTACTTCTTGTTCGGTTCAGCCAAGCATTATATTTATGTTAAACACAAAGCTGCTTGTTAAAAACTTAGCTTCTTAAGAGCGTTGTTTGTTAAAAACACTTCCTTTACCCATGTTACCTGGGGACTCTTAAAATTTTATATGAGCCATTTTATAATAAATATTTTCTTCTTTGTCATTGCAAAGTATTTTTGTACTACTCCTTTTTCCAACACGAGTGTTTGGTCAATAGCCGGGTAGCCTGGTTTCTCTCCAAATCTGCTTGAGTTTATTTTGCTAAACACGCCACGAAGAAACACTTCGCCCTCGGGATATGGAGGTTGAAGCCAAAGGCTGACCCGCCTGAAGTCTGAGAGATCAGATGCATCATGTTAAAGCACGACCGAATCACATATTAATTTTATGACCAATTTTTGGATTGGCACCAAGATACTTGATTTAGTTCGGAGCGTAATGTTTTCGGTAAAGTTCTTTTGGTTTTCTGTGCTTTAGACACCTTTAACCTATTTTTATGTTTTTCTTCATGAGGCGGGACATCCTCTTGTTCGAGGTGTTCTGCGTGGTGATTCTTCTTGGAGAATTTTTCCGACCTACAATTCAACATCTTCCGTGCCGAGCTCCACCTAGGTCTTTTCAAAACACACTTAATGGATGAAATAGTTCAGGAGGGGATACGATCCTAGGGTCGACCATGTTGCCCAACCCTAGTCTCGGGGGCTACTAGTTATCACTACTGGAATCAGAGAATTTGCCATCTGCTCCATCTTTGCCGTCTGCTGGCTGATGGCAAAGACCCTCTTTGCCATCAGCTACCAAAAACCACACGACAAAGAGCAGACTGCTGGCAAAGAGTATCTTTGCCATCAGTTTGCTCTTTGTCGTGTGCCAACTGACGACAAAGAGCATGCAGGGAGACGACAAAGAGCACGGGGCGACCCACCCCGCAACCCCTCTCTCCCCATAACGGCCTCTCTCTTTGCCGTCTGCCTTATACCTCTTTGCCGCCGGGGGGCAGACGACAAAGAGGATGGCGACCTAACGGTCATGGCCCCCACCCCCACACCCCTCTATCCCCTAACGGTCGTCGCCCCCCACACCCCCTCTCCCCTAACGGATCTCTATCTCACCCCCGAAACCCCCAGCGTCGTTGAAGCTCGCCTTCCCCTTCTCCCCACGCGCGAACCGCTGTCGGAGCTCGCCCCTTATTCACCACCGCGCCCTCCTACTCACCGGGCCGTCCTCCTCCCTGCGCCCCTCCTCCACCACCCCCCCTCCTCCACCACCGCGCCCTCCTCCTACCTGGGACCTCCTCCTCCACCACAACCGCCGGAGCTCGCCCCTTCTCAACCACAGCCCCTCCTCCACCATCGCCCCTCCTCCACCACCCCTCCTCCACCACCATGCCCTCCTCCTACCCACGACCCTGTCCTTCACCACCGTGCCGCCCCTCCTCCACCACTACCCCTTCCTCCCAGCGCACTACCTCCTCCCCGTGGCCCTCCTCCTCTACGGCCGTCCTCCCTGCGCCGTCCTCATCGCCCGGCCGCCCCCTCCCGTGATTCCCTATTTTTTTCCCTTTTTCATTTAATTTGTTAATTAGGTTAGTTTTTAATTACCTACTATTAATTAGGTTAGTTAGGTTAGGTGTTAGTAGTAATGCCCATTTAAATTTTGGATTTTGTTCATGTTAGTTGTTAGTTGGTAGGTTAGTTAATTAGTAGATTTAGTGGTAGTTTAGTTAGTTGGTTGATTCTTTTTAGTTAGTTGGTAGTTTAGTTAGTTGGTAGATTTAGTTAGTTAATTAGTAGATTTAGTAGGTCGTTTAGTGGTAGATTCTATTTTGTTAATTAGTGGTAGCTAGATTCTTTTTTAGTTACTTAGTGGTAGATGCTGTTTTTGTTATTTTTTTGCTGTTTAGTGCTATATAGGTTTAGCGATAGGTTTAGTGCTAGGTTAAGTAGATAAGGGAAAGAATAATAAGAAGAAGAAGAGGAGGAGGAGGAGAAAAAGAAGAAGAAGAAGAAAAATAGGAGAGATGAGAAGAATAAAGAAGAGGAAAAAGGAAAAGAAGGAAGAAGGAAGAAGAAGAAGAAGAAGAGGAAAAAGGAAAAGAAGGAAGAAGAAGAAGAAGAAGAAGAAGAAGAGAAGAAGAAGAAGAAGAAGAAGAAGAAGAAGAAGGAAAGGAAGAATAGGAAAAAATATGAAGAAGAAGAAAACGAAACCCTGACACCACGACACCCGACACGATTCCCCGAAACCCCGACACGACGCCCCAACACGACATCTCGACGACACCCCGAATATTTTTTATGGAACTCTAGATGAAATCTATATAGGTCATATATTTGTGTTAGGTCATATATTTTTTGATTTTATTAATGAACACAAAATATTTGTGTTGATCGGGTGAATTTACATGTGACAATTATCTCGTCGCTGTGAGGTCTGCTATGCGAAGACCTCCCGTGCGTTCTACGAGCTCTGCCCCTGCATTCGTGGGTGAGTACAAATATCATCTCCTCCTCGCCCCTTCATTTGCTTTGGGTCGGTCTTCGGATGAAACTTGCTAGGTATAGGTAATTAAATTAATTTATCAGTATGCGTGACCAGTATGTGTCTCCCGTTCGAAAGGGCTACAGGTATAAATATGCATGCATTTGCATATATTTATAACTGTGGTTCTTCTGAATTGTCCAACGTTATCCATGGACAGCCCGAGTATGTGTAGATTGGGTTCGTTTTCCCATATGCTTTGTTCGGTATCCGATGCATAATTTCGTCAGTGCCTCCCTGTTGTTCTCCGAATAAACATCCTCTCTGTTTATTGCGGAGACGTGTATCAGGAGAACAACGGGGAGGTGCTGCCGAAATTTTGCGTTGGATCCGAAGCAGAGCATGGGAAAAAGAACCCAATCTACACATACTCGGGTGGGATTAGGACCTGTCTTTACCTACTAGCCTGTAGGTTGCATGGATGTAATAAAACGGGCGAACTTTATTAACTGATGAATATATATGCTGAATTATATATAAATATATTTCTTGTGTATTTAGTAGTTAGGCAAGATGAGTGATCATGCATGGATGTCTTTTTCACATTAGCCAAATCATGTGTGTAATGTCTGTTTCATTACTAACTAATACGACCAACTCTTAAAAACTAAATGTGCAGTCTATGTGCGAGAAGACCGGTCAAGCCCCTCCGCCGATGCCCGTCTACGCTTCGATTGGCATGGTGAGTTTCATTTCAATGGTCATTATAAACTACTATTAAAAATTGAGTGTCACCATGCTAACTGAGACATTGCAAAATATCTTTTCTACAGAATAACTACCGAGCGGCATCGCACGACCCTTCTCGTGGGCAACCGTCTCCAAACGAAGCCGCCGCGAGCAACCCTGGTTCTTCTCCTCCTTGATGACCACGATGGTAAGTTTTCTCTAGTTCATTTATAACATAATTACCTAGTTTAGCTCGAAAAAGACTTACTTTGCTAATTTAGCTCCAAAATGACATACTTAGCTTAGTTAGGTAAAAACATCATAAGAACCTTGGTTAGCTCATTATACTTAGCTAATTTTGCTCCAAAATGATATAATAAGCTCAAAATGGCATAAGAACCTTGGTTAGCTCATGAATATTATATACTTAGCTTGTTTAGCTCCAAAATGACATAATTAGCCCATTTAGCTCCAAAAAGACATACTTAGCTAATTTAGCTCCAAGAAGAGGAGAAGAGGATAAGAAATAGAAAAAATGAAAAGAAGGAAGAAGAAGAAGAAGAGAAGAAGAAGAGAAGAAGAAGGAGAAGAAGAAGGAGAAGGAGGAGAAGAATGAGAAGGAGTCATACTTCTCCCCCTTCTCCTTCTTCTCCTTCTTATTCTCCTTCTTCTTCTTTTCTTCTTCTTCTTCTCCTCCTCTTTCTTCTCCTCTTTCATATTCTCCTTACCTTATTTCCCCAACAATGACATAATTAGATACATTTAGCTCCAAAAAGACATAGTTAGATAATTTAGCTCCAAGAAGAGGACAAGAGGAGAAGAAAGAGGAAGAATGAAAAGAAGGAAGAAGAGAATAAGAAGAGAAGAAGAAGGAGAAGGAGCCCTCCTCTTCTCCTTCTTCTTCTCTTTCTTCTGCTCTCCTCCTACTACTCCTTCTTCTCCTTCTTCTTCTATTCTTATTTTATTCTTCTTCTCCTCCTCCTCCTTCTCCTTCTCCTTCTCCTCCTCCTCCTCCTTCTTATTTTTCTTCTCCTTGTTCTTCTCTTCTTTCTTCTTCTTTTTCTTCTTCTACGTAGCTTATTTTCCCCAACAAAGACATACTTAGCTCATTGTCCTCCAAAATGACATAATTAGCTTAGTTAGGTAAAAACATCATCAGAACCTTAGTTAGCTCATAACTTAGCTAATTTAGCTCCAAAATGACATAATAAGCTCAAAATGGCATAAGAACCTAGGTTAGCTCATGAATATTACATACTTAGCTTGTTTAGATCCAAAATGACATAATTAGCCCATTTAGCTCCAAAAAGACATACTTCGCTTATTTAGCTCCAAGAAGAGGAGAAGAGGAGAAGAAATAGGTAAAATGAAAAGAAGGAAGAAGAAGAAGAAGAGAAGAAGAAGAGAAGAAGAAAGAGAAGAAGAAGGAGGAGAAGGAGAAGGAGTCCTACTTCTCCCCTTCTCCTTCTTCTCCTTGTTCTTCTCCTTCTCCTTCTTTTCTTCTTCTTCTCCTCCTCCTCTTTCTTCTCCTCTTTCATATTCTCCTTACCTTATTTTCCCCAACAATGACATAATTAGCCCATTTAGCTCCAAAAAGACATACTTAGCTAATTTAGCTCCAAGAAGAGGACAAGGGGAGAAGAAATAGGAAAAATGAAAAGAAGGAAGAAGAAGAAGAAGATAAGAAGAAGAGAAGAAGAAGGAGAAGGAGAAGGAGGATAATAAGGAGAAGGAGTTCTACTTCTTCTCCTCCTTATCCTTCTTCTTGTTCTTCTTCTCATTCTTCTTCTTTTTTCTTCTTCTTCTCCTCCTCTTTCTTCTCCTTACCTTATTTTGCCCAACAATGACATAGTTAGCCCATTTAGCTCCAAAAAGACATAATAAGCTCAAAATGGCATAAGAACCTTGGTTAGCTCATGTATATTATATACAGCTCATGAGAGAAGAAATTACACCAACCAGAAAATATTTTCCGACCCACAGCTCGACATCTTTCCTTCCGATCTACACCGCAGCGTTGTTAAAACGTAAACAACAAGCACAATATGATTTCCGATGAGATACGATCCTTAGGTCGGTCGGCCCCACCCAACTTGAGTCTCGGGGGCTAATGCAAACCTGAGTTTTTTCCTAGAGTATGTTGCCGAGCAAGGAATTGATCCTCGGGCCGATTTTGCGAATTAGCCTGAGTCTCAGGGGCTACTGGAATTAGCGTTTTTTTCCTTCAGGCGCATCTCAGGTTTTAGACCGACACACACCTTTAGGGCTACTGGCTATATATCTCGACAGTAATTGAATTGCATAGCTGGAAATCAGCCCACGGCCGAGGTGGTGCACCACCCCGAAAGCAGTCCAACATATAGCTTAGATCCAACTGGCTGGCTCCATAGAGGGCAAATCCGGTGTTGGAGCTTGGACGCAAGAGGATACCTCGGATGCAGTTCAGCGTTGGAGCTCACATGCAAGAGGACACCGCCACATGGGAAACACTTCAAACTCGAGGTGTGGCATAAAAATAATGAGGCATTAATAAAGCCTAAAAGCTTAAAGGGCTCCTCGGATGCCTGACGTCTGAAACTCTTTGAATACAGCTCGACGGTGCTCAAGATCGAAGATGGGAAGATTTGTTGAGCCAGTTTTCAAGACCGGCGACCGTAGACGAAGAACAATTCGGAAGAACCGGGGAGCATCCCCAACTTGAAGATCTATGCTTGGAAATCGAGAAGTCATGGTGGTTGAACTGGTGTTTGCCGAACATAAATAGGGAGAAGAAGTCTGCCTACAAGCCGAAGACTTTGGACGCGTGAAGATGGTGAGGATAAAGGCTACGACATTGGTGGCTAGTTCAGGGGCTAATGACGGAGTCCAGGACTAGGGTGTCCTCGGGACATCGGTCTATCTCTATGGACCGGACTCGTGGGCTACTTCGGGGCAGCCGATGCCATATACAAGGAAGATAGCACAAGACTTGGTGTTCAAGACAAGGAATCTTCTACGCCGACGTAGCCGACTAGGACTCTTGTTATCCTAGGCCTAGGATGCATTATATAAACCGAGGCTAGGCTAGTCAATAGACAATCTCATATTCATATGATCATTATTTCTAGGGTTTTAGACCACAACATACGATCTCGAGGTAGATCAACTCTATATTCAATACATCATCATCAATATAAACAAGTACATGACGTAGGGTTTTACCTCCATCAAGAGGGCCCAAACCCCGGTAAACATCGTCTCCTTTGTCCCATGTAACCCATCGATCCAAGGTCCACAGCTCGGGACCCCCTACCCGAGATCCTCCGGGTTTTACACCGACACCGGTGGACCTTCCCACGTGCGGGTGGACACAGGTCTGCGGATGGGCGATGAACGCACTGGCCTCGGACAGGGGCGGTGGACGATGCATGGAGAGCCAATGGGGGCATGGGGCTGGCACCGTGGTTGCGGCTGCTCGGTGGCTGGAGCTGCCGGCTGCCTTGGGCGGTCTCCCATCTAGATCAAAGATGCCCATATCTGATCGAGTGTCACTCGCCCTCCCGAGCACGTTGGCTGGTAGTTGTCTGGCAACACGGACGGACCACCGGTGTGGGAGTTTGACATAGTCCTCCTACCCGGGGTTCGTTGCTCGTCACACAACGTGTGGTGCTAGGTCGCCCTGAAGTCGGTAATGGCCCTAGGTTTCCTCCATTCCGGACAAGGTAGGAGCTTGCGGATCGATTGGAGGGTGTACTCTCATTATGGCGTTGGTGAAGGTCCGTGACGGTGGTGGTTGGGACAGTGATGTACCGACAGTCGGATATGTGGTGGAGGTCGCGGATTTGGCATCGTATGAGTTGATGGCTCGACGATGGCCATTGGTATCCACTGGGCCATGTCTCCCCAACACATCGGGATTGTCGGGGACTTCAGGCATGGGTGCCCCTACGATGGTGGCACCGACCCTGGCCTGGTGGATGATGTCGGGTTCTACCAACTGTGGTCTATGCACGGTGCAGCGGCCGGTAGGCTACGTCTCGTGGCACAGATGCCGATGCGATGACCTTGGAAGGTGGTACGCATGGTCGGCTCTCTGGTAGGCACCATGACGGCGGTGGTGGCATTGTCTCTTGGTCATGTGGCCGGTGAGATGCAGGGCTCTAGGTAGGTGTAGGATCGAATGTTTTTCTAGAGGGGGTGACTAGACTACTTGACCAGATAACAAACTTAGCCTTTCCCCAATTTTAGTTGTTGGCTAGTTTTAGCAATTATGGCAAGTCAAGTACACCCTACACATGCAGTTCTAAGTGTATAGCAATGGAATGTAGAACATTCAAGTGTTAATAAAAAGGAGCAAGGTAGGGAGATCAAACGCATGAGGTTGATACGACAATTTTTGGCATGGTTCCGATAGGTGGCGCAATCATACTTCCATCTTAGTGGAGACTTCAATCCACGGAGGGTAACGACTGCAAGAGTCCACGGAGGGCTCGACCCACAAGGGATCCACGAAGAAGCGGCCTTGTCTATTCCACCACGGCTTCCTTCCACGAAGGACTAGCCTTACTCACGATAGATCTTCACGAAGTAGGCGATCTCCTTGCCCTTACAAACATCTTGGTTCAAATCTACAACATGAAGTAGGAGGATCCCAAGAGACACCTAACCAATCTAGGAGGCACCATCCTCCAAAAGGTCATACATGGGGTAGAACGATGAACTCCTTGCTCTTGTGCTTCTAAAGATAGTCTCCTCAAAACAAAATCACTCTCTCATAGAATTGGCATGGGTAGGAGAGATTGATTTGGTGGAAAGCGACTTGGGGAGGCTAGAGATCAAGTTTCAAATGATTGGATTGGAACATCTTGGTCTCAACACATGAGTAGGTGGTTCTCTCTCAGAAAAATGGATATGGCAATGACATGTGTGTTATGAGTGCTTCCTCTACGAATGATATGTAGGTGGAGGGGTATATATAGGCTGTCCCCAAAATCCAACCGTTACACCTAAAGTGGCAAACTCGGTGACACCGAAGTCATGAACTCGGTGGTACCGACTTGCACTAAAGGCTACAACTTTTGAATCTCGGTGAAACCGATATGCACAACTCGGTGGCACCAGAAAGGTGGCTGACGGTCAGATTACACAACTCGGTGACACTGATACTCAAACTCGGAAATTCCAATTTTTTGTACCAAGGTAACAGAAAGTTGCTCACCTAAACTCGGTAGCACCGACATGGTTTCAGTTGCACCGATTTTGTGGTTTTGGCTAGGGTTTTGTCTGAGATGGAAATCGGTAGTGCTGAAATGAGAAAATTGGTGGCACCGATTTTGAGTATGTGGTTTTGGACATAATGGTTATGTGAGAAAAATGACTGAGTGTTTTTGGTGGCTATCTCTCAGCACTTGAGCAACCAATTCATTTTAATACCTCATCCCCTTTTAATAGTATTGGCTTTCATATGGACTCAAAAGTGATTTCTCACAAACATAAAATGAAGAGTTTTCTAGCTTGAATCTTGGACCAATCTTATTCCTTTCTTGCATCAAGGGTCATCTCCACATAAGCTTTTATCCAAGGCATCTTTTGAACTTTTCTGAAATATACTTGGAAAACATATTAGTCCAATGATGCATATGTTGTGATCAATTATCAAAACCACCCTAGGGAGTTGTGCTTTCAATCTCCCCCTTTCTAGTAATTGATGACAATATATAGATCAAAGCTTCGACAAAAGATATAATCAATGATTAGCATCGACACTTTGAGAAGTATGTGAAAAGCAAGACCTCCCCCTCAATTTGTGCATTATTTAAAATTTGCGTTGAATGCAAATGCACAAACAATTAGGATCATGGGTCATTCTTCCATGTTACATACATCTTGGTGGTGCGCATACATGATAAGAATGAATAGTAATGCACATGGCACAAAAAAGATAAGTGAATGATCATCACATAGATAGCTAAAAGACAATAATGTAGCATAAACCAAGCAAAGCGTATGATCAAACACAGGTAACTGGATAAAGTCATCCGAATGACCAAAGTTTTGGAAAAACCAAATGAGAGAAAATAAAGTCAAAAGCTCTGTCTCATGAAACCCTATGATCTATACATTTCTCCCCCTTTGGAAACAAGTTACCAAAAAGTTCAAAAGTATATAGCTAATCGTCTCTTTGGGCAGCTGATGATGGAGTCGACAGAAGAGTTTCCATGAAAGCTTCTGCTGAATGACCTGGAGCTGAAGGAGTGGATACCGAAGGAGTTGGAGCTAGGGCTGAAGTTGAAGGTGCAGATGCCCGAGCTAATGAAGTTGGTCTTGCTTCTGACACTAGCATAATTGCTGACCGGGGCTTGGTACTAAACTGAGTGGTAGTGTGAGGAGGCGACTCTTCATCATCACTAGTTGAACTGGGTGTCCTCACACCATCAACTTCATGCTTGAGCTGATCAACACTAGCAGATATCTCAGTCACTTTGACGTCCATATCATGGAACTTTGTTTCCACGATTCTCTCCAAAGTCTTCTGATTTTACAGAATCTCTGAAATATACTTCTCCATTCCTTGGACAGAGCTTACTAGAAAATCCATTTGGTCAGTTTGAGTTCTGGGTTGTGGAATTGGTGGTGGCACATTTCTAGCAGCCTCACCTTCTGCCGCCTCTGCTGCCATTCTAGCTGCAGCTGAGCTGGGATCATTGTCATCCATCACCACTTCATTGTCTTCAAATTCTGGCCAAAGGGGTAAATGGGGACGATCAAGTATATATGCATGCTTGCCTTGCTTGGCATTGATAATCATTTGAATGTATGGGGCATATCCACAAGATCTTTTCTGATCAGCAGTAGTCCTCCTGATAGTCTCTACTATCAAGTCCATCACTTTGAATCTAGTGTGAGAGTCCAAATGGTGCAGCAAGTTGATGGAGTGACCTCTAATCATTTTCTAATCACTTGATTTAGGCATCAAGGTGTATCTCAAAATGGTATTGGTTGTAGGTATCCCTGCTTGCAAGAAGTACAGTGAGCCAAACTTGTGAGTTGCCAAGAACTTGTGATGAATTGGCTTGTACATGTTGTCCATGGAGTTGTGACTCATCTTCTCCTTACAGTATACATCCATATCACCTTCTTTCTCCTTAGGGGCACCAATGATAGTGGCCCACTCATCAACAGTGGATTCATACTTGTGACCATCAGTCATCCAGACTATTGAATTGCATAATCAGTTCATCATTCCATGGGGTCATCTCTTTTCCACCAAAATCTTCAATGTCCGCACACTTGAAATTGTCTTGCACATGGGGAAATAAATTTTCATTGGCTTTGATGTAAGCCCAGTCAACATACCTCATATCACTAACATCTGGACTTTTGTCATACAAAATTGTCTCATAACAGTCTTCTTTTCCTTGGTGTGAAACCTTGGATCAACATCAGTTCTTCTCCTTATGGCATATGGATCTGGACCGCTCCATCTCCTCAAACCTACATCTTTCCTCTTCTTCATATCTCCAGCTACTGGATGAGCAGCATTGTGCAGTGGAAGATTTGGTCTTAGCTTTCTAAGAATGGGTGCATTGTTTTCTTCTTCCTCTGCAGCAAAGGTACTGGAAGCAGGACCTTTGTTCTTGGTAGCTACAGGAATATCCTTTGTAGTCCTTTTGGACGCTACATCCTTCTTAGCCTTAGAAACAGACTTAGGAGCAGATTTCTTGGGCGTAGCATCAGCCACGAGCTTCTTCTTCTGAGGAGGAGGGGAATCAACTGGGATCTCATATTCTTTAGCAACATCTTCAGCGTTCTCACTCATGGAAGTAGGTCTTCCAACAACATGAATCACCCTCTTCCTAGCTCTCTTCACATTATCCTTCCTAGGAGGATTGTCAAGGGAAAGTGTCATCCCTTGCCTAGGAGATTCAGGAGCTCTAAGATCAGCAGGCTTTGCATACTCTTTCCTGATAGTCTTCTTGACATGAGCCTTCTCTTTCAGCTTTTGAGGTGCTGAAGTTTCCTCTAGCACAAAATCTGAGTCCTCTTCATCTAAGTTAAGCTTCCTTCTCTGCCTGGTGGCTACATTGGGCAAGCCATGGGGGCTATATGAACTAGGGTCAGAGTGTGTCTTCTCGGGACTTGTGCCCAAGTCCATCTCAACACTGCCCTCAGTAAAGTTGTTCTGGCTGTCCTCAGATCCTGACATCCGGACAAACAAAGAAGACAAGCAACCAACAGACTAGTAGACAAGCAGCCCTGTGAAATAGATATAGAAGAGCAGAAGGATTGAGCATCACAAAACATGAAAGGTTTTAAAAAATTTAAACAAGATAATTCTTAGTTTTAGCTTTCTGCACAACAAATTTTCATAGCACCGAGTCTGAATTTTCAGAGTCACCGAGACTGATGAACTGCTTTACAGTAACTTGGCTATCACTTCGGTGGACCCAAAAGTGATAACTCGGTTTCACCGAGTTCATTCTCAGGAACCCTAGATTCAAAATCGGTGGAACCAATTTTTGCGATTCGGTGTCACCGAGATGCGTTCTATGGACTACTAACCCTAAAAACTCTTTTGTTCGCTGATCTACGAGAACTTATGGTGGAAGGAGGGTTTGCACATGGTGGCTATGAGATAAAGATTCCTAATGCGCATGAATTGGATTAATGGAGCGCAAGAGGAGATCAGAACCATACCCTAGCTCGGTGGCGGTCCGACTACGGCGACGACGATGGTGTAAAATCCATCAACATCGGCGAATCCCAATGGCGGAGGTGCTTGGGGAGGCAAAGGCGACGACCGCGGGTCTTTCAGCGGCATCTTAGGGTTTGGGAACGAAACGTTTGAGGAGTTGATTTCAAAACATCCGATTTGCGAGGTTAAATACCCATCGCTGTAGGTGTCACCGAGATTAAAAGATTGGTGTCACCGAGATTACTAAATCGGTGTCACCGAGTTCCTATGCTGTCAGTTGACAGGGAAACTCGGTGTAACCAAGTTGGTGATTTCGGTGTTACTGAGACGGAAAACCTAGATCAACTTTGGAATTCGGTTGAATCGAGATTGTGGGTTGGTTTCACCAAAATTCACAAAGAGGTTTTGGAAGGCAGCCTTTGACGATACGGAACTCCGAGTGCTCCTTCACATAGAGGGACCGACAAGTGCTTGTTCAAGTTTTGTGATGAAGCATGAATAGAACTTGACATGAGATAGCCTAGATAGCTAGAGGAGGGTCCTAGGCATTCTTGTCCATCCATTTGGCAAAAGATAAATCAAGAGCCAAATAACAACAATTGGATGTCCTCGAATGAGGAAAAATATGCAGACCAACATGCTCACACAGTAAGATGATAGATAAAACATGGTGAACATGCACATCATTATAGCATCTATCAAGCACTTGGGCGATGACAAAGTCATCTGTATATGAGTATATTGACTTAGGAGCCAAGTAAGAATACTTGATCATAGATCATACTCGTCGTTTAAGCACAAGTTGGGTTACCACTTTTACATAAAGCATTAATGTGTTCATATCCTTAGGAGATGTTTATACTCAATATTTAGAGTAAATCTCCCCCTAGATATGACATCCCCCCTAAGGGGGATAAACTAACCTTGTGTTTTGTCGTAGGAGACTTCTAGTAGGTGACCTAGTGGTGGATACTCAATGTTGATGAAGATCATCTTGAGTTGGGAGCAATCCTTGTTGTTTCTTACTCTTCTCACCAACATGGGTTAGTCCCAAAGCACAAGGAGCATATGAAACAATATCTATGGACATTGAGTGAAATACATGTGGGATGATGTCCAAATATACGTTAATTACCTTGTCCCTTGCTTACCTTTGAGGCAATATGTGACTCCTTGAACTAATGCATATGGTTTAGGTTGATTGCATGTAGTTCTTCACAAAATGAATAAGAGTGAATTTCATTGGCAGAGTCACCCACCAAGAACTTTCTAGTTCTTCCTCTTAGGAATCGACATCAACTTGATGGGGATCCTTGGAGTTGTGGTAGCACTAGATGAGGTAGTCTTAGTAGTGTCCTTCGGAATCCACTTGACCTTGACTTGGGGTTCCTCTTCAAGTAAGTCAATGTCCTCTTAAAGCTTTCCCTTGCCCTTGTGGTCTTGTGGTAGAAGGCCATCTTTTGAGGTTTTTTCCTTTAGGAGGAGTAGGATCATACTTCCCCTCTTGTGGAAAAAACTTAGGAATGGGATCTGGACCTTCTTCCCAATCATTTCCGTTGACGTTGAAGTAGCCAACACCTTGTTTCTTTCGATGTCCTCCTTGTTTGCGCACAATTTCCTCAAATTTCTTACTTCCGGCAAGACTCTTGAAGACATCTCTCTCTATAATCCCTTTCAATAAATCATTTTCTTTCTCAAGTGTAACTTGTCTAAGAGAATCATTAGTGTAGTCCAAGAGAGCTACTAGCAACAATATCATTAGTTTTCACTTTAGCATTGTTGTTACTAGATGAAGAAACTTTCTGGACTTTGTTACTAGTGTTCTTAGGTTTAACTTGTGGAACAAAAGTAGACAAGAGTAATCGTTTGGATAGATAAGAAGAACCCTTCTTCCGAAGATCATCATTGATTGCTTTTAGGAACTCATGCTCTTGCTCCAAATTGAGATTCTCGAAGCATAGCTTCTCATGAGTTCTTGCAAGCTCTCTATGATCTTCTAGATTAGTTTCATGACCTAACTTAAGAGTGTTCAATTCTTTAGTTAGTCGTTCAATCTCTGTATTATCATCATCACTCGATTTCTCTTGAATCGCATGATAATTAGCAAGTTCATTTTCAGTGCAATCACTAGTTTTATCAAAGAGCAAGTCGTCTTCTCCTAACAAGTCATCCTCATCACTATTAGAGTCAAGATACTCGGGGTGTGATACCTTGGGGACATTAGCCATGAAGCAATTTTCGAACCCCCTCATTTGGTGAATCAAATAAGTCATAGGAGTTGGAGGAAACAAGTGCAATGCCGGCAACACCTTCATCTTGACTATAGTCAGAGATGGAGTGATAGCTTCTCTCGGATTGGTTGCGAGACTCGGAACCAGAAACCCATTCACCAACATGAGCTTGATGTCTTCTTCTAGAACTGCTCTTGGTGTATTTGTCCTTCTTCTCCGATTCCTTGCCTCTCCGTGAGTGTCTTTGTTCATAACAATCTCCTCTACTCCTTCTCTCTCTGTGAGGTGACTCATCCCTTTAGCTTTGTCTTGGAGGTGACTCTTCTCTTCGTTTGTAGGGAGCCGCGCACTCATGGAGTAGTGTCCGGACTTCCCACAGTTGTAGGAGTTTCGGTAACGACTCGATGAATGATTCTCATAATGTCTTGAGCTTGAGCTTCTATCTTTGCCTCTACTGTTGTAGAACTTGTTGAATTTTTTGACCATGAGGCTTATCTCTTTACAGTGACAAGATTGTCCTTTGAAGTAGCGGGATCATCACATGAAGCTTTGTAAGCACCGCTTGACTTGTTGTGTAGCTCATCTTCGTCCTTGAGTGACATCTCATGAGCAACAATCCTACCAATGACTTCTGTTGGTTTGAGATCTTTGTAGTTTGGCATCATTTGGATCGATGTGCACACGGTGTCATACTTTCCATCATGAACTCTAAGTATCTTCTTGATGATGAATTTGTCTCTCCGCTTCCCAAGACGGCAATATCATTTGTGATGAGAGCTAGCCTAGAGTACATTTCAGCGACACCTTCACCATCCTTCATCTTGAACTTGTCAAGCTGACTTTGGAGCACATCCAACTTAGATTCTCTGACAGAATCAGTACATTCGTGCATATCGATCAAAGTATCCCAAATCTCTTTTGCATTCTCAAGGCGGCTGATTTTGTTGAATTCTTTGGGGCATAAACAGTTGAAGATGATGTCGCAGGCTTGTGCATTGAGTTGCAACATCTTCAGTTCACCTACTGTTGCATCACGATCCGGTTCACGCCCTTCTCCGAAGAAATCATCTTGTACACCAACACGAATGACAACCCATACGTGAGGATTAAAACCAAGAATATGCATTTTCATCTTATGCTTCTAAGTAGCAAAATTAGTGCCATCGAAGTATGGACCTCTACGGTGGCAACTTCCCTCACTAGACGCCATAATCTCCTAGGTTGTGGAACCAATGCAATGGAGACCAAAGCTCTGATACCACTTGTAGGATCGAAAGTTTGTCTAGAGGGGGGGGTGTCATTAGACTACTTGACAAGATAAAAACTTAGCCTTTTCCCAATTTTAGTTGTTGGCCAGTTTAAGAAATTATGGCAAGTCAAGTACACCCTACACATGCAGCTCTAAGAGTATGACAGCGGAATGTAAAACATGCAAGTGTAAAGAAAAAAGAATAAGGTAGGGAGATCAAACGCATGAGGTTGACACGGCGATTTTTGTCATGGTTCTCATAGGTCGCGCTATTGTACGTCCATGTTAGTGGAGACTTCAACCGACAGAGGGTAACGGCTGCGAGAGTCCACGGAGGGCACCACCCACAAGGGGTCCACAAAGAAGCGTCCTTGTCTATTCTACCACGGATTTCGCCCACGAAGGACTAGCCTTACTCATGGTAGATCTTCACGAAGTAGGCGATCTCTTTGCCCTTACAAACATCTTGGATCAACTCCAGAACACGAAGTAGGAGGCTCCCAAGCGACACCTAACCAATATAGGAGGCACCACCCTCCAAAAGGTAATAGGTGTGGTAGAACGATGAACTCCTTGCTCTTGTGCTTCTACAAATAGTCTCCTCAACACAAAATCACTCTCTCGCAGAATTGGCATGGGTAGGAGAGATTGATTTGGTGGAAAGCAACTTGGGGAGGCTAGAGATCAAGTTTCAAATGATTGGATTGGAATATATTGGTCTCAACACATGAGTAGGTGGTTCTCTCTCACAAAAATTGATCTCTCAATGAAGTGTGTGTTCTAAGTGCTACCTCTACGAATGAGAAGTAGGTGGAGGGGTATATATAGGTTGTCCCCAAAATCCAACCGTTACAACTAAAGTGCCAAAGTCGGTAAGTAAAGTGCCAAACTCGGTGACACCGAAGTCATGAACTCGGTGGTACCATCTTGCACTAAAGGCGACAAGTTTCGAATCTTGGTGAAACCGATATACACAACTCGGTGGCACCGAAAAGGTGGATAACGGTCAGATGCCACAACTTGGTGACACCGATACTCAAACTCGGAAATTCTGATTTTGTGTACCGAGGCAACAGAAAGTTGGTCACCTAAACTCTGTAGCAACGACATGGTTTTGGTTGCATCGATTTGGTGGCTTTGTCTAGGGTTCTGTGTGAGATGAAAATCGGTGGTGTCGAAATGATAAAGTTGGTGGCACCGATTTTGGGTATGTGGTTTTGATAGAATGGTTATGTGGGAAACATGACTCAGAGTTTGTGGTGGCTATCTCTGTGCACTTGAGCAACCAATTCGTTTTAATACCTCACCCCCTTTTAATAGTATTGGCTTTCCTATGGACTCAAAAGTGATTTCTCACAAATATAAAATGAAGAGTCTTGTAGCTTGAAGCTTGGGCCAATCGTATTTCCTTTCTTGCATCAAGGGGCATCTCCACATAAGCCTTTAGCCAAGGCATCTTTTGAACTTTTCCGAAATATACTTGGAAAAACATATTAGTCCAATGATGCATATGTTGTGATCAATTAGCAAAACCACCCTAGGGAGCAATTGTGCTTTCAGTAGCTCAATCGTGCTCTCTGTCTGTGTGGTGTCGCCTCGATCCAGATGTGGGGATGTGAACTCGTCATGATTCTCCTGAAGACCTCGTGGTTACACGCGAGAACTACCAGACGAATACTCTGTCCTCTGGCACCGATGATGGCGACGCTCAGGTGTGCTCTTAGTCTCCGTGGTGGCGCCTCGATCCAGATCTAGGGACCTGAACTCGTCATGCTTCTTGATACGTCTCCAATGTATCGATAATTTATGAAGTATTCATGCCATATTTTCCTATGTTTATAATAACTTTATATGGTATTGATGCACTTTATATGATTTATTTAGAAATAACCCGGACTAACACAGTTTTTAGCAGAATTACCGTAGTGTTGGTTTTTGTGCAGAAAATGAAAGTTCTCAGAATCGCCTGAAACTTTTTTTATGATTTTTTCTGGAACATATGAGCAACATTGGAGCGGAGAACCACCATAGGAGGGCTGCCACAGAGGCACAAGCCAACAGGGTGCAGCCTGGTCCTTGGCCACACCCTGATGGCTTGTGGGCCCCAAGTGGCTCCGTTGCGCGTGATTCCAACACGGAAAAATCCTATAAATTGTAGAAACCCCCGAAGTAAGGAGATAACTTCCACTCCGCCTCCGCAACTCTCTGTATCACTGAAAAACCAATCTAGAGCGATTCCAGTACCCTGCCGAAGAGGGAAAACCATCACCGGTGGCCATCTTCATCATCACGACGGAGGCCATGACGAGGAGGGTGTAGTTCACCCTCGAGGCTGAGGGTATATACCAGTAGGTATGTCTTCAATCTCTCTCTCTCTCTGGTGGTCTTCAAATAGCACGATCTCAAGAACACGAGCTTTGTGATACGCATGCCACCCCTCTTCGCCAACTATCAGTTAACATATGTTGAGCCTAAATTTTTATTCATTCAAATGATATATGCTATTCTTAGAGTGCTATTTTGTTTTATTTGTTGTTTGAATAAAATATCAAGATCTAAAAATCTTTACTAAGAGAGAGTCCTCATATAGCTAGTTAATTGTTTGACTACTCATTGATCCTCACTTATATCTTTTGAGAGTAGTTTGATGTTTACTCTTATGCTTCACTTATATCCTAAGAGTAAAACATTGAATGAATTTAATATCATAAATGTGAAATTATATATATGCTTCATATGCTTATCCCATGGGTAGTAGTGACTTCACATACTAGGAGTATAAGCGGTAAAAATTATTGGAAGTTAGCAAACATAACATTGGTCATTTCAACGATTCATGAAAGAAAGTTGAAGGAAGAGAGGTTTCACATATAGATATACTATCTTGGACATCTTCTATGATTGTGAGCCCATTAATTATTTTCAAACTTGATCAAGTAGTTGACATTGGACAAGGAAGACAACTTAATGGTTATGTTTGTTTATATTCACATAGCAGTTATATTGTCATGGATCCTCTAATATGTGGTGCTTGTTTAGAACCTTTTGCTAGCCAAAACTTCGTACGAAGTAGAGATACTACTTGTGCATCCAAATCCTTGAACGTAGTTTCTTGCCACGAGAGTCCACCATATCGACCTATGGATTGAATAACATCCTTCAAGTAAGTTGTCATCGGTGCAAAAAGCAATAAAAGTTGCTCCTAAATATGTATGATCTTTTATTGGGAAGGGAAAATAAGTTTTGTACAAACTTGAGATGGTGAAGAAATAAAAGCGACGAACTACATAATAAAGGTTGCCATCACAAGGGGCAATAAAAAGTGACGTTCCTTTTCATTAACAGATTGCACATCCAAAAATAAAAAGCGGATGCCAACCTCTACTTTCCTCTGCGAAGGGCCTATCTTTTACTTTTCATGCCTAGTCAACTTATTATTCCAATCTATTAATTCCTTAGTTGGCAAGCATCATGTGGTAGGGAAAGATCCAAACAAATATATCCAATTGAATATAGGTGATCATGATTCATTATTTGTTGACATTATCCCCAAGATAAATAAGTTGGGAGGCGAAATTTTAAGCCCCTATCTTCCTTGTGTTTGACTCAAACTGTTTGTTCTAAAAATATACTTTGACTGTGAGGAATCATGGAAGACTAAATGATAGTTGAGTATGTCGAATTTGCTGAACCGAAGCTCTTACATAGACCCTTCCTGAAAATAAGATGAATTGTAATTGTTTGACGACTGAAAACATAGTTTGCTATTTTTCAACAAAGTTTATGCTCTATACTTTAACATGTGAATAACTTTCTACTCGATCTTGAGAAGCTTTATGAGAAATACTTACTGGTTATGATGCTATACAAATGATTGAAATTATCCTTGATCAATATTATACATTATGCTAGCATTCACTTCATAAATTATTTCTTTTATCATTTACCTACTCGAGGACGAGTAGGAATTAAGCATGGGGATGCTGATACATCTCCAATGTATCGATAATTTATGAAGTATTCATGCCATATTTTCCTATGTTTATTATAGCTTTACATGGTATTGATGCACTTTATATGACTTATTTAGATCTAACCCGGACTAACGCTGTTTTCAGCAGAATTACCGTGGTGTTGCTTTTTTTGAGAAAATGGAAGTTCTCGGATACGCAAAAAACTTTTTTTTATGATTTTTTCTAGAACATATGAGCAACTTAGGAGCAAAGAACCACCAGATGAGGGCTGCCACAAAGGTACAAACCATCAGGGCACGACCTGGGCCTTGGCCGCACCCTGATGGCTTGTGGGGCCCACATGGCTCCATTGCGCATGTGTAGCGACCCGACTCAAAAAGAGTCAAGCCTTTGTGTATCTGTGCCATCCCTGGATCAGTATGCTGGCACACACAGTACATCAATGTATATATCATAGTGCAATCACATGTAAATAACGTAAAACTGATATATACCTCAATATCTCAGCGGAAACTGTCAAGGGAGTGGAGTCCCAATAAACACCAGCGGTAGGTTGAGTGCAGACCGTAACCCTGAATCGTACTCTTACTCATCGAAGAAAGTATCTGCAACATAAGACGTTGCAGCCATGTAGGTCAGCATATTGAATATGACGGCAAGTCACAAAAAAGAGGGGTGAAAATATCATCTATACTATATGCATATATGTCAGGTGGGGCTGAAATTTAAGTTTTGCATAAAGCAAAATTTTCCTACAACAAGATAGAGGTAAAATCAAAATTTACTAAGTTGTTGGTTGTTAATGGGAAGGTTCCACCAACCATTTCTCATACCCAAGTTATCAATATTACCCACATCAATAAGTACTCTGTAGAGTTTTGCACACGTTCCCCACAAGATTTGATCGCCTCCATTGGAGTCCTCGCACTTCAGGGTGTTTGAGAACCGGATGATCAAAACATGGTGTTTCAACGGGTTCCTCTGAGCCTCTGTCGGTGCCCATCCAATCCTACCGTTCTTCTACATCTTGTACCACCACCCGTCCAGAGTCACCACATTCTCCAACCAAGCCAGAGCCCATAATGACTTGTGGTTGTGCAGGTAAGCCTTGGGTCTTGAAGCATCCATCCATATCTTCGTGCCTGGGTGAAGCTTTCCGCAAGATGTCATGGCACTTCTCCATGCATCCCGGGTCCTCCGCTGGTTTTCCTAGGGAGCCCATTTGAACCGTCATTCACCCATAGGTATATTTTGTTCTGAGGTCTTGCAAGTCTTGGAGGCTTCAGGTCTTGATTATTATGTTCTCACAAGACTCATGATAAACTCTCAACCAAACACCGTCTACTAGGAGCATAGCAAAAAATAACGTCCCGGCCAAAGTAACAAGGGTTTAGGGGTGCCTATCATAACACTCTACTCAATAACCAAAGTTTCCAAGTACCTACTTGCATGTAATGGGTGAAGAAGGTTGTAACTAATGCAATAAAACCATAGGTAAAAATATGATCAATGTGAACTTGCATGGTAAGGTTGATGAAGAAGAATATCGCTCTCAAGAAATAACTTGATAGAACTATTCGTCACTCTCCGATGATATCTATATAATCAAACATACTATTCATATAAGCAATCCTACTAGCAATCATCCTAGAAATTAATAAAACAAACAACAATAAAATTTGATGCAATAAAATAAATAAGAAAGATCAAATAGAAATCCAACAGAAACTTCAAAGAAAAACTGTGGAGTCTTCTACTACAACAATCACTAAATAGTTTTTGTTCTAATTAAACTTAAGAGAAAATAAAACACTAAAATAGTAAAATAATAGAAAATAAAATATAAAATTAACTCAACTAACAGAAAGTATTTTTCATAAAACTATATTATTTTGAAAGTATTTTCAAATAGGACATCAAACTAGCAACGAAATCAATTTGCAAGTTATTACCGAACTAGAATTGATTTCATGTTATCAAATAAAATAAAATTTTGTTGTTGAAAACCTACTGTTAACTAATAGGAAATAAAATATAATATTTCACAAGTATAAAATAAAATAAAATAAAAACAATTATAGGAAAATAAATAACAATAATCCTAGAAAGAACTAAAACAGAATCTGTTTTACATAAAGTAATTATTTAAAATACTCCAAAAATTCTGAAATTTTACCTACTAATAAATAAGATCACTAGTGATTAGTAGCAAAAAGAGTCAACTAAAAATATATTTTTAAACTCCAGATATTAACAAAACAAGATTTAAACGAAATCTATTTAAATTCAAAATTTAAATTTTCAAACATGGTAAAATTTTATACCAACAGAAACTACATAAAATTTGCGACCCAATGCAAAAATAATCACCTAATTTGGAGTTATAGAATAAAAGTTATAAGGATTCTAAAATGAGGTTCAAATCTGTTTTGAGAATTAAAAAGATAAAATAATAAAAAAAAAGGCGACGTGGCAGATTCCTATTGGCTGAGAGGTGTGCACGTTTTAGGCTAACTAACGTATGGCCGCAACATAAAGGAAAACCTTTAGGTTATAAACTAACTAACAGAGAACCGCGGTTTTATTGAACAAACCGAAGGGGTAACTTCTAATCTAATCTAATTCGTTGGTCCTAGATCTAATCGTGGGGAAAGAAAGGGGAGCTCTTACCGTGGCTGGCAGAGATGAACTCCGGTGAGCTGCTCCTGGCCGACGGTGAGGGTGGCGAGGGGGCGGCTCCGGTGGTGTAGGGGGTGGCGGAGGGGTGCGACCAGCGGAGGGGTGTCCCGGCGTGCTCCTGGTGGCGACACAGGGTGATAGGGGCGACGGGAGGCGCGACAGGGAAGCTCCTGGGCTTTGGCCGAACAGAGCTCCAACGAGGGGGTGTCGGGCGGCGCTGGGGTGTGGGGAGGAGGGGTTTTCGAGGGGAATGGAAAGAGGAGGGGGCGGCGAACTTAAATAGGGCCTCGAGGGGGGGGCGAGGGGAGGGAAGGATGCGGAGATCGGGGCGCGGGATCAGTGAGAAACCTTCGTGGAAGGCTCGGCCTGAGCAGAGAAAGGAAGGAGCGGGAGGTAGGGGATGATGGGGTATCGGGCCTGATTGATTTCCTAACGGGCCGAGATAGCTTTCCAAAAAAAAGATACGCTTTCCTTTTAATAAAAGCAGGAAAGAAAATTAAGAAAAGGAATTAAATCCTTTTCCGGAAATACAAGTATTATATACCAAAATTCTCAGAAAACTATTTCCCACAATGTTGACATTTTCTTCTTCACAAAATAAAAACTTTATTTTTTTGAAATCCAATAAAAATCCAAATTTTGCCTTTAAAATTTTTGGCACTATTTTTCTACTGACTTATATTTTTTTGGGGTGTCATGCTACCTCCTCTCTTTCTTGCTTGGCACGTTTTTTGTGAGGAAAATTTTGTGGGTGAAATCTCTTGTGGCAAAATAAATTCGAATGAAATACCCAAAGAAATTCAAATGCCACCATGATTCAAATTCTTTATAGTTGAAGAAGTCATGTTATCTTCTCTCACTGATTTTTAAATGGATGAATTTGAATTAAAAGAAAATGGGAATGTCCTTTTATTCCCTCTCATTCAAAAGTTTTTAAAAGTTTCAAATTTCACTCAAGTTTAAATCACTCAAACAAACAATCAATCAATCTAGTAAATATTATAACATACCAAAATTTGGGATGTTACAAACCTACCACACCTAAAATGAATCTCGTCCTCGAGATTTGAAGAGGCTAGAAAGAAAAGGTTAGGGTTGGGGGGTCTTCTAACAATTCCAATCTCCTGCATGGTGGGGTGCTACCACACTTAAAATGAGAGTTACTAGTCCCTCAAATTTTTAACAATTCTCTGGGGTCTTGGCATCTGGCTACTCACATTCTTCATGGTAACTTCTTTGGTGATGCTCTTCCATTATATTCATTATGTTTCCATCAAAATCGAGTACTATATCGTTGATATAAGCTTCTGCCGGCATTGGGTCTTCTTAACTGACAAGTCTCGTGACCATTCTAAATAAAAAATCGAAGATTCTCATGGTGGTCTACCATTTGTGGTTATCCTGCAGAAAGAAGGGTCTTGGCTTTATCCTCACCGTAAAATTTCTTACGCGTGAAAAAAATTGCCATGTACATGGGCTTTCATCATACCATTCTAAGGCTTAAACAAAATCTTCAAAGAACGTCGTCTCCCTCTATGGGTAAGTCTCTCAGATTTCCATTCCTAATAGCAAGAGAATGATAAGAGTAAGTCATCATGTTGGCCAAGCCATGTGGCATTAAAATCATTACCTTGTATAAGGTTTAGTGAATCTCGTATTTTAACACTTGGGCGTACTCACAAGCATTGCAGAATTTCTCTTGTACATGACGAAGTTCGGATAAATCCAATGATTCTGCAAGCTGAACAAACATCTATCGT
Source organism: Hordeum vulgare subsp. vulgare (assembly GCF_904849725.1). Lineage (NCBI taxonomy): Eukaryota > Viridiplantae > Streptophyta > Magnoliopsida > Poales > Poaceae > Hordeum > Hordeum vulgare. Next base: position 414,337,661 of record NC_058520.1, on the reverse strand, counting down.
TACTTCACAACTCTCAGGTTTTTGTATGCTCCTAAGAAAACGTTTGCCGATCCATCATATTTTCTTCCAAGTTTCTTTCTTCATAAAGGTAGTGCTTGATCCTTATTGGTCCCGTGGTCTCTGGGTTGCAGGCCCACTTTAACTCATACTTGGAATTACTCCGCCTTTAAATCCTATAGTGTTTCATTCCATCATACTCTTGGGGTAAGCATCATATAATAATAATCCTCAGACTTATTTTTGGTACACACTCCACTCTGTGGGATACTTTTTTTTTCCATTAGTGTGTTTACCATTGAAATGTATTGGTTCATCCATAAATCATATTCATTTCATATTCAATCCTTTATTACATCCTTAATTTATTCTCAAAAACTCCAATTCAAAAGTACTTTATTACAAATGCTGCCATCCACATTGTTCGGTATGGTCAAGCATTTCTGCCAACTTTATTCATTTGTCTCCCTTGGGGATACTTTAGTCCCACTAGAACTTTCCGAGGTGCTCCTTGAAATCATTCATCTTTTGCTTTATCATGGTGTCCATGAGCTTCATCTCCATCATCTCTGCATGCACTTCACTCAGGTATTCCTGGGTATGACGGAGTCTTCCTTCAAGTATTTCTCCAATTTGATGTATGGCTTCCATGGCAGCTTCACGAACATAATCAAAGAAGGTTGCTCGTGGTACACGTGAAACGAAAAAGTATTGCCCCATAATATTTGGACAAACTCCTTTCACATGGTGGAGGTGTACTTCCACATACCAAAGTTCCACTCCAGTTTCCATGAATGGGTACCCTTTGTAGACTGCATCTCCTTCAAGATGAATGTGCTTCATCATGTCCTTCAGGATTTTTGGGTAATCATGATCACTAGTCAGGGTCATGATCATTTTTGGGCCATTAAGGAAGGACTCGTAGAGGGTTGTCATCTGCAAGTGTCAGAAAATGGGTACTCAGAGGAATGTATGTGTCTCCTTGGTGAAATATTGTTGTCTTCCGGAAAGGGTTAGTGGGCATCTTGTCCCGGGGTTCAAGGTTCCGGGGATGAGACGGGTAAGGGAGAGAGGGAAAGGATACAAACAACTCAAAGACACAAAAGTATATAAAATCAAGTCCACACATTCATACGGTTCAATCAATAATAGAGTATTGCCACCCACATAAGGTTGGTATGGTCGATCACGCAATACGCAATATGTTCATCTTTATTTCTCTCATGGTGGGGCTACTACTACTAGCTAAGTCATATCATGTCTTCATCATCGGTGGGCTTCTTCTGGTCAAGCTTGATCTTCTCAAGTTCTTCGGCCAGATATTCCCTGTTGACGCAGAGCTTCCGCTGTCGTCCTTGTAGTTCCAAGAGCTGGTTTTTGAGCTTCTGGACTTCAACATCACCAGCATGTGCCATGGCTTGACTATTCTTCAAGTCTTGACGAAGCTTCTGAATCTCGGGATCGTGTTTCTTCACATTGGCTACCTTCAGTTTCTCGGTCTTGAGACTCTCACGGAGTGCGTCGTTCTCAAAAAATTCTGAGAGAAGGTCCATCTGAAGGTTCTTGATATAATGTTCTAGTTCCTGATTATACACCAATATAGGTGAAAACTTCACCTTCTGCTCGTCTGTCAGGATGATGTGTGCTCCATCAGGCTTCTGCCATCCAAGCCTTCCAAAGTAGTGAGTTCCCAACTCAACATGGTGACGATAGCTCAAACGTGCGATAGCATCATGAACAACAGTGTTCATGCCCATATCACAGTCATGGGTCAATGTGCCATAGTTGATGTCTTCAGTCTTGGGGTCTTCTTTACGTCCAAAAACTTTAGTTCTAACACCCCAAAATCTATACTTCCTCTTGGTCACCTTGATCTCTGGTATCGGCAACTCCATGATATGCACCAGCTCCATGAGAAACGGGCCTCCGAGAACATCTTTGTAGTGCTCTTTCTCATTCAGAGTGTAGCTCTCCATCTATAGTTTTGAAATAGGAGAACGAAGAGGTACGAGAGTAGTGAAAACAAAAGTTGTTCCTATCAAGGTCTTCCTATTTCTAAGCCATTTCCTAGGGTCACTTCCTACAGTCAACATGTGCTCGGATACCATTTCTCATTGCGACCCGACTCAAAAAGAGTCAAGCCTCTGTGTATCTGTGCCATCTCTGGATCAGTATGCTAGCACACACAGTACATCAATGTATATATCAAAGTGCAATCACATGTAAATAATGTAAAACTGATATATACCTCAAAATCTCAGCGGAAATAGTCAAGGGAGTGGAGTCCAAATAAATACCAACGGCAGGTTGAGTGCAGACCGTAACCCTAAATCGTACCCTTACTCGTCGAAGAAAGTATGTGCAACATAAGACGTTGCAGCCGTGTAGGTCAGCATATTGAATATGCCGGCAAGTCATAAAAGAGAGGGGTGAAAATATCATCTATACTATATGCATATATGGAAGGTGGGGCTGAAATTTAAGTTTTGCGTAAAGAATTTTTTTCCTACACAAGAGAGAGGTAAAAGGGAAATTTACTATGTTGTTGGTTGTTAATGAGAAGGTTCCACCAACCATTTCTTATACCCAAGTTATCAATATTACCCACATCAATAAGTTAATGGTGTTGAGAATTCTGGATACCTTCAGTTCCTTTGGCTCAAGTTGTCCATGACCATGGACACGGCTAATCGATTAGGTTTAAGTACTCTGCAGAGTTTTGCACACGTTCCCCACAAGATTTTATAGCCTCCATTGGAGTCCTCGCACTTCAGGGTGTTTGAGAACCGGATGATCAAAACATGGTCTTTCAACGGGTTCCTTTGAGCCTCTGTCGGTGCCCATCCAATCCTACCGTTCTTCTACACCTTGTAGCACCTCCCATCTAGAGTCACCACATTGTCCAACCAAGCCAGAGCCCATAATGACTTGTGGTTGTGCAGGTAAGCCTTGGGTCTTGAAGCATCCATCCATATCTTCGTGCCTGGGTGAAGCTTTCCGCAAGATGTCATGGCACTTCTCCATGCATCCCGGTCCTCCGCTGGTTTTCCTAGGGAGCCCATCTGAACAATCATCCACCCAGAGGTATATTTTGTTCTGAGGTCTTGCATGTCTTGGAGCCTTCAAGTCTTGATTATTATGTTCTCACAAGACTCATGATAAACTCTCAACCAAACACTTTCTACTAGGATCATAGCAAAAAGTAACGTCCCGACCAAAGTAACAAGGGTTTAGGGGTGCCTATCATAACACTCTACTCAATAACCAAAGTTTCCAAGTACCTACTTGCATGCAATGGGTGAAGAAGTTTGTAACTAATGCAATAAAACCATAGATTAAAATATGATCAATGTCAACTTGCCTGGTAAGGTTGATGAAGAAGAATATCGCTCTCAAGAAATAACTTGATAGAACTATTTGTCACTCTCCGATGATATCTATATAATCAAACATACTATTCATATAAGAAATCCTACTAGCAATCATCCTAGAAATCAATATAACAAACAACAATAAAATTTGATGCAATAAAATAAATAAGAAATATCAAATAGAAATCCAAAAGAAACTTCAAAGAAAAACTGTGCAGTCTTCTACTACAACAATCACTAAATAGTTTTTGTTCTAATTAAACTTAAGAGAAAATAAAACACTAAAATAGTAAAATATCAGAAAAGAAAATATAAAATTAACTAAGATAACAGAAAGTATTTTTCATAAAACTATATTATTTTGAAAGTATTTTCAAATAGGACATCAAACTAGCAACGAAATCAATTTGCAAGTTATTACCGAACTAGAATTGATTTCAAGCTATAAAATAAAATAAAATTTTGTTGTTGTTGAAAACCTACTGTTAACTAACAGGAAACAAAATATAACCTTTCACAAGTATAAAAGAAAATAAATTAAAAACAATTATAGCAAAAGAAATAGCAATAATCCTAGAAAGAAATAAAACATAATCTGTTTTACATAAAATAATGATTTAAAATACTTCAAAAATTCCGAAAATTTACCTACTCATAAATAATATCACTAGTGATTAGTAGCAGAAAGAATCAACTAAAAATCGATTTTGAAACTCCATATATTAATAAAATAAGATTTAAACCAAATCTGTTTAAATTCAAAATTTAAATTTTCAAACATGGTAAAATTTTATATCAACAGAAACTACATAAAATTTGTGATCCAATGCAAAAATAATCACCTAATTTGGAGTTATAGAACACAAATTATAAGGATTCTAAATTTAGGTTTAGATCTGTTTTCAGAATTAAAAAGAAAAAATAATAAAATAAAAGGCGACGTGGCAGATTCCTATTGGGTGAGAGGTGTGCATGTTTTAGGCTAACTAAGGGATGGCACCAACATAAAGGAAAACCTTTCGGTTATAAACTAACTAACAGAGAACCGTGGTTTTATTGAACAAATCGAAGGGGTAACTTCTAATCTAATCTAATCCGTTGGTCCTAGATCTAATGGTGGGGAAAGAAAGGGGAGCTCTTACCGTGGCTGGCAGAGATGAACTCCGGTGAGCTACTCCTGGCCGACGGTGAGGGTGCCTGGGACGACGGGAGGCGAGAGAGAGAAGCTCCTGGGCTTTGGCCAAACAGAGCTCCGGCGAGAGGGCGTCAGGCGACGCTGGGGCGTGGGGAGGAGGGGTTTTCGAGGGGAATGGAAAGAGGAGGGGGCGACGAACTTAAATAGGGCCTTGGGGGGGGGGGCGAGGGGAGGGAAGGACGCGAAGATCGGGGCGGGGGATCGGCGAGGAACCTTCCTGGAAGGCTCGGGCTGAGCAGAGAAAGGAATGAGCCGGAGGTAGGGGATGACGGGGTATCGGGCCTGATTGATTTCCTAACGGGCCGAGATAACTTTCCAAAAAAAAAGATACGGTTTCCTTTTAATAAAAGCAGGAAAGAAAATTAAGAAAAGGAATTAAATCCTTTTCCGAAAATACCAGTATTATATACCAGAATTCTCAGAAAACTATTCCCGACAACATTGATATTTTCTTTTTCAGAAAATAAAAACTTTATAAAAATTTATATATTTTAAATCCAATAAAAATCCAAATTTTGCCTTTATAATTTTTGGCACTATTTTTCTACTGAGTTTTATTTTTTTTGGGGTGTCATGCTACCTCCTCTCTTTCTTGCTTGGCAAGTATTTTTCAGGAAAAAATTATGGGTGAAATCTCTTGTGCCAAAATAAATTCGAATCAAATACCCAAAGAAATTCAAATGCCACCATGATTCAAATTATTTATAGTTGAAGAAGTCATGTTATCTTCTCTCACTGATTTTTAAATGGATGAATTTGAATTAAAAGAAAATGGGAAAGTCCTTTTATTCCCTCTCATTCAAAAGTTTAAAAAGTTTCAAATTTCACTCAAGTTTAAATCACTCAAACAAACAATCAGTCAATCTAGTAAATATTATAACATATCAAAATTTGGGATGTTACAGCATGATTCCAACGCTGAAAAATCCTATAAATCCCAGAAACCCCAGAAGTAAAGAGAGAACTTCTGCTCCGCCACCATTACTCTCTGTATTGCCGAAAAACCAATATGGAGCAATTCTAGTACCCTGCCGGAGAGGGAAAACCATCACAGGTGGCCATCTTCATCATCCCGGCAGAGGCCATGACGAGGAGGGAGTAGTTCACCCTCAAGGCTGAGGGTATATACGAGTACCTATGTGTTCAATCTCTCTCTCTCTCTCTATCTATCTATCTATCTATCTATCTCTCAAGATCACGGGCTTTGTTAATATAGTTGGATCATATGATGTATTTCCCTTACCATCTAGTTGTGATGAATTGAGTCTTTTCCTATAAGATCTCTTCATGTTGGATTGCTCATATTGGTATGACATCACTTGATGTAAGTCTTGCGTGGGATACCCGTAGTGACATTGGGTTATTCTATTGATTCACTTGATATATGTTGAGGCATCAACTTGCGGGTTCCGGTGACCTTGGGGATCTATCCATAGGGGTTGATTACACATTTTCATACCATGTTCTCCGATATAAATCTTGGGGTGCGCCTTGCATGTTCTTTGTGTTGGATTAAATATGACAGCTCTGAAATTGTTTGATGCATGTCGAATAAATTTACCCACGGATACTTGAGGTGACATTGGAGTATCTAGGTGATATTATGGTCGATTGATATGTATCATTCGTGTTATTCTAGTATGAACTCTTAGATAGATTGAACATAAAGGATAGCTTGATGTTATCTTAGTACGAACTCTTGAATAGATTGAACGGAAAGGATAGCTTGATGTTATCTTAGTACGAACTCTTGAATAGATTGATCGGAAAGCATAACTTTGAGGTGGTTCTACTACCTTCACCAATTTCATCTTATTGTTCTCCACTAGATAGGAACTTCGGAGTGATTCTTTGTTGCACGTCGAGGGATCCAACTATGTTAGCATTGTTGAGAGATTGCACTAGTGAAAGTATGTACCTTAGGCCTTATTTCCAAGCAGTAATACAAAGTTTTGCTCGCTGTTTGCCACTTGTTACCTTGGTGTTTTATATTTCCAGATTAAAAAAACCTATATCTACCATCCATATTGCACCTGTATCACCATCTCTTCGCGAACTAGTGCACCTATGCAATTTACCATTGTATTGGGTGTGTTGGGGACACAAGAGATTTCTTGTATTTGATTGCAGGGTTGCTTGAGAGAGGCCGTCTTCATCCTACACCTCTGAGGGATTGATAAACCTTAGGTCATGCACTTGAGGGAAAATTGCTATTAGCCTACAAATCTCTGTGCTTGGAGTCCCAACACGAGTCTACAAGAATAAAGTTGTGTAGTAGACATCACTTCTCGTGAAGACTTCGTGGTGACATGCAAGAACTACCAAGCGAATGTTCTGCGCTATGGCACCAATGATGGCGACACTCGTGGGTGTCGTTCTTTTCTTGAAGGCATCGTCATGGTGTTCCCCTCCATGTCCGTGCTCCGGGTGAAAACCTTTGTCCATTGTAGACTCGACGGCAATGATGCATTGCGTCGGCATCCCTCCCGAGGGCGTTGTCGTGGATCTTAGGTGTGTAGGGTGTAGCATGGTTTTGTACTAGGGTCCTTGTGTGTTTTATTTTGATAGTTTATTGTGGGATCGACTATGTTAGGGGGCTATCTATCCCCCTTGTATTATTCGGCATGTACTCTGTTTGGTCATTGCTTTATCTATAAAATGGAACGAAAGCCTATTTCAAGATAAGTTAAGAACGCATTATTTAGCATTGGTGATTTGAAGGCACCTGGCTGGATTGATTGCATGTGGTGTTTTGCAAAAAAAATGGCACCTTGTGGAGGACGATCTGGCGAGGGAGGTTCTTCAAGCAGTTAATAGTTGGGTGATTTCATAAGCATTGAACACCATGATGCGTCTCCAACGTATCTATAATTTTTGATTATTAGATGTTTTATATTATCATCTTAAGATACTTGGTCATAATGCACCAATTTATATTCTTTTTTAGCATTAACCTATTAACCAAGTGTCGAGTGCCAATTGTTGTTTTCTGTGTGTGTTTTGTATTTCAAGTTTTCAGTCCCAAACGAAGTCTAATTGCCATGAAACTTTTTTATGAAATTTTATAGACCAAAAGAAGAAATGGAAGGTTCAGGAGAAGACCTCAAGCCACACAAGGAGCCCACAAGGCAACAGGGCGCGACCAGGGGGTGGTCGCACCCTGATGCCTTGTCACCTCCGTGTGGCTCCTCTTGCCTCGTCCTCTGGCCTATAAATTCATGAATATTCCAGAAGTCCTAGAGATATCCATGAAACACCTTTTCCACCACCGGAAGTCACTGTTCCACGACAACCCCATCCAAAGCTCCGTTCTGGCACTCTGCTGGAGGTGGGATCGATCACGGAGGGCCTCTTCATCAACCTTGGTACCTCGTGATGATGTGTGAGTAGATCACTAGAGATCTACGAGTCCGTAGTTAGTATCTCAATGGCTATATCTCTCTCCCTCTCTCTCTCGTGATCTTCAATGCAATGATCATCGCATCTTTGCTTTGATCTATCTGATGAAATTCTTTTGTATGGTGTGTTTGTTGGGATCCAATGAATTGTGGATTTATGTTCAGATTGTTCATGAAAATTATTTGAATCTTCTCTAAGTTTTATGATTCTTATTTTCATGATCATCATAGCTTTGTAAATCTATCTGATCTATTGAATTGCTTTGGCCAAGTAGTTTGATCTGTCTTCAGCGGTAGATGTGCATCATAGTGGGTTCAACCTGGCGAATTTCTATATCCTAGTGATAGAAGGGTACAAGACGTGTCTTTGTGTTGCTGCCACTAAGAATAAAACGATGGGGTTTATTCATATTGATTGAGTTTACTTTGTCTACATCATGTCATTGTTCCCCAACCATTACTCTGTTTTACTTAATACTCTAGATGCATGTTGGATAGCGGTCGATGGGTGGAGTAATAATAGTAGGTTCAGACAGGATTCAGCCTATTTTCTTATGGACATGATGCCTATATATACATGATGATTGTCGCGAAAATCGCATAACTATCTGTTGTTCTATCAATTGCCCAAGATTAATTAGTTTACCCACCATATGCTACTTTCATGAGAGATGCCACTAGAGAACACTATGGCCCCTGGTCTATTCACTTATATATTTAGAAAACTTATAATTTCCACTTTTTTATTATTTGTATTTTATTTTATTTTGCAAGTAACAACTATCTACAATTATCTACACACCTCATTCACTTATAAATAACAAGATCAAGGGGATTGACAACCCTCTGGCCCTCGTTGGGTGCAAGTTGTTTGCTCTTTTGTGTGCAGCCACTGAAGACGGTTGATGATTGATATTCCTATTGGTTTGATAAAGGTTTCTTAATAGAGGGAAATACTTACCCTCTTTATGATGTGATAACCCGTTCCTCTTCATGGAAAAGCCAACACAGATCACAAGCATTAGGAAGGATTTCTGGCACCATTGCCGGGGAATATCATCACCAACTATCAAGTAACTTTACACAAATTATCATCCACTTGTTCTTATTTTTTATTTGTTCTTATATCTTGATTGCAAAAAAAATCAAAAATTTTTTAAAAAAATATTTGCTAGTTTACTTTCCTAGTTGTGCTTCCTTTATCTTTGTTACACCAAGACACGAAGTAAAATGGAAAGGTTAAGATAAATGGATCCTCATCCACTTGCTAATATTTCCAAGCTTCCTGCTTATTGTAAACCAAATTCTCCTAATGGAGTGATTAACGAAAATGCTATTGGGACATATTTAGTGAATGAAAAGCATGATTGCAATTTTGTTAGTATAAATTCTATGAATGTCAATTGTGCTAATGATCATGATTGCGGTGATAATCATGATAATTCTTATGATCTTGAGAATTCTAAGCTTCATGTTGAATCTACCATTGATAATGATATTTTCAATGCTACTAAAAGTGGGTTTGGAAGAGCATCAACTTTAGGAAATAATGGTCCCACTACTTTGGAGAATGATCAATCTTATGATTTTTTGATAAAAGTGGGTTTGGAGAGGTCATGACTTTAATTAATTTTAAGCCACTATCTTGGAAGATTGTAAAACTTTTGTGCGTGTGGATCATGAAGAAAATATTTTATACAATAGCTATATTGTTGAATTTTAATATTATCCTACATGTAATTATTATGAGAGTCGCAAATATGGTTATAGAAATTTTCATGTTACTCACTTACCTCTCTTGGAATTAAAATTGTTAATGCTTCATTCTTCCTACTTGCTTATGCTAGACACTTCTTGTCTTGATAAATTGTATTCTTATAAAATTCCTATTCATAGGAAGTAGGTTAGAATTAAATGTGCTTGTCACATGTTTTATGATGCCCTCTATGTGCGTCAATTCTTGTCTTTTACGTGAGCATCATTATTACCACACGCCTATCTTAATGGCTATAAAGAAAGAGATTGTTGTGAGACAACCCAATAATTTATGATTTGGTGTGATTACATGATTATTTCCTCTCTAATTATTGTGTTTTTGTGTTTAAATCATTGTTTGTGCCAAGTAAAACCTTTGGGATGACTTGTATGATAAGTACAATTGATACGGTGCAAAAACAGAAATTTTGACGTCCAACGGAGAATTTATTTGATTTTACTAGAACATATTTTAAGCTGAATTTTTTACAACGTATTTATGTACAAATTCCTAAGGTCTTTCTAATATTTAAGAATGTTTGGAGTTACATAAGTATAGTTTCATTACAGATTATTACAAACTGTTCTGTTTTATACAGATTCTGTTTTTTGCTTGCATAGTTTGCTTGTTTTGATGATGCTATGGATTGTATCGGGGGGGGGGGGGGGGTTAAGCCATGGAGAAGGTAGAATAAAGTAACTGTTATGAAATAATAAAATAAGAATCAATTTACAATAATACCAAAGTATTTTTTACGTTGCTTATACTAAAGGATCTCACGAAGTTTTGTTGAGTTTTGTGTGATTGAAGTTTTCAAGTTTTGCGTTTTACCGCGATGGACAATGGAATAAGGAGAAGAAAGAGCCGAAGATTGGGGATGACCTAGGCACCCCAAGAAAATATTCTAGGAAGACTCAAGTGTCTATTCTTGGGGATTCCCTGGAAGCCATCCCCTGTTTCGTCTCAATGCATCGGCATGTCACTTGAAGCTACATTTTTATTCATCACATGATATGCGTTTTTCTTGGAGCGTCGTTTGCTTTCGTTTGATTTTTATTTTTAGTTGGCCACAATCAAATTTTTATGGACATACTAACTTGAGAGAGACACACATTTATCATGATTTTTTAACATGCTCTTTGGGGTGCACTTATATCTTTTGAGCTAAACAATTGCTCTAGTACTTCACTTACATCTTTTTGAGCATGGTGGCATGGAGATTTTATAGAAATATTTGAACTATCGTTTTTCACTTATATTTTGTTGAGAGTTAATAAATAGTAGCGGTAATTTTCATGGGTCATAAATCTAGTCCAAAAATAATAAATATCCAATGGATGATAATCAAAACCATCGTGTAGCACATAAAGAGAAATTGTGGGTTAATGATATTGATGTGGTAATATGTAAAAGGTGTGAGTGCATCATTGTTGAATTGTAGAAGTAGCAGTATTAAGAGTTGTTAATTCCTCGTTTCTCTAAATATTAAAAAGGCATGGCGGGTATGTGTGAGCATTTCTATTCCTCGTTGAAATCCTAGCGTTGTTTTGGGTCGGGGTCGCGTGGTGGTTGACTCCTCCCAACCCTCTCCCTCGGGGCATGCAGGCACTACTTTTATTTTTGATGAAACTAATAAAACTTTGCAATAAGTATATGAGTTCTTCATGACTGATGTGAAACCATGGACATACGCAATCTCATCTCCTCGTATTTTGCTAGCCTTTTCGGTACCGTGCATTGCCCATTCTCACCTCGAGGATCGGTACGAACTTCGCCGGTGCATCCAAACCCCGTCGCATGATAAGCTCTGTCACACATAAACATTTCTTTATCTTCCTCAAAACAGCCACCATACCAACCTATCATGGCATTACCATAGCCATTCCAAGATATATTTCCATGCAAATTTCACCGTTACATCACATGACTAGTTCATTCATCATCATATTGCTTGGCATGATCATGTAGAGATGACATAGCATTTGTAGCAAAGCCTCCATTCATTACATTGCTGGTAAATGTCACGCTACATCATTGCACATCCTGTTACACTGCCAGATGTTGGGGAACGTCGCATGGGAAACAAAAATTTTCCTACGCGCACGAAGACCTATCATGGTGATGTCCATCTACGAGAGGGGATTTCTGATCTACATACCCTTGTAGATCGCACAGCAGAAGCGTTAAGAAACGCGGTTGATGTAGTGGAACGTCCTCACGTCCCTCGATCCGCCCCGCGAACCGTCCCGCGATCAGTCCCACGATCTAGTGCCGAACGGACGGCACCTCCGCGTTGAGCACACGTACAACTCGACGATGATCTCGGCCTTCTTGATCCAGCAAGAGAGACGGAGAGGTAGATAAGTTCTCCGGCAGCGTGACGGCGCTCCGGAGGTTGGTGATGATCTTATCTCGGCAGGGCTCCGCCCGAGCTCCGCAGAACCGCGATCTAGAGGTAAAACCGTGGAGATATGTGGTCGGGCTGGCGTGGCAAAGTTGTCTCAAATCAGCCCTAAAACCTCCGTATATATAGGGGGAAGAGGGGGAGCCTTGCCTTGGGGTCCAAGGACCCCCAAGGGGTTCGGCCGAGCCAAGGGGGGCAACCCTCCCCTTCCAAACCGAGTCCAACTAGGTTTGGAAGGAGGAGTCCTTCCCCCTTTTCCCACCTCCTCTTTGTTTTCTCTTTGATTTTCTTCCTATGGCGCATAGGGCCTTCTTGGGCTGTCCCACCAGCCCACTAAGGGCTGGTGCGCCACCCCCAAGGCCTATGGGCTTCCCCGGGGTGGGCTGCCCCCCCCCCCCCCCCGATGAACACCCGGAACCCATTCGTCATTCCCGGTACATTCCCGGTAACTCCGAAAACCTTCCGGTAATCAAATGAGGTCATCCTATATATCAATCTTCGTTTGCGGACCATTCCGGAAAGCCTCGTGACGTCCGTGATCTCATCCGGGACTCCGAACAACATTCGGTAACCAACCATATAACTCAAATACGCATAAAACAACGTCGAACCTTAAGTGTGCAGACCCTGCGGGTTCGAGAACTATGTAGACATGACCCGAGTGACTCCTCGGTCAATATCCAATAGCGGGACCTGGATGCCCATATTGGATCCTACATATTCTACGAAGATCTTATCGTTTGAACCTTAGTGCCAAGGATTCATATAATCCCGTATGTCATTCCCTTTGTCCTTCGGTATGTTACTTGCCCGAGATTCGATCATCAGTATCCGCATACCTATTTCAATCTCGTTTACCGGCAAGTCTCTTTACTCGTTCCGTAATACAAGATCATGCAACTTACACTAAGTCACATTGCTTGCAAGGCTTGTGTGTGATGTTGTATTACCGAGTGGGCCCCGAGATACCTCTCCGTCACACGGAGTGACAAATCCCAGTCTCGATCCATACTAACTCAACTAACACCTTCGGAGATAGCTGTAGAGCATCTTTATAGTCACCCAGTTACGTTGCGACGTTTGATACACACAAAGCATTCCTCCGGTGTCAGTGAGTTATATGATCTCATGGTCATAGGAAGAAATACTTGACACGCAGAAAACAGTCGCAACAAAATGACACGATCAACATGCTACGTCTATTAGTTTGGGTCTAGTCCATCACGTGATTCTCCTAATGACGTGATCCAGTTATCAAGCAACAACACCTTGTTCGTAATCAGAAGACCCTGACTATCTTTGATCAACTGGCTAGCCAACTAGAGGCTTGCTAGGGACAGTGTTTTGTCTATGTATCCGCACATGTATATAAGTCTTCATTCAATACAATTATAGCATGGATAATAAACGATTATCATGAACTAAGAAATATAATAATAACTAATTTATTATTGCCTCTAGGGCATATTTCCAACAGTCTCCCACTTGCACTAGAGTCAATAATCTAGTTCACATCACCATGTGATTCCAACGAATCCAACACCCATATAGTTCTGGGGTCTGATCACGTCTTGCTCGTGAGAGAGGTTTTAGTCAACGGTTCTGAAACTTTCAGATCCGTGCGTTCTTTACAAATCTTTATGTCATCTTATAGATGCTGCTGCTACGTGCTATTCGGAAATGCTCCAAATATCTACTCTACTATACGACTCCGTTTCACTACTCATAGTTATTCAGATTAGTGTCAAAGCTTGCATCGACGTAACCCTTTACGACGAACTCTTTAACCACCTCCATAATTGAGAAAAATTCCTTAGTCTATTTAGTTACTAAGGATAACTTTGACCGCTGATCGGTGATTCAATCCTGGATCACTTTGTGTACCTCTTAACAGACTTGCTGCAAGGCACACATCAGGTGCGGCACTCAGGATGGCATACTTTAGAGTCTACGGCTAAGGCATAGAAGACGACCTTCGTCTATTCTCTTTATTCGGCCGAGGTCGGGTTTTGAGTCTTACTCAAATTCACACCTCACAACGCAACCAAGAACTCCTTCTTTTCTGATCTATTTTGAACTCCTTCAAAAACTTGTCAAGGCATGCATCTTTTTGAAACTTCCATTAAGCGCTTTCGATCTATCTCCATAGATCTTTGATGCTCAATGTTCAAGTAGCGCAATCCAGGTACTCCTTTGAAAACTCCTTTCAAACAACCTTGTATGCTTTACAGAAATTCTACATTACATCTGATCCACAATATGTCAACCACATATACTCATCAGAAATTCTATAGTGCTCCCACTCACTTCTTTTGAAATACAAGTTTCTCATAAACCTTGTACAAACCCAAAATCTTTGATCATCTCATCAAAGTGCATATTCCAACTCCGAGATGCTTGCACCAGTCCATTCAAGGATCGCTGGAGCTTGCATACTTGCTAGTATCTTTAGGATCGACAAAACCTTCTGGTTGTATCACATACAATGTTTGCTCAAGGAAACCGTTGAGGAAACAATGTTTTGACATCCTATGTGCAATATTTCATAAATAATGCAGCAACTACTAACATAATTCCAACAGACTTTTAGCATCGCTACGAGTGAGAAAGTCTCATCATAGTCAACTGTTTGATCTTGTCAGAAGCATCTTTGCGACAAGTCAAGCTTTTCTTAATAGTGACTTATCACCATCGTCGTCTGTCTTCCTTACAAAGATCCATCTTTACTCAATAGTCTTACTACCATCAACTAGTTCCTCCAAAGTCTACACTTTGTTTTATATATGGATCCTCTCTCGGATTTCATGGCCTCAAGCCATTTGTCGGAATCCGGGCCCACCATTGCTTCTCCATAACTCGTAGGTTCACTATTGCTCAACAACATGACCTCCAAGACAGGGTTACCGTACCACTCTGCAGTAGTACGCGACCTTGTCAACCTACGAGGTTTGTAGTAACTTGATATGATGCTCGATGATCACCCTCATCAGCTTTCAGTTCAATTGGTGTAGGCGCCACAAGAACAACTTCCAGCGCCCTGCTACACACTGGTCAAAGTGACGGTTCAATAACCTCATCAAGTTCTACCACCCTCCCACTCAATTCTTTCGAGAGAAACCTTTCCTCGAGAAAGGATCCGTTTCTAGAAACAAACACTTTGCTTTCGGATCTGAGATAGGAGATGTACCCAACTGTTTTGGATATCCTATGAAGATGCATTTATCCGCTTTGGGTTCGAGCTTATCAGACTGAAACTTTTTCACATAAGTGTTGAAGCCCCAAACTTTCAAGAAACGACAGTTTAGATTTCTCTAAACCTCAGTCTATACTGTGTCATCTCAACGGAAATACGCGGTGCCCTATTTTAAAGTGAATGCGGTTGTCTCTAATGTATAACCCATAAACAATAGTGGTATTTCGATAAGAGACATCATAGTATGCACCATACCAAATAGTGCGTGGCTATGACGTTCACACACATCATCACACTATGATGTTCCAGGTGGCATGAACTGCGAAACAATTTCCACATTGTCTTAACTGCATACCAAAACTCGTAACTCAGATATTCATTTCTATGATCATATCGTAGACAGTTTATCCTTTTGTTACGACGAACTTCACTCTGAAACAGAATTGAACTTTTCAATATTTCAGACTTGTGATTCATTAAGCAAATACTCTTGTATCTCCTCAAATCTTCATTGAAGTAAGAACATAATGATATCCAATGCGTGCCTCAGCACCCATTGGACTGCATACATCAAAATGTATCACTTCCAACAAGTTACTATCTTGTTTCATCTCAATGAAAAACAAGGCCTTGCTCATGTGGTATGATTTGCATGTCACTAGTGATTCAAAATCAAGTGAGTATAAAGATCCATCAGCATGGAGCCTCTTCATGCAATTTATACCAACATGACTCAAGCGGCAGTGCCACGAATAAGTGGTACTATCATCATTACCTCGTATCTTTTGGCACCAATATCATGAACATGTGCGACACTACGATCGAAATTCAATAAACCATTGAAGGTATTTATTAAAGCAAATAGAGTAACTATTATTCTCTTTAAATGAATAGTCGTATTGCAATAAACACGATCCAATCATGTTCATGCTTAACGCAAGCACCAAATAACAATTATTTAGGTTTAACACCAATCCCGATGGTAGAGGGAGCATGCGACGTTTTGATCATATCAATCTTGGAAACACTTCCAACACGTATCGTCACCTCGCCTTTAGCTAGTCTCCGTTTATGACGTAGCTATCATTTCATGTTACTAATCACTTAGCAACCGAACCGGTATCCAATACCCTCATGCTACTAGGAGTACTAATAAAGTACACATCATGTATATCAAATATACTTCTTTCGACTTTTACCAGCCTACTTATCTACCAAGTATCTAGAGTTGCTTCGCCTCAGTGACTGTTCCCCTCATTACAAAAGCACTTAGTCTCAGGTTTGGGTTTAATCTTGGGTCTCTTCATTAGTGCAGCAACTGTTTTGCCGTTTCACGAAGTATCCCTTCTAGCCCTTGTCTTTCTCGAAACTTAGTGGTTTTACTAACCATCAACTATTAACGCTCCTTCTTGATTTCTACTTTCGCAGTGTCAAACATCGCGAATCACTCAAAGATCATTGTATCTATCCTTGATATGTTATAGTTCATCACGAAGCTCTCACAGCTTGGTGGCAGTGACTTTGGAGAACTATCACTATCTCATCTAGAAGATTAACCCCCACTTGATTCAAGCGATTGTCGTACTCAGACAATCTGAGCACACGCTCAACGATTGAGCTTTTCTCCTTTACTTTGTGGACAAAGTGTCGGGACCCCGATCCTAAGCCATAGGAATCCAGCCTGTAACACATCGCATCCCTTTGCGGTCTCACGCACGGTTAACTCCACGGCTGCAGCCTTACCTTAGCCGGGACCGTTTGCCTCTCTTGACTCACGTATGCAATAGTGTCGCTAGCATTCCAATGTCAAAGAACCCGGATCGACATGTCTAATCATAAAACCAAAGTGGCAGTACCGCACAAGGACAGGCATACATGACCCAACAAAGCAGGTGTCGGTCACCAGCGAGTGTAAACGAGTCGTAGCAAGCTACAAGGAGTCCATTACATCGCATGACATTTCCCCAAAGGGGACATACACAGCAGCTAAGAAGGACACATGCCGGTCAACCAATGTGTCCGGAGCAGTAACGAACTACCATGGCTCGTTGGATCACAAAGGGGCATTTCCTTGTAAGGAATGCTACTAAAGTTCACGACTAGGTAAACGAACCCCATACATATCAAGTACGACACACGTACGCATGGCATACCGATATGTATAGATACATCGATGGCATCACAACATAACCATAAACATACAAGCTTTATTTAAGAGGCTCGGAAGAGCCACACACATAATATTACACATTAAGGGTCTCACGACCCATAATAGCAGTCATTTAGTTACAAGCCAGCGGAAGAGTTTAAAACTGTCTGAGTACAGACATGGCAACTAGAAGGCACATGGCCTGACTATACTACAGACCCAACCTAGGGCCAGATCGTAGCTGGGACACCAGCTACTCGTCGTCGTCGATGTCTACGAAGAACCCTCCATTTGGGTCATTAGCAACCTCTGCAACATTTATTAAGCAAACATGAGTACGAAGGTACTCAGCAAGACTTCAGGATATCTAACTACTCATGCAAGGTATCAAAAGAGTATTGTGGGGTTTCATGCGGAAAGCCAGCATCTGACTCGTGGCTAAACAACTTGCATTTTTAAATAATTTTGACAACTTGATTTCTCGCACGCGAGTCCACTAACACCACAACAATACACTATCGTGGAATCATCCCGTCTCCATACGGAATTGCCATCCATGACACTCACGCTTATCTTGACAATTTTATGAGTAGCCATTGAAGTTATCTATGAACAACATATGTCTCCAAGTAGTCCATATCCGCGGACGCGGCTATTCGAATAGATCATAACCCTGCAGGGGTGTACTTCGTCACACACACTCTCGCCACTTATCGCCATGTGCACGTCATGCACCTCGGCAACCTTCAAGCGGAAGCCCAGCGAGGGATTCGGCCACGACCGTTAACCACACTAGTACCTAGTCCAGGTTTATCGCCTATTTGAGAGTAACCCGTACGGAAGTCCGGCCGAGGTTTCCGCCACGGCCTCAAACGATGTGCGCAGGGTTCCCAAGCCCACCATCCGGGTGCCACTTGGTACACCGTGCCACTGCCTACCGCATCACGGCCCACCTCTCAGATCAGCACCATGCACGGCCTCCAGCATTACTATAAACACCAGAAACTACTTGCAACTCCTGGACCGAGTACTAAGCGATTAATAGGCCGAGCGGGGTCATATTTTAGGGCCCAGCATGTGGTAGTATCTAGTCTTGGATTACATACACGGAACTCAGTTCCTAAGGACGGTTCCAATGAAACAACCCGCCATGTACTCCTACACAACCTTTCACCGGTACCTTTACCAAATCAGGTTCAACACACAACCTTTGCTTACCGAACACATTCTCACAATTCTGTTCATCTCCCAGATGACAGACCGTACACAACTCTAAGCATAGCATGCATAGCAGGATAAGGCACAACATAGCTCAAGCAACTATCAGGTACGCTAGCTTGCAAGGTTCGGCTATTTACTGTGACAAGGTTAGGTCATGCAAAGGAAGTGGGTTCAACTAACGTGGCAAAAGCATTTGAAGCATTTGATCCTAATGCAATAAATAAGTGCAGGAGCAAGAACATGGGATTTATCGGGATGATCAAAATGGTTGCTTGCCTTGTTGCTCAGAGGAGGGAAAATATCCGTCAGACGGATATTCGGTAGAATCCGGGGGTGCGGAGCCTACCGAGATGAAGGGCAACAATCAATAACAATCATATGCAAACAAGATGATGCATGAGCATGGCATGAGAATGCAAGGTGATATACTAATATAATCAACATGTATTAGGTTTGAAGTTGATTTGAATCACATTCAAATATCAATTCAAACGAGGTATTCTCGGATACCGATTTAATTGATTCGACCTGATGCTCAGATCAACTTGATGTTAGCATGCATGAGATGCCATGTAAAGGTACTGGTTTGTTATTAGAACCATGTTTGATCATGTCAAACAAGAAGAAATTTAAATACTTTTTCATATTCTATTTATAAAGAATTTATAAGAATTGACTTATTCATTAATCTACATGTTTGGGTTCTGTAACTTTTTCAAACATGATTGAAAATAGCATATTCAGATTTCTTGAATTTTTTTGATACTTTTTCATATATAAATTATTTTCGTTGGAGTTACAGATTAATTTCTATGATTTTTTGAAGTTTTAAACATTTCTGGAATTATTTTTATACTGGAAAATACTTTTATTGCATCAACATGACATCAGCAGGTCCATCTGGCCGTTGAAAGTCAAACCTGACCAGTGGGACCCACTGGTCAGTGTCTCTGGTCAATTTTAGATTAGGATTAATCTTATTTAGTTAATTAAACTCACTGGACCCACATGTCAGTGTCTTATTTATTAATCTGATTTATTTTTATTATCTCTAAACTATCCAGAGGCTTGCCCCACTCGTCAGTGGCTCGGCCAGCCAAGATCCACCGGCAGCAAGGTCATCCTCGCCGGCGGGGAGCCTCCGGCGACCACCAGAACGGCGGAGGGGCTCGGAAACGGCGCCCAAGGGGCCAAACGCTGCGCGGAGAGCACCAGAAGAACGTCACATCTCCCGCAGCTCCATTTCTGCACTTAGCCGGGTCTGATCTGGCCGGAGATGACGCCGGCGACGAGCTTGGCGGCGGCCAAGGTTCGGGCGTCATCGAGGTCATTGATACAGAGAGAACTACGCACGGTTCTTAGCTCCTACAGCATCTACGCGACGGCCTGAAGCTGCTGGTGCCCTCGGAAGGACGAGCTGATCACCGGAGGGCTACCGGCGATGAGCTGCAGCGGCGGATCTTGTCGGGCTCCGGTGGAAGTAAGCCTAGAGGAGGGGATCGACGGGGAGAGCTTAGGGGAAATGACCGCATGCTCAGGGGGAGTGCAGTGGTGGCGCTAGTCTGCTCGGGGACGGCCTGGAGAGGGAGAACGTCGGCGGCGATCTTCGGTGACCCGAGGAAGAAGACGATAGCTGCTCGTCGATTCACTACATCTGGGCGTCGGGCTCGTGGCTAGGAAGCTTCAGGGGGTTGCGGCGGAGCTAATGCGCGGCTTAGAAGGAAGGGAGGTCGGTTAGAACGACGACGAGCTCGAGCTCTGCTCGGGCTCCAATGGCGGCAGAAGGAGGGAGGAGAGATCCGAGAGGAGGGGAGAACTGGCACTGGGAATGGATAGGGGCGGCCTCGGGGAGCTTATCCCCGGCCTTGCTAGCGCGAGGCGGCGGCCAGGCAGGCGCACAGGTGCGTGGCCCCGCCAGAGAACGCGACGGCCACCTCCTTCTCCTACTGGCGCGGGGGAGGAGACGACTGAGGAAGATGGGCTGGGCCGGCTAGGCGACATGTAAGAGTTTTCCATTTTCTTTCTGTTTTTGTTTCTGTTTTCCTATTTCACTGCTTTTCTATTTATTTCAACTCCCAAATAAAATGTAAAAGCTATGTTAAGCACCCTAGAATATTTGTTGGAATATTTCCAACCATTTCCAGAGTTTTCAACATTTTTGAAAATTTAAAGTTTCTGATTTCAAATTTAAAACTTGAAACCAGTAGCTTTTTGCATTTATTTAAAATACTTAAAGTGTCAAGAAAATGGTATTCTTCGTTGCTCATTTACTTTCATGATTTATCAGAAAGTTTGAACTTTTCTTGAGGCCATTTTGGATTCATTGATTTTAACTAGTTTGAGAATTCCTTTATTTAAAGAAGTGGCTAGGGTTTTTGAGCTTTCCTTCATCACTTCCTTTGTTCTTGTTGAAATTTTCTTAGATGCAATGCAAAGAAGACATGAGCACAAGACTAACTTGCTTAAGGTGTCATGGATGTGACAACTCACCCCCACTCAAAGGAATCTCGTCCCGAGATTTAGAAGTCGTCGGGAATAACGCAAGATACTCAAGTCGGAGACGATCCTCTCTTTCCCAAGTTGCCTCCTTTTCAGAATGATTTGACCATTGAACTTTAAGAAACTTGAGGTTTCGACATCGAGTGGTACGCTCAGCTTGATCAAGAATACGCACGGGGTATTCTCAGTATGAAAGGTTATCTTGGAGATCAAGCGTTTCGTGGTCCACTTCACGGATAGAATCCGAAAAGCAACGCCTGAGTTGCGAGACGTGGAAAACATCATGAACCTTGGAAAGATGTGGAGGAAGTTCCAACTGGTAAGCAACTTCTCCTCGTTTGGCAAGAATGTGAAAAGGACCAATGTAACGAGGAGCCTACTTTCCCTTGATACCGAATCGATGGGTACCCTTCAAAGGTGTAACCCGAAGGTAAGCCTTCTCGTCAACTTCAAAGGTCACAGCCTTATGGTGACGATCATATTGGCTCTTTTGATGAGACTGGGCTGTTTTCAACTTTTCACGAATGATGCGAACCTGCTCTTCTGCATCCTGGATCATATCCGGGCCAAAGAGTTGCCTCTCTCCGGTTTCTGACCAATTAAGAGGTGTTCGACATCTTCATCCATAGAGAACTTGAAAAGGGGCTTTGCCCAAGCTTGATTGATAACTATTGTTATAAGCGAATTCGGCGAATGGAAGGCACTTCTCCCAATTCATACCGAACGATATAACACAAGCTCGGAGCATATCTTCTAAGATTTGATTCACTATTTCTACTTGACCACTTGATTGGGGATGGAAAGCAGTGCTAAAGGATAAGTGAGTCTCCATGGCATTCTGAAAACTTTCCCAGAAGCGAGAAGTAAAGATACTCCCACGGTCCGAGTTAATCTCTAGGGGAACACCATGAAGAGACACTATTCGGGAGATATATAACTCTGCTAGCTGGCTAGCTATTATGCTCTCACGAACAGGAAGAAAATGAGCCACTTTGGAAAGATGGTCAATGACCACAAAGATAGCATTATTTCCTTTCTTGGTCTTGGGAAATCCGGTAATGAAATCCATACTAACTTTATCCCATTTCCATTCAGGAATAGCTAGAGGTTGAAGGGTGCCAGCAGGCCTTTGATGTTCTGCCTTAACTCGACGACAAACGTCGCAGTTAGCGACGATCTCAACAATTTCTCTCTTCATCCTAGTCCACCAGAACCTCTGGCGTAGGTCCTGATACATCTTAGTACTACCGGGATGAATGGTGAGAGGAGAATCATGATCCTCCTTAAGGATTAACTGCCTTAGGTGTGGGTTCTTAGGAACCACTAGACGATTCTGGAAGAACACAACACCTTGATCGTTCATAGAAAATTCTTTAGCATATCCGCTAAAAATATTCTCCTTGATCAGTGATATACCCTTGTCACGCTTTTGGCCAGCTATAATTTGATCCTTAAGAGTAGGCTTCGCCACCAGGGTAGAAAGGAATCCTTGAGGAACAATATGGAGATTCAACTTCCGAAAGTCCTCATAGAGATGTGGTTGACCTTGTTGTAGCATCAAATTGTTACAATAAGATTTACGACTTAGCGCATTGGCCATAACATTGGCCTTCCCCGGGGTGTAAGTTATCCCTAAGTCGTAATCCGAGATCAACTCAACCCACCGTCTTTGCCTGAGATTCAAATCCGTTTTGTGAAGATATATTTCAGACTTCGGTGATCAGTGAATATTTCGCAACGATTACCCAGAAGGTAATGTCGCCAGGTTTTTAGTGCATGAACCACAGCTGCAAGCTCAAGGTCATGTGTGGGATAATTATCCTCATGTGGACGCAACTGTCGAGATGCGTATGCGATCACATGACGATCTTGCATGAGAATGCAACCTAATCCTTGTCGCGAGGCGTCGCAATAGATAACAAAGTCCTTAGAAAAATCTGGTGGTAGCAACACAGGTGCGGAAGTCAGGCGTCTTTTCAGTTCCTGAAAACTATGCTCACACTATGGTGTGCACACGAACTTTTTATCCTTCTTGAGGAGTTCGGTTAGAGGCTTTGCAACCTTGGAGAAATTCTCGACAAAGCGGCGACAATAGCTCGCTAGACCAAGAAAACTCCTAACTTGCTTAACCGATTCAGGTTGAGTCCAATCAAGGACAGCTTGAACTCTCTCGGGATTGACAGCAATACCCTTACCACAGATTACGTGTCCTAGATAGGTCACTTCTGGTAACCAGAATTCACATTTTGAAAACTTGGCATAAAGGCGATGCTCTCGAAGTTTCATCAATACCAGCCTTAGATGCTCGGCATGTTCTTGTTCGTTCTTCGAGTAGATGAGAATATCATCGAGGTATACCACGACGAATTTATCCAAATACTCCATGAAGATTGAATTCATCAGACGAGAGAAAGTGGCTGGGGCATTGGTTAACCCGAAGGACATGACGGTGTACTCGTATTGGCCATAACGAGTAACAAAAGCCGTTTTTCGAATGTCCCCGTTCTTGATCTTGATTTGATGGTATCCCAACCTCAAATCCATTTTGGAGAAGACTGAGGATCCAGCGAGCTGATCGTACAGATCGTTGATCCTGGGGAGCGGATATTTGTTCTTTATGGTGACCAGATTAACTAGTCGGTAATCTACAACCATCCGATCCGTTCCGTCTTTCTTCTTGATGAAGAGGACGGGGCAAGCCCAAGGAGAAGAGCTAGGGCGAATGAAACCTTTGTTCAAGGCCTCATCTAGTTGCTTCTTAAGTTCGGCTAGCTCCATGGGTGCCATCTTATATGGTCTTCTGGCTATTGGGACAGTTCCCGGAACAAGGTCTATCACGAACTCTACATCTCTGTGAGGTGGAATTCCTGGCAGTTCCTCTGGAAAAACATCCGGGAAGTCACGGACTACCGGAATGTCTTCAAGTTCCGGAAGGGGGTTGGCATTTAGGGAATAGAGTTGGCATTTGGCAACTCGACTAGAGACATTTACTATCTCCCCCGAGGGATGGGTAAGCTGGACATTTCTAGAATGGGTATCAATCTTGGCATAGTGAGCTGACATCCAGTCCATGCCCAAGATGATATTAATATCCGAAGATTTCAATGCTATCAATGAGGCTGGAAAAACTAGCCTGTCTACTAGAATTTCATTGTCATAGGTTATCCTAGAGGTTTGCCATTTACTACCAGGAGTTTGGACAACCAATGGGATTGGCATATCACAAAAAGACATGTTATGCAACTGTGCATAACTTTCTGAAATGAAGGAATGAGAAGACCCAGTGTCAAAGAGAACGGACGCTGGGTGATGATTAACAAGAAGCGTACCCAACATGACATCGGGATCCTCTGCAACTTCTTCTGCTGACACATAGTTCACACGACCACGTGCAGGAGTTGGCTTCACATAGTAAGCTTTGGCCGACTTGGTTTGCCCGACGGACTTTCCGGGTTGCTTGGCACCCACATTCTGAGGACACTCACAAGAATAGTGCCCTGGTTCTCCACACTTGTAGCATATCACTTGGTTGGCACGTGGTGCAGCATTGCTAGCTGGACCACCATAAGCTTTTGCTGGAGGGTTGGCCTAATTCGTCTGAGGCGCCATGTAGGATGGCCTCGGAGTGTATCTTGGCGGCAGAGAACTGTTCGGAACCCATAGCCTGCGTTTGGGAAACGCGGAACCAAAAGAAGAGCCAAAGTCACGGGAGTGCTTCCTTGTGGCTTTGAAGTCAGTATGACCAGTCTCGGCACTGATCGCCTTGTTGACCAGAGCTTGAAAGCTTGCACACTCGTGGAGACGCAGATCACGACGAAGCTCAGGGCTCAGACCCTTGCAGAACCTTGCTTGCTTCTTGGCGTTAGTATACACCTCCTCTGTTGCATAGCGGGCGAGGTTACTAAACTCGCGGCTATAGGCATCCACAAACAACTTGCCCAAAGTGAAGGCACATAACTCCTCTCTCTTTCTGTCCATCAGGCCCTCTGGAATATGGTGCAGACGAAAAGCTGCACTGAAGTCTGCCCATGTGGCTACTGGTTCAGCGGGACGCATAGCTTCAAAATTCTCCCACCACAGATTGGCGGGTCCTTCCAGGAAATACGCCGCAAAGGTTACCTTGTCGGCCTCAGACACATTCGCAGAGCGAATCTTGCGTGAGATGCTGCACAGCTAGTCATCAGCGTCGAGGGGATCGACGGAATGATGAAACTTTGGAGGATTCAGCTTCACAAAGTCATTGAGGGACACTGCAGCATTCCTAGGCTGTCGAGCCGTATTCTGCTCAATACGCTCTAACAGTCGGTTGGTCTCCCTTTTGTTTCTCTCTGCCTCAAGCATCACTTCCGCCAGAGAAGGCGGGTGAGGCAGGTCTTCCTGCGACGCTTGACTACCCTCGCCTTGCTCATGAGCAGGGGCACGGTTCAACCTGGTGAACACCATCCTGACAAACAAACTCACAGCTTAGACCAATATCATATCAATACTAGCTATGGATTAAGAATGTACTGAACACACGGAATGCGGAAATGAATATCCGAACAGCATGGTAACAAGCAACTGCTATATATCCACCATGGTTCATACACACCCTTACATAGTTCAGTACAACCTTAACCGAAGAGCAAACTACTGAAATTATGAAACTACTCATCAGAGGCTTACAAGCTTCCTATACATTATTTATCTAGGCATCCGGAATTCATTTCACATTACAGGCATACTTCACAAGTCACGCAGGACTGTGAACGTACGGCTACTACCATACTATCCTTCCGCTCACAGCTCAGGCATCCGCATAGAACATCTCATAGAGATTACCTCCATGACCTGGAAGCTCAACCTACGGATCAGGAAACACTCTAGCCTGAGATCCCTAAGATCCATAAGGACACGGATGTGGCCTTGGTCCCCTGACTGGTGGTAAGAGGGGTCCCCGAAGAGGTGTGACTCCTCCTATAGCTGGCCAGTCAACGTGAGCCGGAAGATGGGTCCTAATAGGGTTCAGCATCTCCATATCTCCATACCCCGTCTGGACTACCGGTGCTAGCTGCGTCAAAGCCATCCACACACGGGCACAGGTAGCATAAAGCTCCATGCGGAGAGCACGAGCATCCCTGTCTCTGTTCTCTAGCATCTCAACAGTGGATTGCAGTAGTGGATCCTCCATAGAAGAATCAAAATAGACTCCACTGAGGTATCCCTCTTGACCAGGCTGAGAGGCCGGAACATAGCAGAACTATGAATTCTGCAGCAGTGCATGTCTCGCTCTCATAATGGTCAGCATTGAATAGGCAGCATCTTGTACTGCCATGTCAACAGTGATTCCCAACCCATAGGACCAATGGATTGGCTTCTCAGCTCCAGGGTAGTCTGGAAATACCCTAACAGTGCAGATGTACTGGCTCTGGTTGAAGTCTCGGTACTGTTCCTCCACTGTGTACTCGGGGTAGCAGCGGTAACCGCACACCGACATCACCCTGACCAGCATGGCCGTATGACCCGGTACATCAATGCACCTGGTCAGACGTACCACCTGACAAGAAGGACGGCCAGGCATATGTAAATAGAGAGTAATGCAAAAGCACTAGAGCTCCGAATGCAAAATTGGGCAGCATAACGGCTGTAAATGCTCAAAAACAAATTTTGAGACAACCCAAAATGGAATGGCGTAACCACTCAACTATCAAGTTCAACTCTGTGATCATCAAACTTACTTCCTTTTCCCTAGGAATGAAAGAAACCCAAATATCTCTTGACCCGTAGTCCTATAATCTACCGATCAGAAACACGAGCCTGGAAGAAGATGAGTAACCTAGTCCTTAATTCCCGCAGAAAAGACGAGGATGATCAGAATAGAATAACTTGAGAAGAGAACAAGAGTCTTACGTTCGCTTCCACAAACAATTCCCTTATATATAACTAGAGCAATTCTAGACTGAACTTCGACCAGTTTGGCTTAGTAATCCTACAGTCAGTCAGGCTCTGATACCAACGCTGTCGGGACCCCGATCCTAAGCCATAGGAATCCAGCCTGTAACACGTCGCATCCCTTTGCGGTCTCACGCGCGGTTAACTCCACGGCTGCAGCCTTACCTTAGCCGGGACCGTTTGCGTCTCTTGACTCACGTATGCAATAGTGTCGCTAGCATTCCAATGTCAAAGAACCCGGATCGACATGTCTAGTCATAAACCAAAGTGGCAGTACCGCACAAGGACAGGCATACATGACCCAACAAAGCAGGTGTCGGTCACCAGCGAGTGTAGACGAGTCGTAGCAAGCTACAAGGACTCCATTACATCGCGTGACATTTCCCCAAAGGGGACAGACACAACAGCTAAGAAGGACACATGCCGGTCAACCAATGTGTCCGGAGCAGTAACGAACTACCATGGCTCGTTGGATCACAAAGGGGCATTTCCTTGTAAGGAATGCTACTAAAGTTCACGACTAGGTAAACGAACCCCATACATATCAAGTACGACACACGTACGCATGGCATACCGATATGTATAGATACATCGATGGCATCACAACATAACCATAAACATACAAGCTTTATTTAAGAGGCTCGGAAGAGCCACACACATAATATTACACATTAAGGGTCTCACGACCCATAATAGCAGTCATTCAGTTACAAGCCAGCGGAAGAGTTTAAAACTGTCTGAGTACAAACAGGGCAACTAGAAGGCACATGGCCTGACTATACTACAGACCCAACCTAGGGCCAGATCATAGCTTGGACACCAGCTACTCGTCGTCGTCGATGTCTACGAAGAACCCTCCATTTGGGTCATTAGCAACCTCTGCAACATTTATTAAGCAAACATGAGTACGAAGGTACTCAGCAAGACTTCAGGATATCTAACTACTCATGCAAGGTATCAAAAGAGTATTGTGGGGTTTCATGCGGAAAGCCAGCATCTGACTCGTGGCTAAACAACTTGCATTTTTAAATAATTTTGACAACTTGATTTCTCGCACGCGAGTCCACTAACACCACAACAATACACTATCGTGGAATCATCCCGTCTCCATACGGAATTGCCATCCATGACACTCACGCTTATCTTGACAATTTTATGAGTAGCCATTGAAGTTATCTATGAACAACATATGTCTCCAAGTAGTCCATATCCGCGGACGCGGCTATTCGAATAGATCATAACCCTGCAGGGGTGTACTTCGTCACACACACTCTCGCCACTTATCGCCATGTGCACGTCATGCACCTCGGCAACCTTCAAGCGGAAGCCCAGCGAGGGATTCGGCCACGACCGTTAACCACACTAGTACCTAGTCCAGGTTTATCGCCTATCTGAGAGTAACCCGTACGGAAGTCCGGCCGAGGTTTCCGCCACGGCCTCAAACGATGTGCGCAGGGTTCCCAAGCGCACCATCCGGGTGCCACTTGGTACACCGTGCCACTGCCTACCGCATCACGGCCCACCTCTCAGGTCAGCACCATGCACGGCCTCCAGCATTACTATAAACACCAGAAACTACTTGCAACTCCTGGACCGAGTACTAAGCGATTAATAGGCCAAGCGGGGTCATATTTCAGGGCCCAGCATGTGGTAGTATCTAGTCTTGGATTACATACATGGAACTCAGTTCCTAAGGACGGTTCCAATGAAACAACCCGCCATGTACTCCTACACAGCCTTTCACCGGTACCTTTACCAAATCAGGTTCAACACACAACCTTTGCTTACCGAACACATTCTCACAATTCTGTTCATCTCCCAGATGACAGACCGTACACAACTCTAAGCATAGCATGTATAGCAGGATAAGGCACAACATAGCACAACATGATCAAAATTGTTGCTTGCCTTGTTGCTCAGAGGAGGGACAATATCCGTCAGACGGATATTCGGTGGAATCCGGGGGTGCGGAGCCTACCGAGATGAAGGGCAACAATCAATAACAATCATATGCAAACAAGATGATGCATGAGCATGGCATAAGAATGCAAGGTGATATACTAATATAATCAACATTTATTATTTTTGAAGTTGATTTGAATCACATTCAAATATCAATTCAAACGAGGTATTCTCGGATACCGATTTAATTGATTCGACCTGATGCTCAGATCAACTTGATATTAGCATGCATGAGATGTCATGTAAAGGTACTGGTTTGTTATTAGAACCATGTTTGATCATGTCAAACAAGAAGAAATTTAAATACTTTTCATGTTCTATTTATAAAGTATTTATAAGTATTGACTTATTCATTAATCTACATGTTTGGGTTCTGTAACTTTTTCAAACATGATTTAAAATAGCATATCCAGATTCCTTGAATTTTTCTGATACTTTTTCATATATAAATTATTTTCGTTGGAGTTACAGATTAATTTCTATGAATTTTTGAAGTTTTAAACATTTCTGGAATTATTTTTATATTGGAAAATACTTTTATTGCATCAGCATGGCATCAGCAGGTCCATCTGGCCGTTGAAAGTCAAACCTGACCAGTGGGACCCACTGGTCAGTGTCTCTGGTCAATTTTAGATTAGGATTAATCTTATTTAGTTAATTAAACTCACTGGACCCACATGTCAGTGTCTTATTTATTAATCTGATTTATTTTTATTATCTCTAAACTATCCAGAGGCTGGCCCCACCCGTAAGTGGCTCGGCCAGCCAAGATCCACTGGCGGCGAGGTCGTCCTCGCCGGCGGGGAGCCTCCGGCGACCACCAGAACGGCGGAGGGGCTCGGAAACGGCGCCCAAGGGGCCAAACGCTGCGCGGAGAGCACCAGAAGAACGTCACATCTCCCGCAGCTCCATTTCTGCACTTAGCCGAGGCTGATCTGGCCGGAGATGACGCCGGCGACGAGCTTGACGGCGGCCAAGGTTCGGGTGTCATCGAGGTCATTGATACATAGAGAACTACGCACGGTTCTTAGCTCCTACAGCATCTACGCGACGGCCTGAAGCTGCTGGTGCCCTCGGAAGGACAAGCTGATCACCGGAGGGCTACCAGCGACGAGCTGCAGTGGCAGATCTTGTCGGGCTCCGGTGGAACTAAGCCTAGAGGAGGGGATCGACGGGGAGAGCTTAGGGGAAATGACCGCATGCTCACGGGGAGTGCAGTGGTGGCGCTAGTCTGCTCGGGGACGGCATGGAGAGGGAGAACGTCGGCGGCGATCTTCGGTGACCCGACGAAGAAGACGATAGCTGCTCGTCGATTCACTGCATCTGGGCGTCGGGCTCGTGGCTAGGAAGCTTCAGGGGGTTGCGGCGGAGCTAATGCGCGACTCAGAAGGAAGGGAGGTCGGTTAGAACGACGACGAGCTCGAGCTCTGCTCGGGCTCCAATGGCGGCAGAAGGAGGGAGGAGAGATCCGAGAGGAGGGGGAGAACTGGCGCTGGGAATGGATAGGGGCGGCCTCAGGGAGCTTATCCCCGGCCTTGCCAGCGCGAGGCGGCGGCCAGGCAGGTGCACAGGTGCGTGGCCGCTCCGGAGAACGCGGCGGCCACCTCCTGCTCCTACTAGCGCGGGGGAGGAGACGACTGAGGAAGATGGGCTGGGCCGGCTAGGCGACAGGTAAGAGTTTTCCATTTTCTTTCTGTTTTTGTTTCTGTTTTGCTATTTCACTGCTTTTCTATTTATTTCAACACCCAAATAAAATGTAAAAGCTATGTTAAGCACCCTAGAATATTTGTTGGAATATTTCCAACCATTTCCAGAGTTTTCAACATTTTTGAAAATTTAAAGTTTCTGATTTCAAATTTAAAACTTGAAACCAGTAGCTTTTTGCATTTATTTAAAATACTTAAAGTGTCAAGAAAATGGTATTCTTCGTTGCTCATTTACTTTCATGATTTATCAGAAAGTTTGAACTTTTCTTGAGGCCATTTTGGATTCACTGATTTTAACTAGTTTGAGAACTCCTTTATTTAAAGAAGTGGCTAGGGTTTTTGAGCTTTCCTTCATCACTTCCTTTGTTCTTGTTGAAATTTTCTTAGATTCAATGCAAAGAAGACATGAGCACAAGACTAACTTGCTTAAGGTGTCAGGGATGTGACACAAAGAATCTTGTCGGAGGTCTCGTACCTCTTAACAAGGGCACGAGCATGAAATCACAATTTCATCTCTTTAGAACATCATATGTTCCGTGACGTTTCAAAACGTCTTCGGCGCCTTGCTTCTAAGCCATTAAGTATTTTGCACTGACCTATCATGTAGTCATCAGAAACGTGTATGTCGGATGTTCACAGCATCCACAGACGACGCTCGAGGTGCAGCACACTGAGTGGTGCATTAAGGACGTAAGCCTTGAGTGCAGCAACGGGGACAATCCTCTTCAAAGTTTGCTACTATCAACTTTCAACTAAATTTTCTCTAGGAACATATAAAAACAGTAGAGCTATAGCGCAAGCTACATCATAATTCGCAAAGACCATTAGACTATGTTCATGAAAATTAGTTCAATTAATCATATTACTTAAGAACTCCCACTCAAAAAGTACATCTCTCTAGTCATTTGAGTGGTACATGATCGAAATCCACTATCTCAAGTCCGATCATCACGTGAGTCGAGAATAGTTTCAGTGGTAAGCATCTCTATGCCAATCATATCAACTATACGATTCATGCTCGACCTTTCGGTCTCATGTGTTCCGAGGCCATGTCTGCACATGCTAGGCTTGTCAAGCTTAACCCGAGTGTTCCGCGTGTGCAACTGTTTTGCACCCGTTGTATGTGAACGTTGAGTCTATCACACCCGATCATCATGTGGTGTCTCGAAACGAAGAACTGTCGCAACGGTGCACAGTCGGGGAGAACACAATTTTGTCTTGAAATTTTAGTGAGAGATCACCTCATAATGCTACCATCGTTCTATGCAAGATAAGGTGCATAAAGGATTAACATCACATGCAATTCATAAGTGACATGATATGGCCATCATCATGTGCTTCTTGATCTCCATCACCAAAGCACCGGCACGATCTTCTTGTCACCGGCATCACACCATGATCTCCATCATCATGATCTCCATCAACGTGTCGCCATCGGGGTTGTCGTGCTACTCATGCTATTACTACTAAAGCTACGTCCTAGCAATATAGTAAACACATCTGCAAGCACAAACGTTAGTTTAAAGACAACCCTATGGCTCCTGCCGGTTGCCGTACCATCGACGTGCAAGTCGATATTAACTATTACAACATGATCATCTCATACATCCAATATATCACATCACATCGTTGGCCATATCACATCACAAGCATACCCTGCAAAAACAAGTTAGACGTCCTCTAATTTTGTTGTTGCATATTTTACGTGGTGACCATGGGTATCTAGTAGGATCGCATCTTACTTACGCAAACACCACAACGGCGATATATGAATTGCTATTTAACCTCATCCAAGGACCTCCTCGGTCAAATCCGATTCAACGAAAGTTGGAGAAACTGACACTTGCCAGTCATCTTTGAGCAACGGGGTTACTCGTAGCGATGAAACCAGTCTCTCGTAAACGTACGAGTAATGTCGGTCCAAGCCACTTCAATCCAACAATACCGCAGAATCAAGAAAAGACTAAGGACGGCAGCAAAACGCACATCACCGCCCACAAAAACTTTTGTGTTCTACTTGAGAAGACATCTCCGCATGAACCTAGCTCATGATGCCACTGTTGGGGAACGTCGCATGGGAAACAAAAAATTTCCTACGCGCACAAAGACCTATCATGGTGATGTCCATCTACGAGAGGGAATTTCCGATCTACATACCCTTGTAGATCGCATAGCAGAAGCGTTAAGAAACGCGGTTGATGTAGTGGAACGTCCTCACGTCCCTCGATCCGCCCCGCGAACCGTCTCGCGATCAGTCCCACGATCAAGTGCCGAACGGACGGCACCTCCGCGTTCAGCACACGTACAGCTCGACGATGATCTCGGCCTTCTTGATCCAGCAAGAGAGACGGAGAGGTAGATGAGTTCTCCGGCAGCGTGACGGTGCTCCGGAGGTTGGTGATAATCTTATCTCGGCAGGGCTCCGCCCAAGCTCCACAGAACCGCGATCTAGAGGTAAAACCGTGGAGATATGTGGTCGGGCTGCTGTGGCAAAGTTGTCTCAAATCAGCCCTAAAACCTCCGTATATATAGGGGGAAGAGGGGGAGCCTTGCCTTGGGGTCCAAGGACCCCCAAGGGGTTCGGCCGAGCCAAGGGGGGCAACCCTCCCCTTCCAAACCGAGTCCAACTAGGTTTGGAAGGAGGAGTCCTTCCCCCTTTTCCCACCTCCTCTTTTTTTTCTCTTTGATTTTCTTCCTATGGCGCATAGGGCCATATTGGGCTGTCCCACCAGCCCAATAAGGGCTGGTGCGCCATCCCCAAGGCCTATGGGCTTCCCCGGGGTGGGCTGCCCCCCCCCCCCCCCCCGGTGAACACCCGGAACCCATTCGTCATTCCCGGTACATTCCCGGTAACTCCGAAAACCTTCCGGTAATCAAATGAGGTCATCCTATATATCAATCTTCGTTTCCGGACCATTCCGGAAACCCTCGTGACGTCCGTGATCTCATCCGGGACTCCGAACAACATTCGGTAACCAACCATATAACTCAAATACGCATAAAACAACGTCGAACCTTAAGTGTGCAGACCCTGCGGGTTCGAGAACTATGTAGACATGACCCGAGTGACTCCTCGGTCAATATCCAACAGCGGGACCTGGATGCCCATATTGGATCCTACATATTCTACGAAGATCTTATCGTTTGAACCTTAGTGCCAAGGATTCATATAATCCCGTATGTCATTCCCTTTGTCCTTCGGTATGTTACTTGCCCGAGATTCGATCGTCAGTATCCGCATACCTATTTCAATCTCGTTTACTGGCAAGTCTCTTTACTCATTCCGTAATACAAGATCCCGCAACTTACACTAAGTCACATTGCTTGCAAGGCTTGTGTGTGATGTTGTATTACCGAGTGGGCCCCGAGATACCTCTCCGTCACACGGAGTGACAAATCCCAGTCTCGATCCATACTAACTCAACTAACACCTTCGGAGATACCTGTAGAGCATCTTTATAGTCACCCAGTTACGTTGCGACGTTTGATACACACAAAGCATTCCTCCGGTGTCAGTGAGTTATAAGATCTCATGGTCATAGGAACAAATACTTGACACGCAGAAAACAGTAGCAACAAAATGACACGATCAACATGCTACGTCTATTAGTTTGGGTCTAGTCCATCACGTGATTCTCCTAATGACGTGATCCAGTTATCAAGGAACAACACCTTGTTCATAATCAGAAGACCCTGGCTATCTTTGATCAACTGGCTAGCCAACTAGAGGCTTGCTAGGGACAGTGTTTTGTCTATGTATCCACACATGTATATAAGTCTTCATTCAATACAATTATAGCATGGATAATAAACGATTATCATGAACTAAGAAATATAATAATAACTAACTTATTATTGCCTCTAGGGCATATTTCCAACACCAGAGGCATTCATATTGAGTCATATAGAGATTTCATGAGTTGTAAGTAAATAAAAGTGTGATAATCATCATTATTAGAGCATTGTCCCAATGAGGAAAGGATGATGGAGACTATGATTCCCCCACATGTTTGGAAGAGACTCCAGACGAAAAATGAAAAAATGGGGGAGGCCAAATGAGCCCACCATAAAAAATGAAAAAATGAATGAGATAAAAAGAGAGAAGGGACTTTTATACCATCCTTTACCACACTTGTGCCTCGAAGTGGCACCATGTTCCTCATGTAGAAAGTCTCATGATATGTCATTTAACCCAATGCCCACTTCCAGTTGCTATTTTCTGCGTGTTTTTTGTTTTTCATGTTTTCAGTACCAAACGAAGTCTAATTGCCATGAAAATTTTTGTGATTTTTTTGTGGGCCAAAAGAAGACCTAGAAGCTTCAGCAGAATCCCTGAAGCCACACGAGGAGCCCACAAGGCAACACAGAATGCCAGGGGGTGGCTGCACCCTGATGCCTTGTGGCCTCCCTGTGGCCCCTCTTGCATCGTTTCTGTAGCCTATAAATTTGTACATATTCCAGAAACCCTAGAGATATCCACAAAACACTTTTTACGCTACCACAAGTCTTTGTTCCAGGGCAATCTGATGTCCCACAAGTATAGGGGATCAATCATAGTCCTTTTGATAAGTAAGAGTGTCGAACACAAGGAGGGCCAGAAGGAAATGACAAGCAGTTTTTAGCAAGGTATTCTATTGAAGTGGTGTAAGTAATAATGGTAGATAGTTTTGTAGCAAGATAATTCGTAACAACTAACACGTAGCAATAGTAGAAAAGGTGCAACAAGATAGCCCAATCCTTTTATAGCAAAGGACAGGCCGAAATTTCTATCTAGTCATGTTCATCAAGTACTCCCGAGGACACATGGGAATTTCTATCTAGTCATGTTC
This sequence comes from Hordeum vulgare subsp. vulgare, assembly GCF_904849725.1. NCBI lineage: Eukaryota > Viridiplantae > Streptophyta > Magnoliopsida > Poales > Poaceae > Hordeum > Hordeum vulgare. The sequence continues at coordinate 414,302,050 of NC_058520.1, read as the reverse complement.
ATCATGTTGAATTGATTCACATTCCCTACTTTGATAATTTTATATGTGGGTGGGCCGACGCTAAGGTGTTGTTCTTACTTAAACTAACAACCTACTTATGATTACCCCCTCTCACGAGCTTCTGCAACTACGAAAGAAGTATTAAGATAAATCTAACCATAGCATGAAACATGTGGATCCAAATCAGCCCCTTATGAAGCAACGCATAAACTAGGGTTTAAGATTCTGTCACTCTAGCAAACCATAATCTACTTGCTACTCCATAATGACTTCCCTTAGGCCCATAGCTTGGTGAAGTGTCATGTAGTCGACGTTCACATGATACCACTAAAGGAAGTAACAACATACATATCATAAAAATATCGAACGAATACCAACTTCACAAGATTACTTATAACAAGACTCCTCCCATGTCCTCAAGAACAATAGTAACTACTCACACTTCATCAACATAATATCTTGCACTAAGTAATCCAATAAGCATAAAGTACAAGATGTAATCAACACAACTAGTAACCCGCAGGTACCAATCTGAGGTTTTAGGACAAAGATGGAATACAAGAGATGAAACTAGGGTTGGACATGATATGGTGCTTGTGAAAATGTTGATGTATATTGGTCCTCCCACGAAGGAGGGGGCTTTGGTGATGACGATGGCTTCGATCTCCCACTCCCGGAGAGGAATTCCCCTAGCAGAATGCGAGTATCGAGGGGCAAAAGGTCCTCTGCCCAGGTTTCTGCCTCGAGACAGTGATGCTTCATCCCGAAAGATTGCTTATGATTTTTTCTAGGGTAAAACACGCCATATAGGAGAAGAGGGGGATCAAGAGACCTATAGGGGCCCCACAAGCCATCAGGGCGCGACCTAGGGTGCCCTGTTGTCTTGTGGCCAGCAGGTGGCCCCCCTGTGGTATATTTTTGGCCCAAAAAATCTTAAATATTACATAAGAATTCTCCCTGAAGTTTCATGTTATTTGGAGTCTCATGATTTTTTTGCCTTTTCCTCGGTTTTCACGTCAAAAATTCCAGTTTCCAGATATTTCCCTCTTCGTGATGTACCTTGCATATTCAGAGCGAAATAACATAAGAATAGTATGATAGTGGGGAGTAATGGACAAGAATAACATGAATATAAATAATAAATAATGATGCAAAATGGATGTATTAACTCCCCTAATCTTAGACCTCGCTTGTCGTCAAGCAAAGGCAGAGCTTGAGAATAATGACCACATGATTTGAGAGAGAGGAGTCGATAAAAAATAGAATACAGACATGCAAGCATCATGTATTTTATCATATCAATAAGTTTTTCATCATATAGATTCTCATAAATAAGTAACGATCTATTCACAAATGAAGGAGTATGAAGCATAAACTTTATTGAGAAGCGACAAACAATGTCATTAGTCATTGGCATAATCATAGCTATCATTGTTGAGAGAAGAGTCTAAGTAAGAGCTTGTACTTCTAGCAAGTTCACATACTCAACTATAATGTAGCCTTCTATTATTTTTGACACACCCATTGCATGTTTTTGGAACTAGTGATTTCGTGGGGCACATAGGAAGATGGGGGCTCTATTATTCTTGCCACCCAACTTATTTACCTCAAGGATAATGTCAACAGTAATGATTCCTGATCACTCACATTCAACTGGATATATTTGTGTAGATCTTTCCTTAACACATAATGCTTTCCACTAGAGAGTTGATAGGTAGGAACAAGGGAAGATATTATTGACTCTTGCATGAAAATAAAATTTTGTAAGAATGTAAAAGATAGGCCCTTTGCAGAGGGAAGCAGAGGTTGTCATGAGATTTTATTTGTTTGATATGTGCAATCTATTAATGTAAAGGAACATCACTTTATATTGCCCCTTGTGATAGTGAACTTTATTATGCACTATGTCGCTTTTTTTTCTTCACTATCACAAGATCGTACAAAGCTTACTTTCCCTTATACTAAAAGATCTTACAAGTTTAGGGAAATTTTTATTGCCTTCTGCACCAATGACAACTTACTTGAAGGATCTTATTCAATCCATAGGTAGGTATGGTGGACTCTCATGGCAAGAAACTAGGTTTAAGGGTTATGGATGCATAAGTACTATGTCTACTTAGTGCATATTTTTGGGCTAGAAAAATATCCTAAGAAAGCATCACATTTTGATGGATCCAATACCATATAACTTCTATGAAAATAAAAACAATCATGATCATTATGTTGTCTTCCATGTCCAACATCGACACTTGATCATTATATAATATTTGATGAGAGCTCATAATCATATAAGGTGTTCAAGATAGTATATTTTTATGTAAATCTCCTCTTCTCTATACTTTTGCATAGATTATACCAATTACTAATGCTATGTTTGTTAGTTTCCAACCCTTTTTATTAGTTATACCTCTTTTCTATGTGAAGTCGTTATTTCTCATGGGATGAGCATATGATCTTTTCTATTCTTTTTATTGCCATGCTACGACAACGACTTCATGAGATAAAAGCACACAGACTCAACTAATATTTATTATATAACTCTCATACTCGGTTACAAGGATAGATAGATCTCAAATAAAAACACTAAGCAAAGAAAATCTTAAAATCTAATTCTCTAATCCACGAAAAACAAAAGATCAAACTAAGATGTATAATGGTGGTAAAAGTGATGGTGATATGATACCAGGGCATGTCCCCCAAGCTTGGGACAAGCCAAGGGTGGTGCCCATACCCATGTACTCAAGCGTCCTCCTTAGGTCATGGTGGTGGTGATGTAGTAGTATTCTTCATTTCCACTTTATGTTTGAGGATGAAATTTTCCTCTCTTAAATCATTGTTTTCTTGCTCGAGCTTCAATATCGTTTTGCATAAGGTTGCCTTGCTCTCCTGTAGAAAACGAGAAGGAATAAATTGGGTCTTGGGTATGTTTATGTAATGCACAAGATGCGATCATATCCTTATTTTGGCTTGAGGGCCTCGACAGGGATATAAGCGCATCTCGTCGTTTTGCAAGAACGGATATTGCTACAAGGACATTTACGAAGATATGAGTATACAGAATTGGCTTACACTCCCGACAAGCTACAACATGAACATATCATTACAACAATACAATCAATCACCATATAGAAGAGCAGGGTCCGACTACGGACGAAATCAAACGATAAAAGAACGACGCCCATCCTTGCTATCCCAAGCTGCGGGCCTGGAACCCATCCTAGACCAATGAAGAAGAAGAAGAAAACTCCAAATAGAACAATCATTGCACGTCAAAGAACCACTTTACCTGTACCTGAAAATATAGTTGTAGTAATCTATGAGCCATAGAGACTCAACAATCTCATTTCCAAAGGTATCAAGACTAGCAAAGCTTAATCGGTGAGGTATGGTTAAGTGGTGAGGCTACAACAAACACTAAGCATTTATTTGAGTGGCTAACTTATGAGTACAAGAATAAAATGGTGGGGTTCTATGCATAAACGGACGTGAACTAATGATGATCAAATGAATGATCATGAACACCTACTTACGTCATACATAGCCCCACTGTGTCCTCTTTTGGATACAGAGCTCACAAGAAGAGACAGTCACAGTTATGCACACAGTTGGCAAGTTTTAATTAAGTTTACTTCAAGTTTGCTATGACCGAGTGTTAAACAAAGTTTCCAAGTTGACACATAACCGCGGGCATGACTCTTAGAAAGATTTAACCCTGCATGGGTGCTCCAACTAGTCCATCACAAACTACCACAAGCTGCATTGGAAACCTCGACCACACAAAACTCGTGATCTCCTCGGATTCCTAGTGGAAAACCTCAACTTTGAGATAGCCCAAAGTATCCTCGGAATCCCTCGCACAAGACATTCAAGAAAGGTAAAAAAGAGAAGCAAGCGAAAAGACGGGCGGAAAAAGGGTGAATAAAAAGGCAAATCTTTTTGGTATTTTCTGTAAATCTTTTTAGAAGTGGGGGAGAGGAAAACGAGAGGCAAATGGTAAATAAAGTAAATGCAAGAGATGATTTTGTGATGGGTACTTGGTGATCTTGCTATGTATCCTCCCCGGCAACGGCGCCAGAAATCCATCTTGCTACCTCTTGAGCTTGCGTTGGTTTTCCCTTGAAGAGGAAAGGGTGATGCAGCAAAGTAGATAAGTATGTCCCTCAGTTTGTTGAGAACTAAGGTATCAATCCAATAGGAGGAACAAAGAAGGACCCAATATTAGTACCTACACAAAGAATCAAACACTTGCACCCTACGCTATAAAGAGGTTGTCAATATTTTCAGAGTTATTTGGAAGGATGAGATCTGATAGAGATAGGTATAAAATGTTGATCGATCTGAAAGTAAAACTAAAGTAAATAAATTTTAGAAAAGTATTTTTGGTTTATAGATCTGAAAATATAATATGGAAAATAGACCCGGGGGGCATAGATTTCACTAGAGGCTTCTCACATAAAGGAAAATAACGCGATGGGTGAACAAATTACTGTCGAGGAATTGATAGAAAAGCGAATAATTATGAAGATATCTAAGGCAATGATTATGCATATAGGCATCATGTCCGTATCAAGTAGACCGAAACGATTCTGCATCCACTACTATTACTCCACACATTGATTGACTCCTGCCTCCATCTAGAGTATTAAGTTCATGAAGAACAGAGTAACACATTAAGTAAGATGACATGATGTAGAGGGATAAACTCAAGCAATATGATGTAAACCCCAACATTTTATCCTCGATGGCAACAATACAATACGTGCCTCGCTAACCCTACTTTGTCACTGGGTCAGGACACCGCAAGATTGAACCCAAAACAAAGCACTTCTCCCATTGCAAGAATTACCAATATAGTTGGACAGACCAAAAAAATAATTTGAAGAGACTTGCAAAGATATGAAATCATGCATATAAGAATTCAGAAGAAACTCAAATAATATTCATGGATAATCTGAACATAAACTCACAATTCATCGGATCTCGACAAACACACCGCAAAAGAGTATTATTTTTAGAAGTGGGGGGAGGAAAACGAGAGGCAAATGGCAAATAAAGTAAATGCAAGAGATGAGTTTGTGATGGGTACTTGGTAATCTTGCTATGTATCCTCCCCGGCAACGGCGCCAGAAATCCTACTTGCTACCTCTTGAGCTTGCATTGGATTTCCCTTGAAGAGGAAAGGGTGATGCAGTGAAGTAGATTAGTATTTCCCTAAGTTTGTTGAGAACAAAGGTATCAATCCAGTAGGAGGAACAAGCGAGACTCCAATGGTAGTACCTACACAAATAATCAAACACTTGCACCCAACGCTATAAAGGGGTTGTCAATCCCTTCAGAGTTATTTGCAAGGATGAAATCTGATAGAGATAGGTATAAAATATTGATAGATCAGAAAGTAAAACTAAAGGAAATAAATTACAGCAAAGTATTTTTGGTATTTTTGGTTTATACATCTGAAAATATAATATGGAAAATAGACCCGGGGGCTATAGGTTTCACTAGAGGCTTCTCTCATAAAGGAAAATAATATGGTGGGTGAACAAATTACTATCGAGCAATTGATAGAAAAGAAAATAATTATGAAGATATGCAAGGCAATACTATGCATATAGGCATCATGTTTGTATCAAGTAGACCGAAATGATTCTGCATCTACTACTATTACTCCACACATCGACCGACTCCTGCCTGCATCTAGAGTATTAAGTTCATGAAGAACAGAGTAACACATTAAGTAAGATGACATGATGTAGATGGATAAACTGAAGAAATATGATGAAAACCCAATCTTTTTACCCGTGATGGCAACAATACAATACGTGCCTCGCTAGCCCTACTATCACTGAGTGAGGACACCACAAGATTGAACCCAAAACTAAGCACTTCTCCCATTGCAAGAATTACCAATCTAGATGGCCAAACCAAACAAATAATTCAAAGAGACTTGGAAAGATATGAAATCATGCATATAAGAATTCATAAGAGACTCAAATAATATTCAAGGATAATCTGAATATAAACTCACAATTCATCGGATCTCGACAAACACACCGCAAAAGAGTATTACATCGGATAGATCTCCATGAAGATCATGAAGAACATGGTATTGAAGATCAAAGAGAGAGAAGAATCCATCTAGCTACTAGCTATGGACCCGTAGGTCTATGGTGAACTACTCACACATCATTGGAGGGACAATGGAGTTCATGTAGATGCCCTCCGTGGTTAATTCCCTCTCCGGCAGATTACCGAAAAAGGCTCCCAGATTGGATCTCTTGGGAACAGGGCCTCCCGACAGTGTAAAAGTATTTTCGTTGCTCTTTGTGGCGATATGGGAATATTTGGGAATTTATGGGCGAAGAATTAGGGTTAGGAGACCTGCAGGGGGGCCACAAACCAGGGGGCGCGACCAACCCCCAGGGCGCGCCCTGCAGGCTTGTGGTCTCCTGGCAATTGCCTTGCCCCCTACTCGAAGTCTGTTGCGTGTCTTCTGGTCAAAGTAAAATCCTTCCAGAGATTTTATTCTGTTTGGACTCCGTTTAATATTCCTTATCTACAATATTCAAAAACGTGAAAAAAAAGAAACTGGCACTAGGCTCTAGATTAATAGGTTAGTCCGAAAAATAATATACAACAACATATAAATGCATATAAAACATCCAAAACATATAATATAATAGCATGGAAGAATCAAAAATTAGAGATATGTTGGAGACGTATCATGGGTCATTAAGAACATTTTCCATCCTAGACAAGTTATATGCGATAGGATTATGTGCTCCCTTTCTATCAACGATATGCAAATCAAACTCTTGGATTGAAAGTACCCACCTAACAAGTCTAGGTTTAGCATCTTTCTTTTCCATAAGGTATTTAATAGTGGCATGATGCATGTGAATAGTTACTTTGGAATCAACAATACAAGGTCTAAACTTATCACATGCAAAAACAACTGCTAAAAATTCCTTTTCTGTAGTAGCATAATTTCTTTGAGCGGTGTCTAGGGTCTTACTAGCATAATGAATAACATTCAATTTCTTGTATACTCTTTGCCCTAGAACTACACCAACAACATAATCACTAGCATTACACATAATTTCAAATGGTAGGTTCCAATCAGGTGGTTGAACAAGAGGTGCAGAAATAAAAAATTTCTTAAGTACTTCAAAAGATTCCACACAATTATCATAAAAAACAAAAGGAGTATCTTTTTTATGAAATTTAGTTAAGGGCCTAGAAATCTTCAAGAAATATTTAATGTAACGCCCATAAAAACGAGCCTGTCCAAGGAAACTTCTTATACCTTTGATGTCTCTCGGGCATTGCATTTTCCCTATTGCATCAACTTTAGATTTATCCACCTCAATTCCTTGCTCAGAAATTTTATGCAAGCACTATACATTCATTCACCATAAAGTGACACTTCTCCCATTTCAAAACAAGATTAGTTTCTTCACATCTCTGCAAAACACAATCAAAATAAGTTCCATAAACAGAAAAATCATCCATGAATACCTCAACAATCTTTTCAGAAAAGTCATAGAATATAGAAGTCATACATCGTTGAAAGGTAGCACGTGCATTGCATAAACCAAAAGGCATCTGCCTATAAGCACAAGGTCCAAAATGGCAAGTAAAGGTAGTTTTCTCTTGATCTTCTTTTGACACAGATATTTGAGAAAACCCCGAGTATCCATCGAGGAATAACAAGTGTGTATGCTTAAATAATCTTTCTAACATTTGTTCAATAAAAAGGAAAGGGTAACGATTTTTGCCTAGTAGCTTTATTTAGTTTCCTGAAATCTATTACCATCCTATAGCCGGTTACGATTCTTTGTAGAATAAGCTCATTCTTATCATTAGGATGATAGTTATACCACCTTTCTTAGGAAAAGAATGAAAAAGGCTTCTTTAAAGTTTAGGATAAATTATACCTTCTTATAGAGGTTTTAGTATCTCAGTTCTTACCACCTCCTTCTTCTTAGGATTGAGACGACGTTGATGATCAATAATAGGTTTAGCATCTGGTTCTATATTAATCTTGTGTTGACATAGAGTGGGACTTATGCCCTTAAGATCATCAAGAGTATATCCAATAGAAACCTTGTGCTTCTTTAAAGTTTTAAGTAATCTCTTTTCTTCAAGTTGTGAAAGGTTAGTGCTAATAATATCGGCATATATCTTATTTTCATCAAGACAAGCATATTTTAAAGTATCACACAATTAGCACAAACACAGGATCTCCCTTGGGTGGAGGGGGATCCCCTAATATATGAACTGGTAAGTTGTGCTTAAGAATAGGTGTTTATCTAAAGAATATATCATCAATTTTATTTCTTTCATTCATATGCATATCATTTTCATGGTCTAGCAAATATTGTTCTAACGGATCAGTAGGAGTTACGACAATAGAAGCAAGGCCAGTTATCTCATATTTACTTGGTAATTACTTTTCATGCGGTTGTCTACTAAACTTTGAAAAATTGAACTCATGAGCCATATTACCAAAGCTTGTTCTGACCTTTTCAATAGCACAATTAATTTCATCATTAACAGTATTCAAGAAAAGTCTGCCAAATATAATGGGACAAATATTATCTTGTTCTGAACCAAGTACTAGAAAATTAGTGGGGTACTTGACTTTTCCACACAAGACTTCAACATCTCTAACAATCCCAAGTGGTGAAATGGTATTATGGTGTGGGGACCCCGACTTACGAGTCGAGATCGCCGAATGAACGTGCTTAGTGATCCCAGAGATCAATGCTCACCGAACACACATAAGCTGAATAACAAGAGTCTTACATCCATACATACCGTTTGATACAATAAATGACCGATGCGGTCAAGTCTTTACTTATATAGGGCCTTGAAGGCCAGCACACCAAACTGGACCAATAGCGGAATTATTAGTCGAAAGCGTGAACCCATGCCATCAGCCTTAACCTACAGGCATTCTGACTGGGATGCATCGTAGCTCGCAAGAACGTCACCAAGTTACTCTTTACCATATCCCGTTCTCTCATACCTGGTCAATGAAATAACCAGTGGCAAGCCAGTGAGTACTTTGAATGTACTCGCAAACAGCCCATGCTATGGATAATACAGTTGGTACGGTAACAACTAATATGCAGTATGTGTGGATAGCAGCTTAACTGTAAATAAACATGATCATAGATGGATGTGCAACATAAGCTAGATGGTATTTAGAAGAACATGTTACACATATCAATATATCTGTCAAGGGCTAAACACTCCAGTTGTCACACCCTGTTTTCACTACCACTTTCTCTGTAATGCAAAAATCTGAGCTTGTTAAAACTTTTTCAAAACTAATGATGTGAGTGCCACGATTGTCATTGTATGCTTGTGTGTTTGATCATGTGATGATAAAACACCATTTCACAATAATTAATTGTTTCCAAAAACCTTTTCTTGTTTCTGATCAAGGTAAACCCCTACTTTGAGCTGCACTACATGCCCTTGATGGCAAGGAGTGTTCCTACCAAAAGTTGGTGATCTGATTTTAACTATATTTTAGTGCTCCCAAACCACAAAATAATTATTTTGTGCATTGGTTTCCTAATTTAATTGCATGTCCATTTCCGAGGCCAGAAATGGTATTCCTACATGGAAAAATACTTTTCTGCCTTAGAAAAATCTAATTAAATTTGGAGATGATCAGAAGGACATATATTTTCCATACATAACATTTTTAACCCCTATTTATATTATTATTATTTGAGTAAAACCCTAAAAACCATTTCTGTCTGTTTCGACCTTTTGAAATATTTCCAAAGGAAATATTCTCAATAAAATCCTAGCAAATTCCAGTGGTATCCCTAAGCCATATTTGGTGTCCACATAAAATTTCACTTCGATCCAAGGTGATTAAGGACCCCAAATAGTTGTAAAACCCCTTCTGTCCAGATTGAAGTTAGAGCAACTCTACATCGCAAAGTTTGTCCAATGATGTTGAAACTTTGCAGGAGTGCCTAATACCTCAAATGAGGGTTCCACACCAAAAATGGGATTTGTGGGACTTAGTTTTCCCACACTCTCTTTGGAAGGGACATATCTCGTCAAATGGTGAAGTTTTCAAGTTTACAAAGCTAAACTTGTCCAATGGAGCTCAAACTTGGTGAAACCCCATGCTTTAGCACCAAACCCAAACCTATTAACTTGCATCACCAGTGGTGGGGTGCAACAACCCCAAACCACTGTCGATCACCTTCTGACAGATGGGTAAAAGCCCCTTTAAACCATAGCTAAACCCAACCCCTTTGCTCCAAACTCTCAGATTAGGTGGCCAGTATCAATGCCTATCCCCAGTCAACTGGCCCCTCTCTCGTTCAAAGTAGAAATGTCAAAAACCCCAATCTAAGATTCAGCCCAAAGCTGAGAGCACCTGTTGCTCTTATCTCTCTTGACTAGCCGAAGCTCCCACGGGACTTCAACGTCTAGCCTCATCCGAGCCAGTGCCCACGACATGCTAGACACGTGTAACATCCCAAAATTATAAATTTTGGAATGTTAATATAATTATTAGATTCATTTTTTGTTTGTTTGAGTGATTGAAACTTGAGTGGAATTTGAAACTTTTTTAAAACTTTTGAATGAGAGCGAATAAAATGACTTTCCCCTTCTCCGGTAAATTCAAATTCATCAATTCAAAAGGAATGAGAGAAGATGACATGACTTCTTCAACTATAAAGAATTTGAATGGAGTTTGCATTTGAATTCTTTCAAATTTTTGCTTTTGCATTTCTATTTTTCTTCCCCGAGAAATACCCCGAAAATAATTCTTCCAAGCAAGAAAGAGCGGAGGAAAATGACCCTCCCAAATCAGGGGTATTTTTGAAAATATTTGAGCCAAGAAAAACCAAAGTTTTATTTGAAATTTTTTTTGCAAAAAGAAATAAAGCTTTTAGGGATTTTCTGAAAAACATTTTTTTAAAGTTTTTATTTTGGCGCTGGAAAAATGCCCATCCTTTAGATTTTATTTTTCTGATAATTTTAGCATATAGAAACTCTATATTCCGAATTTATTTGGTTTCCCTTTTATGGTTTACTTTTAGGTTTTTGAAAACAAGAAAGAAATCACTTTTATTAGGAAAGTACCTGGCCACGTTAGGAAACGAATCTGGCCCAATCCATACCTTCTTCTTCCTCCTCACGACCTTCCTTCTCTAGCCATGGCAGAAGCTTCCGAGGAAGCTTCCTCTCCTAGATTCGCGGGATTCCTTCCCTCTCCGCATCTCCCACCACCCCTATAAGATTGCCCGTCCTCTCCTCATTCCATTTTCCCCATCAGCTCGCCCTCTCCCTACCCATAGCCACGGCGCCCCCACCATTGTTGTTCCTGCCAGGAACCGAACAGAAGGACGCCCAGGAGCCCCTGACGCCCCCCTTCCTCGCCTCCGGGACCCCCTCCGCCGTCCCCCTCCCCGCCGGCGACCCTCCCCTCGCTGGAGTGCCCCTCCCCTCGCCGGAGCAAGCCCCACCTCGCCGTCTAACCTCCCAGCCACGGCCAACCTTCCAGCCACGGTGAGCTTCAAAAAAATCCTGTCACAGTTTTTTTCTTCAGAAAAGTGCAAACTTAGAAAATTCATATTTATTAGTCTATAACTCCAAATTAGGTGATTATTTTTGAGTTAGATCACAAATTTCCTGTAGTTTCCGAAAATATATAATTTGTCTATGTTTGGATTTATAAAATTTGAATTAGATCAGATTTTATTTAAATCTTGTTTTGCTTATACCGAGAGTTTAAAAATAGCTTTTAAATTAATTCTTTTTGCTACTGTTTCCTATTGATCATATCTTTCAGTTGTTCAAGTTTCAATTTTTTAAATATGTTTACTTGGGGTTTTTACCAAAACAGATTCTGTTTTAGTTCTTTTAGGATTATGGCTATTTCTTTTTCTATAATTTTTTTAAAATTATTTTCTTTTATATTTCAGAAAGTTTATGTTTAGTTTCTGTTAGTTAAACAGTAGGTTCTCAACAATTTTTTATTTTTATTTTATTTGTTATCATGAAATCAATTCTATTTCTCTCATAACTTGCAATTGATTTCTTTACTGTTTCAACTCCCGTTTGGAAATACTTTCAAATAGTCTTATGAAAAAAACTCTATTTTATCTTGGTTAAATTTATATCTTAGTTCTCTGTTATTTAATGTTTTAGTTTTAGTTAGAACAAAAAAAACTATTTAGTGTTTGATGTAGTAGAAGACTCCTAGTTTTAGTTGAAGTTTCTTTCGGATTCTTATTCGCTCTCTCCTTTGTTTTGATTGCTAGAATGATTGCTAGTATGAGTACTTACGTGAATGATATGGTTGTTATATAGATTTCATCGGAGAGTGACGAGTAGTCTATCAAGTTATTCCTCGAGAACGAAAATTCTTCTTCGTCAACATAACCAGGCAAGTCATTTGATCATGTATCACCTATGTTTTATGCATCGTAGTTTTATCATCCTATGCCCAATTGCATGCTGAGTAGGTACTTGGAAATTATGGTTACATATTGTAGTATCATCTGGTAGGCACCCAACAACCCCGTTACTTGGCCCGGGACGACAAATTTCATATTGCTATGCTTTAGTAGACGGGATTCTGGTTGAGAGTTTATCACGAGTGATGCGAGAATAATTTAATAACCAAGACCGGTTAAGTCAAGACTTTTCGAGACCTCGTGATGCAATGCAACTCTGGGTGAAGGACGGTTGATCGGCTCCCTGGAGAAACGAGTGTATGACCCGGGATGCTGGAGACGTGCCAGGACATCTTGCGGAAAGCTTCACCCAGGCTCAAAGAGACGGACGGATATTTTCAAGACCCAAGGCTTACCTGCACAGCCACAAGTCATTATGGGCTCTGGCTTGGTTGGACAACATGGCGACTCTGGACAGGCGGTGCTAGCAGATGTAGAAGAACGGTAGGATTGGATGGGCACCGACAGGGGATCGGAGGGACCCGTTGAAAGACCATGTTTTGATCATCCGGTCTTCAAACACCCTGAAGTGCGAGGACATACACGGAGGCGATCAAATCTTGTGGGGAACGTGTGCAAAACTCTGCAGAGTACTCAAACCTAATCGATTAGCCGTGTCCACGGTCATGGACAACTTGAGCCAAAGGAACTGAAGTTATCTGGAATTCTCAACACCATTATATATATTTGATGAGGGTAATATTGATAACTTGGGTATGAGAACTGGTTGGCGGAACCATCTCATTAACAACCAACAGCGTAGTAATATTTTGCTTTTAGCCCATCTTGTTGTAGGAGAAAACTTGCTTTTCTCCAAAAACTAATAGCCCCACCTGCCATATATGCATGTAGAATAGATGATTATTATTTTACCCCCCTCTCTTATGTGACTTGCCAGCATATTCAATATGCTGACCTGCACGGCTGCAACGTCTTATGTTGCAGATATTTTCCTCGACGAGTAAGAGTACGATTCAGGGTTACGGTCCGCACTCAACCTGTCGTTGGTGTTATTTGGGACTCCACCCCCTTGACTGTTTCCGCTGAGATATTTAAGGTATATATCAGTTTTACGCTATTTACATGTGATTGCACTTTGATATATACATTGATGTACTATGTGTGCCAGCATACTGATCTAGGGATGGCACAGATACATAGAGGCTTGACTCGTTTTGAGTCGGGTCGCTACAACATGTCCAAAGCACCTCAGAGCGCACCAGCATGCCGTGGCATGCCAAAACTGCGCTCTGGGCGCGCTACAGGAACCCACCAAGGTCGGGGCGACGCTCTTGCCCAGTTCCGGTCACCCCCGAGGTGTCCAACCTCTTCCCCGACAACCCCTCTGCATCGAGCGACCATCAGGTCCCCTCCTCTCCCGCGCTAGAGCTTGTGCGAAGCGTGCCCGCGCGCACCAGTACCGGCCAAAGTTGCACGGCCACTGATGCTCGACTACCCTCTCTCTTCCTCTGTTGCAGATGGTTCTGGCAGTCCAAAACCACGTCTTGAGACCGTGGTTTCGACCCCAGCTCCTCTGTGCACTTCCATGTGCGCCACAGTGAGTCACCGGCGCTCCTGAATCAGCTCACCGCCGAGGGCCTATATATAGCCCTCGCCTTCGCTCCAACACCCCTCAGACAGCTTTTCTACAACTACTAGCACCTCCCAAGCCACCCCAGCAAGCCAGCAGAGCCCTGGTGCTCGAGATCGATCGAGGCCCCTCCGCCTCGGAGCTCCGGTCGATCTCGGGCTACACAACGGCTCATGCGTCCCTCGACCCACCAAAACACTCCCCTCGACCTCTGGAAGCTTTCCCCCAACTTTCCCAAGCATATCCGTGCCCCTAGCTACCCTCTCGACCACCTCCCGAAGCTCCTCCGCTGCGGCCTCCTCGTCGCCGGTGAACCCGAGCCCCTCCGTCGTCGTTCCGACCACCAGCAGGTAGGCGGCAACGAACGGGACCCATTTCTATCTTCGTTGGGGCCCGAGGACGTCGGCAGCCTCGCCGCGTGCTCCTTCTCCTCTCTGGCCAGAGGTAGGAGACGACCCCGACAGGTGTGCCCCACCTGTCGGTGGACCAACACCCTCTTCCTCGCTTCCCACAGCAGCTGACCGCAGGGCCCCGCACGTCAGGTTCAAACCTGACGGCGCGCGCGCCTGGGTAGGCTGTTGGCTGGCCTTTGGGCCGGCCCAGTTCCAGGCCAAGCCAGGCCAGGGACTGTACCCCATTTTTACTTTGTTTTAAAACATGATTTTCAAAGATTTTTATAAAAAGATTTAACTAGTGTAAAAATATAATTTTTCTAAAAATCTATTTTTGAGTGAGCAATTTCTTATTTATTCTTTTGACGACGATAGAAAATCCGTGTGACGAAGGAGTCGGAGCGGAAGACCTCGAAGACCTAGCTGACCAAGGCAAGCATCCCTTTGACCATGACTGAGCATATGTTATATTGCATGTTAATATAGCAAGTATTTTCATTGCTTATGATCATAAGTGCCGGTAGATCACTAAAGTGATGTTACCGATGGCTCGTCCGGAGCACATGCATTGAGCTTGATCCTACCACCTATGAGGGTCATGCTATTATCATGTTTACAAGTAAAGTTAGAATAATATTAGCATGAGCATGTCGATGACATAAATCAAAAGATTATGAAAACCCCGTCGGGTGCCACTAATGCCCGAGGGTGATGAGGAGTTAGGTGGCCACTTTTGGTGAAGTGGTGCACCAGGTATTTGTGTGTGTATGGTTTCGGAAATGGGATTAGATTTATGATGTTTCGAGCATCCCAACCCTACATGTACGACCACGTTACCCCTTATGGGACGGGGCTGTGTGGATTACTCTGGTCGGTGCTAGCAAAGAGCCACATTACTAGTGGCGGGAGTGATATGTGGTCACTCTCGTGATGGGGTCGTGCCAGGTAGGGCGACTATGCCGTTTTTACGTGTTCCGGGCACACCATTGTTCCCCCGCATGGTTGATACTATCTAGAGTCGGTGCTCGTAAGACGTACAACATGTGGGTTGGGTACCAATCGAGTGGACCTCTTTGGCTAGTATCGTCAGGGGAAAGGCATTGATCGGGTACTTACCTCGGGTACGTTATATACCGCGAGTCGTGGATGACACAGAAGTTTCCTGGATCTCGTGGGTCCAGCATACTACCTCTGCAGAGTGTAAAACTATTCGAATAGTCGTGTCCACGGTCAAGGACAATTGGGTAATCCTGCTTAAACTATGTCCACTTGTTTCCGCATAAACCAAGTGTGTGTGCGTATGTGATACATGATGTCGTTATGGAAGAAATGATATGACCAAGTTCGGTGACTGGGCATATAGGGTGAACCTGGATGGTTCAGCCCCTGACAGATATATTGATATTTGTAACCTGTTATTCAAAAGTAATTCTTTAACTTGATGCATATCCATGATCCTTTACCACCAAGATGAATACCACCAAAGATGCATGATGTTGTTATCCTTCACTTTCATTATTCATATCATGGGCTGTTTGCGAGTACATTCAAAAGTACTCATTAGCTTTCCACTGGTTACATTATTGACCAGAGATGGAAGGACCGGAGTTTGGATATGAGTACGTGTTCGGAGACGCCCCTGCGAACTAGGACGCTTCCTAGTCAGAATGCCTATCGGTGTAGGCTTGATGGCATGGGCACCCGCTTAGCCCTATGATTTCCGCTATTAGTTGTATCAGCATGATTTGGCCTTAGGCCCTACCTTGTGAACTTGACCATTCGTTCATGTGATGTAATAATTTGGTACATGGATGTAAGACTCTTATTATTCAGTATCTGTGTGTTCGGTGAGCATTGATCTCTGGGTTTATTGAGCATGTTCATTCGGCGATCTCGACTCCTAAGTCGGGGTCCCCACACCAGTTCACCCGATATGCCAAGTCACCAAACTTGGTCATATCAACTCTTTCTCAGATAACACCATAAAACACACACTCACACATGGTTTATGCGGAAACGACTAGACGTAGTTTAAGCAGCACCACCCAACTGTCTTTGACCGTGGACACGTCTATTCGAATAGTTTTACACTCGGTAGAGGTTGTACGCTGTACCCAAGAGATCCGGGAAACTTCTGTGTCATCCACGGCTCGCGGTATATAACATACCCGAGGTAAGTACCCGATCAATGCCTTTCCCCTGACGATACTAGACAAAGAGGTCCACTCGATTGGTACCCAGCCCACATGATGTACGTCTTACGAGCATCGACTCTGGACAGTATCATCCATGCGGGACCAACAGTGTGCCTGGAACACGTAAAAACATCATAGTCGCCCTACCTAGCACGACGCCATCACGAGAGTGACCACACATCACTCCCGCCACTAGTAATGTGGCTCTTTGCTAGCACCGACCAAAGTAATCAACAAAGCCCCGTCCCATAAAGGGGTAACATGGTCGTACATGTAAGGTTGGGACGGTCGACACATCATAAATGCAATCCCATTTCCGAAATCACTCACACCAAAAATACCCAATGCACCACTTAACCAAAAGTGGCCACCTAACTCATCATCAACCTCTGGCATTAGTGGCACCCGACGGGGTTTTCATAAACCTTTGATTTTATACCATAATCATGCTCATGCTACTTTGCGTAGCTCTACTTTTCAACATGATACTAGCATGACCCTCATAAGTGGTAGGATCATGCTTAAAATGCAAGTGCTCCGGAGGAGCCATCGTAAACATCATGTCAATGATTTACCGAATACTTATGATCACATGCAATGGAAATATTTGCTACACTAGCATCTGATAAAACATATGCTCAACATCGTCAAAGGGCTGCTTGCCTTTGCTCACACAAGTCCTCGGGGTCTTCGAGGTCTTCCGGTCCAACTCCGAGTACTCCGTCTACCCGTCACTATTGTCGGAAACAACCGCAGAAATCCACACAGCAAGAAGACACAAAAGTGCTATAAAAAATGGAAGTTATATTTTTCTTGGACCTCTCCGGTCGTAAGAAAAATACCTGAAGCTTGCTAGAGGAGAGTTGGACCATCATGGATATTTGAATGGATAATGGAGTAATAGATGATCTTAAAACAAGCCTACAGAAAATATTATGATAAAAATGAGTGGAGGCGCTCATTTAACACAGAACAATTTTAGAAACATTTAGAAAGTTGTTTCACTGGATTTGGAGCTTATATGAATATACTAGGGATTTCCAATACTGGATAAATAGCAAAAGGAGGCTATTTATTTATTGCAACAAAAATATGCCCGATAAAAATGTTGACCAAGGCTTAAAAATGGGATATGATATAAGAAGGCTCTGGAAATTGGAATCACTCCATTTGGAGTGGATTTGGATCCTCTAGGATTTTTGAAAGGGGAGCTAGAAGCACCCTAAATCTGTATTTAAATATAAATACAGTATAAAAGTTGTTTTGAAAAATGTGCAAAGCACACCTCTGGATAGATCTTGATTTTGGGACCTGCAGAATTTTGAATCAACCAAATTAGAGTTAAAATGAATGTGATATTGATTTTTGAAGTTAACTGAAAAAATAAAAGGGAAAGAGGGCCTCCAGAGGGTTATAACGTGCTCAGCGCACTAGACAGAGGATGGGCCGGCCGAGCTGCGCTAGCTGGCAAGAGAAACATCCACGTCGAAGTAGCACTGCGCCTTTACGCTTCCAGCACGGGGAGGCGCACGTGGAGGAGCCCGCCTCCACCTAACGCACCAGCCCCGTCACTGGGCCGCTTACAGGCAGGGCCCGCTCGCCAGGGTCTTCCCCTACCTCAGCTCGATCTGGGCATGCACGGAGGCAAGGCCAGCCGATGCAGGGGCCGGCTCCAGCGGCGCTCTGGCCATCCCTAGCCGAGGCAAGCGCATCGGCGGCTCAGGGAGCCGCGTCGCCCCATTCCCAAGCTCGGCGCCCCTAGGGAGGGCTGCAAGGTAAGCCGGCGACGATGGCTGCGGGGAGACCGTTGACCTTTACTGGACTCGACACCATGAGCGAAGGGAAGAAACTGGAGGCGTTGGGGAGGAGTTGCACCGTCCTGGAGAGACCCCAAGGGGCTAGAGGCGAGGGGATACCCCCTGGTTGGTCTGGCTCGAGCAGAGACCTCCGGTGGGACTTCGGCCATGGCAGGGCAGGAGGAGGAGGGCTTGGGAGAGAAGGGGAGGAGCTCAGGAGGTTGCTGGAAGGGAGGAGAAGCTAAGTGGGGAACCAGGGAGAGCTGGGTGAGGAGATAAGAGAAGAGGAGGGAGAGAGAGAGCTCGGGAGCACCTCAGAGCTTCCTGTGCATGGATGCCACACACCCCAGAAGGAGCTTCGAAGCTAGCTGGTGATGGGGAGTTTTTGCAACGGTTAAAAGAAGATGCTGACACATGCTTAGACAAGTTGGTTTGGCTAGAAACGGCCTGGAGGAAACAAACAAGGTGTAGAGCACTGTTTCTCCACTCTAGGGATGTGGTCACTATCCCACTTGGTGTCCTGGGCCACCCCTTGGCCAGGACAAGGTGTCAAGCATGAAGGCATGCGTGCCACCAAGCACTTGTGTAGTTTGAACCCAAGAGGACCAGTTTAGACTGGGGTTTAACTACTGTTAAGTTTGCAACAGCAAACTTAGAGTTAAAGAAAGTGGGTCTCAAATGGGGAGCCTTGGGGAAAATTATGTGTGACAGTGTTAGCTATGCAAGGTCTAAAACACTGCCAAGTTTGAGCTCAAGAAGAGGAGGGTCGCTAGTACCTGCTGTACAAAGCTACATTTCAGCCAGAAATCTAGTTGTAGATGTGCTGCTCATTTTCTCCACATGAGCATGCCATCTCTTAGCTTGAAATGATGCATTCGGATGCTAGGGGGCCTTTGTAAAGCGATGGGGGCTTTAGGTTAAGCAGAAGTGGGGTAAGAGGGGTAAAAATGGTGATTCCAAGGGTAAAATGAGAAGTAGTTACATGGAGCCTGTCTCTAATAATTGACCAGGGTCATGGAAATGCTACTGGAGGTAAAATGTAACTATATGAAGCTGTGGTAGAGAGTTGAGCTCAAATGCAAAAGTGGAAGGGGCCAAAGTAGCCACTTTATTGAGTGCACACAATGTGTTTGATGAGTGCCAGAGCAACCAGATGAACCTCAATGGGTATGAAACTTAACAAGATCAAATAATAGATGAAAATAAGCTTGGACACCAAATTTGGGATTTGGTGGAGAAGGTTTCCAATGTAGACTTGGAAAACCCATGAAATGGGCAGAAATGGCTTTCTGCTTACAAAACTATGCAAATCAATTCCCACAAATCCAATATTTGGTGTGGGGCATTATTTGAGCATTAAGGCATGCCCAAAAAGTTTGGGTCAATTGGAGAAACTTTATAATGTAAAGTTTCCCAAAGTCAGAAATCAACACAGAGGGTTTTGATGCACGACTTGGCGTGGATGCATTATTGGAGTATAAGAACATGTCCACCAAATTTGAGCACAATTTTAGACACTTGACAATGTAGAGCTGCTCAAATTTGGATCTAGACAGATAGGGTTTTATAATAATTAGGGGAATCATATCAGCTTGGATTGATATGAAACTTGGCAATATCATCACATATATCATATGTGACATGCTAGAATTTTACAAGAATTTATTGAGAATATTTCAAAAGCTTGAAATAGGCAGGAAGGGTTTTGAAGAGGTTTGCCCAATATTTTGAACATGACCATGTGTTGAAAATCATATATATGGAATATATGTCCACTAGGTTTCCCTAAATTTTCTCAAATATTTTAAAGCAATAAAAATAACTTTCCTTCATAAGAGACCATTTCTAGCCTCATAGGAAGGCATTTAAATAAAATAGTAAAATAACTTTTAAAATAATAATATTGTGGTTTTGGGAAGTCATTTTGATAATGGGTTTTAAATAAAATATTTGGTGCAAAATAAATTCCCTAATTTGAGGACTTGTAGTACAAATCCCATCTTAGGGGTTTTGAAAGCTTAATTCAAAGAAATGCCTTTTTGGTGAAAAGAGTTTTTGGTCTTAAACACATGGCCTGATCATGAGGCAGGAGTTTTTGGCTAAGGAGGTGAGTCTGGAGAGTAACAGAATTTATTGAGAGTCCAACACAAGCATACCAGCAAGCAAGCAAGCAATAGTCACTTCAAGCATCACAAGCATTCACAAAAAAAATTTAGTTGGTCCTAATTTTTTGAAATAAGTTAATTAGTCAGGAAAGTTAAACACGGGGTGTTACATATGGTTCACGAGTTTAACTGTGACATCAATATCTTCAATTTCACAGGGTGCTATGTCATGCATAATTTCTTGATATAATGTGAAACGAATAGCACTAACACTAGCTCCCATTTCACACAAGCCATGGTAACAATGATCTCCAATTTTAATTGAGACAATAGGCATGCCTATAATGGGTTTGTTTTTATCGAGCTCATCTCGCTCGTTTCTAACAAGTTTTGCCATTCTTGCAGCTTCATCACAAAAGTAAATAACCTCACCATCAATGTTATTAACTAGAAGATCTTCAACCATAGAAACTTTAGGTTCAACATTTATTTATTTAGAAGGCTTGGGTGTCCTAACATGACTTTTATTAACCACAGTTGCAGCTTTGGAATGTTCCTTAATTCTAACAAGGAAAAGAGGTGTTAATGTAAGGAGTAAGAAAAATTGGATCAACATGGTTCACAATTACTTTTTCCTTATTAATCCTAATAGGTTCATCTAATGATTTTTCCATGGGAGGATAACATTTAAACCACCACTCTTTGGGAAAATCAACATGCGAACCAAATAATTCACAAGATTTAGCTACTACCTCACAATCAAGACCATATTTGTTTTGCTAAACTCACGGAAAGCAGGAGTTGCCATGAAAGATTTGACACAATCAAATCAAGACTTTATACCTCACTCTTTACCTTCATCAAGTTCCCAATCTTCAGGATTACATTTAATTCTTTCTAGAAGATCCCATTTGAATTCAATAGTCTCCTTCATATAAGAACGAGTAGCACAAGAATTGAGTAATACTTGATCATCATGAGAAAATCGAGCATAATTTTTTTGGATAATCATTTCTCGTGAAAGTTCATGATTGGGGCAAATGTGCATCATAGATTGAAGCTTCCCGCAAGCATTAGTGATACTTTATCCTTCACGAGGGCAGCAATTATAAAGAAAGTTCCGATAACGATGAACTAGATGCATGGGATAAAACTTCTAATGAAATTCCAGCTTCGGTCTATTCTAGTCCCATGATCCAATATTATTCAGTAGCCTATACCACATTAATGCTTTTTCCTCAAAAGATAAAGGGAAAAGTTTCTTCTTAACTTTGTCTCCAAACAAACTTGCAAGCTGAAATAGTCCACAACCTCATCGACAAATATCAAGTGGTAATAAGGATGAGTCGTAACTTCATATGGATTAGATAAAAGTTTTTCAAGCATACCTGAAGGAATTTTATAATAAATATTTTTAGTAGGTTCAGTAGATTGAGGAAAAACTTCCCCATCTTCAAATCGAGGCGAAAATGCCCCGAACAAACCACTCAAAAGGTGAACATTCATAGTGACAAGCATTAGTAAATTTCAGCACGTGTAAAAAATGATTCCTTACCAATTCCCACTTACCAGAGACGCTTCACTCCCCGGAAACGGCGTCAGAAAAGTCTTGATAACCCACAAGTATAGGATATCAATTGTAGTCCTTTCGATAAGTAAGAGTGTCGAACCCAACGAGGACCAGAAGGAAATGACAAGCGGTTTTCAGCAAGATATTCTATGCAAGTGTTGTAAGTAACAATGGTAGATAGTATTGTAGAAAGATATTCGTAACAAGTAACTAGTAGCAATAGTAGAAAAGGTGCGGCAAGATAGACCAATCTTTTTATAGCAAAGGACAGGCTGGAAAGTACTCTTATATTAAGCAAGCGCTCTCGAGGACACATGGGAGTTTCCATCTAGTCATGTTCCTCATTTTGAGTTGATTCGTGTTCGCCACTTTGATAATTTGATATATGGGTGGAACAGTGCTAAGGTGTTTTTATTACTTAAACTAAAAACCTACTTATGATTACCCCCTGTCGCAAGCATCCGTAACTACGAAAGAAGAATAAATAAAAAATTAACCATAGCATGAAACATATGGATCAAAATCAGCCCTTATGAAGCAACGCATAAACTGCGGTTTAAGATTATGTCACTCTAGCAACCCATCATATGCTTGATACTCCACAATGACTTCCCTTAGGCCCATAGCATGGTGAAGTGTCAGGTAGTCGTTGTTCACATGACGCCACTAAAGGAAGTACCAACATACATATCATCAAAATATTAAACGTATACCAACTTTACAAGATTACTTATAACAAGACTCCTCCCATGTCCTCAGGAACAATAGTAACTACTCACACTTCGTAAACATGTTCAAGATCAGAGATGTAATAATGATTATTAAGGATATGAACATAATATCTTCCACCAAGTAATCCAACAAGCATCAACTACAAGATGTAATCAACACAACTAGTAACCCACACGTACCAATATGAGGTTTTGGGACAAATATTGAATACAAGAGATGAACTAGGGTTGGTGATGAGACAGTGTCGCGAAGATGTTGATGAAGATTGGTCCTCCCACGAAGGAGGAAGCATTGATGATGACGATGGCTTCGATCTCCCCCTCCAGGAGAGGAATTCCCCTAGCAAATCTTAGTGTCGGAGGGGAAAATGGCCTTTTTGTTGGAAAGATGCCCTAGAGGCAATCATAAAATAGTTATTATTATATTTCTTGTTTCCAGATAATCGTTTATTATCCATGCTATAATTGTATTGAATGAAAACATAGATACATGTGTGGATACATAGACAAAACAATGTCCCTAGCAAGACTCTGGTTGGCTAGCCAGTTGATCATGGATAGTCAAGGTTTTCTGACTATATGCAAGTGTTGTCATTTGATAACTTGATCACATCATTAGGAGAATCATGTGATGGACTAGACCCAAACTATGAATATAGCATGTGATCGTGTCATTTTGTTGCTATTGTTTTCTACGTGTCAAGTATTTATTCCTCTGACCATGAGATCATATAACTCACTAGCACTGGAGGAATACCTTTTGTGTAGCAAACGTTGCAACATAACTGGGTGACTATAAAGGTGCTCTACAGGTATCTCCGAAGGTGTCCGTTGAGTTAGTATGGATAGAGACTGGGATTTGTCACTCCGTGTGACGGAGAGGTATCTCAGGGCCCACTCAGTAATACAACATCACACACAAGCCTTGCAAGCAATGTAAATAAGTGTAAGTCACGAGATCTTGTATTACGGAACGAGTAAAGAGACTTGCTGGTAACGAGATTGAAATAGGTATGCGGATACCGATGATCAAATCTCGGGAAAGTAACATACTGAAGGACAAAGGGAATGACATACGGGATTATATGAATCCTTGGCACTGAGGTTCAACCGATAAGATCTTTGGAGAATATGTAGGATCCAATATGGGCATCCAGGTCCCTCTATTGGATATTGACCGAGGAGTGTCTCGGGTCATGTCTACATAGTTCTCGAACCCGCAGGGTCTGCACACTTAAGGTTCGATGATGTTTTAGTATAGTTGAGTTACATGTGTGGTTACTGAATGTTGTTTGGAGTCCTTAATGAGATCCCGGACGTCACAACGGTTTCCGGAATGGTCCGGAAACGAAGATTGATATATAGGATGGTTTCATTTGGTCACCGTAAAGTTTGGGGCATTACTGGCAGTGTACCGGGACTGACGAATGGGTTTTGGGTATTCACCGGGAGGGGCCCACCCACCCGGGAGTGAGCCTAGTGACCGTAGGGTGGTGTGCCAGACCTTAGTGGGCTGGTGAGGCCTGCCCAATAGGGCCATGGCTCCACAAGTGGAAAAACACCAAAGGAAAGAAAAAAGGAAAGAGGGAGGTGGGAAGGAAGGAGTGGACTCCTTCCCCCAAACCGAATTGGGGTGGGAGTCCACCTCCTCCCTTCGGCCGGCGCTCCAACGGGCTCCTTGAGCCCCAAGTCTAGTCCCTCCCCTCGTCCTATATATATTGGTTGTTTAGGGCTTTTTGAGACACAAATTTTCCATGTGCAACTCAAACCTATACCACGTAGTTTTGCCTCTAGATCAGATTTCTGCGGAGCTCGGGCGGAGCCCTAGAGGAGTATGTCATCACCACCACCGGAGCGCCGTCACACTGTCGGATAACTCATCTACTTCTCCGTCACTCTTGCTGGTTCAAGAAGGCCGAGATCGTCATCGAGCTGTACGTTTGTTGAATGTGGAGGTGTTGTCCGTTCGGCGCTAGATCGGAACGGATCGTGGGACGGATCGTGGGACGACGGTGATTTGAATCACGAAGCTGTACCACTACATCAAACGCGTTTCTTAATGCTTCACGCTTAGCGATCTACAAGGGTACGTAGATCTAATCTCCTCTCGTAGATGGACATCACCATGATAGGTCTTCGTGTGCATAGGAAATTTTTTGTTTCCCATGGAATGTTCCCCAACAGTGGCATCATGATCTAGGTTATGCGTAGATGTTAACTCGAGTAGAACACAAAAGGTTTTGTGGACTTTTATGTTTGATTTGCTGCCCTCCTTAGTATTTTCTCGATTCGGCGGTATTGTTGGATTGAAGCGGCCCGGACCGACATTACTCGTACGCTTACGAGAGACAGGTTTCATCGACTAACATGCAACTCGTTGCATAAAGATGACTGGCGGGTGTCGGTTTCTTCAACTTTAGTTGAATTGATTTTGACCGAGGCGGTCCTTAGAGAGAGGTTAAATAGCAATTTGCACATCTCCGTTGTGGTTTTTGCATAAGTAAGATGCGATCATACTAGATACCCATAGCAGCCACGTGAAACATGCAACAACAAATTAGAGGACGTCTAACTTGTTTTTGCAGGGTATGCTTCTGATATGATATGGCCAATGACGTGATGTGATATATTGTATGTATGAGATGATCATGTTGTAATAGTTAATATCGACTTGCACGTTGATGCTACGACAACTGGCAGGAGCCATAGGGTTGTCTTTAAACTAACGTTTGTGTTTGCAGATGCGTTTACTATATTGCTAGGTCGTAGCTTTAGTAGTAATGTAATGCCCCAAGTGTAAAACCTACCCTATTTGGACCTACTTCATGTGGGACCACCTTGTCTTTGATATGAGAGTGTCCTATGCTTGGATGATTTCATGTGTCCTTTCATTTCTTCCCTTGCTTGCATGCATATCATATCATTTCATGTGTTAGGTGTTGGTGCATGTGGTCATATGATTCCATGTGGTACTTTTAATCTTGTGGTCATGTATCTTGTGATTTCATGTGTTGATGCATATGTGATGATGTGGTTTTGAAGTAATGAGGGTGTAGTGCTTGGCATCATTTTCAAACCCCCTTGTGTAGTTTCAAACCCTTTTTATTTTTTTCCCCAAGTTCAAATCCTTTTGCTCCTATGTTGTTATAAAAATGTTACACCTTTAGAGCATTTTAGTTGGTATGTGGGTATGAAGCAGAGGGGTTTTTAAACTTATTTTGTTTGGGGTTTTCCTTTATTTTCAGATTATTTTAATCTGATTGACAATTATTTTTAGTTGTCAAAATATCATTTTGGTATTTTAGAAATTTGGAGCATAATTCCCTTGTGCCCAGGAGTATTTGTTTTTATTTTTTTTTCTTAGGCCTTATTTTTTCTTGGGGTTTTATATGTTGTGGTTACGTTTTTAAATTGGAGAGGGCCAGGTTCCCTCTTCTCTCCCTGGCGTTTGTGGCCCAATACCTCCCTGGCCCAAGCCCCTTCGCGCCAGAAGCCCACTTGTCGTCCCTCGTCTTCCTCGTGGCGACGTCACGCTCGTACGATCAAAGCTCCGCCACCGATCTCCCTTCCCATCGAGCTGGTGGCTCCGAGCTCGCCTCCCGAGACGTTATAAGGAGCCCGCAGCCTCCCCGCAACCCTAGGGCGCCGCTTTTCCCTCCCCTCGTCCCTCGCGCCACCAAGACAGGAACCCGCAAGCCGCCATGAGAGGAGCTCGTTGAGCTCGTAGCGGCAGCAGGAGACGTCGCCTCGCCCCGTCAGCAGTGCCAGGAGGACGCGGTGGCCGAGGAGGTCGCGTTCCCGCAGCCACCCGTCGACGTCCTCGACATCCTCGACTTCCTCGTCGTCCGCGTCTTCCCCGGCCGGCCACCTCCTCTGCATCGGCTCGCTCCCCCTCCTTCCTCTCCGTTCGTTCCCGTAGGTGAGCAGAGGTGAACCGCAGTGCCTTTCTTTCGCTCCCCCTCTCGTCGTAGCGTGCGTAGGAGAGGAGTGAACGACGCCCTGCCGGAGTAGACGGTAGACCGGCGTCATTACAGCAGCAGCAGCTCCGGTGCAGTTACGGGGTGCCAAGCGGGTACCTTTTCCCGTGCTTAGAGCGGAAATGGAACCCCTGGGTCCCCCGCGTCCCCCACCGAGGGTTCTCCCTGCCGTAGATGGTCGAGAGAGGCGCCGCCAGCTCCCTCTGGTTCGGCCGCCGCCGGGACTCCTCGTAGGAGTAAGAGAGGCCTTCTTCTGTTTCCACAACGCGTTTGTGCTAGTCGTCGATCTGTAGCGTGGTGGTAGTGGTAGTGCTGTCAGTGCCTGTTGCCTGTAGGAGGGCGTGGGTTCGAGTCCCCCCCTCGGCACCTTCTTTTTGGGTTGTTTTGTTTTTGGTTTAGTGATCCACAGGGAAGCCTTACCCTGCTTGTTCCACCTCCTTTGTCAACAGCAGTAGCAGCAGCGCAGTGGATGTGTGAGGTGTGTTGCACCAGGGGCTCTGGGGTTCGAATCCCGGAGAGACCCCAATTCTTTTTCCCTTTTCTTACCTTCTGTTTTTTTTGTTGTTTTCCCTTGCTTTGTTTGCTACTCCATGCCTAGAACAATGGGGAACATATGCCCTTATATATTTTTACCTCCCTGTTATTTGATGGAGGAGTAAGAGAGAGCATGTATGTAGGGTTCATGTTTGTTAGGGTAGATGTGTAGATTTATGTGTGTGTGAGTGTGTGCTTGAGGGTGAGTGTGTGTGCAAGTGTGTGTGTAACCCTACACACATGCTTGTGCAATTGCACAAGTCCTTGAGTTTAAGCCTTGGTGGTGGTAGTTTTGTGCATGTGAGTGTGTTTCCCTTATGCTTGGAGTTGGGATCTTGCACCATGTGGGGCTAGTGTGATTGTTGTGTGTGTGTGGACCTTCCCACCTTTGCAAGTTGTGCACCTCCTCATGTTTAATATGAGAGAGAGCATGTTGTGTGTGGGGTTGGCTTGTGATAAGTATTGGTGTAGTTGATGTGCATGACACAAACATGGGGTTCAAACCCCCATGTCACTTTGTCATTGTGCACATGAACCCAACCTTTGTAGTTGTTGTCTTAGTAGGGTGCTTTATGGAGTTGCATATTCAGTTTTGTTGCAAGTTTGATCTTTGATTCCATGGAATAGGTGGAGCCCAAGGGCATGAGTTTTTGTGTGATAGTAGTAGGGGTTTTGCTCTACATCATAGTTGTGCCAATTACCTCTTGGTGTTATCTGTATGCAAACTATGCCTAGACAAAGTGGGCATGTGGCTGAAAATTCCAGATTAGTGAAATCTGAAATTTCACTAAGTCTGGGATTCTGGAAACATTTTCTTCCCCTATAGATGAGGATGTGCTGGTCATTCTGTTGCGAACTAGCCTTAGTTCAGTGCTAGGATTTTGAACCTGGTATGTTTGTGTAGCTCCCTGTCAAATTTCAAATCATTTGGAGTTCATTAGATTGTTTTTTGATTGCTCTCAAAAAGCTTCAGAACAGAGACAGAAACTCAGGTGCAGGAATTTTCACTAAGTCCCTGAGATCTGATGGTTTTGGGAAAGTTTGTGGCCTTGTATCTTCTAGTGTTTAATTCCTTTTTCTGTGATTCTTGCTGGTTCTTGTAGTGTTCTTGGTTGGCAACAGGCACATATATTAATTGTCATGTTTGAAGACCTGTAGCTATGTTGCATGCAGCTCCCAAATAGCTCAGATGCAGTTTATGGCAGATTATGTAGTTTCGTCATTTTGATCAAAGTGTGTGCTTAATTGTTGTTGTGGTGTTCTTTCTTGCTCCAATACATTCATGGTGGGTTGTTACATGTCTTGGCAACCTGGGAATACCAGATTTGTGCCAATTGTGAGTGTGGTGTTGAATCTTCCACGTAGAGCTTCATAACTTGTTCCGTTGATTCCCGTTGATCCATAGCTCCGTTTGCAATGTTCTTTAGATGGTTTTGCATCGTATTCACGAGACGCATATGTTCATGCCATCCTCATGCATGTCAAAATAGCTTAGTGTACAGTTCTGTCCAGAAACTTGCAGTAGTTCTTTTTGCTTGTGCTAGTGATAGAAATAGTGGTGCATGCCCAAATTTCATCTCATGCACCATGTGATGGTTGCATCTTGTGGTGCTGCTTTTCATTGGCTGTTATTCTTATGTTGGGTAGCACCGGGATCGGAGAACGAATACCTGGAGTCAGGAGAGTACGTGCAGGACGATCCAGAACAATTCCAAGCTGAGGATATCACAGGCAAGATGATATGACCTTGATTCCATCTCTAGACTTGTTATGTTAGTTTCGTTTCCATGTCATATTGATCGTTGCCTACCACTGAAATTAAATTGCCTCTTCATATGCCATGAGCCCAAACACCGTACTCCTTCCCAGCAAACTTGCATGGCTAGGTAGGCTTGCTCAGTTACTAATGTTAGCGTTGCTAGTTGCAGGTGTTTTGACTCATGTGAACATGAGCTTGATATCATTATATTAAATTCTGTTATTTATTTAATGCACCTATATACTTGGTAAATGACGGGAGGCCTAGCCTTTTGCCGGGTGCTTTGTTCCGTTATTGCCGCCTTAGTTACCGGCTACCGGTGTTTGATTCCATAATGATCGCTCCTAACACGTTCGGGGTTGTTATGGGGACCCCCTTGATAAATCGCGTATTGCTAAGACTTGTGCGGCAGGACCCAACATTGGTGTTAATTTGCTAATCACTTAATAATAAACTGCATAGGGAATAGCTACCCCGAGGAATTTAATCAACAACCCGGGCCAGTGCTCCTCATGAGTGTTGGTCCCACCTGAGCGATGTCCGGGGCCCCTCTGGTCACCCAGAGGTTTAGCCATCCCGATGTCTAGCTCATTTGTCGTGTCCTAAGACTATGACATGCGGCTCTTATCAGGATCGTCGACACGACGGGAGGTCCTGCTAGCCTTGTCTTACCTTAGCGGTATATCTTGCGTATAGGAATCCCAGTGAAGCTTTGGTTTCCCCCAGAGTTGAGGTTTTCCTCTAAGGAATCCGACGAGATCATGAGATTCGTGATAGAGGATGCCTTTGCGGCCTGTGTTCGTTTGTGATGGACTAGTTGGAGCACCCCTGCAGGGTTTAATCTTTCGAAAAGCCGTGCCCGCGGTTATGTGGCAACTTGGAATGTTTTGATAACATCCGGTATTAGAGAACTTAAACATAAATAAATAAAACTGCCAACTGTGTGCGTAACCGTGACTGTCCCTTCGAAGATCCCTCTTCGATCGGGAACACGGTGGGGTTATGGATGTCGTAGGTAGGTGATCAGGATCACTTAGTGATCAAGTAGCTCTGACCGTTAGCGTAGACCACCTTCACTTCTACTGTGCGTAAGTTAGCCACTTAATCAAGCATAGGATGCTGCAGCCTGATACACTTCATCCTTACCCTACCTAATAACATGACTAGTTCTGGCACCAAGGTCTTAGATTGCTGAGTCCCCGTGGCTCACGGATTCCTCCGAATCTCCCAGCAGGTACAGGTACCCTAGAGACAGATGATCCCGACGTCACCTAGCTTGCGTGGCAGTACGACGAGGAGACAGACCGCCTCTACATGAACTATCCAGAGGACTGAGGCGTGGTCGTGATCGTGATCGTGGGCCTGCAGCAGGGTAGCATAGCATTTTTTCATGTTTTGTAGTCCGTAGCGGAACTACCTTGATTGTATCTGTGTTGTACTCTGAGTTTTAACAAGAAGACAGTTGAATCCCGAATTGTCTACTTTTATTATTATTTGTGCTATGTTACTTGCTTGCGAAACGCTTAGATGCGCTTCTTTCCAATTCGGGGGGGCTCGACCCCTAGATCGGAAAGGACCGCATCTTGGTTGTTACAAGTAACAACATAGATAGCACGACAACCTCGATGGCAGCACGGTGATGGAGATCATGGTGTGGCGCCGGTGACAAGAAGAGCATGCCGGTGCTTTGGTGATGGAGATCAAGAAGCACAAGATGATGGCCATATCATGTCACTTATGAATTGCATATGATGTTAATCCTTTTATGCACCTTATTTTGCTTAGAACGACGGTAGCATTATAAGGTGATCTCTCACTAAAATTTCAAGATGAAATTGTATTCTCTCCGACTATGCTCTGTTGCGACAGTTCGTCCTTTCGAGACACCACGTGATGATCGGGTGTGATAGACTCAACGTTCACATACAACGGGTGCAGAACAGTTGTACACGTGGAACACTCAGGTTAAACTTGACGAGCTTAGGATGTGCAGACATGACTTCGGAACACATGAAACCGAAAGGTCGAGCATGAATCGTATAGTTGATATGATTAGCATAGGGATGCTTACCACTGAAACTATTCTCAACTCACGTGATGATCGGACTTGAGTTAGTGGATTGGGATCATGTACCACTCAAATGACTAGAGAGATGTACTTTTTGAGTGGGAGTTTATCAGTAATTTGATTTGTTAAACTCTAATTATCTTAAACATAGTCTAAGTACACTTTGCAATATTTGTGTTGTAGATCAATGGCTCATGCACTAGCAACCCTGAATTTTAATACGTTCCTAGAGAAAGCTAAGTTGAAAGATGATGGAAGCAACTTTGTAGACTAGGCTCGTAATCTAAAGCTGCTCCTGCAAGTTGGGAAGAAGGATTATGTCTTTAATGCTGCACTAGGAGATGAACCACCTGCTACGTCTAGCCAAGATGTTTTGAACGCCTGGTTAACACGTAAGGAGGACTACTCAGTAGTTCAATGTGCAGTCTTGTATGCCTTGGAACCGGGACTTCAACGTCGCTTTGACCGTCGTGGAGCATATGAGATGTTCCAGGAGTTGAAGTTTATCTTTCAGAAGAACGCCCGGATCGAGAGGTATGAGACCTCCGATAAATTCTATGCTTGCAAGATGGAGGAGAATTCGTGTGTCAGTGAACATGTGCTCAAAATGTCTGGGTACTCAAACCGTCTAGCTGAGCTGGGGATTGAACTCCCGCAAGAGGCTATCACTGACAGAATTCTTCAATCACTGCCACCTAGATATAAGAGCTTTGTGTTGAACTATAACATGCAAGGGATGAACAAGTCACCCAACGAGTTATTCGCGATGCTGAAAGTCGTAAAGTCAGAACTCTGGAAAGAGCATCAAGTGTTGATGGTCAATAAAACCACTGGTTTCAAGGGATACGGCAAAGGAAAGAAGGTAACTCCAAGAAGAGTGGCAAGCCTCTTTCCAATCCGACGAAGAAACCCAAGGCTGAACCTAAGCCTGAAACAGAGTGTTATTATTGCAAGGGAATGGGTCACTGGAAGCGCAACTGCCCCAAGTATTTGGCTAATAAGAAGGTGGCCAAGGAAAAATCAGGTATATTTGATATACGTGTTATTGATGTGTACTTAACCAACTCTTGTAGTAGTGCCTAGGCTTTTGATACTGGTAATGTTCCTCATATTTGCAACTCGAAGCAGGAACTGCGGAATAAACGAAGGCTA
Organism: Hordeum vulgare subsp. vulgare; assembly: GCF_904849725.1. NCBI lineage: Eukaryota > Viridiplantae > Streptophyta > Magnoliopsida > Poales > Poaceae > Hordeum > Hordeum vulgare. The sequence continues at coordinate 414,269,683 of NC_058520.1, read as the reverse complement.
GCGAAGGATGAAGTGACGATGAGCGTGGGAAATGGTTCCAAGGTTGATGCAATCACCGTCGGTACAGTCTTACATCAGTTACCATCAGGATTAGTTATGAACTTAAATAATTGTTATTTAGTGCATGCGTTAAGCATGAACATTATATCTGGATCTTGTTTATTACGAGACAGTTACTCGTTTAAGTCAGAGAATAATGGTTGTTCTATTTCTATGAGTAATATCTTTTATGGTCATGCACCCAATGTGAGAGGATTGTTCATATTGAATCTTGATAGAGATGAGACACATATACATAACAATGAGACCAAAAGATGTAGAGTTAACAATGATAGCGCCATGTTTTCGTGGCACTGCCGCTTAGGTCATATTGGTGTAAAGCGCATGAAGAAACTCCATTACGATGGGCTTTTGGAGTCACTTGATTTTGAATCACTTGACACGTGCGAACCATGCCTCATGGGCAAGATGACTAGGACTCCGTTCTCCGGAACAATGGAGCGTGCAAGTGACTGGTTGGAAATCATACATACCGATGTGTGCGGTCCGATGATTGTGGAGGCGCGCGGCGGATATCGTTATTTTCTCGCCTTCACTCGCGATTTGAGTAGGTATGGATATATCTACTTGATGTAGCACAAGTCTGAAATGTTTGAGAAGTTCAAGCCATATTAGAGTGAAGTGGAAAATCATCGTAACAAGAAGATCAAGTTCCTACATTTTGATCGTGGGGGTGAATATCTGAGTTTCAAGTTTGGTGCTCACTTAAGACAATGTGGAATTGTTTCACAGTTGACACCGCCTAGAACACCACAGCGTAATGGTGTGTCTGAATGTCGTAATCGTACTTTGTTAGAAATGGTACGATCTATTATGTTTCTTACCGATTTGCTGTTATCGTTTTGGGGTTATGCATGAGAGGCAGTTGCACTCACTTTAAATAGGGCACCATCAAAATCCGTTGAGACGACACCATACGAGCTGTGGTATGGCAAAAGACCGAAGTTGTTGTTTCTTAAAGTTAGGGGATGTAATGCTTATGTGAAAAAGCTTCAGCCTGAAAAGCTGGAACCCAACATGGAAAAGTGCTTCTTCATAGGTTACCCAAAGGAGACAGTTGGGTACAACTTCTATCTCAAATCCGAGGGAAAAGTATTTTTTCCTAAGAGCGAAGTTTTTCTTGAGAAGGAGTTTCTCTCGAAAGAATTGAGTGGGAGGAAGATAGAACTTGATGAGGTTGTCGAACCTCTAATCCCTCTAGATGGTGGCGCAGGGCAGGGGGAAACCTCTGTCGAAGCGACGCCGATTGAGGAGGAAGTTAATGATGATGATCATGAAACTTCAGATCAAGTTCCTATCGGACCTCGTAGGTCGACAAGATCACGTACTACTCCAGAGTGGTATGGTAATCCTATCTTATCAATCATGTTGTTAGACAACATTGAACCTGTGAATTACGAAGAAGCAATGGTGGGCCTGGATTCCAACAAATGGCTGGAGGCCATGAAGTCCGAGATAGGATCTATGTACGAAAACAAAGTGTGGACTTTGGAAGTATTACCTGAAGGCCGCCAGGCTATTCAGAACAAATGGATCTTTAAGAAGAAGACAGACGCAGACGGTAATGTGACCGTTTATAAAGCTCGGCTTGTGGAAAATGGTTTTTCACAAGTTCAAGGAGTTGACTAAGATGAGACGTTCTCACCGGTAGCGATGCTGAAGTCCGTCCGAATCATGTTTGCAATAGCTTTATTTTTCGATTATGAAATCTGGCAGATGGATGTCAAAACAGCGTTCCTTAACGATTTTCCTAAGGAAGAGTTGTATATGATACAACCGGAAGGTTTTGTCGATCCAAATAATGCTAACAAAGTATGCAAGCTCCAGCGATCATTTTATGGACTGGTGCAAGCATCTCGGAGTTGGGATAAACGCTTTGATGAGGTGATCTTGTATTTAGAAGAAAGTGAGTGGGAGCTCTGTGGCGTTTCTAATATTATATGTGGATGACATATTGCTGATTGGAAACAACGTGGAGTTTTTGGAGAGCGTAAAGGATTACTTGAATAAAAGTTTCTCTATGAAGGACCTAGGAGAAGTTTCTTACATTCTAGGCATTAAGATATATAGGGATAGCTCGAGAAGCGTGATAGAACTTTCACAAAGCACATACCTTGATAAAGTTTTGAAGAAGTTCAAAATGGAACAGTCCAAGAAGGGGTTCTTCCCAGTGTTACAAGGTATAAAATTGAGTAAGACTCAGTGCCCAGCAACTGCGGAAGATAGAGAACAAATGAGTTACATCCCCTATGCTTCAGCCATAGGCTCTATCATGTATGCAATGTTGTGCACTACAGCGGACATCAGCTTGGTCATAAGTATGGCAGGCAGGTTTCAAAGTAATCCAGGAGTGGATCACTGGACGGCAGTCAAGAATATTCTAAAGTACCTGAAAAGGACCAAGGAAATGTTTCTCGTTTATGGAGGTGACGAAGAGCTCGTCGTAAAGGGTTACGTCGACGCAAGGTTTGACACTGATCCACATGACTCTAAGTGTAAAACCGGATACGTATTTATTCTTAATGGGGGTGCTGTAAGCTGGTGCAGTTCCAAGCAAAGCGTCATAGCAGATTCTACATGTGAAGCGGAGTACATGGCTACCTCGGAGGCAGCTAAGGAGGGTGTCTGGATGAAGCAGTTCATGACGGATCTTCGAGTTGTGCCGAGCGCACTAAATCCAATAACTATGTTCTATGACAACACTGGTGTCATTGCTTTAGCGAAGGAACCAAGGTTTCAAAAGAAGACCAGGCACATCAAACGATGCTTCAACCTCATCCGCGACTACGTCGAAGGAGAGGACGTAAATATTTGCAAAGTGCACACGGATCTGAATGTAGCAGATCCGCTGACTAAATCTCTTCCACGGGAAAAACATGATCAACACCAAAACTATATGGGTGTTAGATTTATTACAATGTAAATCGCATGGCGATGTGAGGACTAGATTATTGACTCTAGTGCAATTGCGAGACTGTTGGAAATATGCCCTAGAGGCAATGATAAAATAGTTATTATAATATTTCCTGTTTCAAGATAATCATTTATTATCCATGCTATAATTGTTTTGAATGAAAACATAGATACATGTGTGGATACATAGACAAAACAATGTCCCTAGCAAGCCTCTAGTTGGCTAGCCACTTGATCAAGGATAGTCAAGGTTTTCTGACTATATGCAAGTGTTGTCACTTGATAACTAGATCACATCATTAGGAGAATCATGTGATGGACTAGACCCAAACTATGAACGTAGCGCATGTGATCGTGTTATTTTGTTGCTATTGTTTTCTGCGTGTCAAGTATTTATTCCTATGACCATGAGATCATATAACTCACTGGCACCGAAGGAATACCTTGTGTGTATCAAACATCACAACGTAACTGGGTGACTATAAAGGTGCTCTACAGGTATCTCCGAAGGTGTCCGTTGAGTTAGTATGGATCAAGACTGGGATTTGTCACTCCGTGTGACGGAGAGGTATCTCGGGGCCCACGTAGTAATACAACATCACACACAAGCCTTGCAAGCAATGTGAGTAAGTGTAAGTCACGGGATCTTGTATAACGGAACGAGTAAAGAGACTTGCCGGTAACGAGATTGAAATAGGTATGCGGATACCGACGATCGAATCTCGGGGCTAGTAACATACCGAAGGACAAAGGGAATGACATACGAGATTATATGAATCCTTGGCACTGAGGTTCAACCGATAAGATCTTCGGAGAATATGTAGGATCCAATATGGGCATCCAGGTCCCGCTATTTGATATTGACCGAGGAGTGTCTCGGGTCATGTCTACATAGTTCTCGAACCCGTAGGGTCTGCACACTTAAGGTTCGATGATGTTTTAATATAGTTGAGTTATATGTGTGGTTACCGAATGTTTTTCGGAGTGTCAGATGAGATCATGGATGTTATGAGGGTTTCCGGAATGGTCCAGAAACGAAGATTGATATATAGGATGGTTTCATTTGGTCACCGAAAAGTTTCGGGCATTACCGGCAGTGTACCGGGAGTGACGAATGGGTTACGGGTATTCACCGGGAGGGGCCCACCCACCCGGGATAGAGACTAGTGACCCTAGGGTGGCGCACCAGCCCTTGGTGGGCTGGTGAGGCCAGCCCAATAGGGCCATGGCGCCACAAGTGGAAAAACACCAAAGGAAAGAAAAAATGGAATGAGGGAGGTGGGAAGGAAGGAGTGGACTCCTTCCCCCAAACCGAATTGGGGTGGGAGTCCACCTCCTCCCTTCGGCAGGCGCACCAAGGGGCTCCTTGAGCCCCAAGGCTAGCCCCTCCCCTCCTCCTATATATATTGGTGGTTTAGGGATTTTTGAGTCACAACTTTGCCACGTGCAACTCAAACCTATACTACGTAGTTTTGCCTCTAGATCGGATTTTTGCAGAGCTTGGGCGGAGCCCTGCAGGAGTAGATCATCACCACCACCGGAGCGCCGTCACGCTACCAGAGAACTCATCCACTTCTCCGTCTCTCTTGCTGGATTAAGAAGGCCAAGATAGTCATCGAGCTGTACGTGTGTTGAACGCGGAGGTGCCGTCCGTTCGGCGCTGGATCGGAATGGATCGTGGGACGACGGTGATTTGAATCACGAAGATGTACCACTACATCAACCGCGTTTCTTAACGCTTCCTGCTTAGCGATCTACAAGGGTACATAGATCTAATCTCCTCTCGTAGATGGACAGCACCATGATAGGTCTTCGTGTGCGTAGGAATTTTTTGTTTCCCATGCAACGTTCCCAACACTCTCCCCAGGTTACATTCTCGAGATAGTGGGGGTCGGGAGACCTGCAGGGGCCCCACAAGCCATTAGTGCATGACCTTGGGGTGGGGGTGTTGTTGGCTTGTGGCCAGCAAGTGGCCCTCCTCTAGTATATTTTTGACCTAGAAATTCTTAACTATTCCATAAAAATTCTCCTTGAAGTTTCAGGCCATTTGGAGTGTAGTGATTTTTCTACCTTTTCCTCAGTTTTTTGGTCCAGAATTCCAGGTTCCAGATATTTCCCTCTTCGTGATGTACCGAATATATCAGAGAGAAAGGGCATAAGAATCGTATGATAGTGGGGAATAATGGACAAGAATAACACGAATATCAATAGGAAATCATGATGCAAAATGGATGTATCAAGACCCCATCCGGAGCTCCATTCCGGCACTCTGCCTAAGGGGGATCAATCACGCAGGGCCTCTTCATCAACCTTGGCACCCTCATGATGATGTGTGAGTAGTTCACTACACACCTATGGGCCAGTAGTTAGTTGATAACCCACATGTATATAGGATTGAAATAGTTTTCGAGGGTAGAGTATTCAACCCAAATTTATGGATTCGACACAAGGGGAGCCAAAGAATATTTACAAGTATTAGCAGCTGAGTTAACAGTAGCAATAGTAATGGTAACAGTGAGAGCAGTTTTGTAGCAGTTGTAACAGCAGTAGGAACAGTAGAAACTTAGCAAGAACAATATGGGGAAATCTTGGAGGCACTCGATCGGTGATATTGCTGGATAATATTCATCATGTATCAGTCGTAACATAGGGCAACATAGAAATAGCTCCCGTTCATCGATATAATGTAAGCATGTATTCGGTAAATAGTCATACGTGCTTATGGAAAAGAACTTGCGTGACATCTTTTGTCCTACCCTCCTGGGGCAGCGGGGTCCATAAGGAAACTCACGGATATTAGGGCCTCATTTTAATAGAGAACCGAAACAAAGCATTAACACATAGTGAATACATGAACTCCTCATACTACGGTAATCACCAGAAAGAATCCCAATGCTTATCACTTTGGGGTATGCGGATCCTAACACGTAGTAGGTGCATATAACATGCAAGATCGGATGAAGAAAATAGATATAATGGTGAAAACATAAACGATTCAGATCTGAAATCAGGGTAGTCGGGCCCTAGTGACAAGCATTTAGCATGCAAAGTCACAGCAACATCAATCTTCGAACATAGTGGATATTAGGAATCAAGCCCTAACAAAACAAACTCGATTACACATCCAGCTCTTCACCGACCAGCAAGCCTACGAAGGGATTACTCACTCCCGGTGGAGAGAATCATGGAGTTGGCAATGAAGGAGGGTTGGTGATGACGAAGACAAAAGATTCCCCTGTTTGGAGCCCCAAACGGACTCTAGATTTGGCCTGCCGATGAAAAATATGAGGTGGCAGCGGCTCCGTATTGTGAAATGCGATGAAATTTCCTCTCTATTTTTTTTCCAAAAATAGGATTTCATAGCGTTGGAATTAGGGTCAGCGGAGCCCCGTGGTCCCCACTAGCCACCAGGCCACGCTAGGGGGCTAGCGAGCCTTGGTGCCTAGTGGGCACATGGGGCCTCCCTCTCGTGGGTCTTGGTTCCACTAAATTTTTTTATTCCATACAAAATCTCCAAAAAATTCTCTTCCATTCCAAGAACTTTAATTTCTGCACAAAAACAACACCATGGTAGTTTTGCTGAAAACAACGTCAATCCGGGTTAGTTTCATTCAAATCATGCAAATTGGAGTCCCAAACAACAGCAAAGGAGTTAGGAACAGTAGATATGATGGAGAAGTACCAACTCCCCCAAGCTTAACCCATTGCTTGTCCTCAAGCAATTCAGTTGACAAACTGAAAGTGATAAAGAAAAACTTTTACGAACTCGTTTGTTCTTGTTTACATATACATGCTTAGAGAGCACCTAGGTTTTCAGCATAAATCATGACTAATCATATTGGAAATAACCCTTAGAAACTATATTAGCTCATATCAATGTCATAATCAACTAGCAAGCAATAATAAGATAACTAAAATGCCAACACTTGGTCAAAAAATCATGATATAATATGAAAACAATGGCATCTCGCTAGCCCGTTCTGACAATACAAAACATGAATGCAAGGCACCTCCAAAGTTCAAGCTGCTACTAGACATTGTAATTAATGGTAAAAGAGATCCAGCCATGCTGCAAACAACGTCTAACTAGACACAAATCATGAGAATGATAACCGTTCTCTCAGGTATGGTACTTATTTGAGAAGGTGATGACTGAAAGTAAAAATAAAATAACATGAAATTAAATAGAAAGCCCCATCGCAGAGGGAAGCAGATATTTGCAGTGGTGCGAGAGCTCAAAAGTGAAAATTAGAGATAAATTATTTTGGGAGGTACACCCTTCCTATCAACGTTATGAGTAAGAGTTACAAGTATCTTCCATGCTAAAAAAATAAGCGGTGGTTCCCAAGCGGTAAAAGTAAAGGTTCACTCCCCCTCCACCAACAAACACACTCCAGGCTAGCCGAATTCACGGGTGCCTTCCATACCAACAACAATCCAGGGTTTTTATTTAATTATTTGCGATTTATGATTTTGGGATTGGGAGTCCCTTTTTACCAGCCACTCTCGTGCAAGGATGAGTGAGTAAACACTCATCATGAGAATAACCCGCTTAGCATAGAAGATACTAACCGCCCCTGTCGCTCCATGAACAGCCCACGCACACAAAATAAAAGTTCATTTGAAGTTTTAGAGGTGGCACATGCAAATTTACTTGGATTGACAGGGTAATACCGCATATAGATAGATATAGTGGACTCACCTAGAATAAGTTTGTTTCAAGGATTTTGATGCACAAGCAGTATTCCTGCTTAGTACACGCGAAGGCTAGCAAATAGGTTCGGAAGCGACCAACTAGAGAGCAAAGATAGTCATGAAGATGCTTTATGAATAATTATCGTTACATACTAGGATGAGTAGGATATAAACACCATGAAGATAAATATCACGGAGGCTATGTTGGTTTTGATTCAACTATATGCGTGAACATGCGCCAAGTGAAGCCACTCGAACATTTAGAGGAGGCTACCTTATCATCATACTACATCACAACAATTTTAATGCATGTTGACATCCAAGATAAATCATTATCCATTCCTAGCTACTTAAGCATGGCATGAACAACTATAATCTGTACTTTTCATTGCAAACATGTTTGGTCATGCTATGCTAAATCATGGATAGTAGTCTAAACGTATTTACAAAAACACAAACAAGTTGAGTTCATACCCACTTCTCTCTGCCGCAGCCACTTCATCAAGTGTCGTCATTATTGCCTTTCACTTGCATGGCCGAACGACATGAAAATAATAATAGTGCAAGAGTGTCGTGGACTAAGCTGGAATCTGTAACATTTTATTCAAAAGGGAAAGACAAGGTAGTATAGGCTCTTTATTAGATCGATAACAATGCATATGAGAGCCAATCAACATTTTCATCGTGGTATTCCCCTTGGGTATAACTCAATGAAAGGAAAAGAAATTCAGAGGAAGGCACTAAAATATTTTTGGAGTTTTTAGTTTTTCTAGAAGAAAGAAATTTAAAGAAGAGAAATCTAAAACGAGAAAAACTATTTACACGGGAAACATCCAACACGTAAAAGCTGAAATGACAAATCTTTTTCGGCTTTCTTTTAATACTGCAACTAAATTATGTTAGAAAGAAAAACCGAAAAGAAGTAAGAAATATTTTTGGATTTTCTGCAAGTTTTTCAAACACATAAGAAGAAGACTAGAAAATAAATCTAACATGGATAATACAATGCAAGAGTGTGAACACCGACAACTACAATATGTAAGCATGAATGTAAAGTTGGTGGAAACACGTACTCCCCCAAGCTTAGGCTTTTGGCCTAGCTTGGTAATCATCACCTCTAGTGGCCTGGGTAATAGTTAGTATGGTAACATGGAAGCCCTTGGTGCAGTCTCCACTGCTGCATTGTACTCATGTGGCTCCCTCTCATATACATAATATATTCCTTTTCCCTCATAATCAAATAGGGAAGGTGCAGGAAAAATAACAGGCAAAAGAGATTTCTTATTAAACATTAGTTTGTAGTTATAATTAGTAGTGGTAGCCTTTATGGCCTCAATATCTAAGTACTGAGTAGGAATAAAAGGATTACTGGACCGCAATGAGACGTCGCAGTTCTTAGTTAAACGGGAGGCATAAATTCCGCCATAAAATGGCCACTATCAGAATTGCATTGCGATCTACATGCTACAATTGCTCCAAGATTATAGCATTTAATTCCAGTTAACACAGTATGCAGGAGACTCAAGTCTGGGGCACATAAGGTACTACAATCTCCATTGCCCACTATGCATTTTCCATTAAAGAGTGCTAGGTAACGAATTGAAAGAAAGTGTATGCTATTTATTCAACCTTGAGTTACTCCCCTATCTTCACAAAATCAAAGACTAGTTAAAAATGCCTCATATTAAGATTGTGGTGGTTCGTCTAGCGAACCCCAAAATCGAATTTTACATGCATCAGATAAATCATCTATAGACATGGTGAAGTCATTTTCATAAAGGTTAAAGGAGACTTTGCATTCTCGATGATAAAATTTAAACCCCTTAGTGAAAGTTTTAGTAAGATGATAATGTTGCATGCACTTGTCTGCGATGAAGGGTGCGAGCTCAGTATTATGAATGTATTTCTCAAACTCTTCCTTAATGCCTGCACCCGACTGTTGCGGAACGTCGCATGGGAAACAAAAAATTTCCTACGCGCACGAAGACCTATCATGGTGATGTCCATCTACGAGAGGGGATGTTCGATCTATGTACCCTTGTAGACCGCACAGCAGAAGCGTTAAGAAACGCAGTTGATGTAGTGGAACGTCCTCACGTCCCTCGATCCGCCCCGCGAACCGTCCCGCGATCAGTCCCACGATCTAGTGCCGAACGGACGACACCTCCGCGTTCAGCACACGTACAGCTCGATGATGATCTTGGCCTTCTTGATCCAGCAAGAGAGACGGAGAGGTAGATGAGTTATCCGGCAGCGTGACGGCGCTCCGGAGGTTGGTGGTGATCTTATCTCAGCAGGGCTCCGCCCGAGCTCCGCAGAAACGCGATCTAGAGGTAAAACCGTGGAGATATGTGGTCGGGCTGCCGTGGCAAAGTTGTGTCAAATCAGCCCTAAACCCTCCGTATATATAGGGGGAAGAGGGGGGGCCTTGCCTTGGGGTCCAAGGACCCCCAAGGACTTCGGCCAAGCCAAGGGGGGCAACCCTCCCCTTCCAAACCGAGTCCAACTAGGTTTGGAAGGAGGAGTCCTTCCCCCTTTTACCACCTCCTGTTTTTTTCTTTTCTCTTTGATTTTCTTCCTATGGCGCATAGGGCCTTCTTGGGCTGTCCCACCAGCCTACTAAGGGCTGGTGCGCCACCCCCAAGGCCTATGAGCTTCCCCGGGGTGGGTTGCCCCCCCCCCGATGAACACCCGGAACCCATTCGTCATTCCCGGTACATTCCCGGTAACTCCGAAAACCTTCCGGTAATCAAATGAGGTCATCCTATATATCAATCTTCGTTTCCCGACCATTCCGGAAACCCTCGTGACGTCCGTGATCTCATCCGGGACTCCAAAAAACATTCGGTAACCAACCATATAACTCAAATACGCATAAAACAACGTCAAACCTTAAGTGTGCAGACCCTGCGGGTTCGAGAACTATGTAGACATGACCCGAGAGACTCCTCGGTCAATATCCAATAGCGGGACCTGGATGCACATATTAGATCCTACATATTCTACAAAGATCTTATCGTTTGAACCTCAGTGCCAAGGATTCATATAATCCCGTATGTCATTCCCTTTGTCCTTCGGTATGTTACTTGCCCGAGATTCGATCGTCAGTATCCGCAGACCTATTTCAATCTCGTTTACCGACAAGTCTCTTTACTCGTTCCGTAATACAAGATCCCGCAACTTACACTAAGTCACATTGCTTGCAAGGCTTGTGTGTGATGTTGTATTACCGAGTGGGCCCCGAGATACCTCTCCGTCACACGTAGTGACAAATCCCAGTCTCGATCCATACTAACTCAACGAACACCTTCGGAGATACCTGTAGAGCATCTTTATAGTCACCCAGTTACGTTGCGACGTTTGATACACACAAAGTATTCCTCCGGTGTCAGTGAGTTATATGATCTCATGGTCATAGGAACAAATACTTGACACGCAGAAAACAGTAGCAACAAAATGACACGATCAACATGCTACGTCTATTAGTTTGGGTCTAGTCCATCACGTGATTCTCCTAATGACGTGATCCAGTTATCAAGCAACAACACCTTGTTCATAATCAGAACACACTGATTATCGTTGATCAACTAGCTAGCCAACTAGAGGCTTGCTAGGGACAGTGTTTTGTCTATGTATCCACACATGTATATAAGTCTTCATTCAATACAATTATAGCATGGATAATAAACGATTATCTTGATACAGGAATTACAATAATAACTATATTTATTATTGCCTCTAGGGCATAATTCCAAGACCAACATGAAGTCATCACTTGGACAAAGGCATGATTTGGTGTGGGCTTCTCGCATCGAGCTTTCACTTGGCTCAGCATAAGACCGTCGTATCGGCGTCTCACTCCATGATGCCTCCGAGGACTTCCGCCTAGAAGAACTCCACATGAACCAACTCATTATTCCTACGTACAAATTTCTAAAAAAATTGGGTCAGAACATGAAGTTATTAAAACTTCACATGAATGATAAAAACTACTCATAAGGATGCATGGAGCCTAAAACAAGCAATTAAACTAGTTGGAAATTCAAGAATTCAACATGCAAGCTCATCTACAGCAGCACCTAGAGTAGCTTATTACTTCTAAGATAAACCACTAAAGCAAAAACTAATTGGACAAGTGGGCCGAGTTACATACCATGGAGCAATCCCCCAAAACAGTTTCAGAAATGGAGCTTCAAGCGAAGAGATCGAAATCCACGGGTTTGAGAGCAAGAACACGAGAGAGCGAGAGCTACATACATTTTTTCTCGAAGTAAGAGAGGTAGTGAGCCAAAGGAATAAGTGAGGGGACCCCCGAGGGGCCCACTAACCACGAGGGAGCGCCCGGTGAGGGTGGTGCTCCCTGGTGCCTAATGGGCACCTGTGACACCCTCGTGTGATGTTTTCAATGCCAGATGTTCTCAAATATTTAGAAAAAAATCATGTGAAAATTTCAGGTCATTTGGAGAACTTTTATTTTTGGGCACTTTTTTATTGCGTGCAATATTCAGAAAAGAGGATAATCATGGCATTTATTTTATTTAAATAAAAATATTAGGAAAAATAAAATGGGCACAAAGAGTTGTGCCTACTAAATTCATCGACCTCATGCCTCTTGAAAATGATTCATTAACAAGGTTGATCAAATCTTATTAACAACCCCTTCCAATTAGCATGATCCCAAAGAATTTTTGTAAAACACTAAGTTACCTCAATGGGGATGTGCATATCCACTACTAGGGAAAATCTTATAGAAAGACGCTTACTAGTAGCATGGGTTTTTACCCCTCTCTGCTAGTACTTACTAGTAGCGCGGGTTTTTACCCCTATCTACTACTAAGTTGATAGTAGCAGCGCGGGTTTTTACCCCTCGCTACTACTAAGTTGATAGTAGTAGCGCGGGTTTTTACCCCTCGCTACTACTAACTGGTCTCAACTATGACCTTCGGGACATGCAATAGTAGTAGCGCGGGGTATAAACCAGCGCTACTACTAAGTTCATAGTAATAGCGCGAGTTTATACCCCTCGCTACTACTAATTACAAGATAGGTGAAGTCCACATATCCTTGGCCGAATCCCTCCTCTCTCACTCAGTCTCCCCCTCTGTCCATAGGCTCTCACATGGTGGTCCTGTCCAAGCACACCTCCTCCTCCATGGCTCCCAATGAGTCCCAAATCAAAACCCACACTCTCCTCATTCCGCTTCTCATTCCCACCCGTGATTCCCTTCCTCACCCAATGCCACCGCCGACCTCGCACCTCATCGCCTCCCCCAAATCCGGCGACCTCCACTCCCACCGCAGCCCCTCCCCCTCCTTCCTCCTCCTTCTCTACAGTTGGGGGAGATGGAGATCTAGCAGAGGGCCATCCTTGGCGGCGGCGAGATCCGCCATGGACACAACCACGAGGTAGTTGCTCTTCCTACTCCTCTCAATCTCTTCCTCTCTCTATTCGTCGTCTAATAGTTTTCTCTTCTTTCATAGTAGCAGCAGAGGAGAGGTGCGAGGATGAGTTGGGTGGGGAAGCACCATCAACATGGACGACTTCATCCCCTCCAGGACCAGCATCAACCCTAGATGGAGAGGACGTTGACGCCGAGCAGCAGCATCAGCCTTGGATGATTTTTTAATTCCTAATTAGTTAGTAGTAGCACGGGACCATTACCCATGCTACAGCTAAGTAGTAGTAGCACGGGTGGCAACCGCGCTACTACTAGAAGAAGTAGTAGTAGCGCGGGTACGAACCGCGCTACTGCTAAAAGTTAGTTATAGCGCTGTGGCAGTAGCGCGGGCCCCCGCGCTACTAATAGGTCAGTAACCCGTGCTACTACTAGGGTTTTCCCCAGCAGTGATCCCCAACAATAAGTATCTCATGTTTATTTTTGGCAGTAGGTAGAGGTAGTTGAAAACTTCCATTAGTGGTAGTCGGAGATTTTTCAATAACATTAACACCATTCACTTGAAATTGTTTTCTCGGAAAATGCATCGCTTGTTCTTTACCATTGACATGAAAAGTGACCTTTTTGTTGACTCTATAACAGCCCCTGCAGTATTTAAGAAAGGTCTACCAAGGATAATCGACATGTTGTCGTCCTCGGGCATATCAAGTATAACGATTTATGTCAAGATAGTAACATTTGCAACAACAACGAGTACATCCTCACAAATACCGATAGGTATGGCCGTTGATTTGTCAGCTATTTGCAATGAAATGTCAGTTGGTGTGAGTTTATCTAAGTCAAGTCTTTTTTATAAATAGAAAGGCATAACACTAACACCAGCTCCTAGATCACATAAAGCAGTTTTCACATAGTTACTTTCCATGGAACATGGTATAGTTGGTATTCCTAGATCTCCTAGTTTTTAGGTACTCCATCCTTAAAATAATAATTAGTAAGCATGGTAGATATTTAAGCTTCGGGTATTTTTCTTTTATTGGTGATGATGTCTTTCATGTACTTAGCATAAGGGGCCATCTTTGAAAGATCAGTTAAACGAGTATGCGATAAGACTGTCCTAAGCATTTCAGCAAAGCGCTCAAATTCGTCATCATCTTTTTTCTTAGTTGGGTTGGGTGGATAATTATGGGGATATGTACCTAGGGTAGGGTCATAGTCCTGACCTAAATGTCCTACCCAAGGGTACCTCATTATTAGCTGAAGGGTCACACAGAAGATTCCGACTAGATGATCATGGCACCTCAAATGTCACTCGGTACATAAACACTGGGAATATATTCCCATCCACTCGACGACCTACTTGCACTCGAACAGTTCCAGTCGACATAGAAGACCAAGAGCCACCTCCACGGAGGCCAATGGGCATGCGCTCAGCTAATGGTCATGAATAGCATTAATTACATACATACGTTATCAGTAACGTATATCTCTAAACCATATTGATCGACCCATTAGATGCCGAGGCCTTGATGAGGGGTAGCACACTCTATATAAGCTACCCCTCCCCTCTAGCACAAGGGTTCGCACCCTCGGTAATACACATTCCACACTGCAAGAGCTTCCGAGCACTAAGACGTAGGGCTATTACCTCTAAGAGAGGGGCCTGAACTCATACATCCTGTGTACAAGCTTGCCGTAGCTAGGACTCTTCCCTCTCCATTCGTACCCTACACCTCTACTGTCAGGTTCATTCCCACGACAGTTGGTGCCCACCATGGGGCAGCCGTCTAAGCGACTTCTGGCAAGTTTGCGATTTTCACTCTTCGTCATGTCTTCCGGCTGCGATTCGTTCATGGGTGGTGAGATTAGTTTCGGTGCCCTCCTCTTCGTCGCTAGTGACTTGGCATGGCTTAAGGAAGCACCACTCGACATCGAGGCTCTACAAATCCTTCGGCGTACTCCTTCGGTAGCTGTCGACTACGCTGTCGGTTGTTCACTCTGCTGTTCGTTGTCGCAAGTGATCCGGCCGCTCACGACTCCAGCGATGTGTGAAGCACGCCGTGGCTCGCCAGGTGTCATCTCCGTCGACTGCTCTGGTCACCGCCATCGAGCCTATTGTACCCCTTCGGAACCCGATCCACTCGGCATCAGATCAGTCTGATGTTCCTTCCGAGTGTGAGAGCTGCAACCCGGGAGCGGAGGTCTTCATGGCGGGCTCCACGGAGAGCCCACCCGGATTCGGTCGCGGCGAACACGAGGTTGGCAAACCGTCGACTGGACATGGTCGTCGTCAACCTCTAACTTCCAGTCGGCATCAGCGGCAACTCTTCTCAAGTGGCCGACAAGACAACAATGAGATATATCGTACTCCGGTACTTAACATTGCAGCAGCAGCTAAGATAGTAAACTCTAGTCATCCATCAAATTCAGAGGTTGGTACAGTCTTAGAGCGGATCTGCACTTTGCTTCAAGCAGCACAACAACAGAATTCAGCTGTATCACAGTCACTCAATAGGTTTCATAGCAACTCACCAATAGTAGACACAGTCCGTTCAATTTTGAGTCCAGGGTCACCCCAGCGTCGCAGAGACGGGGGTTACTGATACGTCTCCAACGTATCTATAATTTTTGATGGTTTCATGTTATTATCTTGTCAAACTTTGGATGTTTTGTATGCCTTTTATATATTTTTTGGGACTAACTTATTAACTTAGTGCCAAGTGCCAGTTCCTGTTTTTTCCATGTTTTTGACCCCTTTCAAAGAAGGATTTCGAACGGAGTCCAAACGGAATGAAACTACCAAATAGATTTATTTCAGAACAGAAAAGATCGGGAAGCCAGAGAATCAAGGCAGGGGGCCACCAGGGACCCCACAAGCCCTCATGGCGCGGCCAGGGGGCCCGTGGCCCCCTGGCTTGTGGGCTCCCTGAGGCTCCTTTGCCCTAGGTTTTGCGCCTATATATTCCCAAAAATTCCATAAAAAATCAGGAGATCATCGAAATTACTTTTCCGCCGCCGCAAGCTTCTGTCTCTGCAAGATCCCATCTGGGGCATGTTCTGGTGCCCTGTCAGAGGGGGGATTCGGATATGGAGGGCTTCTTCATCAACACCTTAACCTCTCCGACGATGCGTGAGTAGTTCACCATAGACCTACGGGTCCATAGCTAGTAGCTAAATGGCTTCTTCTCTCTCTTGGATCTTCAATACAAAGTTCTCCATGATCTTCATGGAGATCTATCCGATGTAATCTTATTTTGCGGTGTGTTTGTCGAGATCCGATGAATTGTGGATTTATATCAGATTATCTATGAATCTTATTTGAGTTTCTTATGATCTCTCTTATGCATGATTTCATATCCTTGTAATTCTCTTCGAGTTGTGGGTTTAGTTTGGCCAACTAGAAATATGATTCTTGCAATGGGAGAAGTGCTTGGTTTTGGGGTTTTCATGTTGTTGCCATCAAGGGTAAAAAGATGGGGTTTTCATCATTGGTTTGAGACTAACCCTCTACATCATGTCATCTTGCTTACGGCGCTACTCTGTTCCTCATGAACTCAATACACTAGAAGCATGCTGGATAGCGGTCGATGTGTGGAGTAATAGTAGTAGATGCAGAAAGTATCGGTCTACTTATCTCGGACGTGATGCCAATATGTATGATCATTGACTTAGATATCGTCATGACTTTGCGCGGTTCTATCAATTGCTCGATAGTAATTTGTTCACCCACAATAATACTTGCTATTTTGAGAGAAGCCTCTGGTGAACACTATGGCCCCCGGGTCTACTCCACACCATATTTTCAGCCTTACACTTTTTACTTCGTTGCACTTTCTACCTTTAGATCTCACTTTGCAAACAATCTTGAAGGGATTGACAACCCCTTTATAGCGTTGGGTGCAAGCTCTTTTTTGTTTGCGCAGGTACTGTGGACTTGACGAGATTCTCCTACTGGATTGATACCTTGGTTCTCAAACTGAGGGAAATACTTACAGCTCCTGTGCTGCATCACCCTTTCATCTTCAATGGAAAAAACCGACGCAAGCAAGAGAAGTAGCAAGAAGAATTCCTGGCGTTGCCGGGGAAGGACTTTTGTTGTCATAGCATCTCCTTGATGCAATCCATGTTAAACTCTCCACACGCTTATAGCCAAAACAAGGCCTTTACCGATCATATAGTCGAAGCTATGATAAAATCTATTGAAGAGAAACTTGAATTGGAAGTCTCTATCCCTAGAAAGCTTCATGATGAGTGGGAACCTACTATCAAAATTAAAATCAAAAACTATGAATGCAATGCTTTGTGTGATTTGGGTGCTAGTGTTTCCGCGATTCCAAAGTCTTTATGTGATGTTCTGGTTTTAATGAGATTGAAGAGTGTTCTCTTAATTTGCATCTTGCGGACTGTTAAGAAACACATGGGAAGGATCAATGATGTTCTTATTCTTGCAAATAGGAACTATGTACCCGTGGATTTCATTGTGCTTGACATTGATTGCATTCCTACATGCCCTATTATTCTTGGTAGACCTTTCCTTAGGACTAATAGTGCTAGCCTCTCTAGTGTCGCGCAACTTTCGCCGGTACACAAACCCACCATCTGCCTTCCTCAAAACAACCACCATACATACCTACTATGGCATTTTCATTGCCTTTCCGAGATATATTACCAAGCAACTCCCATCGTTCCCTCTCATGACTTGTGACGTCACTCTCATATTGCCATTGCATGATCGTAAGATAGCTAGCGAGATGTTTCAACGTCATACGCCAAGCTAGATCGCTGCACATCCCAGTACACTTCTGGAGGCATTTCCTATAGAGTCATCATCGTTCTAAGCTTTGAGTTGTGAGTAAATAAAAGTGTGATGATCATCATTATTAGAGCGTTATCCCATGTGAGGAAATAAAAAAAAGAGGCCAAAGTGCCCAATAAAAAAAGGGAGAAAAGAAAAAAAAATAGGCCTAAGAGCCCAAATAAAAAATAAAAAAAGAGAGAGAAAAAGAGAGAAGGGACAATGCTACTATCTTTTTCCACACTTGTGCTTCATAGTAGCACCATGTTCTTCATGATTGAGAGCTTCTTGCTTTGTCACCACCATATGCTAGTGGGGATCTTCATTATATAACTTGGCTTGTGTATTCCAATGATGGGCTTCCTCAAAATTGCCCTAGGTCTTCGTGAGCAAGCAAGTTGGATGCACACCCACTAGTTCTCCTTTTGAGCTTTCACGTACTTATAGCTCTAGTGCATCCTTTGTATGGCAATCACTACTCATTCACATTGATATCTATTAATGGGCATCTCCATAGCCTTTTGATACGACGAGCAATGTGACCATCTCCTCCTTTTTGTCTCAGAACCACCACCACACTCTATTCCACCTATAGTGTTATATCCATGGCTCACGCTCATGTATTGCGTGATAGTTATAAATTTTTTGAAAAAGTAAGAGTGCGAAAACAATTACTTGGCCAATACAGGGGTTGTGCATGATCTACATTAGTTGTGTGAGGATGATTGAGCATAGCCAGACTATATGATTTTGTAGGGATAACTTTCTTTGGCCTTGTTATTTTGAAAGTTCATGATTACCTTGCTAGTTTGCTTGAAGTATTATTCTTTTCATGTCAATAGCAAACTATTGTTTTGAATCTTACGGATCTGAACATTCATGTCACGTGAAATAAGTTGCAAAGGACAACTATGCTAGGTAGCATTCCACATCAAAAATTCATTCTTTATAACTTCCCTACTCGAGGACGAGCAGGAGTTAAGCTTGGGGATGCTTGATACGTCTCCAACGTATCTATAATTTTTGATGGTTTCATGCTATTATCTTGTCAAACTTTGGATGTTTTGTATGCCTTTTATATATTTTTGGGACTAACTTATTAACTGAGTGCCAAGTGTCAGTTCCTGTTTTCCATGTTTTTGAACCCTTTCAGAGGAGGATTTTGAACGGAGTCCAAACGGAATGAAACTACCAATAAGATTTTTTCCGGAACAGAAAAAGATCGACAAGCCCTCATGGCACGGCCAGGGGGCCGCAGCCCCCTGGCTTGTGGGCTCCCTGAGGCTCCTTTGCCCTAGGTTTTGCGCCTATATATTCCCAAAAATTCCATAAAAAATCAGGAGATCAGCGAAATTACTTTTCCGCCGCCGCAAGCTTCTGTCTCCGCATGATCCCATCTGGGGCACGTTCTAGTGCCCTGCCGGAGGGGGGATTCAGATACGGAGGGCTTCTTCATCAACACCATGACCTCTCCTATGATGTGTGAGTAGTTCATCATAGACCTACGGGTCCATAGCTAGTAGCTAGATGGCTTCTTCTCTCTCTTGGATCTTCAATACAAAGTTCTCCATGACCTTCATGGAGATCTATCCGATGTAATCTTATTTTGCGGTGTGTTTGTCGATATCCGATGAATTGTGGGTTTATGATCAGATTATCTATGAATCTTATTTTAGTTTCTTCTGGTCTCTCTTATGCATGATTTCATATCCTTGTAATTCTCTTCGAGTTGTGGGTTTTGTTTGGCCAACTAGATCTACGATTCTTGCAATGGGAGAAGTGCTTGGTTTTGGGTTCATACCGTGCGGTGACCTCACCCAGTGAAAGAAGGGGTAGCGAGGCACGCATCATGTTGTTGCCATCAAGGGTAAAAAGATGGGGTTTTCATCATTGGTTTGAGACTATCCCTCTACATCATGTCATCTTGCTTAAGGCGTCACTCTCTTCGTCATGAACTCAATACACTAGACGCATGCTGGATAGTGGTCGATGTGTGGAGTAATAGTAGTAGATGCAGAAAGTATCGGTCTACTTGTCTCGGACGTGATGCCTATATGTATGATCATTGCCTTCGATATCGTCATGACTTTGCGCGGTTCTATCAATTGGTCGACAGGAATTTGTTCACCCACCGTAATACTTGCTATTTTGAGAGAAGCCTCTAGTGAACACTATGGCCACCAGGTCTACTCCACACCATATTTTCAGCCTTACACTTTTTACTTCGTTGCACTTTCCGCCTTCAGATCTCACTTTGCAAACAATCTTGAAGGGATTGACAACCCCTTTATAGCGTTGGGTGCAAGCTCTTTTGTGTTTGCGCAGGTACTCTGGACTTGACGAGATTCTCCTACTGGATTGATACCTTGGTTCTTAAACTGAGGGAAATACTTACTGCTCGTGTGCTGCACCACCCTTTCCTCTTCAAGGGAAAAAACTGACGCAAGCAAGAGAAGTAGCAAGAAGAATTCCTGGCGTTGCCGGGGAAGGACTTTTGTTGTCGTAGCAGTTGCGAGAGAATCAACACAGATACCAAGGGCGAAACCAGTTCCTCCCTCGTTATCACCGTGATGACCACCGTCGGATGAATTCTCCTCCGCAGAGCTGCACGTATGTGTCCTGACACTACGATGACCGACGCACGTTCGGTGACGAGCGGAACCCAGGATTTGATGCGAGAAATGTGGTCGCGCAGAGAAGGATCAACCGGGGCAGAGCTCACAGAGATGGTTTGTACAGACATCATCCTAGTGGAAAGTGGTATTGCCGTTTCTGGCCCCGAGTGTTTCAGGAGGGCAATCCGCTCTGCCGATTCCCCCCCCCCCCAACTTCAGGTTGGCGGCTGGAATCAGCAAATTCACAAGAGAATCCAAGCCTGAAACATGGCTGGACGATTACCAAGTCGCAGTACAGATTGGCAGCGGCAACGACAATGTTGCGATGAAGCACTTGCCCCTGATGCTAGATGGTTCGGCCCGTGCATGGTTGAATCAGTTGCCCCCCTCAAGCATATACTATTGGGCAGATTTGCCCCGGGTGTTTAGCAAGACCTTCAAGGGCACCTGCAAGTGCCCTGCCGGCCTTTCTGAGTTGCATCATTGCATACATAAGCCGAGTGAATACTTGTGCGGTTATATCTAGCGTTGGACCACTCTACACAACACAGTGGAGAATGTCATCGAGCATCAAGCAATCTGCGCCTTCAAAGCAGGCGTTAGGTACCGAGAGTTATATCTGAAGTTTGGTGAGACAGGCGACGTGTCAATGAGAAAAATGATGGAGATAGCAACCCGTTATGCTAACGGGGAGGAAGAAGAGTGCCTCCGTAGTGGCAAAGGTAAAGCAGTCGACACTGACGCCAATTCCAATCGGAAGCAGAAGCGGAAGGTTGAAAGCGCTACGCCGGTAGAAGCAGCCGCTGTGGTGGCAGGAAAATACAAGGGAAAGCCGAAGACACAGTTTCCTCCCAAGAAATCCAAGACTCAGCGGATGTTCTAGATCATCTGTGTGTATTCCACACGAGAAAATATGAAGAAGGAAATTTGATATTGCCAAAGCACACCACTCGGCAGTGCCGACTTTTGATCCAGGAGTTTAAGGAAGGTTAGTCGAGTGGAAAAGATCCTGAAAAGAAAACGACGAAGAAAGAGATGATTTCCCTGAAGTCCAAGCAACGCTTATGATTTTTGCTGACGTAGAGAGCAAAAGTCGACTGAAGGTCATCAATAGAGAAGTCAACATGGCAGTGCCTTCCACCCTAGCGTACCTGAAGTGGTCGCAGACCCCATAACATTTGATCAGTCGAACCACCCAACTCATGTTCCGACTCGTGGTCGACAAGCTCTGGTTTTTGATCCAGTTGTGGAGGGTGTTCGGCTTTGTAAAATATTGATGGATGGAGGAACCAGACTGAATATCCTATATGCAGAAACTCTCCAGGGAATGGGCATTCCGATGTCCCGACTCAGCGAGACCACCATGTCATTCCATGGAGTCATCCCAGGAAAGAAGGCCAAGTCACTCGGCCAGATCGCATTGGATGTTGTTTTTGGCTCCGACAAGAACTTTCGCAAGGAGAAACTGACGTTCGAGGTGGTAGACTTCTAGAGTGCATATCATGCCAATCTAGGTTGTCCCGCCTATGCACGTTTCATGGCCCGACCATGTTATGTGTACCTGAATATGAAGATGCCGGGGCCTAAAGGAGTGATCACTGTCTTAGGTAATCGGCAGAGAGCTGAAGAGTGTTTGCAACAAGGATCAAAAATTGCAAATCAGCAGATGGTTGTAGTCAAATTGGAAGAGTATCGGAGGAACGCCAACCCTGCTGGCCTAATGCGCTCCAAGAAGCCTGCTTCTGAGTCCGCTTTTCAGTCGGCAGGCGAGGTCAAACCAGTGCATATCCACCCGACAGATCCCAATGTTGCTCCGACCAACATATCCACAACACTCGACAACAAATAGGAAGCCGAGCTCACCCAGTTCCTCCGTGAGAACTGGGACATCTTTGCATGGAAGCCTCCTAACATGCCGGGTGTACCCAGGGAGCTGGCTGAGCACCGCTTGAGAGTGGATCGGAAGGCAAGACCGTTCAAGGAGCGCTTACGATGGTCTGCAGCAGAGAAGAGAAAAGCAATTAACTAGGAGGTGGCGGGACTCTTGGAGGCCAAATTCATTCTCGAGGTCTACCACTTCGAGTGGCTCGCGAATGTTGTCATGGTCCCCAATAAGGACAAATCCATTCGCAAGTGTATCGACTTCAAGAACATTAATAAGGTCTGCCCGAAAGACCACTTTCCGCTCCCCCGCATTGATCAAATTGTTGATTCAACTGGGAGTGTGAGCATTTATCTTTCCTTGATGCTTATTCTGGCTACCATGAGATCCGTCTGTTTGGTCCAGACGAAATAAAAACGGCCTTCATCACCCCTTTCGGGTGTTTCTGTTATATAACCAAGCCTTTTGGTCTGAAGAATACCGGTGCAACTTTCATGCGTATGATCCAGAAGTGCCTACTCGATCAGATCAGTCGGAACGTTGAAGCATACATGGATGACATTGTGGTCAAGTCACGTAAATGTTCTGACCTGCTAACTGACCTAGCAGAAACATTTGCTAATTTGAGGAAGTATGATATCAAGCTAAATCCATCCAAGTGCACTTTCACCGTTCCTGGCGTCAAGTTACTCGGTTTTCTCGTTTCGGAATGAGGGATCGACGTTAACCCCGAGAATATCGGCGCCATCGTCTGAATGCAAAGCCCTATGCGAGGGCATGACGTACAAAAACTCACAGGCTGTCTGGCAACATTGAGTCGGTTCATCTCTCATCTCGGTGAGAAGGCGCTGCCTTTATACTGACTGATGAAGAAATCAGATGTGTTCGAGTGGAATGATGAAGCATAAGCAGCGTTTGTAGATCTCAAAGCCCTGCTTTCCACCCAGCCGGTGCTTGCTGCTCCGCACAGCAAAGAACCAGTACTCCTATACATCGCAGCCACCAACCAGGTCGTCACCACAGTTCTGACAGTCGAGAGAGAAGAAGAAGGTAAAGCCTACAAGGTCAAGCGCCCAGTTTATTACATTTCATAAGTATTGACCCCTTCGAAGTAAAAGTATCCCCATTACCAGAAGCTTCTTTATGGAATATACTTGTCAGCAAAGTAGGTGGCGCATTACCTTTAAGATCACTCCATATCAGTCGTCAGTGATGCTCCACTATCAGAAATTCTTCATAATCGAGACGCAACAGGTCAAGTGGCTAAATGTGACATGGAGTTGTTATATTTGGACATCAAATTTGAGGCAAATAAAGCCATCAAGTCTCAGGCCCTTGCTGATTTTATGGCCGAGTGGGTGGAACAACAACAACCACCTCATATTCACTCGGCACATTGGACTACGTTTTTCAATGGCTCCAAAATGTTAAATGGGTCCGATGCTGGTGTGGTGCTGGTGTCTCCAAAAGGTGTCAAGCTTAATTATGTCCTTCTAATCCATTTCAATTCCTCCAACAATGAAGCTGAATATGAAACCCTCCTTTACGGGTTGCGTATGGCCATTTCACTCGGCGTCCAATGTCTGATGGTATATGGTGACTCAGATTTGGTGGTTAACCAGGTGATGAAGGAATGCGATGTTAGGAACCCCACCATGACAGGATACTGCAATGAAGTGAGGAAGCTGGAGAAGAAGTTTGAAGTCTTAGAACTCCATCACGTGCCCCGACTAAAAAACCAGGGAGGTGATGAATTGGCTAAGATTGGATCCACTCTAAAACCTGTACCCAGTGATGTGTGCTTGGAACACCTACACACCCCTTCGGTGCAAGAAGATCCTTTCTCTGAAGAGCCCCTGCAACCTATGAGTGCTTCCAATCCGACTAAAGTCGATGTTCCGGCAGTCGTCCATTTGGTCATGGAAATTCTGGTAATCACACCCGACTGGACAGTGTCGTACATTGCATACATCTTAAGGCGAGAGTTGCCAGAAGACGATAACGAAGACAGATAGATTGTTTGTAGGTCGAAGGCCTTCACGGTGTTGGGTGATCAGCTCTATAGAGAGGGCGTTACCGGCGTAGCTCAACGGTGCATCTGCCCTGAGGAGGGCCAACTGATTCTGGCAGAAATCCACTCGGGGACCTGTGGCCATCATGCGTCCTCTCGGGCCATCATTGCCAAAGCATACCGAGCCGGATTCTTCTGGCCACGCGCGAATGAAATGGCCAAAGATCTCGTTGATCGTTGTGAAGGTTGTCAGTTCTACTCCAACTTGTCTCACAAACCTGCATCTGCTTTGAAGACTATCCATCTCATCTGGATGTTTGCTGTCTGGGGCTTAGAAATGGTCGGACCTTTCCGAACGGGTAAGAGTGGATTCACACACTTGCTCGCTGCAGTCGACAAGTTTACCAAATGGATCGAAGCTAAACCAATCAAGAGGCTGGATTCCCGCAAGGCCATCAAATTCTTGAAAGAAATTACATTCCGGTATGGAGTCCTGCACGTTGATCACTGATACGTCTCCAACGTATCTATAATTTTTGATGGTTTCATGCTATTATCTTGTCAAACTTTGGATGTTTTGCATGCCTTTTATATATTTTTGGGTCTAACTTATTAACTCAGTGCCAAGTGCCAGTTCCTCTTTTTTTCCATGTTTTGACCCTTTCAGAGGAGATTTTGAAACGGAGTCCAAACGGAAGAATATCCCCGAAAAGATTTTTTTTTGGAACGGAAGAAGATCGGAGGACTTGGGAGCCAAGCCAGAAGAGCCCCAGGGGCCCCACAAGCCCCCACCCCGCGGCCAGGGGCGCGCCATGCAGGCTTGTGGGCCCCCTGGAGGTCTCCTGACCTAGATCTTGCGCCTATATATTCCCAAATATTCCCAAAAAATCAAGAGATGATCGCAATTACTTTTCCGCCGCCGCAAGCTTCTGTCTCCGCAAGATCCCATTTGGGGCACGTCCTGGTGCCCTGCCGGAGGGGGGGTTCGGATACGGAGGGCTTCTTCATCAACACCATGACCTCTCCGATGATGGGTGAGTAGTTCACCATAGACCTACGGGTCCATAGCTAGTAACTAGATGGCTTCTTCTCTCTCTTGGATCTTCAGTACAAAGTTCTCCATGATCTTCATGGAGATCTATCTGATGTAATCTTCTTTTCCGGTGTGTTTGTCGAGATCCGATGAATTGTGGATTTATGACCACATTATCTATGAATCTTATTTGAGTTTATTCTGATCTCTCTTATGCATGATTTCATATCCTTGTAATTCTCTTCGAGTTGAGGGTTTTGTTTGGCCAACTAGATCTATAATTCTTGCAATGGGAGAAGTGCTTGGTTTTGGGTTCATACCGTGCGGTGACCTCACCCACTGACAGAAGGGGTAGCGAGGCACGTATCGTGTTGTTGCCATTAAGGGTAAAAAGATCGGGTTTTCATCATTGGTTTGAGATTATCCCTCTACATCATGTCATCTTGCTTAAAGCGTTACTCTGTTCGTCATGAACTCAATACACTAGATGCATGCTGGATAGCGGTCAATGTGTGGAGTAATAGTAGTAGATGCAGAAAGTATCAGTCTACTTGTCTCGGACGTGATGCTTATATGCTAGATCATTGCCTTAGATATCGTCATGACTTTGCGCGGTTCTATCAATTGCTCGACGGTAATTTGGTCACCCACCGTAATACTTGCTATTTTGAGAGAAGCCTCTAGTGAACACTATGGCCCCTGATACGTGTCCATCGTATCTACTTTTCCAAACTCTTTCGCCCTTGTTTTGGACTCTAATTTGCATGATTTGAATGGAACTAACCCGGACTGACGCTGTTTTCAGCAGAATTGCCATGGTGTTGTTTTTGTGCAGAAATGAAAGTACCCAGAACGTCCTAAAAATTTACAAAGATCCACCGGAGGGGATGGGCTAGTGGGGCACATTCCCTGTTGCTGCGGCCACCCCCTGGCCGCGACAACCAAGCTTGTGGGGCCCACGTGGGTCTGCTGCCCCCAACTCCAGCTCTATAAATTCACTTTCGTCCAGAAAAAAATCAAAAGAGAAGATTTTGTCGCGTTTGCGATACGGAGGCGCCGCCACATCATGTTCTTCATGTGAAGGGCAGATCTAGAGTCCGTTTTGGGCTCCGAAGAGGGGAAATCATCGCCATCGTCATCATCAACCTTCTTCCCTCTCCAATTCCATGAAGCTCTTCATCGTTCGTGAGTAATCTATTCGTAGGCTCGCTGGGCGGTGATGAGTAGGATGAGATCTATCATGTAATCGAGTTAGTTTCGATGGGGATTCATCCCTAGTATCCACTATGTTCTCAGATTGATATTGCTACTACTTTGCCATGCTTAATGCTTGTCACTAGGGCTCGAGTGCCATGATTTCAGATCTGAAATTATTATGTTGTCACCAATATATGTGTGTTTTAGATCCGATCTTGCAAGTTGTAGTTACCTACTGTCTTATGACCCGACAACCCCGGAGTGACAATAACCGGAACCACTCCCGGTGATGACCATAGTTCGAGGAGTTCATGTGTTCACCAAGTGCTAATGCATTGTTCCGGTTCTTTATTAAAAGGAGAACCTTAATATCCCGTAGTATCCTTTTGGACCGTCTGCCACGGGAGGGATGGACAACAGATGTCATGCAAGTTCTTTTCCCTAAGCACGTATGACTACACATGGAATGCATGCCTACATCACATTGACGAACGGGAGCTAGCCACATATCTCTCCTATTATAACTGTTGCATGATGAATATCATCCGATGAATCACCGACCCATTGCCTACGAGTTTGTCCCACTGCTGCTGTTACTTGTTTTGCTCTGCTGCTGTTACTTGTTTTGCTCTGCTGCTGTTACTTGTTTTGCTCTGCTCTTGTTACTACTGTTGCTGCTACTGTTACTTGCTTTGCCCTGCTGCTACTTGCTACTACTGTTACTTGCTACTGTTGCTACTTGCTACTGCTGTTACCACTGTTGTTCCTTGCCACTGTTGTTACTCGTTACGCTACTGCTACCTGCTACAATACCTTTCTGGCGCCATTGATACGACAGTTGGGAATAGTCTGCCTTGTCAACAGATCGTTTCTGACACCGTTGCTATCATACTACTTTGCTACTGATACTTTTCTTGCAGATACTAATCTTTCAGGTGCGGTTGAATCTGACACATTCAGCTGCTAATACTCGAGGGTATCCTTTCACTTCTCGCCTGGTGAACCAACAAATTTGGGTCGAATACTCTACCCTCGAAAACTGCCGCGAACCCACACGCTGGTGGGCCATTGCAAGACAATTGCTAATTGTTGAGAAACTTGGAGAAGTTCTGGCTCTGTTGCTGCGGAGGCATCAAGTCACGCACACGTCGACAACATTCTTCTAGTGTCGTTGCCGTGGACTGCTAGCAAGCGGCTCTTTTCTGGTGCCGTTGCCGGGGAAGGATTGCTATATTATCTGAGTCACTTGGGATTTATATCTGCTGATCACTATGAAGAATATGAAAGATCCAAAAACCAAAGTCTTGCCCTCAACTACGAGGGGAGGTAAGGAACTGCCATCTAGCTCTGCACTTGATTCACCTTCAGTTATGAGTAAGTTTGCGACATCACCTCCTGCTAGAAATCTTGATATGTCGCCTGTGCTTGATGATGCTTATGATGCTACTATGCTTGATGATGCTATGCCTCATACTTCTAGAGATGCTATGCCTGATACTGCTAGAGATGCTATGCCTGATACTGCTAGAGATGCTATGCCTGATACTGCTTTGCCTGATGATGCTAGAGATGCTATTTTGCGTGATGATGCTATGCTTGATACTGCTAGAGATACTACTTTGCCTCATGTGCCACTAGGGGTATTCCTTGATGCTCATATTGCTAGAGTTACTGCCAATGCTCGTGATGCTTCTGAAACTGCCGATATTATTGAGATAGAACCTGCTTTTGCTCCTGCTAGATCTAGCTCTCCTAGATATGAATTGCCTGATATACCTGAGGGTTATGTTATGGAGGGAGAGATAGCTGAGGATTTTCTTGCGTGTAAGGATGCCTATGATGCTGAGAAATTACTTCTCAAGTGGAAGGAAAAATCTCTGAAAGCTAGGATGAAATACGACCCGAAGTTTGCCACCTCACCTATCTTTATCACCGTTAAGGATTATGAATTCTCTGTCGACCCTGAGATAATCTCTCTAGTCAAATCTGATCCTTTCCACGGTTATGAGTCTGAGACGGTCGTAGCCCATCTTACCAAACTACAAGATATAGCCACCCTTTTCACTAGTGAGGAGAAGATCCGCCACTACTATATCCTTAAGCTCTTTCCTTTCTCTCTAAAGGATGACGCTAAAGCCTGGTTCACTTCTCTTGCTCCTCGATGTGTGAGAAGTCCCCAAGATATGGTCTATTACTTCTGTGAGAAATATTTCTCTGCCCATAAGAAGCAAGCTGCCTTGCAGGAAATATACAACTTTGCTCAACTCAAAGAAGAGAGTCTCCCACAAGCTTGGGGGAGGCTCATCCAGCTACAGAATGCTTTGCCCGATCACCCTCTTAAGAAGAATGAGATACTTGATACCTTCTATAACGGAATTACCAATGCTTCTAGGGACCACCTAGATAGTTGTGCCGGTTGTGTCTTTAGGGAACGAACTGTAGAACAAGCTGAGATCCTACTGGATAACATCTTGATCAACGATAATGCATGGACTATTCCCGAACCACCTCCTAAGCCAACTCCAAAGAAAAGAGGTATTATATTCCTCAGTCCCGAAGACATGCAAGAAGCCAAGAAATCTATGCAAGAGAAAGGCATTAGATCTGAAGATGTCAAAAATCTACCACCTATCAAAGAGATCCATGGTCTCGATAACCCGATACAGGTAGTGGAAGTAAATTCTCTGTGTAGGTTTGATGAGAGTGATATTCCTTTTCATAAACCTCCTAGCCTATGCTTTGATGAATTTGACAACTTTGTTGCCAAACAACAGAGTTTCAATGATTATGTTAGCAGACATTTGGAACAAAGTACTCGTATGCTTAGTCATCTAAGTGCTTGTGTAGACAGAAATGTCAATGATCTGAAGCTTCTGAGTAAACATGCCTCTATGATTACTACTCGGGTAGAACAAGTACTTAAAGCTCAGAATTACTTGCTCAATGAATTAAATGACAACTCTGTCAGAGTCATTACTAGAGGAGGCAAAATGACTTAGGAACCTTTGTATCCTGAAGGTCATCCTAAGAGAATTGATCAAGATTCTCAAGGAATTAATGCTGATACACCCAGTCATCCTAAGGATAAGAAGAAGGATGATATAAACCTGCATGTTAGTTCACCAAATATTGTCACACCTGAAGAACCAAATGATATTTCTGCGTCTGATGCAGAAACACAATCTGATGATGAACATGAACCTGGTGACAATATGGACAGCGATGTTCATAATGATGCTCAACCTAGCAATGATAAGGATGTGGAGATTGAACCTACGGTTAATCCTGATAACCCACAACCTAAGAGATACGATAAGAATGACTTCACTGCTAGGAAGCATGGCAAAGAAAGGGAGCCATGCGTTCAGATACCTATGCCCTTACCTCCTAAGCCATCCAAGAAAAAGGATGATGAGGATTTTGAGCGCTTTATTGAAATGATAAGACCCGTCTTTCTGCAGATGCGGTTAGTTGATATGCTCAAAATGTCTCCATATGCCAAGTACATGAAAGATATCGTGACCAATAAACGGAAGATACCAGATCTTGAGAACTCCACCATGCTTGCCAATTACACGTTCAAAGGTGGAACTCCTAAGAAACTTGGTGATCCCGGAGTGCCCACTATACCTTGCTCCATTAAAGGAAACTACGTAAGAACTGCCTTCTGTGACCTTGGAGCCGGTGTTAGTGTTATGCCTCTCTCTCTTTATCATAGACTTGAACTGGATAAGTTGACACCCACTGAAATTTCTCTGCAAATGGCCGACAAATCAACTGCTTTCCCTGTCGGCATTTGCGAAGATGTGCCTGTTGTGGTTGCTAACACCACTATCTTAACAGACTTTGTTATCTTGGATATTCCCGAGGACGATGCCATGGCTGTCATCCTCGGAAGACCCTTTTTAAACACTGCATGGGCTGTTATAAGATTGCAACAAAGGCAATGTCACTTTCCATGTCAACGGTAATGATCATACAGTGCACTTTCCGAAGAAACGATATCAACTACATTGCATCAATGCTATCGAAAAAACTTCATCGATTATTATTGGGAGCTTTGAATGCCCTATTCCTCGTGTCAAGATGAAGTATGATTTGCTTGTTGGGGAGATACACATCCCCATTGAGGTGGCTTAGTGGCTATATGAAAATTCTCCGTTCTCTTTTGCGATTCGAGAAAGTTTTGTCATAAGGATTTGATCAACCCCATTGACGGATTTCTTTCGATGACCTTGAAACGGATTAATCAAAGAGTCACATACCTCTGTTTTAAGCTTTCACTTTCTTTTGCTTAGAAGAAAAATGATAGGTTTAGTTTAGTTTTCCATGTTTCCTGTTTTAGCGTCCCGGAGAAAATACCCCAAAAATAAAAGTTCTCCGATGGTCCTGAAAATCTAGTATGATTTTTACTGGAATATTTGAAAAATACTGGGACTGAGAGCTGGCTTGGGGGCCACACCAGTGGGCCACAAGCCCTATCATCGCGGCCACCCCCTGGCCGCGGCAAGTAAGCTTGTGGGGCCCACAGGGGCCCCCTCCACTTATTCCAGCCCCCATCCTCTTCTTCTTCCTCCAGAAAAAATCGTTTCGCAGCTCAAACCCGTGTTCTTGCTCATTTGGCTGTGATTTTCGATCTCCTTGCTCAAAGCACCATTCTCCGAACCGTTTTGGGGAAATTACTCCTTGGTAAGTGACTCCTCCATTGGTCCAATTAGTTTCTACTCTAGTGCTTTATCCTTCGCGTATTCTTAATACCTTGGTGACCCTGTTCTTGAGCTTGAAATATTGATTTTAGCTGGTACCAAGTAGTTTTAGCGCGTGATACGGTCTCTAGGCACTAGTAGGAGTAGTTACTACAAGGTGTGGTTGTTCTTTATTCATTTTTCTCTTGAACTTCAAAAATTTCAGCAAAAAGAAATTATGTTCAGGAGGAAGTTTCATGGTGGTTCCTCAAGTAAGAAGGGTCCCCGTATTTCTATTCGGGAGCCCGATCCTTATCAACTAAGGGACGCACCGGTGCAACCATGTGAATGGCCTTCTAATGAGTTCATGATCGAAGCAGGCTTCAAAGAGGAGTTTGATACCCTTGTCCGCAATGCCGGGTTAGAAGAATTCCTCTCACATAAATGTGAACAGTATGCTATGCTCACTGCCTCTTTCGTGCGTAGATTTAAATTTTCAGTTGGCCCTGACTCATCCATACTGTTTGATCTGTATGATAAATCCTACGCCATGGATTTGGAGGATTTTAACAAAATTTGCAAAATACCCGATGGGGGTAATCTTAAAGATCCTGTTAAATCTTCGGTTAGAGACATCACGCAAGCTACCATAGGAAGTATTGATTTCCCTGCCTTGCACTACTTTGCCCTCTTCATAGGTAGATGCATTAACGGTAAGGTTGAACATTGTCACCTATGCGCATCCGACCTTAGTATCCTTAAGAGCGCAGTTACGAGTGACAAAAGCTTCAACATGGGAGCTATTATAGCAAGGAAACTGAATAAGAATGCTATTGAGGGGGATTTCTTTGGCGGCCTCTATGCCACTCGCATAGCAAATTTTCTTGGAGTACCCATCCACGCAGGAGATCCCCCGCCCCATACAACTTTCCTTGACCGTGTTGCTTTGACACGCTACCAGTTCCTTGAGAGGGATGATGAATCCCTCCTATACCGATTGATATTTAATCGACAGCATGTTTTCCATATTACCGTTCCTGCTCCTGCTTTCTTTGACTTTCAGGTAAAACGGAGATACTCAATAACCATAGGAGAGGCAGAGGAGTATGAGAGGGAGGCGACGGCTGCTCGTCTTCGTGAGGCAGCTATTCAGGCAGTCGCTGCAGCGCTCCCGTATAACCCCGATTATGATTTTGGATTTTGCCAGGACCGTCCTTGGGAGTAGACCTTGCTAGGCCAAAAGCCTAAGCTTGGGGGAGTACGTGTTCTCACCGACCTTACATTCATGCTTATGCTTTCACTTTGTTCCCTGCCCATAAGAAGCAAGCTGCCTTGCAGGAAATATACAACTTTGCTCGAGCTGAAGAAGAGAGTCTCCCACAAGCTTGGGGGAGGCTCATCCAGCTACTGAATGCTTTGCCTGATCACCCTCTTGAGAAGAATGAGATACTTGATATCTTCTATAACGGACTTACCGATGCTTCCAAATACCACCTAGATAATTGTGCCGGTAGTGTTTTTAGGGAACGAACCGTAGAACAAGCTGAGATTCTACTGAATAACATCTTGTGCAATGAGAATGCTTGGACTATTCCTGAACCACCTCCTAAGCCAACTCCGAAGAAAAGAGGTATTCTATTTCTCAGTCCCGAAGATATGCAAGAAGCTAAGAAATCTATGCGAGAGAAAGGCATTAAATCTGAAGATGTCAAAAATCTACCACCTATCGAAGAGATCCATGGTCTCGATAACCCAATACAGGTAGTAGAAGTAAATTCTCTGCGTAGATTTGATGAGAGTGATATTCCTTTTGATAAACCTGCTAGCTTATGCATGGATGAATTTGATAACTTCGTTGCCAAACAACAGAGTTTCAATGATTATGTTAGCAGACAATTGGAAAAGAATGCTCGTATGCTTAGTCATTTAAGTGCTTGTGTGGACAGAAATGACAATGATCTTAAGCTTCTGAGTAAGCATGCCTCTATGGTTACTACTCAGGTAGAACAAGTACTTAATGCTCAAAATGACTTCCTCAATGAGTTGAATGACAATTCTGCCAGAGTCGTCACTAGAGGTGGTAGAATGACCCAGGAACCTTTGTATCCTGAGGGTCATCCGAAGATAATTGAACAAGATTCTCAAGGAGTTAGCACTGATGCACCTAGTCATCCTAGAAAGAAGAAGAAAGATGATAGGAACCTGCACGCTAGCAACCCTGTTGCTGCTACACCTGAGAGTCCAAACGATGCCTCTGTCTCTGATGCTGAAACACAATCTGGTGATGAACATGAGCCTAATGATAATATCAATAGTGATGTTCATGAAGATGCTCAACCTAGCAATGAAAAGGATGTGGAGATTGAACCTGTTGATCTTGATAACCCACAGCCTAAGAATCGAAGATACGATAAGAATGACTTCACTGCTAGGAAGAATGGTAAAGAAAGGGAACCATGGGTTCAGAAACCCATGCCCTTTCCTCCCAAACCATCCAAGAAAAAAGGATGATGAGGATTTTGAGTGATTTGTTGAAATGATCAGACCTGTCTTTCTGCAGATGCGTTTGACGGATATGCTCAAGATGTCTCCGTATGCTAAGTACATGAAAGATATTGTGACTAATAAGAGGAGGATACCTGATCTTGAGATCTCCGCCATGCTTGCCAACTATACCTTCAAGGGTGGAACTCCGAAGAAACTAGGTGATCCCGGTGTGCCCACTATACCTTGCTCCATTAAAGGCAACTATGTTAGAACTGCGTTATGCGACCTTGGAGCCGGTGTTAGTGTTATGCCTCTCTCTCTCTTTATCGTAGACTTGAACTAGATAAGTTGACACCCACTGAAATCTCTCTGCAAATGGCCGACAAATCAACTGCTTTCCCTATCGGCATTTGCGAGGATGTGCCTGTTGTGGTTGCTAACACCACTATCTTAACAGACTTTGTTATCTTGGATATTCCCGAGGACGATGCCATGGTTGTCATCCTCGGAAGACCCTTTTTAAACACTGCAGGGGCTGTTATAGATTGCAACAAAGGCAATGTCACTTTCCATGTCAATGGTAATGAGCATACGGTGCACTTTCCGAAGAAACAATATCGAGTACATTGCATCAATGTTATCGAAAAAACTTCATCGATTCTTATCGGGAGCTTTGAATGCCCTATTCCTCGTGTCAAGATGAAGTATGATTTGCTTGTTGGGGAGGTACACATCCCCATTGAGCTGACTTAGTGACTATTCGAAAATTCTCCGTTCTCTTTTGCGATTCGAGAAAGTTTTGTCGAGGGGATTTTATCAACCCCATTGACGGATTTCTTTCGCTGACCATGAGATGGATGAATCGAGGAGTTACAAACCTCTGTTCCAAGCTTTCACCTTCGGTTGCTTAGAAGAAAAATGATAGGTTTAGTTTAGTTTCCCCTGTTTTCTGTTTTAGCGTCCGGTGGAAAAGTACCCCGAAAATAAAAGTTCTCCGAACGCTGTGAAAATCAAGTATTACTTTTTTAGATTTTTTCAAAAATACTAGGACAAAGAGTTTGCCTGGGGGCCACACCAGTGGGCCACAAGCCCTAGGGGCGCGGGCACCCCCTGGTCGTGCCACCCAGGCTTGTGGGGCCCATAGGCATGCCCTCCACTCATTCCTGCTCTCGTCCGCTTCTCCTACCTCCAGAAAAAATCGTTTCGCAGCTCAAACCCATGTTCTTGCTCCTCTTGCTGGGATTTTCGATCTCTTTGCTCAAATCACTGTTCTCCGAACTGTTTTGGGAAAATTACTCCTTGGTAAGTGACTCCTCCATTGGTCCAATTAGTTTTTGCTCTAGTGCCTTATACTCCACGTATTTTTGCTGCCTTGGTGACCATGTTCTTGAGCTTTGCATGCTGATTCTAGCTGGTCCCAAGTAGTTTTGATGTGTAATATGGCCTCTAGGCACTTGTTGGAGTAGTTACTACAAGTTTAGTGGAACCTTGTTCACCTTTCCTTTAGGTCACTGAAAATTTCAGAAAAGAAAGATGTTCAGGAGAAACTTTCATGGTGGTTCCTCAAGCAAGAGAGGTCCCCGTCTTGTGATTCGGGAGCCTGATCCTTACCAACCTAGGGACGCGCAGGTACAACCATGTGAATGGCCTTCTGATGAATTTATGATTGAGGCAGGTTTCAAAGATGAGTTTGATACACTTGTTCGCAACGTCGGACTCGAAGAATTCATCTCCGATAAATGTGAACAGTATGTTGCTCTCACTGCCTCTTTTGTTCGTAGATTCAAATTCTCAGCTGGCCGTGAGCCATCGTTACTGTTTGATCTCTATGATAAATCATATACCATGGATTTAGAGGATTTCAGTAGAATTTGCAAAATACCTATTTGGGGTAACCTCAATGATCCTCCTAAATCTTCGGTTAGAGATTTTTGCGCTGGTATTACGGTTGGAGAAACTAGAGACATTACGCAAGCTACCATGGGGAGTATTCATTTTCCTGCCTTGCATTACTTTGCCCTCTTCATAGGCAGATGCATTAATGGCAAGATTGAGCATTGTCACCTCTGCGCACCCGACCTTAGTATCCTTAAGAGCGCAGTTACGAGTGACAAAAGCTTCAACATGGGAGCTATTATAGCAAGGAGGCCGAATAAGAATGCTATTGAAGGGGATTTCTTTGGTGGGATCTATGCCACTCGCATAGCAAATTTTCTTGGAGTACCCATCCGCGAAGGAGATCCCCCGCTCCATACAGCTTTCCTTGACCGCGCCGCTTTGACACGCTACCAGTTCCTTGAGAGGGCTGATGAATCCCTCCTATACCGATTGATATTTAACCGACAGCGTGTTTTCCATATTACCCTTCCTGCTCCTCCTCTCTTTGACTTTTTGGTAAAACAGAGATATTACATAACCAGAGGAGAGGCAGAGGAGTATGAGAGGGAGGCGAAGGTTGCTCGTCTCCGTGAGGCATCTAGTCAGGCAGTGGCTTCAGCACTCCCGTATAACCCCGATTATGATTTTGGGTTTCGCCAGGACCATCCTTGGGAGTAGAACAACTTAGGCCAAAAGCCTAAGCTTGGGGGAGTATGTGTTCTCACCGACTTTACATTCTTGCTTATGCTTTCACTTTGTTAGCCGGTGTTCACACTTTGCCACTGTATTATCCATGCTAGTTTATTTTGTTTTCTTGTTTTCTTGTTTTGTTTCCGTTTGAGAAAACCCAAAAAGATTTTCCGTTCTTCTTTTGCTTGTTGGGAGCGTTCCCGTGTAAATAGTTTTCTTTTTCTTTGGGTCAAGATAGAAGATATTGGTTACAATGTTCATTGGCTCTTGTATGCATACCTGTTTAGCTTTCAAAGAGCCATATTACTTTGTCTTCTCCTTTGTGTTTTCCTGTAGATTCAGCTTAGTCCATTACACGAGCACTGTTATTATTTTTCACATTGTTCGATCATGCAAGTTAAAGGCAATAATGATGATATATGATGAAGTGACTGAGACTGGAAAAAGCTGGTATGAACTATATCTATTTTGTTTTTTGTAAATATGACTAGCTTGTCGTTCCAGATTTAGCTTTGTTGAGAGCGAACCATGTTTGCAATGACAACTTAGAGATCATAGTTTCTGATGCCATGCTTATTTAGCTAGGAGCTTATAATGGTTTGTCTTGAATGCCAACATAGATTTTGAGATGACTATGATGTAGTATGATAGGCTGGTATTCTCCTTTGAATGATTCAAGTGGCTTGACTTGGCGCGTGTTCATGCATGTAGTTGAAACAAAATCAACATAGCTTATATGATGTTCGTGTTCATGGTGATTTATATCCTTTTCATGCTTGCACTCCGTGTTAGTCAAAGTCATTGCATCTTGATGACTGTTGTCGCTCTCTAGTTGGTCGCTTCCCAGTCTTTTGCTAGCCTTCACTTGTACTAAGCGGAATGCTGCCTGTGCATCCACCTCCATAAATCCAAAAGTTTTTCCATGAGAGTCCACCATACCTACCTATTTGTGGTATTTACCTGCCGTTCCAAGTAAATTTGCATGTGCCATTCTCTAAACCTTCAAGAAATAATATGTTTTGCATGCCCGGACCGCTCATGTGGTGACAGGGGGCTATTTGTATCTTCCATGTTAGGCGTGCTATCCTCGACATGTTTTTATTCACTTTCATTCACGAGAAAGGTGCCGGTAATTGGAATGCCCAGTTCCACGTAAATCGAAAACATAACTGTAAAACAAGACTCCCCCCGGATTGATGTTAGTATGGACGGTACCCGAGGATTCGGCTAGCCGTGGAGTGTGATTGATAGGTGGTGGGGGAGTTAAAACGTTATTTTTCTGTTTGGGAACCGCCTATAGCATGAGTAGGGTGGAAGATATTGAGAACTCTTGGTCATTGCGTTGAGAATGAAAGCATGCCACCCAAAATTATTATCCCTGTTTTCAAAGCTTGAGCTCTGGCACCTTTGCAAATCAATGCTTCCCTCTGCGAAGGGCTTGTCTATTTATTTTCCTGTTGAGTCATCCTCTCCTTATATAAGCACCAATTAGAGAGCACCTCTGTCATTTTTATGCTTTGGTTTTGATTGATATTGAGTATGACTATGGCTGGATCTTCATTGCTATGAATTACAATGTTTAGTCAGCCCTTGATCTTTGAAAGTGTTATGCCTTTATGTTCTGCGGTTTCGGAAAGAGCTAGCGAGATACCACCTATTCATATTGCTTCATGCTTGTTTTGATTGAATTGTTGGTATCTGAAACTCATTATTATTTGCTCGCTAGCTGATTATGCCATTGATATTAGTTTACCGTGAGACCTATGTGTCCCTTGCTTATGTGGTTAACTTGTGATCTTGCTGAAATTCTGGTTATGAGTTAGACATAGTTGCAACAACAAGATCAAACAGAGTTTGTCAAAGATTTTATTTCTCTTTTAGTTTGTCAACTGAGTTGCTTGAGGACAAGCAAGGTTTTAAGCTTGGGGGAGTTGATACGTCTCCATCGTATCTACTTTTCCAAACTCTTTTGCCCTTATTTTGGACTCTAATTTGCATGATTGAATGGAACTAACCCGGACTGACGTTGTTTTCAGTAGAATTGTCATGGTGTTGTTTTTGTGCATAAATGAAAGTTCTCAGAATGTCCTAAAAATTTACGGAGAATATTTTTGGAAAATATGAAAAATACCTGCGCAAAGATCCACCGGAGGGGATGGGAAAGTGGGCCACAAGCCCTGTTGCCGCGGCCACCCCCCTGGTCGCGGCAACCAAGCTTGTGGGGCCCACGTGGGTCTGCCGCCCCAACTCCAGCTCTATAAATTCACTTTCGTCCAGAAAAAATCAGAAGAGAAGATTTCGTCGCGTTTGCGATTCGGAGGCGCCGCCACATCATGTTCTTCATGTGGAGGGCAGATCTGGAGTCCGTTTTGGGCTCCGGAGAGGGGAAATCGTCGCCATCGTCATCATTAACCTTCTTCCCTCTCCAATTCCGTGAAGCTCTTCATCGTTCGTGAGTAATCTATTCGTAGGCTCGCTGGGCGGTGATGAGTAGGATGAGATCTAGCATGTAATCGAGTTAGTTTTGACGGGGATTGATCCCTAGTATCCACTATGTTCTGAGATTGATGTTGCTACTACTTTGCCATGCTTAATGCTTGTCACTAGGGCCCGAGTGCCATGATTTCAGATCTGAAATTCTTATGTTGTCACCAGTATATGTGTGTTTTAGATCCGATCTTGCAAGTTGTAGTTACCTACTATGTGTTATGCCCGGCAACCCCGGAGTGACAATAACCGGAACCACTCCCGGTGATGACCATAGTTTGAGGAGTTCATGTGTTCACCAAGTGCTAATGCGTTGTTCCGGTTCTTTATTAAAAGGAGAACCTCAATATCCCGTAGTATCCTTTTGGACCCCGCTGCCACGGGAGGGATGGACAATAGATGAACCTCAATAGCACGTATGACTACACACCGAATGCATGCCTACATCACATTGACGAATGGGAGCTAGCCACATATCTCTCCGTGTTATAACTGTTGCATGATGAATATCATCCGACGAATCACCGACACATTGCCTACGAGTTTGTCCCACTGCTGTTGTTACTTGTTTTGCTATGCTCTTGTTACTACTGTTGCTGCTACTGTTACTTGCTTTGCCCTGCTACTACTTGCTACTGTTGTTACTTGCTAATGTTGCTACTTTCTACTGCTGTTACCACTGATGTTCCTTGCCACTGTTGTTACTCGTTATGCTGCTTCTACCTGCTACAATACCTTTCTGGCGCCATTGATACGACAGTTAGGAATAGTATGCCTTGTCAACAGATCGTTTCTGACACCGTTGCTATGATACTACTTTGCTACTGATACTTTGCTTGCAAATACTAATCTTTCAGGTGTGGTTGAATCTGACACATTCAGCTGCTAATACTCGAGGGTATCCTTTCACTTCCTGCTTGGCGAACCAACAAATTTGGGTCGAATACTCTACCCTCAAAAACTGCCGCGAACCCACACGCTGGTGGGCCATTGCAAGACAATTGCTAATTGTTGAGCAACTGGGAGCAGTTCTGGCTCTGTTGCCGCGGAGGTATCAAGTCAGGCACGCGTCGACAACATTCTTCTAGTGTCGTTGCCGTGGACTGCTAGCAAGCAGCCCCCAGGGTCTACTCCACACCATATTTTCAGCCTTACACTTTTTACTTCGTTGCCCTTTCCGCCTTCAGATCTCACTTTACAAACAATCTTGAAGGGATTGAGAACCCCTTTGAAGCGTTGGGTGCAAGCTTGTTTGTGTTTGCGCGGGTACTTCGGACATGACGAGGCCCTCATTCTGGATCGATATATTGGTTCTCAAACTGAGGGAAATACTTACTGCTCCTATGCTGCATCACCCTTTCCTCTTCAAGGGAAAAACCGACGCAAACCTGGGAAGTAACAAGAAGAATTCCTACGCGCCAGGGAAGAACTTTTGTTGCCGCAACAGAAGAATTTCTGGCGCCGTTGCCGGGGAGGAAGATCAAGTCAAGAACTCATCCAAGTAGGTGTCGCAAACTCATCTCTTGCATTTACTTTGTTTGTCAGTTGCCTCTTGTTTTCCTCTCCCCCACTTCACCAATTTTCCTTTCTCGTTCGCCTTTTCGTTCGCCCTTTTTGTTCGCCCTTTTTCTCGCCTGCTTTTTGTTTGCTTGTGTGCTTGCTTGCTTGTTGAAGTCACCATGAACGAAAACACCAAGCTTTGTGACTTCTCGAATACTAATAATAATGATTTTATTAGTACTCCGATTGCTCCCGCCACTAGTGCGGAGTCATACATAATCAATGCCGCTTTGCTGAATATTGTTATGAAAGAGCAATTCTCTGGCCTTCCTAGTGAAGATGCCGCATCCCATCTCAATACCTTCATTGAGCTTTGCGATATGCAAAATAAAAAAGATGTGGATAATGACGTGATTAAATTGAAGCTTTTTCCTTTCTCATTGCGAGATCGCGCAAAAACTTGGTTTTCTTCTTTGCCCAAAAATAGTACCGATTCTTGGGATAAGTGCAAAGATGCTTATATATCCAAGTATTTCCCCCCGGCTAAGATCATCTCTCTCCGTAATGATATCATGAACTTCAAGCAACTTGATCATGAACATGTTGCACAAGCTTGGGAGAGAATGAAATTAATGATTAGAAATTGTCCCGCTCATGGCTTGAGTCTTTGGATGATTATTCAAATCTTTTACGATGGCTTGAATTTCGCTTCCAGAAATATCTTGGACTCCGCCTCAGGAGGAACGTTCATGGAAATCACATTAGGAGAAGCCACAAAGCTCTTAGACAACATCATGACGAACTACTCCCAGTGGCACACGGAAAGGTCACCTACTAGTAAGAAGGTACATGCTATAGAAGAGATTAACTCGTTGAGTGCTAAGATGGATTAGTTAATGAATTTGGTTGCTATTTGAAGTGCTCCTTTGGATCCTAATGATATGCCATTGTCTTCCTTGATTGAGAGTATCAACGCTAGCTTGGACGTTAATTTTGTTGGTAGGAATAACTTTGGCAACAACAATGCTTTTAGAGGAAACTATGTTCCTAGGACTTTTCCTAGTAACTCATCTAATAACTTTGGCAACTCCTACAACAATACCCATGGAAATTACAATATATTACCCTCTGATCTAGAGAGTAATATCAAAGAGTTCATCAACTCTCAAAAGATTTTCAATGCGTCCATAGAGGAAAAACTACTCAAAATTGACGATTTGGCTAAGAGCGTTGATAGGATTTCTTCTGATGTTGATGCTTTCAAAGATAGATGTGCTCCTCCCAAAACCAACATGGATGAAACTTTGAAAGCTATGCGTGTTTCCATGATTGAGAGCCAAGAAAAAACCGCCCCAATTCGTGCTAGACATGAATGGCTTAAAAAGGCGTGTTCTCGTGATGAGAATCATGAAGAACTTAAAATGCTTGGTGTGACTCCCATTTAATCTTTGTTTTCTTGTGTCAAACCTAATGATTATGGGGCTGGATATGAATCCACTTTGGTTGAAAAGTGCCCCAAGGATTCGGAGTCCATCTATCTTGATGCTAAAAGCATTAAAAGTGGAGTAGAAGACGTTAAAACTTTGAGTAGTAATGAAATTACTACCGTGGATTTCAAGGAATTCAATTATGATAGTTGCTCCTTGATTGAATGCATTTCTTTGATGCAATCCATGTTGAACTCTCCAGGCGCTTATAGCCAAAATAAAGCCTTTACCGATCATATCGTCGAAGCTATGATAAAAGCTCTTGAAGAGAAACTTGAATTGGAAGTCTCTATCCCTAGAAACCTTCATGATGAGTGGGAACCTACCATCAAAATCAAACTCAAAAACTATGAGTGCAATGCTTTGTGTGATTTGGGTGCTAGTGTTTCTGCGATTCCAAAGTCTTTATGTGATATTCTGGGTTTTAATGAGATGGAAGAGTGTTCTCTTAATTTGCATCTTGCTGATTCTACTATCAAGAAACCCATGGGAAGGATCAATGATGTTCTTATTATTGCATAGGAACTATGTACCCGTGGATTTCATTGTACTTGACATTGATTGCAATCCTACATGCCCTATTATTCTTGGTAGACCTTTCCTAAGGAATATTGGTGCTATCATCCATATGAAGGAAGGGAATATTAGATTTCAATTTCCTTTAAGGACGGGCATGGAACACTTTCCTAGAAAGAAAATAAGATTGCCCTACGAATCCATGATGAGGGCTACTTATGGTTTGAGCACCAAAGACGACGATACGTGATTCTATCGCTCCTATGCCTAGCTATGGGCGTTAAACAATAGCGTTTGTTGGGAGGCAACCCAATGACTTTATCTTTTTCTTTTTGTTTTGTTGCGTCCACACTTTCATAATTCTGTTGTGATTGTGTTTTTCGTGTTTCTTTTTGTGTTTGATCCAAACAAAACCTTTATGACTAGTCTTGGTAATGGTTGTTTGATCCTGCTGGAAAAAGAAAGAAACTTTTTGCTCACGAGAGATGATTTTTCATTTTTATTAAGAAAGATATTTTGACTTGATTCTTTTTGCTGCTTATTGATATGCTTTTTCCCCAGACCGTCGTAAGTTTTCAGATTTTTTGAGGTACCATAAGTATACGAATTATATAGATTGCTACAGACTGGTCTCTTTTTTGACAGATTCTGTTTTGTTGAGTTGGTTGCTTGTTTTGATGAAACTATGGTTAGTATCGGGGGTACTAGCCATGGAAAAGTGAGAATGCAGTAGCCCATCATCAATATAGATGGAATTCAAGTTTGCAGTAGCCATGGAAAACTAATGTTATCACAAGTTTCTGTTTAAGTTTTGTGTTGTGAAGTTTTTAAGTTTTGGGTGACGTTCGCATGGACAAAGAGATAAGTAGTGGAAAGAGCTCAAGCTTGGGGATGTCCAAGGCATCCGAAGCCAAATTCAAGGACACCAAAAAGCCTATGCTTGGGGATGCCCCGGGAAGGCATCCCCTCTTTCGTCTTCAATCCATCGGTAACATTACTTGGAGCTATATTTTTATTCACCACATGATATGTGTTTTTCTTGGAGCGGCTTGTATCTTAGGAGTCTTTTATTTTTGTTGTGTCACAATCATCCTTGCTGCACACCTTTTTGAGAGAGAGACATGCACTCATCGTGATTTTGCTAGAATGCTCATAGTGCTTCACTTATATCTTTTGAGCTAGATACTTTTGCTCTAGTGCTTCACTTATATCTTTTGAGCTAGATACTTTTTCTCTAGTGCTTCACTTATATCCTTTGAGCTAGATACCTTTTGCTATTGTGCTTCACTTATATCTTTAGAGCATGGTGGTGCGTGATTTGGTAGTTGGCTTATGCAATGAAAGTAGTCCCAAATGTGCTAGGTACCCAAAGAGGATGCAAAAACCTCCAGCTTCATGTGCATTGAATAGAAAGAGAAGTTTTGATTCCTCTCAATTAGTTTTGAGACGTGGATTCGGTAATATTGAGAGTTATGTTAGTAGGGTGTTGTGAATCTAGAGATACTTGTGTTGGAGTTAGTGATTCCTGTAGCATGCACGTATGGTGAACTGCTATGTTAGGAAGTCGGAGTATAATTGATCTATCGAGTGTCATCCTTTGTGTTGAGGTCGGGATAGCGCGATGGTTTACACCTACCAACCCTTCCCCTCGGAGTATGCGTTTAGAACTTTTTTTCGATTACTAATAAAAACTTTCGCAATAAGTATATGAGTTCTTCATGACTAATGTGAGCCCATGGTATAGATGCAC
Source organism: Hordeum vulgare subsp. vulgare (assembly GCF_904849725.1). Taxonomy (NCBI): domain Eukaryota; kingdom Viridiplantae; phylum Streptophyta; class Magnoliopsida; order Poales; family Poaceae; genus Hordeum; species Hordeum vulgare. The sequence goes on along the minus strand of NC_058520.1, from coordinate 414,225,606 downwards.
TTTCACCTTCCACCATTGCTAGCCTCTCTAGTGCCGCGCAATTCTCGCCAGTGCACAAACCCACCAAATTCCTTCCTCAAAACAGCCACCATACCTACCTACTATCGCATTTTCATAGCCATTCCAAGATATATTGCCATGCAACTCCCACCGTCCCGTCTCATGACTTGTGCCGTCACTCTCATATTGCAATTGCATGATCATACCAGATCGTTGCACATCCCGGTACACTGCCAGAGGCATTTCCTATGGAGTCATCATCATTGTGATCTTTGAGCTTTGAGTAACTAAAAGTGTGATGATCATCATTATTAGAGCATTGTCCCATGTGAGTAAAAAAAAGAGCCCAAAGAGCCCAAAAACAAAAAAGGGGAGAAAATAAAAAAAGAGGCCTAAGAGACCAAATAAAAAAATGAGAGAATAAGAGAGAAGGGACAATGCTACTATCTTTTCCCACTCTTGTGCTTCATGTTAGCACCATGTTCTTCATGATTGAGATCTTCTTGCTTTGTCACTACCATATGCTAGTGGGAATCTTCGTTTTATAAACTTGGCTTGTATATTCCATTGATGGGCTTCCTCAAAATTGCCCTAGGTCTTCGTGAGCAAGCAAGTTGGATGCACACCCACTAGTTTTCCTTTTGAGCTTTCACATACTTATAGCTCTAGTGCATCTCTTGTACGGCAATCCCTACTCATTCACATTGATATCTATTAATAGGCATCTTCATATCCTTTTGATATGCCAAGTCAATGTGACCATCTCCTCCTTTTTGTCTCACAACCACCACCACAGTCTATTCCACCTATAGTGCTATATCCATGGCTCGCGCTCATGTATTGCGTGATAGTTATAAAAAGTTTGAGAAAGTAAGAGTGTGAAAACAATTACTTGGCCAATTCCGGGGTTGTACATGATTTACATTAGTTGTGTGAGGATGATGGAGCATAGATAGACTATATGATTTTGTAGGGATAACTTTCTTTGGCCTTGTTATTTTGAAAGTTCATGATTAATTTGCTAGTTTGCTTGAAGTATTACTGTTTTCATGTCAATAGCAAACTATTGTTTTGAATCTTACGGATCTGAACATTCATGCCACGTGAAAGAAGTTGCAAAGGACAACTATGCTAGGTAGCATTCCACATCAAAAATTCATTCTTTATCACTTCCCTAATCGAGGACGAGCAGGAGTTAAGCTTAGGGATGCTTGATACGTCTCCAATGTATCTATAATTTTTTATGGTTTCATGCTATTATCTTGTCAAACTTTGGATGTTTTGCATGCCTTTTATATATTTTTTGGGACTAACTTATTAACTCAGTGCCAAGTGCCACTTCCTGTTTTTTCCATGTTTTTGAGCCCTTTCAAAGGAGATTTTTAAAAGGATTCTACACGGAAGAAAATCCCCGGAAAGATTTTTTCTGGAACGGAACAAGATCGGAGGACTTGGGAGCCAAGATAGAAGAGCCCGAGGGGCCCCACAAGCCCCCACCCCGCGGCCAGGGGGGTCGCGCCATGCAGGCTTGTGGGCCCCCTGGAGGTCTCCTGACCTAGATCTTGCGCCTATATATTCCGAAAAAATCAAGAGACGATCGCAATTATTTTTCCGCCATCGCAAGCTTCTGTCTCCCCAAGATCCATTCTGGGGCACGTCCTGGTGCCCTGCCAGAGGGGGATTCGGATACGGAGGGCTTCTTCATCAACAGCATGACCTCTCCGATGATGCATGAGTAGTTCACCATAGACCTACGGGTCCATAGCTAGTAACTAGATGGCTTCTTCTCTCTCTTGGATCTTCAACACAAAGTTCTCCATGATCTTCATGGAGATCTATCCGATGTAATCTTCTTTTGCGGTGTGTTTGTCGAGATCCGATGAATTGTGGATTTATGAGCAGATTATCTATGAATCTTATTTGAGTTTCTTCTAATCTCTCTTATGCATGATTTCATATCCTTGTAATTCTCTTCGAGTTGTGGGTTTTGTTTGGCCAACTAGATCTATGATTCTTGCAATGGGAGAAGTTCTTGGTTTTGGGTTCATACCGTGTGGTGACCTCACCCAGTGACAGAAGGGGTAGAGAGGCACGTATCGTGTTGTTGCCATCAAGGGTAAAAAGATGGGGTTTTCATCATTGGTTTGAGATTATACCTCTACATCATGCCATCTTGCTTAAAGCGTTACTCTGTTCGTCATGACCTTAATACACTAGATGCATGCTGGATAGCGGTCGATGTGTGGAGTAATAGTAGTAGATGCAGAAAGTATCGGTCTACTTGTCTCGGACGTGATGCCTATATGCTAGATCATTGCCTTAGATATCATCATGACTTTGCGCGGTTCTATCAATTGCTCGACAGTAATTTGTTCACCCACCGTAATACTTGCTATTTTGAGAGAAGCCTCTAGTGAAAACTATGGCCCCAGGGTCTACTCCACACCATATTTTCAGCCTTACACTGTTTACTTCATTGCACTTTCCGCCTTCAGATCTCACTTTGCAAACAATCTTGAAGGGATTGACAACCCCTTTGAAGCGTTGGGTGCAAGCTTGTTTGTGTTTGCACAGGTACTTTGGACTTGATGAGGCCCTCCTTCTGGATCGATACCTTGGTTCTCAAACTAAGGGAAATACTTACTACTCCTGTGCTGCATCACCCTTTCCTCTTCAAGGGAAAACCGGCGCAAACCAAAGAAGTAACAAGAAGAATTCCTACGCGCCAGGGAAGGACTTTTGTTGCCGCAGCAATCACTGATTGATCTGATGTAACAGATGAAGTTTGCTGAACAATGTTGCTTGTCAGAGCCATGACTTCTTCAATTTGTGTCGATTTCGATCGAGCGGATTTTTGCCCAAATCATACTCCAAGTGAAGAGCAATCCTCACACTCGGGGGCTTAGCTGGGAACATGATTCCCCTAAGTTAAAAAAACTTTTCCAAGTGAATAACAAACTATTCACTCGGAGGCTTAGCTGCAAACCGGTTTTCGCCTAAGTACAAATTATAATCCGAGTGATGAGGAATCCTCACATTCGGGGGCTTAGCTGCGAACATGATTCGCCTAAGTTAAAAAAACTCTGCCATGTGAATAACAAACTATTCACTCGGAGGCTTAGTTGCGAACCGGTTTTTGCCTGAGTACAAATTATACTCCGAGTGATGAGCAATCGTCACACTCGGGGGCTTAGCTGCGAACATGATTCGCCTAAGTTAAAAAACCATTTCGAGTGAATAACAAACTATTCACTTGGATGCTTAGCTACTAACTAGTTTTCGCCTAAGTACAAATTATACTCTGAGTGACGAGCAATCCTCACACTCGGGGGCTTAGGTGCGAACATGATTTGCCTAAGTTAAAAAACCCTTCCAAGAGAATAACAAACTATTCACTCGGATGCTTAGGTGCGAATCAGTTTTCACCTAAGTAAAATCGTACTCTCAGTGAAGAGCAATCCTTACACTCGGAGGCTTAGCTGCGAACACGATTCGCCTAAGTAAAAAAACCTTCCAAGTGAATAACAAATTGTTCACTCGACGCTTAGCTGCGAACCAGTTTTTGCCTAAGTACGAAACGTACTCCAAGTGAACAGCAATCCTCACACTCGGCGGCTTAACTGCGAAAATGATTCGCCTAAGTAAAAATATACTCCAAGTGAAAGGAAAACTTTACACTCGGAGACTTAGCTGCGAGTAAATCGCCTAAGTAAAAAAAAACTTTCCCCGAATGAATAGCAACCTATTCACTCGAGAGGTTCAGAAATCAAGCAAATCTCAAAGGCAGGTAAGTTCAAAAGAATTCAGCACAGATCAAAGTCATCCATGCAGGCAGAAAGTACTCGGGTTCCACAGCCAAACAAAGTTTAAACGATACATGAAACACTCGGCATACCGAGGCGAATTTAAGTTTTGATAGTAACTGCAGTTTCTTCTCAAGGCTCCCCGGGACTCGCAGGCTCGACGAAGGTATCGAGATCAATTCCATCAGCAATACAATTCACAACGCTGATGAAAGTATCCATGAAATTTTTGAACTGGAATTTCTTCGTGTTCGCCACTTGGAGAGCCTTCAGCTTGTCCTCTCTCGCCTCCTTGCAATGACTCTGACGAATGAGAGGGTTACATTAGCTCCACACTACGTGGCTGACTTCTTCCATGCTTGGACCCTACAGGAATCGGACCCACGCGACCCATCACAGCCTCCACATCAACTTGGAAGGTGTCTTCAGGCCATAATTCCTTATCAGTTCTCCCCGTGGCAGCTCACATCTGAGCGATGTACCCTTGAACCTTGAGGAGGCGACAGTTGAGGCGGTACATATCTACAGCCAAGGCATCAGGGATAGGGGTCTTGACGGGGTCCAGGTATGGCTCCACCTCGAAGGTCTCCTTCTCAAAGTCCGGGCAGAATACTGTTTGAGAAGAAAAACGAAGAATTAGTCACAATTCATTCGGCGAAGTTCGTGAATATTCACTCGGTGAAGGGAACGTACACATGAGCGTCAGAAGCATCTTCGCCAGGAAGTCCTTCACAAACTTTTCCACGGTGTTTCCCCTCTTTGCCATGGAATCGAGCTCCCCCCACTCCACTCTTTCTTTCTTCAGTTTAGAATTTTCTTCTACCAACTTACTAAAGTTCGCGAGCTTCTGCTCATCAGCTTCGGACTTCTCCTTAAGCTTTGTAAGGATTTTGTCCTTGTCTTCAAGCATCTTCTTCAAAACATCATAATCCAGCTGCAGATGGTTCTTTTCTGATTCTACCTTGGTGTATTTTGACCCAATCTCGCATGCCTTCTGAAAAACATCAACAATTCATTTTAGTCGACACTATTATTTTTCTACTTCCGAGTGGAGAGACATAGTTCGTGCTAATATTTTTTCTACTTCCGAGTGGAGAAATACATTTCATTCCACCAACTAGCAGCCCGCCGCCCCACCCAAGTTCTTAAGACTAATGCCCTTCGTAAACGATCGACATTAGTCTCGGGGACTACACCCAGTGGGTGCACTTAGGTTGCCTCCACTGGAGATGAAAATACTCGACCAGGCATGTCCTGACCGAGTAACAAAAAAGAAATACGAACTGTTTCCCAATTATACCCTTGCTGAGGCAAGCACTCGACAACGGTCTTGGGGATTACATCCAGTGGGTGCACTCAACATGCCCCCACTGGATACAAAGGCACTCGATCAGGTCTGGCCTGGCCGAGTCAAAAATGGAGCATGACTCTTCAATTCAGACCCCTGCCGATGCAAGCATTCAACAACAGTCTCGGGAACTACACCCAGTGGGTTCACTCAGCGTGCCCCCACTGGAATAAATACAAACTACTACACTACGTACCCCTAGTGGGTGTAAAGTAAGATTGACAAGATTCAATCGGAAAACAAGATTGGCAAGATTCAATCAGAAATTAACTTATAGTGGAACTTACTCGGATGTTCGCCTGTAGCATCGAGCTGGCATCATACGCCAACTTGCTGGCCTTGAACGCCTCCTTAGTCCGCTGCATCATCAGCCCAGCTTGGATCATAGCCTCTTTTGCAGCTCCAGTCTGATCCTCTCGGACATGTTGCATAGAAAATGCAAGGGTCGAAGAGATTGGTATCGCAACAGTGGTAACATGAGTTGCCGGAGGCGCAGTTGGCAAAGTCGTCACCATAGTCGATCCAATCGGTGGGGATGTAACCTTAGCAGCTGAACCGACCATAGGCACACCCCACACGGGCGTTGCAGGCATGGCTTGAGTCCATTCTGTAGTTGTATGTTGTGGCTCTTGTTCGCCATCTAAGAAAATGACGTCTGAAGCGGCAACAGTGGTGGCTAAATAAGTCGACATATCCAATCCAGAAAACATAGTAAAGTTAATACTTATCATACCTGGTCGAGGAGCACGCTTATCCACGACGTCCAAGTCCATGTGGTCCTCTCCAGCCTCGACGGGAGTCGTCATCGAGGTAGCAGCACTGGCGAATGAATTACTCTCGGTCATCAGAAACCCGGAAAGTCATAATGGCGAAACAGAAAGGATGAAAACTCACACTGAGGCAACTGGCACGGCGATTCTCATTCGGGGCAAGCCCTTCCGAAGCTTGGGCGCGTCGGGCTTGGGCTGTTTGGCAGATTTCTCTGCAGAGTCAGTCGCAGCGACCCGGTCGCGCTTCACGTTCCTGCTACTGGAGGCTACGGTTTTGCTCGGAGCAGCCGCTGGGTCGTGGCGTTGTTTGGATCGCGGTTCGTGACGCGGAGGAGACTTGTTTTCTTCTTCACTTTCGTCTGAGGCATCTTCACTCTCTTCGCTATAGTCAGCGTAATCGCTCTCGGCACTGCCGCCTTCACTTTCCACCCCGAGGTCAAACTGCTCCTCGTTGGGTACAGGAGAATGCAGGTTCGTCCACTCCTACAAAGAACAAAGACAACAAAGTCAGTCGGAAAAGTATGCAATCACTCAACAAAGGCATGAACACAATCGAAAAAGATATAACGTACCACTTTCCACGGCTTATTCTCAGTGGAATAAGGCCTGACTCGCTTGGATCCCATGGGATTATCAACAAGGTCCGATGATCTCTTGATCCACTAGCCTACCGTTTCTTCTGAAACTTCCTCAGGATGCGATCGAGTGGAATCTTCAGAGCCCGAGTAGTGCCACATGGCGTGGTCCCTCGCCTGAAGGGGCTGCATGCGCCGGCTAAGGAACGTCTCGAGCATATCCATTCCAGTCAGTCCATTTCGGACCAAGTTGATCACCTCACCCACCAACATCTCCACCCCTGCCTTCTCATCCTCGAATACAGTCATTGTTCTAGGGGTAGTCGGACGATCTAAGGTGAAAGGAGGGAGGCCAGTCGACATGTTCGAAGACGCGACATCGTTGTAGTAGAACCATGTCGACTGCCAATTCCGGACCGATTCAGGAAGGGTCATTTAGGGATAAGTGCTCCTACCCCTTTTCTGGATCCCTAAACCGCCACAAAACAAGATAACATTGGTCCTAGTGTCGCTTGGGTTCGCCTTTTTCACCGTCTAGGATCGCACAGTAAATATGTGCTTGAACAGCCCCCAGTGAGTAGGGCAACCCAGAAAACACTCGCACGGGGTGATAAACGCAGAGAGATATGCAATGGTATTCGGAGGGAGATGGTGAAGCTGTGCCCCGAAGTAATAGAGGAAGCCCCGAATAAAAGGGCACGGAGGCAGAGAAAAACCTTGTTCGACATGTGTGAGGAGAAGGACCCGTTCCCCCTCGCGGGGCGTCCGCTAAAGCTCCCCCTCCGGCAACCTCCAAGATTCTTCAACCACCATCCCGTGCTCCACGAGATCCAAGACGTCCTCCTTCATGGTGGACGGGAGAAAATCCCCTTGAATCCATCCCGACGGCAGCGCGGTCCGACCTGGCTTCTTCGCCTTGCCGCCCTTCTTGGTGTGCTCAAGCTTGGAGGTTTTGCCATTCGTCATGGTCACGGCGGTGGAGAAGAACCTAAGTGAAGCCTGCGGGATGGAGGTGGAGAAGAGGCAAGGAAAGATCAAAGAAGGCACAGCCTTAACCCTAGTGTCGGTTTTATTTATATAACCGACCGACTGTGTCAACGACTGGTGGGCCCCTGATACGTCTCCAACGTATCTATAATTTTTGATGGTTTCATGCTGTTATCTTGTCAAACTTTGGATGTTTTATATGCCTTTTATATATTTTTCGGGACTAACTTATTAATTTAGTGCCAAGTGCCAGTTCCTGTTCTTTCCGTGTTTTTGACCCCTTTTCAGGCGGACTCCAAACGGAATAATTCTTTCGCGATGATTTTTTATCGAAAATATCAAAAATACGGGATGAAAAAGATACCGGAGAGGGGTCCCGAGGAAGCCACAAGCCTTGTCGGCGCCCCCCCCAGGCCGCACCAACCAATCTTGTGGGCCCCTCAGGGGGCCACTTGACGCAACTCCACCGCCATCTGGTCCTACAAATCCAGAAACCTCCAGAAAGAAACCTAGATCGGGAGTTCCGCCTCCGCAAGCCTCTGTAGCCACCAAAAACCAATCTGGAGCCCGTTCCGGCACCCTGTCGGAGGGGGAACCCATCTCCGGTGGCCATCTTCATCATCCCGGCGATCTCCATGACGAGGAGGGAGTAGTTCTCCCTCGGGGCTGAGGGTATGTACCAGTAGCTATGTGTTTGATCTCTCTCTCTCATGTTCTTGATATGTCTTGATCTCGATGTACCGTGGGCTCTGCTACTATAGTTGGATCTTATGATGTTCTTCCCCCTCTCCCTTCTTGTAATGAATTGAGTTTCCCCTTTGGAGTTATCTTATTGGATTGAGTCTTTGAGAACACTTGATGTATGTCTTGCACGTGTCTATCTGTTGTGGTCAACTTGCGGGTTCGTGACATTGGCAACCTATGCATATGGGTTGACACACGTAGATTCATGTGAGTACTTGATGTATGTTTTGGTGATCAACTTGCGGGTTCGTGACATTGGGAACCTATGCACAGGGGTTGGCACACGTTTTGACTCTCTCGTAGAAACTTTGGGGCACTCTTTGAAGTCTATGTGTTGGTTCAATAGATGATTCTGAGATTGTGTGATGGATATTGTATAATCATACCCACGGATACTTGAGGTGACAATGGAGTATCTAGGTGACATTAGGGTCTTGGTTGATAAGTATCTTAAGGTGTTATTCTAGTACGAACTCTATGAAAGATTGAACGGAAAGAATAGCTTCGTGCTATTTTACTACGGACTCTTGAATAGATCGATCAGAAAGAATAACTTTCTGGTGGTTTCGTACACGACAATAAACTCTTCGTTTGTTCTTCGCTATTAGTGACTTTGGAGTGACTCTTTGTTGAATGTTGAGGGCTAGTTATATGATCCAATTATGTTATTATTGTTGAGAGAACTTCACTAGTGAAAGTATGAACCCTAGGCCTTGTTTCCACGCATTGCAATACCGTTCGTGCTCACTTTTGTTACTAGTTACCTTGCTGTTTTTGTAATTTCAGATTACGAAAACCTATATCTACCACCCATATTGCACTTGTATCACCATCTCTTCGCCGAACTAGTGCACCTATACAACTTACCATTGTATTGAGTGTGTTGGGGACACAAGAGACTCTTTGTTATTTGGTTGCAGGGTTGCTTGAGAGAGACCATCTTCATCCTACGCCTCCCACAGATTGATAAACCTTAGGTCACCCACTTGAGGGAAAATTGCTACTGTCCTACAAACCTCTGCACTTGGAGGCCCAACAACGTCTACAAGGAGAAGGTTGCATAGTAGACATCAAGGTCTTTTCTGGCGCCGTTGCCGGGGAGGTTAGCGCTTGAAGGTATATATTTAGATCTTGCAATCGAATCCTTTTTGTTTCTTGTTCTTTCGCTGAAAAAAATGGAATTGAGGATGTCTCATATGCTCCATCTTTTCAATGTCTTTCGTGAGCATGATGGGAAGGAAAATTGTGCTCAAGTGCTGAAAGAAGAATTATATAGAATGCTTGGCATAGAATATGTGAACAATGAGCATGCTTGCAATGTACTTAGCATGAATACTTTGAATATCCATGATGCTAATTACGATTGCACTATTCATGAGGAAAATGTCTCCTATAAGCATGTTGATTTATGTGGTATACATAGAGTTTGCAAATATGTACCAAAAAGAGAAGATAGATTTTTCAAGACGCATAAGTATTTAGAAACTAAGTCGTTGCATGTGAGGCTAGATGATTGTGCTGAAATATTTAATATTGATAGCCGTCCTTGTGAACTTTGCAATGAACATGGTCATTTAAATATGCAATGCAAATTGTTTCATGATCAAATCGTGTCCAAAAATTGTGATGACTTGATTTCCCTTGCGTATCACAATGAACAGAGTTTGCTTCTGAGATATGAAGAAATGAAACGTATAACTAAGTACCTTCCAGATTGGGCTATCATGAAAATGCTTGATTATGATCTAGAAGAAATTTATTTATATTGTACGGTGAATTGCATTGAGAATCCTTATATTGCCAATTACCTAAAGGCAAGGAAACAAATAGGAGATAAAGATAAGACTAACGAAGGGGAAGAGGTTTCCCAATACCCTCCTATTATTTGTTATGATGAATCAGGTAACGAGGAGGAGCTCTCTATTCAACCAACCTCTCCAAAAGGAAGATTGGAAGAATTAAGTAAATATTCACATGGGGTGAAGAAGAAGAAAAGAAGAAAAAGTAAAGGTAAAGAGGTATCTCTCCCAAATGGTATAAATGTGGAGGATGACAATAATTGCTATACTATTGGTGCTATTCATGCTATTAATGATGAGAGTGATTATGTCTATGATTTGCAAAAGCACAAGCTTGGGGATGCCATGTTTGAGAATATATTTTCTACAATTAAAGTTCGTCCCAAGCTTGGGGATGCTTCGTTAAGTGAAGAAGATCCTTTTAGTCCCCCCACTTTGAGTGATCAAATTTACTATGACTTTTGCATGCCCCCTATCTATGATGATTATTGTGAGGATACTTATGCTTTAAAGAAGAGGGATGATAAAACTTGTCATACTCTCGAGAACCCTTTTTCTAAACCTTGCTTTTTCATTGTGGACACAATTTGTAGTGCTCAAGTCTTTTACGATACTCCCACTACTATTCTTGAGAATAAATTTCCTTATGTGGAGAGTAGTAAATTCCTATGCTTGTAGATCATGAAAAGAAAGCCTTAGGTGCTGGTTATATTGTTGAATTCATTCATGATGCTACTGAAAATTACTATGAGAGAGGATCATATGCTTCTACTTATTGCAATAGTATCAAGCTTCCTCTCCATATGTTGAAATTTTTGAAGCTATGCTTGTTTTGCCTTCCTATGCTAGTTGATTCTTGCTCCAATAAATTGTTTTATCACAAAATACCTATGCATAGGAAGTGGGTTAGACTTAAATGTGCTAGACATTTGCTCCACAATGCTCTCGTTGTGTTCCAATCCTTATCTTTTATGTGAGCATCATTGAAATCAATGCCTAGCTAAGGGCGTTAAACGATAGCGCTTGTTGGGAGGCAACCCAATGAATAAATTTCTCTTTGCTTTTTTCTTCCTGTTTTGTTTTCTCCACACCATCATAATTCTGTTATGATTGTGTCTTTTGTGTTTCTTTTTGTGTTTGTTCCAAGCAAAACCGTTATGATTAGTCTTGGTGATGATTATTTCATCATGCTGGAAAAAGACAGAAACTTTCTTCTTACGAAAAGCATTTTCATTTTTATTCTGTAAGAGATTTTGAGTTGATTCTTTTTGCTTCTGATTTCTAAGCAATTTCTTCAGACTTTCGTAATTTTTCAGATTTTGTGAAGTACCAGAAGTATACGAAGTATACAAATTTCTACAGACTGGTCTGCTATTAACGGATTCTGTTTTTATTGAGTTGGTTGCTTATTTTGCTGAAACTATGGATAGTATCGGAGGGTACTAGCCATGGAAAAGAGAAAATACAGCAACCCAACACCAACATAAGTAGAATTTAAGTTTGCTACAGTACCTAAGGAAGTGGTGATTTGCTTTCTTATACTAATGATATCATGAGTTTCTGTTTAAGTTTTGTGTTGTGAAGTTTTCAAGTTCTGGGTGAAGTTCTTATGGACAAAGAGATAAAGGGTGGCAAAAGCTCAAGCTTGGGGATGCCCAAGTCACCCCAAGTTGATTCAAGGATGCCGAAAAAGCCTAAGCTTGGGGATGCCCCGGGAAGGCATCCCCTCTTTCGTCTTCAATCCATCGGTAATGTTACTTGGAGCTATATTTTTATTCACCACACGATATGTGTTTTGCTTGGAGCGTCTTGTATCGTAGGAGTCTTTTATTTATGTTGTGTCACAATCTTCCTTGCTGCACAACTAGAGAGAGAGACATGCACTCACCGTGATTTTGTCGAGCTTCACTTATATCCTTTGAGTTAGACAATTCAGCTCACATGTGTTTCACTTATATCTTTTGAGCTAGTTGCTTTTGCTCTATGTGCTTCACTTATATCTTTTAGAGCGCAGCGGTGCGTGGCTTGGTAGTTGATCTATGCTTTGATAGTAGTCTCAAAAAGGGTAGTTATCCAAAGGTATATGAAAACTTCCACCTTCATGTGCATTGAATAGTTAGAGAAGTTTGATTCATCTCAATTAGTTTTGAGTTGTGGTTGTGGTAATATTGAAGTTAGGCTAGTAAGGTGTTGTGGATCTAGAAATACTTGTGTTGAAGTTAGTGATTCCCGTAGCATGCACGTATGGTGAACCGCTATGTGATGAAGTCTGAGCATGATTAGTCTATTTGTTGTCATCTTTTGTGTGGCGGTCGGGATCGCGTGATGGTTTATACCTACCAACCCTTCCCCTAGGAGTATGCGTTGAATGCTTTGTTTCGATTACGACTAAAACTTTTGCAACAAGTATATGAGTTCTTCATGACTAATGTTGAGTCCATGGTTTAGATGCACTTTCACCTTCCACCATCACTATATTCTTTAGTGTCGTGCAACTTTCACCGGTGCACAAAACCACCCATATAGCCTCCCTCAGAACAGCCACCATACCTACCTACTATGCCTTTTTCAAAGCTATTCCGAGATATATTGCCATACGACTACCACCATGACATGTTCCACCACTCCTACATTGCCATTGCATGATCATAAGATAGCTAGCATGATGTTTCCATTGATGTCTATGCCATGCTAGATCATTGTCACGGTACACTACCGAAGGCATTCCAAAGAGAGTCATCATTGCTCTAAGTTTTGAGTTGTAAGTGTGATGATCATCATTGATGGAGCATTGTCCCATGTGAGGAAATAAAAGAGGCCAAAGATGCCCACCAAAATAAAAAAATAAAAAAAGAAGAGGCCAAAGAGCCCACCAAAAAATGAGAGAAAAAGAGAGAAGGGACAATGCTACTGTCCTTCCACACTCGTGCATATTAAGCACCATGATCTTCATGATTGAGAGTCTCTCGTTTTTTCACCACCATATAGCTAGTGGGAAATTTTCATTATATAACTTGGCTTGTATATTCCAATGATAGGCTTCCTCAAAATTGCCTTAGGTCTTCGTGAGCAAGCAAGTTGGATGCACACCCACTAGTTATCTTTAAGAGCTTTCACATACTCTTAGCTCTAGTGCATCATGTGTATGGAAATCCCTACTCATTCACGTTGATATCTATTGATGAGCATCTCCACAGCTAATTGATATGCCTAGTTAATGTGACCATCTTCTCCTTGTTTGCCTTGCAACCTCCACCACACTCCACACCACTTATAGTGCTAAAACCATGGCTCACGCTCATCTATTGCGTGAGAGTTGAAAAAGTTTGAGAAAGTAAAGGTGTGAAAACAATTACTTGGCCAATACCGAGGTTGTGCATGATTTAAATTCGTTGTGCAACGATGATAGAGCATAGCCAGACTATATGATTTTGTAGGGATAACTTTCTTTTGGCCTTGCTATTTTGAAAGTTCATGATTACCTTGCTAGTTTGCTTGAAGTATTATTGTCTCCACATCAATAGAAAACTATTGTTTTGAATCTAACGGATCTGAACATTCATGTCACATAAGAGGAGTTACAAAGGACATCTATGCTAGGTAGCACGAAAGCATAAAAAATTCATTCTTTATCACTTCCCTACTTGAGGACGAGCAGGAGTTAAGCTTGGGGATGCTAGATACGTCTCCCACGTATCTGTAATTTTTGATGGTTTCATGTTGTTATCTTGTCAAACTTTGGATGTTTTATATGCCTTTTATATCTTTTTTGGGACTAACTTATTAATTCAGTGCCAAGTGCAAGTTCCTGTTCTTTCCGTGTTTTTGACCCCTTTTTGAGGCGGAGTCCAAACGCGATGATTTTTTATGGAAAATACCAAAAATACCGGAAGAAAAAGATACCGGAGAGGGGTCTCGAGGAAGCCACAAGCCCTGTCGGCACCCCCCTAGGCTGCACCAACCAAGCTTGTGGGCTCCTCAGGGGCCCACTTGACGCAACTCCACCGCCATCTGGTCCTATAAATCCAGAAACCTCTAGAAAGAAACCTCGATCGGGAGTTCCGCCGCCGCAAGCCTCGGTAGCCACCAAAAACCAATGTGGAGCCCGTTCCGCCACCCTGCGGGAGGGGGAATCCATCTCCGGTGGCCATCTTCATCATCCCGGCGATCTCCATGACGAGGAGGGAGTAGTTCTCCCTCGGGGCTGAGGGTATGTACAAGTAGCTATGTGTTTGATCTCTCTCTCGTGTTCTTGAGATGTTTTGATCTCAATGTACTGTGGGCTTTACTACTATAGATGGATCTTATGATGTTCTTCTCCCTCTCCCTTCTTGTAATGAATTGAGTTTCCCCTTCGGAGTTATCTTATCGGATTGAGTCTTTGAGAACACTTGATGTATGTCTTGCACGTGTCTATCTGATGTGATCAACTTGCGGGTTCATGATATTGGGAACCTATGCATATGGGTTGGCACACGTGGATTCATGTGAGTACTTGATGTATGTTTTGGTGATCAACTTGTGGGTTCGTGACATTGGGAACCTATCACTACTGAAATTCAGAAATTTGCCGTCTGCCAAGGCGGACGGCAAAGGGGGCAACCACGGACGGCAAAGGCTTTGCCGTCTGCCCCCTCATGGCAAAGTAGACGGTAAAAAAAATCCGGTGAAGAGGCTCTTTGCCGTCTGCTTTCACAAAGCGGACGGCAAAGAATCTTTGCCATGAGGGGGCAGACGGCAAAATAAGTGGGACGACATATATTGCAACGTCCCCGTTAAGTGTTAACGGCAGGCCTCCTCTCTTTGCCGTCTGCCTCCCCCCCTTTGCCATGTGGGGGCAGACGGCAAAGAGGGGAGAGAGAGGGGGCAGATTCTCTCTTTGCCGTCTGCCTCCCCTCCTTTGCCATGTGGGGGCAGACGGCAAAGAGGGGAGAGAGAGGGGGCAGATTCTCTCTTTGCCGTCTGCCTCCCCCCTTTGCCATGTGGGGGCAGACGGCAAAGAGGGGAGAGAGAGGGGGCAGATTCTCTCTTTGCCGTCTGCCTCCCCCCCTTTGCCATGTGGGGGCAGACGGCAAAGAGGGGAGAGAGAGGGGGCAGATTCTCTCTTTGCCGTCTGCCTCCCCCCCTTTGCCATGTGGGGGCAGACGGCAAAGAGGGGAACCAACCCCTTTTTTATTTATTTTTTGTTATATCCAGCATTTTTAACAATAATCAGGATATATATATATATATTTGACATAAATAAATTTCTTTCCGTACTCATAACCATAGAAAAATAACTCTCATCCATAGTGCATACATATTATGGAAGTTACATCCGTACCAAACCATATATTACACCAGTTTCATCCACGTGCATACAAAGTTTCATATATTCATATACTACAATAGTTTCAATACAACCCATGGTACAAGAAATCATCTTCAAGCATTCCATCAACCAAGCTTCCCGTGAAGTGAAGGTAATCTGCAAAATGACAAATAAGAAAGTTAGAAAAATAATACTAGATGAAGTAGTGTATATATAGGTTATTTCGGAGAGAAATTAGCTAAGTATAGACCATTTAGGAGCTAACTAAGCTAATTATGTCATTTAGGTGGAACCCTAGCTAACTATAGGAGAAGAGAAAGAGAAGAAGAAGTAAAAGAAGGAGGAGGAGGAGGAGAAGGAGAAGGAAGAGGAGAAGAAGAAGAAAAAGGAGGAGGAGGAGGAGGAGAAGGAGAAAGAAGAGGAGAAGAAGGAGAAGAAGAAGGAGAAGAAGGAGAAGAAGAAGGAGAAGGAGCGGGAGCTCCTTCTCCTTCTTCTTCTCCATCTTCTCCTTCTTCTTCTCCTTCTTCTCCTTCTTCTTCTTATCCTTTTGTCCCCTTCTTCTTCTCCTCCTCCCTCTCCTCCTTCTTCTTCTCCTTTTTCCTCTTCCTTCCTTTTATTTTCCTCTTTTTCTCTTCTTGTCCCCTTCTTCGGGCTAAATTGGCTAAGAATGCCTTTTTGGAGCTAATTATGTCATTTCGAGGATAATTAGCTAAGCATAGGTCATTTTTTATTAAATAGGCCATTTTGGAGCTAACTAAGCTAATTATGTCATTTCGTAGGATAATTAGCCAATTTAGCCTTTCTTGGATAAGTCTAAGCTACGTAGAAGAAGAGATAGAGAAGAAGAAGTAAAATACGGAGGAGGAGGAGGAGGAGGAGAAGAAGAAGGAAGAGGAGAAGAAGAAGAAAAGAAGAAGGAGAAGGAGAAGAAGAAGGAGAAGGAGAAGGAGGAAGAAGGAGGAAGAAGAAGGGGAAGGAGGAGCTCCTTCTCCTTCTCCTCCTTTTGTCCCCTTCTTCTTCTCCTCCTCCCTCTCCTCCTTCTTCTTCTCCTTTTTCCTCTTCCTTCCTTTCATTTTCCTCTTTTTCTCTTCTTGTCCCCTTCTTCGGGCTAAATTGGCTAAGAATGCCTTTTTGGAGCTAATTATATCATTTCGAGGATAATTAGCTAAGTATAGGTCATTTTTTATTAAATAGGCCATTTTGGAGCTAACTAAGCTAATTATGTCATTTCGTAGGATAATTAGCCAATTTAGCCTTTCTTGGATAAGTCTAAGCTACGTAGAAGAAGAGATAGAGAAGAAGAAGTAAAATAAGGAGGAGGAGGAGGAGGAGGAGGAGGAGAAGAAGAAGGAAGAGGAGAAGAAGAAGAAAAGAAGAAGGAGAAGGAGAAGAAGAAGGAGGAAGAAGGAGGAAGAAGAAGGGGAAGGAGGAGCTCCTTCTCCTTCTTCTCCTTCTTCTCCTTCTTCTTCTCCTCCTCCCTCTCCTCCTTCTTCTTCTCCTCATTTTTCCTCTTCCTTCCTTTCATTTTCCTCTTTTTCTCTTCTTGTCCCCTTCTTCGGGCTAAATTGGCTAAGAATGCCTTTTTGGAGCTAATTAAGTAAAATAAGGAGGAGGAGGAGGAGGAGGATAAGAAGAAGGAAGAGGAGAAGAAGAAGAAAAGAAGAATGAGAAGAAGGAGAAGAAGAAGGAGAAGGAGAAGGAGGAGGAAGGAGGAAGAAGAAGGGGAAGGAGGAGCTCCTTCTCCTTCTTCTCCTTCTTCTTCTCCTCCTCCCTCTCCTCCTTCTTCTTCTCCTCATTTTTCCTCTTCCTTCCTTTCATTTTCCTCTTTTTCTCTTCTTGTCCCCTTCTTCGGGCTAAATTGGCTAAGAATGACTTTTTGGAGCTAATTATGTCATTTCGAGGATAATTAGCTAAGTATAGGTCATTTTTTATTAAATAGGCCATTTTGGAGCTAACTAAGCTAATTATGTCAGTTCGTAGGATAATTAGGCAATTTAGCCTTTCTTGGATGAGTCTAAGCTACGTAGAAGAAGAGATAGAGAAGAAGAAGTAAAATAAGGAGGAGGAGGAGGAGGAGGAGAAGAAGAAGGAAGAGGAGAAGAAGAAGAAAAGAAGAAGGAGAAGGAGAAGGAGAAGGAGAAGGAGGAAGAAGGAGGAAGAAGAAGGGGAAGGAGGAGCTCCTTCTCCTTCTCCTCCTTCTTCTCCTTCTTCTTCTCCTCCTCCCTCTCCTCCTTCTTCTCCTCATTTTTCCTCTTCCTTCCTTTCATTTTTCCTCTTTTTCTCTTCTTGTCCCCTTCTTCGGGCTAAATTGGCTAAGAATGCCTTTTTGGAGCTAATTATGTCATTTCGAGGATAATTAGCTAAGTATAGGTCATTTTTTATTAAATAGGACATTTTGGAGCTAACTAAGCTAATTATGTCATTTCGTAGGACAATTGGCTAATTTAGCCTTTCTTGGATGAGTCTAAGCTACGTAGAAGAAGAGATAGAGAAGAAGAAGTAAAATAAGGAGGAGGAGGAGGAGGAGGAGGAGAAGAAGGAAGAGGAGAATAAGAAGAAAAGAAGAAGGAGAAGGAGAAGAATAAGGAGAAGGAGAAGGAGGAAGAAGAAGGAGTAGGAGGAGCTCCTTCTCCTTCTCCTCCTTCTTCTCCTTCTTCTTCTCCTCCTCCCTCTCCTCCTTCTTCTCCTCATTTTTCCTCTTCCCTCCTTTCATTTTTCCTCTTTTTCTCTTCTTGTCCCCTTCTTCGGGCTAAATTGGCTAAGAATGCCTTTTTGGAGCTAATTATGTCATTTCGAGGATAATTAGCTAAGTATAGGTCATTTTTTATTAAATAGGCCATTTTGGAGCTAACTAAGCTAATTATGTCATTAGATGGAAGTCTAGCTATTTTTTATTAAAATACTAGAAATAACATACCTAAGTTAGGGTGAAGCACGGTGGCTCTGGCTTGTTTCACCTGGAGAAGGCTGCCCTGGAGAAGGCTCGACTGTAGAAGGGTCGTGCGATGCGTTTCGGGACATATTCTGCACCAAACATCGTTTGCAATGTGTAGTTAGCATGAGGACACTCTTAAGATCACTCCACTGAAATGAAACTCACCGTCCCCGCCACGTTAATGACTGGCATCGGCGGAGGGACTTGGCCGTTCTTCTCGCACATAGACTGTACATTTGGTTTCGACAAGTCAAACTTTTTATTTATTAATGAAACGGACATTCAAATGCAAGATTTGAAATAACATGAAGAAGAAACTTACCACGAAGAGCTCGTATATGGCCCTGGTAGACGCTTCATTCCGTGCCCTCTCCACCTCCACCAATGCAGTCGTCCTCTCCTCCAGCTCCCTAATTTCCTTATCCTTCTCCGCCATAGCCGCCTGCATTGCTGCTCTCTCTTTCTGAATAGCAGCCTGCAACACAACTCATTGTTAGCAATGTAATCATATTGGTTCCAACGCACAACATAATGCGGAAAGATAGTTGAGTCCATTAAACTAACCTCGATGGCGAGCTCGACTGGCCGTGGACGACGTGTTATCTCCGGACAAGAGCTCGTTTGGCGTGCCTTTATCTGCCGGAGAGTGCTAGGACAACGTATAAGGCCGTCTCCAATGGCGATCGAGCCATGGGGCCTCCCGTTGCCAGCTATCATCACCAGCTCTGGATCAATAGGCCCCTCGCTCGGGTTAAAGTCCTCCCCTTTCCTCGCCTTCCCGTGATCTCTGTACTTCACGAGCTTGTCGTGGGAGGAGATGTTGGTGAAGTTTTCTCGATGCTCGAGGTCAGACTCACAGAATGCCTTGACCTTCTTGTACGAGGCAGTATGGGCCATCGCATACAGGTCGTACATCTGTGGCGCCTCCGTCTTATTGTGACGCGCCTAAAAGAGAGAGAGCAGAAAATTGTATTGGTAAAGGGCTCAAGATAGCATTAAGAATGAATTGCATGAGGCATGAAGCAAACCACATACCCAGTTCTCGCCAAATTGGATTAAGTTGATGCTCCCTTGATGGTGTGGCACGCCAACCATTTTGCCACGCCTCTCCTTGGCGTTGTTGTGGCTGGTCTCCCACGTTTCGGAGCACCACTGGTCCACCAAGGCCTCCCAACAATCCATCTTATCCACACACCATCTAGGGGGCACCTAAGTTAATAAAGAGAAATTTGAGTGCGTAAGAACCAAATCAAGGAAACTAACTACAAAGCCTTGATAATATGTAATTACCTTCATGTAATGCTCCTTCTCCATCTTAGCATCACGGCACTTCGCCTTATCAATCCTAATACGCCGCGTGGCATAGTAGTATCGAACAGCCTGCACCCGAGCCTCGTGCCAAAAGTTTTGAAGTAGGCGGCGACATTCGGTTTCGATAACCTTTGCCGCGTCGTCCTCGTATCCCTCCTCACACCTGTAGAAGGTCTGCAAACGAGACAACACCGATTAGTACAATAAATAGCTATGGTTAATTTATAATTGTGTGAAAGAGAAATTACCTAGAACTTTCGGATCACCATGTCCGCCCTCGTGTCACACAAAACACCGTCGATCTCCACCTCCGGCGGGGCCGGGGCACCCAAGTAGTGCTCCCAGGTCAGCCCTACCTCTCGCTCCCGACCGGGCAACGTAACAAACCCTGGGAAGTTTTAACGGCAAAGAACACCGAGGACGCTGTTGGGCTTGCGGACACCCTTGGCAACAATCCAACCCCTACAGTATGACAAATTAAAGCCAAAACATTAGATATTTGAGAAAACGCGAAGGCAAAAGGTTAAATAAGAGTAAATTAACTTACTTGTCCCCATTTGGCCTAATCGAGCACCTCTGCTTGGGGGTCGCTGGCACGAGCGGGAGCCCCGAACTACCATGCTGGTAGACGGTATCCCCCTCACCCAGCTCCTCGTCGCTACCAGCATGGCCAGTTGGCTCTGGCCAGGGATCCCACTGGGTCTCTTGGGACGTACCCTCATCCCTGCTGTGCTCCGCAGTCGTGTGGAAGGAAGCCTCTGGGACACGAGTCTCGTGGGTCAAAGGCTCGTCGACCTGAGGCTCGTCGACCCGAGGCTCGAGAACCGGAGACCGTGTAGCCTCCACCTCAGACGAATCCACCCTAGAAGTCCTCCTGTGCTCAGGTGAATCAGCTTGGGGTGGTGGCGGAGACCGTGTAGCCCTACCTCTCCCGCGGCCACGTGTACCTTTAGTACAACATAAATACCAACATGAGTAATAAAATGTATATAAATACCAATATGCATACAACATGAGTACAACATAAATACCAACATGAATACAACGTGTACCTTTAGTGCCTCTCGGCTTCGCGGGTGGTCGACCTCCTCTCACGGGGGCCGCTCCTTGCATAGTAGAGAGCAACACTCTCCGAAGAGGCGAGGCAGGAATGGAAGTACCCATCCCATCACCCGCCGACGAAGAAGCAGCCGCGGCATGCTTTCGACCCTTTCCCACCATCTTTCCACACCTGTCATGACAAAGAGTAAATGAAATTAGTACAACATAAATACCAACATGACTAATAAAAATTGAATACCTAACATGAACTCAAAATTTATACATAGTATAATAGTTGAATACCTGACATGAACTAATAACAATCGTCCTCGTCTATATATGCTTCGGGGTCAATAAATGCATCATGATCATCACTATCATCAAAAAATGCATCATCATCATCACTATCTAGAAGAACATGTGGAAGGCCACCATTATGTAATCGGTCAAGAAGTGACAGGTCATCCGCAGCAGTAACCTCTTCTTCTTCCAGCTCTTCCTCTTCGGGCTCAGGGGTTAAGACGGATTCACTGTCAATGTCTACTTCAATGTTCTGGGGTGAAGTAGAGCGATTCTTGAAATGTTTCTTGGACATACGTGTTTCTTGGAAGAATTCTCCTTCATATGTGTCTGGGTTAATGTGAGGTTCGTAATCCTCTTCATTGAGGGTAGGTGGTCTAAAATGTGGTGGCACTTCATAAACGACATCCCAACCTTTGAGATTTGGATCAGTTTGGCAGGCCCACGGTAGATAGAAAACTTGTGTCGCCTGTTGAGCCGTAATATAGACATCGGGAACATCTAAGTGGGTGTTTTGGTTGATTTCGACTAGTCCTATATGTTCATGAGTCCTTCTAGTCTCCCTCGGCTCAAACCAATAACATTTGAAGACTACGACGGTCGGTGGGTTTTCACCATAGAATAGAAGTTCATAAATTGCTTCAACCCTTCCATAATACTCGGTGTCTCCTTCGCCGATAGCAGAGACAGAACAATTTGTAGTCTTTAGGTCGGGCATAGATAGCTCTTTGCCAAAGTTACGAAAGTGATACCCGTTGATGTTGTATTTGTCAAATGAACGGACCTTATAGTCAAAACCATTAGCGACTTGTCTCAACTCGGCGTCCATAGACTCTGCATCAGCCTACAAGTTTAATACGAAAGAATGGATGCATTAGCCACAAATTAGACCAATAAGTCAAATGGGCCCTTAATGGTAATTAATTACCCTTTGTTTGAACCAAGAGATGAAACCAGGATAGTCGCCTCCATGCTTTGCGAGAAGCTCATACTCTTCGACGGAATCCTTTTCGATGACTGCTCCATCCGAGAATTCGGCGACGTATCGACTATATCAAATATCCGGGAATAAGAGTGGTTCAAAGCAATTAGAAGTTGCGGAACAATAAATTACCGAGAACTTACTCAATGTACGGCCGCACTTCTGTTAGGTTGGTGAAGATATACAATGAAATGGTCCGCCATTCTTCGACATCCAACGATTTCCCTTTCGAAGCACCGGATGGTGCGAGCTTACCTTTGAATAGGCTGAGGTTGGATCGAACTTTTTCTCGATCGCCATCATTGTACCGAGGCTTCGGGTTATGCAAATGATAATTTTTGCCTTCGTAGTGTGCTGTCACGAAGTTTGCCGCCTCCTCAGTAATGAATGCCTCGGCCATCGATCCTTCAATTCTACCTTTATTTTTACACTTAGCTCGAAGCGTCTTTTGCATCCTCTCAGTTGAGTAGCACCATCGATTTTGAACGGGCCCCCCATTCTTGCCGCGGTCGGGAGATGCAAAATCAAATGTTGCATTGGATTAAAGAAGCCCGGTGGAAAGATCTTTTCTAATTTGCAGACCAACTCCGGCGCCAACTCTTCCATTTCATCTAGCACGTCAGGCGATAGTTCTTTCGCACAAAGAGAACGGAAGAAATAGCTCAGCTCTGCCAGTACTAGCCATTCATCCTCAGGGATAAAGCCACGCAACATCACCGGCATTACCCGCTCAATCCATATGTGCCAATCATGACTCTTGAGCCCAAATATTTTCAATTTCTCAAGACTCGCTCCCCTCTTTAGATTCGCAGCATACCCATCGGGGAACATCAACCGCATTTTCACCCACAATAGCATTTCCCTCATAGCTGGCCTTTCAAGATTGAACCATGCCTTTGGCTTCGCTATGCTTTGCTTTCCTTTCCGTTGTCGCAAGTTTTGCAACGGTCTATCACATAGAGCCTCCAGGTCGATTCTAGCCTTAGGATTATCTTTTGACTTCCCCTCTATGCCGAACAATGTACCAAAAATGGCCTCCGCAATATTCTTTTCAGTGTGCATCACGTCAATGTTGTGTGGGCAAAGGAGGTCTTTGAAGTAAGGGAGATCCCATAAGCATGACTTGTGAGTCCAGGCGTGTTCCGTATTATACCCTTTGAAGTATCCTGGACGCAAAGGATCGGGCTCGAGAGCGTTTAACTGATCAAGGGTCTGTTGGCCTGTCAACGCAGCTGGTGCAGTGTTTTTGACAACTCTACCTTTGATGAAATTCTTCTTGTCTTTTCTGAACTTATGGTCAGGATCCAGGAATTGTCTATGCATGTCGAAGCAAGAATACTTGCGACCAGCCTGCAGCCAACGGAACTGAAGAGCTGCCTTGCATGTGGTGCACGGGAACCTTCCATGCACACACCAGCCAGCGAATAGCGCAAACGCCGGATAATCATGCGTCGAGTACATGTACCACACATGCATTTTGAAATTTGTTTTGGTAGCCGCGTCGTAGGTCTTGATCCCATTATCCCAGGCTTCTTGCAACTCATCCTTAAGCGGCTGCATGTACACATTCATATTCTTCCCCGGATAGTTGGGCCCTGGAATTATCAACGTCAGGAAAATATTCTTTCTTTTCATAATCTCTCCGGGTGGCAAATTTAGTGGAATGACAAATACAGGCCAACAACTGTATTGTGCTGCCGTCATACCATACACATTGAACCCATCCGTGCTGATGGCAACTCTAGGTTGCCTTGGATCTTCCGATTTATCCTTATGTAATGCATCAAAGTGCCTCCACGCAAAACCATCTGAAGTGTGTACCAGCATCTTGTTCCCATCCGCATCTAGTTCGGTTCTTTTGCCCAATTTGTGCCATGTCATCTGTCTGGCCGTCTCTTCGACCATGAAAAGATGTTGAAGTCTTGGTACGATTGGCAGATATCGAAGAACACTAATGGGGATTTTGGTCTGATTCTTCTCACCCATGCCGTTGTCTACCACAATATACCTGGAAGAATTGCAAATGGGGCAACAGTTCAAGGCCGCATACTCAAGCCTAAATAAGGCACATCCATTCTCACAGGCATGTATCTTCTCATAGGGCATCTTAAGTACACGGAGGATTTTCTCTGACTGGTACAGGTTTGCAGGCAGTACATGGCCTTTGGGTAGAAAGCGTCCAAATATCGTCATCATCGCGTCGTAGCATTCTCTGCCTAGGTTGAATTGAGCCTTCAGAGCCATTACTTGCGCGATGGCATCCAGCTGACAAAGCTCAGTCTGCTCGTGGAGAGGACGTTTTGAAGACTCCAGCATTTCATAGAAGGCCTTTGCAGATTCCTCCATCTCATCGTCCGAATCCCGAGCATCATCAAAGTCTTGCACCATGTCTTCAATCCCGGTACCATGCTCGTCGGTGCGACGATGAATCACCTCAGCTCTGGCACGTTGGTCAGACTTACCATGAAAAGTCCACACCGTATAATTAGGCGTAAAACCCCACTTCTGCAAGTGTTTACCCATTTCAAACTCTGTCTGCTTTTTCCAGTTGTCGCAGTTGGGACAGGGGCACCATGTTTTTTGCTGGCCATTTGCAAATTCGGCTCTCACAAACCCCCTGGTTTTTGTTAACCATTCATGGGTCATGTCTTTCTGACTAGGGTGACCAGTGTACATCCAAGCACGATCACTCATGTTGCCTAGCTACCTATGGGGGCACAAGAAATAAATACATAATTCATCATCTATATTCATACGCTAATCAAGTTTGTCAGTTTTATTACGTCCATGCAACCTACACGCTAATAGGTAAAGATAGGTCCTAATCCCACCCGAGTATGTGTAGACCGGGTTCGTTTTCCCATGCTCTGCTCCAGATGCGACGCAGAATTTCGGCAGCACCTCCCCGCTGTTCTCCTGATACACGTCTCGGCAATAAGCAGAGAGGATGTGTACCCGGAGAACAACAGGGGAGGCACTGACGAAATTCCGCATCGGATCCGGAGCACAACATACGGGAAAACAAACCCAATCTACACATACTCGGGCTGTCCATGGATAATGTTGGACAATTCGAAAGGATGGCGGTTATAAATATGCAAAGAAATGCATATTTATAGATGTCGCCCTTTCGAACGGGAGACGCATACTGGTCACGCATACTCATGATTGAAGAAACCTATAGCTAGCAATTTTCATCGGCACGAAGACCGGGACAGAGCAAATTAAGGGGGTAGGAGGAGAAGTCATTTGTGCTCACCAACAAACGCAAGGGCGGAGCTCGTCCAACGCACGTGGAGGTCGTCGAACAACTGCACATTGAAATTCACCCGATCAACACAAATACGATGTTTTTATAATTAACATGATCGGAAAATATGTGACCTAACTCATAATTTACAAAACTATGACCCCGTGGGCCTCTGGAAGGCCGAAAAGCACCTTCTCGTTCAAAAGAAGGCAGAAGAGGTGTCGGGGGTTGGGGCTTAGTGGCGTCGGGAGTCAGTGCCGTCGAGGGTCGTTGGCATCGGGGGTCGGGGGGTTAGTGGCGTCGGTTGTGGGGGGTCAGTGGCGTCGGGGTCCAGGGTCAGTGACGTCGGGTGTCAGTGGCGTCGGGGGTCGGGGGTTGGTGGCGTCGAGCGTCGGGGGTCGGGAGTCATGGGCCGAGGGTCTGGGTCGAGGGCAGTGGCGTCGGGGGTCGAGGGTTAGTGGCGTCGGGGGTCAGTGGCGTCGGGGGTCGGGGGTCGGGGGTCAGTGGCGTCGGAGGTCGATGGTCGGGGGTCAGTGGCGTCGGGCGTCAGGGGTCGGGGGTCGAGGGTCAGTTTCGGGGTGCCGGGGTTCCCTTTTCCTCTTCTTTCTTCTTCTCCTCTCTCCTCTTTTTCTTCTTCTTCTTCTTCTTCTTCTTCTTCTTCTTCTTTTTTCTCCTCCTACTCCCCCTCCTCTTTTTCTCCTTCTATTCTTCTTCTTCTTCTTCTTCTTCTTCTTCTTCTTCTTCTTCTTCTTCTTCTTCTTCTTCTTCTTCTTCTTTCTCCTCCTCTTTCTCCTCCTCCTCCTCTCCTCTTCTTCTTCTTCTTCTTCTTCTTCTTCTTCTTCTTTTTTCTCCTCCTCCTCCTCCTCTTCTTCTTCTTCTTCTTCTTCTTCTTCTTCTTCTCCTGCTTTTTTTCCTTCTGCTTTTTTTCTTCTAACCTAACTAACTAACCTAATTAGCCTAATAATCTAACCAAATAAACTAACTAAATTACCCTATATATAATAAAAAAAACTAACCTAATAAACTAACTAAAGTAATTAACTTTTTTAAAAAGAAAAACAGGAAAAACTCACCGGCAGGGGGCGGCGGCAGGGGGCGTCGGCGGCAGGGGGCGGCAACGGTAGGGGGCGCAATGCAGGTGGCGCGCAGCAGGGGGCGGCGGCGGCAGGGGCGGCGACGGCAGGGGGCGCAATGCAGGTGGCGCGGGCGCGCGGCAGGGGGCGGCGGCAGGGGGCGGCGGCGGCAGGGGGCGCGCCGCAGGGGAGGTGCTCACCGTGGGGGTGGGTCGCCGCGGGGAGGTGCCCTCGCGGGGAGGGGATCCCACGGGGAGGGGGTTGCCGGGGGGGTGGGCTCGCCGGGGGGGTGGGCTCGCCGCGGGGAGGGGATCTCGCGGGGAGGGGGTCGCCGCCGTGGAGAGAGAGAGTGGTCGGGGTGAGAGAGAGAGAGACAGTGAGCGAGAGGGGGTAACGGCCGTTATAGGGCTGCCCCTTTGCCGTCCGCCCCCCGACGGCAAAGGGCCGTATCGCAGACGGCAAAGGCCCGCGGACGGCAAAGGCCCCCGGATTTCGGACACGACAGGCATGGGACCCACGCGTCCCCTTTGCCGTCTGCCCTGGGGCTCTTTGCCGTCTGCTGGCAGACGGCAAAGGACCCACACATGGCAAATAGTATTTTTGCCATGTGTCAGTTCTTTGCCGTCTGTATTGTGTCAACTGATGGCAAAGAGGTTCTTTGCCGTCAGCCAGCAGACGGTAAAGAACTGGCTGACGGCAAATTTCTGGATTCCAGTAGTGTATGCACAGGGGTTGGCACACGTTTTGACTCTCTTATAGAATCTTTGGGGCACTCTTTGAAGTTCTATGTGTTGGTTCAATAGATGATTCTGAGATTGTGTGATGCATATCGTATAATCATACCCACGGATACTTGAGGTGACAATGGAGTATCTAGGTGACATTAGGGTGTTGGTCGATAATTAATTAAGGTGTTATTCTAGTACGAACTCTATGAAAGATTGAACAGAAAGAATAGCTTCGTTCTATTTTACTACGGACTCTTGAATAGATCGATTAGAAAGAATAACTTTGTGGTGGTTTCGTACCCGACAATAATCTCTTCATTTGTTCTCCGCTATTAGTGACTTTGGAGTGACTCTTTGTTGCATGTTGAGGGCTAGTTATATTATCCAATTATCTTATTATTGTTGAGAGAACTTCACTAGTGAAAGTATGAACCCTAGGCCTTGTTTCCACGCATTGCAATACTGTTCATGCTCACTTTTGTTACTAGTTACCTTGCTTTTTTTGTAATTTCAGATTAGAAAACCTATATCTACCATCCATATTGCACTTGTATCACCATCTCTTCGCCGAACTAGTGCACCTATACAACTTACCATTGTATTGAGTGTGTTGGGAACAGAAGAGACTCTTTGTTATTTGGTTGCAGGGTTGCTTGAGAGAGACCATCTTCATCCTACGCCTCCCACGGATTGATAAACCTTAGGTCACCCACTTGAGGGAAAATTGCTACTGTCCTACAAACCTCTGCACTTGGAGGCCCAACAACGTCTACAAGGAGAACGTTGCGTAGTAGACATCAGCCCCCAGATCCCAGTCTATCCCGATATCAGAGGAGATGTAACACGTGGCGATGATAATGACGTGATAATCGAGGCATCGTTGCTCCACTTGCCCTGACGGTTTGCTTCATCCACGCGCAGCGCGCGGAAACCGGAATTTCGAATCCCGTGAAATCCGGGCCTACCGAAGTGATCCGTCACATCCAAAGATCCCGTCAGTCACTCGGAGTAACTTCAAGCACTTAAAATCACTCGGACACACTTCACAACAGAATCGATCAAGGTGAATGACGAAGATTACAGTCGACACGAAGCTCCGTCAATCCCAGGAGTATGACCAAGGTCAGTATGGCTCGACGGAATCCGCATCGACCCCTTCTTCACTCGAACCCCGATCCATTCGGGGGCTAATGATGGGGATATGTACCTAGGGTAGGGTCATAGGCCTGATCTAAATGTCCTACCCAAGGGTACCTCATTATTAGTTGAAGGGTCACACAGAAGATTCAGACTGGATGATCATGGCACCTCAAAAGTCACTCGGCACATAAACTATCGGAAGATATTCCCATCCACTCGACGAGCTACATCCACTCAGACAGTTCTAGTCGACATAGAAGACTAGAAGACACCTCCACGGAGGCCAACGGTCATGCGCTCAGCTAATGTTCACGAACAACATTAGTTACATACATACACTATCAGTAACGTATATCTTTAAACCATATTGATCAAGCCCTCAGATGTTGAGGCCTTGATGAGGGGAAGCCCACTCTATATAAGCCACCCCTCCCCTCTGGGACAAGGGTTCGCACCCCCGGTAATACACATTCCACACTCTAAGAGCTCCCGAGCACTGATACATAGGGCTATTACCTCTAAGAGAGGGGCCTAAACTCATACATCCTATGTACAAACTTGTCGTAGCTAGGACTCCGCCCTCACCATTTGTACCCTACACCTCTACTGTCAGGTTCATTCCCACGACAGATCCATTCGTACCCTACACCTCTACTGTCAGGTTCATTCCCACGACAGATCCATTTGTACCCTACACCTCTACTGTCAGGTTCATTCCCACGACAAATAAGGCATGGGTTTTTGAACCCATCTCTCTTTCTTTGCCATGCTTTCGAGCAACAAAATCTCTTCTATCATAACATTTATTCTTAGGTTGTGGGTTATCAAGATCAAGAGCAGGTTCTATCTCAACATCATTATCTAGTTCTTTATCATTGTTAGATTGAACATCTACATGAGCATCATCATTATCATTGTCATTATCACTAGGTGAATGCTCACTACCATATTAGGTTTCAGCATCAGAGATAGAGATATCATTAGCATTAGCAGAAGGTTTTTCTACTTCAGGTTCACTAGAAGTATGCAAGGTCCTATCATTTTTCTTTTTCTTTTTCTTCCTAGAAGGACTAGGTGCACCAATAATAATTCTTTGTGAATTTTGTTCACTTCTTTTAGGATGACCTTCTGGATATAGTGGATCTTGAGTCATTGTTCCTCCTCTAGCCATTACTCTAACAACATGATCATTCATATTATTATTCATTTCATGAAGTATCTCACTTTGAGTTTTAGCAAATTGTTCTAGTTGGTTTTGAACCATAGAAGCATGTTTTCCTACACCTCTTACATCATTGGTGATTCTAAATGACAAGTCACTTAAGCGAGTAATCATATCAGTGTTTTGTTTCAATTGTTTCATAACATAGGAGTTAAGATGATCTTGCTTTATAATATAATTATCAAACTCATATAAGCATTGACTAGGATGTTTATTGTAAGGGATGTCACCTTCATCAAACTTGAAAATAGAATTTACCTTCACCACCTGTTGTGGTGTGTGGAGACCATGTATTCCTTTGGTAGGTGGTAAATTCTTAACTTCTTCAGCTTTAATGCCTTTTTTCCTTCATACATTTCTTGGCCTCTTGCATAGTTTCAGGATTAAGGAATAATATACCACTGTTCTTTGGAGTAGGTTTAGGTGGTGTACAGGAAGCATCCATTCATCATGATTCTTCAGTGTATTAGTCAATAACTCCTTAGCGTGTTCGATAGTTAGTTCCCTGAAAACACAACCAGCACAACTATCTAGGTGGTCCCTAGAAGCGTCGGTTAGTCCATTATAAAATATATCAAGTATTTCATTTTTCTTAAGAGGATGATCGCGCCAAGCATTGAGAAATTTGAGAAGCCTCCCCCAAGCTTGTGGGAGACTCTCTTCTTCAATTTGCACAAAGTTAAATATTTCCTGTAAGGCACCTTGTTTCTTATGACGAGGAAAATATTTTTCAGAGAAGTAATAAATCATATCCTAGGGAATACACATACAACCAGAAGCAAGAGTATTGTACCAACTTAGCATCACCCTTTAATGAGAATGGAAATAACTTGAGATTATAATAGTAGCAAATTTTCTCATCATGAGTAAAT
Source organism: Hordeum vulgare subsp. vulgare (assembly GCF_904849725.1). NCBI lineage: Eukaryota > Viridiplantae > Streptophyta > Magnoliopsida > Poales > Poaceae > Hordeum > Hordeum vulgare. Next base: position 414,195,415 of record NC_058520.1, on the reverse strand, counting down.
AGGGTGGCTATACCATTTAACTTAGTGAAATGTGCCACTATAGTTCCATTTTCATAGTCACAAAAAGGATCAGATTCAACCAAAGTAATAATCTTTGGGTTGATAGAGAATCCATAATCCCTATCGGTACGAAGATAGGCGAAGTAGCAAACTTAGGATCATATTTCATTCTAGCATTCAAGGATTTTTGTTTGAACTTGCATAGTAGTTTCTTAAGATCTTCTCTATCCTCACAAACATGGAAGTATCTAGCTATTTCTTGATCCATAACATAATCTTCGGGTATTTCACGCATTTCAGTTCAAGGATAGTCATGTCTAAACGGTATTCAATATTTGTAGTTGCAAAGACTTCATCAGTTTCAATAATATCATCAGTTTCATCATGCTGAATTTCTTTAGCTATAGCAAGTTGTTCATCAAGAAATTCACCTAGTGGCACAGTATGAGCAAGAAAGTTACTAGCATCATTCATATCAGAGGTAGCATCATCAATAACTAGCGACATATCAGGATTAATAGCATGAGGTGGTGGTGTTGCAAGTCTATTCAAAACAGAAGGTGAATCAAGTGCGGAGCTAGATGGCACTTCCTTACCTCCCCTCGCCTTAGAGCGAACAATATTGGTTCTTGTATCTCTCAGATTCTTCATAGTAATCAATAAATAGATATCCCAAGTGACTCAGCAAATATAGCTATGCTCCCCGACAACGGCGCTAGAAATCTTTCTTGATAACCCATAAGTATATGGGATCAAAATAGTTTTCGAGGGTAGAGTATTCAATCCAAATTTATAGATTCGACAAAAGGGGAGCCAAAGAGTATTTGCCAGTATTAGCAGCTGAGTTGTCATATCAACCACACTTGGAGATTTAGTATCTGTAGCACACTGATCGGTAGCACAGTAATATGATAGTTTTGATAGCAGGGGTAATGGGAGCAAAAGTAACCGTAACAGTGATAGCAGTTTTGTAGCAGTTGTAGCAGCATTAGCAATAGTAGTAACTTAGCAAGAACAATATGGGGAAAGCTCGTAGGCACCGGATCAGTCATATTACTGGATAATATTCATCATGTATCAGTCATAACATAGGGCGACACACAACTAGCTCACGTTCATCAATATAATGTAGGCACGTGTTCCGTAAATAGTCATACGTGCTTATGGAAAAGAGCTTGCATGACATCTTTTGTCCTACCCTCCCGGGGCAGTGGGGTCCATAAGTAAACTAAGGGATATTATGGCCTCGTTTTAATAGAGAACAGGAACAAAGCATTAACACATAGTGAATACATGAATTCCTCATACTACGGTAATCACTGGAAAGAATCCCAATTATTGCCACTTTGGAGTATGGGGATCCTAACACGTAGTAGGAGCATATAACTTGCAAGATCGGATCAAGAACATAGATATAATGGTGAAAGCTTAAACGGTTCAGATCTAAAATCATGGCACTCGAGCCCTAGTGACAAGCATTAAACATGGCAAAGTCATAGCAACATTAATCTTCGAACATAATGGATACGAGGGATCAAGCCCTAACTAAACTAACTCGATTACAAGATGAATCCCATCCATCTCTTCACCGACCAGCAAGCCTACCAAGGGATTACTCACTCCCGCTGGAGAGCGTCATGGAATTGGCGATGGAGGAGGGTTGGTGATGACGAAGACCGAAGATTCCCCTCTCCGAAGCCCCAAACGGACTCCAGATTTGGCCTCCCGATGAAGAACATGAGGTGGCGGCGGCTCCGTATTGTGAAACATGATGAAACTTCATCTTTGATTTTTTTTCCTGAAAATAGGATTTTATAGTCCTGGGATTAGTGTCAGCGAAACCCTGTGGCCCCCACTAGCCACCAGGCCGTGCCAGGGGGGCTGGCGCGCCCTGGTGCCTAGTGGGCGCGTGTGGCCTCCCCTCTGGTGGGTCTTGGTTCCATTATTTTTCTTTTATTCCATAAAAATCTTCAAGAAGTTGCATTCCATTCCGAGAACTTCTATTTCTGCACAAAAACAACACCATGGTAGTTGTGGTGAAAACAACGCTAGTCTAGGTTATTTTCATTCAAATCATGCAAATTACAGTCCAAAACAAGAGCTAAATTGTTAGGAAAAGTAAATATGATGGAGACATATAAACTCCCCCAAGTTTTACCCACGTGCTCTCCAAGCATGTATATGAACAAGAAGAAAAGATTTCGTAAGAGTTTTTCTTTATCACTTTCAATTTGTCAACTGAATTGCTTGAGGACAAGAAATGGGTTAAGCTTGGGAGAGTTGATACGTCTCCATCGTATCTACTTTTCCTAACACTTTTGCTCTTGTTTTGGACTCTAATTTGCATGATTCGAATGAAACTAACCCGGACTGACGCTATTTTTAGCAGAACTACCATGGTGTTGTTTTTGTGAAGAAATAAAAGTTCCCGGAATGGAATGGAACTTTTTGGAGATTTTTTCTTGAATAAAAGATAATTTCTCGAACCAAGATCCACTGGAGGGGAGGCCACATGTGCCCACTAGACATCAGGGCGTGCTAGGCCCCCCTAGCACGGCCTGGTCTCTAGTGGGGACCATGTGGCTTGGTTGACCCTAATTCCACCGCTATAAAATCCTATTTTTCGTGAAAAAATCAGGGAGGAAGTTTCATCGCGTTTCACAATACGGAGCCGCCACCACCTCCTATTCTTCATTGGGAGGCCTAATATGGAGTCTGTTTGGGCCTCCGGAGTGGGAAATCTTTGATCTTCGTCATCACAAACCCTCCTCCATAGCCAATTCCACAACGCTCTCCATCGGGAGTGAGTAAACCCTTCCTAGGCTTGCTGGTTACTGAAGAGTTGGATGAGATTCATCATGTAATTGAGTTAGTTTTTTTAGGGCTTGAACCCCAGTATCCACTATGTTCGGAGATAGATGTTGCTATGACTATGCTCTGCTTAATGCTTGTCACTAGGGCCCGAGTGCCATGATTTCAGATCTGAACCATTTATGCTTTCACCATTATATCTATGTTCCTGATCCGGTCTTGCAAGTTATATGCACGTACTACGTGTTAGGATCCGCATAACCCAAAGTGACAATAATTGGGATTCTTTCCGATGATTACCGTAGTATGAGGAGTTCATGTATTCACTATGTGTTAACGCTTTGTTCTCGTTTTCTATTAAAAGGAGGCCATAATATCCTTTAGTTTCCTTATGGACCCCGCTGCCACGGAAGGGAAGGGCAAAAGATGTCATGCAAGTTCTTTTCCATAAGCACGTGTGACTATTTATGAAATACATGCCTACACTATATCGATGAACGGGAGCTAATTCTATGTCGCCCTATGTTGTAACTGTTATATGATGAATATTATCTAGCAATACCACTAATCCAGTGCCTACGAGTTTTCCACATATTGTGCTTGCTAAGTTCCTACTGTTGCTACTGTTGTTACAACTGCTACAAAGTTGATATTATTGTTACCATTACTGCTGCTACTGTTACCGTTACAGCTGATACTGTTACCACTATTATGAGAACTATTATATTACTATGCTACTAATCAATGTGCTGTAGATACTAAATCTCCAAGTGTGGCTGAATTGACAACTCGGCTGACAATACGTGCAAATATTCTTTGGCTCCCCTTGTGTCGAATCTATAAATTTGGGTTGAATACTCTACCCTCGAAAACTATCGTGATCTCATATACTTGTGGGTTATGAAGGCATGCTCCATCGAGCCGATCCGCACCCCGTCATAGGCGCGCATGATGTTTCTGCTGCTATGCGGGGACGGCATCATGGCCGCTGGTTGTGGCTCCCCTGCAACCTTTGAAGTGCTCTCAGGAGACGTTGTATCCTTGGCTGGAGAGGGATCCACCGGCAGCGACATGGCGACCAACAGGTTTAGATCGAGCGCACCATCCCCGCCCACAATAGGCAACGGAGGCGCATGCACCATGGTCGTAGAGGTGGGAAAGATCTGAAGCGTAGGGGGTGGCGTAGAAGATCACACACATCCGGCTCGCACGGCGGCACCCGGCAGCTGTAGAAGACGGTCGCGATATGAGCAGGCTGTGCGGCGCACGCCCCATACCTCAGATCCGTCGCCATCACTGGTGAGCAGAGACTACCAAGCAGGATTCCAAGATCTGGATAAGGAATGCGGTTGATGGCCTTGAGAAGATGGGCCTTGCAGTGAGAGCTTGACGGGTCCTCGAATGGTCATTGTCCGGAAAATGGGAGTCCATCGGGAAGATGATCTCCTCTGTAAGAGAAAGCAGAGGGCCGACTACACGCAGGAGACTTGTCGGCATAATGGGCTTGGGTGGGTACTTGCATTCCACCACGGGCAGCAACGGTAGTGTGCGGGGGCTAGGCCCACCATCCACCATCTTGGTCCAAAATTTGAAGAGCAGTGAGCGACAACTTTCCCGCATGGCAACCCTAGAGAGGTACTCGAATCAAAGGAATTAGCTGTCATCCACTGCCACCGGGCACACCTGGATCTCCCCCTTGGTGGTTCAATAGTGGCTCAGATCCACCTTGAAAGAGAAGAGCCTCTTCTCGAGGCAGAAAGAGACCATGCCCCACGGCTTGTGCACCTCCTCACAAACAATGATGAGTGAAGGATGAGGTGAGCATCGTCCTCATGCACATGTTGGGCCGCACTGGGGAGGAAAAAGGTGGGGCCCTTGGCGAGCTTCGACTTGATGGAGAACTTCACAATGGCCATGCAACCCCCAACCGAGGCGACTTGTGGCTGCAAGAACGCCCGGTACGCGCGGTCAGTGATACGTCTCCAATGTATCTATAATTTTTGATTGTTCCATCCTATTATGATATCATTTTAGAACACATTTTATGTACTTATCTATCAATTTATGTTATTTTTAGCACTAACCTATTGACCCAGTGCCCAGTGTCAGTTGTTGTTGTCTATGTGTTTTTCCACTTTTTAGGTTTCAGTACCAAACGAAGTCCAATTGACCTGAAACTTTTTGTGAGTTTTTCCACTTTTGAGGCCTGTGGCCCCCTCGTGGCTCTCCCTACTATGTTCTATGGCCTATAAATTCTCATCTACCCTAAAAACTTTGAGGGAGGTCCCGGAACACATTTTACACCGCCACAAGTCTCTGTTCCAATGGGAGACCATCTAGAGCTCCGTTCCGACACTCTGCCAGAGGGGTCGATCACGAAGGGCTTCTTCATCAACCTTGTTTCCCTCATGATGATGTATGAGTAGTTCATCACACACCTACGGGTCCATAGCCAGTACCTAGATGGCAAAGTCTCTCTTTGATCTTCAATAGAATGATAATCTCATCTTCTCTTTGATCCATATGATGTAACTCTTTTGTACGGTGCATTTGTTGGGATCCGATGAATTGTGGGTTTATGTCCAAATTATTCATGACAAATATTTGAGTCTACTCTGATATATAATATGATTCTTATGTGCATGATTATGATAGCTTCGTAATTCTCTCCGATCTATTGAAATGTTTTGGCCAACTAGACTCATACTTCTTCGGTGAGAGAGGTGCATTGTAGTAGGTTCAATGTGGCGAGTTTCTATATCCCAGTGACAGAAGGGGACAAGTTGTGTCTTTGTGTTGCATCTACTAAGGGTAAAACGATGGGGTTTATTCATATTGGTTGAGTTTACTTTGTCTACATCATGTCATCTTAATCCAAGCAGTACTTTGTTCATCATGAACTTAATGCGTAGAGAGGCAAGCATAGAAGCGCTATTGAAGTGAAGTAATAGTAATAGGTGCAGGCGGGAGTCGATCTATTTGTTTATGGATGTGATGCCTTTACATGATCATTGCCGTGAAAATAGCATAACTATCATCTCTTCTATCAATTTCCCAACAGTAATTTGTTTACCCACCGTGTGCTATTTACATGAGAGATGCCATTAGGGAAAACTATGGTCCCCGGGTCTATTCACAACATATTGCTAAAACCTCCAATACCTTGCTGCCATTTATTTGCTTTTATTTTATTTTTCATTTTACAATTATCTACACACCTCATTTGCTTGCAAATAACGAGACCAAGGGGATTGACAACCCTCTTGCCCGCATTGGGTGCAAGTTGTTTGTTCTTCTATGTGCAGCCACTGAAGACGACCATGGTTGATATTCCTATGGTTTCGATAAACCTTGGTTTCATAACTGGGGGAAATACTTATCTGCATTATACTACCATAACTCTCTCCTCTTCATGGAAAACCCAACATAGATCACAAATATTAGTCAGCCATGCTCGTGCCCCCCTCGGGCGGACCGTGTGCAGCTCGGGAGGCTCTAGGATGAGCATGCCCCTGCCTGGGCGGGGCAGCCGAGCGCAAGCCGCCGGCGCTGCCATTATGCCGACCAGAAGGAAGGGATGGGGAGGTAGGAGCACCAAGCGAGCGGGAAACATACCAAATCCCGTTGATGATCACGTCGGCGTAGATAACATTACCGTCGACGCGATGAAAGGCGAGGTGGTGGGGGATGTGCTGAAGGGCCTCCACCTTGACAAGCACGAAGATACTCAAGAACTCACTATCGCGGATGCAAGTGTGCTCCACCCGCATCAGGATGGCGAAACCGGTGATGCTGGCAACCACCCCCCGCCTGTTCCAGAGATCAAGTGACATCTTCTCCACCGATAGATTCACCACATGACGGAAGGAGAAGGTGAAAGCGTTGTCACCCTCATTGTGGGAAACGATCCAGACACAGCGATTTCGCACAACAATCGGGATGTCTTGCATGGCGGCCACTTGCTCTGCATCGTGCTGGAACACAACAAAGACGGTGCCCGTAGAGGATCCGGAAAAACGGACGACCCAAATGCCTAGGAACTGGCGGATGACTCGCGTGAGACAACGCAGAAAGCCAAATTTAGGTGGGGAGATGTAGACAAGGCATACAAGCGAGTTCTGATCGGGAACCATCGGGTAGTGGATATCTCGGAAGGTAGGGCGGTCGTGCACCATGGGCTCCATGGCAAGGCTCGAGGAAGGGGGCGAAGGTGGGATACTAAGAGGTACTAGGGCTAGCGAGCTGGAAGAACAAGCAGGTTGTCGGTGTCAAAACCAGCAGATCTCGGGTAGGGGGTCCTGAACTGTGGACCTTGGATCGATGGGTTGCAGGAGAAAGCGGAGACGACAATATTTACCCAGGTACGGCTTGGGCCCTCTTGAGGAGGTAAAACCCTACGTCCTACTTGATTATATTTATGTGGATGATGATTACAGAGTTGATCTACCTCGAGATCGTATGAGCTAAACCCTAGTTGAGCCAACCAGCCTACATGGACGAGTACCCTCGGTTTATATAGCTACCAAGGGTTGTATGGTTACATACAACCGACCTCCTGCTAAGGGCAGCTTGACTGACCTAGTATACTTTACTTGGACGCCATGCTGGTCTTTGGTGCTTTCCTCCTTGAATACGAGATGAAACATAGCCCGGCCTCCAATTAGTATGGCCCATTAAGTTGTCCTCTTCGTAGCAAACCGACTACGTGAGGACCCCTTAATCCCGGACTCCCTCAGTAGCCCCTGAACTAGCCTTCAATGCCAATGTGCAGGGTCTTTGGATGCTCGTGTCCAAAGTGTTCGGTTTGCAAGGCGAGTTCCTCTATTTCCTCCGACCATAGAACTCTACTGAAATTCAGCAATTTGCCGTCTGCCATGGCAGACGGCAAAGGGGGCAACCACGGATGGCAAAGGCTTTGCCGTCGGTCAGCAGACGGCAAACTAGACGGTAAAAAAAAATCCGGTGAAGAGGTTCTTTGCCGGCAAAGATTCTTTGCCATGAGGGGGCAGACGGCAAATTAACTGGGACGGCATATACTACAATGTTCCCGTTAAGTGTTAACGGCGGGCGTCTTCTCTTTGCCGCCTTCCGTCCCCCCCCCCCTTTGCCATGTGGGGGCAGACGGCAAAGAGGGGAGAGAGGGGGCCTGATTCACCCCTTTGCCGTCTGCCCACCCCATTTGCCATGTGGGCGCACACAGCAAAGAGGGGAAATAGAGGGGGAAGATTCCCCCCTTTGCCGTCTGCCCACCCCCCTTTGCCATGTGGGGGCAGACGGCAAAGAGGGGAAACAGAGGGGGCAGATTCCCCCTTTGCCGTCTGCCCACCCCCCTTTGCCATTTGGGGGTAGACGGCAAAGATGGGAACCTGCCCCATTTTAATTTATTTTTTATTATATCCAGCATTTTTAACAATAATCAGGATATATATATATATATATATATATATATATATATATATATATGACATAAATAAATTTATTTCCGTACTCATAACCATATTAAAATATCTCTCATCCATAGTGCATACATATTATGCAAGTTGCATCCGTACCAAACCATATATTACACCAGTTTCATCCACATGCATAAAAGTTTCATATATATTCATATACTACAATAGTTTCAATACAAGCCATGGTACAAGAAATCATCTTCAAGCATTCCATCAATATAATCCAAGCTTCCCGTGAAGTGAAGGTAATCTGCAAAATGACAAATAAGAAAGTTAGAAGAATAATACTAGATTAAGAAGTGTATATATAGGTTATTTTGGAGAGAAATTAGCTAAGTATAGACCATTTAGGAGCTAACTAAGCTAATTATGTCATTTAGGTGGAACCCTAGCTAACTATAGGTCGTTTCGGAGCTAACTTGGGTAAAATAGGTCATTCCGGAGCAAACTATGCTTATTAAGCCATTTTGGATCTAGCTAGGCTAACTATAGGCCATTTAATACCTAAGTTAGGGGGAATAGGTCATCTTGCAGCTACGTCAGCCTTATTATGTCATTTAGGAGAGAACTTAGCTAAATGTAGGTCATTTTTTATTAAATAGGCCATTTTGGAGCTAACTAAGCTAATTATGTCATTTCGTAGGATAAGTAGCCAATTTAGCCTTTCTTGGATGAGTCTAAGCTACGTAGAAGACGAGAAAGAGAAGAAGAAGTAAAAGAAGGAGGAGGAGGAGAAGGAGAAGGAAGAGGAGAAGAAGAAGAAAAGAAGAAGGAGAAGGAGAAGGAGGAAGAAGGAGGAAGAAGAAGGAGAAGGAGGAGCTCCTTCTCCTTCTTCTCCTCCTTCTTCTCCTCCTTCTTCTCCTTCTCCTTATCCTCCTCCTTCTCCTTCTTCTTCTTCTCTTCTTCTTCTTCTTCCTTCCTTTCATTTTACATCTTTCTTCTCCTCTTGTCCCCTTCTTCGCCCTAAATTGGTTAAGAATGCCTTTTTGGAGGTAATTATGGCATTTCGAGGATAATTAGCTAAGTATAGGTCATGTTTTATTAAATAGACCATTTAGGAGCTAACTAAGCTAATTATGTCATCTAGGTGGAACCCTAGCTAACTATAGGTCGTTTCGGAGCTAACTTGGGTAAAATAGGTCATTCTGGAGCAAACTATGCTTATTAAGCCATTTTGGATCTAGCTAGGCTAATTATAGGCCATTTAATACCTAAGTTAGGGGGAATAGGTCATCTTGCAGCTACGTAAGCCTTATTATGTCATTTAGGAGAGAACTTAGCTAACTGTAGGTCATTTTTTATTAAATAGGTCATTTTGGAGCTAACTAAGCTAATTATGTCATTTCGTAGGATAATTAGCCAATTTAGCCTTTCTTGGATGAGTCTAAGCTACGTAGAAGAAGAGAAAGAGAAGAAGAAGTAAAAGAAGGAGGAGGACGAGGAGGAGGAGAAGGAGGAGAAGGAAGAGGAGAAGAAGAAGAAAAGAAGAAGGACAAGGACAAGGAGGAAGAAGGAGGAAGAAGAAGGAGAAGGAGGAGCTCCTTCTCCTTCTTCTCCTCCTTCTTCTCCTTCTTCTTATCCTCCTCCCTCTCCTTCTTCTTCTTCTCCTCTTCTTCTTCTTCCTTCCTTTCATTTTTCCTCTTTCTTCTCCTCTTGTCCCCTTCTTCGGGCTAAATTGGCTAAGAATGCCTTTTTGGAGCTAATTATGTCATTTCGAGGATAATTAGCTAAGTATAGGTCATGTTTTATTAAATAGACCATTTAGGAGCTAACTAAGCTAATTATGTCATCTAGGTGGAACCCTAGCTAACTATAGGTCGTTTTGGAGCTAACTTGGGTAAAATAGGTCATTCCGAAGAAAACTATGCTTATTAAGCCATTTTGGATCTAGCTAGGCTAATTATAGGCCATTTAATACCTAAGTTAGGGGGAATAGGTTATATTGAAGCTACGTAAGCCTTATTATGTCATTTAGGAGAGAACTTAGCTAACTGTAGGTCATTTTTTATTAAATAGGTCATTTTGGAGCTAACTAAGCTAATTATGTCATTTCGTAGGATAATTAGCCAATTTAGCCTTTCTTGGATGAGTCTAAGCTACGTAGAAGAAGAGAAAGAGAAGAAGAAGTAAAATAAGGAGGAGGAGGAGGAGGAGGAGGAGGAGGAGAAGGAGAAGGAAGAGTAGAAGAAGAAGAAAAGGAGAAGGAGAAGGAGAAGGAGGAAGAAGGAGGAAGAAGAAGGAGAAGGAGGAGCTCCTTCTCCTTCTTCTCCTCCTTCTTCTCCTTCTTCTTATCCTCCTCCCTCTCCTTCTTCTTCTTCTCCTCTTCTTCTTCCTCCTTCCTTTCATTTTTCCTCTTTCTTCTCCTCTTGTCCCCTTCTTCGGGCCAAATTGGCTAAGAATGCCTTTTTGGAGCTAATTATGTCATTTCGAGGATAATTAGCCAAGTATAGGTCATGTTTTATTAAATAGACCATTTAGGAGCTAACTAAGCTAATTATGTCATCTAGGTGGAACCCTAGCTAACTATAGGTCGTTTCGGAGCTAACTTGGGTAAAATAGGTCATTCCGGAGCAAACTATGCTTATTAAGCCATTTTGGATCTAGCTAGGCTAATTATAGGCCATTTAATACCTAAGTTAGGGGGAACATGTCATCTTGTAGCTACGTAAGCCTTATTATGTCATTTAGGAGAGAACTTAGCTAACTGTAGGTCATTTTTTATTAAATAGGTGATTTTGGAGCTAACTAAGCTAATTATGTCATTTCGTAGGATAATTAGCCAATTTAGCCTTTCTTGGATCTAACTAAGCTAATTATGTCATTTAGATGGAAGTCTAGCTATTTTTTATTAAAACACTAGAAATAACATACCATTATCGTCATCACAGCGGTGAAGCACGGTGGCTCTGGCTTGTTTCACCTGGAGACTGTAGAAGGGTCGTGCGATGCGTTTCGGGAGATATTCTACACCAAACATCATTTGCAATGTGTAGTTAGCATGAGGACACTCTTAAGATCACTGCACTGAAATGAAACTCACCGTCCCCGCCACGTTATTGACTGGCATCGGCGGATGGACTTGGCCGTTCTTCTCGCACATAGATTGTACATTTGGTTTCGACAAGTCTAACTTTTTATTTATTAATGAAACGGACATTCAAATGGAAGATTTGAAATAACATGAAGAAGAAACTTACCACGAAGAGCTCGTATATGGCCCTGTTGGACGCATCATTCCGTGCCCTCTCCGCCTCCACCAATGCAGTCGTCCTCTCCTCCAGCTCCCTAATTTCTTTATCCTTCTCCACCATAGCCGCCTGCATTGCCTCTCTCTCTTTCTGAATAGCAGCCTGCAACACAACTTATTGTTAGCAATGTAATCATATTCGTTCCAATGCACAACATAATGTGGAAAGATAGTTGAGTCCATTAAACTAACCTCGATGGCGAGCTCGACTGGCCGTGGACGACGTGTTATCTCCGGACAAGAGCTCGTTTGGCGTGCCTTTATCTGCCGGAGAGTGCTAGGACAACGTATAAGGCCGTCTCCAGTGGCGATCGAGCCATGGGGCCTCCCGTTGCCAGCTATGATCACCAGCTCTGGATCAATAGGCCCCTCGCCCGGGTTAAAGTCCTCCCCTTTCCTCGCCTTCCCGTGATCTCTATACTTCACGAGCTTGTAGTGGAGGAGATGTTGGTGAATTTTTCTGGATGCTCGAGGTCAGACTCAGAGAATGCCTTGACCTTCTTGTACGAGGCAGTATGGGCCATCGCATACAAGTCGTACATCTGTGGCGCCTTCGTCTTATTGTGACGCGCCTAAAAGAGAGAGAGAGGAAAATTATAATAGTAAAGGGCTCAAGATAGCATTAAGAATGAATTGCATGAGGCATGAAGCAAACCACATACCCAGTTCTCGCCAAATTGGATTAAGTTGACGCTCCCTTGATGGTGTGGCACGCCAACCATTTTGCCACGCCTCTCCTTGGCGTTGTTGTGGCTGGCCTCCCACGTTTCGGAGCACCACTGATCCACCAAAGCCTCCCAACAATCCATCTTATCCACACACCATCTCGGGGGCACCTAAGTTAATAAAGAGAAATTTGAGTGCGTAAGAACCAAATCAAGGAAACTAACTACAAAGCCTTAATAATATGTAATTACCTTCATGTAATGCTCCTTCTCCATCTTAGCATCATGGCACTTCGCCTTGTCAAGCCTAATACGCCGCGTGGCATAGTAGTCTCGAACAGCCTACACCCGAGCCTCGTGCCGAAAGTTTTGAAGTAGGCGGCGACATTCGGTTTCGATAACCTTTGTCGCGCCCTCCTTGTATCCCTCCTCACACCTGTAGTAGGTCTGCAAACGAGACAACACTGATTAGTACAATAAATAGCTATGGTTGATTTATAATTGTGTGAAGGAGAAATTACCCAGAACTTTCGGATCACCATGTCCGCCCTCGTGTCGCACAAAACACCGTCAATCTCCACCTCCGGCGGGGCCGGGGCACCCAAGTAGTGCTCCCAGGTCATTCCTACCTCTCGCTCCTGACCGGGCAATGTAACAAACCCTGGGAAGTTTTTACGGCAAAGAACACCAAGGACAATGTTGGGCTTGCGGACACCCTTGGCAACAATCCAACCCCTACAGTATGACAAATTAAAGCCAAAACATTAGATATTTGAGAAAACGCGAAGGCAAAAGGTTAAATAAGAGTAAATTAACTTACTTCTCCCCATTTGGCCTAATCGACCACCTCTGCTCAGGGGTCGCTGGCACGAGCGGGAGCCCCGAACTACCACGCTGGTAGACACTAGCCCCCTCAACCAGCTCCTCGTCGCTACCAGCATGGCCACTTGGCTCAGCCCAGGTATCCCACTGGGTCACTTGGGACGTACCCTCATCCCTGCTTTGCTCCGGAGTCGCCTGGAAGGAAGCCTCTGGGACACGAGTCTCGTGCGTCGAAGGCTCGTCGACCTGAGGCTCGTCGACCCGAGGCTCGTGAACCGGAGACCGTGTAGCCTCCACCTCAGACGAATCCACCCTAGAAGTCTTGTGCTCAGGTGAATCAGCTTGGGGTGGTGGCGGAGACCGTGTAGCCGCCACCTCAGAAGGCGTGGCAGCCACCGCCCTACCTCTCCCGCGGCTACGTGTACCTTTAGTACAACATAAATACCAATATGAGTAATAAATTGTATATAAATACCAATATGCATACAACATGAGTACAACATAAATACCAACATGAATACAACGTGTACCTTTAGTGCCTCTCGGCTTCGCGGGGGGGTCGACCTCCTCTCACGGGGGGTGCTCCTTGCATAGTAGAGAGCAACACTCTCCGAAGAGGCGAGGCAGGAATGGAAGTACCCATCCCATCACCCGCCGACGAACAAGGAGCCGCGGAGTGCTTTCGACCCTTTCCCACCATCTTTCAACACCTGTCAGTACAAAGAGTAAATGAAATTAGTACAACATAAATACCAACAGGACTAATAAAATGTATATAATTTAAGTGTATCATCGTCATAAATACCAACATGACTAATAAAAATTGAATACCTAACATGAACTCAAAATTTATATATAGTATAATAGTTGAATACCTGACATGAACTAATAACAATCGTGCTCGTCTATATATGCTTCGGGTTCAATAAATGCATCATGATCATCACTATCATCAATAAATGGATCATCATCATCACTATCACGAAGAACATGTGGAAGGCCACCATTATGTAATCGGTCAAGAAGTGACAGGTGGTCTGCAGCAGTAACCTCTTCTTCTTCCAGCTCTTCATGTTCGGGCTCAGGGGTTAAGACGGATTCACTGTCAATGTCTACTTCAATGTTCTGGGGTGAAGTAGAGCGATTCTTGAAACGTTTCTTGGACATACGTGTTTCTTGGAAGAATTCTCCTTCATATGTGTCTGGGTTAATGTGAGGTTCGTAATCCTCTTCATTGAGGGTAGGTGGTCTAAAATGTGGTGGCACTTCATAAACGACATCCCAACCTTTGAGATTTGAATCAGTTTGGTAGGCCCACGGTAGATAGAAAACTTGTGTCGCCTGTTGAGCCGTAATATAGACATCGGGAACATCTAAGTGGGTGTTTTGGTTGATTTCGACTAGTCCTGTATGTTCATGAGTCCTTCTAGTCTCCCTCGGCTCAATCCAATAGCATTTGAAGACTACGACGGTCGGTGGCTTTTCACCATAGAATAGAAGTTCATAAATTGCTTCAACTCTTCCATAATACTCGGTGTCACCTTCGCCGATAGCAGAGACAGAACAATTTGTAGACTTTAGGTCGAGCATAGATAGCTCTTTGCCAAAGGTACGAAAGTGATACCCGTTGATGTTGTATTTGTCAAATGAATGGACCTTATAGTCAAAACCATTAGCGACTTGTCTCAACTCGGCGTCCATAGACTCTGCATCAGCCTACAAGTTTAATACGAAATAATGGATGCATTAGCCGCAAATTAGACCAAGAAATAAAATGGGCCCTTAATGGTAATTAATTACCCTTTGTTTGAACCAAGAGATGAAACCGGGACAGTCGCCTCCATGCTTTGCGAGAAGCTCATACTCTTCGACGGAATCCTTTTCGATGACCGCTCCATCCGAGAATTCGGCGACGTATCGACTATATCAAATATCCGGGAATAAGAGTAGTTCAAAGCAATTAGAAGTTGCGGAACAATAAATTACCGAGAACTTACTCGATGTACGGCCGCACTTCTGTTAGGTTCGTGAAGATATACAATGAAATGGTCTGCCATCTTCGACATCCAACGATTTCCCTTTCGAAGCACCGGATGATGCGAGCTTACCTTTGAATAGGCTGAGGTTGGATCGAACTTTTTTTAGATCGCCATCATTGTACCGAGGCTTCGGGTTATGCAAATGATGATTTTTGGCTTCGTAGTGTGCTGTCACGAAGTTTGCCGCCTCCTCAGTAATGAATGCCTCGGCCATCGATGCTTCAATTCTACGTTTAGGTTTAAACTTAGCTCGAAGCGTCTTCTGCATCCTCTCAGTTGAGTAGCACCATCGATTTTGAACGGGCCCCCCATTCTTGCCTCGGTCGGGAGATGCAAAATCAAATGTTGCATTGGATTAAAGAAGCCCGGTGGAAAGATCTTTTCTAATTTGCAGATCAACTCCGGCGCCAACTCTTCCATTTCATCTAGCACACCACGCGATAGTTCTTTCACACAAAGAGAACGGAAGAAATAGCTCAGCTCTGCCTGTACTAGCCATTCATCCTCAGCGATAAAGCCACGCAACATCACCGGCATTACCCGCTCAATCCATATGTGCCAATCATGACTCTTGAGCCCAAATATTTTCAATTTCTCAAGACTCGCTCCCCTCTTTAGATTCGCAGCATACCCATCGGTGAACATCAACCGCATTTTCACCCACAATAGCATTTACCTCATAGCTGGCCTTTCAAGATTGAACCATGCCTTTGGCTTTGGTATGCTTTGCTTTCCTTTCCGTTGTCGCAAGTTTTGCAACGGTCTATCACATAGAGCCTCCAGGTCGATTCTAGCCTTAGGATTATCTTTTGACTTCCCCTCTATGCCGAACAATGTACCAAAATGGCCTCCGCAATATTCTTTTCAGTGTGCATCACATCAATGTTGTGTGGGCAAAGGAGGTCTTTGAAGTAAGGCAGATCCCATAAGCATGACTTGTGAGTCCAGGCGTATTCTGTATTATACCCTTTGAAGTATCCTGGACGCAAAGGATCAGGCTCGAGAGCGTTTAACTGATAAAGGGTTTGTTGGCCTGTCAACGCAGTTGGTGCAGTGTTTTTGACAACTCTACCTTTGATGAAATTCTTCTTGTCTTTTCTAAACTTATGGTCAGGATCCAGGAATTGTCTATGCATGTCGAAGCAAGAATACTTGCGACCAGCCTGCAGCCAACAGACCTGAAGAGCTGCCTTGCATGTGGTGCACGAGAACCTTCCATGCACACACCAGCCAGCGAATAGCGCAAACGCCGGATAATCATGCGTCGAGTACATGTACCACACATGCATTTTGAAATTTGTTTTGGTAGCCGCGTCGTAGGTCTTGATCCCATTATCCCAGGCTTCTTGCAACTCATCCTTAAGCGGCTGCATGTACACATTGATATTCTTCCCCGGATAGTTGGGCCCTGGAATTATCAACGTCAGGAAAATGTTCTTTCTTTTCATAATCTCTACGGGTGGCAAATTTAGTGGAATGAAAAATACAGGCCAACAACTGTATTGTGCTGCCGTCATACCATACACATTGAACCCATCCGTGCTGATGGCAACTCTAGGTTGCCTTGGATCTTCCGATTTATCCTTATGTAATGCATCGAAGTGCCTCCACGCAAAACCATCTGAAGTGTGTACCAACATCTTGTTCCCATCCGCATCTAGTTCAGTTCTTGTCGGGACCCCGATCCTAAGCCATAGGAATCCAGCCTGTAACACATCGCATCCCTTTGTGGTCTCACGCATGGTTAACTCCACGGCTGCAGCCTTACCTTAGTCGGGACCGTTTGCGTGTTTTGACTCACGTATGCGATAGTGTCGCTAGCAAACCAATGTCAAAGAACCCGGATCGACATGTCTAGTCATAAACCAAAGTGGCAGTTCCGCACAAGGAGAGGCATACATGACCTAACAAAGCAGGTGTCGGTCATCAACGAACGTAGACGAGTCGTAGCAAGCTACAAGGACTCCATTACGTCGCGTGACATTTCCCCAAAGGGGACAGACACAACAGCTAAGAAGGACACATGCCGGTCAACCAATGTGTCCGGAGCAGTAGCGAACTACCAAGGCTCGTTGGATCACAAAGGGGCATTTCCTTGTAAGGAGTGCTACTAAAGTTCACGACTAGGTATTCGAACCCCATACATATCAAGTAAGACACACGTACGCATGGCATACCGATATGTATAGATACATCGATGGCATCACAACATAACCATAACCATACAAGCTTTATTTAAGAGGCTCGGAAGAGCCACACACATAATATTACACATTAAGGGTCTCACGACCCATAATAGCAGTCATACAATACAAGCCAACGGAAGAGTTATAAACTGTCTGGGTACACACAGGGCGACTAGTAGGCATCTGGCCTGACTATACTACAGAGTCGACGTAGGGCCAGATCGTAGCTGGGACACCAGCTACTCGTCGTCGTCGATGTCTACGAAGAACACTCCATTAGGGTCATTGGCAACCTCTGCAACATTTATTAAGCAAACATGAGTACGAAGGTACTCAGCAAGACTTTAGGAGAACTAACTACTCATGCAAGGTATCAAAAGGTATTGTGGGGTTTCATGCGGGAAGCCAGCATTTGACTCGTGGCTAGACAACTTGCACTTTTAAATTAGTTTTGACAACTTGATTTCTCGCACACGAGTCCACTAACACCACAACAATACACTATCGTGGAATCATTCCGTCTCCATACGGAAATGCCGTCCACGACACTCACGCTTATCTTGACAATTTTATGAGTAGCCATTGAAGTTATCTATGAACAACATATGTCTCCAAGTAGTCCATATCCGCGGACGCGGCTATTCGAATAGATCATAACCCTGCAGGGGTGTACTTCATCACACACGCTCCCGCCACTTATCGCCATGTGCACGTCATGCACCTCGGCAACCTTCAAGAGGAAGCCCAGCGAGGGAGTCGGCCACAACCGTTAACCACACTAGTACCTAGTCCAGGTTTATCGCCTATTTGAGAGTAACCCGTACGGAAGTCCGGCCGAGGTTTCCGCCACGGCCTCAAACGATGTGCGCAGGGTTCCCAAGCCCACCATCCGGGTGCCACTTGGTACACCGTGCCACTGCCTACCGCATCACGGTCCACCTCTCAGGTCAGCACCATGCACGGCCTCCAACATTACTATAAACACCAGAAACTACTTGCAACTCCTGGACCGAGTACTACGCGACTAATAGGCCGAGCGGGGTCATATTTCAGGGCCCAGCATGTGGTAGTATCTAGTCTTGGATTACATACACGGAACTCAGTTCCTAAGGACGTTCCAATGAAACAACCCGCCATGTACTCCTACACAGCCTTTCACCGGTACCTTTACCAAATCAAGTTCAACACACGACCTTTGCTCACCGAACACATTCCACATTTCTGTTCATCTCCTAGATGACAGACCATACACAACTCTAAGCATAGCATGCATAGCAGGATAAGGCACATCATAGCTCAAGCAACTACCAGGTATGCTAGGTTGCAAGGTTCGGCTATTTACTGTGACAAGGTTAAGTCATGCAAAGGAAGTGGGTCCAACTATCGTGGAAAAAGCAGTTGAAGCATTTGATCCTAATGCAATAAATAGGTGCAGGAGCAAGAACATAGGAGTTATCATGATGATTAAAAGGGTTGCTTGCCTTGTTGCTCAGAGGAGGAACGATATTCGTCAGACGGATATTCGGTGGAATCCGGGGGTGCGGAGCCTACCGAAATGAATAGCAACATTCAATAACAATCATATGCAATCAAAATGACGCATGAGCATGGCATGAGAATGCAAGTGATAAGTTATTATAATCAAGATGTTTTAGGTTTAGAGTTGATTTGAATCACATTCGAATAGCAATTCAAACGGGTATTCTCGGATACCGGTTTAATTGATTCAACCTGATGCTCAGATCAACCTAATGTTAACATGCATGAAATGTCATGTTATGGTACTGATTTATATCTAGGGCAGTGTGTGATCATTGCATTTATAATGAAATTTGGATATTTTTGCAAATTCCATTTATAAAGTGATTAAAGAATTGAATTATTCCTTATTTCACAATTTAGGGTCCTGTAACTTTTTCAAACATAGTTGGAAATAGCATAATCAGAATCCTTGAATTTTTCTCATACTTTTTCATATATAATTTATATTCATTGGAGTTACAGATTAATTTCTATGATTTTTGCAATTTTTAGCAATTTCCTGAATTAGTTTTAAACTGGAAATTCCATTTATTGCATCAGGCTGACGTCAGCAGGTCAGCCGACCTGTTCAGGTCAAACCTGACAGGGGGGCCCCACTGGTCAGCCTCTCTGGGACTAATCCCGCGCTGACCAGCCCTAACCGAGGTTTGACTTGGCCTTGGGCCCACTTGTCAGCAAGTGATTAAGTCACTAATCGGCTGGGTTAGCTTGCCACGTCGACCTCCACCGGCGGCGAGGTCGTCCTCGCCGGCGGGGAGCCTCCGGCGACCACCAGCACGGCGGAGGGGCTCGGAAACGGCGCACAGGGGGCCAAATGCTGCGCGGAGAGCACCAGAGGAACGGCACGTCTCCCGCAGCTTCATTTCTGCGCCTAGCCGGGGCTGATCTGGCCGGAGATGACGCCGGCGACGAGCTTGGCGGCGGCCAAGGCTCGGGCATCATCGGGGTCTTTGCAACAGGGGGATCTACGCTCGGTTCTTAGCTGCTACAGCATCTACGCGTCGTCCTGGAGCTGTTGGTGCCATCGGAAGGACGAGCTGGACATCGGAGGGCTACCGGCGACGAGCGGCAGCTGCGGTCCCGTCGGGCTCCGGTGAAACTAGGGCTAGAGGAGGGGATCGACGGGGAAAACTTAGGGGAAACGACCGCATGCTCACAGGGAGTGCAGAGCAGAGCTCAGACGGCTCGGGGAAGGCCTGGGGGCGACGAATCGACGGGAGAAGTCCGGTGGCCGGAGGAGGAAGACGACGGCATTGCGGGCGTTGCAGGGCTCGAGGAGGCTTCGGCTTCTGCAGAGACGACCAGGGCGACGAGGCGGAGCTAATGGCGTGCTCTGGGAGGGGATCCTATGGCCAGGGGCACGGGCAGCTCGAGCTCGAGCTCGGCTCTAATGGCGGCAGCAGGGAGAAGGAGGGGATCCGGGAGGAGGGGAAGAACCGAGGCGGGGAATGGATAGGGGAAGCTCTGGGGAGCTTATCCCCGTCGTCGCCAGCGCGAACCGGCGGCCAGGCAGGCACGCAGGTGCGTGGCCGCGCCAGAGGAGGCGGCGGCCACCCCTGCTGCCTACTGGCGTGAGGGAGGGGACGAGCGGGAAGATGGGCCGGGCCTGGCTTGGGCGACAGGTAAGTCTTTTTTTCCATTTTCTCAGTTTTTGTTTTTCTGTTTTGCTATTTATTGCTTTGCTAATTATTTCAGCTCCAAAACAAAAAGTAAAAACTATTTTAGACCTCCTGAAATATTTGTTATAATATCCCCACTTATTTCCAAGGTTTTCAACATTTTTGGAAAATTATAGTTTCTGATTTCAATTTTTAAATTTGAAACCAGTGGATTTTGCATCTATTTAAAATGCTTAAAGTGTCAAGAAAATAGTTTTCTCCAATGCTCATTTACTTTCATGATTTATCAGAAAGTTTGAACATTTCTTGAGGCCATTTTGGGTTCATTGATTTTGAACTAGTTGAAATTTCCTTTAGTTGAAATGGTGGCTAGGGTTTTGAGTTTTTCCTTTGCCACCTTGTTGTTTTTGTTGAAACTTCTTGGATGCAAATGCAAAGAAGACATGAGCACAATGCTATCTTGGTTAAGGGTTAGGGATGTGACAGTTCTTTTGCCCAATTTGTGCCATGTCATCAGTCTGGCCGTCTCTTCGACCATGAAAAGACGTTGAAGTCTTGGTACGATTGGCAGATACCGAAGAACAATAATGGGGATTTTAGTGTGATTCTTCTCACCCATGTCGTTGTCTACCACAATATACCTGGAAGAATTGCAAATGGGGCAATAGTTCAAGGCCGCATACTCAAGCCTGAATAAGGCACATCCATTCTCACAGGGATGTATCTTCTCATAGGGCATCTTAAGTACACGGAGGATTTTCTCTGACTCGTACAGGTTTCCAGGCAGTACATGGCCTTTGGGTAGAAACCGTCCAAATATCGTCATCATCGCGTCGTAGCATTCTCTGCCTAGGTTGAATTGAGCCTTCAGAGCCATTACTTGCGTGATGGCATCCAGCTGACAAAGCTCACTCTGCTCGTGGAGAGGACGTTTTGAAGACTCCAACATTTCATAGAAGGCCTTTGCAGATTCCTCCATCTCATCGTCCGAATCCCGAGCATCATCAAAGTCTTGCACCATGTCTTTAATCCCGGTAACATGCTCGTCGGTGCGGCGACGAATCACCTCAGCTCTGGCACGTTGGTCAGACTCACCATGAAAAGTCCACACCGTATAATTAGGCATAAAACCCCACTTCTGCAGGTGTTTACCCATTTCAAACTCTGTCTGCTTTTTCCAGTTGTCGCAGTTGGGACAGGGGCAGCATGTTTTTTGCTGGCCATTTGCAAATGCGGCTCTCACAAACCCCCTGGTTTTTGTTAACCATTCATGGGTCATGTCTTTCTGACTAGGTGACTAGTGTACATCCAAGCACGATCACTCATGTTGCCTAGCTACCTATGGGGGCACAAGAAATAAATATATAATTCATCATCTATATTCATACGCTAATCAAGTTTGTCAGTTTTATTACGTGCATGCAACCTACACGCTAATAGGTAAAGATAGGTCCTAATCCCACCTGAGTATGTGTAGACTGGGTTCGTTTTCCCATGCTCTGCTCGAGATGCGACGCAGAATTTCGACAGCACCTCTCCGATGTTCTCCGGATATACGTCTCGGCAATAAGCAGAGAGGATGTGTACCCGGAGAACAACAGGGGAGGCACTGACGAAATTCCGCATCGGATCCGGAGCACAGCATACGGGAAAACAAACCCAATCTACACATACTCGGGATGTCCATGGATAATGTTGGACAATTCGAAAGGATGGCGGTTATAAATATGCAAAGAAATGCATATTTATAGATGTCTCCCTTTCGAACGGGAGACGCATACTAGTCACGCATACTCATGATTGAAGAAACCTATAGCTAGCAAGTTTCATCGGCACGAAGACCGGGACAGAGCAAATTAAGGGGGTAGGAGGACAAGTCATTTGTGCTCACCAATAAACGCAAGGGCGGAGCTCGTCCAACGCACGTGGAGTTCGTCGAACAACTGCACATTGAAATTCACACGATCAACACAAATACGATGTTTTTATAATTAACATAATCGAAAAATATGTGACCTAACTCATAATTTACAAAACTATGACCTCGTGGGCCTCTGGAAGGCCGAAAAGCACCTTCTCGTTCAAAAGAAGGCAGAAAAGGTGTCGGGGGTCGGGGCTTAGTGGCGTCGGGAGTCAGTTCCATCGAGGGTCGGTGGTGTTGGGTGTCGGTGGTCGGGAGTCGGGTTAAATGCGTCGATGGTCGGGGGTCAGTGTTGTTGGGGGTCAAGGGTCACTAGCGTCGGGGGTTGGGGTCTTTTCGATCAACAAGAGGCCAAAGAGGTGTCGGAGGCCCGGGGTTGGGGGTTAGGGCGTCGGGGGTCGGGGTAGGGGGTCGGGGGTCGGGGGTCAAGGGTCAGTGGCGTCGGGGGTCGGGGGTCAGTGGTGTCGGGCGTCGGGGGTCGGGAGTCGGGGGTCGGGGGTCGGGGATCGGGGGTCAGTGGTGTCGGGCGTCGGGAGTTGGGGGTCGGGGTCAGTGGTGTCGGGCATCGGGGGTCGGGAGTCAGGTGTCAGTGGCGTCGGGGGTCGGGGGTCGAGGGTTGGGGGTTGGTGGCGTCGGGCATCAAGGGTTGGTGGCGTCGGGCGTCGGGGGTTGGGAGTCGGGTGTCAGGGGTTGGGAGTCAGGTGTCAGTGGTGTCGGGGGTCCGGGGTTGGTGGCGTCGGGCCTCGGGGGTTGGTGCCGTCGGGCGTCGGCGGTCGTGGGCGGGGGGTCGGGGTCCTTTTCTTTCTTCTTCTCCTCTCTCCTCTTTTTCTTCTTCTTATTATTCTTCTTCTTCTTTCTCCTCCTCCTCTTCTTCTTCTTCTTCTTCTTCTTCTTCTTCTTCTCTCTCCTCTTCCTCTTCCTCTTCTTCTTCTTCTTCTTCTTCTTCTTCTTCTTCTTCTTCTTCTTCTTCTTTCTCCTCCTCCTCCTCCTCCTCTTCTTCTTCTTCTTCCTCTTCTTCTTCTTCTTCTTCTTCTTCTTTCTCCTCCTCCTCCTCCTCCTCTTCTTCTTCTTCTTCTTCTTCTTCTTCTTCTTCTTCTTCTTCTTCTTCTTCTTCTTCTTCTTCTTCTTCTTCTTCTTCTTCTTCTTCTTCTTCTTTTTTCTCCTCCTCCTCCTCCTCTTCTTCTTCTTCTTCTTCTTCTTCTTCTTCTTCTTCTTCTCCTTCTTCTTTTTGTTCTTCTTCTAATTATTTTCTTCTTTTCCTTTTTTCTTTTTCATTTTTTCCTTCTTCTTTTCCTCTTTTTTTCTTCTAACCTAACTAACTAACCTAATTAGCCTAATAATCTAACCAAATAAACTAACTAAATTACCCTATATATAATTTAAAAAACTAACCTAATAAACTAACTAAAGTAGTTAACTTATTAAAAAAGAAAAGGAAGAAGAACTCATCGGCGGGGTGGTGTGGGCGGCGGTGGACGACGGCCGAGGGCGGTGGACGACGGCCGAGGGCGGCGGCGGCAGCGGTGGACGACGACAGGGGGGCAGGGGGCGTGCGGCAGGGGGCACGCGGTAGGGGGCGGTAGGGAGCGCGCGGCAGGGGGGCCCGCGGCGCGCGGCAGGGGGCGGTAGGGGGCACGCGGCAGGGGGCGGGGCGGCTCCGACGACGGCGGCGGCGGGAGGTGGCCAGTCGAGAGAGAGAGAGGGCAGGGCGAGAGAGAGAGAGAGCGGGAAGTGGGCGCGAGAGCCGTTAGCGGAGGGGGTGGGGGCTATGCGCCGTTAGAGAGGGAGCCCCCTTTGCCGTCTGCAAAGGCTGGGTGGCAGACGGCAAAGGGGTGGGTGGGGTGGGGTGGGCTCCGGCCGCTAGGGTGGCACCCCATTTGCCGTCTGCCTTCCCTTTGTCGTCCGCCTGTGGTTCCTTTTCCGTCTGCTGGCCGACAGCAAAGGGAAGGCCGACGGCAAAGAAAACTTTTTCCTTAGGTGTTGTCTTTGTCGTCTGCTTTGTGCCAGCTGACGGCAAAGAAGCTCTTTGCCATGTGTCAGCAAACGGCAAAGGAAAGCCAGACGGCAAATTTCTGAATTCCAGTAGTGGAATGATGATTTAGTCCTAGGCCAACTCACGGTTACGGAAGCGTCACGGGGCCCATAGGTATTAACTCTGGACAAAGATTAATAACAATTCTCGATTTTCACGTGCTTTTATAAAGGCAAGCGCTTTTAGCTATCCCTCACCGAACCGCTCCCTATAGCAAGAGGAGGTAACACCCTTTAAAAACAAATCAAAATCTATTCTCAGGCTCCATCACCTCCCCAACATCACCAACAAACCCTAGGGTTCCAGCACTTCCGGAGCCATGGCAGGTTCCTCCTCATGCCCCCTTGGCCCCCTTCCAAGAGACTAGGCTAGTTGCTCTGTTTCCCTTCTCTGCTTGCGTGAGCTCGAAACTCAAGGATATCTTCTCCTATTGGACCTCGCGCCCACTCGCTCCGATATGGCCTCTACCAATGGCGAAGCCTTTGCAGAAAACTTCCCTTCCGCTCAAATGGGAGAAGGGGTTTTCTTTTTTTCTTTCCTACTAGAAGGGCTGGGATTCCCCGTTCACCCTTTGCTGAGGGGTTCGCTGGAGTTCTATGGCCTGCAGCTCCACAATTTCACCCCTGGTTCCATGCTTCACATCTCAGGCTTCGTGGCTTTATGCGAGATGTTCTTGGGTTGCGATCCCCACTTCGATCTATGGAGAATGTACTTCTGTATCATTCCCAGACTAGAGGAACGACAATTCGGGAAGTTGGTGGAGCCGTAGTATGGCGTATAGCCGCCACAAGATACCCGATTGGGACACGAAAAAGGAGACCGACGAGTGGCCCTCGGAGTGGTTTTATATCGAGGACGTTCCACTGTTCAAACCAGTTGGAGAGGTCCTCCCGAATACTCCGCAACCCCATTAAAGATATGATTCAACTCGCGGCTAAAGAGCTCTTCCCAAGAGGAGAGATCTGAAGTGAAGCGCATATCCTCCACGGTCAGGGTACTTACTCATAGTGGGCTCACTATCATTGATGTGATGGCCGCGGTGAATACCCGGTGCGTCCACCACTCCAACAGCGTACACATCCTTTGTGGCGCTACAATGGGATGAGCGATTCTACCCAATCGAGACGGCAGGGTCCGGACAATCAGAAGTCCTTGGCAGCAGTTCTGGCCGATTATTTCAAGGGCGAAAAGAATATTTTGCCCGCCTAACCCCCAAGGACGGCTATTCGGCATATAATCCCATCAAATGGGTAAGTGTGTTCATATTCACAGCCTAGATATTTTAAGTCCATTATTGCTGACCTATAACCCCTACTCCCTATTTGTAGACTTGGAGGCGCTGTACCGAGACGGTAAACAGTCCTGCACCCCAGCCCGAGGACTTCACCCGTGAAGATGACCCTCGATTTCATGAAGACCCGAATATTTTGATTATCTTTGAGAATGGGGTGTTTTATCTAGAGAACGTTGACGAGTAGAAGGTGGCCCTTATAGCCGACAACCCCAAGTCCATTCCATCTTCAAGGAGCAAGAGGAAAACGACTGCCCAGCGAGGGGCCGTGCCCATGGGTCATCGGAACACACGTCGGACTGCTCCTCGGGCTATGCCATCCGGGGTTCCGTCAAACGAGAAAGGAATCCCCAAACAAGAGGTGGCGGAAGAAAATACGTCAGTTTTCCCTTTGGCCGAGAGGTATACAGATTAATGCTTATCCCTTACGGTAGTGACTGTCCTCTTAAATGTTCATGACCCTTACCCAAAAAATTCAGGAGATGTGCGCAACCTTCCTCGTCCGAGGACGGCGTCAAGGTACTGGTAGTCAACAAAACCCAAAATCTTTGGCCTACGCAGGAATCCCGAACACGGGCCCACTCCCTAAAGGTTCAGACGGGTTATCGGTGACTAACTCCGAATATGAAAGCGTGATGAATCATCGACAGCGGAAGGAGTCACTGTGTCATCCTGTATTTTCCGAGCAAGAGTTTAATGCTCTCAACTCGGCTGACGTATACCTTGGAGTTGCACGAGCCGCCCATACAGCAGTGGCAGGGCAGATGTGTGCCCATCTGTAGGTGATTCATCGGTGTCTCTATATCCGAAAAAAAGTTTAAACCCAGTAGCCCCAGAGCCTTAATTTCGGTGGGACGGTTGAATTAAGGGTTGACTTGACATCCTGCCAATCCACATGCTTTAAAGTAGGAAAACAAAAAGTTATTCAAACATTTTCAGCTAAGCCAAGCAGATCTACAAGCCCGCAGGGCCCAACTAGAGGATGTGAAGAAATTCACGAGAGAAGCCCATGGTAAGGGAATTTATTTGTGATATGCTAAATTTCCTTTTTTCAATAATAACAAAAAATTTGTTATAGCACGCGAATCAATGGGCCAAATGCGAAAGGATTTAGATGCATCTCGAGATCCTCAACAGTATGCCGAATCTCACCTAAAAGCCGGTCATCATGTATTGAACCGATACCGCGAGGAAAACAACAATTTCAAAGAAGAGAATAAATAACAAGCTAATAAAATTGGGATTTTGAAAGCTCAATTGGCGCAAACCTGAGAAGAGAATCATAAATTAAAGGGAGGCGTATTCTATAAGTAAAACGCCGACCTGTACGGGATCACGGTTTTATTGCGTTGATCGTGAAAATGTGCACCTATTTTTGATTAGGTTTCTCAACTGGGCGTCCTGAAGAGGAAGCCAGTTCCCTTGGGGGCTGCTGAAGGAACTATCTCTTGTGCATGAGCGGGCTCAAAGAGCTACATGGAGTATGGTTCGAGCTTTATGGCCAAACCAAAACCCTCCGCAAGGGATAGTCGAGCTTGGCGAGCTATTTAAAGGAGCCCGATGTTGCTTTGAACTGTGGAAGACTTCGGCCTGCCGAGAAGGAGCTCGGGAAGCGTGGGCTATGGTAAAGACCCGCTTCGCTCGTCTAGATCCCAAGCATATGGCCCGAGTTGGGACGGCGGGGCTGGATGGGAAAGAAATTCCTCTTCACGTGGTATAGGATCAAGTGATGCTCGTTGCATGCCTGTCGCAAGAGTACTGCGCTTTAGATGCTATAATAGATCAATTCGACAAATCGCCAAGCGTGTGATCATATGTAATGTGATATTTGTGCGTTAAGGCACTTCCCTTCATGTTTTGAAAACTCTGTCATTAACCGGCCATCGGCTTCTACCTCCCCTATTAACAACTGGGCAGTGTTTTGTACTTTGTATCCTATGACATCATGTAGGATCGAAAGTATGTCTATAGGGGGATGATTAGACTACTTGACAAGATAAAAACTTAGTCTTTTCCCAAATAGTGTGGGCTAGTTTTAGCAACTATGACTAGTCAAGTACACCCTACACATGCACATCTGAGAGTATAGCAACGAAAAGTAGAACATGCATGTCTAAAGTAGAGGGTAAGGTAGGGAGATCAAACACAAAGGTTGACATGGCGATTTTTGGCATGGTTCCGACAGGTGGCACTATCGTACGTCAATGTTAGTGGAGACTTTAACCCTCAGAGGGTAATGACTGCGAGAGTCCACGGAGGGCTCGACCCACAAGGGGTCCACGAAGAAACGGCCTTGTCTATTCCACCACGGCTTCCGTCCACACAGGACTAGCCTCACTCACGGTAGATCTTCACGAACTAGGGATCTACTTTCCCTTACAAACATCTTGGTTCAAGTCCAGAACACGAAGTAGGAAGCTCCTAAGTGACACCTAACCAATCTAGGAGGCACCACCCTCCAAAAGGTAAATGGTGAACTCCTTGCTCTTGTGCTTCAAAAGATAGTCTCCTCAACACTCAATCACTCTCTCTCAGATTTGGCAGGGGTATGAGAGATTGATCTTGTGGAAAGCAATTTGGTGAGGCTAGAAATCAAGGTTCAAATGGTTGGAATGGAATCTCTTGATCTCAGCACATGAGTAGGTAGCTCTATCTCAGAAAACTGGATCAAACAAGTGTGTATGTGTTCTCAGTTCTTCCTCTATGAATGAGATATAGGTGGTGGGGTATACATAGGCATCCCCCAAAATCCAACCGTTGCAACATTATTGCCCAACTCGATGACACCGAAATGAATCTCAATGGTACCGAGTTGCACTAAATGTGGAAACTTTTGAATTCTTGGTGACACCTATATAGGAATCTTGGTGGTACCGATACAATGACTTAGACTTGTTTCCAAATCTCGGTGAGACCGATTTCAAACTCGGAAATTCTGAAGCTTGAAATCATCTCAACATAAAGTTGGTCACACAATCTTGGTGGAACCGATAGGAATGTTGGTTGTACCGAGATGGTGGGTTTGGCATAGGATATGTCCAAGTGTAACATTGGTGGGGCCGAGTTGGAATTGTTTGTGGCCCCGATTTTGCTTATGTGGCTTGGGATATATATATTTTGTGGGAGAATGGCTGAGTATTTTTCGTGGCTATCTCTAAGCACTTGAGCAACCAATTCATCATAGTACCTCATCCCCTTTTAAGAGTATTGGACTTCCTATGCACTCAAAGTGATTTCTCACAAATATAAAATGTAGAGTCTTATTGCTTGAAGCTTGAGCCAATCCTATTCCTTCCTTGCAACAAAGGGGCATCTCCACACAATCCTATAGTCAAAGCATCTTTGAATTTCTCTGAAATATACTTGAATAAATTCATTAGTCTAATGATGCATATGATGTGATTAATTACCAAAACCACCTTAGGGAGCAATTGTGCTTTCAATCTCCCCCCTTTTGGTAATTGATGACAACATATAGATCAAAGCTTCGACAAAATATATAATCAATGACTAGCATTGACGCTATGAGAAGTATATGAAAAGCAAGAGATCCCCCCTAAATTAGTGCATTATTTTAAATTTGCATTTGAATGCAAATGCACAATCGATTAGGATCATGGGTTACTCTTCCATGTCACATACAACTTGGTGGTGCGCAGAAATGATATAAATTAATAGCAATGCACATAGCACCAACAAGTAAGTGAATAATCATCATGTAGATAGCTCAAAAGTAATAACATGGTAGCATAAAACAACCAAAGAGTATGATCAAACATACAAAAAGTCATCTAAAAGACCAAAATATTTTAAAACCAAATAAGAGAAAATAAAGTGCAAAAGCTCTCCCTCTTGAAGCCCTATCGATCTATACACTTCTACCCCTTTGGCAACAAGTTACCAAAAAGTTCAAAGGTCAAGAACTACGCGTCTCTCTAGGCACAATCTCCTCCGATAGCATAAGTTGGAGTAGACAAGCGAGCATCGACGAAAGCTTCAGTAGATGTATCTGGAGCTGGAGGTGTAGACACGGGAGGTGCTAGGTGCAAGAGTTGAAGCTTGAGTTGATGAAGATGGTCTTGCTTATGGTACTGGCACAACTGTTGACCTACTCTGGGTCATGAACCGGGTGGTAGTATGAAGAGGTGAATCATCATCATCATCATCATCATCATTACTAGAGTGTGGAATCTTCACTAAGTCAACTTCATGTTGAAGCTGCTCAACAGTGGTGGTCAACTCCGTCACCTTAACATCCAGGTCATGTAGTTTTGTCTCCACGGTCCTCTCTAGGCTCTTCTGGTTCAACAAGATCTATGAAACTTTCTTCTCCATCTTTGGATGGTGCTGACCAAGAAGACCATCTCCTCATCTCTCGTTTTGAGCTCTGGGGTTGAGATGGAGCATTCCTAGCAGCCTTTGCAGCTGCTGCCTCTGCTACCTCTCTATCCGTAGCTCAGCTGGGATGGGTGTCATCCATCACAACTACATTATCCTCAAACTCTGGCTGAAGTGGAAAATGAGGAAGCAATGCTTTTCTCTTTGACAGCTGCAGGTATGTCCTTTGTAGTCCTCTTGGGAGCTATAGGCTTCTTAGGAGCTGAAGGCTTTGGAGCAGATTTCTTGGGCATAGCATCAGCCATAAGATTCTTCTTCTTTGGAGGAGGGACCTCAGCTGGCATATCTTCCTCATCATGAGCATCGACAGTTTCTGCTGGATCTTCATATATGGAGGTTTGTCTACCAATGACACAGACAATCCTCTTCCTAGGTCTCTTCTCACCTGGATTCTTGGTAAGCCTTGCCTTAGAAGGTTTGGTATACTCTTTCCTTACTACCTTCTGACAGAAGACTTCTCCTTCTTCTTTTGGGGAGCAGGAACTTCAGGAAGAAAATTAGAATCTTCTTCATAAGAATTTAGCTTCTTCCTAGACCTGGTAGCTGCCTTGGGCATGCCATGGGAGCTGGGGTTACCTGGATCAGAAGGGGTCCTCTCAGGACTACTGCCTGAATTAGATATAGCATGGGCCTCACTGAAGTTGTTCTAACTATCAGTAGAACCTCACATTTTGCAAGATCAACAGACAAGCAAACTGGCAGACTGTAGACAAGCAAACCTGGTGAAAAGATATAGAAGAGCTTGAAAGGATAAGCATCACAAAATTGTACAAGTTTTGTCAAATTTGAAGTCTGAAAATATTAGTTTTAACTTTCAGCAAAATTGGATTTCGGTTCCATCGAGTTAAAAAATTCGGAGCCACCGAGACACATGATCTCTTGTACACAAACTTGGCACCCCTTTTCGGTTTCACCAAAAAGAATAACTGGGTTAAACCGAGACCATTCTCAGCAACCCTAAAACCAAAATTAGTACTACCGACTTTTTCAACTTGGTGACACCAAGAGTCAGTCTGGCGGACTGTTAAACCTAAAATCTTCATTGCTCGCCATTCTAAGGAAGTTTTTTCTAGATAGAACCAGTAGCAATCTGTGGACACATAATGGCATAGCCATGTGTGCAATAATTGGATGGGAGTACAAAGGGGATTCGAATCCATACCCTAACTTGTCGTGGATCCGCTGCGGCGGCGACGGCAGTGAAGAACCCATCAATGGCGAAGACTCCTCGCAAAGGCGCATGGGAGATATGCGAGCCGATGTCTGGATACTAGGACACAGTAGCGAAGGGGGTACGGCAATGCGACATTTGAAGAAATTTTCAACAGTTGAGTCCGGTGATATATATATCCCTTCACCCCTCAATAACTTTCTAGTTCTTCCTCTTGTGGACCCACATCACCTTGATGGGGATCCTTGGAGTTGGGGTAGCACTAGATGAGGTAGTGCTAGTAGTTTCCTTGGGAACCTAATAGACCTTGGCTTGGGGTTCTTCCTCAAATGAGTCAATCTCTTCTTGAAGCTTTCCCTCGCCCTTGCGGTCTTGTGGTGGAAGGTCATCTTGAAAGCTTGTTCCCTTGGGAGGAGTAGGATCATACTTCTCCTCTTGAGGAATAAACTTGGGAATGGGATATGGACCTTCTTCCCAAACATCTCCGTTCACATTGAAGTAGCCAACACCTTGCGACTTTCGATGTCCTCCTTGCTTGCGCACAATTTCCTTGAATTGCTTACTTCCGGCAAGTCTCTTAAAGACACCTCTCTTTATAATCTCTTTCAATAAATTGTTTTCTTGCTCAAGTGTAACTTGGCTCAGAGAATCATTAGTGGAATCAAGAGATCTACTAGCAACAACATAATTTTATCTAGCTTTAGCATTGTTGTTACCAGACGAAGAAACTTTCTTGCCTTTGTTACTAGTGTTCTTAGGTTTAACTTGTGGGACAAAAGTTAGAAAAGAGTAATTTCATGAGTTCTTGCGAGCTCTCTATGATCTTCTAGAGTAGTTTTAGGAGCTAACTTAAGAGTGTTTAATTCTTTAGTTAGTCGTTCAATCTCTTTCTTATCATCATCATTCGATTTCTCTTAACTAGCATGATTATTTTCAAGTTCATTTTCGATGTTATCACTAGTCTTATCAAAGAGCAAGTCATGTTCCCCTAATAAGTCATCCTCATCACTATCAAAGTTAAAGTACTTGGGGTGTGATACCTGCAGGCCTTTTTTCCATGAAGCAATTTCCAATCCCTTCATTTGTTGAATCAAATAAGTCGTAGGAGGTGGAGGAAATGAGTACAAGACCGAAAACACTTTCATCTTCACTGTAGTCAGAGTTGGAGTGATAGCTTCTCTTAGATTGGTTGTCACACTCGAATCCGGAAACTCATTCACCAACTTGAGCTTGATGTCTTCTTCTTGAACTGCTCTTGGTGTACTTGTCCTTCTTCTGTGATTTTTTTCCTCTCCGGGAGTGTCTTCGTTCATAGTGATATTCTCTACTCCTCTCTCTACAAGGTGACTCATCTCTTGAGCTTCGTCTTCTAGGTGACTCTTCTCTTCGCTTGTGGGGAGCCCAACACTCACTGTAATAGTGTCCGGACTTTCCATAGTTGTAGCAGCTTTGGTCACGACTAGACGAACGCTTCTCATCATATATTGAGATTGAGCTTCTCTATTTGCCTCTACTCTTGTAGAACTTGTTGAATTTTCTGACCATGAGTATAATCTCTTAATTGGTAACAAGGTTTTCATTTGAAGTAATAGGAGGATCACCTGAAGCTTTGTAATCACCGCTTGACTTGTTGTGCAACTCATCTTTGTCCTTGAGTGACATTTCATGAGCAACAATCCTTCCAATGACTTCAGTTGGCTTGAGATCCTTGTAGTTTGGCATCATTTGAATTAATGTGCAGAGAGTGTTGTATCTTCGATCCAAGACTCTAAGTATCTTCTTGATAATGAATTTGTTGGTCATCTCTTCACTTCCCAAGCCGACAATCTCATTTGTGATGAGAACTAGCCTATAATACATCTCAGTGACTCCTTCACCATCCTTCATATTGAACTTGTCAAACTGACTTTCAAGCACATCCAACTTAAATTCCCTCACAGAATCAGTACCTTCATGTATATCAATCAAAGTATCCCAAATTTTCTTTGCATTCTCAAGGAGACTGATTTTGTTGAATTCTTAGAGACACGAGCAATTGAACAGGATATCACAGGCTTGAGCATTGTTTTACAACATCTTCAAATCATCTGTTGTAGCATCACGATCCGGTTCTTTTCCTTCTCCAAAGAAATCACCTTGTACACCAACACGAACAACATCCCAAATGGCACGATTATGACCAAGAATATGCATTTTCATATTATACTTCCAACTAGCAAAATTAGCACAATCAAAATATGGACCTCTACGGTGATAATTTCCCACACTAGGTTATGAAACCAATGCAATGGAGTCCAAAGCTCTCATACCACTTGTAGAATCAAAAATATGTCTACTGGGGGTGATTAGACTACTTGACAAGATTAAAACTTAGCCTTTTCCCCATTTTAGTTGTGGGCCAGTTTTAGCAATTATGACTAATCAAATTCACCCTACACATGCACAAATAAGAGTATAGCAGCGGCAAGTAACAAAATGCAAATGTAAAGTAGAGGGTAAGGTAGGGAGATCAAACGCAAAGGTTGACACCACGAATTTTGGCATGGTTTCGATAGGTGGTGCTATCATATGTCCATGTTAGTGGAGACTTCAACCCATGGATAGTAACGACTACATGACTCCATGGAGGGCTCCACCCAAAAGGGGTCCATGAAGAAGCGGCCTTGTTTACTCCACCACGGCTTCCGTCCACACATGACTAGCCTCGGGAACGCAAGCCGGCACTTGGGGGCTACATTATTCATATCAAGATTACATCAAAGTATGAAAGTCCCATGTCACCGCAAGCATGCACCATGCCACTTGGGGGCTAATGCAATACGCTTTTAAAATCATCACATCATCAATAGACCTGGCTATTTCAAGGAGATAAGCCAGCCTTGGCAGGATACAGGTCGCTCTTTATTCAAATATGGATTCAAGGAAGAACTGGCTCATCGTTTTTATGACGACCCAGTCCTTGGGGGCTACACATTGCCGCTCAAAGTTTACATAGTCAGATCTACAAAGTTTGTGCTCATTATTGCATAATGACCCGTCCCTTGGGGGCTACATCATATGATGTTTTATTTTCAAAGGGGAAGAATGTAGAAGTCCCGAGTCGCCGCAAGCAATCGACCCGGCACTTGGGGGCTACAACACTCAGTTGTTTCACAGATCATGAGGTCCAAATTGAAGACCCGGCCCATCACACACTGATGAGCCGGCCCTTGGGGGCTACATCAGCTGAAGCTTTATAAATGTAAGATGATCACAAGTCCCAGACTGCTGCAAGGAAGACAACCCGACACTTGGGGGCTACATGGTCAAAGATATTATTGCAAAACACCAAGTCACCATAAACTGATAAACTTGGAGTTTGGGGGCTACAGGTAATATGGATATATCAAAAAATTAAAGAGCACATTTCAATTCGTCATGGAGGCGAATTATTGGGAGACCGGCTCAGCATATTTTTATCTAGTTGAAGCATTGAAAGACCGGCTCAACATCATATGGATTTCTTTATCCCCAATAATTCGATATAGTCAATTGGAATTCAGTTGTTTGACGGGGCATTACCAATAATCATGACCCTCCATTAGCAATCCTGACCCACCATTAGCAATCATGACCCGCCATTGTCAATCATAACCCGCCGAAGCAAGAGAAGTCGATTCAACATTGTGTGTATTTCTTATTCCCCAAATTTTCATCAATCCAAAGCATTAGAGGCCGATTCAATGGCAAATGTATTTTATTGTGGAGGACACGCACCTGCAAAATGATTGAGGACAATTCAAAGAACAAACCGGATTTTTCAAGGAGCCACTTCAGTAAATCAAACCGGCCAGAGAAGCAAACCGGTCCCTTAACATATTTATTATTCTTATTTCATGAGCTTACCATGAATAAATCAAGCTAACCTGGGGGCTAATGTCGGGGATATACCCCGCAGTGTAACCCGGCTTGAAGTATGACCCGCCAAGGACTTGGCGACTCACCGGCGACTAATATTTTGACCCCACGGGCGACTCACACAAATGACAAAGGCCCAAGGCCCGGCATGCACCCTGGCATAAGGCGGCTCATAGAGAGGCCAAGAGGGCTGGCTCGCATGATAAGGCCCAAGAAGAGGAAAGACTCCCACAAGAAGGAAACAAGACCCGGATTAGGATTCAAGAGAGACTGGTCATATTCCTACTCCTAGTAGGACTCTACATGTAAACCTACCCCTTGCACCTATATAAGGAGGGGTAAGGCGCCCCAAGAGGGACAAGATTCACAACTTAGGTCTAGACAAGATAAATCATGAGGTAGACAGATTAGAGGTGGCGAGTCTGCACCCTTGTAATCGAGATCATCATCTTCATCAATGAAACACAAGCAGGACGTAGGCTTTTACCTCCATCGGAGGGGCCGAACCTGGGTAAACTCGCGTCTCTTGATCCGACCAACCCCTCTCAAGCCACAAGATGGTTGCGATGGCCTCACACCTAAGTCCTTGCACGAGGACATATGCCGTGACAAAACCACGACACTCACGGTAGATCTTCATGAAGTAGGCGATCTCCTTGACGTTACAAACATCTTGGTTCTGTTGGAAATATGCCCTCGAGGCAATGATAAAATAGTTATTGTTATATTTCATGTTTCAAGATAATTGTTCATTATCCATGCTATAATTGTATTGAATGAAAGGATAGATACATGTGTGGATATATAGACAAAACAATGTCCCTAGTAAGCCTCTAGTTGACTAGTCAATTGATCAAGGATGGTTAAGGTTTTCTGACCATATGAAAGTGTTGTCACTTGATAACTGGATCACATCATTAGGAGAATGATGTGATCGACAAGACCCAAACTATGAACGTAGCATGTGATCGTGTCATTTTGTTGCTATTGTTTTCTGCGTGTCAAGTTTTCATTCCTATGACCATGAGATCATGTAACTCACTGACACCGGAGGAATACCTTGTGTGTATCAAACGTCACAACGTTACTGGGAGACTATAAAGGTGCTCTACACGTATCTCCGAAGGTGTCTGTTGAGTTAGCATGGATCAAGACTGGGATTTGTCACTCCGTGTGACGGAGAGGTATCTCGGGGCCCACTCGGTGATATAACATCACATATAAGCCTTGCAAGCAATGTGACTCAAGTGTTAGTCACGGGATCTTGTATTACGGAACGAGTAAAGAGACTTGCCGGTAACGAGATTGAAATAGGTATAGGGATACCGACGATCAAATCTCGGGCAAGTAACATACCGAAGGACAAAGGGAATGTTATGCGAGATTATATGAATCCTTGTCACAGAGGTTCAACCAATAAGATCTTAGTAGAATATGTAGGATCCAACATGGACATCCAGGTCCCGCTGTTGGATATTGACCGGGGAGTGTCTCAGGCCATGTCTGCATAGTTCTCGAACCCGCAAGGTCTGCACACATAAGGTTCGTTGACGTTTCGGTATAGTTGAGTTATAGGTATTGGTGACCGAAGGTTGTTCGGAGTCCCGGATAATATCACAGACGTCATGAGGGTTTCTGGAGTGGTCCGGAAACGAAGATTGATATATAGGATGGTTTCATTTGGTCTCCGGAAAGATTTCGGGCATTACCGGCAGTGTACCGGGAGTGACGAATCGGTTCCGGGTTTTCACCGGGAGGGGCCCACCCACCCGGGAGTGAGCCTAATATCCCAAGGGTGGCACACCAGACCTTAGTGGTCTGGTGAGGCCAGCCCAAGTGGGCTATGTTGGCTAGGAAAAGAAAACCAAAGAAAAGAAGAAAAAAAAGAGGGAGGTGGGAAGGAAGGAGGGGACTCCTCCTCCTCCAAACCGAATTAGAGTTGGAGTCCTCCTCCTCCTCTCTCGCCGGCGCCCTAGGGGCTCCCTTGAGCCCCAAGTCTAGCCCCTCCCCTCCTCCTATATATACTATAGGTTTTAGGGTTTTTGAGACACAACTTTGCCATGTGCAACTCAAACCTCTACTTCGTAGTTCTTCCTCTAGATCGGTTTTCTGCGGAGCTCGGGCGGAGCCCTGCAGGAATAGATCATCACCATCACCGGCGCAACGTCACGCTGCCGGAGAGCTCATCTACTTCCCCGTCTCTCTTGCTGGATCAAGAAGGCGGAGATCATCATCAAGCTATAAGTGTGCTGAATGCGGAGGTGACGTCCGTTCGGCGCTAGATCGGAACCGATCGTGGGACGACGGTGATTTGAATCATGAAGTTGTACCACTACATCAACCTCGTTTCTTAACGCGTCCCACTTAGCGATCTACAAGGGTATGTGGATCCGATATCCCTCTCGTAGATGAACATCACCATGGTAGGTCTTCATGTGCGTAGGAAATTTT
Source organism: Hordeum vulgare subsp. vulgare (assembly GCF_904849725.1). Classification (NCBI taxonomy): domain Eukaryota; kingdom Viridiplantae; phylum Streptophyta; class Magnoliopsida; order Poales; family Poaceae; genus Hordeum; species Hordeum vulgare. Next base: position 414,157,870 of record NC_058520.1, on the reverse strand, counting down.
TTGTTTCCCATGCAACGTTCCCCAACAGTGGCATCATGAGCTAGGTTCATGCATAGATGTAATCTCGAGTAGAACACAAAAGTTTTTGTGGGCGTTGATGTTCGATTTGCTGCCCTCCTTAGTCTTTTCTCAATTCGGCGGTATTGTTGGATTGAAGCGGCCCGCACCAACATTACTCGTACGCTTACGAGGGACCGGTTTCATCGACCAACATGCAACTCGTTGCATAAAGATGACTGGCGGGTGTCGGTTTCTTCAACTTTAGTTGAATTGGATTTAACTGAGGTGGTCCTTGGAGAGACGTTAAATAGCAATTTCTACATCTCCGTTGTGGTTTTTGCGTAAGTAAGATGCGACTATACTAGATACCCATAGCAGCCACGTAAAACATGCAACAACAAATTAGAGGACGTCTAACTTGTTTTTGCAGGGTACGCTTGTGATGTGATATGGCCAAAGACATGATGTAATATATTGGATGTATGAGATGATCATGTTGTAATAGTTAATATTGACTTGCACGTCGATGCTACGGCAACCGGCAGGAGCCATAGGGTTGTCTTTAAACTAACGTTTGTGTTTGCAGATGTGTTTACTATATTGCTAGGTTGTAGCTTTAGTAGTAATAGCATGGATAGCACGACAACCTTGATGGCAGAACGATGATGGAGATCATGGTGTGGCGCCGGTGACGATGAAGATCATGCCGGTGCTTTGGTGATGGAGATCAAGAAGCACAAGATCATGGCCATATCATGTCACTTATGAATTGCATGTGATGTTAATCCTTTTATGCACCTTATCTTGCTTAGAATGACGGTACCATTATAAGGTGATCCGTCACTAAAATTTCAAGATAAAATTGTGTTCTCCCCGACTGTGCACCGTTGTGACAGTTCGTCGTTTTGAGACACCACATGATGATCGGGTGTGATAGACTCAACATTCACATACAGCGGGTGCAAAACAGTTGCACACGCGAAACACTTGGATTAAGCTTGACGAGCCTAGCATGTGCAGAAATGGCCTCGGAACACAAGAGAACGAAAGGTCGAGCATGAATCGTATAGTTGATATGATTAGCACAGAGATGTTTACCACTGAAACTATGCTCAACTCACATGATGATCGGACTTGAGTTAGTGAATTTGGATCATGCCACACTCAAGTAACTAGAGCGATGTCTATTTGAGTGGGAGTTTATTAGTAATTTGATTAGTTAAACTCTAATTGTCTTGAACATAGTCTAAGTCCACTTTGCAATATTTTATGTTGTAGATCAATGGCTCACACAGTAGCAACCCTGAATTTCAATACGTTCCTAGAGAAAGCTAAGCTGAAAGATGATGGTAGCAACTTTGTAGACTGGGCTCGTAATCTTAGGCTCACCCTACAAGCTGGAAAAAGAATTATGTCCTTGATGTTGTGCTAGGAGATGAACCACCCGCTACGTATGACCAAGATGTTTTTAACGCTTGGCAATCACGTAAGGAGGATTACTCGGTAGTTCAATGTGCAGTCTTGTATGGCTTGGACCGGGACTTCAACAACGCTTTGAACGTCATGGAGCATATGAGATGTTCCAGGAGTTGAAGTTTATATTTCAGAAAAACGCCCGGATCGAGAGGTATGAGACCTCCGATAAATTATATGCTTACAAAATGGAGGAGAATTCGTCTGTCAGTGAACATGTGCTCAAGATGTCTGGGTACTCAAACCGTCTAGCTAAGCTGGGAATTGAACTCCCGCAAGAGGCTATCACTGACATAATTCTTCAATCACTCCCACCTAGCTACAAGAGCTTTGTGTTGAACTATAACATGCAAGGGACGAACAAGTCATCAGGCGAGTTATTCGCGATGCTGAAAGTCGCAGAGTCACAACTCCAGAAAAAACATCAAGTGTTGATGGTCAATAAGACCACTATTTCAAGAGAAACGGCAAAGGCAAGAAGGGTAACTCCAAGAAGAGCGGCAAAACTATTGCCAATCCGATGAAGAAACCCAAGGTTGGGTCTAAGCCAGAAACGGAGTGCTATTATTGCAACGGGATGGGTCACTGGAAGCGCAACTGCCCCAAGTATTTGGCTGATAAGAAGGCGGCTGATATGTCTCAAACGTATCTATAATTTTTGATGGTTTCATGTTGTTATCTTGTCATCTTTGGATGTTTTATGTACCTTTTATATCTTTTTTGGGACTAACTTATTAATTCAGTGCCAAGTGTCAGTTCCTGTTTTTTCTGTGTTTTTGGCTCTTTTCAGATCTGATTTTGGAACGGAGTCCAGAATAAAATCCCCGAAATGATTTTTTCCCGAACAGAAGAAGATCAGGGGGCCTGTGGGCCAAGCCATGAGGGCTCCAGGGAGCCCACAAGCCCCTGCTCCGCCACCAGGGGAGGCGGCGGTGGCAGGGATTGTGGCCTCCCTGAGCGCCCGCTGACCTAGATCTTGCGCCTATATATTCCCTAAAAATCAGAAGAAGAAAATCAAGGCAGCCTCAAAAATACTTTTCCGCCACCGCAAGCTTCCGTTTCCGCGAGATCTCATCTGGAGACCCTTCCCGACGCCCTGCCGGAGGGGACTTTGGAGTTGGAGGGCTTCTTCATCATCATCATCGCCCCTCCAATGACTCGTGAGTAGTTCACTTCAGACCTACGGGTCCGTAGTTAGTAGCTAGATGGCTTCTTCTCTCTCTTGGATCTTCAATACAAAGTTCTCCATGATCTTCATGGAGATCTATCCGATGTATTCTTCTTTGGCGGTGTGTTTGTCGAGATCTGATGAATTGTCGATTTGTGATCAGATTATCTATGATATATATATTTGAGTCTTTGCTAATTTCTTATATGCATGATTTGATATCCTTGTAAGTCTCTCCGAGTCTTGGGTTTTGTTTGGCCAACTAGATCTATGATTCTTGCAATGGGAGAAGTGCTTGGTTTTGGGTTCTTACCATGTGGTGACCTTTCCCAGTGAAAGTAGGGGCAGCAAGGCACACATTGAGTGGTTGCCATCAAGGGTAACAAGGTAGGCTCTGTCGTTGATATGAGATTGTCCATCTACATCATGTCATCTTTCTTAAGGCGTTACTCTGTTCTTTTGGACTTAATACACTAGATGCATGCTGGATAGCGGTCGACGTGTGGAGTAATAGTAGTAGATGCAGAAAGTATCGGTCTACTTGTTTTGGACGTGATGCCTATAGATATAATCATTGCCATAGATATCGTCACGACTTTGCGCGGTTCTATCAATTGCTTGACAGTAATTTGTTCACCCACCATCTACTTGCTTTCATGAGAGAAGCCACTAGTAAACACTACGGCCCTCGGTTCTATTCACATCTATCGTTTACACCTCCGCTTTTACTTTGCTTTGTTACTTTGTTGCTTTCAGTTCTCACTTTGCAAACAATCTATAAGGGATTGACAACCCCTTCATAGCATTGGGAGCAGGTTCTTTGTGTTTGTGCAAGCACTTGTGATACTCCTTCACTGGATCGATACCTTGGTTCTCAAAACTGAGGGAAATACTTACCACCGCTGCGCTACATCACCCTTTCCGCTTCGAGGGAACACCAACGCAAGGCTCCAAGGCCACGAGGAAATCCTTTGCATATTTGCCTAGGAAGTCCCTAAAGGCGTAGCCGTAGCAGAAGGATTTCAGGTGCCGCTGCTGAGGAGAATCAAGACAAGAACAGTCTCCCTTCAGCACGTGTTTCTGGCGCCGTTGGAAGGTCTTTTGTTGCAGTAGCAGAAGTATTTCTGGCGCCGTTGCCCGGGAGGAGAGATCAGGATCTATCCAAGTAGGTCTCACAAACTCATCTCCTGCATTTACTTTTTTTGCCAGTTGCCTCTCGTTTTCCTCTCCCCCACTTCACATTTGCCGTTTTCATTTGCCTTTCTCCTTTGCCGTTTTCTTTTGCCTTTGTCGTTTTCCTTTGCCGGTTCTCTTGCTTCCTTGTGTGCTTGTTTGTTTGTTGAAGTCATCATGGCTGAAAACACCAAACTTTGCGACTTCTCGAGCACTAATAATAATGATTTTATTAGTACTCCGATTGCTCCCGCCACTAGTGCGGAATCGTATGAAATCAACGCAGCTCTGTTGAATCTTGTTATGAAAGAGCAATTCTCTGGCCTTCCTAATGAAGATGCCGCATCCCATCTCAATACCTTCATTGAGCTTTGTGATATGCAAAAGAAAAGAGATGTGGATAATGACGTGATTAAGTTGAAACTTTTTCCTTTCTCGTTGCGAGATCGCGCAAAAACTTGGTTTTCTTCTTTGCCTAACAATAGTATCGATTCTTGGGATAAATGCAAAGATGCTTACATATCCAAGTATTTTCCGCCGGCTAAGATCATCTCCTTAAGTAACGGTATCATGAATTTCAAGCAACTTGATCATGAACACGTTGCACAATTTTGGGAGAGGATGAAGCTTCTGATTAGAAATTGTCCCGCTCATGGCTTGAGTTTGTGGATGATTATACAAATCTTTTACGCTGGCTTGAATTTCGCTTCTTGCAATATGTTGGACTTCGCCTCAGGTGGAACGTTCATGGAAATCACGTTAGGAGACGCTACAAAACTACTAGACAATATCATGACCAACTACTCTGAGTGGCATACTCAAAGGTCACCTGCTAGCAAAAAGGTACACGCTATAGAAGAGATTAACTCGCTTAGTGCTAAGATGGACGAGTTGATGAATTTGGTTGCTAGTAGAAACGATATTGTAGATCCTAATGACATGCCACTATCTTCCTTGATTGAGAGTAGCAACGCTAGTTTGGGAGTGAATTTTGTTGGTAGGAACAATTTTGGCAACAACAATGCTTTTAGAGGAAGCTATGTTCCTAGGCCTTTTCCTAGTAACTCCTCTAACTATTATGGCAATTCCTACAACAACGCTTATGGAAATCACAACAAATTACCCTCTGATTTAGAGAGTAATATCAAAGAGTTCATCAACTCTCAAAAGATTTTCAATGCGTCCATAGAGGAAAAACTACTCAAAATTGACGATTTGGCTAAGAGCATTGATAGGATATATTGTGATATTGATGCTTTGAAAGTTAGATGCGCTCCTCCCAAGGTCAACTTGGATGAAAATTTGAAAGCTATGCGTATCTCCATGAATGAGAGCAAAGAAAGAACCGCCCAAATTCACACTAGGCATGAATGGTTTAAAAGGGTGCGTTCTAGTGATGCAAATCACGAAGATCTTAAAGTGCTTGGTGTGTCTCCTCTTGAATCTTTGTTTTCGCGTGTCAAACATATATATGGAGGGGCTGGATATCAATCCACTTTGGTTGAAAAACGCCCCAATGATTCGGAGTCCACCTATCTTGATGATAAAGGTGTGGAGAGTGGAGTAGAAGAAGTCAAAATTTTGGTTAGTAATGAAACTCCCACTTTGGATTTCAAGGAATTCAATTATGATAATTGCTCCTTGTTTGAATGCATTTCTTTGATGCAATCCATTGCAAACTCTCCACATGCTTATAGCCAAAGCAAAGCCTTTAGCGCGCATATCGTAGATGCTATGATGAAATCTCTTGAAGAGAAGCTCGAACTAGAAGTCTCTATACCTAGAAAACTTCATGATGTGTGGAAACCTACTATCAAAATCAAGATCAAAAACTATGAGTGCAATGCTTTGTCTGATTTGGGTGCTAGTGTTTCCGCGATTCCAAAGTCTTTATGTGATATTCTTGGTTTTCATGAGATTGAAGAGTGTTCTCTTAATTTACATCTTGCGGATTCTACCGTCAAGAAACCCATGGGAAGGATCAATGATGTTCTTATTGTTGCAAATAAGAACTATGTACCCGTGGATTTCATTGTACTTGACATAGATTGCAATCCTTCATGTCCCATTCTTCTTGGTAGACCTTTCCTAAGGACTATTGGTGCTATCATCGATATGAAGGAAGGGAATATTAGATTTCAATTTCCTTTAAAGAATGGCATGGAGCACTTTCCTAGAAAGAAAATAAGATTGCCTTATGAACCTATGATGAGGGCTACTTATGGTTTGAGCACCAAAGATGACTATACGTGATTACATCACCTTTCGCCTAGCTAAGGGCGTTAAACAAAAGCGCTTGTTGGAAGGCAACCCAACAAATCTATCCTTTTTCTTTCTGTTTTGTGTTTTTCACACTTCCATAATTCTGTTACGATTGTGTTTTTTGTGTTTCTTTTTGCGTTTGTGCCAAGTAAAACTGTTATGATTAGTCTTGGGGATGATCGTTTGGTCATGCTGGAAAAGACAGAAACTTTCTGCTCACGAAAAGAATTTTCATTTTTTTCTGTAAGAGCTTTTGAGTTGATTCTTTTTGCTGCTGATTGCTACGCAAATTCTTCACACTGTCGTAATTGTTCAGAATTTTTGAAGTACGAGAGGTATACGAAATATACATATTGCTACAGACTGGTCTGCTGTTAACAGATTCTGTTTTTTGTTGTGTTGGTTGCTTATTTTGATGAAACTATGGATAGTATCGGGGGGTATTAGCCATGGAAGATTGAGAATACAGTAACCCAACATCAGCACAAGTAGAATTTAAGTTGCTACAGTACCTAAGGAAGTGGTGGTTTGCTTTCTCATACTAATGTTATCACGAGTTTCTGTTTAAGATTCGTGTTGTGAAGTTTTCAAGTTTTGGGTGAAGTTCTTATGGACAAAGAGATAAAGAGTGGCAAGATCTCAATCTTGGGTATTCCCAAGGCACCCCAAGAGATTCAAGTATGCCGTAAAATCCTAAGCTTGGGGATGCCCCGGGAAGGCATCCCCTCTCTCGTCTTCAATCCATTGGTAACGTTACTTGGGGCTATATTTTTATTCACCACATGTTATGTGTTTTTGCTTGGAGCGTCTTGTATCACAGGAGTCTTTTATTTTTTTTGTGTCACAATCATCCTTGCTGCACACCTAGAGAGAGAGACATGCACACACCGTGATTTTGTCGAGCTTCACTTATATCTTTTGGTAGACAATTCAGCTCACATGTGCTTCACTTATATCTTTTGAGCTAGATACTTTAGCTCTATGTGCTTCACTTGTATCTTTTAGAGAACAGAGGTGTGTGGCTTGGTAGTTGATCTATGCTTTGAAAGTAGTCTCAAAAGGGGTAGTTATCCAAAGGGATACGAAAACTTCCACCTTCATGTGCATTGAATAGTTAGAGAAGTTTGATTCATCTCAATTAGTTTTGAGTTGTGGTTATGGTAATATTGAAGTCATGCTAGTAAGGTGTTGTGGATCTAGAAATACTTGTGTTGAAGTTAGTGATTCCTGTAGCATGCACGTATGGTGAACCGCTATGTGATGAAATCTGAGCATGATTAGTCTACTGATTGTCATCCTTTGCGTGGCGGTCGGGATCGCGCGATGGTTTATACCTACCAACCCTTCCCCTAAGAGTATGCATTGAATGCTTTGTTTCAATTACTAAGAAAACTTTTGCAACAAGTATGTGAGTTCTTCATGACTAATGTTGAGTCCATGGTTTAGATGCACTTTTACCTTCCACCATCACTATCTTTAGTGCCGTGCAACTTTTGCCGGTGCACAAAACCCACCATTAGCCTCCCTCAAAACAGCCACCATACCTACCTACTATGGCTTTTTCAAAGTCATTCCGAGATATATTGCCATGCAACTACCACCATGACATGTGCCATCACGTCTACATTGCCATTGCATGATCGTAAGATAGCTAGCATGATGTTTCCATTAATGTCCATGCCATGCTAGATCATTGTCACGGTACACTACCGAAGGCATTCCATATAGAGTCATAGTTGCTCTAAGTTTTGATTTGAAAGTGTGATGATCATCATTGATGGAGCATTGTCCCATGTGAGGAAATAAAAGAGGCCAAAGAAGCCCACCAAAAAAAGAGGCCAAAGAGCCCACCAAAAAAATGAGAGAAAAAGAGAGAAGGGACAATGGTACCACTTTTCCACACTTGTGCATATTAAGCACCATGATCTACATGATTGAGAGTCTCTCGTTTTGTCACCACCATATAGCTAGTGGGAAATTTTCATTATATACCTTGGCTTGTATATTCCAATGATAGGCTTCCTCAAAATTGCCTTAGGTCTTCGTGAGCAAGCAAGTTGGATGCACACCCACTAGTTTTCTTTAAGAGCTTTCACTTACTCTTAGCTCTAGTGCATCATTTGTATGGCAATCCCTACTCATTCACATTGATATCTATTGATGAGCATCTCCACAGCTCATTGATATGCCTAGTTAATTTGACTATCTTCTCTTTTTTGTCTTGCAACCTCCACCACACTCCACACCATCTATAGTGCTATAACCATGGCTCACGCTCATGTATTGCGTGAGAGTTGAAAAGGTTTGAGAAAGTAAAGGTGTGAAACAATTACTTGGCCAATACCGGGGTTGTGCATGATTTAAATTCGTTGTGCAATGATGATAGCGCATAGCCAGACTATATGCTTTTGTAGGGATAACTTTCTTTTGGCATTGTTATTTTGAAAGTTCATGATTACCTTGCTAGTTTGCTTGAATTATTATTGTTTCCACGTCAATATCAAACTATTGTTTTGAATCTAATGGATCTGAACATTCACGTCACATAAGAGGAGTTACAAAGGACATCTATGTTAGGTAGCATGAAAGCATCAAAAATTCATTCTTTATCACTTCCCTACTCGAGGACGAGCAGGAGTTAAGCTTGGGGATGCTTGATACGTCTCAAACGTATCTATAATTTTTGATGGTTTCCTGTTGTTATCTTCTCATCTTTGGATGTTTTATGTACCTTTTATATCTTTTTTGGGACTAACTTATTAATTCAGTGCCAAGTGCCAGTTCCTGTTTTTTCTTTGTTTTTGGCTCTTTTCAGATCTGATTTTGGAACGGAGTCCAAACGGAATAAAATCCCCGAAATGATTTTTTCCCGAACGGAAGAAGATCAGGGGGCTTGTGGGCCAAGCCAGGAGGGCTCCAGGGAGCCCACAAGCCCGCACTCCGCCACCAGGGGGGAGGCGGCGGTGGCAGGGCTTGTGGCCTCCCTGAGCGCCCCCTGACCTAGATCTTGCGCCTATATATTCCCTAAAAATCAGAAGAAGAAAATCAAGGCAGCCTCAAAAATACTTTTCCGCCGCCGCAAGCTTCCGTTTCCGCGAGATCTCATCTGGAGACCCTTCCCGGCGCCCTGCCGGAGGGGACTTTGGAGTTGGAGGGCTTCTTCATCATCATCATCGCCCCTCCAATGACTCGTGAGTAGTTCACTTCAGACCTACGGGTCCGTAGTTAGTAGCTAGATGGCTTCTTCTCTCTCTTGGATCTTCAATACAAAGTTCTCCATGATCTTCATGGAGATCTATCCGATGTAATCTTCTTTGGCGGTGTGTTTGTCGAGATCTGATGAATTGTCGATTTGTGATCATATTATCTATGATATATATATTTGAGTCTTTGCTGATTTCTTATATGCATGATTTGATATCCTTGTAAGTTTCTCCGAGTCTTGGGTTTTGTTTGGCCAACTAGATCTATGATTCTTGCAACGGGAGAAGTGCTTGGTTTTGGGTTCTTACCATGTGGTGACCTTTCCCAGTGAAAGTAGGGGCAGCAAGGCACACATTGAGTGGTTGCCATCAAGGGTAACAAGGTAGGCTCTGTCGTTGATATGAGATTGTCCATCTACATCATGTCATCTTGCTTAAGGCGTTACTCTGTTCTTTTGGACTTAATACACTAGATGCATGCTGGATAGCGGTCGACGTGTGGAGTAATAGTAGTAGATGCAGAAAGTATCGGTCTACTTGTTCTGGACGTGATGCCTATAGATATAATCATTGCCATAGATATCGTCACGACTTTGTGTGGTTCTATCAATTGCTCGACAGTAATTTTTTCACCCACTGTCTACTTGCTTTCATGAGAGAAGCCACTAGTAAACACTACGGCCCCCGAGTCTATTCACATCTATCGTTTGCACCTCCGCTTTTACTTTGCTTTATTACTTTGTTGCTTTCAGTTCTCACTTTGCGAACAATCTATAAGGGATTGACAACCCCTTCATAGCGTTGGGAGCAGGTTCTTTGTGTTTGTGCAGGCACTTGTGATACTCCTTCACTGGATCGATACCTTGGTTCTCAAAACTGAGGGAAATACTTACCACCGCTGTGCTACATCACCCTTTCCGCTTCGAGGGAACACCAACGCAAGGATCCAAGGCCAGGGGGAAATCCTTTGCATATTTGCCTAGGAAGTCCCTAAAGGCGTAGCCATAGCAGAAGGATTCCTGGTGCCGCTGCTGAGGAGAATCAAGACAAGAACAGTCTCTCGTCAGCACGTGTTTCTCGCGCCGTTGGAAGGTCTTTTGTTGGAGTAGCAGCGGCCAACACCAAACCAGGTATATGTGATATACATGTTATTGATGTGTACCTAACCAACTCTCGTAGTAGTGCCTGGGTATTTGATACAGGTTCGCTTGCTCATATTTGCAACTCGAAGCAGGAACTACGGAATAAACGAAGGCTGGCGAAGGATGAAGTGACGATGTGCGTGGGAAATGGTTCCAAGGTTGATGCAATCGCCATTGGCACAATCTCACTTCAGTTACCATCAGGATTATTTCTGAACTTAAATAATTGTTTTTTAGTGCCTGCGTTAAGCATGAACATTATATCTGGATCTTATTTATTGTGAGACGGTTACTCATTTAAGTCAGAGAATAATGGTTGTTCCATTTTTATGAGTAATATCTTTTATGGTCATGCACACAATGTGAGGGGTTTGTTCATATTGAATCTTGATTGTGATGACACACATATACATAACATTGAGACCAAAAGATGTAGAGTTAACAATGATAGCGCCACTTTTTTGTGGCACTGCCGCTTAGGTCATATTGGTGTAAAGCGCATGAAGAAACTCCAGCGGCCAACTCTGTGCGAACCATGCCTCATGGGCAAGATGACTAAGATTCCGTTCTCCGGAACAATGGAGCGTGCAAGTGACTTGTTGGAGATCATACATACTGATGTATGCGGTCCATGAGTGTGGAGGCACGCGGCGGATATCATTATTTTCTCACTGTCACTGATGATTTGAGTAGGTATGGATATATCTACTTGATGAAGCACAAGTCTGAAACGTTTGAAAAGTTCAAGCAATTTCAAAGTGAAGTTGAAAATCATCGTAACAAGAAGATCAAGTTCCTACAATCTGATCGAGGGGTGAATATCTGAGTTTCGAGTTTGGTGCTCACTTCTGACAATGTGGAACTTTTTCATAGTTGAAACCGCCTGGAACACCACAGCGTAATGGTGTGTCCGAACGTCGTAATCGTACTTTGTTAGATATGGTGCGATCTATGATGTCTCTTACCGATTTGCCATTATAGTTTTGGGGTTATGCATTAGAGACAGCTGCATTCACTTTAAATAAGGCACCATCAAAATCCGTTGAGACGACACCATATGAGCTATGGCATGGCAAGAGGCCAAAGTTGTCGTTTCTTAAAGTTTGGGGATGCGATGCTTATGTCAAAAAGCTTCAGCCTAAAAAGATGGAACCCAAAGCAGAAAAGTGCATCTTCATAAGTCACCTAAAAGAGACAGTTGGGTACACCTTCTATCTCAGATCCGAGGGCAAAGTGTTTGTTGCTAAGAACGGAGCTTTTCTTGAGAAGGAGTTTCTCTCGAAAGAATTGAGTGGGAGGAAGATAGAACTTGATGAGGTTGTGGAACCTCTGCTCCCACTGGATGGTGGCGCAGGACAGAGAGAAGTCTCTGTCGAGGCAACACCGGTTGAGGAGGAAGCTAATGATGATAATCATGAAGCTTCAGATCAAGTTACTATGAGACCTCGCAGGTCGACAAGATCACGTACTGCTCCTGAGTGGTATGGGAATCTTGTCTTATCTGTAATGTTGCTAGACAACAATGAACCAGTGAATTATGAAGAAGCAATGATGGGCCCGGATTCCAACAAATGGTTAGAGGCCATGAAGTCCGAGATAGGATCTATGTATGAAAATTAAGTGTGGACTTTGGAAGTATTACCTGAAGGTCGCAAGGCTATTCAGAACAAATGGATCTTTAAGAATAAGACGGACGCGGACAGTAATGTGACCATTTATAAATCTTGACTTGTGGCAAAGAGTTTTTCACAAGTTCAAGGAGTTGACTACGATGAGACTTTCTCACTGGTAGCTATGCTTAAGTCCGTCCGAATCATGTTAGCAATAGCTGCATTTTTCGATTATGAAATCTGGCAGATGGATGTCAAAACGGCGTTGCTTAATGGTTTTCTTAAGGAAGAGTTGTATATGATGCAACCCGAAGGTTTTGTCGATCTAAAGAATGCTAACAAAGTATGCAAGCTCCAGTGATCCATTTATGGACTGGTGCAAGCATCTCGGAGTTGGAATAAGCGCTTTGATGAGGTGATCAAAGCATTTGGGTTTATACAAGTTGTTGGAGAATCTTGTATTTACAAGAAAGTGAGTGGGATCTCTATAGCATTTCTAATATTATATGTGGATGACATATTGCTGATTGGAAACAATGTGGAGTTTTTAGAGAGCGTAAAGGATTACTTGAACAAATGTTTTTCAATGAAATACCTAGGAGATGCTGCTTACATATTAGGCATTAAGATCTATAGGGATAGATCGAGGCGCCTAATAGGACACTCACAAAGCACATACCTTGATAAAATTTTGAAGAAGTTCAAAATGGAGCAGTCCAAGAAGGGGTTCTTGCCAGTGTTACAAGGTATAAAGTTGAGTATGACTCAGTGTCCAGTAACTCCAGAAGATAGAGAAAAGATGAGTATTGCCCCCTATGCTTCAACCATAGGGTCTATCATGTATGCACTGTTGTGCACAAGATCGGACGTCAGCCTGGTCATAAGTATGGCAGGCAGGTTTCAAAGTAATCCAGGAGTGGATCACTGGACAGCGGTCAAGAATATTCTAAAGTACTTGAAAAGGACTAAGGAAATGTTTCTCGTTTATGGAGGTGATGAAGAGCTCGGCGTAAAGGGTTACATCGATGCAAGCTTTGACACTGATCCGGATGACTCTAAGTCTCAAACCGGATATGTATTTATTCTTAATGGGGGTGCGGTACACTGGTGCAGTTCCAAGCAAAGCATCGTAGCAGATTCTACATGTGAAGCGGAGTACATGGCTGCCTCGAAGGAAGCTAAGGAGGCTGTCTGGATGAAGCGGTTCATGACGGATCTTGGAGTTGTGCCGAGTGCACTAAATCTAATAACTCTGTTCTATGACAACACTGGTGCAATTGCTTTAGCAAAGGAACCAAGGTTTCACAAGAAGACCAGACACATCAAACGACGCTTCAACCTCATCCGTGACTACGTTGAAGGAGAGGACGTAAATATTCGCAAAGTGCACACGGATCTGAATGTTGCAGATCCGCTGACTAAACCTCTTCCACGAGCGAAGCATGATCAACACCATAAATGTATGGGTGTTAGATTCATTCCAATATAAATCGCATAGCAATATGAGACTAGATTATTGACTCTAGTGCAAGTGGAAGACTGTTGGAAATATGCCCTAGAGGCAATGATCAAATAGTGATTTTTATATTTCATGTTTCAAGATAATCGTTTATTATCCATGCTATAATTGTATTGAATGAAAGAATAGATACATGTGTGGATATATAGACAAAAAAAATGTCCCTAGTAAGCCTCTAGTTGACTAGTCAGTTGATCAAGGATGGTTAAGGTCTTCTGGCCATATGCAAGTGTTGTCACTTGATAACTGGATCACATCATTAGGAGAATGATGTGATGGACAAGACCCAAACTATGAACATAGCATGTGATCGTGTCCTTTTCTTGCTATTGTTTGCTGCATGTCAAGTATTCATTCCTATGACCATGAGATCATGTAACTCACTAAATCGGAGGAATACCTTGTGTGTATCAAACGTCACAACGTTACTGGGTGGCTATAAAGGTGCTCTACAGGTATCTCGGAAGGTGTCCGTTGAGTTAGCATGGATCAAGATTGAGATTTGTCACTCCGTGTGACGGAGAGGTATCTCGGGGCCCACTCGGTAATACAACATCACATATAAGCCTTGCAAGCAATGTGACTCAAGTGTTAGTCACGGGATCTTGTATTACGGAACGAGTAAAGAGACTTGCCGGTAAGGAGATTGAAATAGGTATAGGGATACCGACGATCAAATCTCGGGCAAGTAACATACCGAAGGACAAAGGGAATGTTATGCGAGATTATATGAATCCTTGTCACAGAGGTTCAACCAATAAGATCTTAGTAGGATATGTACGATCCAACATGGACATCTAGGTCCCGCTGTTGGATATTGACCGGGGAGTGTCTCAGGCCATGTCTGCATAGTTCTCGAACCCGCAGGGTTTGCACACTTAAGGTTCGGTGACGTTTCGGTATAGTTGAGTCATAGGTATTGGTGACCGAAGGTTATTCAGAGTCCCGGATGAGATCATGGACATCACTGGGTTTCCGGAATGGTCCGGAAACGAAGATTGATATATAGGATGGTTTCATTTGGTATCCGGAAAGATTTTGGGCATTACCGGCAGTGTACCGGGAGTGACAAATGGGTTCAGGGTTTTACCGGGAGGGGCCCACCCACCCGGGAGTGAGCCTAATAGCCCAAGGGTGGCGCACCAGCCCTTAGTATGCTGGTGAGGCCAGGCCAAGTGGGCTATGTTGGCTAGGAAAAGAAAACCAAAGAAAAGAAAAAAAGGAGGTGGGAAGGAAGGAGGGGACTCCTCCTCCTCCAAACCGAATTGGAGTTGGAGTCCTCCTCCTCCTCTCTTGGTCGGCGCCCTAGGGGCTCCCTTGAGACCCAAGGCTAGCCCCTCCCCTCCTCCTATTATACTAGAGGTTTTAGGGTTATTGAGACACAACTTTGCCACGTGCAACTCAAACCTCTACTTCGTAGTTCTTCCTCTAGATCGGTTTTATGCGGAGCTCGAGCAGACCCCTGCAGGAATAGATCATCACCATCACCGGCACGCCGTCACGCTGTAGGAGAACTCTTCTACTTCCCCGTCTCTCTTGCTGGATCAAGAAGGCAGAGATTGTCATCAAGTTGTACGTGTGCTGAACGCGGAGGTGTCGTCCGTTTGGTGCTAGATCGGAATGGATCGTGGGACAACGGTGATTTGAATCATGAAGCTGACCACTACATCAACCGTATTTCTTAACGCTTCCCACTTAGTGATCTACAAGGGTATGTGGATCCGATCTCCCTCTCGTAGATGAACATCACCATGATAGGTCTTCGTGTGTGTAGGAATTTTTTTTTTGTTTTCCATGCAACGTTCCCCAACAGGTTCAACTCCACAACACAAAGTAGGAGGCTCCCAAGCGACACCTAAACAATCTAGGAGGCACCACCATCCAAAAGGTAATGGATCCGTGTTGTTTCTTACTCTTCTCACCTACATGGGTTAGTCCCAAAGCAAAATGAACAAATGCAAGGATCTCTATGGACATAGATTGAAATACATGGGAGGTGATGTCCAAAGATACATTAATTACCTTGTCCTTTTCTCACCTTTGAGAGAATGTGTGACTCTTTGAACTAATGCATATGGTTGGATTTGATTTCATATAGTTCTTGCCAAAATGAATAAGAGCAAATTTCATTGGCAGAGTCACCCCTCAAGAACTTTCTATTTCTTCCTCTTGGGGACCCACATCGCCTTGATGGGGATCCTTGGAGTTGTGGTAGCACTAGATGAGGTACTTATAGAAGTGTCCTTGGGAACCCACTCAACCTTGGCTTCGGGTTCTTCTTCAAATGAGACAATGTCCTCTTGAAGCTTTCCCTTGCCCGTGTGGTCTTGTGGTAGAAGGCCATCTCGAGAATTTGTTCCCTTGGGTGGAGTAGGATCATACTTCTCCTCTTCAGGAACAAACCTGGGAATGGGATATGGACCTTCTTCCCAAACATCTCCATTGACGTTGAAGTAACCAACACCTTGCTTCTTCCGATATCCTCCTTGCTTGCGCACACTTTCTTCGAATTGCTTACATCCTGCAAGACTCTTGAAGAGACCTATCTCTATAATCCCTTTAAATAAATTGTTTTCTTGCTCAAGTGTAACATGGCTAAGAGAATCATTAGTGGAATCAAGATAATTACTAGCAACAACATCACTTGATCTAGCTTGATCATTGTTGTTACTAAATGAAGAAACTTTCTTGCCTTTGTTACTAGTGTTCTTGGGTTTAACTTGTGGAACAAAAGTAAACAAGAGTAATCATTTGGCAAGATAAGAAGAACTCTTCTTTCGAAGATCATCATTGATTACTTTTAGGAACCCATGCTCTTGCTCAAAATTTAGCTGCTCGAAACATAGCTTCTCATGAGTTCTTGCAAGCTCTCTATGATCTTCTAGAGTAGTTTCATGAGCTAACTTAAAAGTGTTTAATTCTTTAGTTAGTCATTCAATCTCTTTCTTACCATCATCATTCGATTTATCTTGACTAGCATGATTATTTTCAAGTTCATTTTCAATGTTATCAATAGTCTTATCAAAGAGCAAGCCATCTTCCCCTAACAAGTCATCCTCATCACTATCAAAATCAAGGTATTCGGGGTGTTATACCTTGGGGCCTTTTGCCATGAAGCAGTTTCCAATCCCTTCATTTGGTGAATCAAATAAGTCGTAGGAGTTGGAGGAAACAAGTACAATGCCGGCAACACCTTCATCTTGACTGTAGTCAGAGTTGGAATGGTAGCTTCTCTCGGATTGGTTGTCAGACTCGGATCCAGAAACTCATTCACCAATGTGAGCTTGATGTCTTCTTCTTGAACTGCTCTTGGTGTACTTGTCCTTCTTCTCTGATTCATTGCCTCTTCGGGAGTGTCTTCATTCACAATAATCTTCTCTACTCCTTCTCTCTCTGCGAGGTGACTCATCTCTTGAGCTTCATCTTCTAGGTGACTCTTCTCTTTGTTTGTGGGGAGCTAAGCACTCAATGGAAAAGTGTCCGGGCTTTCTGAAGTTGTAGCAGTTTCGGTCACGACTAGATGAACGCTTCTCATCATATTGTGAGCTTGACTTTCTCTCTTTGCCTCTACTCTTGTAAAACTTGTTGAAATTTCTGACCATGAGGTTGATATCTTCATTGGTAACAAGGTTGAAACTTGAAGTAACGGGAGCATCGACTCGAGCTTTGTAAGCACCTCTTGACTTGTTGTGCAACTCATCGTTGTCTTTGAGAGACATTTCATGACCAACAATCCTTCCAATGACTTTAGTTGTCTTGAGATCTTTGTAATTTGGCAACATTTGGATTAGTGTGCACAAGGTGTCGTATCTTACATCCAAGGCTCTAAGTATCTTGTTGATGATGAATTTGTTGGTCATCTCTTCAGTTCCTAATACGGCAATCTCATTGTGATGAGGGCTAGCCTAGAGTATATCTTAGCGACTCCTTCACCATCCTTCATCTTGAACTTGTCAAGCTGACTTTGAAGCATATCCAACTTAGAATTATTTTTTTGACCGGCTACTGTAGGGAAACCCCCCCCCCACAGCCTTTTTCTTGTATTCCCATATGCAAGAGTTATATGTACAAGAAGAGGTTAGAATGTACAAAGGGGTTGGGTAGCTATGGATACAAACCTCAAGGAGGCAAAAAGGAAATCCATTTAAGGAGATCATCCCTGAAACTAGCCTTAATCCTATGAGCTAACAAGGAAATGTCATGGACATCCAACTTAGATTCCCTCACAAAATCAGTTCCTTCGTGCATATCAAACAAAGTATCCCAAATTTCCTTTGCATTCTGAAGGCGACTGATTTTATTGAATTCTTCGGGACACAAGCAGTTGAACATGATATCACACGCTTGAGCATTGAATTGCAACACCCTCAATTCTTCTGTTGTGGCATCACGATCCGGTTCTTTTCCTTCTCTGAAGAAATCACCTTGCACACCAACACGAACAACAACCCAAACGGCAGGATTATGACCAGGAATATGCATTTTCATCTTATGCTTCCAACTAGCAAAATTAGTGCCATCGAAATATGGACCTCTAGAGTGATAATTTCCCTCACTAGACGTCATACTCTCCTTGGTTGTGAAACCAACGCAATGGATACCAAAGCTCTGATGCCACTTGTAGGATCGAAAGTATGTCTATAGGGGGGTGATTAGACTACTTGACAAGATAAAAACTTAGCCTTTTCCTATTTTTTAGTGTGGGCCAGTTTTAGCAACTATGACTAGTCAAGTACACCCTACACATGCACATCAAAGAGTATAGTAGCAGAAAGTAAACCGTGCAACTGTAAAGTGGAGGGTAAGGTAGGGAGATCAAACGCAAAGGTTGACACGGCGATTTTTGGCATGGTTCCGATAGGTGGCGCTATTGTAGGTCCATGTTAGTGGAGACTTCAACCCACGTAGGGTAACGGCTGCGAGAGTCCACGGAGGGCTCCACGCACAAGGGGTCCACGAAGAAGGCTCCTTGTCTATTCCACCACGGCTTCCGTCCACAAAGGACTAGCGTCACTCACGGTAGATCTTCATGAAGTAGGCGATCTCCTTGCCCTTAGAAATATCTTGGTTCAACTCCACAACACGAAGTAGGAGGCTCCCAAGTGATAACTAACGAATCTAGGAGACACCACCCTCCAAAAGGTAATGGATGTAGTAGAACGATGAACTCCTTGCTCTTGTGCTTCAAAACATAGTCTCCTCAACACTCACCCACTCTCTCTTGGATTTGGCAGGGGTAGGAACGATTGATCTTGTGGAAAGCAACTTGAGGAGGCTAGAAACAAAGGTTCAAATGGTTGGAATGGAATCTCTTGATCTCAACACATGAGTAGGTGGCTCTATCTCGGAAAAATTGATCTCACAAGTGTGTGTGTGTGTGTGTGTTGTAAGTGCTTCCTCTACAAATGAGAGGTTGGTGGAGGGGTATATATAGGCATATCCCAAAATCCAACCATTACGACATTATTGCCCAACTCGGTGACATCGAAATGAATCTCGGTGGTACCGAGTTGCACTAAATGTAGACATGTTTCCAAATCTCAGTGAGACCGGTTTCAAACTCAAAAATTCCGAAACTTGAAATCATTTCAATATAAAGTTGGTCACCCAATCTTGGTGACACCGACAGGAATGTTGGTTGTACCGAGATGGTGGGTTTGGCATAGGATCTATCTAAGTGTAAAATCTGTAGGGCCGAGTTGGAAATGTTGGTGGCACCGATTTTTCTTGTGTGGCTTGGTACACATGTATTCTGTGGGATAATGGCTAGGTTTTTTTGGTGGCTATATCTAAGCACTTGAGCAACCAATTCATCATAGTACCTCATCGCCTTTTAATAGTATTGGCTTTTCCTATGGACTCAAAGTGATTTCTCACAAATATAAAATGTAAAGTCTTCTTGCTTGAAGCTTTAGCCAGTCCTATTCCTTCCTTGCATCAAAGGGGCATCTCCAAACAATACTATAGCCAAAGCATGTTTGCACTTTCTGAAATATACTTGAATAAACTCTTTAGTCCAATGATGCATGTGTTGTGATTAATTACCAAAACCACCTTAGGGAGCAATTGTGCTTTCACATCAGGAATTAATTTCCAATAACCACGCAATCTACACATGTGGTACTAACAGACAAATATTACACGGGGGGATGATGTTATATTACGATGAGATGTAAGAAACATCTTCCAGAAAAAGTGGTTCCTCGATTGGTTCCTTTTTCTGGGTTGCTACATAATATGTAGTCGGTGTAGCCGTTTCTCCGTGTAGTACGGACAGCTGTTATGTACGATGAAAAGTCCCGATTATATGGACATTGTTCGTAGCTGACCAAGTTGTATCTTAAGAAACACTAGCTTTTGGCTTTACCTGTCTGAGGTACGTATCCTGGCGAACCGGTTGTAACAATCGCAGCGGTGCTCCCTTTACCCTCTAATCGAACATGTCGGGAATGTAGAGGGTAAGCACATGAGCTAGGCAACCAAGCATTGCAAGGATCTTAAGTTCAATTAATGCATGTAATGGCGGGAATCAGTGTTGAATCAAGACGTGTATATAAACAAGTAGCTATGACGAATACGTTGAACGGCTTCTTGAGGAAGCCCCCAGGTACTATCTGATCATTCCATTTAACACGGATCTTCTGATAAATGCTCGAGGCAGTTCGATTAAGCCAAACATGCCTTGGGACCGACTAATAAGCCCGAAAAACAGAATAAAAAATTTGGGCACAAAGTTAAAACACAATTATGGCAAGAAGGTAATGACGTTGGTCTAGCCGTAAAAACGCCAAAGACGAACTGCATTCCACGGGTTCGGATCGAGGCGATTATCCTCGGAGTTGTGCAGGCAACAAGCTCCTCATGTTAATACTTCATCAGTTATAAAAGGTCCCTCCCACTTTCGGTGAACTTTATGCTTCTACTTCTCTAGGAGGCATAGGACGAGTTCACCCACATTGTATGCCTTTGCCCGAACTTCCTTGCTCTGTTAGCTACGTGCTTGCTATTGATAGAAAGTAGATCGGGCGAGAGCTATGTCACGCTCGCCTTCTAGTGCTTCTAAGTCGTCTTGCCAATCCAACTCGGCGTATTTTTCCTCATACATACACACCCGAGGTGTGTCGTGTATAATGTCGTAGGGGAGGACCGCTTCAACCACGTACACCATAAAAACGGTGTGTACCATGTGAAACAATTCGGGGTGGTACGCAAGCCCCATAGTACAAAGTCGAGCTCCTCCACCCATTGGCAATCGGATTCTTGAAGAGAGTAGACCAACTAAGGTTTAATACCTCTCATAATGAGCCCATTGGCTCTTTCGACTTGTCGATTGCTCTGCGGGTGGTATACGAAGGCATAGTCGACCTTGATGCCCAAGTTTGTAAACCAATCTTTTACCTCCTAGGTACTGAAATTGGATCTGGTGTCTGTAATTATGCTATGTAGGACACCATAATGGTGTACAACACCAGAAATGAATTCGATTACTGGCCCGACTTTGGCAGAGCTAACAGGCTTTGCTTCAATCCATTTGGTAAATTTGTCGACCATAACCAAGAGATATTTGTTTTTCTTAGTCCCCCCTTTAAGTGGGTCGACCATATCCAGACCCCACACCGCAAAGGGCCACGTGATCAGGATTGTCCGAAGAGCTGTTGGGGCATGTGGCTTTGATTTGCAAACACCCCACACGACGCTGAACGAGAACGGGGGCATCCTCTCAGGCTGTCGCCCAGAAGAAACCGGCTCGAAAAGACTTATTGACCAGGGCCTGAGCTTCTTCACGGTGACCGCCCATACCGGTGTCTACTTCGGCCAGGAGTTGCCTTCCCTCCTCCTCGGATATGCACCGCTTGAGGACTCCTGTGGTGCTCTTTATATATAGCTTGCCCTCGTGGACCTTGTAGGCCTTTGATCGGTGGATGATAAGTCACGCCTCGGTCTAGTCATAAGGGAGTTCCTTGCGCAGGAGATAAACAAGGAAGGAATTGGTCCATGGCGCGATTATTTCCATGACCTCGTGGGACGAGGGCGTTTCTTCAATTGTAGTTTCGCCGATGATTTGATCATCCTGCTCGGTTGTAGGTGGTATAACCAGCTCTTCACCATTGGCTCCTTTGCTACCCATTTCGTCCTGTCATACTATGGATGGCTTGAACAGCTGTTCTAGGAATATGTTGTTGGGGACAGGGTCGCGCTTTGCGCCTAAGCGGGCAAGAACCGGTTTGGTTATTGTCTCTTGAGACGTGGTGGAACTCCAACCCCCCAAATTGTGTTGATATCTTGAGGAAGGTGTTTCTGTAAGCTGCCATCTCCGGATTTTTTGCATCAAATTTGTTGTTGATTTGTGAGATAGCGAGGTTAGAGTCTCCTCATACCCCGGGCCATTGTATGCCCATTGAGGCTGCCATTCGAAGACCGTGTAATAGCGCCTCGTACTCTACTGCATTATTCGAGTCGGCATAGATAATCTGTAGCACGTATCCAACATTATCCCCGGTAGGGGATGTGAGAATCACTCCAGACCCCAGACCGGCGAGAGTTTTGGACCCATCAAAATACATGGTCCAATGAGCATAAGTGATATACATTCTGGGGACCTCGGCCTCAGTCCATTCAGCGACGAAGTCGGCGAAGACTTTAGGTTTGATAGCTCATCGTGGTTTGTAGGTAATCTCAAATGCCAGGAGCTCGATTGCCCATTTGGCAATTCGACCGGTGGCGTCCTTATTGTTAATGATATCATTCAATGGTACTTCCGAAGTCACAGTGACCGCACATTCCTGGAAATAGTGTCTAAGTTTGCGCGATGCCATCAACACTTTGTAAGCAATCTTTCAGTAGTAAGGGCATCTGGTTTTGCATGGGGTGAGCACCTCGGATACGTAATAGACCGGCCTTTGTATCCCTAGTTTTGACCCTCAGCTTCTCGTTCTACGACGAGTACCACGCTCACCACTTGATTGGTGGCTGAGATGTATAGCAACATCAGCTCCCCTGTGAAGGGTGCTGCTAGGATGGGGTCGCTGGTGAGTATCGCCTTGATGACCTCTAGAGCCGTTGTGGCCTCATTAGTCCATTTGAAGTTCTTAGTTTTCTTCAGCAACCTATAGAGTGGGAGGGCCTTCCCATTGAGGCGAGATATAAATTGGCTTAAGGCCGCCATGCAGCCTGCCAGCTTTCGGACGTGTTGTAGCTTTGTTGGAATGGCGAGTTGAAAAATGCTCAAATTTTGGCCGGATTGGCCTCGGTTCCTCTTTGCAACAATAGAATCAGAGGAGTTTGGCAGTTGGGACTCCGAAGACACACTTATCCGGATTAAGCCATATATCGTATGCCCGTAGGTTGGCAAAGGTTTCCCTAAGGTCGTCTACCGGCTAGCTGACGTGTCTGGTCTTAACGACCACATCGTCCACGTATGCCTCCACAGTTTTGCTAATCTATTTCCCCAAGCATGTCTGGATCATGCGCTGGTAAGTGGCGCACGCGTTTTTTAACCCGAATGACATTGTGTTGAAGCAGAATGGCTCATAGGGTGTTATAAAGGCGGTTGCGGCCTGATCAGATTCCTTCATTTTGATCTGATGGTATCCGAAGTAGGAGTCGAGGCAACACAAGGAGTCGTATCCGCCTGTCGCATTGATAATTTGGTCTATCCGAGGTAACATAAAAGGATATTTGGGCATGCTCTGTTTAAGTCCTTGAAATCGACACGTAGCCGCCAAGATTAGTCCTTCTTTGATACCATGACCAGGTTTGCCAACCATTCGAGATGTTTAATGTCTCTGATGAACCCAACTTCCAGGATCTTGGCAAGTTCTTCACCCATAGCTTGACGCTTTGGTTTGGAAAATCAACGCATGGCCTGCTTGACAGGCTTGAAGCCTTCAATTATGTTCAGGTTGTGTTCCACCAACCCCTGAGGGATTCCTAGCATGTCTGGGGTGCCAGGAAAATATGTCCCAATTTTTGTGCAAGAAGGCTCGTAGTGCTTCGTCGACTGTGGGCTCCAGTTGTGCTCCGATGGACGCGGTCTTATTAGGGTCCTTTGGTTGTACCTGGAACTTAACGATCTCGTCCGTAAGTTTGAAGGATGTGGACTTGGGCCGCTTGCCGGGGATCACGTCATCTTTGTCCACCACGGCATGTAGTGTCGTGAGTTCCTCTGCACCGAGGGTCTCGGCTAGTACCTCCAGGGTTAGGGATGTCACTTCGTTTTCAGCTCAGAGGGCTTTGTTGGGGTCACTCATCACTGTGATCACTCCGTTTTGAGCTTCATGTACCCATAGTGCGGTATGGCTTGGAATCTTATGAAGGCTTTGCATCCCAACAAGGCGTGGTAACCACTGTGAAATGGGACGATATGAAAGAGGAGCTCTTTGGATCGGTAGTTCTTAGGTGTACCGAATACTACGTCGAGCATAACCTGTTCGGTGTAGCGGGCCTCTTTCACAGGGACAATACCCCACAAGGTTGTCATGCTTAGCTCAATTCGAGATCGGTCGAACTGCATTTTTTCAAGTGTGTCCTCATAGATGAGGTTGAGGCTGCTACCCCCATCCGTTAGCACCTTGTTGAGTCTGAAGTTGTCGACTATGGGGTTCGGGACTAAGGCGGCATGGATTCGGCCTGTGCTAGCCATTGTCTCGTCGCCCTGGTCGAAAGTAATGGGTGTGTCAGACCATGGGTTTGCCGCTACAACATGGTGGATTTTATGGAGCTCCCGAAAGGCTCTATTTCTCAGATTCTTGGAGGTAAATGTCTCGTAGATCGTTAAGATTTATGTGCATTTGTCCGGCGACAATACTGATCGGCCCTCCGCGGATGTTGCCTTGAGGATGCTCTCCCCGCTTTTTGCGACCTGTGTGACGACCCAGCCTGCTCGAAGGCTATGGGTGGAGCATGATTCGGGCGGGGCTGAGTGTATGGGGCATGGCTTGTCTAGTAGTACGTCGAGGACCGACCTGGACCTTGTCCGTGTTCTCTTCCTTGAGTGTTCAAACATGACCGGCCAAGTGAGCGGGGGTGTGCGTTTTGTCCGGATTTGTCAGGTTTGCTCAGTAAGGCTAGGATCATTGCACATTTGTTGTATATGACAAGTTCTTTCCATGGCGCAGTATTTGAGCACTAGGCTTGATAGCTCGGTGAGGGTTTGAATCCGGCGATGGGAGAGGGTGTTGAGGATGTCTTCATCACAACATTGATGTCGGAAGGCGCTAGTAAGCACATGTTCATCGCGGCCCTCGATCATGTTGTTGAGGAGGAATCTAGCCCATAAGTGGTGTATTGATTCCCCTAGTCGTTGCATGACTTCACGTGGGGCTGATAAACTGAACTCTTTCACTTTATGCTCGAGTTGGTGGTGGGTGGGAAAGGCTTTTGAGTTTCCGTGAGTTGTAGGTTGGAGATCTCGGTGGCCTCGTCCCTAGCTAGGTCATGCACCGGATCAGCCACTGGCCCCGAACCATTGTCGGGGCAAGATAGATACTATGTATTATCGGGTGAGTCCGGATGATCAGTGACCGAGACGTATACCATCATTAATTCTGGTAGCCAGTGCAGGGAGTCCTTAACCGGGCACTCGACAATGTTTATCAAATGCGTGATGGGCGGGATGTGAATTTTGATGTCGTCACATCCAAGCCCGATCTAATTATAGATCGTAGCCGGATTGTTTGTCATGCTCAAGGTCACCTCCGAGGTGTAATCGGCTGAGACGAGTTTGGGCATGTTGAACACGTCGGGCTTTAAGGCCGGATTAGGGGTGAAGGTCGTCCCAGTGGCGAGATCCGCGGTTTCCGAAGCTGAAGAATCGGGACCTGTGGGTTCCTCGAAAGGAGCTAAAAGTCTTGTTCACACAAGGTCTCCCCGGGGGTCACTAGTGAACTCTAGGCTCCCGAACCTAACTTCTTGACCGAGGGTAAAATTCCAGACCTGGCCAAGGCGGCCGACCGGATTGGCGTGCAGAACGACGCTTCCAAACGCGAAGATCTGTCCGGGGACGAAAACATCCTTGTTGACGATCTCCTTGCTAATGACTAAGTGTGCCATCGATCCTTCCGACAATCCAATCAGTGGAACTCTCAATGAAAGCACCAATGTCGGTGTCAAAACCGGCAAATCGCGGGTAGGGGATGAGGGAGTTCCGGATTAAGGGGTCCTCGGGCAGACGGGTTATCCCTTATGGGCCGACCACATGGGTTGTGTCATTGAAGACCGCGTTATCTTGCATCTTCGTAATCGAGATGGAAGGCTCCAAAGAATAGGCGCGCACTCCAAGACAGGAGGACCAGTTCGGCCCGTATATCCCCGATTAAGGTCGGTAACATGTAACCCTAGGGGCCCTGGTGTCTATATAAACCTCAGGCTCTTATGCGTATAGGCAGGTTATCTCATCTAAGGTTTAGCTCATACGATCTCGAGGTAGATCAACTCTGTAACCATCGTTCCCCCATCAATATAATCAAGCAGTACATAGGGTTTAACCTCCTCAAGAGGTTCCGAACCTGGATAAACACTGTCTTCCCCTCTTTCCTGTAACCCATCGATTTAAGGTCCAGAGTTCGGGACCCCCTACCCGAGATCTGCCGGTTTTGGCGCCGACATTGGTGCTTTCATTGAGAGTTCCGTTGTTGGATCACTAAAAGGATATATGGCTCGCTTGATCATCAACTATCAAGTCTGCAAACAGGGGCATCTTCACCACGGAACAGGTCCCCCACGCTCGGCAGCTTCACGCCACGCGCAAACCTAACCGGCCGCCCTGGCTAGATCGAAGGTTTTGTCCCCGGTCAGGAAATAAATTTTGCACACTTCGAATTCTCCACCGACTCGCGAGGCAACCTCTTCCCCGCCAGCGTCACGGCCTTGGCCGATGAAACTAAAAATCCCAAAGCCTTGACTCCGGGTACCTTGTCTGGCCACGTTCTCGGGCCCCTCCTCGTCGGAAAGGTGGCCTTGAGCTTGGAACCAACCATGGTGTTCGGACAACAGGAAATGACCATTCCCGAACTCGCTTCCCGTTGCAGAAGTCACGGAGGTCAATTCCAAAAATCTTGAAAGAATTGATCAGGACAGCCTCACGATGTTAAACAAGAAGCTCCACCAGATCCAGTCACTTCAAATCTCACTTACCTAAAGTCCGACATGTTTGAAGAAAGGCTCTGAGGTGGATTATGAGGACTTTTATGACCCACCCAACACCCACTTGATCGCCACCGTCGAATATCTAACCAACGCATTGCATTATGCCTCTGAAGAGCTCGAGGACATGGATGATGAGGCCTACTACTCCACCCCCATAAACACCGGGTGGTGGACCACAGCATCTACCTACGATGTTTACATGGTAGACATGCCTTGCAACACACACGTCATCACACCCAGGCAAAACGGCGGTAAGCCCGCAGAGGAACCCTCAAAACGCCGAAAGCCGCCTAAGAGTGCCAAGGAAAATAAGGGAAAGGGTTTCGCACAAGCCACAGGGGAGAACGCAACCCCAAAAGGGCACGACGACCCTGAAGCCCCCCCCCCCGAGCAATAACCAGAGGAACCAGTCAATGTCGATCACGACGACCTTAACAACTCGGACGACAATGATGATTACCTCCCTCCCGCCGACGACCTAGACGGCCTTGAAGCCGAAGAATTCATAATCCCTGAAGACCCCGAAGGCCAGGAGCAATTCCGGCAGCCGCTTATAGCCATGAGCCAAAGCTTAAAAGCAAAGCAACGACAACTCCAGGACAAACGGAACACCGTCAATAATAGGTGGACCAAAATCCTAGCAGCCAAAGAAGGATATGGTATGGAGTGGTCAGACTAGAAGAAAATGTACCCACGTCGATGCCTGCTCCCACAGTTCGATGACCAGGCCCTAGAACATGTGTGCCCCCGATGCACTGAATATGACCAGCCTGACCGCCCACCTCAAGGCCGCGATAGAATGACCAGAGAGAACAAGTATAGACCCGACCCTTCGTGCAGAAAAGGCAAAGAGCATATGCACCCTGGGGATAGACCTGGCCCATGATATGTCAGATCAGGTCGCAACAGGTCCATCAACGGATCCATGAGGTACTCTCCCACTCGATGGGATGACGAACCACCTCGGGTCGCTTACAAAATCAGAGGCCGGGAAAGCTACCGGGCTCAACCCGGAGCCGATCTCCGGCACAGCATAGCCCGGATCAGAGGCGTCGCTCACCCATTGTGTTTCACAGATGAGGTCATACATCACAAGTTCACGGAAGGGTTTAAAGACGTAAACGTTGAACTATACGAGGGGACTACAAACCCCATCATGTGGATAGAAGATTTCCTTCTCCACATCCATATGGCGAAAGGATACGATCTCCACGCCATAAAATACTTGCCGCTAAAACTCAAAGGACCAGCACGGCATTGGCTAAACAGCCTATTTGAAGACTCCATTGGAAGCTGGGAAGAACTTGAGGAGGCTTTCCTATCTAACTTTCAGGGAACATATGTTCGGCCACCGAATTCATCTGTCCTAAGCAACGTCGTTCAAAAGGCAAGAGAATTGGCCAGAGAATTCTGGAACCGCTTCCTCACCAAGAAGAATCAAATTGTAGAATGTCCGGATGCTGAAGCAATAGATTTTTTCGGCACAACATCCGGGACGAATGGCTTGCCAGACAGCTCGGCTAGGACAGGCCGAGAACAATGTCCGCCCTTACTTCCCTCATGACCCGCTTTTGTGGGGAAGATAATTGGCTAGCTCGGCGCAGCCACAGTGTGGACGACCCTGGAACCTCTGAAGTTCGAGACAGAAACGGCAAGCCAAGAAAAAACAAGAATAAACGTCGCCATCGTAATGGTGATGTCGATGACACAACACTAAATGCTAGATTCCGCAGTACAAAACCTGGACAGCGGAAGAAACCCTTCAAAATGAATAGGGATGGACCAACTCCATTGGAGAAAATCATGTAATGGCCATGCCCGATTCATGGCACCCAAGAGAAGCCCGCCACCCACACCAACCGTAATTGTTGGGTGTCCAAACAGGCCGGCAAGCTAGCCACCGATGAACAAAACATGGGCCCATGAAGTGAAGACGAGGAGGATCCCCGTGACCCAAACAATGGGCACCAAAAAACCGTTCCCCTTAACGTCAAAACCGTGAACATGATCTACGTCACCCATATACCCAAAAAGGATAGGAAGCGGGGCCTTTGGGAGGGGTGCACAGTAGAGCCCGTAGCACCAAAATATAACCCATAGTCAGCCTGCCCTATCACTTTGGACCACAGGGATCATCCGACCAGCATCTGTCATGGAGGATCGGCCACCCTCGTCCATGATCCATTTGGCAATGGATACCACCTCACTAGATTCCTCATGGACGGAGGAAGTAGCCTTAATCTGATCTATCCATATACGGTGAGAAAGATGGGCATAGACCCATCACGAATCAAACCAAGTCACACTACCTTAAAAGGGGTGATTCCGGGTGTCGAAGCCCCCTCCTCGGGTACGATGACACTAGAAGTTGTGTTCGTCTCACCTGACAGCTTTTGGAGAGAGTACTTGATCTTCGACATCATCCCCTTTTGCAACGGATACCATGCTCTGGTCGGGCGCAAAACATTCGCCCGCTTCAAAATGCCTGGACCCAAGGGATTCATCATTGTCAACGGCAATACAAAGAGTTCTCTCCAGACCGAGGAGCACGGACACACTGGTAGCTCAATGCCAACAAGACAGTGAAACTTCAAGCCATAGGCCAGCAATGAAGGTGCGGAGGTAAGGCAAGCGAGCACGAGCTCAATCATACCAACCGGATACTTATTTGGCTCAGAGTACATAGGGACACGGCTCCCACGGAACGGCCCAAACACCTTCAAGGTATGTCCCTCGTAAACACAATTTCATCCTTAAAATTCCATGGGCAGACATGGGAGCAACCCGCCAGGCATTATGTGATCGGGTCAACCGAGCCATGGTCCTACACAGCTCTACGGACCAAAGATAGTGTATCATGAAGAACCCCAAACGTCAAGCTCCTCCATTTCATCAATAGCTTCTGAAGACCCTCTACTCAAGGTCCGCATGCTGACAACAACTTCGTGTAAAGGATAGTACATCCACCCATAGCAAGGGTAATAGATAGAGTACAACCAAAAATAGGGTGGACGTCAAGTCGCCCATGAAAGGTTGCTATGAACAGTTGCTTTAAAAACTTGTATTGATAGTTACCTATAACAGTTACCTTGGTGCCACGAGTTATAAAATTCATCACACACATTATTCCAAGTGCTTTGGTATACACATATTTCATGCTTATCAGCATTGACAGGTGAAAATTACTTTTTACACACGCTATAGTGCTATCGATCATCGACCGGGGGCTTGGATGGCAACACCACCCTCATTACTATGCCGCCACTACTTCTTAATTGTCCGGTCTCTTGGGTTTTGCATTCTATGCATAGGTTCCGAATTATGTCTTGGGTCTACCTTTGGGTTGCCCTGCTCATGTGCTTACCTCCTTATGTTCCGCTAGTTCGGCTAAGGGATAAAGGGAGAACCACTGCAATTGTATTTCCAACTAGTCTTGCTAAAAATACGTGAGTGGAGAAAGCCGAAAACTGACCGTCATAATAAGCGAGAACTATTGTGCAACCCGAGCTCAAAAACAAAAGCCGTTGGAGGCTATTCCGTGTTACACGGAGGGTTAACGCCTTTGCGACCCTATGGTAGCTCTTTCAAAATTTGGCTTACCCCACTACCACCAAAAAACATGGGGGCTTCTGATTAGCCCCCAAATTTAAACTCCTAAGGATAAGTGAAAGCGATAAAAACGCATGCCTGATTGCCTCGTTTCCGTCGCACATTACCACCTTTGGGCACCGACTCATCGGCTAAGGGTAATAGTACGAACTATGAAACACCCCGGGTAGTCTCTACCCGTGGGCTGAAGCCGACGACTGGTAACTTTCAGATTAAACCGCCCAAATGATAGGAGGCAAACTAATATACAAAGCACGAATACTAAACATTATAAATATAAGTTGTTCGGAGGCACATAACGGTACAATTCCTCGGAGAGTACATCTTTCGAGCAATGGGCTTCTATAACCCGAGCACGCTCTAACGCGGAGGGAAAATACAGCTCGGGGCATTTGTGCTCCTTCCCGGCTGGTGCATATGCGGTGGCCATTGTCATGGGCTTCATCCCAAGATAATGTAACAGCATCCTCGCAAAGGCCATTCGAGCTCCTTCTATGCATACGGAACCCTTAAGGACCTCAACCCAGGGCATGACATCAACCAACTTCTACACTAAACCGAAGTAGCTACTCGACAAAGTCTCGGTAGGCCATAGATGGATACAGAGATTGTCGGCGATCTGGGAATGGGGGTACCCTGACGTGCTGCCTACGACCTAGGGCTGGCCCACTTCATCAAGCAAACCAATGGGCTCGGCGTCACTCAAGGCAAGGCCCTCATGAGGGGCCAAGCCTCACGAGGAGGAACAACATCGAGACCCGCAGGGGGCTTCCTCAGGACCCCTCTGGCGCGGCGGATATTCCAAGGCGAGGCCCAGCCTCACGAGTCAAGGATGATGCAGAAGAAGGACAGGCGAGCAGCGGACAGCGGGATGGAGCAGTTTCCCCTTTGGTCCAAAGGGCACAAGGGCGAACGCAGGTTCCCAAGGCATCTTCTAAAGGTTTCTGTTCTGTTGCAAGACCCTGGCCGCCCGCCGACAGGACGGACGTCACCCCTGCGCTGGCCCCTACAGCACTGGCACCTACTTTGCACGCGAATACGACTTTTGGACAGGGGAAGCATGTTCCCCTGTCCCCCTTTGAAATTGGCCGTTGTGGGATCCCTTCCCACCGAAACGATAAGGGAAGAGGACCGGGGCCGCCACTATAAATAGAGGATAGGCTGCTTCGTAGAGAAGGGAGAGGCCCCGAACCATTCATTCACCCATCTTCACGTCACTAAGGCCATCGCCTCCGGAGGCCGAAGAACATTGTACTAGTTCATCCACCAGCCCACATGGGAGGCAATCCACCAAAGCAGGAGTAGGGTTTTACGCTTCACAACGTCCCGAACCTGGGTAAATTGTTGTGTCATGTGTTTCCCTCACCATCGAGTGAGTTCTTCGTCATTCCCATCGAGTAGAGTGCTAGGCGGGGTAGGGCCGTGAGAGATCTTCGTACACGCCCTTGAGTTTGAATCTTTAGGGTTTTGTAGAGCCTGAAATCCGACATTTGGTGCGCCAAGTAGGGGGCTTGTTGAGGTCTTCTCCGAGCTTTATCTTCCCTCGGCCTGCTGCTCCGATGGCGGGCACCCAACCAGTCTCTTCGAGCCTCGTCGAGTTGGCCTCCAACCGCCACATCACGGCGGCCGAAAGCGCGCATACCGGCGTTCTGGTACCGGGCGGCTCGTACCAGGTCATCAACATTGTCTCCACCATCGCAACCACCCGTGCCACCCAGGCGCACGGCGGCTGGGCGGCGTCCCCGGCACCCACGACGCGTCGCATCAACTTGGGGGACCTCAGCGCGCACGATGCATTGCAGATGGCGAGCAAGATGCTCCGCCAACGACCGACGCAAGGGGGCTTTGACGCGTGGGCGGACCACATCATGGGGCAATCGCCATCGCCCAGAGAGCCATCCAACCCCGCTCTTCTTCAAGGCCGCAAGTGTCGAGCGCCGGGGGCTCACACCCCATGCCGGCCCCGGGGGCTGCAAGCAACGGGGACCCTCCTATGCCGGGCGGGGCTGAGAGAGACGCTCCTCGTGCGGCCCTCCTCCTCCTCCAGGTTCCGGAGCCTGGCCCCGAGGCGCATTACGCTGACAACCACCCGGGGCACGAAGAGAACGGCAGAACGATCGATGCACACCAGTGCACATCACCAAGACCAGGTCGGCCCACGACAGTCCGGTGTGGCCAGACAAGAGCGCTCCCTCTGGCGCAGCCAGCAGAAGGCGGAGGCGTCGGCGCGTGCGAACTACAACAACAGAGAAACACAGGGGCACCAAGGGGGAAGTCGGCACAAGCGGCACTGGGACCAACCAACAGCAACAACAGGAGCAAGCGACTTCGCGTGGAGGATTATCGCGGGAAGATCTTCGAGCAGCACGGCGGGGGGGGGGGGGGCCTCCCCCGCCGAGAGGAACCGCCATTATCGCGCTGCTGAACGGCTTTGGAGGACGGTCGAGCGCCTACGTGGAGCCGTACGTACCGGAGTATGCGGCATCACGTGACCCTCCCGACGAGGAAGAGCCTCAAGCGTCCCCCCGGGCGCCTATCTTCCTCTGGAGTGAGGAATGCTTTGGGAGCCCTCCTTGAGCCGGGCTCGGGAGGCACGGGCAAGGAGGTGCCCCCGAGCCGTGGGGTGTGGCACTAGCCGCTTCCCCACGGAGGAAACACGAAGGGTCGAACCCACACCTCAGGAGGACGATTCAGATGCAGCGATGAGACACAAGTGGCGCGGGCCACCCGCGGCAACCACGATGAAGGCATGGGTGCCGAGGGCCATACCTCGCAAGGCACTCCTCAGGAAGAAGGAAGCTATTCCAGGTATTGTTTTGGATTTACTACCTTAGGAAGTGTCTGCTGGCCGCAGGGACTTCAAATATTTAGGGCATGCTTCTTCCCATCGTATCATTTGCGCAAGCTTCCATAATTTATGCTGCATCCACTTGGCGAAATGACACCTTGCCTTGCTTGCATCTTCGGGCGATCTACCCCTCCTCACCCTGGGGCTCCGGCCGGTGCGTGACGCCCCGACGCGGGGACTGGGGAAGCCCCGCAGCTCCCCAGGGCCACAATAAACAAGATAAAATGAGAGTCACTTGAGCATCAAAGGGGGGCTCCTGAGCATCGCGCCTCAGGGGCCTTACCGGTCACAAGGCCACATGTCGCCCTTGATATCGTCCACGGATATCCGGTCGTTATCAGGGGTGGCAGGGCTTCACCCTTGTGACGCCCTCGGTCTAATCGTACGCTAATCATACACGCAAATGCGTACGATCAAACCCAAGGACTCACGGGAAGATATCACAACACAACTCTAGACACAAATAAAAATTATACAAGCTTCATATTACAAGCCAGGGGCCTCGAGGGCTAGAATACAGAAGCTCGATAAACACACGAGTTAGCGGAAGCAACAATATCTGAGTACAGACATAAAACATGGGGTTGCCTTAGAGAAGGCTAGCACAAAAGAAACACGATCGAACGAGGCGAGGCCTCCTGCCTCGGAACCTCCTAAACTACTCCTATCTTCAGTAGCCTCCATGAAGAAGACACCATCGGGATGGCACACATCGGCAGGAAACTCCACTCCTAGGCTCCATCATCTGGTCGCAGCAACGGATCAAAGGGACAAAGAGGGAGCAAAGCAACGGTGAGTACTCATCCAAAGTACTCGCAAGTCTTACATCAGAACTATTCTAAGTATGCATCAGTATCAAAGAAGGGGTTGGTTATATGTGGACTGACTACAGCAATGCGAGAATAGAGAGAGAAGGCCTAGTCCTATCGAAGACTAGCATCTTCAGGGTCTTGCAGCAATAGACGAGAATAGAGCAAGGTAACACAACTCATAGTCATATTGTTGCAGCAATATTAAAGTGAGGTCACGCCTAGAGATCCTCCCTCGACTCCCTGCGAGGAAGCAATCCCGAGGCAACTAATTCCAGTTAAGTAACAATTGTAGTTGTATAAGATCAGGGCACAACTCCAAGTCGTCCTGTAACCGTGGACACAGCTATTCGAATAGTTAATTTTCATCCCTGCAGGGGTGCACCACATGTCCCGACGCGCTCGATAACACTCTGGCCGGACACACTTTTCTGGGTCCTGCCGGGCCTCGGAATATCGACACGTTGCAGCCCCACCTAAGCTAAGCAAAGAGGACAGCCCGCCGGTCTAAATCCTAAGCACAAAGGGTTCATGGGCCCAGTTCCCCTCCGCGCTCCTACACGATGCGAGCGCGGCCGACGTTAGTCCTAGCATCCCTTAATCACAAGCGCGATGCATCTCGGGACCACTTGGGCGCGCGCCGCTACATCACTGACGTTTGAAGAGCTTCGGCTGATACCGCGACGTCGAGTACCCATAATTCTTCCCACGCAGACGGTATGTGTTGTGTCGGGTCTGGCTCGTTGATCAGGGATCGAGATTTGAAAACAAGCGGGGCAAGTGGACTACGGGGTCAGAGGGGATGACTGATCCACCTATACTAAACAGATTAAAGGTACAGTGCTGAAAGTAGTAGTTCATCAAAAACAGGCTATGCATCAGATATAGGAGCTAACTACAACAGTAGCAAAATACTAATGCAAGCAGTAGGAAGAAAAACATAGGCGATATAGGAATGATCAAGGGGGGTTTGCTTGCCTTGCTGCTCTGCGGCAAAGGACTGATCGGCAGGGTCGTATATGTACCCGGCAGCAGCGTCAGTCTCGAGGTCTATCGGTAAGAAGAGGGGGAAGAAACAATAAATAATAGCAATGGTGCAACACAATGCATGACATGGCAAGATGCAGGCTAGACATGAGCTAACGCAGCAACATCCGTCATAGACGGGTCGGAAGAATATCTTACGATATTTTTCGGGTCTCGGGCTACTACCGGTCAGACGAAAAACGATGGAAAAGTTCCATGTTTGCTATGCTAGGGACGCGTGACACACGAATGGACCGTGTATCCGGGTTCGTCTCGTTCTGCTGATCAACTTTCATGTTGAAAGTATTTTGATCTGACTTACGGATTATTTTATATTATTTTTTAAAGTTTTATTCAATAATTAGGAATTAAAAATAGATTTAATTAATTTAATTAAAAGCTAATATGACATCAGCATGATGTCACGCTGACATCAGCATTTGACTGGTCAACTGACGAGTGGGTCCCGAACGACATAGACACAAGTTTTAAAATTAAGATTAAATAGTAATTAATCAAATTAATTTAGTGGGGGACCCACGTGTCATACTCTAATTATTCTAATTACTTAATTATCCATTTAATTAATTAACCAATTAATATATCTAAACATTTATTTATTATTTTATTAATAAAACATATATATATATATATTTCTTTTTCTTTTTCTTTCCTCTACAAACATGTATACATACATAATATAACATACATACAAATTACATACATGTATATAATACCTACATACATCCACAAATACAACCTTTTCATTTTTATCTCCCTCTAACACATCTCTCTGCTAACCCTCAAACTCTTTTCTCATCTCTGTCATCTCTCTCAACAGAGAGGAAGGAGGCAACATCCAACTACACCTACAGGAAACCATCGGTGCCGGAACGAGGAACTAATTTCCGGAACGGAACCGGGGCGGGAAACGGAAGGAGAGGGTGGCCAGAGCCGCGGTGCCTCACCACTGTTGACGGGGAAGCAGAGGCCCGGTGTAGAGGTAGACCGGTGGGGAGGAGGTTGGGGAGGAGGATGCCGACGAATGCGGCGTGGCGGAGCCCGGGACGGGGCTGATCCAGCGCGGTGGAGCGGTTCCGGTGAGTTTGTTGATGAGGAGACCGGTGGTGAAGCTTCGGTGGGGAGGGGCCCCGGGGACGGGGCCGTCGTGGGGAGCTCCGGCTGGCGGGATGGAGGGGTCGCCGTGACGGGAGCTTCCAGGGGAGGGGGTCGCGGTGGCCAGGGGCGACGAGCCAGATGGCGGGGACCGACGGGAGGGGAGGGTCAGCGTTGGGGTCAGGGTGGACCGGAGGTAGCGAGGGGGAGACAGGGGCGATTGGGGGTCGGTCTGGGACGAGGTGGACGGGAAGGGGCGCGTCGGGTGCTGGCGCTAGGGAGGAGGAGGCGGGGAGACGGGATCTGGGGCAGGGAGAGGGTGGGGTAGGTGGGGATCGGCCACAGGGGAGGCTCCCGTGGGGTTGGCTGGGAGTCTCGCAGGTGGGGGGCTCGGTGGATCACGGGGGAGGGAGGCGTCGAGGAGCCGCGGGGCGGTAGGCTCTCGGGGGTGGTTGGGAGGGTGGGGTAGCGAGGCTGGTAGGTGGGGGTGCGGTTGGTGGCGGGAGTGGGGGTTGGCGGCGGCCAGGGGGGCTGACGAGGGAGGGAGGGGTCTCGCGGTGGGGAGCACCACGAGAGGGGGAGCGGTTAGGGTTTGCTGGTAGCCTGGCCGGCTGGGCCAACTTGGCCCAGTTGGCCCACGGGCTTTTCCCTTTTTCGTTTTTTTAATATATTTATTTCTTTTAATCTTTTTTTTACATATTCCTTTTCATTTATTAAATTTTTTAAAATACTTTCTCTTCTAATTATATAGGACTTTTAATATTATTAAAAATGTCTGATTCACTTTTATAACTTATTAGGAAATTTTTAATAACTTCCCCGACAATTTTTATCTTAAACATTGTAGAACTATTCCCGTTCGATTTATTTTTAAACTTCGAATTTCGACTCGGTTTCGACTATCACGAAATCAACAATAGAATTACGATGATGTGGCATTCTTTGCATAGGTTTACTGTAGTTCAATTACCGAGATTACTGTAGCCTAATCCGGGGATGTCACAACCCCGTAGCTGAGATCGTCCATTCGGTCGTAAGTAGCGGCGGTTGGGAAATGTGCGGGACCGGATCCTGGCAACGCAGAGTCACTTGAGCGTCAAAAGGGGACTCCTGAGCAGCGCGCCTCAGGGGCCTTCCCAGTCACAAGGCTAGCTGTCGCCCTTGATATCGTCCATGGATATCCGGTTGTTATCATGGGTGGCACGGCTTGACCCCGCAACTATATCCGTTCACTCGGTCACACGCAATGACGGTTGGGAAATGTGTGGGACTGGATCCTAGCGACGTAGAGCCGCTCGAACGTTAAGGGGGGCTCCTGAGCATCGCGCCTCATGAGCCTTATCGGTCACAAAGCCACTTGATCACCCTGGTGCCGTCCAGGTTTGGTCGGTATCGGGGGGTGTCGGGGCCTTGCCTCGTGAAACGTATCACGATGGCAGGGAAATGTGCGGGACTGGGACCTGTCGACATAGAGCCATAGAAAAGACCTTAACTGGCCTCAGAAGAAGGAGCGCGCAGGACCTTCATCGACCCGTCGCACCTCTGCATCGTCCTTCAATCCTTCTGGAACCTACTTCATCCCGTGACACTCTCACGTAATAACGAGCCGAGGTTGTATACGCCCAGGGCCCTGATACGTCTCCGTCTATCTACTTTTTCGAACTCTTTTGCCCTTGTTTTGGACTCTAATTTTCATGATTTGAATGGAACTAAGCCGGACTGACGCTCTTTTCAGCAGAATTGCCGTGGTGTTGTTTTTGTGCAGAAATAGAAGTTCTCGGAATGTCCTGAAAATTTATGGAGGTTTTTTCTAGAATAAAAGAAAAATACATGCGCAAAGATACACCTAGGGGGCGTGCCAGTGGGCCACAAGCCCCTGGGTCGCGACCACCCCCCAAGGTCGCGCAATGTAGGCTTGTGGAGCCCACGTCATCATCAACCTTTCTCCGTCGACAATTCCATGATGCTCTTCATCGTTCGTGAGTAATCTCATCGTAGGCTTGCTGGACGGTGCTGAGTTGGATGAGATCTATCATGTAATCGAGTTAGTTCTTGACGGGGATTGATCCCTAGTATCCACTATGTTCTAGATTGATGTTACTACTACTTGGCTATGCTTAATGCTTGTCACTAGGGCCCGAGTGCCATGATTTCAGATCTGAACCTATTATGTTGTCGCCAATATATGTGTGTTTTAGATCCTACCTTGCAAGTTGTAGTCACCTACTATGTGTTATGAGCCGGCAACCCCGGAGTGACAATAGCCGGAACCACTCCCGGAGATGACCATAGTATGAGGAGTTCATGTATTCACCGCGTGTTAATGCATTGGTCCGGTTCTTTATTAAAAGGAGAACCTTAATATCCCATAGTTTCCATTAGGACCCTGCTGCCACGGGAGGGATGGACAATAGATGTCCTGCAAGTTCTTTTCCCTAAGCACGTATGACTACATACAGAATACATGCCTACATTAGATTGATGAACGGGAGCTAGCCACATATCTCTCCGTGTTATAGTTGTTACATGATGAATCACATCCGTCACACTCATCCATCATCGATCCACTGCCTACGAGTCTTTTACTACTGGTCCTCGCTATGTTACATTGCCTAGGATTGTCCCCTGCTACAAAGGGATTGGGCCACTTTGCTGCTACTGTTGCTACTGCTGCCACTTTGTTGTTGTTGTCACTACTGTTGTTACTTGTTACTTTGCTGCTGCTGTCACTACTACTGTTACTTTGCTCCTGCTACTACTACTGTTCCTTGCTACTCCGTTGTTGCTTGTTGTAATACTTTGTTGGCGCTAACATCCCGTCAACAAGGCTTTTTCTAGCGCCGTTGTCGGGAATTGTCAAGGCTTTTTCTGTTGCCGTTGCTATCATACTACCTTTCTACTGATACTTTGCTTGCAGACACTAATCTTTCAGGTGTGGTTGAATTGACAACTCAGCTGCTAATACTTGAGAATATTCTTTAGCTTCCCCTTGTGAGTGAATCAATAAATTTGGGTTGAATACTCTACCCTCAAAAACTGCTGCGATCCCATACGCGTGTGGGACATCAAGGCTTTTTCTGGCGCCGTTGCCGGGGAAGCACAGCTATATTCTCTAAGTCACTTGGGATTTTCATCTGCTGATTACTATGAGGAATCCGAAAGA
The DNA here is from genome assembly GCF_904849725.1 of Hordeum vulgare subsp. vulgare. Taxonomy (NCBI): domain Eukaryota; kingdom Viridiplantae; phylum Streptophyta; class Magnoliopsida; order Poales; family Poaceae; genus Hordeum; species Hordeum vulgare. The sequence continues at coordinate 414,118,603 of NC_058520.1, read as the reverse complement.
TCCAAGAACTAAAATCTTGCCTTCCACTACAAGGAGAGGTAAGGAATTGCCATATAGCTCTGCACTTGATTCACCTTCAGTTATCAGTAAGTGTGCGACTTCGCCTCCTGCTAGAAATCTTGATATGTCGCCTGTGCTTGATGATGCTACTTCTGTTGCCCATGATACTTATGATGATGCTATGCTTGATATTATGCCTGATGATGCTATGTCTGATACTGCTTTGCCACTTGGTGCATTCCTTGATACACATATTGCTAGAGTTGCTGCTAGATGTGATGATACTTCTGAAACTGCTGATACCATTGAAGTAGAACCTGCTACTATGCCTGAATTGCCTGTTATGCCTGATACACGCTATGTTATGGAGGGAGAGATAGCTGAGGATTTTCTTGCGTGTAAGGATAGCTATGATGTTGAGAAACTTCTGCGCAAGTGGAAAGAAAAATCTCTGAACGCTAGGATGAAATACGACCCAAAGTTTGCCACTTCACATATCTTTGTGACCGATAAGGATTATGAATTCTCTGTCCACCCTGAGTTAATCACTCTGGTCGAATCTGATCCTTTTCACGGTTATGAGTCTGAAACGGTTGTAGCCCATCTTACCAAACTGCATGATATAGCCACCCTATTCACTAGTGAGGAAAAGATCCGCCACTACTACATGCTCAAGCTGTTTCCTTTCTCGCTAAAGGATGATGCTAAGACTTGGTTCACTTTTCTTGCTCCTGGTTGTGTGCATAGCCCCGAGGATATGGTCTACTACTTCTCTGGAAAAAAATTCCCTGCCCATAAGAAGCAAGCTGCCTTGCAGGAAATATACAACTTTGCTCAAGCTGAAGAAGAGAGTCTCCCACAAGCTTGGGGGAGGCTCATCCAGCTACTCAATGCTTTGCCTAATCACCCTCTCGAGAAGAATGAAATCCTTGATATCTTCTATAATGGACTTACCGATGCTTCTAAAGACCACCTAAATAGTTGTGTCGGTAGTGTTTTTAGGGAACGAACTGTAGAACAAGCTGAGATTCTGTTGAACAACATCTTGTGCAATGAGAATGCTTGGACTATTCCTGAACCACCTCCTAAGCCAACTCTGAAGAAAAGAGGTATTCTATTCCTCAGTCCCGAAGATATATAAGAGGCCAAGAAATCTATGCGAGAGAAAGGCATTAAATCTGAAGATGTCAAAAATCTACCACCCATCGAAGAGATCCATGGTCTCGATAACCCGATACACGTAGTAGAAGTAAATTCTCTGCGTAGGTTTGATGAGAGTGATATTCCTTTTGATAAACCTGCTGGCTTATGCATGGATGAATTTGATAACTTCGTTGTCAAACAACGGAGTTGCAATGATTATGTTAGCAGACAATTGGAAAACAATGCTCGTATGCTTAGTCATTTAAGTGCTTGTGTGGACAGAAATGTCCATGATCTTAAACTTCTGAGTAAACATGCTTCTATGGTTACTACTCAGGTAGAACAAGTACTTAAAGCTCAAAATGACTTGCTCAATGAGTTGAATGACAATTCCGTCAGAGTCGTTACTAGAGGCGGTAGAATGACCCAGGAACCTCTGTATCCTGAGGGTCATCCAAAGAGAACTGAACAAGATTCTCAAGGAGTTAGCAATGATGCACCTAGTCATCCTAGAAAGAAGAAGAAAGATGATAGGAACCTGCACGCTAGCAACCCTGTTGCTGCTACACCTGGGAGTCCAAATGATGCCTCTGTCTCTGATGCGGAAACACAATCTGGTGATGAACATGAGCCTAATGATAATATCAATAGTGATGTTCATGAAGATGCTCAACCAAGCAATGAAAATGATGTGGAGATTGAACCTGATCTTGATAACCCACAGCCTAAGACTAAGGGATACAATAAGAAGGACTTCGCTGCTAGGGAGCATGGTAAATAAAGGGAACCATGGGTTCAGAAACCTATGCCCTTTCCTCCCAAACCATCCAAGAAAAAGGATGATGAGGATTTTGAGCGATTTGTTGAAATGATCAGACCTGTCTTTCTGCAAATGCGTTTGACGGATATGCTCAAAATGTCTCCGTATGCTAAGTACATGAAAGATATTGTGACTAATAAAAGGAGGATACCTGATCTTGAGATCTCCGCCATGCTTGCCAGTTACACTTTCAAGGGTGGAACTCCTAAGAAACTAGGTGATCCCGGTGTGCCCACTATACCTTGCTTGTGGGGACCCCGACTGGTAAGTCGAGATCGTCGTGCCCAGTGATCCCAAGGATCAATGCTCACTGAACACAGATACTGAATAATAGAGTATTACATCCATACATACCGTTTTATACAATAAATGACCACTTCGGTCGAGTCTTACATATATAGGGCCTTAAAGGCCTACACTTGAAACTGTACCAATAGCGGAATTATTGGTAGAAAGCGTGAACCCATGCCATCAGCCTTAACCTACAGGCATTCTGACTGGGAAGTGTCCTAGCTCGCAAGAACGTCACCGAGTTAATCTTCACCATATCCTGTCTTTCACACCTGGTCAATGAAATAACCAGTGGCAAGCCAATGAGTACTTTGAATGTACTCGCAAACAGCCCATGATATGAACAATGAAAGTGAAGGATAACAATATCATGCATCTCTAATATAACTCATCTAGGTAGAATGATCATGAATATGCATCAAGTCAAAGAATTACTTTTGAAGAACAGGTTACAGATATCAACATATCTGCTAAGGGTTGAACCATCCGGGTTTACCCAATATGCCAAGTCATCGGACTTGTCATAACCTCAATGTATCAGCTGAGGGCTAAACCGTCCGGGTTTACCCTATATGCCAAGTCACCGAACTTGGTCATATTATTATCCTTATAACAACACCTTTTTAACACCAAACAGACACACTCACACACACTTGGTTTATGCGGAAATATCAGGACGTGGTTTAAGCAGGATTACCCAACTGTCCTTGACCGTGGACACGGCTATTCGAATAGTTTACACTCTGCAGAGGTAGTACGCTGGACCCACGAGAAACGGAAAACTTCCGTGTCATCCACGACTCGCGGTATATCACATATACCTGAGGTAAGTACCCAATCATCATCTTTCCCCTGACGATACTAGACAAAGAGGTCCACTCGATTGGTACCCAGCCCACATGTTGTACGTCTTACGAGCACTGGCTCTGGACAGTATCAACCATGTAGGGACCAACGGTGTGCCTGGAACTCATAATAATGGCATAGTCGTCCTACCTGGCACGACCCCATCACGAGAGTGACGACAATCACTCCCGCCACTAGTAATGTGGCTCTTTGCTAGTACCGACCAGAGTAATCAACAAAGCCCCGTCCCATAAAGGGGTATCGTGGTCGTACTGGTAAGGTTGGGACGGTCGACACATCATAAATCTAATCCCTTTCCGAAACCATACTCACACAAAACACCGGTGCATCACTTCACCAAAAGTGACCACCAACTCATCATCACCCTCGGGCATTAGTGGCACCCGACAGGGTTTTCATAAACTCTTGATTTAACTCATCATCATGCTCATGATAATATGCTTCGATCTTTACTTGTCAACATGGTATTAGCATGACCCTCAAGGGGTAGGGTCAAGCTCAATGCAATGATCCTATAACTCTACTAGTCAGCATGACAATAGCATGATCCTCATAGATGGTAGGGTCAAGCTCATCATGCTTGTGCTCCAAGGAGCCATATGTATAGCATCACCATCATGCAAGTGCTTCGAAGAAGCCTTCGATACCATCACACCAATGATGAACCGGCACTGTGATCACATGCAACGGGAAAGTACTTGCTATTCTAGCATGCATCAATTCATATGCTTAATTCATGGTCAAAGGGTTGCTTGCCTTTCTCGCGTAAGTCCTCGGGGTCTTCGAGGTCTTCCGCTCCATCTCCGAATAATCCGTCTACTCGTAACTATCGTCGGAAACAACCATAGTAAGCCACATAGCAAGCAGAATAAAGGTGTTTTAAAAATAGAAGTTTTATTTTTCTTGGACCTCTCTCATCATAAGAAAAATACCTGAAGCTTGATATAGGATATTTGGATCATCAAGGATTTTTGAATAGGTGAAAGGAGCAATAGGTGATTATTGAAGGAGCCAACAGAAATCATTCTGTTAAAAATGAGTGAAGGCACCCATTTAACAGAGAATGATTTTAGAAATATTTAGAAAGTGGTTTCACTGGATTTGGATTTGAAATGAATACTCTAGGGATTTTACAATGAGGAATAAATAGCAATAGGACCTATTTATTTATTGCAACAGAAATAAGTCACATAAAATGTTGACCAGAGTCCTAAAAATAGAGAATGATTTTAGAAGGCTCTCGGAGTTTGAATCACTCCATTTGGAGTTGAATTGGATCCTCTAGGAATTTGCAAAGGTGGTGATTAAAATGTCTAAATGGGCATTTAGATATTATCATCACAGAAAAGTATTTTGGAAAAAGGTGCAATGCCCAGATCTGGATAGAATAGGATTTTAGAAACCTGCAAAATTTTGAATCATCAATTTTGGACTCCAAATGAATATTCTATGGATTATATAAGTTATAGAAGAAAAACAATAAGGTAAAGGAAGTGCCCAACAGGCCTCGACCTCGCACTAAGCGCAGCATAGCGCTGTGGCGCACTGGGCCGGCCCGGTTGCACGGCTGCAGGGGAAAGAAGAGCCACGCCGATGGCGCCTTTTCCTGGGGGCGCTTTCCCCACATGAAAGCAGAAACAACGAGGGTGCGCCTCCACTTACTCCATGCGGGCCCGGCCTCTGGGAGGCTGACAGGTGGGTCCCGCGTGACAGGATCTTCTTCAACCTCTGCTCGGCCAGGGAGGAGCAGGGGCCCGATCTCGGGGGCACGCCGGCACTCTTCCTGGCGGCTCTGGCCACGCCCGGCTGTGCCCCGGCTAGCGGCGCCCTCGGCACAAGGCTGCTACGCGGGCCTGGAGGGTCTTGCTTGCAGGGGGCGTGAGGGCGAGCAGGGCCCCGGTCACAGTGGTCGGCCGACTGCGGCTCAGGCGGCAGCCCCTCCCTGCGAAGGGGGACAGGAGGAGAGGAAAGGCCCAGGGAAGGCCCCGGGGTCCTGGGTGACGGGGAAGGCTCAAGGGAGAGGGGATGCGCCCTGGGGGTGCTCGGATTCGAGCGGAAGCCGCCGGGGTAGCTTCGGCCGTGGCGGCCATGGGGAAGGGGAGGAGGCTTAGGAGAGAAAAGGGGAGCTCGAGGGGTTCCCGGGAGTGAGGGAGAGGGTTCTCGAGGAGCTAGAGGTGCTCGGGAGGCTCTAAGTGGGGGAGGAGGAGCCGAGAGAGCTCGGGAGCTCCTGGAGCTCACGTGGGCATGGGCTCCACACGTCCCAGAGGGGCATTGGATGTTAGCTAGCGTCGTGGAGGGAGTCAAGGAGGGATGGGGGAGTGCTCTGGCGCTCTGGGGCGTGCTGCAGTTGCGGGACATGAGCTAGGGAACAAGGAAATGGTGCAGAGCACCATTTGTGCAGGCTGACAGTGTGGTCACCATGGCCATGCGTGTCCAGGGTGTCCATTCGACCTGGAAAAGTTGTCTCCCATGCAAGGCATGCTTGCCAGAGGTCACTGGTGGAGTTTGGAAGCATCTGGGGCTGGTTTGAACTTGCTTTGACTGCTGTTAAGTTTCTAACAATAAACTTATAGCTGATAAGAGTGGGTCTTAGGTGGGGAGCCTTGGGGGAAATTATGTCTGGCAGTGTTAACTATGCAAAAACTACCACACTGCCAAGTTTGAGATCAAGAGGAGGAGGGTAGCTAGTACTTGTTGTGCAATCCTATATTTTGGCCAAAAATCAACTTGAGGAGGTGCTGCTCATTTTCTCCACATGAGCAGGCTATATCTTGGTTCTAAATGAAGCCTTGGCATGTATTATATGCTTTGAAAAGAGTTGGGGGCCTTGGGTTAAGCAGAAGTGAAATAAGAGGGTAAAAACAGTGATTCCATGGGTGAAAATGAGAGAAGTTACAAAGGGACCTTCTCCATTAATTGACCAGTGGCCATGAGAAAGTTACTGGAGGTAAAATATGACTATGTGAGGTTGTGGTAGAAAGTTGAGCTTAAGGGTAAAAGTGGAAGGGGCAAAAGAAGCCAAATTAGTGAGTGCACACAAGGTGTTTGATCTGTGGTTGGGCTACCAGATGAATTCCAATGGCTATTAAACTTAACAGGATCAAATAATAGATGAAAATAGGCTTGCACACCAAATTTGGGATTTGCTCGAGAAGTTTCCAATGTAGACTTGAAAAACCCTAGAAATGGGCAGAAATAGGTTTCTGCTTAGAACCCTATACAAATAAATTCCCACAAATCCAATATTTGGTGTAGGGGCATTATTTGAGCATTGACGCATGCACAAAAAGTTTGAGGTCAATTGGAGAAACTTTATAAGGTAAAGTTTACCAAAGTCAGAAATCAACACAGAGGGTTTTGAGGGTCTTAGGACAAGTTCCTCTATTTTCCTTGGTGTACCACTTGGTGTGGATGCCTTATTGGAGTAATGGAACATGTCCACCAAATTTGAGCACAATTGGAGACACTTCACAATGTAGAGTTGCTCAAATTTGATTCTGGACAGATAGGGTTTTAGAGTGATTAGGGGAGCCAAATCAACTTGGATTGAAATGAAACTTGGCAAGATCATCAATAATATCATAGATGACATGATAGAATTTTATTGGAATTTATTGAGAATATTTATAATAGAAATATTTCAAAAGCTTGGAATAGGCAGGAATGGTTTTGGAGGGGTTTGCCCAATATCTTGAACATGACTATGTGTTGAAACTCATAAATATGGAATAAATATATCCACTGAGTTTCCCTAAATTTTCTTAAATATTTTGAAAGCAATAAAAATAACTTTCCTTCATAGGAGACCATTTCTGGCCTCACAGAAAAGCTTTTAAATAAAATACTTTTAAAATAATAATATGATGGTTTTTTGGAAGACATTTTGATAATAGGTTATAGATAAAATAATTGGTGCAAAAGAAGTTCCCTAATTTGAGGACTTATAGTACAACCTCATCTCACGGTTTTGAAGTTTTAATTCAAGGAAATGCTTTTTGGTGAAAATAATATTTGGTGAAAATACATATTTATCCTAAACACATGGCATGATCATTAGGCAGGAGATCATGGAATGAGAAGGTGATTAGGAGGATGGAAAGAATTTAGTGGGGAGCAATCACATGCATTCAAGCAAACAGCAAACATTAGTCACTCCAAGCATCACAAGCATTCACAAAAAAAAATTGGTCCTAATTTTTGAAATACGTTAGTTAATCAGGAAGGCCAAAAACAGGGTGTTACATTGCTCCATTAAAGGCAATTACGTTAGAACTGCGTTATGCGACCTTGGAGCCGGTGTTAGTGTTATGCCTCTCTCTCTTTATCGTAGGCTTGAACTGGATAAGTTGACACCCACTGAAATCTCTTTGCAAATGGCCGACAAATCAACTGCTTTTCCTATCGGCATTTGCGAGGATGTGCCTGTTGTGGTTGCTAACACCACTATCTTAACAGACTTTGTTATCTTGGATATTCCCGAGGACGATGCCATGGCTGTCATCCTCGGAAGACCCTTTTTAAACACCGCAGGGGCTGTTATAGATTGCAACAAAGGCAATGTCACTTTCCATGTCAACGGTCATGAGCATACGGTGCACTTTCCGAAGAAACAATATCGAGTACATTGCATCAATGCTATCGGAAAAACTTCATCGATTCTTATTGGGAGCTTTGAATGCCCTATTCCTCGTGTCAGGATGAAGTATGACTTGCTTGTTGGGGAGATACACATCCCCATTGAGGTGACCTAGTGACTATTCGGAAATTCTCCGTCTTCTTTTGCGATTTGAAAAAGTTTTGTCGAGGGGATTTGATCAACCCCATTGACGGATTTCTTTCGATGACCGTGAGATGGATGAATCGAGGAGTCACAAACCTCTGTTCCAAGCTTTCACTTTAGGTTGCTTAGAAGAAAAATGATAGGTTTAGTTTAGTTTTCCCTGTTTTCTGCTTTAGCGTCCGGTAGAAAAGTACCCCAAAAATCAAAGTTCTTCGAATGCTGTGAAAATCAAGTATGATTTTTTCTGGATTTTTAGAAAAAATACTGGGACAAATAGCTTGTCTGGGGGTCACACCAGTGGGCCACAAGCCCTAGGGGCACGAGCATCCCCCTGGCCGCGCCACCCAGGCTTGTGGGGCCCATAGGCACCCCCTCCACTCACTCTTGCTCTCATCTAGTTCTCCTACCTCCAGAAAAATTCGTTTCGCAGCTCAAACCCGTGTTCTTGCTCCTCATGCTGGGATTTTCGATCTCTTTGCTCAAATCGCCGTTCTCCGAACCGTTTTGGGGGAAATTACTCCTTGGTAAGTGACTCCTCCATTGGTCCAATTAGTTTTTGCTCTAGTGCCTTATACTCCGCGTATTTTTGTTGCCTTGCCGACCATGTTCTTGAGCTTTGCATGCTGATTCTAGCTGGTCCCAAGTAGTTTTTATGCGTAATAGGGTCTCTAGGCACTTGTTGGAGTAGTTGCTACGAGTTTTGTTGAGCCTTGTTCACTTTTCCTTAGAATCACTAAAAATTTCAGAAATTTTTAGAGATAGAAAAGGGGAAAGATGAGGAGGTTCTTAAGAGGCTCGTCAAGTCATGACCCCAAGGATGATGGGAGTGAGAAGAAGCCCAAGTATTTGGTCCCTCGAGTCGCAGAAGTTCGAGCGTGCGAGTGGCCAAGCGACGTGTTCTTACGCGCCGCTGGAATTTATGAGGACTTTTATCACTTGGTGGAGAACGCATGCCTTACCGCCTTCGTTGAAGATAAGTGTCCGCAACACCTCCTCCTCACTAATATCTTCATGCAAAGCTTTAACTTCTATCCGAGGAAGAATCCTCCTATGGTTGAGTTCAAACTTTATGATATCCCCCAGCGCATGTCACTCCAGGATTTTTGCAATGTTTGCAAATTGCCTTACATTGGGGATATTCATGAACCTCGTCCACGGGACTTGGAAACTTTCATCGGTACAATTGTTGTAGGAGAGGAGAGAGGAGTGTCTTGCGCTAGAGCTGCTAGCATACATTTTCCCGTGCTTCGGTACTTCTCACTATTTGTGGGAAAATGTTTGATTGGCCGTGGGAAAGCTGGGTCATTAGTTCCCCAGATCTTGCGGTCTTGCGCGAAGCCCTTTATAGCGATAAAACTTATAGCTTAGGCGCTATAGTAGCTCAACGGTTCAACCTGAACCGTTCTAAAGGTGTTGTCTATGGAGGTATCTACGCTACTCGTCTTGCTAGACACTTTGAGATACCTATTAGACTGGAGGAGGAAGAAGAGATTCTTCTTCCCGGGAGATATCTAGATTACGATAGCATGGTTCGCCATGACTTTCTTGATAGAGATACAAGTAGAAGGATGATTTATAACCTGGTGTTTAGTCAGGGTACTCGTGAGACTATTACTTTGCCTGCTCCTTCTTTGTTCAATCTTCATGCAGGCAGGTACACTATTATGCCCTCGGACATCTACGCATATTGGGGCTTGGCCCAACCATAGGTGCCCGCGCCCGAGCCATCAGTCGAGTACCAGACGCCAGTTTATCAGTGGGAGCCAGAGGAGCTCACACAGCAGTGGCATCCTGAGTCCACTCCGGAGTACCCCGGAGCTGGTTATTTCCCTCCTTGGGAGTAGACCAACTTAGGCCAAAAGCCTAAGCTTGGGGGAGTACGTGTTCTCACCGACTTTACATTCTTGCTTATGCTTTCACTTTGTTAGCCGGTGTTCACACTTTGCCACTGTATCATCCATGCTAGTTTATTTTATTTTTCTCGTTTTCTTTTCGTGTGTCTGTCTAGTTTGAGAAAACCCAAAAAGACTTTCTTTTTCTTCTTTTGCTTGTTGGGAGCTTTCCTGTGTAGATAGTTTTCTTTTTCTTTGGGTCAAGGTAGAAGATATTGGTTATAATGTTTAGTGGCTCTTGCATGCATACCTGTTTAGCTTTCAAAGAGCCATATTACTTTGTCTTCTCCTTTGTGTTTGCCTGCAGATTCCAGCTTTAGTCCAATGCACGAGCACGCTTATTATTGTTCACATCATTCGGTCGTGCAAGTGAAAGGCAATAATGACGATATATGATGAAGTGACTCAGCCTGGAAAAGCTGGTATGAACTCGATCTATTTTGTTTTTGTAAATATGACTAGCTCATCATGCCTGATTCAGCTTTGTTGTGACAGAAACATGTTTGCAATGACAACTTGGAGATCATAGTTGCTTATGCCATGCTTACTTTGCTAGGAGCTTATAATGGTTTGCCTTGGTTGCCAACATGAATGTTGAGATGACTATCATGTAGTATGATAGGATGGTATCCTCCTTTGAATGATTCAAGTGGCTTGACTTGGCGCATGTTCATGCATGTAGTTGAAACAAAATCAACATAGCCTCTATGATGTTCATGTTCATGGTGATTTATGTCCTACTCATGCTTGCACTCAATGTTAGTTAATCTCAATGCATTTTGATGACTGTTGTCGCTCTCTAGTTGGTCGCTTCCCAGTCTTTTGCTAGCCTTCATTTGTACTAAGCGGGAATACTGCTTGTGCATCCACTCCCATAAACCCAAAGTTGTGCCAGATGAGTCCACGATACCTACCTATGTGTGGTATCCACCTGTCGTTCCAAGTAAATTTGCATGTGCCATTCTCTAAATCTTCAAGAAATAATCTGTTTTGCATGCCCGAACCGCTCATGTGGGGACAGGGGGCTATTGGTATCTTCCGTGCTAGGCGTGTTATCCTCGATATGTGTTTATTCACTATCATTCACGAGAAAGGGCCGGTAATTGGAATTCCCAGTTCCATGCTCAAATCGAAAAGATAATTGCAAACAAAACTCCCCCAGGGTTGATGTTGGTATGGACGGTACCCGAGGATTCGGCTAGCCATGGAGTGTGATTGATTGGTGGTGGGGGAGTCAAAACTTTACTTTTCTGTTTGGGAACCGCCTATAGCATGTGTAGCGTGGAAGATGTTGAGAACTCTTAGTCATTGCGTTGACAATGAAAGCATGCCACCCAAAATTATTATATCTGTTTTCAAAGCTTGAGCTCTGGCACCTCTACAAATCAATGCTTCCCTCTGCGAAGGGCCTGTCTATTTATGTTCCTATTGAGTCATCCTCCTCTTACAAAAGCACCAATTAGAGAGCACCTCTGTCATTTTTGTGCTTTGCTTTTAATTGTGTTGAGTATGACTATGACTGGATCTTCATTGCCATGAATTACAATGTTTAGTCAGCCCTTGGTCTTTGAAGGTGCTCTGCATTTATGTTTTGCGGTCTCAGAAAGAGCTAGCGAGATACCATCTATTTGTACTGCTTCATGTTGTTTTGATTGAAGTGTTGGCATTTGAGGCTTATTATTATTTGCTCTCTAGTTGATTATGCAATTGATATGAGTTTACCGTGAGACCTAGATGTCATTTGCTTATGTGGTTTGCTTGTGATCTTACTGAAATTCTGGTTATGAGTTAGACATAGTTGCAACAACAAGATCAAACAGAGTTCGTCAAAGTTTTTCTTTTGACTCTTTCAGTTTGTCAACTGAATTGCTTGAGGACAAGCAAGGCTTTAAGCTTGGGGGAGTTGATACGTCTCCGTCGTATCTACTTTTCTGAACTCTTTTGCCCTTGTTTTGGACTCTAATTTGCATGATTGAATGGAACTAACCCGGACTGACGCTGTTTTCAGCAAAATTGCCATGGTGTTGTTTTTGTGCAGAAATAAAAGTTCTCGGAATGTCCTGAAAATTTACGGAGATTTTTTCTGGAATAAAAGAAAAATACCTGCGCAAAGATCCACCTGAGGGGGCGTGCCAGTGGGCCACAAGCCCCAGGGCTGCGGCCACCCCCCATGGCCGCGCCGTGCAGGCTTGTGGGGCCCACGTGGCACCACCGCCCCCAAACTCAGCTCTATATCTTCCGTTTTGCCCAGAAAAAAAATCAGAGAGAAGGTTTCATCGCGTTTTGCGATACGGAGGCGCCGCCACATCCTGTTCTTCATCTGGAGGGCAGATCTGGAGCACGTTACGGGCTCCGGAGAGGGGAAATCGTCGCCATCGTCATCATCAACCTTTCTCCATCGACAATTCCATGATGCTCTTCATCGTTCGTGAGTAATCTCATCGTAGGCTTGCTGGACGGTGATGAGTTGGATGAGATCTGTCATGTAATCGAGTTAGTTCTTGACAGGGATTGATCCCTAGTATCCACTATGTTCTAGATTGATGTTGCTACTACTTGGCTATGCTTAATGCTTGTCACTAGGGCCCGAGTGCCATGATTTCAGATCTGAACCTATTATGTTGTCGCCAATATATGTGTGTTTTAGATCCTATCTTGCAAGTTGTAGTCACCTACTATATGTTATGACCCGGCAACCCCGGAGTGACAATAGCCGGAACCACTGCCGGATATGACCATAGTATGAGGAGTTCATGTATTCACCGCGTGTTAATGCGTTGGTCCGGTTCTTTATTAAAAGGAGAACCTTAATATCCCGTAGTTTCCATTAGGACCCCGCTGCCACGGGAGGGATGGACAATAGATGTCATGAAAGTTCTTTTCCCTAAGCACGTATGACTACATACGGAATAAATGCCTACATTAGATTGATGAACGGGAGCTAGTTACATATCTCTCAGTATTATAGTTGTTACATGATGAATCACATCCGTCATACTCATCCATCACTGATCCACTGCCTACGAGTCTTTTACTACTGGTCCTCGCTACGTTACTTTGTCTAGGCTTGTCCCTTGCTACAAAAGGGATTGGGCCACTTTGCTGCTACTGCTGCTATTGTTGTTACTTTGTTGCTGCTGCTACTGCTGTTCCTTGCTACTCCGCTGCTATTTAGTGCAAGATCTTTTCTGACACCGTTGCCGGGGAAAAATATTTCCCGTCCACGGGCAACTTACTGGCGCCATTGATACAAGAGTTAGGAATAGTCTGCCGTCAACAGATCATTTTTGTCACCGTTGTTATCATACTACTTTGCTACTGATACTTTGCTTGCAGACATTAATATTTCAGGTGTGGTTGAATCTGACACATTCAGCTGCTAATACTTGAGAACATTCTTTCGCTTCCCGTCGTGCGAACCAACAAATTTGGGTTGAATACTCTACCCTCGAAAACTGTTGCGATCCCATACGCTTGTGGGACATTAGGCCCCCCGAGGATGCGGAAGGGGTCCACCCCCACGCCTAGTGGAAGACCTATGCTTCGCGCTGGGTACAGACGAAGGAAATCAACACAGTCCACCAATGACTTCCGAAATCAGGCGCCTATGCCTCGGGGTAGGGACATTCGCGAGGCCAAAGCGTCCCCGCGACCTCCCATATACACCCCATGTGACGCCCTCGATTTGATCGTACGCAAATCATACACGCAAATGCATACGACAAAGCTCAAGGACTCACGGGAACATATCACAACACAACTCTAGACACAAATAAAACATACAAGCTTCATATTACAAGCCAGGGGCCTCGAGGGCTAGAATACAAAAGCTCGATAAACACACGAGTCAGCGGAAGCAATAAATATATGAGTACAGACATTAAACATGGGGTGCCTTAGAGAAAGCTAGCACAAATGATAGAACGATCGAACAAGGCGAGGCCTCCTACCTGGGAGCCTCCTAACTACTCCTGATCTTCAGCGGCCTCCACGTAGTAGTAGGCACCGTCGGGGTAGCAGTCGTCATCTGCGGGATACTCCATCTCGTGGGCTCCATCATCTGGTCGCAGCAACGGATCAAGGGGGCAAAGGGGGAGCAAAGCAACAGTGAGTACTCATCCAAAGTACTCGCAAGACTGAAATCAGAACTATGCTAAGTATGCATCAGTATCAAAGGAAGGGGTTTATATGTGGACTAACTGCACCAATGCGAGAAAGAGAGAGAACGCCTAGTCATATCGAAGACTATCATCTTCAACGGTCTTGCAGCAATAGACGAGAGTAGAACAGGTAACACAAATAATAGTCATATTGTTGCGGCAATATTAATATGAGGTCACGCCTAGAGATTCTTCCTTGACTCCCTGCGAGGAAGCAATCTCGGAGCAACATTCAAGTTAAGTAATAGTTGTAGTTGTATAAGATCAGGGCACAACTTCGAGTCGTCCTGTAACCGTGGACACGGCTATTCAAATAGATAAGTCCTTCCCTGCAGGGGTGCACAACATATTCCCCGTCACGTTCGATAAACTCTGGCCGAACACACTTTTCTGGGTCATGCCCGGCCTCAGAATATCGACACGTCGTAGCCCCACCTAGACTCAACAGAGAGGCTAGCCCACCGGTCTAAATCCTAAGCATGCAGGGGTCATGGGCCCATCACCCTTTGCACTCCTGCACGATGTGAGGGCGGCCAATGTCAGTCCTAGCACCCCTTATTACAAGCCTGATGCCTATCCAGACCACTCGGGTGCGCGCCGCTCCATTGTTGATGTTTGAAGAGGTTCGGCTAATACCACGACGTCGAGTACCCATATGCTCGGCTTTGCGCGTGCGGCATGATGAGCTGGAGCGGAGGATGTACATTGTTCCGCGACGGGATCATGTGAAGGAGTTCAGGAAACAGGGCGTGGCAAGAAAGCATCGGTGGCTGGCTCGAAGGGTTGACGGTTGCAGCGGTTTTGACAAAACTAGCGAGTCAAAGGGGCCGATGGAGTTTCAACGGACTGGTGGATCGAGTAGGACAGTAGATGCGCATGTCGCGATGTCAATGAGAACCGATCTATTCGACAGCAATTTCATGACGTAGCAAGTTTCGTAAAAATTCATCGGCGTGAAGCACATACACGCCTAGTTATTTTTTACTCGATTATGGAAATTTTGGGTTTGAAGAGCAAAAGCTGAAAAGAACTCATTTTGATTGTGTAGAATCGTCAAAATCACACCACAATCGGCAGTGTAATTAAAAAGCGGGGTGGAAGGCCAATTTTAGCGATTCTGGACATCCCACAAAAGAAAATGTTTGGGTTTTTAGACAATACCCTTATTTCAACAAGAAATTATGGGAAAAATGCCCTTCCACATAGGCGGACCGATCTTCACAACCCGACCACTTTCCCTGCCCTCGCACGATCCTCCCACCCCCACCCCATTCCTATGCCACCGCCTAGGGTTCCTCCACCCGCCACCCCTCCTCCCTCGACAAACGGCGGCCAGGCTGGAGCCGACGAGCGTTGCCCCGACGCGCTCATCCCGCCGTGCTCCGCGTCGCCTCCTCCGACCTCCGTTCTGGCAGGCCCCAAAGTCGTCTGCCTCTTCCGCCTTGCCGGCTCCGATGGTCTTCCCCCCGCCTCCTTCGTCCGCCGACTCCGACCGCCCACCCCGCCTCCTCTCCCTCGCCGGCTCCGACGAGCCCATCCAGCCGGCTGCTGCTGCTCCATTGCGTAGGTGAGCCAGAGTTCTTTGTACATGGAACCGAATGATGTTAGTATATTTGTTAGATTATTGGCTTGTTAGTATATTTGTTAGATTATTAGCTTGTTAGTATATTTGTTAGGTTATTGGCTGCGAAGATGAAATGGCGAATTCTCGGAGGCATACCATAGTATAAATCAGAGGCCCAAAAAATGATTGTCACTACATCCATGTGTCTCCACAACTTCCTTCGTGATAGCAAGTTGCATGATGAGCATTTTGACAAGTTTGATAATGATGCGTATGTGCAACCCCCATTGTCATTTACAGGCGCCAACGCTCTACCACCCAAAGAGTACCATGGTCGCAACCCGTGAGGCTATTGTTATCAATCTTGTACCGTAAGATTATTCAATCTATTTGTACTCGAAAACGCGAAACATAAGATATTCATAAATCGTATTCAGGTTCAGATTTGATGGTAAATTGTTTGAAACATCTAAGTGTTAGCAATCCAGCATAGAATTTTTGTTCAGGGGCGTTACAAACATTTCAGCATACAACTTGTACCATAATCTCATACTACAATCTGAGAAAAGAACTCGACGACTGATTCTGGCTGATTGTGGAGAAAGCTGGCTGTGGGGAAAGTTTTCCAAAAGCTGATTCTAGAGAATCAAAAACTAAAAAAAACTGGGCCACAATCTGCCAACGATATTCCTCGATTCTTTAAAGAACGCACCATCGTCAACCCCTCCAATCAGCCAGAGCATGAAACTCGCCGAAGTATAACGAGCGGCCAGTCACAAAGGTAGAGATGCGTACGTATAGAAAAGAGCCTCATTGATTCCTGTATAATAGTAGCACGACTCATATGTTAGAGCATCTCCAGCCGCGTGTCCTTCAAAGCTTTTTTTTTATCGTCGATGTAAAAAAATGGCCCAATCGTGTCCCGAGAAGCCTGTTTTTCGTCGGTTAGGGTTGAATTTGGCCCCGGCAGTCCCACGTCGAACCCGGTGCGCTAGGAGCGTCCGAGGACGCCGGAGGAAATGATTTTGGCACAAAACGCATGTGGACCCCTCGAGGTCGTCATCCTCATCGCCTCGTTCCCCGAGGGAATCAACACGAAGGTTGCACCGCTGGTCAGCCTTCCATTGATTTCATACGGGCGGCGCAGCGACACGCGTCCCGTCCACTCCCATCATGCGTTCGCATGGCTACCGCCCGCTCACCGCCCGCCCGCGGCTATATGAGCCGCCCCTTCCTCGTTGGTGGCCGCACACCTCTCGCCAGGCTTCTCTCGCCATCGACGCCCCTCTCTTCTTTTCGACCCTTTCGTCATTGGCGCCCCTCTCTCTCTCTCTCCACCAATGGTTGAGCGCTACCCCGGCGACGAAGCGGCGGCTAACGGCTTCGGTCGCCGCCACCTGCACGAGTCAGAGGCCCGCCTCCTCTACGAGGCAGACTACCCGGCGCCACCGGACATGCGGATGACGGGCTCATGGAGGCTCAGCGTCGGCGGAGTAACGGTGCCACCACCACCCTCCGCGAAGATCGCGCGCATCCGGTCGTCGCTGCCGGAGAGCTCACAGAACTAGCTGAGGTATACCTCCGACAGCAACACCTTGTGAACGGCGTACTTCGAACGCCGCCACGCCGACTAGGTTGTCGCCACCAACTGTGCCGACCCCGCGACCGCTTCAACTTCGAGGGCCAATGCCAATGGTGGGGCATCCTTGGCCAAACGTTGGAGGTCGTCCTTGAGCACATCGAGGGCGGCAACTCGCTGCCTTTGGAATACTCGGCGCCCTCCTCCTTGTCTCGCCGACGCGACAGTTCTTGGACGCCGAGGCGCATGAAGACGGCTTCTTCCTCCTTGTCCGGCTCCCGCTCCCGCTCCTCAGGGTCGTCGGCACTCCTTCCCGTCAAGCCGGAGCCGCTGGAGATGCCGCTTGGGCGGCGCACGCGCAGTGGCTCTCTCGTCATCAACGAGGGCAACATTTCTTCTCCTCCGGCCTCCTCCTCCCGCCTCGTCAAGCCGAAGACCGAGACGGCGTTCCTCCCAGTCAAGCAGGAACACCTCGCCATGGCCACCGACGACGAGACCGCACTCAAATGGGCGCGGGGTGATTACGTCCGGGAGGAGATGGAGCGCCAGCGTCGCGCACTCGAGGAGATCGTCGCTCGACGCCGCGGCCGCGAGAAGGGCAGCGTCGTCGTCCTCGATGACAACGACGACGAGGCACCAGGGCCCTCCAACTCCGTCTGCCACGACGACCCAGGGCAGGGGTGCAGCAAGGACGGCGACGGAGTGCAGGACGACGACAATGACGACGACGACGACTACATCAACTTCTACAAGCTTCTCAGCATGTAGAAGACGACGACGACGTAGTAGTTTTTAAATTTCGTTTCAAATTATGTTTTAGTTTAGTTTGTACAAATAACAATCAAAACGCTGAATTTCCTTCAAATTTGTGTCGTATTTGGCCAAATTTAGGCCGACTTTGATTTTTTTAAAAAGGCTAGGGACGATCTTGGGGGCGGCTAGAAACCCGAACCCCCCCCCCCCCCCCTCCCCTTCCCTAATTTTTTCGTAGACGTGTCCCTAGACGGCGCTATTTCGAACCTTTTGAGGGCCGAACGAACTGGAGATGCTCTTAGCCAATTTGATTTCTTCCATCTTCTCTTGATCCACGTGAAAATTGAAAGAATGAGCGACTTGGACAACCGATCGACGCAGCAGCCACGCCCAAAACACGACTTGGACAACCGATCGACGCAGCAGCCACACCCAAAACACCCAGGCATCGAACTGCGAAGCGGAAGGCCATGACAACAGAGTTGTGCAGCGGATGCAATCATGAGCAGCGACAGACGACGACTACAACAGATGTGCACAACGGATGAGGCGAAGTGGAAAATTTTGACCCAAAAACGAAACTAGTTCACAAACTAAACTACGTTTGAAAAAAATTCACCCAACTGACCCTTTTGTGTGACGCTTTTGTCTTAAACGTCACACTATACTGTGTGACGTCCGACACTACGTCGCGTGACGCCTGAGACCTAGTGTGGCGCCTAAGACATATGCGCCACACTACACTATGTGGCGCCTAAGGCAAAAACGTCACACGATGTAGTGTAGCGCCTGACTGTTGGCACCACATAAAAGGGTCAACTGGGTAAAAAAAATCGAACATAGTTTAATTTGTGAAATACTTTGGCTTTCTGTGTCAAATTTGTCAATTTTATCAGCGAATGATACGAGCAGCAGCGACTCAACCTTTGCTCATGGTATTTGTTAGAAATTAGGATTTATGGTTTACCCATGTTCCTCTGTGTTTATGTTGTGTCGTTCGTAACTCGCATATTTAAGGCTAGGTGATAGGAAATTTTATTACTGTTTTTCAAAGAATCCACTACTTATATAAACAAAATACTTAGTCTTTTCAACTAGTTTTCTAAGATAGACTTCAAATTAAATTACCAATCACGTTCATATTTATCTGTTAATATGCTCTACCCGTTATGTTTCAGGAGCACGTGCTTATGAGCAAGATAAGAGTATGATTTTTTTAATTATATAAATTAACATTAAAACTATAATCTAACTATACGATCTAGCTCCTTCCGCTTATCACTGTATCCGGATAGTCTTTTCAATATAAACAGTATATTATATTCCACTGATAATCCACCAGCTTCCTTAAGCATATAACCTAATACATTCTTGCAAGTGGTAATTTCATAATAATCATGTAAAGTAATTCCTTGAATAAATACATGTATAATTCCATAATAAGGTATTCCAAATATTAGCAATTCTTAGTAATTTGAATATAGTGGCAGGACACATAATTTGAACAATCACAAGCTATTTACATATTGGTGCTGGGTATAATCGGCAGAAGCCAATGCAATCAAGGGCTCTCTCTCTCTCTGTACCGAGCTGCAGCACCTGTGAATGCAATCCAAGGGTATGCACACTCTGATCTCTGCAGAAGCCTATATTGATGCTTCGGCGTAGAGCTTGTGACCTCACCTCACCAGGGAGAGTTCATTCGTCACTGTACAATTCTCCCAAGCATAACCCTCCGTTCCATACTTCTAATGTGTTGCCTGCAAAGGAGAGAAATTCCAAGTATTATGACAGCCAGTTACATCTGACCATTAGGTCCATACTCAGTAGCACGCAGATCAAAAGGGTCATTTTATAAGATGGAACCATATCATAAAACACCCAGTGGAGAATCATATGCCAGGCCAGTATTTCTGCGAGGTGCAGGGCCTGTTCGAGTGTGAGCACATGTGGCTCCAAAAATTATGAACAGCCAGTGTGTGAATCCCTATGATTTACCCATGAACCTATTTTAGACAATGTTTTATGGAACTAGTTGAGATATGGAATTAGAAGTACTGATGTGAAATAGTGCAAGCAGTGAAACTCGACCAGCTGGATTAGCATATATATATTGCTACGAACACTCAAGCGTATCTTTTCTCTATTATAGCAAGAAGAGCCAAATAAGTATGGATAAATAGTTTTTCTTGCTGTGCAAGAAGCTTTGCAATAAAGCACTTCACTTCACCTCAACTTAATTTCTTGCTTTGGCAACGCAAAAGGTAATCTCTGGCTTCATTGAGATCTGTCACAAAAGTAGATTCAGCCAAACAGTAAACTACGGAGTACATTGCATGTTGGGTGTAACAAAAGGAAAATCTGATGAATATGAATAGCACCAGGAAGACGGCGGTAATCTGGTTTTATTCCATCTCCATTGATGTCTTTATGATTTGGTGTGACATACTTGCCAACTGTGACAACAATACCAGAACCATCATGAAGTTCAAATACAGATTGGATTAAGCCCTGCA
The DNA here is from genome assembly GCF_904849725.1 of Hordeum vulgare subsp. vulgare. Taxonomy (NCBI): domain Eukaryota; kingdom Viridiplantae; phylum Streptophyta; class Magnoliopsida; order Poales; family Poaceae; genus Hordeum; species Hordeum vulgare. Next base: position 414,098,238 of record NC_058520.1, on the reverse strand, counting down.
ATATCATAGGCACCTGAGTTACGTATGAGAACAGACATACTATAAGCCTGTTGGCCACGGCAGGCATTGCCATAGGATCTGCTATTTCAGGTGGTTCAAACTTCAAACCTTGCCAAAAGTCCTTTCGCCGACGAGAACAGCTTTGCAATTATCATGAAGTGCTGAAGCAACCTATAAAATTATTTTTATGTTGGTGAGCTCTTACTATTATGATTCTTTATACTACCAGTAAGACAAACAAAAATTACTTACTATTTCGCTGGCACTTGCTGTCCTATTATTCACTAATACCTGTGTCATAAGGTGCGGATGAACAGGTGAGATGCAAATGAGTCTGAAGATCTGACTGGACCATAATGAATAAATAGCATGACCTACTAAATTTCAGTAAGTGACAAGTTAACTAGGGGACTTGCTACAACATAAAACTGGATCAGCAATAAGCCATTTATTTATAGTATTGGTCTGATTAAAAAGTGTGAAGACCCATGGAGTATGGACACAGTTAAATCAAGAAAAAATCTGCAACTCAAGGATATTCACATTGTCAAGTTTAGTATAGAGAAGTGTTTAAATTGCATCAGACAGCTGAAGCTGCTTAACAGCTTTAATGTGGTAAGGACTGAGGAATATGTGGGTAAATGGAAGTATTCACACTTCAACGGTTCAAGAAAACAGTGGAGAAGTGTATCTGCCTGAGATTTCTTTGTACTGCTAGCTCTTGAAACATTTAGAAATAGGTACATCACCATCATTAAAACATACCATTACAGGAGTTGTAACCAAAGGTCCACTGTCAGCAACAATTGTATTTTGGACTTGACGATCCCGGCCAGTAGTATAAATGACCTGAACAACAATCCATTAAGGGCATAAATATTTCACCACCAAAATTGAGTCAAAAACATGAAATTATAAATATAAATGCTTTAAGCAGTTAAATACATGAGCTCTCAAACTTGCTACTATGTACAGAAAGACTTTTTGACTTTTAACAGTCTTTATCGAAAGCATATGAAGAGTGGTAACTACTAACTAGAAGCCCATATGCATTGGCTATTTACCTAACTATTGATCTGTTAAGATTAGCAGGGATATCAATTTGATAAATGTTACCAACTGTTCAAAAATGAGAAGAAAAAAATCATAGAGAGCCTGCATTACAGTTAGGCTGGTGACCAACGGAAAAACAACAGGACCTAAAACCAGCAGTAACCACTATTTATGAGGTGTACTGGTAGCTACTGATTGCTATGTAAAAATGGCTGATTCATGGGCCAAATGAAACCATTCAATTCCTGCCATCGGTAGAATCTATGCATTTTCCCTTGTATGCATGATACAAACATCAAAATTAAAACTAGTAACCCAACAAAACCACATGCTGCTAAATGAGCGCACGAATTTTTAGTAATTGAAAATATGAATCACGGCGGTGGTGGTGATTGTAACTATTAAGAGTACTATATACATAGCTATGTAGCTTTTTATATTTACCCCATTGTATAAGGGGTTTTCTCCATATTTCCTGCATCTGTACATGTATACATATACTGGCCTATGGCTCCATAGGAATACAAGTTGCATATTCCTAACATGGTATTAGAGCTTAGGTTTTTTAGCACGCACAACTCATGATTGATCCTCTTCTCGCGCCGCCATGGTCTCTTTGCCGGATATCGCTGTTCCGTCGCAGCCGTGTTTCTCTAACCCGACGGCTGCTGCTTGCCCACCCTCCCAATACTCCGGTCAACGCCGCTGCCCTGTGCTGCCCGCCTCGTTTCGAATCGAGCCGCCTGTCCATCGACCACTTTAGCTCGAGCCGGCCCTTTGTCCTGATCTCCAGATCGAGCTATCGGGGGACTCCTCTGCCTATTGCTCAAGGGTATCTGTCCCGATCTCCAGGTCGAGCCGCCGCAGGACTCTTCTGGATTGAGTCACCCAGATCCAGTCCTCTGGATCGAGTCGCCCTGGTTTGGTTTGCCGCCGTTTGTTGGCCGCTTTAGCGAGTTTCTCTACTCCAATGGCTGCTGCTGTCCCGTGAAGCCTACTGCTGCTGCCCCGATTCAAGTTGATCCTGTTACTATATCTCGCCGCGTCCGCCTGCTTGCCTCCCGATCTGCACGCCGCCCAGGTTGTCCGCCTCGTCAAGTTGCGGCCCCGCCAGTTCATCACGCCAGCTCCCAATCTGCCTCCCTGGCTCTGCAGGTCAACACCCGACCGCGGCTGCCTGAGTGTGCGTTGCTCAATCCTGCAAGTCACTCCCATTGCATCATGCGCCAGGCGCCGGCCTCCTCTGTTTTGGGGCTGATTCCGTTGGTTGTCTCCTAGTGTAAAAAAAAGAAAACATGTTTTCATCAGGTTCGCATGTCCCTCGGTGCCCGCTGCCTCATGACGGTGTTTTCTTCACTACTCCCATCTCGCACATTTTTTTTTCGAGAAAACGCAAAAGCCTTTGCGTTTCATTGCATTGAAAAGAGGGGGAAAACATCCTCCTAAGAGGCTAGTACAACGGTGTTACAAATGGATCAATGAACGTCCCAGCAGGATGGCAGGGTGACCCTAAGACCTTTGGCCCCTGCCTTAGCCCAACTCCTGGACTCATCCTTGATCGCATCAGCGAGCTCAACTAGCGATGGGGTTACATGGTCAAAAACACACGCATTCCTATGCTTCCAGATCATCCAAGGCACAAGGAGTGCTACCGAGGCCAGCGCATTGCGGAGCAGGGGTGGCGTGGCATCACGAGCCCGCAGCCACCAGTCCTGGAGCGTGGCGTCCTGGTCAGGCACCAGAGTCGGGAGGCGCAGCCAGGACATGATCCCGTGCCAGGTCTGCTTCGCAAATGGGCAAGTGAGTAGCAGGTGTTGTATCGTCTCCGGTTCTTGGTCGCAAAGGAGGCACCGAGGGTGGTGTGTGAGGCCATGGCGGGCAAGGCGCTCAGCAGTCCAGCAACGGTCCTGATTGGCGAGCCAATGGAAGAACTTGACCTTCGACGGGGCCCAACCCTTCCAGATCAGCTTCCACGAACGGCAAGTGATGGATCCGTGGAAGGTGGCTTGGTAACAAGACCTGGCTGTGTAGTTGCCGCTGGGTGTCCACTTCCAGGATAGCTTGTCCGGCTCTGAGGAGAGGGTGGTGCGGGACACCAGCAGCCATATTTGGAGGTACTGCCCAATCTCCTGCAGGCCAAGGGTGGCGTGGATATCCCGCGCCCAAGCATTGCCGTCAATGCCCTCCGCCACCGTCCGAGATTTCCTGCGATTTTTGGGGATGCACATGTTCAGCAAGGGCGCGTGCTCACGGATGGATAGGCCGATGAGCCAACGGTCCTCCCAGAAAAGTGCTGACGTTCCGTCCCCGAGCTGCATGGTGGTAGAGGCGTGGAAAAGGCCGTGCTCCTCGGGGGTGAACTACAGGTCCAGACCATGCCAGGCACGGCTAGTGCCCGTCCGCGATAGCCATAACCATCTGAGCCTAAGAGCGAGCCCAGTGCGCTCGAGGCCGCGGACTCCCAGGGCGCCGTACTCAATCGGTCGGCATACCCGGCGCCAGTTCACGTGACAGTGCCCTCCGTGGGCGGCCTTGCGCCGGCCCAGAGGAACCCGCGCTGAATCTTCTCGAGCTGCTTCAGGGTTTTCTTCGGAGGTGCGAGGGCGAGCATTTGGTGGATGGGGATGGCGCTGAGCACAGACTTGATGAGCGCTAGCCGCCCGGCCTTGTTCATGAGCCACGCCTTCCACGATGGGAGGCGGACGGCCACCTTGTCAACTAGTGGTTGCATCTGGACCACGGAGGGGCGACACGTGGAGAGGGGGATGCCCAGATATGTGATGGGCAGGTCCGCCGTCTGGCAGCCAAGAATCTCCAGCGAGTCGGCAGTCAACTCATCTCCATGCAATGCCGTAGCAGAGCTCTTGCCGTAGTTCACGTGCAGGCCAGAGGCGGAACCGAAGACCCCTAAGATGCCCTTCACAGCAAGGACCTCGTCGGTCGAGGCGTGACAGAACAACATCACATCATCGGCGTATAGCGAGATAGCCGGGATATCGCATCGAGGGTGGAGGCTCCGGAGAATGCCGGTCTGGAGCGCCCGTTGCATGAGGCGGCTGAGTGTGTCGATGGACAGGACGAATAGCTGCGAAGATGTCGAGTCGCCCTGGCGCAACCCACAGCGGTGCCAGATCGGGGGTCCAGGCACTCCATTGAGCAGGACTCGGGTGCTCATTTGCCTGTGACATCGTCCCCTTTTTGCCTGTGACTTCCTTGGTGTTTATGCTCATTTGCCTGTGACATCGTCCCCTTCGACATCTTCGACAGGCTGTGTCGGTCGCTCTTCTACGGCTCAGCCTGTGACCTCCGCACATGGTGATCGCCGCTCTTCCCCGACACCTCTCACGACTTTCACTAGCTATGCTGGTGCATATGACTCCATTGATTGCGCCTCGCGCACGTGTCTTCCCTTGGGGCTTGGTGCTTGTCGGCATACGGCCTAATGGCCTTTGCGGACGCTACTGGTCATGCTACACCGCCACATCTAGCGGCTTCCAAAGGTGGTGGTGGCCGCTCCTCTCCTGATGCTACTGCGTCGACTACTTCAGATGTGTACTTCACTGAGGAGATTGTGCGACTTTGCGTCCTGCTGATTGCCTCTCGTTCTTTCTTGTCGGGTGCATCTAGGCCAACCTCTTCAGTTGAGCCCCTGATCGGGCAAGAGATTGTGCGACTTTGATACATGCTAGCTCCATCTTCCGGTTCTCCATCGACAGGTTCTGCTGGTTCTGCTACTGACTCTTCTGACATTGTGAGACCACCTTCTACACAAGCAGGTACATCTCCGTGGATTCTTGATACTGGAGCATCTTTTCATATGACACATGATTCATCGTCTTCCACTCGACCTCTCGATTCTCCTGTTTAAGTTCTTATTGTTGATGGTTCCTCTCTCCCGGTTACTGACCGAGGCATTCTTAGCACTTCATCTTTTCATGTTCATGATGTTGCTCATATTCCCCGACTTACCATGCAACTCATTTCTGGTGGCTAGATTGTTGACTCTGGTTGTCGTGTCATTCTCGACTTTGACACTTGTTCTGTTCTGGACCATCATATTGGTGCTCTTCTTGGTGCTGGCCTTCGATGTCGTGACTCTCAGGGCCTCTGGTAGCTTGACTGGCTTCATCTTTCGTCCGTTGCCACTGCCACCAGCCTCTCCCCCTTTGTTGCCTTGTCTACCAGCTCTTTCAGCAGTGGCATCGTCACCTTGGTCACTTGTGTGGCTCTATGTCTCTCATCCTTAGTTCGACATGGTCTTCTTGGATCCGTCTCGGCGGTGTTTCTTTAGATTAACAAGGTTGTCGACTTGATAAACAGGTCCAGTTACCTTATTCTCATAGTGACACCGTGTTTCAGCATTCTTTTGACCTTGTTCACTTTGATGTCTAAGGTCCTAGTCCCTTTGCCTCCAAAGGAGGTCAGCACAACTATATTATCTTTATAGATGATTTCTCTCGATACACCTGGTTATATTTATGTCTTCTCGTATTGAGGTCTTATCTATCTATAAGCATTTTGCTATCATGGTTCACACTCAGTTCTCTACGCCTATTTGTGTGTTCCGTGTTGATTCTACTGGAGAGTATATCTTCAAGATGTTGTGTGGCATTCTTGCTGAGCAGGGTACTCTTGCCCAATTCTCATGTCCTGGTGTTCATGCTCAGAATGGCGTGGTTGAGCGCAAGCATCGTCGCCTTCTTGAGATTCTCGTGCATTGATGATCGCCGCCTCACTTTTGGGCTGACCTTGTCTCCACTTCCACTTATCTCATCAATCTTCAACCATCCACTGCTATGCAGGATGGCGCTCCTTTCGAGTGTCTCTTTGATCGTTCTCATGATTATTCGGCGCTTTGTTTGTTCACTTGTGTTTGTTGTGTTCTTCTTGCTCCTCGTGAACGCACCAAACTGTCTGCTCAGTCTGTTGAGTGTGTCTTCTTAAGTTATAGTGATGAACATAAGGGCTATCGTTGTTGGGATCCTGTCAGTCGTCGGATGCGTATTTCTCGGGATGTGAGTTTTGATCGGTCTCGTTCCTTCTACCCGCGTCCATCTTCCTTGACCTTTTCAGTGGAGGATATATCTTCCCTCACTTTTCCTGACACACCTGTCACTCCCATTGAGCCCTTGTCCGTTCGTCCTACTGCCCCTGCTTCTCCGACTGTTACAAATCCACCACCACCATCTTCCATGATTTCCTCACCTTGCTTGTCACTGGATTATGCACCTTCATCCCCAGTGTCTTCTCTGTCACCCTAGCCTATCTCGGTGATTCCTCCCCGTATTCCTCCATCTTTTCCTCAATATTATACTCGTCGTCCGCGTAATGTGGATGCATCTACTATGTGCCATCTTCCTCGTCTTAGCCTACTTATGGCTTGCGTCCTCGTCCACTTCCGCATGTTGATCGACTTGGTTTTCTGCATGTTGGCGATGCTGTTCTTGAGCCGACTTCTTATCGACAAGTTGTTGTTCATCCCGGGCAAAGGAGCTTGCTTTCTTGAGCGCACCAGCACATAGGATCTTGTTTCTCTTCCTCCCCGTGTCTGTCTCATCCCATGTAAGTGGATCTACAAGGTTAAGACTCGCTCTGATGGTTCTCTTGAGTGGTACAAAGCTCGTCTTGTGGCTCGTGGTTTTTAGCAAGAGCATAGTCGTGATTACGATGAGACCTTTGCTCATGTGGCCCATATGACCACTATTCGCACACTTCTTGCCGTGGCCTCTATTTGCCACTGGTTTGTGTCTCAGCTTGATTTTAACAATGTCTTTCTTAATGGTGACTTGCGTGAGGAGGTTTACATGCAACCACCAGCTGGGTATTCTGTTCCTGATGGCATGGTCCGTCGTCTTCGTCGTTGTCTATAGCCTTAAGCAAACCCTTGCGCCTGGATTGAGCATTTTGCCTATGTGGTGACCGCCGCTGGTTTTCATTGGCGATGACCCCGAGTATATTGCCTCTGTGAAGGCCCGTCTCAGTGAGCAGTTTCTTATGTTTGATCTTGGCCCTCTTAGCTACTTTCTTGGGATCAAGGTCTATTCTACCTCCAATGGCTTTTTTATTTCCCACGAAAAGGATATCCAGGATCTTCTTGCTCATGCTGCTCTTACTGATGAGCGCACTATTGAGACTCCTATGGAGCTCAATGTTCACCTCCGTGATACTAATGGTGACCCCTTGTCTGATCCAACGTGTTATCGTCATCTTGTTGGGAGTCTTGTCTATCTAGCTATCACTCGTCCGGATATCTCTTATCAAGTCCATATTTTTGAGTCGGTTTGTCACTTCGGTTCACTATAGTCACCTCCTTCGTGTTCACCGACATCTTCGGGGTACGATCTCTCACCGTCTATTCTTTCCTCGCTCCAATTCATTGCAATTTCAGACCTATACGGATGCTACGTGAACTAGTGATCCCTCGGATCGCCATTCACTTTCTGCTTACTCTGTTTTTCTTGGTGATTCTCTCATTGCCTCGAACTTGGAAGACAAAGAAACGGACTGCAGTTTCCCATTCGAGTGCAGAAGCTGAGTTGCGAGTTATGGCTCTTTTGACGGCAGAGGTGACTTGTTTACGGTAGTTACTTCAGGATTTTGGTGCTTATGTCACTACACCTACTCTTCTACCGTCTGACAGTACGGGTGCTATTAGCATTGCGCGCAACCCTGTGAAGCATGAGCTCACCAAGCATATTGGTGTTGATGCTTTCTTTGTGCGCGCTGGTGTGCAGGATCAGGATATTGCTCTTCAGTATGTGCCTTCTAAGTTACAATTGGTGGATTTCTTTACGAAAGCCCAGACTAGAGCGCAACATGGCATCTATCTCTCCAAACTTAGTGTTGTTGATCCACCATGAGGTTGAGGGCGGGTGTTAAGAGTAGCATATACATAGCTATGTAGCCTTTTGTATTTAACCCATTGTATAAGGGGTTTTCTGCATATTTCCTACAACTGTACATGTATATATATACACGCATATGGCCCCTTGGGAATACAAGTTGCATACTCCTAACAGTAACAACCTCTTCGCGTTGTTAATATATTTTGCACTGCGGAATTAGTTTAGAATTTCAAATCATTAGTCAACGTCAAAGAAAAACTAGCATGATCAATTGTTTCCATAACCATGTCGCAACCAAGATTAAAGTATCTTCGGCACATGTATTGTAATTAATTCCTGGGTTACTGTTTCATGGAAAGTAAGCTTTTATTCAAATGGACATCAAAAGTTCCACAAGTTTTTAAGGCCAGCTTCAGAATGCTCGAGTTGGAGAATACCAGACCAAGGAAACCGCACGAATAGTGCAATCCTATGGGAAACAAAACCAAACGAATGGTTTCAAATGGCTGTTTCAAAGCATATAAGTTGGAATGTGAGAATGGACCAAGGAACTACAATGGAAACCCTTCCTCTCTTCTACATATTGGAGGATAGTTAATATGAGCTCAGCTCACGCCCCATTTTAAAGCATGACTGCTCTTTCTCATGTTAAATATGCGATATTGTTAGGTGTGTTGCGCCACATATCTAGAATTGGTTAGGAGGTAGATAGATATTTAACTTGTGCTTATCTCTATCTCCTCCCTCCATGTAAATCTCTCCTGGTTGCTTCGAACCACCGAAACCTTGCATCGCAAGTTACCAGATCAATATATCATGCAGGCTCCTGGTGTATGGGAGTTTGAGACACTCTGACATGGTAATCAAAACGTCCCTCTTCCCCAGTATCTAGCAACCTTCCTCACCATCGCATCTCGTAGCCCCTATCTTTCCCACCAAACCAACCATGTCTTCCTCCAGCCAAGTTCCCTCCATCGGCCTCAACAACTCCACCTCCGAGCCCCTCACCAGAACCAATTACATACTATGGCGAGCCCAAGCTCGCTCCCAAATCATGGGAGCTGGGCTATATGGGTACATAGGTCAAACCACGGCTGAACCATCCAAGACCATCGTGACAAAAACCTCGGATGGGAAAGAACAAACTGTTCCCAATCCTGCCTACAATCCATGGCTGATTCAAGATCAGCAGATCGTTGCTTACCTACTCTGAAACCTTTCCAAAGAGGTCCTAGTACAGGTAGAATCTCTAGAAAGTCCCATGCTAATTGGTCAGCCCTAGCCAACATGTTCGCTGCTCAATCCCGTTCTCGCACCAACAATTGTCGCATTTCTCTGTCCAACGCCCAGAAGGGTTCACAGAGCGCCACCGCCTTCTTCTGCCAGATGAGAGCCCTCTCTGATGAGCTCACCGCTGCTGGTAAACTCATCACCGACGAAGAGCTCTCATTCATCATTACGGGGCTGGACATGGACTACCAGCCCATGATTTTTGTTCTCCACGTCCGCACTGAGCCCCTATCTACGGATGATCTCTTCGACATGGTGGCCAATTTCGACCAACGCATCAAGATGTTTCAGGGCACAGGAGCAGGCGCCTTCAAATCATCCGCTAACACTGCTATCCAAGGTCGTGGGGGTCCCTCCAAAGGCTACCACAAGAGTGGTGGTGGCGGCGAAGGTGGATCTCGCGGTGGCGGCAGCCACTACCAATCTGATGGTCATAACGGTGGCGGCGGCCACTACCAATCTGGTGGTCATAACGGCGGCGGCAACAACAACTTCGGCAACAACAATAGGGGGGCGCCCCTTCCAAGGGTATGAGCAATATGAAAATAAGTGTCAGATTTGCAAGAAAAATAATCATATCGCGAAGGATTGTGATTGTCGTTATGCCGAAAACAATTCCCAACACAAAAAGGTTGCAACAGCTGCAGACACATCATATGGAGTTGAGACAATTGGTATGTTGACTCCGATGCAGACGAACACATCAGGAACGAGCTCAAGAAGGTGACAATGAGCGGGAAGTATCGTGACGACCATCAAGTCCATAACGCAAACGGTGAAGGTATGAAGATAGATCATATTGGTCATGCAATTGTCACCACCCCTCATCGCAATATTCATCTTTAAAATGTCTTGTATGTTCCAGAAACCTCCAAAACCTTCTTTGTGTTCATCGCATTGCTATAGACAACAAAGTGTTTTTAGAGTTCCACTTCCACACATATTCCTTTTTGATCCGCGATCATGCCACGAGGAAAATTCTCTACCGAGGCAGATGTGTGCATGGGCTCTATCCGTTGATTCCCAAATTTAGAAGGTTCAATAAAGAAGCCTATGGTGTCATCAAAATCTCTTCGGAACGGTGGCATGCACGTTTAGGAGATACATCTTTCTTTATTGTTCAAAGAGTGCTTAGGAATAATCAGTTCCCATGTGTTGGTGAGCGTAGTGTTGAAACTATTTGTGATTCTTGTCAAAGAGCCAAGTCTCATCAGTTGCCATATCCTGTGCCCACTAGTGTTTGTACCAAACCTTTACCGCTCATTTTTTTCTGATGGGGTCTTGCTCCTACTTCTGTTGGTAGACATACTTACTATGTTAGCTTCATCGATGATTTCAGTCAATTCACTTGGATATATCTTCTCAAAAAAACGCTCCGACGTTTTCCAAGTTTTTCAACACTACCAAGCACTTGTTGAATGTAAATTCAATAGCAAGATCATCGCCGTCCAATCTGATTGGGGCGGCAAATATGAGAAGTTAAACTCAATTTTTCAAGGGTTGGTCATTTCCCATCATGTTTCTTGGCCCATGCACATCAACAAAACGGGTCGGCCGAACGCAAGCATTGGCATATCGTTGAAGTTGGCCTAGCTCTCCTCGCCGGTGCCTCTATGCCTCTTAAATTTTGGGATGAAGCGTTTCTCATTGCCGTTCATCTCATCAATATGCTTCCCAACCGTGTCATTGATAATGATACTCCTATGCATCGACTCCTTAATACTCGACCAGATTACAACTCCCTTCGTGTTTCTGGTTATGCTTGTTGGCCCAACCTTCGCCCTTCAATAATCGCAAACTCATGTTCCGCTCCAAACAATGTGTTTTTCTTGGTTATAGTGCCCAACACAAGGGTGTTAAGTGCCTAGATGTTCCTACTGGTCGAGTCTACATATCCCGTGATGTCGTGTTTGATGAAACGGTTTTTCCCTTTGCTTGCCTTCATTCCAATGCAGGCGCCCTTCTTCACAAGGAAATTCTCCTTCTTTCTCATTTGTCCGGTTTTGATCAAGGGGACGATAATTGTATTGACCATGTGACTAACTCTTCTAACCATGAACATGAGGTTTGTGATGTTGCAGGAACATATGCCGAGGCAACAAAAAAAATTAGTGCAAAACGATGGAGAAAATGCTCAAAATGGACCATGTTTCATGTGTCCCCTGGCGCATGGTAACTGTTAGGAAAGCAACTTATCTGTATTGAAGGCCCAAGAGGCATATATATATATTACACATGACTTGAGGTGCAAGGAAAGTAAACATAGACTAATAAGGACTCCTAGACTAATACTAATACTTCCTAACACCCCCCCCCCCCCTCAAATGCAAAGGTATGCAATAACATTGCATTTGAAGAAGTGTAATACTAAAAAAAATGATAATCCAAATCCGCGTCTTGAGAGTGTCGTCGTAGCATGAAGAGTCTTCAAAACTTGTCGAGTCGCCGAAGGAGATAACGAAGAGATGGCACATCAGAGGTAGACACCGCATCATTTGAAGATACAAGATAAATATCAAGAGAAGATGGGTTGTCAAAAGAAGATGGCACATCAAGAGAATAAAGCATTGCGCGGAAAATCATAGTCCACGACAACCGACGGCAAAAGAAGCTCGACAGTTAAGGCACGATGAACCAATGCAAAAGAAGTCCAGAAAATCCTATAAAAAACAACAAGGGCAAATAGGCCACAAAAGTTGCATAGAAAGGATCAGGACCAAAGAAAGGCTGGCGGACTAAGGTATGGTGGACTCGCATGGCATGAGAAAACACAAAATATCAACGGATTTGGTGGACGCGGCGGAAAATATAGAAAACTAGAAAGCACGCACTAGATGAAGATGCGATGGCAGCGAAAAAACTAGCGGTGAAGGCAGCGGAAGAAACATGAAGATTTTATTTTTGTACGAGATCAAGAATCGGACCAAGACAGGTAGTTGAATCAATCAGGCATACGGACTACGGAAACCAGATCCATGGTGTGTCTAATAGCACCACGTGGCTGATAGTAGCACTACCAGCAATGCACCACGTAGCAGCATCCCTATCCAGCAGCCAAGCGCATCGATCTGGATGGGAGACCCTGCTGCAGGGTGGTTGACTTGTAGATACCATGTTAGGAAAGAAACTTATCTGTATTGAAGGCCCAAGGGGCATATATATATTACACATGACTTGAGGTGCAAGGAAAGTAAACATAGACTAATAAGGACTCCTAGACTAATACTAATACTTCCTAACAGCAACCCTGCCGCAGAATCCCCCTCGGGATCAATGCAGTCAGAACTGACGCGGTCGACTCAGGGATCCCCCTCACAGACACGCTAAGTCAATGGATCTCCACCAGATGCTGCGTACCAGTCTGCGTCTAACACACGGCATTGTACTCTCTTTTAAGCTCAAAGTTACAAGCGCTTGGTTTTGTTCCTTCAAAATCTGATACTTCATTGTTCATTTATAACAAGTCTCGTACATCCATGTTTGTGCTCATATATGTTGATGCCATCAGTGTTACAAGTTCATCCAATGAAGAAGTGACAGCTTTTTTGAAATATTTGAGTTCAAAGTTTGCTATTAAGGATCTAGGAGATTTGCATTTCTTTCTTGGTATAGAGGTTAAGAAAACTAGAGAAGGTGGCCTTCATTTATCTCAATATAACTATATAATTATGCAACTGATCTTCTGAACAGAGTTGGATTGCAGGGCCGTAAACCATCACCAACTCCATTATTAAGCACAGAAAAACTATCTCTTGCAGAAGGTGAACTCCTGAATCGAGAGGATGGCACTAGGTACAGAACCATGGTACGCACACTTCAGTATTTGACTCCCACTAGGCCTGATATTTCCTTTGTTATAAACAAAGTTTGTGAGTTTCTTCATGCATCCAACTACTGCTCACTTGACTGCTGCCAAGCGTATACTGAGGTATGTCAAGAATATTTTAGGTGTTGGTTTGAGTTTCAACAAATCATCATACACTCTTGTAAGGATCAAGCATATTGAAATTGACTATCACTTTGCAAAAGAAAGGGTTGCAAGCAAGGAATTAGAATCAGGTTTGTCCATTTTAATGATCAAGTTGCGGATGGTTTCACAAAGGCATTGGCCACAAGACCGTTTGAGGAGTTTAAACGTAATCTTAACTTAGTAAAGTTATGATTATGGGAGGGTGTTAAACATACTATATTGTTAGTGTGCTGCGCCACATATCTAGAATTGGTTAGGAGGTAGATAGATATTTAACTTGTGCTTATCTCTATCTCCTCCCTCCATGTAAATCTCTCCCGATTGGTTTGAACACCGAAACCTTGTATCGCGAGTCACGAGATGAATAAATCCCGCGGGCTCCTGGTGTATGGGAGTTTGAGACACTTTGACATCTCACACATCATCTCTGTACAACAACAATAACAACAAATCCTTTCGGTCCCAAACAAGTTGGGGTAGGCTAAAGTTGAAACTCATAAGATCTCAAAACCTAGTCATGGTTCATCTTCTCTCTGGGATAAAAATGATATTACTGTATAAAGAATACATGTAGAGCATTCAAATAGCTATCTTGTACATTTCCGTGTCTTCAATTCCTCTAGGAACCCACTAGAATTGACATCTAACTATTGTGTTTCTCCTAATCCTACTTCTAATATTTCCAACGTCCCAAGCGGGCCCTTGTTTTCACCCAAATTTCCTCTATAATGGGTCATTCCATAGGAACTTCAAAGCAATCCTAAGCATTTGTTCATTCCAGACATACATAGGAAAATCCAGTTCACTCCAAAATTTCCTCTACTTTTCTTTCATTTCAGAAAATCCCCAACAGAATTTACGTTGACTAGTCATATGGATAAAAGCAAAGTTTTAAAGCCATAACCAATGATCTAGCACCATTTTGACATTAAAAGAAAACGTATGCACCAATTTTATAAGGATTATAGGAAGAAACCACAAGTTAAGTAGAGCTCCATACCGTGTCTCCTTTGTTCAAGAAGAGCTTTGCAATCTCTATTCCAGCCTTCAAGATAAACATAACATCAGACAGTGTAAGCATAACCAATCCAAAAAAGATGATATCTTGGCAGGTCATTTCTGAACCTATGTGGTGAGCCTCAAACTATTTTGACAAATTCACAACGATTCACCTCAATAAGAAGAGAATACCCTACCAAACACAATTTAGTTCTAGGCTTCTGGCAGTTTAAAGATAGGACATTCTAGCATTCAAATTTTGGTTCCTATACACCATCCGAGAGCAAGAAGTGACCTAATGAGGGGCGGTAATATGAATACATGCCTTTAGATATTGCGCATGATCCTAGAATGGCATCTACTTAAGGAACCGTTGGCATAATTTGAATAAAAAATGGCATACTTGCACTAGTCCACCAAGATTGTCCCTTAGGTCCAAAACAAAATAGGAGGCACCTGAATTCTGTAGACGTTTCAGTGCTGCAAGAGACAGGTAACGTTAAAAGGACAAATCTTGCTGTAAATCAACAACAATGATATCTAAAAGACTACAACTAAGATTATTGTAGTGTCAAAAGAATCACATGCAAGCCAAAGGTACTAAATAAGCACAAACAATCAATAGTGTACATTCAATTTGCAAAAAAGGGAGGCAGTATTTTAAACTTTTGTTATGTTCTCAATTTGGATGAATTTAAATATTTAGATGCATGCAAATAAGCTAGAATTAGACACTAGATAGCCATTTGCAGAACATAGTTATAAAAAAATGGCAAACAGATTTAGAAATGACAGAGGATAGGGTGAACAAACCAGCAACACACCGCTGACCAAATCTTTTTTGGCCACTGCATTGAACTCTTTAATGTGAATATATCCGACAGATGAATTCTCGTTGTCTCTTTTCTCCAAACGATAGAAAATTGGAGTGCGAGCAGCCATCTGCCTTTGCACTTTCATTGACTCAACAGGACCACAGTTGCCATGCTTAACCTATATATAACATTATGAAAAAGAGTAAGATAGTTAGGAGCACAAAGAGATGCCAGACAGACTCTTAATAGTGTTCATAAGATTATTCAAAACCTTAATTGTAACAAAAGTTTCCTTTGGGCCTTGCAGCATGGATGACACGTCAAATGCAGATTTACCTCTTACATCGCTACCATTGACAGACAAAAGCTCATCACCCTGATAAAAGATAAATGACCCAGAAGGATTAGGTGATGTGTGTATATGATCTATTCATAAGTCCTAGGCTCCCAGCAACCAACAGTAAAAATAACAGTGTTCTCTGATAATAACTATCAAAAGCTTATTTTCCAAAATAAATGCTGCTTTCCCCTTAAAAAATGCTGCCTTTGGTATGTTGAGAATGAGAAAAGTCAAAATTGAACTTGCCATTTGTCCAAATATCGTTCAATGTTTAGGAATGAAACAAAAACAGCTAAAGCTGAGAATACTATGAATGAGAAAAGTCAAAATAGAACTTGCCATTTGTCCAAATATCGTTCAATGTTTAGGAATGAAACAAAAACAGCTAAAGCTGAGAATACTATGTTCTATGGTGAAGCGCTTAGTACAAAATATGAAATAGACAGGGTTCAGTTAACCCATTCATAAAAGATTAAAAGCTTTAGTCGTCCTTTTGAAGACAAAAAAGGCATTACTGATCTAGTTACTCCATAAGGTATAAGCAGAGACATGAGCCAACATTATTTCAGCATTTCAGCATCTCAAATGGGGAGTATATAATCAAATGCTGCCCATATGCAACTGCTCACGCAGTTTGACAAGATAACTTTGTACAAGAAGTACATACCAGAAACCGGAACATGGTCGGTTTGAAAACATTGTGGTAAAAGCAAGATTCCCATCGAAAAGCAAAGCAAACTATCAATTGAAAGGTATAAATGCTTAGCAGTTGATACCTGTCTAACACCAGCAGAGTTAGCAGGCCCATCTAGTATCAGTCCTAATACCACCAATCTTAAAGAACCATTGTCATCAGGAATCTCTCTTATGTTCAACCCAATCCCCGTCATGTCATACTTCGACATCTTCGAGAACTTTAGCAGATTGATCGAACATGTGCAAAATTAGCAAATAAAAGCAATCAAAGATCAGCAATAAGTAAAAACATTAAAGCAGGAATTTCGTGTTACATCACTATGAAACCAAAGGAGAAAAAGGACATAAGATGACGTCACATCGCTACAGTCTCTAATATAGGTTTGTTAGGCCAGAGTGTTTTTTTCGAGAAGGAGGATGACATCCGGCCTCTGCATCAATCGATGTTTGCAGCCATTCCTCATTAATTATTCATCAAAGCCTTACAAAGTAATACATTAATGAGTCTGAAGCCAACCTACAGGCAACAGCTGTCGCTACTCCTATCAACGTGATGAAGGGGCTGCACATGGTCGGGTCACCTGCCCAGACCTCACACCAACACCAAACATCTAAAACCATATGCCTCAACCAAACCGCCCTACGTCGAGTCGGTGGCACAAACCGGTCCAGTGGACTCAGCTCGCACCGCATGCGCACGCTCCATAGACCGCCGTCCCCGTCTTCCACAGACCCATCTTCAGAACTAGAATCAATGGATTGACCTTGGCAGGCCTGCTGTCGACGCCGCCAAGACGCCAGACAATGCCGCCTCCCTACGCGCATCCATCATCACGTGTACGTCGTCGAGCCCTTGTTGCACCACGCCGCTGAGACTCCATGCCGTTGAAGCGTCACATGAAATGTCGCTCCACCAAAGTGATCCACTAGTCTCTCTAGCCGATGAACACCTCCAAGAATGACAACCCAAAGAGGGGAACGACACATTGGCGCCGCCATCATACGATAGACTGATCAAGGGTTTCCCCAGAGGTAGTGGAAGGAGATGGGAGCTTCACCTCTATGATGCCCTCAAGAAGGAAATGACGCCAAGGGCGTCACCATCACCGGCTCCGGCCACCGACCGAAGACCGGGTTTTCACCTGGATCTGTCCCCCGAGAACCCAACCGACAACCTATGCACCGTCCCGACCGCTTTCAAAGCCCCAGATCTGGCCGCCTAGATCCGGCGACCATCCATAGCAGCACTGCCACCGTGGTAGCCCTGGCACACTGGCCACTGGAGTCCGGGAGGAGGGCCACCACCCCACCTCGGCAAACCGTGATAGCCGCCGAGAAGGATCCCACGCGCGCTCGTCATCGTCGCTGGTCCTATCCAATTCGGAGCCAAAGCCACTAGATCGCCGGCGCAAATCCACCTTGGACAGCGACATCACGATGGCATGCCGCCGCAGGAAGCCTGAGCTTCACCAGCCGCCACCTTCCAGGTCAGCCGCCTCGGGATCTAGGCCGATCGTCGCTACAGCCATGGCTGTCGTGATCGCGCGGACGCGCCAAGCGGCCATCACCACCCGCTCTTCCAAGTTGCCCTACAGCACCGCCGCCTCCACCCACCACTACGTCACCGCTTTGCACCATCCCCGGAGGCGAGCCTCCGCGCCGTTGCGTCCCAAATCCAGGAGAAGTGCCCTGGCACCGTTGGTGTCACGCCCTAGCTAGGGATTTCAGCAAGAACGCGATGAACTCGCTCACAGATCGAAGGAGGAAAGGGGAAAGTAGCCCCGCTAGGGTTTATATTGCTATAAAGTGTACTGTAAAGTGAATAAGCATCTTAGCAAATCTCAATACCCATTACAGACGCGAGCACCTGGCTTTATAGCCCACTGGCGACAGACAACGGCAACGGCAACGGAATTAATACAGTAACGGCAAATGAAACGGTACAGTGACGGCAAGCTGCGCGATCCGTTGGATGCAAGTGATCTCGGCCGTCCGTTAACTGAAGAAGGCGCCAACGCTGGTCTTGCAAGTTCAGTACTGACAATGCCCCCGGGAAAGACCGAACTTGTCCTCAAGGAGGTCAGCGATTGAACCACCGATCGATGGTTGCCTTGAAAAAGGTTGGAAACGTCTTCTTCATGAACGCGACATCTTTCCACGAAGCTTCATCCGGAGGTAGATTTGCCCACTGTACGAGCCATTGGACGACCGGCAGGTTGTTGCGGGGAATTTGGCGTGTCTCCAGGACTGGCTCGGTGAGGATCATCCCATCAGATCGTACCAAGGGAAGGTCTGAGCAGGGAATCGCCTTTGGTCCCACGTGCTTCTTCAACTGGCTGACATGGAAGACTGGGTGAATGCTGGTGCTCTCTGGCAGGAGGAGCTTGTAGGCGACGGGTCCCACTTTAGCAATTATGCGGAAAGGGCCGTAATACTTGCTCTGGAGCTTGATGTGGGTACGCAGTCCGAAGGCATTAAGGCGATAAGGTTGCATTTTGAGGTACACCATATCTCCTACTTCCAAGATCCTTTCTGTGCGCTTCCGGCTAGCATACTTTTTCATGCGAGCTTGAGCAGCAGTAAGGTTATCTTTTAAGTGCTGGAGAAGTGCTTCTCTGTCATGGAAAAACTGCTGGGCATCTGCTGTCATGTTGTCAGGTAGAATGTTCTCACATATGTTGGGTGGTGGATATCCATAAGCAGCTTCAAAAGGTGTTTTTTGGAGGGAGCTGTGGTATGTTGTATTGTGCCAATACTCTGCCATGGCCAAGTGTTTGGCCCATTTCTTTGGCTGCATTGAGCTGAGACAGCGAAGGTAGTTTTCTAGGCATTGATTCACACGCTCTGTTTGGCCATCAGATTCAGGGTGGTAAGCAGAACTGTATCGTAGGTGAATGCCCATGCCCTTGAAGATGTCCTGCCACAGCTGACTGGTGAAGATTCGATCCCTGTCAGATACAATGGCCAAAGGAGGACCATGGAGTTTGATCACATTATCAATGAATGCTTGGGCAACTGTTTGAATAGTGTATGGGTGAGACAAAGGAATGAAGTGTGCAAATTTGGATAGTCTATCTACTACCACTAAGATAACATCATGTCCATTGGATTTAGGCAACCCCTCAATGAAATCCATGCTCAAGTGTGTCCACACCATATCAGGAAGTGGTAGAGGATCCAGATATCCTGGATAAGGACAGTTTTCTCCTTTGTTTTTCTGGCACACTGGGCATGTTGCCACAAAGTTGTCCACTGCTTGTTTCAGCCCTGGCCAACAGAATATCTGCTTGATTCTGTGATAAGTTGCTTTTCTTCCAGAGTGACCCCCAATAGCTGATGAGTGAAGGGCTGTTAGTAACCTTGTTCTTAGTTCCATGTTCTTCCCCACATAAATCTTCCCCTTGTGCCTAATGATCCCTGAGTGTAAGGTGTTTTGGTTTTCAGCATGTGTGGGTGAAAGTAAAAGTCTCTCCAATAGTGCCTGACATGTGTTGTCTTGAGCATAAGATTGTTCAACTGTAGAAATCCATTGGGGTGTAACTACAGAAATAGCCATGAGGGAGTTTCTTCTAGACAGTGCATGAGCTTGAGCTGGATGCTTGTGGAGATCTTTTGGTCAGTCATGAATTGTAAACTTTGATTATCAGTTTTGATGATGAGATCATTCCCCAGAAAGTAGTGTCTCCACCTTTTGAGAGCAGCAATGATAGCAAGAGCTTCTTTTTCATAAGTTGACAGTGCAGCATTTTTGGGACATAGTGTGGAGCTGTAATAAGCTAGTGGCCTTCCCTTCTGCATCATGACTGCTCCTAATCCCACTCCAGAAGCATCTGTTTCTAGGGTGAATGGCTCAGAGAAATCAGGGAGTGCTAGCACTGGTGCTTGAATCATAGCCTGTTTTTTAAGTTAGAAAAAGCAGTAGTTTGAAGAGCTGTCCAGTAGAAACTGTCTTTCTTCAGAATATCATGCAGTGGTCTAGCAATGGTACCAAAGTCCTTAATAAACCTTTTGTAATATCCACAGAGACCTAAGAATCCTCTGAGTTGCTTAACTGTAGTTGGAACTGGCCAATCAGCAACTGCAGTGATTTTTGCAGGGTCAGTTGATACTCCTTCTCAAGTGATGATGTGGCCCAGGTAGTCCACTTGTTTGGAAGCAAACACACATTTAGAATGTTTAACAAAAAGCTGGTGTTCTTTCAGGAGCCGGAGAACAATTTGTATGTGCTCCAAATGTTCAGAAAGGGATTTGCTGAAAATGAGGATATCATCAAAGAATACCAACACAAACTTCCTTAGATATGGACCAAATATGTTGTTCATCAGAGCTTGGAAAGTCCCAGGTGCATTAGCTAGTCCAAAGGGCATCACCAGGAATTCATAGTGACCAAAATATGTCCTGAATGCAGTTTTAGGTATGTCTTGCTCATTCATTCTCACCTGGTGATAGCCAGATCTCAAGTCCAATTTGGTGAAGTAGGTAGCTCCCTGGAGTTCATCCAAAAGATCCTCAATCACAGGTATGGGAAACTTATTTTTGATGGTTGCAGCATTAAGTTTCCTGTAGTCAATGCACATTCTCCAAGTGTTGACATTGTCAGATTTCATTGCTTGTGCAGAGAGTGTCATACAATGCTCTTCTTGTTGCAGTTGTTCTTCCATCTCATGTTCCTCCACCTCCTCATTTTCTTTTGCTTGTTCAGTGGGATCTTCCCCAATCAGTACATTTAATGCAGGAGCCATTTTGCATTCATGTCCATGAAACCATGCATCCCCACATCTCCAACACTTACCAGGTTCCCTGGCTCTTTGGTTGACAACAGCAGGTTTGGATTCAGTGGGTTTCTCATGTAAGGCAGTGGTAAATTTCTGATAACCAGTGATAGACTTAGTAGTTCCAGAGTAACTAGTGTAGGATTTCTTCTCAGCAGCTCCCGTTTCCAGGTCTACTGCTAACCAATAGGCCTCTGTCAACCCAGTAGGTCTCAGAGCTCTAACTTGGAACTTGATTTGAGAACGTAGACCATTTACATAGCACCGCACAAACCAGCTTTCATCCATGATAGGGTTATCAGATTGGACCTCTGCCATTAACTCTTCAAATTGGTCAGTGTATTCTGACACAGTGAGGGTGTTATGCTTGAGGGTGTTAAACTTGTCAGTTAGCTCATATGAGCTGGCTGATGAGAATCTGCGCAAAATCTCCTCACAGAATTGTGCCCAGGTTAACTGCTTTTTTAGAATTCCAGAACGTCTCAACCAGACATCAACTCTTCCTGTCACATAAAGTTGTGCCAGGTTAACCTTGAATTCAGCCGGTGCTCCGGCCATCTGGAAGTATTTCTCACACTGTCTTATCCACCCTGCTGGGTTATCTCCATCAAAACGAGGAAAATCCATGCGTGGACCTTTAGTGATGCTCTTCAGGAATTGTGTGCGCATCTCTTGGTCATAGTGCTTCTGAAAATCATCCCAACTCTGACGAACTCCTGGTGGTTGAAACCCATGGAATCCAGGTGTGCGGGCAGTCTTATATGCTGCAGTGGGAGTGGCATTTCCCGAGTGTATTTCCACTGGTTGATTGGCTCCGAACCCTGGTGGAATAGCAGGCCTGGGTACCTGAATGGGTGGTAAGTGGATTGGGATATGTGCTGCGGCCAGTCTTGATTTCTCCTGTTCCATCACAAGTCGTCGTCGTATCTCCTCAGACATGGCTCTTTCCACTGTTGCTGTTTCTTTCTGTGGTAGATCAGGTGATGATTTGCCCTGTTGTGCTGAACTTGAGGCTTCCGTGGATCGAAGGGATTTGAG
Source organism: Hordeum vulgare subsp. vulgare (assembly GCF_904849725.1). NCBI lineage: Eukaryota > Viridiplantae > Streptophyta > Magnoliopsida > Poales > Poaceae > Hordeum > Hordeum vulgare. The sequence goes on along the minus strand of NC_058520.1, from coordinate 414,076,420 downwards.
AACCTCTGCCATAGTCGACAGCTGCGAACTGAGGGTGGGAACAGCTTTCTGCACTCCATCAAGAATAGAGACCATCGTGTCTTGCTTGAGGTTTATGCTGTGTACGTCCTTCCGCAGGTCATCAACCTCGCCTCTCAGATCTGCAGTTTCTTCCCGATGCTGCATGAATTCGCCCTTCATGGCGAGTAGATCCGCAACTTCCGACTCCTCCAGGGTGGATTTGGAACGCCCCATCGTGATACAGTGGCACGGAGGAATTTTACGGCCGGAATAGCTCCGGTAACCCGATCTAGCACTGAATCCTGCCGCCGCCTGAGAAAATCACCGCCGAAACAGCATCACCCGTCGCATCACCCGCCGAAACAGCATCCTCCAAGGTGCTCTCCAACCAGTCTCACTCAACGAGCTGCCGCCGGATTAGTCTACCGCCGCCATGCCCGCCGACCCCGCCACCATCGCCACCAAGTCTGTCGAAAAAAAGGGAGGGAAAATACAGCGGTAGCTACGATCTATCTCTTCTCCGAGGAAAGACTGCGCTCATGATACCAATTGTCACGCCCTAGCTAGGGATTTCAGCAAGAACGCGATGAACTCGCTCACAGATCGAAGGAGGAAAGGGAAAAGTAGCCCCGCTAGGGTTTATATTGCTATAAAGTGTACTGTAAAGTGAATAAGCATCTTAGCAAATCTCAATACCCAGTACAGACGCGAGCACCTGGCTTTATAGCCCACTGGCGACAGACAACGGCAACGGCAACAGAATTAATACAGTAACGGCAAATGAAACGGTACAGTGACGGCGAGCTGCGCGAGCCGTTGGATGCAAGTGATCTCGGCCGTCCGTTAACTGAAGAAGGCGCCAACGCTGGTCTTGCAAGTTCAGTACTGACAGTTGGGTGACCCGCGTCACACAATCCGGACGCAGGAGGGAAGAGGACCTCCGCCACCGCCGTCGGCCGCCCGAGCTTCGCTCGACGGCTTCCTCCATCGGCGACGAAGGGGAGGACAGGGATGGAGACGGCCCTGGCGGCTAGGTCTTCGGTCTCTGCCCGAGTTGCCCGATAGTGAAAGTCCAAGTCAGATGGATAGTGAAAGTCCAAGTCAGATGGTATTGCCAAGCGTAATCCAACTCATGCTGATCTAGAAAACTCTTTGAAGATCAGCATGCATGACACTATGAATTCAAGGGCAGAAATAAATGAATTATTTTTTGCTGACACACAAGGGGAAACAGTAGATCTGGCTTACATCAACTTTCACACATGTAATTGACGATATCATGGAACTCAAGTGCTCGTGACATGCTAGTAATAATGCAAAATGGCCCCGGGAGAGCTTCTATTTCATATCTAACAAAAAACATAAAATGAATACCGTGGATCATGAAGGACAAAAGGTAATAACCTTAGTGAATTGGGGACACGAAATTGCAAGCTCATCCTGAGTTTCATACTAAACATCACACCCAGTTTGAGCAGTAAATTACTTTCAGGAATTCTGAGTTCTAAACATGTAACAGGTTAACGTTTCGGCTACTGATGTCAATAGCATGGCATAGTGCCACTTCCAAATAACTTACATCGGAGGACGACAGGAATCTTGTATATGGATCACCCAGGCTAGCTAGCATTTTCGTGATGATATCATGGGCTCTAGAGCGGGATTTGATTGAACCTTGAAGAATATCTTGCTTCCTTTGCTGCATCAAATTAAAATTAAGAGACTCGATATCACTCATGATAGAAGTGAGCGTTCTGACAAGTGTGCACTGCGACTTTATTGTAGTCATCTGAACCAGTAAATACAGTGATACAGAATCTCATCACGAGACAAATTTACCATCCACAGCTCCGGTGACCACGGGCGGCTGCCGGCGTCAGGGAGGAAGCCCTCGTTGACCACCTCCCACGCCTCCTCCACGAGCTGCTCGTTCGTCACAGTCTCGGCCTTCACCTCTACCTCCCTCCCGTCGTCCTGGCCGCGGCATAGCTCCGGGGGCTGCTCCACCGGCGCCACAGCCACGGCGTTGCCGGCCAGGAGGGAGAAGGAGATGGCCGCCGCCGCGGCCGCCGTGCGGAGGGCGGCGGGGAAGAGAAACACGCACGGCTGGGGCTTGGGCTTGTGGCTAGGGCTGGGGTTCTGTCGCGACTGCGGCGGCGGTAGCGGTGGGGCGTAGGAGAGTGGGAGCATTGCGGTGCTGTGTTGGCTCCACCTCCACAAGCTTCGTGCTGGGAGGAACTGAAAGAGGGGGGAAAACACTTGGTTTTGGTTTAGTGGTGGGAGTTTGAGAGGATGTGGGGATGGGGCTGGCCGTTGAACAGTCCGCCACGGCGGTGGTAGTGGAAGACGAATTTTGGGATTCTCTCAACATTTTTTTGTTTGAGATGAGAAAGATATGCTTGTATTCACATCACCAAATAATACAAATTGGGTCCCCATATTCATCATACATGTGGTATATTAGACATTCGCTCATACACTACGTGTGGTATACACACGAGGCAGCCCACACAGATCGTGTGTGGGCTAACGTTAGAACTACTCACACGTGTGGGTGCAGCTACTTCGTGCCACTCGCCAAGTACTACTCATTTCCATCTCCGCGTGTGCCATGAAATAAATCTGCCCACACACATGGCGCAGCTACATTAGTTACTCATGGAATGACACTTTAGTTACCCCGGAAATGACAATTTTAGTAACTCAAGATGGCAAATGTAGTTGAAAAAACATGGCAACTCTATCTGTTTTTGTTAACTATAGTCTATAGTTATCCGCGGGATGACACTTTAGTTATCCGGAGATATTTTCCATATGTGCTTATCTAGTTGCCACATGTGGTCCAACCATAGTTGCTATGTATAGTTAATCATATTTGTCACGTATGTTTATCTGGTTGTCACGTACGCACAACTACAGTTGTCATCTAGCAACGTACGAACGTCGTGTGGGCGAAGAGCAGTTCGTCCACACGCATGTGGACTAGGTAGTGGTTGTGTGGGCAAAAACGGATCTGCCCAGGCAGCGCAGTTGTCTACCGCGCGGTGAACTCTCCAACGTCCACACACATGATAATGCCTACGTGGCATTGAAATTCGAACGGATTCCTTTAAGATTCGTGCAAAATAGAATCAACGTAGATCGATATGTGTGGGCAAAGTGTAAGCATGCCACACGTGTGGGCGTTATCATTTGGGAAGTTCTTAACCATATGAGCACACACTTAGCACACGCACAATGAATCAAGAATCAAAATTAGAAAAAGAACATACTATAAATCCTAGAAAATACAAGGACCTCCTGTAACGACTAAGATGCGGTCCTTTCCGATTTAGGGAACGAGGCCCCAAAATGGAAAGAAGCGCATCTAAGCGTTTCGCAAGCACGATAACATAGCACATACATAATAACAGAATGACAATAGGGATTCATTGTCATCTCATAAATAATATCAGAGTTTACATCACGCATTTATTCAACCAAGGTAGTTCCGCTACGGACTACATAACATGAGAAAAGGTTATGCTACCATGCATGCTTGCCCACGATCACGACCACGCCTCAGTCTTCTGGATAGTTCACGTACAGGCGGTCGTTTTCCTCATCGTACTGCCATGCCAGCTGCGTGCCATCGGGATCACCTGTGTCGGACATACATGTACCTGTTGGTGTGTTGAAGTAATCTGTGAGCCACGGGGACTCGGCAATCTATGACCTCGGTGCCAGAACTAGTCAAATTATTAGGTAAGGAAGGTTCGGTGTTTAGGTTGCAGCATCCTAAGCATTTATGGTGGCTAACTTACGTAGAAACAAGTTAAAGGTGGTCTATACTAGCGATCGATGACTAGCTGATCAATAAGTGATCCTGAACACCTACTTACGTCAATCATAACCCCACCGTGTTCCCGATCGAAGAGAGGTCTCCGAAGGGGACAGTCACGGTTACGCACACAGTTGGCAATCTTATTAGATTATGTTCAAGTTATCTATAACCGGATGTTAACAAATATTCAAAGTTGCCACATAACCGCGGGCACGGCTTTCCGAAAGATTAAACCCTGCAGGGGTGCTCCAACTAGTCCATCACAAACGGCCACGGGCCGCAAAGTAATCCTCTATCACGAATCTCGTGATCTCGTCGGATTCCTTAGAGGAAAACCTCAACTCTGGGGAGAACCAAAGCTTCACCGGGATTCCTATACGCAAGATATATCGTTAGGGTAAGACAAGACTAGCAGGACCTCCCGTCGTGTCGACGACCCCGATAAGAGCCGCGTATCTCAGTCTCAGGACACAACAGATGAGCGACGCATACAGTGGCCTGATAGAAATCTCGCAAGTTGCCCTGAGTTGGCCCCGCACATTGCTCTAGTTTGGACCAACACTCATGAGGAGCACTGGCCCGGGTTGTTGATTAATTCCTCGGGGTAGCTATTCCCTATGCAAATTATTATTAAGTGATTAGCAAATTAACACCAATGTTGGGTACTGTCGGACAAGTCTTAACACTACACGATTTATCAAGGGGGTTCCCATAACAACCCCGAACGTGTTAGGAGCGATCAGTTATGGAATCAAACACCGGTAGCCGGAAACTATGGCGGCAATAACAGAACAAAACACCCGGCAAAAGGCTAGGCCTTCCGTTATTTACCAAGTATATAGGTGCATTAATTAAATAACAGATTTAACATAATGATATAAACTCATGTTATCACATGAGACAATTGCACCTGCAACTAGCAACGCTAACATTAGTAGCTGAGCAAGCCTACTTAGCCATTCAATATTTGCTAGGAGGGGAAAAGTGTTTGGGTTTCATGGCAATTTCAGGAGGCAATTATTTCAGTGGTAGGCAGCGAGCATATGACGAAGAAACGTGAATCTAACATAACAAGTCTAGAGATGGAATCAAGGTCATATCATCTTTCCTGTGATGTCCTCAGCTTGGAACTGCTCTTGTTCGTCATGCACGTACTCTCCCGGATCCACGTACTCGTTCTCCGATCCCGGTGCTACCCAACATAAAAATAGCATCCAATGAACAACAGCACAACAAGATGCAACAAGCACATGATGCATGAGATGAAAATGAACATGCATCTCTATTCTAGTCACTAGCACATGCACGAGAAGAAACTACAAACTTCTGGATAGAACTGCACTCTAAGCTATCTTGACATGCATGAGGATGACATGATGAGATGCGTCACATGAAAACGATGCAAACACATATAAAGAACGTTACGAACGGAGCTACGGTTCGACCGGAAACAACGAAACAAGAAATGGAGTCCTACGGATCAAATCCATCACAACACACTCTAATGGCATACTTCTGGTATTCCCAGGTTGCCATATCACAAAACAAACAAGAATGGATGGGGTGGTGCAAGGAATATCACCACACCATCAACTATGCACTCACAAGCATCAAAACATCAAAACTATACAATCTGTCATAAACAACGTCATAGCAGTTTGAGAGCTACATGCAAAGCACCTAAAACCACTCAAATGTGCCAAATAAGATATGTGGCAGAAGCTATTCAAAAGTACTACAAGCATGAGCAAAAAGATAATACAAAGGAGTTACACACAGAAAGTTCTACAGGTGCTAACTTGGACAAAAATATCAGTTTTCAGGGGCTTAGTGAAAATTCCAGATTCTCACTAGTTGTTTATGCTCAGAAGCATTTTGACAGCACCCAAAGCAATATCTACAGGAATCCAAATGGAATGAAAATTGACAGAAAGCTAGACAAACACAAAAACCTCAACTTTCCAGTTGATAGCAAGGGTTGATTCCCAACACATGAACTTCTACAAGCACAACAACAGGAGAAGAAAATATAAGCACATTCTCACACTTAGTGAAAATCACATATTTTCACTAAACTGGAATTTCAGCCACATGCCTACTTTGACTAAGCACCACTTGCACATATGAACTCCTAAGCATGAAACAAAACCAACATGCTATAGTGGGGGTGACCCTCTAATGCCACAACAAGGAATCAACCTCTTGGGCTCATCACATCACATGGAACCAAGCTCTAAACATGGAACAAAACAGAAATATGACATACCCAGAAAATGTTCCAAAGGCAAAACTGATTCCACCAATGGATTCCTGGGATGGTTCTACCCCCAAAAACATATATAATACCTAGGCACTTGCATAGAACAAATGGGCACAAACTTGAAAGGAAAAACCTACATGCAATCACAAGAGGTGGATAGTGCATCATCACATGTGCTTCTCACTAGAACACAACCTACACATGCACTTGCACACCCTTATAAAACCAATGGTGACATGAGGGTCTAGACCTCATGTATGTGTGCCATGCACATCACCATTCACACCACATCCTCAAGCATACACCACTCACATACATACACTTCATAACATGCATTCCTACACCCACTCATACTAGCTTGCTCATGTGCTCATCAAGGCACTTCATGCCTTGGGCATGTGTGTGACACACACACACAAGCACACATCATAATTAAAACTCACAATCATATGCACATGGAGATATGTACATACACCACCCTTGGGTGCTTGCACCACACAAGTAAACATGCATAGGAGTTGCACCAAATGTAGTCATGTACATAAGCACATCATAAACACAAAGTATATGGGGGGAACACACACACACACACACACACACACTCTTGCACACACTAGTGCATGAGCTCAACTCCAAGCATATTAATAGCACACACACATGCATCACACTAGTGCAAAATCACGCCTAATACACACTCATGCACACAAAGCCTACACCAACTTCACTACACATACTAGCAATAAAAATAACTAGGCAACATGCTGGTTGTGAGGAGTAAAAAAATACCTCACATGGTAACCAAGCAGCTGCAGCAACTATACAAGCAAACATATGCAAAACAGTAAAAGAAGTGCAAAAGAAATAAAAGGATGGGGAAGGGATTCGAACCCTAGACCCCCTGCTAACAACACACAACAACACACCACTCTGCTCTTACTTCTCTACTCGACAAAACAAGGAATTCAAGCAAGGTAAGCCATCCTTCTGCGCTACTGCTCCCGAAAATCAAATAAACAAAAGGGGTGGTGGCGCCGCGGGGTTTCGATCCCTCGACCGCCTGATCAACACACACATATCCTACCACTACGCTGCGCTATGAGACTTGACAAAGAGGAGGAATCCTACTAGGTAACACAAACAAACAACATGGATCGCCCTGCTCTGCTATGCACAGAGGGACGACGGCAGCAACGCCACCGGAGCGCCTTCTACTTCTACTGTTGCGCCAGAGGAAACGCCTACGGCTACCTCTACTGTTGTGTGGGATGTCGTTGCTCTGAGGAACGGGATGAGTAGAGCTCATACACACAAGACAACACATGAACCACCGCACTCTTCTCTGATCAGAGAAGCACGGCAATGAACAACTACTGTTGATCTAACAAGGGGGGAGAGAGGAAGAGCTAGGCTCACCTAGGGGAAGAAGAAGAGGGCGATCTGATCGGAGGGAGGCGCCTGAAGACGATCTGTCGACGACCTGATGAAGACTGGAGATGTACTGATGCAGAACCGAAGCAGGAACGAGGCCGTCGGGAACACGCCGGAGAGGAGGAACTGCCCGTCGGTGTGGTCGCTCCCCGGCCTCACCGATGATGGGAATGGAACGCGGAGGCCTTCCCCGCGCTCCCTGACATGCTGGCCGGTGCCGGAGGCGATGGATGCGCGGTGGACGACGACGGCGCACTACTGCTCTCTCTCTGCTACCTGATCTACAAAGAGCTTACCTGGGGAGGAAGAAGGAGATGGAGAGAGGTGGCGGCGCTAGGAGGGGGAAACGCGGAACCCTAGGCCAAGGGGAACAGACGCCAAGGCTATATGAGCCACGTATGGGACGGCGTCGTCAATCCCCTCATTCTCTCTTACTGATGCTCTGACAGAAAGCTAGCGCACATGGTCGACGCCGTCAGGAGAAGAAGAAGGAGCGCGCTTGGGCTGCCGCTGGAAAGCAGAGAGAAAGATGGGCCTCGGGAGGGAGAAGCAGGCCCAGGTTGGCAACAGACAAGAGAAAAGAAACCCACTGGGGTTTTATATTTAAACCAACACGAGACAAAGAAATAAATTCACAGGCTAAACTGTTGATGCTAAAAAATAAAGCAAAATACCCCTGGTCATAAGGAATTATGACCTATTTGAACAAAAAGAAAAAGGAATATTTGGAGCAACTAAATATTAACAAAACATAATTTAATCCATTGTTTTGTGAATATTTAGCACCTTTAAAACATAGTTTCAAAACAGCAAAATCGTAGCCTCACATCCACCACAAATCATACTAAAACATGGGCATTTTTGAATCAAGGATGGGACAAAGTGAATATTGGGTTTGAGCTAAAAGAGAGGAAGAAGGTTTTGAATCCTATAAGCAACCAACATAGTGCTCTCTACTTTCAAACAACACCCACCATCATATCACATATCATCATCACATCATTGTATGTCATCACACCACATACACAAGAACAACAAACACAAAAGACAAGGAAAGAATAGATGCATGCATGCAAAAGGAAACATGACAAGGTGACACACATGAAATAACACATGGAATATACTCTCATGGCACTGACAAGATGGACCCACATACAGAATGTTCCAAATATGGCAAGTTACACTCTTGGGGCATTACGAACTCTCCCACACTACAAAAAGATCTTGCCCCAAGATCTAAGACTGAAAGAACTCTGGGAATTCAGAACGGAGGTGATCCTCGCGTTCCCATGTGGCCTCTTTATCGGAATGGTGTGACCATTGCACCTTGAGAAATTTGATAGTCTTGTTGCGGGTCTTGCGCTCAATCGCCTCGAGAACCGCAACTGGATGCTCACGATAGGATAGGTCAGGTTGAAGGTCGATGTCTTGGAGATGAACAGTGCGCTCGGGAGACTTGAAGCACCTCCGGAGCTGAGAGACATGGAACACGTCATGCACATTTGCAAAGTTTGACGGGAGCTCAAGCTGATACGCAAGGTCGCCTCTCTTGCCAACAATTCTGAATGGGCCCACGAAACGAGGCGCAAGCTTGCCTTTGATGCCAAAGCGTTGTGTACCCTTCACAGGCGACACCTTGAGATAGACGAAGTCATCGAGCTCATAAGACATGTCACGATGCTTGCTATCATAATAGCTCTTCTGACGGGATTGCGCTGCTCTAAGGTTATCCCGAATGACCCGACACATCTCTTCAGCTTCTTCTATCAAGTCATTCCCAAGAATCTAACGCTCGCCGGTCTTGGAGCAGTTGAGCGGGGTACGACACTTCCTGTCATAGAGAATTTCAAACGGAGCTTTGCCTGAACTAGCTTGATAACTGTTGTTATACGAGAACTCAGCGAAAGGCAGGCGGTCTTCCCACTTCATGCCAAAAGAGATAACACAGGCTCTCAGCATATCCTCAAGGACCTGATTGACTCTCTCCACTTGACCACTAGTTTGAGGATGAAAAGTTGTGTTGAAGCGTATCTTCGTGCCCATAGCGGATTGAAAAGAATCCCAGAACTTGGAAGTGAAGATACTTCCGCGATCCAAAGAAATCATCATAGGCACGCCGTGCAAAGACACTATCCTGGAAGTGTACAGCTTTGCAAGCTGAGCTGCGGAGATGGACTCCTTGATTGGAAGAAAATGAGCCACTTTACTCAACTTGTCGATGACGACAAAGATGGCATCATTACCCTTCTTGGACTTCAGAAACCCGGTGACGAAATCCATCTCAATGTGGTCGAACTTCCACTCGGGAATGGGCAAAGGATGCAAAAGACCTGCTGGACGTTGATGCTTTGCTTTCACCCTTCGACATACATCACATTCATTTAGGAACTGAGCAATCTCACGCTTCATGCGAGTCCACCAGAAGGTCTGTTTCAAGTCCCGATACATTTTGGAGCTTCCTGGATGTATAGAGAGCAGAGAGTTATGAGCTTCTTCCATGATTACCTTTCTGAGATCACCTTTCGGAACGACAAGACGATCGTCAAAGAACAACGTGTCTCTGGCATCAACACTGAAACACTTATATTTGGGAAGACCCTTTGCCACGCCAATCTTGACTTTCTTCACCATTGCATCAAGAAGCTGAGCTGCTCGGACCTGATCTTCCAAGGTAGGAGAGATCTGAAGATTTGCAAGAAATCCCTGAGGTACTAACTAAAGGTTGAGCTTTCTGAAAGATTCACAAAGGTCAGGCTGGAGAGGCTTCAGAATGAGACTGTTGCAGTAAGCCTTCCTGCTCAAAGCATCTGCCACGACATTAGCTTTGCCTGGCGTGTACTCAATGCTCGGATTAAAATCTTGGAGCATTTCCACCCAACGAGTTTGCCGGAGATTTAGGTTAGGGTGGGTGAAGATGTACTTGAGAATCTTGTGATCGGTGAACACTTCAACTTTTCGTTCCAACAAGAGGTGTCTCCAAGTCATCAGAGCATGTACCACGGCTGCTAGCTCAAGATCATGCACGGGATAATTCTTCTCCGCTCGCTTCAACTGCGTGGAGGTATAAGCAACCACTTTCTTCTCTTGCATCAGAACTGCACCAAGACCCTGAAGAGAGGCGTCGCAGAACACTTGGTAAGGTTTGGAATCATCCGAAGGAACCAAGACTGGAGTAGAGGTGAGCTTCTCTTTGAGTGTGTCGAAGGCCAACTGACACTCTGGAGACCAAGCATACTTCACACCCTTCTGAAGAAGACTTGAGAGAGGCTTAGCAATCTTGGAGAAGTTCTCAACGAACCTTCTACAATAGCTTGCAAGCCCGATAAAGCTTTGAAGCTGCTTCACATTCTACGGAGGCTCCCATTCAACAATGGCCTGCACCTTCGACGGATCAACTTTAATGCCCTCGGCAGAGATGATGTGCCCAAGATAGACGACTTCTTTCAACCAGAACTCACACTTGGAAAACTTGGCATAGAATTTGTGCTCCCTCAGCTTATCAAGCACCAATCTGAGATGTTCTTCATGTTCTTCCTCAGTTTCTGAAAAGACCAGAATGTCGTCGAGATACAACAAGACGAACTCATTCTTGAAAGGAGAGAATATGTAGTTCATCATTCGACAAAATGTCGGAGGAGCATTTCCCAGACCAAAAGACATGACTGTATACTCATACGAGCCAAAACTAGTCATGAAAGCAGTCTTCGGAATATCCTCTTCGCGAATGCGAATTTGATGATAGCCCATTTTGAGATCGAGCTTGGAGAAGATCTTAGCCCCTTTCAACTGTTCGAACAACTCATTTCTGTTCGTGTTGGGGACCGTCGCATGGGAAACAAAAAATCCTACGCGCACGAAGACCTATCATGGTGATGTCCATCTACGAGGGGGATTTCAGATCTATGTACCCTTGTATCGCACAGCAGGAAGCGTTAAGAAACGCGGTTGATGTAGTGGAATGTCTTCACGTCCCTCGAACCGCCGCACGAACCTCCCCACGAACCGTCCCGCGATCTGTCCCATGATCCGCTCCAATCTAGTGCCGAATGGACGGCACCTCCGCGTTCAACACACGTACAGCTCGACGATGATCTCGGCCTTCTTGATCCAGCAAGATAGACGGAGAGGTAGATGAGTTCTCCGGCACCGTGACGACGCTCCGGAGGTTCGTAGTGATCTATCTCAGCAGGGCTCCGCCCGAGCTCCGCAGAAATACGATCTAGAGGAAAAAACTGTGAAGGTATGTGGTCGGGCTGCCGTGGCAAAGTTGTCTCAAATCAGCCCTAAAACTCCACTATATATAGGAGGGAGGGAGGGGAGGAGGCAGCCTCAAAACCTCAAGGTTTGGCCGAAATTGGAGGTGGAGGAGTCCTACTCCAATCCTACTTGGAGTAGGATTCCACCTTCCCACTTGGAAACTCTTTCCACCTTGTGTTTTTTCCTTCTCAAACCTTATGGGCCTTAGTGGGAACTTATTCCAGCCCACTAGGGGCTGGTTTATCTCTTCCCATATCCCATGAGACCCCTTGGGGCGTGACACCCCTCCCATGGTCCCCGGCACCCCTCCCGGCACTCCCGGTACACTACCGATGAGCCCGAAACTTTTCCGGTAATGTCCGAAAACCTTCCGATAACCAAATGAAGTCATCCTATATATCAATCTTCATCTCCGGACCATTCCGGAAACCCTCATGACGTCCGTGATCTCATCCGAGACTCCGAACAACATTTGGTAACCACAAATATAACACAACTATACTAAAACATCATCGAACCTTAAGTGTGCAGACCTTGCGGGTTCGAGAACTATGTAGACATGCCCCAAGGTACTCCTCGGTCAATATCCAATAGCGGGACCTGGATGCCCATATTGGATCCTACATATTCTCTGAAGATCTTATCGGTTGAACCTCAGTGTGAAGGATTCATATAATCACGTATGTCATTCCCTTTGTCCTTCGGTATGTTACTTGCCCGAGATTCGATCGTCGGTATCCGCATACCTATTTCAATCTCATTACCGACAAGTCTCTTTACTCGTTTCGTAATACAAGATCCCGTGACTTACACTTAGTCACATTGCTTGCAAGGCTTGTGTGTGATGTTGTATTACCGAGTGGGCCCCGAGATACCTCTCCGTCACACGGAGTGACAAATCCCAGTCTTGATCCATACTAACTCAAGGACACCTTCGGAGATACCTGTAGAGCACCTTTATAGTCACCCAGTTACGTTGCGACGTTTGATGCACACAAGGTATTCCTCTCGTGCCAGTGAGTTATATGATCTCATGGTCATAGGAACAAATACTTGACACGCAGAAAACTATAGCAATAAAACGACACAATCAATATGCTACGTTCATAGTTTGGGTCTTGTCCATCACAGGATTCTCCTAATGATGTGATCCCGTTATCAAGTGACAACACTTGTCTATGGTTAGGAAACCTTGACCATCTTTGATCAACGAGCTAGTCAACTAGAGGCTTAGTAGGGACAATGTTTTGTCTATGTATCCACACATGTATTTGTTTTTCCAATCAATACAATTATAGCATGGATAATAAACGATTATCACGAACAAAGAAATATAATAATAACTAATTTATTATTGCCTCTAGGGCATATTTCCAACAGTCTTCCACTTGCACTAGAGTCAATAATCTAGTTCACATCACCATGTGATTTTAACGAATCCAACACCCATATAGTTCCGGGGTCTGATCACGTCTTGCTCGTGAGAGAGGTTTTAGTCAACGGTTCTGAATCTTTCAGATCCGTGTGTGCTTTACAAATCTTTATGTCATCTTATAGATGCTGCTACTACGTGCTATTCGGAAATACCCCAAATATATACTCTACTATATGAATCCGTTTTACTAGTCATAGTTATTCGGATTAGTGTCAAAGCTTGCATCAATGTAACCCTTTACGACGAACTCTTCAACCACCTCCATAATCGAGAAAAATTCCTTAGTATATTAGTTACTAAGGATAACTTTGACCGTTGTTCAGTGATTCAATCCTGGATCACTCTCTGTATGCCTTAACTGACTTGCGACAAGGCACACATCAGGTGTGGTACACAACTTGTCATACTGTAGAGTCTACGGCTAAGGCATAGGGGACGACCTTCTTCCTTTCTCTTTCTTCTGCCGTGGTCGGGCTTTTGAGTCTTACTCATATTCACACTTTACAATACAGCTAAGAACTCCTTCTTTGTTGATCTATTTTGAAATCCTTCAAAAACTTGTCAAGGTATGCATTTCATTTGAAAGTTCTGTTTCAGCATTTTGATCTATCTCCATAGATCTTGATGCTTAATGTTTTAAGTAGCTCTATCCAGGTCTTCCTTTGAAAAACCCCTTTCAAACAACCTTTATGCTTTACAGAAATTCTACATTACTTTTGATCAACAATATGTCAACCACATATACTTTATCAGAAAAACTATAGTGCTCCCACTCACTTCTTTGGAAATACAAGTTTCTAATAAACCTTGTACAAACCCAAAAGCTTTGATCACCTTATCAAAGTGTATATTCCAACTCCGAGATGCTTGTACCAGTCCATTGAAGGATCGCTGGAGCTTGCATACTTGTTAGTATCCTTAGGATCGAAAAAACCTTCTGGTTGTATCACATACAACCTTTCCTCAAGGAAACCGTCGAGGAAACAATGTTTTGACATCCTATGTGCAATATTTCATAAATAATGCAACAACTACTAACATAATTCCAACAAACTTTTAGCATCGATACGAGTGAGGAAGTCTCATCATAGTCAATTCTTTGATCTTGTCGGAAACATCTTTGCGACAAGTCGAGCTTTTCTTAATAGTGACTTATCACCATCATCGTCTGTCTTCCTTTTAAAGATCCATCTTTACTTAATAGTCCTACGAACATCAAATAGTTCTTCCAAAGTCTACACTTCGTTTTCATACATAGATCCTCTCTCGGATTTCATGGCCTCCAGCCATATGTCGGAATCCGGGCCCACCATTGCTTCTCCATAGCTCGTAGGTTCATTGTTGTTCAACAACATGACCTCCAAGACAGGGTTACTGCAGCACTCTGTAGTAGTACGCGACCTTGTCGACCTACGAGGTTTGTAGTAACTTGATCCGAAGCTGAGTGATCACCATCATCAGCTTCCACTTCAATTGGTGTAGGCGCCACAGGAACATCTTCCTGCACCCTACTACACACTGGTTGAAGTGACAGTTCAGTAACCTCATCAAGTTCTACCACCCTTCCACTCAATTCTTTTGAGAGAAACCTTTCCTTGAGAAAGGACCCGTTTCTAGAAACAAACATTTTGCTTCCGGATCTGAGATAGGAGATGCATCCAACTGTTTTGGATATCCTATGAAGATGCATTTATCCGCTTTGGGTTCGAGTTTATCAGACTGAAACTTTTTCACATAAGCATTGCAGCCCCAAACTTTCAAGAAACGACAACTTAGGCTTCTCTAAACCATAGTCTATACTGTGTCATCTCAACGGAAATACGTGGTGCCCTATCTAAAGTGAATGCGGTTGTCTCTAATGCATAACCCATAAACGATAGTGGTAATTCGATAAGAGACATCATAGTATGCACCATATCAAAATAGGGCGTAGCTATGACGTTCGGACACACCATCACACTATGGTGTTCAAGGTGGCATGAATTGCGAAACAATTTCCACATTGTCTTTAATTGTGTACCAAAACTCGCAACTCAGATATTCATCTCTATGATCATATCTTAGACAGTTTATCCTCTTGTCACGATGATATTCACTCTGAAATAGCATTGAACTTTTCAATATTCCAGACTTGTGATTCATCAAGTAAATACTCATGTATCTACTCAAATCGTCACTGAAGTAAGAACATAACGATATCCACTGTGTGCCTCAACACTCATTGGACTGCAACATCAAAAATGTATTACTCCCAACAAGTTACTCTCTTGTTTCATGTAGCATGATCTGCATGTCTCAAGTGATTCAAAATCAAGTGAGTCCAAACGATCCATCCGCATGGAGTTTCTTCATGCGTTTATACCAACAGGTATGGTTTGCATGTCTCAATCGTTTCAAAAATGAGTGAGTACAAAGATCCATCAGCATGGAGCTTCTTCGTGCATTTTATACCAACATGACTCAAGTGGCAATGCTACAACAAAGTGGTACTATCATTATAACTTTGTATCTTTTGGCACCAATATTATGAACATGTGTAACACTATGATCGAGATTCAATAAACCATTGAGGGTAATTATTCAAGCAAATAGAATAACTATTATTCTCTTTAAATGAATAATCGTATTGCAATAAACACGATCTAATCATGTTCATGCTCAACGCAATCACGAAATAACAATTATTCAAGTTTTACCACCAATCCCGATGATAGATGGAGCATGCGATGTTTGATCATATCAACCTTGGAAACACTTCCAACACGTATCGTCACCTCGCCTTTAGCTAGTCTCCGTTTATTCCATAGCTTTCATTTCGTGTTACTAATCACTTAGCAACCGAACCGGTATCCAATACCCTCGCGCTACTAGGAGTACTAGTAAATTACACATCAACATCATGTATATCAAATATACTTCTTTCGACTTTGCCAGCCTTCTTATCTACCAAGCATCTAGGGTAGATCTGCCTCAGTGACCGTTCCCCTCATAACAGAAGCACTTAGTCTCGGGTTTGGGTTTAATCTTGGGTCTCTTCATTAGTGCAGCAACTGTTTTGCCGTTTCACGAAGTATCCCTTCTAGCCCTTGCCTTTCTTGAAACTTAGTGGTTTTATTAACCATCAACTATTGATGCTCCTTCTTGATTTCTACTTTCGCAGTGTCAAACATCATGAATCGCTCAAGGATCATTGTATCTATCCTTGATATGTTATAGTTCATCACGTTGCTCTCACAGCTTGGTGGTAGTGACTTTGGAGAACCATCACTATCTCATCTGGAAGATTAACTCCTACTTGATTCAAGCGATTGTCGTACTCAGACAATCTGAGCACACGCTCAACGATTGAGCTTTTCTCCTTTACTTCGTGGACAAAGAATCTTGTCGGAGGTCTCATACCTCTCAACAAGGGCACAAGCATGAAATCACAATTTCATCTCTTTAGAACATCTCTTATGTTTCGTGACGTTTCAAAATGTCTTCGGCGCCTTGCTTCTAAGCCATTAAGTATTTTGCACTGAACTATCGCGTAGTCATCAGAAACGTGTATGTTGGATGTTCACAACATCCACAGACGATGCTCGAGGTGCAGCACACCGAGTGGTGCATTAAGGACATAAGCCTTGTGCGCAACAATGAGGACAATCCTCAGTTTTACAGACTCAGTCCGCAAAGTTTGCTACTATCAACTTTCAACTAAATTTTCTCTAGGAACATATAAAAACAGTAGAGCTATAGCGCAAGCTACATCATAATTCGCAAAGACCATTAGATTATGTTCATGACATTTAGTTCAATTAATCATATTACTTAAGAACTCCCACTCAAAAAGTACATCTCTCTAGTCATTTGAGTGGTACATGATCCAAATCCACTATCTCAAGTCCGATCATCACGTGAGTCGAGAATAGTTTCAGTGGTAAGCATCTCTATGCTAATCATATCGACTATACGATTCATGCTCGACCTTTCGGTCTCTTGTGTTCCGAGGCCATGTTTGTACATGCTAGGCTCGTCAAGTTTAACCCGAGTGTTCCGGGTGTGCAACTGTTTTGCACCCGTTGTATGTGAACGTTGAGTCTATCACACCCAATCATCACGTGGTGTCTCAAAACGACAAACTGTCGCAACGGTGCACAGTCGGGGAGAACACAATTTCGTCTTGAAATTTTAGTGAGAGATCACCTCATAATGCTACCGTCGTTCTAAGCAAGATAAGGTGCATAAAGGAATAACATCACATGCAATTCATAAGTGACATGATATGGCCATCATCATGTGCTTCTTGATCTCCATCACCAAAGCACCGGCATGACCTTCTTGTCACCGGCGTCACACCATGATCTCCATCAATGTGTCGCCATCGGGGTTGTCGTGCTACTCATGCTATTACTACTAAAGCTATGTCCTAGCAATATAGTAAACGCATCTGCAAGCACAAACATTAGTTTAAAGACAACCCTATGGCTCCTACCGGTTGCCGTACCATCGACGTGCAAGTTGATATTAACTATTACAACATGATCATCTCATACATCCAATATATCACATCACGTCGTTGGCCATATCACATCACAAGCATACCCTGCAAAGACAAGTTCGACGTCCTCTAGTTGTTGTTGCATGTTTTACGTGGTTGCCATGGGTATCTAGTAGGATCGCATCTTACTTACGCAAACACCACAACAGAGATGTATGAATTGCTATTTAACCTCTTTCCAAGGACCTCCTCGGTCAAATCCAATTCAACTAAAGTTGGAGAAACCAACACTCGCTAGTCATCTTTGAGGAACGTGGTTGCTTGTAGCGATGAAACCAGTCTCTGTAAGCGTACGAGTAATGTCGGTCCGAGCCGCTTCGATCCAACAATACTGCGGAATCAAGAAAAGACTAAGGAGGGCAGCAAATCGCACATCACCGCCCACAAAAACTTTTGTGTTCTACTCGAGATAACATCTACACATGAACCTAGCTCATGATGCCACTGTTGGGGAACGTTGCATGGGAAACAAAAAAAATCCTACGCGCATGAAGACCTATCATGGTGATGTCCATCTACAAGGGGGATTTTAGATCTACGTACCCTTGTAGATCGCACAGCACGAAGCATTAAGAAACGTGGTTGATGTAGTGGAACGTCTTCACGTCCCTGGAACCGCGCCACGAACCGTCCCGCGATCCGTCCCACGATCCTCTCTGATCTAGTGTCGAACGGACGGCACCTCCGCGTTCAGCACACGTACATCTCGACGATGATCTCGGCCTTCTTGATCCAGCAAGAGAGACGGAGAGGTAGATGAGTTCTCTGGCAGCGTGACGGTGCTCCGGAGGTTGGTGGTGATCTATCTCAGCAGGGCTCCGCCCGAGCTCCACAGAAATATGATCTAGAGGAAAAACCATGGAGGTATGTGGTCGGGCTGCCGTGGCAAAGTTGTCTCAAATCAGCCCTAAAACTCCACTATATATAGGAGGGAGGGAGGGGAGGAGGCAGCCTCAAAACTTCAAGGTTTGGCCAAAATTGGAGGTGGAGGAGTCCTACTCCAATCCTACTTGGAGTAGGATTCCACCTTCCCACTTGGAAACTCTTTCCACCTTGTGTTTTTTCCTTCTCAAACCTTATGGGCCTTAGTGGGAACTTATTCCAGCCCACTAGGGGCTGGTTTATCTCTTCCCATAGCCCATGAGACCCCTTGGGGCGTGACATCCCTCCCCATGGTCCCCGACACCCCTCCCGGCACTCCCGGTACACTACCGATGAGCCAGAAACTTTTCCGGTAATGTCCGAAAACCTTTCGGTAACCAAATGAAGTCATCCTATATATCAAGCTTCGTCTCCGGACCATTCCGGAAACCCTCGTGACGTCCGTGATCTCATCCAGAACTCCGAACAACATTCAGTAACCACACATATAACTCAACTGTACTAAAACATCATCGAACCTTAAGTGTGCAGAACCTGCGGGTTCGAGAACTATGTAGACATGCCCCGAGGTACTCCTCGGTCAATATCTAATAGCGGGACCTGGATGCCCATATTGGATCCTACATATTCTCCGAAGATCTTATCGGTTGAACCTCAGTGTCAAGGATTCATATAATCCCGTATGTCATTCCCTTTGTCCTTCGGTATGTTACTTGCCCGAGATTCGATCGTCGGTATCTGCATACCTATTTCAATCTCGTTACCGACAAGTCTCTTTACTCGTTCCGTAATACAAGATCCCGTGACTTACACTTAGTCACATTGCTTGCAAGGCTTGTGTGTGATGTTGTATTACCGAGTGGGCCCCGAGATACCTCTCCGTCACACGGAGTGACAAATCCCAGTCTTGATCCATACTAACTCAACGGACACCTTCGAAGATACCTATAGAGCACCTTTATAGTCACCCAGTTACGTTGCGACGTTTGATGCACACAAGGTATTCATCTCGTGCCAGTGAGTTATATGATCTCATGGTCATAGGAACAAATACTTGACACGTAGAAAACTATAGCAATAAAACGACACGATCAATATGCTACGTTCATAGTTTGGGTCTTGTCCATCACATGATTCTCCTAATGATGTGATCCCGTTATCAAGTGACAACACTTGTCTATGGTTAGGAAACCTTGACCATCTTTGATCAGCGAGCTAGTCAACTAGAGGCTTACTAGGGACAATGTTTTGTCTATGTATCAGCACATGTATTTGTGTTTAAAATCAATACAATTATAGCATGGATAATAAACGATTATCACGACAAAAGAAATATAATAATAACTAATTTATTATTGCCTCTAGGGCATATTTCCAACAGTTCGGAAGTGGATACTTATTTCTGATTGTCTTCTTTGTTCAATGGACAGTAATCGACACACAACCGGTCCGTGCCATCCTTCTTCTTGACAAAGAGAACTCCACAGCCCAAAGGAGACGAGCTCGGTCTGATCAGACCCAAACGCTCCTGCTCATCGAGTTGCCTCTTAAGTTCCTTCAACTCTTCTGGACCCAATTTGTACGGCTGTTTACACACAGGCTCAGTACCTGGTTCAAGCTCAATAACAAATTCAACTCCTCGGTGCGGAGGCATTCCTGGCAGTTCTTCTGGAAACACATCTTCATATTCGCAGACCACTGGGACTTGCGAAATCGGATTAATCTCACCCTTTTCATTCAAAGAGAACATACAGATTGTATCATCGCGCGCCGCGAATATAATCACGTTCTTCGAAGAGTGAGTAAGCTTCACTTCTTTAGCTTCACAATCAATCGATGCCTTGTTCATGGCCAACCAGTCCATACCAAGGAACAATTCAATGTCAGAATTGCCCAAGACAATAGGAGATGCGAGAAAAGAATAGCTTCCTATCTTGACAGAGACATCACGAACCACTTTTTTGGCGCTCATAAGAGTACCGGCTGACACCACACGTAATGCCTTCTTCAAATACTCAGAATCAAAATCATGCTCGGCAAAGAAACATGAACGAATGAGAAGCACCAGAATCAAACAACACTTTAGCAGAAATATAATTAATGAGGAGGTTACCCATGATCACATCTGACGAGTTTTCTGCCTCAGCCGCATTCACCATGTTGACTCGAGGAGACCTGGGGTTGAACTTGACGAGAGCATTGCTTGGAGGTTTGCCTGGAGGAGGAGGCGACAGACGGAGCTGAGAAGTGCAGTTGTTGGCATAGTGACCCTTTTGCCCACACTTGTGACAAGTAACATCTGCTGGCTGACGGTACTGTGTCTGAGTAGGCCCTTGCTTCCGTTGCTGGAATCTCTGCTGAAAAGATGGTTTGGGTGGGTGGGAAGAACCACGACCGCCAGAATGCTTGAACTGATGCGTGTGCCGAGGAGGAGGAGGAGACACCCAAAACTTATGTTGCTTCTGAACCACCTGAGTAGAAGATGAGCTGGAATCTCTGAAGCGCTTCTTAGAATTCTCCACCCTGAGCAAGGCTGCCTCAGCCCTGAGAGCTAAGTTGTAGAACTTATCAAACTCCTCAGGGTCGTGCAAAACGAGAGCTAACTGCAAATCTTCTTCAAGCCACCTCTGAACTGATAAATCTTGCTCTTCTGATCAGGGATATCCTGCAAGGCATCTCGGGCCAGCTCATGGAAGTCGACGTTGTACTTGTACACGAAGTTACCACCTTGCCTCAAGCGCCTGAACTTCTCAGACATCTCGTCCACAAAGCTGGACGGAATGTAGTGGGATCTGAAGTCACGACAGAACTCATCCCAAGTGATCACTCTAGCACCCCTGGAATCCTTCAACTGTTGCCACCAGATAGATGCTTGCCCCTTCAACTGGAATGTAGCAAACTTGACGAAATTCTCAGGATGAACATTGCTGCAGTCAAAGTGCTTGTTCATGTCGCGGATCTAATCCTCAGCTGAAAGTGCAGTCATGCCCTTAATCGTGTTTTGGTGTTGCTGACAACACACATATAGATAACTAGTCACTAATCCCCTTTAAGCTGTTGTTAATGATCATGTGTTGATAAGGACAAGCTCATGTGCTAACAAGGACAAGATCAAGATAAGCATTCCTGAGCACTACATGCTTGATTCTTGTGGATGTTCACATGGTGGACAAATGAAGATGAATACATAAGCTAGGATTTCCACATTGTCTATGGGAGAGCTACTTGAAGACTTCATCATGTCTTGCTTTCAACTTGAGCCAAGAAGGGACAACAACATCAAGCTCAAGTGAAAGGGCTAACTCAAAGGTATCAGTTCCTTTGACGTTAGTGGTGCGGGGTGATGATCAACGAATAAAAGTATACACTCAAGTATGGATCATCAGTACCCTTTTATGATTCTTGAGTCTTTAGGGATCTCGCACTATTAAGAGGGGATCACATATTTTGCGATGAACTTGCTCAAACTACATCTCTACTTTTCTGCTCATACCACATCTCCACTTCTCTACTTTTATCTGAAAACAGAACCAATGCCTCGGACATCCGGCTTCCTCCGGACGTACGAGGGCCGGACGCCCGACCACTTCGGAAATCCGGAACCTTACACCAGAGAAATCCAGAGTCAAATAAGTCGGACTTCCGGCTCCCCCCGGACGTCTGAGGGTCGAACACCCGACCATTTCGGAAAACCGGAACCTTGCACCAGAGAAATCCAGAGTCAAATAACTCGGACTTCCGGCCTCCCCCTGCCATCCGAGGGCCGGACGTCCGACCGCTTTTGGAAAACCGGTGCCCATGAACAGAGCCAAAGTCTCGGACATCCGGCTCCCTCCGGACGTCCGGTCCCTGTTCGTCTATACAGTGGTTCCTGATATATATACATCTCTCGGACGACCGGCCGCTGTCGGACGTCCGACCCCTTGTGGGCGTCTGAACATCCGAGAACTACCGGACGTCCGACCACTGTCAGACTTAAGTGACCCCAACGGTCACTTTCCCCTCTCCACTATAAATACTCCCCTCCCACTTCGTGAGAGGGTGCCCAACACAACCATATCCTCATAAGAACACATTTCTACCTCACACACATTTTCTCACACCAAATCTTAGATCCCAAGAGCATTTGTGAGCCCCTTTGAGAGTTGTTCCAATCAAAAGATAGATCGTCTCCCTCTCCTCGTCTCAACCCAAGCTATTTGAGATTTGAGCATTCCCCGTGATCTTGTTACTCTTGGAGGTTGGAGACTCCTAGGCGGTAGGAGTTCTTCGGAGAGGAATCAATCCGTGTGATTACCCCCGGAAAAGTTTGTGAGGGTTTGGAAGCCACCTCAAAGGCTTACCACTAGTGGTTGAGAAACGTCTTCGTGGTGTTATCTCAAAGGGAGAATAGGGTGAGCCTTCGTGGCGTTGGTGTGCCTTCGTGGTAACATCCACCTCTCTAACGGTGACTAGCTTCCCTCCAAGGAAGTGAACATCGAGATACATCTTTGTCTCAGTGACCTTGGTTATCCTTAACCCTAACTCCTTACTTGTGGTTTACTTGTGTTACTTGAGCATACATACATTGCATATTGTTTGTGCTCATTATATTGTGTTGGCTATTTCTTTGTACAAGATTAATCATTCAAGCATACCCTCTATATCCACACGTTCACACTTATCGTGTGCTATAGTGTGATCTAGTATCTTGTGTCGGTCACCTACTTGTCGTGTGATATAGCTCAAGTAAGTTTGTGTAACTTACTTGTGCTTGTTAGTAACCATATTGTGTCCATCTTGGTAGATCGTGTTGTTGGTACACGTTGTGGTGCCTATTGCATTTAGGATTTGTGCTTGAAAAGTATCCTCTTAGTTTATTTCCGCATTAGGTTTAAGCCAAATCCGAAGAAGTTTTTAAATAGCCTATTCACCCCCCTCTAGGCGTCATCATGGTCTTTTCAATTGGTATCAGAGCAAAGTCTCTCTTTAATTAGGTTTCAGGACCTAGAGAGTATCGATGTCGACTATTGGATTAGTGCACAATGACACCTTTGACTTTGATGGCACAAATTATACCCTATGGAGAATTCGTATGCTTCATCACTTTCGGACCATGGGCCGAAATACTTTACGAATTGTTCTTGTAGGTATTGCCGACAAAAAGGATGATGCATCTTCATCTACAAATGAAATGTATCTTGATTGTGAGGCTTTTCTTGGCATTCATCGAACCATAAGTCCTGAGGTGTTTATGTCTATCTCGACTTGCAAGTCAGCCCATGAAGTTTGGACTAAACTTGAAGATTTATATGGTGGGTCCAATCTTGATGAAGACGATATTACGATGAAGGAGTTGGTGCATGAGCTCTTCACTCTTTTCGATCATAAAGAGTCCACCACTACTTCCATATCCGATTGCTTGCACACCTCAACATCTTCAATCTCACAAGGTAATGACATGGTGAGTGAAGAAATATATGTTGATGAAAAATGTCATAGCCTCTATGGACACGAGCATATCTAGCACCACACATAGTGTAAATTATTGTGCTGATAGGTCATGCATTTCACCTAAAGATCCCTCGACAAATGTTTGTGGTGATATGCCTGCTATCCCGTGTCCTCTTGATCAAAATATCTTGTTTCTCCCTAGTTGCTCTATGACTAATCATTTTGGGGAAATCAAGAAATATGAAGTACTTTTGACTAATGAAGAATCTGATTCACCAAAAGAATCATCATCAACTCCTCCAGTTCACATGTGCCTCATGGCAAGAGGTAATAATGAGGTATCATCTTCCCTATGCAATAACGATGATATTTGCGATAAGGATGATGATGATGATTTGACTGAAAATATCTATGTGATTATTAAAATTCTTCATAAAGCTAAAAATAACGCTCTTCAAAGATTCCAAGATGTTCTTGCTTACTTTGAAAATTGTAATGATTCACTTAATCATGAACAAGCTAAAAGTGAACAACTTGAACATGAACTTGAGAAGAGTCATCAAGCATGTAGAGACTTAAGATCTTCAAAAGAAGAGATTGAAGTTGCTCATGATAAACTTAAAAAGGATTTTGAGGTCCTTCTCCTTGAATGCAATAGTGTCAAGGGAGAGCTCATCAAAACCTCTAAGATCTATGAGGAGCTTCAATCTACTCATGAGAAGTCTCTAACTGCTACTTACTCCTCTCATATTGTTGATGATACTTGTACATCTAACTCTACCTCATTTGAAGTATCAACATTGAAGGAGAATGTTGAGCTACGTGTTCAACTTGATTTACTAACTAGCAATTATGGGAAGTTGGAAGAAAACCATGTAATGCTCACAAGCTCTCATGCCAATCTTCTAACATCCCATAATGTGCAAAAGTTAGCTCATGAGGCTGTCATCACCAAGGTAACATCAAGTGAGCCTCATGTGGACAATGGCACTACTTCTAGTCAAAGTACTATACTTCCATGTGCTAGTCCTCGTAATTCGTCTACTCATAATGTTACTACCACATGTGATGAATTACTTTCATTGCCTTGTTGCTCTAACATTGAAGCTTACACTTCTCTAGTACTTGCGTTGATACTAACCATGCAGAGGAAATCGAAGAGCTCAAGGCCCAAGTCACTTCTTTGAAGAAAGACTTGGAACAGTGTCATGAAGGGATGTCCACACCCAACAACGTCCTGTGCGAGCAAACATCTCCGAATGACAAAAATGATGTTGGAGTAAACTCAAACAAGAACAAGAGTGGCCTAGAACAAGTTAAGAATTCGGCCAAAATCATTTGCTTCAAGTGCAAAGTTAAAGGGCACCATGTTAGATCTTGCTCTCTGAAGATGAAGTCTCAAAGTCACAAGCAACAAGGGAAGCGGCCACAAACTCAATCACATACTCAACTACAAGTTGAAGGAAGGCCTCTTCCCAATAAGACCCAAGCCAACACTCCCCGAGGTGAGAAATCAACTGGGAAGAAAGCAAAGGGTAGATGTTGCTACTTATGTCGCGAGAAGGGTCACGTTGCTTCGTCTGGCACGAGAGGTAACTTATCCAACCCAATCACTATTGATGATAGCTATTCCCTTGGGAAGGATAAGGTTGGCAATGTGTTTGCCAAGTTTGTTGGTACTCAAAATGGTGTCAAGAAAAGAACCATTTGGGTTGCCAAGCCTATTGTGACTAACCTCTTAGGACCCAACGTAGTTGGGGACCAACAAGCTCAAACTTGATCAATAGGTGACTTTGGAGGACATTGGGGACTTGGATACACAATGAAGATTTGAGGACTCTTCATCATTCGTATTATCTCAAGCCAAGTCATTTGGATTATCGAGCCCATATCCCATATCCAATGTGCCTCTTTGCGGTAACTTGTACTTAAATTGTTTACATTGAAAGTTGCCTGCCCCACTCCTTCTCATGTCTAGGTTTGGTACCTAGCATGTACTTTGACATGTTGCGCCTACTAGTATGATTTTTATGTGTTATCTATCATGTGTAGGTCGCTATGTATGTCATATAGTTGTGTGTAGTCCTGATCATTACTTGCATCCTAGTTGCACCGTTGTGTGGGTCTTTTGAGACGTTAATAGCTCATCACATTAAGGGGGAGTGTTCTGCTCTACGCACATCACTAACCCAAAATGTGTATATATGTATTGGACTCCATCTAGTATTCACGGTGCAAGATTATCCAATCAATTCGTTTGATGTCAAAGCCATCCGAAGTTCAAATTGGCATCCACTTATCAGCTTAGTTGGATGATTGATTGCCTTGTATGATAAATACATGGATTATCACATTAAGGGAGTGTGATATGCTTTGTGCACGTCACATCCCGTGGTAAGATAAAACATCCGATGTATGCCACTCAGAATCTACCACATGGGGTTATTCTATAACTGTGTGGCGTGTCATGCTCCACATGCCTTAATTCACATAATAACCCTGTTGGTGTCTAAATCCCTTAGATGTGCGTGAGTATGACGTCCTTCTACACCAATACTCATGGCTTAGTCGCTAGATTGTACCTAAAAGAAGGGCATAGTTGATGCATGCCTTTCGAATTATTTCTCTACACTATGATCTAACTAATTGGGATGTTAACGTATGACATCTAAACATTACACTTATGGTTGAACTCCCATATCACACTTGTGTGAGTATAAAACGATCTTTGTGCTCGTTTGGCATCCACCACCACTGATAATTCTAAATACCATTGTGTTCTCTCACACATGGTATCTCTGGCTTGGTAGTGTTTTTCATGGTCATTTTATTTCGGCTTTGTCTTCATTTGACCTACATAACTTGCCGAGAAATTCATGTGTCTTCCGGTAATCTCCCATGCATGTCTTTGAGCTCGTACTATTTATTTCATAATGTTGTGGGAGTTATAATCATATTACCTACACTTATACATCTCCTTGGGTGAGACATGCATGTAAGGTTGTGCAAAATGCATACCTTACATGGTTTGATGCCTTGACCGGTTCATGTGTTGAACTTGGGGTGCTATCATATGTTGATTTTTCACCCTGATCCATTTTGGACGACATGAATGTTCTGTAATTGACAATTATGTGTTCATTTGTCCAAATTGTATATCCTTGGATTTTGATAGGCTTGTATAGGCATATCTACTATGTGTAGATGCACATGCCGTGTCTATCGTATCTTTGATCCAATATATGTATATGGTAAATCAGACGTATCCATTAAAAGGTTAAGGTGTGCTTGAAAGTAAAACTTATATCTATATGCACATAATTGAGTGATCTTACCCTATATATATTGTAGTTGGACTAACTACTTCGGACCAATAAGTTTGGGGACCATATTGTGCTTAATTGGTGGTTTAGGTACTTTGGAGAAGCATTGCTATCTTGACTTATTCTCAGAAGAAGATGGTGCTGGTCATGAAGAAATTAGAGTCAAGACAGGACTCGGCTACTTCTACGCCATACCAATGCTTTTCCGGTAACAAGTATTTACTTCATGCATGTATAACATTAGAGTCAACCCTGTGTAGGTTGCATCATTGCATGAACATAATACTTTTTCCACTTTGTAATTTCCTGCATGTCCTTGTCAATCACACTGATGAAATGCTTAGTGTTGGTGTTCTCTTAGCACTTCATGGTCATATGAATGAGACAAATTTGTGCCATGGCCCTTGTGTCATGTGCCTTGCTCTTATAATAGGATAACTTGTGCATGATTCTATGCACTCATGCGTTTGACCGTATTTTGGACCCACACTTATCATAGTAATCGAATTAGACGATTTACATCATGCCATGTCCAAAATATGTTAGTTGAGAGGCCCTTGGTTGCTACACATGCGAGAATACTCCTTATCACCTCACCATCATGAGCGAGACAGAAAATGCTTAAGTGTCCCTGTCTCGAGGTAGCACTCGAACTTGGTTGTTAAACCCACCACACACTTCATTGTTCGAGCGTTGGGAATGTATAGTCACTATATGAAATACCGTTGGATGTTACCTCCACTCTATTCACTTGAACCATCTCACGT
The DNA here is from genome assembly GCF_904849725.1 of Hordeum vulgare subsp. vulgare. Lineage (NCBI taxonomy): Eukaryota > Viridiplantae > Streptophyta > Magnoliopsida > Poales > Poaceae > Hordeum > Hordeum vulgare. Next base: position 414,048,272 of record NC_058520.1, on the reverse strand, counting down.
CATAATTTTTGTTTTAACCCTATAATATGCATAAATCAACTACCTTCCACAAGTAGTATATATAATTCTGGTAGGCAACACTATTGGGTGTCCCTTGTGATAAACCATGTCAAATCACCTCATCATCCAGATCCCAGAAATTGCCTCTGCCTACTTCTCTCTCGGTCGTCCGACGAGTCTCGGACGTCCGACGACTAAACACACTCCGAACGTCCGGCACATGTCGGTCGTCTGACGGCTGATGCTCTTCGGACGTCCGACGCCTGTCGGACGTCCGACACATCGGGAGCCTCTATAAATAGAGGGGCGTGGGCTGGGCCTTGCCCTAGCCCCCACGTGCCCCCTTTCTCACAGCTGCCTCCACAGCCGCCGCCAGCTGCCTGAGGAGCTCGGCCCCGCGACCTCGCCGCCATAGGGGCCCTGCTCCATGATCTGGTCGTTCTCCTCCGTGGGATCCTTCTTCCATTCCTCTCCTCTCTCGATCTGCACGTATCCTCTCGGTCTCTCTCGTGATTGGTTCCCCTTTCTCACTAGTTCATGTGTTCGTTCATGTGTTTTGACCGTGACCGTTCCCCCTTGGGTTTCCAATCGTGTAGGCCTTTTCCATCATGCCCAAGATTAAGCACACTGCTCGGAAGAACTCTGCTGGCTCATCCGCTCGTGCCCCTCCTAGCACGGGGTCGGATGACTCCGATGTACCACACCGTCCCTTCAAACGGCTCGTCCGGTGTCCTCCTCCATAGCCCCACTCCTCGTCTTATGGCTCTGACTTCGAGGATGAGCTTGCAGCCGAGGAACGTGTTGAATACGTTGCCGTTCGGAAGACTATGCCGAAGCCAGGGACTCGCAGGCCCTCATATATGCCACCGCCTCCTCCTGAATAGCCCGAAGGTGATGCTCGTCGCATCTCCCTTGAACCTCCCCCTACTTTAGGTCGTGAAGTCAAGGACTTCACCAAGGTTCCTAAGTCTTCCTACTTTACATTCCGCTGCGATGTTAACCAATTTTCTGTTGAACGTCACTCTATGGACTCACGTTTCCGCACACACGTCCAAGCGGACATCTTTTGTACTGTCATCATTCCTAAGGGTCTCTCAGTACATCATTATATTGATCTTGAGCATATTCGCACTCACCCGGCGAAATACCCGGGTGCCATTGAGCTCATTGAGTCATCGGGCTCGCTGCCCCCTTTGCTTTTCGGTGCGATTTTAACAATGCCGCTATTCATCAATTTTATGCCACGTGTTTCTTTGGCTCAAACAACACTGTTAGCTGGATGACTTCTGATGTTGAGTTCACAGCCTCTTATGCTGAGTTTGTTGCCGCACTCGGTTTCCCCGACTCCGGCACCAAAATCCATAAGAATGATCCTAACCATGCACATAAGCCCGTTGAGGCGTGTGGCCTTCTCCTCAAACCACTTCGTGAACTTGATGCAGACGAACGGATGAAGGATCTTAACCAAGTATCCATCTGGCGCTCTCCCTTCTTTATCATATTTCAGTGTCTTATCCGCACCATCTATCCCAAGATGGGTAACAGGGGAACCTGCAGCGGCTACTGTATTGATATCATGTCACATTTACACGAGTTCCCCAAGCGCAAGATTAATGTGCCTCACTTTCTCTGGCATGAGATTCGGCTTGCTAGTATTCAGTACAAGCGAGCCTTCCGTCGTGCCCCCTTCATCTAGGCTTTTATTCACCACGTTGCTGAATTCACTGTTGCTCCCACTCACGCGCATCACAAGTGGGCCATTCCCAATCACATGGCGGATGACTATGCTCCTAAGAAAACCTCATCCACCTCCACTCACCGCACTGCTGCCCGGTCAGCAACCCCTTCATCCAGCTCAGCTCCTCTCGGTCGCTTTGCCAAATTCATTGGCAAGGCACATTCTGCCATGATGAAGGCTTTCTCTTTCCAGTGCGGTCAAACTCATGATGTGGTTTCTCGACTCATCTCCTCCAAGAATGCCCTCAAGGCTCGTTTGAGAGACTCAGGCGCTCTTGATGTGAGTGACGATGAGGATCTTCCTGCTGCTCCTCCTTCTAACTTTGGCTTCCCATCTGGCCCTGAGTGGGCTGACTTCCTTCACGAGGCTGGTGGCAGTGGCCTGCCTGATGATGATGATGTTGATGAGGGTGATATTTGAGTATGTGGTAGCATTGCCGGGGTCCTTCCTTTTTGGTCCTTGATGCCAAAGGGGGAGGACATTATCTTATCTTAGTTTCGATTTTGGTATAATGTATGGTATGATGTAGTATGTCGAACTTAATGATGTGTCATCATGTAACGATACTTATGGATGATGTGCTATGCCATCACTTATGGATGATGTATTATTAAAATATCATGTGGTGATGAGATATCATGATATTATCGTTGTGTCATACGATGATGAGTTTTATGCTATCCTATTGATTCATATGATATGCTTTGATTCATATGATATGCTATGTATTGTTGAACTATTATGGTGTAATGTTATATCATGCTATTATATTCAAAGCACGCATTAAGGGGGAGCTCCCGCACTTACCTATTTTACTATGCATATAATCAGGGGGAGCTTCATAAGCATCGTAACAAATCTCTCCTAAGCCACACATGTTTATTACTATTTTTGAGAGCTATATGTATGTTGTCATCAACTACCAAAAAGGGGGAGATTGAAAGTGCAGTCATGCCCTTAATCGTGTTTTGGTGTTGCTCACAACAAACATATAGATAACTAATCACTAATCCCCTTTAAGCTGTTGTGAATGATCATGTGTTGATAAGGACAAGCTCATGTGCTAACAAGGACAAGATCAAGATAAGCATTCCTGAGCACTACATGCTTGATTCTTGTGGATGTTCACATGGTGGACAAATGAAGAATACATAAGCTAGGCTTTCCACATTGTGTATGGGAGAGCTACTTGAAGACTTCATCATGTCTTGCTTTCAACTTGAGCCAAGAAGGAACAACAACATCAAGCTCAAGTGAAAGGGCTAACTCAAAGGTATCAGTTCCTTTGACGTTAGTGGTGCGGAGTGATGATCAGCGAATAAAAGTATACACTCAAGTATGGAGACTCCTAGGCGGTAGGAGTTCTTCGGAGAGGAATCAATCCGTGTGATTACCCTCGGAAAAGTTTGTGAGGGTTTGGAAGCCACCTCAAAGGCTTACCACTAGTGGTTGAGAAACGTCTTCGTGGTGTTATCTCAAAGGGAGAATAGGGTGAGCCTTCGTGGCGTTGGTGTGCCTTCGTGGTAACATCCACCTCTCTAACGGTGACTAGCTTCCCTCCAAGGAAGTGAACATCGGGATACATCTTTGTCTCAGTGACCTTGGTTATCCTTAACCCTAACTCCTTACTTGTGGTTTACTTGTGTTACTTGAGCATACATACATTGCATATTGTTTGTGCTCATTATATTGTGTTGGCTATTTCTTTGTACAAGATTAATCATTCAAGCATACCCTCTATATCCACACGTTCACACTTATCGTGTGCTATAGTGTGATCTAGTATCTTGTGTTGGTCACCTACTTGTCGTGTGATATAGCTCAAGTAAGTTTGTGTAACTTACTTGTGCTTGTTAGTAACCGTATTGTGTCCATCTTGGTAGATCGTGTTGTTGGTACACGTTGTGGTGCCTATTGCATTTAGGATTTGTGCTTGAAAAGTATCCTCTTAGTTTATTTCCGCATTAGGTTTAAGCCAAATCCGAAGAAGTTTTTAAATAGCCTATTCACCCCCCTCTAGGCGTCATCGTGGTCTTTTTAGATCTGATTTTGGAACGGAGTCCAAACGGAATAAAAACCCTGAAATGGTTTTTTCCCGAACGGAAGAAGATCAGGGGGCCTCTGGGCCAAGCCTGGTGGCCTCCAGGGAGCCCACAAGCTCCCACTCCACCACCAGGGGGAGGCGGCGGTGTCAGGGCTTGTGGCCTCCCTGGCCGCCCCCTGACCTAGATCCTTGGCCTATAAATGCCCAAAAATTCAGCAAAAAAACAGGGGAGCCTCAAAAATACTTTTCCGCCGCCGGAAGCTTCCGTTTCCGCGTGATCTCATCTGGAGACCCTTCCCGGCACCCTGCCGGAGGGGACTTTGGAGTTGGAGGGCTTCTTCATCATCATCATCGCCCCTCCAATGACTCGTGAGTAGTTCACTTCGGACCTACGGGTCCGTAGTTAGTAGCTAGCTGGCTTCTTCTCTCTCTTGGATCTTCAATACAAAGTTCTCCATGATCTTCATGGAGATCTATCCGATGTAATCTTCTTTGGCGGTGTGTTTGTCGAGATCCAATGAATTGTGGATTTGTGATCAGATTATCTATGATATATATTTGAGTCTTTGCTGATTTCTTATATGCATGATTTGATATCCTTGTAAGTATCTCCGAGTCTTGGGTTTTGTTTGGCCAACTAGATCTATGATTCTTGCAATGGGAGAAGTGCTTGGTTTTGGGTTCTACTATGTGGTGACCTTTCCCGGTGACAGTAGGGGCAGCAAGGCACACATTAAGTAGTTGCCATCAAGGGTAACAAGATGGGATCTGTCGTGTATTTGAGATTGTCTGTCTACATCATGTCATCTTGCTTAAGGCGTTACTCTGTTCTTTTGGACTTAATACACTTGATGCATGCTGGATAGCGGTCGACGTGTGGAGTAATAGTAGTAGATGCAGAAAGTATCGGTCTACTTGTTTTGGACGTGATGCCTATAGATATAATCATTGCCATAGATATCGTCACGACTTTGCGTGGTTCTATCAATTGCTCGACAGTAATTTGTTCACCCACCGTCTACTTGCTTTCATGAGAGAAGCCACAAGTAAACACTATGGGCCCCGGGTCTATTCATATCCATCGTTTACACCTCCGCTTTTACTTTGCTTTGTTACTTTGTTGCTTTCAGTTCTCACTTGGCAAACAATCTATAAGGGATTGACAACACCTTCATAGCGTTGGGAGCAAGCTTTTGTGTTCGTGCAGGATCTTCTGATACTCCTCCACTGGATTGATACCTTGGTTCTCAAACTGAGGGAAATACTTACAATCGCTGTGCTACTTCACCCTTTCTGCTTCGAGGGAACACCAACGCAAGGCTCCAAGGCCACGGGGGAAATCCTTTGCATATTTGCCTAGGAAATCCCTTAAGGCGTAGCCGTAGCAGAAGGATTCCTGGTGCCGTTGGTGAGGAGTATCAAGCAACACTCCTATTTCTGGCGTCGTTGGAAGGTCTTTTGTTGGAGTAGCAATATCAACTCATGTTACCACATGAGACAATTGCACCTGCAACTAGCAACGCTAACATTAGTAGCTGAGCAAGCCTACTTAGCCATTCAATATTTTCTAGGATGGGAAAAGTGTTTCGGTTTCATGGCAATTTCAGGAGGCAATTATTTGAGTGGTAGTCACCGAGCATATGACGAAAAAATGTGAATCTAGCATAACAAGTCTAGAGATGGAATCAAGGTCATATCATCTTGCATGTGATGTCCTCAGCTTGGAACTGCTCTTGTTCGTCCTGCACGTACTCTCCCGGATCCACGTACTCGTTCTCCGATCCCGGTGCTACCCAACATAAAAATAGCATCCAATGAACAATAGCACAACAATATGCAACAAGCACATGATACATGAGATGAAAATGAACATGCATCTCTATTCTAGTCACTAGCACATGCACGAGAAGAAACTACAAACTTCTGCACAGAATTGCACTCTAAGCTATCTTGACATGCATGAGGATGACATGATCAGATGCGTCACGCGAAAACAATGCAAAAAATATAAAGAACGTTACGAACGGAGCTATGGTTCAACCGGAAACAACGAAACAAGAAATGGAGTCCTACGGATCAAATCCATCATAACACACTACAATGGCATACTTCTTGTATTCCCAGGTTGCCATATCAGAAAACAAACAAGAATGGATGGGGTGGTGCAAGTAATATCTCCACACCATCAACTATGCACTCACAAGCATCAAAACATCAAAACTATACAATCTGTCATAAACAGCATCATAGCAGTTTGAGAGCTACATGCAAAGCACCTAGAGCCACTCAAATGTGCCAAATAAGATATGTGGCAGAAGCTATTCAAAAGTACTACAAGCATGAGCAAAAATATAATACAAAGGAGTTACACACAGAAAGTTCTACACCTGCTAACTTGGACAAAAATACTAGTTTCAGGGACTTAGTGAAAATTCCAGATTCTCACTAGTTGTTTATGCTCAGAAGCATTTTGACAACACCCAAAGCAATATCTACAGGAATCCAAATGGAATGAAGATTGACAGAGAGCTAGACAAACACAAAAGCTACAACTTTCCAGTTGATAGCAAGGGCTGATTCCCAACACATGAACTTCTACAAGCACAACAACAGGAGAAGAAAATATAAGCAGATTCTTAGACTTAGTGAAAATCACAAATTTTCACTAAACTGGAATTTCAGCCACATGCCTACTTTGACTAAGCACGACTTGCACATATGAACTCCTAAGCATGAAACAAAACCAACATGCTATAGAGGGTGTCACCCTCTAATGCCACAACAAGGAATCAACCTCTTGGGCTCATCACATCACATGGAACCAAGCTCTAAACATGAAACAAAACAGAAATATGACATATCCAGAAAGTGTTCCAAAGGCAAAACTAATTCCACCAATGGATTCCTGGGATGATTCTACCCCAAAAACATATATAATACCTAGGCACTTGCATTGAACAAATGGGCACAAACTCGAAAGGAAAAACCTCCATGCATTCACAACAGGTGGATAGTGCATCATCACATGTGCTTCTCACTAGAACACCACCTACACATTCACTTGCACACCCTCATAAAACCAATGGTGACATGAGGGCTTATACCTCATGTATGTGTGCCATAGCACATCACCATTCACACCACATCCTCAAGCATACACCACTCACATACATACACTTCATAACATGCATTCCTACACCCACTCATACTAGCTTGCTCATGTGCTCATCAAGGCACTTCATGCCTTGGGCATGTGTGTGACACACACACAAGCACACATCATAAGTAAAACTCACAATCACATGCACATGGAGATATGTACATACACCACCCTTGGGTGCTTGCACCACACAAGTAAACATGCATAGGAGTTGCACCACATGTAGTCATGTACATAAGCACATCATAAACACAAAGTATGTGGGGGGACACACACACACTCTTGCACACACTAGTGCATGATCTCAACTCCAAGCATATGAATAACACACACACATGCATCACACTAGTGCAAAACCACACCTAATACACATTCATGCACACAAAGCCTACACCAACTTCACTACACATACTAGCAATAAAAATAACTAGGCAACATGCTGGTTGTGAGGAGTAAAAAAAATACCTCACATGGTAGCCAAGCAACTGCAGCAAACATATGCAAAATAGTAAAAGAAGTGCAAAAGAAATAAAAGGATGGGGAAGGGATTCGAATCCTAGACCCCCTGCTAACAACACACAACAGCACACCACTCTGCTACTGCTTCTCTGCTCGACAGAACAGGGAATTCAAGCAAGGTAAGCCATCCTTTTGCGCTACTGCTCCCAAAAATCAAATTAACAAAAGGGGTGGTGGCGCGGCGGGGTTTCGATCCCTCGACCGCCTGATCAACACACAAATATCCTACCACTATGCTGCGCTACGAGACTTGACAAAGAGGAGGAATCCTACTAGGTAACACAAACAAACAACATGGATCACCCTGCTCTGCTCTGCACAGAGGGACGACGAGAACAATGCCACCGGAGCGCCTTCTACATCTACTACTGGGCCAGAGGACACACCTACGGCTACCTCTACTGTTGCGTTGGACGTCTTTGCTGTGAGGAACGGGACGAGTAGAGCTCATACGCACAACACAACACATGAACCACTGCACTCTTCTCTGTTCAGAGAAGCACGGCAACGAACAACTACTGTTGATCTAACGAGGGGGAAGGGAGGAAGAGCTAGGCTCACCTAGGGGAAGAAGAAGAGGGCGATCCAATCGGAGGGAGGCGCCTGAAGACGATCTGTCGATGACCTCATGAAGACTTGAGATGTACTGATGTAGAACCGAAGCAGGAACGGGGCCGCCGAGAACACGCCGGATAGGAGGAACTGCCCGTCGGTGTGGTCGCTCCCCGACCTCACCGATGACGGGAATGGAACGCAGAGGCCTTCCACGCGCTCCCTGACATGCTGGCCGGCGCCGGAGGCGATGGATGCGCGATGGACGACGGCGGCACACTACTGCTTTCTCTGCTACCTGATCTACACAGAGCTTACCTGGGGAGGAAGAAGGAGATGGAGGGAGGTGGCGGCGCTAGGAGGGGGAAACACGGAACCCTAGGCCAGGGGGCACGGACGCCAAGGCTATATGAGCCGCGGATGGGACGGTGCCGTCAATCCCCTTGCTCTCTCTTACTGATGCTCTGACGGAAAGCTAGCGCACATGGTCGATGCCGTCAGGAGAAGAAGAAGGAGCGCGCTTGGGCTGCCACTGGAAAGCACAGAGAAAGATGGGCCTCGGGAGGGAGAAGCAGGCCGAGGTTGGCAACAGACAAGAGAAAAGAAACCCACTCGGGTTTCTTATTTAAACCAACACCATACAAAGAAATAAATTCACAGGCTAAATTGTTGCTGCTAAAAAATAAAGCAAAATACCCCTGGTCATAAGGAATTATGACCTATTTGAATAAAAAGAAAAATGAATATTTGGAGCAACTAAATATTAACAAAACAGAATTTAATCCACTGTTTTGTGAATATTTAGCACCTTTAAAACATAGTTTCAAAACAGAAAAATCGTAGCCTCACATCCACCACAAATCATACTAAAACATGGGCATTTTTGAATCAAAGATGGGACATGTGGAATTTTGGGTTCGAGCTAAAAGAGAGGAAGAAGGTTTTGAATCCTATAAGCAACCAACATAGTGCTCTCTACTTTCAAACAACACCCACCATCATATCACATATCATCATCACATCATTGTATGTCATCACACCACATACACAAGAACAACAAACACAAAAGACAAGGAAAGAATAGATGCATGCATGCAAAAGGAAACATGACAAGGTGACACACATGAAATAACACATGGAATATACTCTCATGGCACTGACAAGATGGACCCACATACAGAAGGGTCCAAATATGGCAAGTTACACTCTTGGGGCATTACACCTCCGCAGCTCAGTATCATCATTCTTGAACCTTACGAAAAGATCACTGCAACACAAGAATTTGCAACCACACCCAATCAGATCATTATCTCCAACCACGACATAATCATTGTCACCATGCTTCCCCTTTTCTTCGCTCAATCATCGGAAAGACAAGGACACACTTGTGCATCCAACAAGCCTGCAACAACCATCGTCATATGTGTCCCTTCCAGATGGAAGAGAACTAGGATCTAGTTCCGACGCCACGGTTAGGCCAATCACCCGGGCAAAGCACGACATCCCTCCAGTAGCAGCAACACAAAGAACATGGGTGAACATCAGTAGAAAATCATACCACCGAAGAGGAGGAAAAATCCATGTCTCTAAAAAATAACCACCCAACCAAGCACCTGCCCGATCATTGTTGGTCAACCTCCATACACCATAGCACGCGGCCCTAATGAGATCCAGGTAGCCCTCACGCCACTAGCTCCTATACGATGGAAAATAGCCCCACCTAACCATGTACGAAACATGGGGAAACTTATGAAGACATGACGCCGCCGCAATGGCCTCGACAGCGTCTCCTTCAACCCTAACCCTATTGAGAACACACCTGACACACAAATCCAAGGTTCCCCCTCCCTCCCGTTGATGGAGCGGTCGACATAGGGAGAGGGAACCAGTGCGACGTTGACGGGTGGCAAAGGGACCTTGGTCGCCTCCTTTTTGCCTCGCTACTGACGGTGCAAAATACCATCAGATCCCTCGGTAGGGGTCCAAGCGCAAATGAAAGTCTTAGATCAAAGATCAAACAAGGGTTGTACCCAGGTTCGGGCCTCCGAAGACTAATACCCTATGTTCTGCTTGTTTTGGTTATTCATGGTGGAGGGATACCTCGTGCGTGGGATTACAATGATGTATGTGATTGTTACCGGGAGTTCTGTTTAAGAATAGATGGGAATGAGAGCTCCCTAACCTCCCCTTATATAGGCGCATGAGGTCTAGGGTTTAGATGGGGTAGATGAGGTCTAAGTCATCGTCGACCTTGTCTTGGAGGGCAAGAAGGTCTTCGGTGCTTTCCCTCAGGGTTTCTTCCTTGTCCTGGGCCTTTTGGGCCCCTCGCGAAGCCTGTAACTGGGCTCCCTTGGATGAGCCATCCCCGATGTATGGCACCAGAAATAGCTCCCGAGTGCGGTGAAGACCGCAGAAGAGGTCTTTGAGACCTTCGACGAGCTCTTGTCTTTCTACATGCTTCTCTTTAGTTTCCTTTCTCTAGGAGCCCGGTTGCGGGACCTCCGTAACTTTTAAGCCTCCAGGGGTTTACTTGTTCGGGCGGCGCTTTGGTACCTGGCCAGGCCAGAGTTTTGCTGGGAAATTGTTCTGGGTTTGTCCAGCTAATCTCGCGTCATGATGATGTTGATGCCATAAATATCGCGTCCACACCCCCATAAAACAAAAACTACATTTGATGTGGGGCACGTGTCATGCCGTGAGGCCTGAGGCTTTGCTTCCTAGCCGGCTATAATAGTTGGGGAACGAAGCATGAAAACTAAAAAATCCGACGAACACCCAAGATCTATCTATGAAGATGCATAACAACGAGAGGGGGAGTGTGTCTATGTACCCTTGTAGACCATTAAGCGAAAGTGTATATCATGTGGTTAATGTAGTCGTACTTGTCACGATCCAATTGCGATATGAACCGATCTAGCATCAAACGAACGACACCTTCGCGTTCAGCACACGTGCGGCTCGATCACGTCTCCCCTCCTTGATCCATCAAGTGAGGGCAAGTAGTAGATGGGATTGCCGGGAACACGTTGGTTTGGCGGTGATGGTGGTGGTGCTATCCTGACGGGGCTTCACCAAGCACTGCCGAAAACATGGACAGAGGAAGAAACGAAGGGTTGCCGTTGGGGTGTGGGAAGAGGTTTAAGGAAGCGCTCCCACCCCTCCTCTACTTATAGGGGTAAGGGGGAGGGGCGTCAGCCCTCAACCCCTCCTCCAAGGGGGGGGGGGGGCAGCGGCCTGGGGGTGGCTTGCTACCCAAGGCAAGGGTGGCGCCCCTTCTAGGGTTCCCACCAACCCTAGGAACGTTGGGTATTGGGGAGGGGGCACCCAGCCCACCAGGGGCAGGTGTGCCTCCCCTCTCAACACATGTGCCCCTCGGGGCGGGTGGACCCCCCAAAGGACCCCCGAAACCCTTTTTGCACTTCCGGTAAATTGCCGGTAAAACCCGAACTTTTTCGATGGCCCAAATATGACTTCCCATATATAAATATTTACCTCTGGACCATTCCGTACCTTATCGTCATGCCCGGTATCTCATACGGGATTCCAAACAACATTTGGTCGCCAACGTACATATCCCAATACTACTCTAGCATCATCGGACGTTAAGCGTGCGGACCCTATGGGTTCGAGAATCATGTAGACATGACCGAGACACCTCTCAAGTAAATAACCAATAGAGGGATCTAGATTCCCATATTGGTTCCTACATATTCCATGAAGATCTTTATCGATCAAACCACGATGTCAAGGATTCAGTCAATCCCGTATGCAATTCACTTTGTCAAGTGATATGTTACTTTCCCGAGATTCTATCATTGGTATCTTCGTACGTAGTTCAACCTCGTTACTGACAAGTCTCTTTACTCATTTCGTAATACAATATCCCATGACTAACTCATTAGTCACATTGCTTGCAAGCTTATTGTGATGGTGTATTACTGAGAGGGCCCACAGATACATCTCTGTCATACGGAGTGACAAATACGAGTCTCTATTCACGCCAACCCAACAAACACCATCGGAGATACCTATTGAGTACCTTTATGATCACCCAGTTACGAAGTGACGTTTGATAGCACAAAATGCACAAAATGTATTCCTCCAGTACCTTTATGATACTTAGGAACAGATAATTGACATGAAGAAAACAGTAGCAATAAACTTAAGTTATATACTCATATGTTAAGGTTATGGTTGGGTCTTCTCCATCACATCATTCTCATAATGATGTGATCCCATTATAAAATGACAACTCATGTCTATGGTTTGGAAACCTTAACCATCTTTGATCAATGAGCTAGTCTAGTAGAGGCCCATTAAGGATACGTGTTGTTTATGTATCCACACATGTATCTGAGTTTCCGGCAATACAATTCTAGCATGGATAATAAACATTTATCGTGAACAAGGAAATATGATAATAACTAATTTATTATTGCCTCTAGGGCATATTTCCAACAGTCTCTCACTTGCAATAGAGTCAATAATCTAGCTTACATTTTAATGTATCTAACACCCATAGAGTTCTCGTGTTGATCATGTTTTGCTCATGAGAGAGGTTTAGTTAACTAATCTGCAACATTCGGATCCATATGTAATTTGCAAATGTCCATGTCTTCCTCCTTGATGTAATCGTGGATGTAGTTGAAGCGGCGCTTTATATACTTGGTCCTCTTGTGAAACTTGGGCTCCTTGGCAATGGCAATGGCACCAGTATTGTCACAAAGGATAGTCATTGGATCTGATGCACTAGGAACGACTCCTAGATCCATTATGAACTACTTCATCGAGACTCCTTCATGTGTTGCTTTCAAAGCAGCTATATAGTCCGCCTAACATGTAGATGTTGCTACCATGCTTTGCTTAGAGCTACTCGAACTAATCGCTCCACTATTCAGAATAAATACGTATATGATTTGAGACTTAGAGTTATCTGGATCAGTGTCAAATCTAGCATCGATGTAACCCTTTACGACAAGCTATTGATCACCTCCATAAACGAGAAACATCTCCTTAGTCCTCTTTAGGTACTTAAGGATATTTTTTATCATTGTTCAGTGTTACACTCCTGGATCACTTTGACACATTTCAATCATACTTATGGAAAGGCACGCGGTCTTGTGCACAACATTGCTTACATGATAGAGCTTATGGATGAAGAATAGGGGATGACTCTCATCTTTTCTCTATCTTCTCCTGTTGCTGGGCATTGAGTCTTACTCAACTTCACACCTTGCAAAATAGGCAAGAACCCCTTCTTAGACTGGTCAATTTTAAACTTCTTCAAAATTTTGTCAAGGTATCACTGCTGCAAGAAGGTCCAAAGATAACACATCAATCAGAGACCCTTCGCGTAAACTATGTGTGATCGAGCCATAGCAAAACGGTATAGTTATAGTTGTGTTGCCAATAAAGAAAACCGTGTGCAATGACTGGTCCATCAGACACATTTGAGATTAGACTAGCGTGTGTGATGCAGGGCATACAGTTGGTTCTTGTGAACCATTTACGATTAGACAAGATAACACAAATAGTTCACAAAATACATATGCCTGCAAAGTACGACATATAGTTTGCTCGGACAAACTGTTTGCGTTGATACATCTAGAACACAAATGAGTTACCATAACAAGGTGTGTGTGATACCCGACAAACAATTCATTCATCATAATTGTGTGAGAAGACCAATATTAACTCAACCATTCATACTAACAAGTTGTGTGTGTTGTGGCCAGAGCTGCTAAACAATTGTATGAGATATGATTTGCTTTGTTTGCACAACATTTATGCTCCGACTAGAGAACACCCCAACATTATTGTTGGATAACCAACTTTAACATCCAGTTACATAAATGACCGCACAACATATGTACATTCCTCAATATAAATTTACAAGAAGTAGACGATCACCAAATCATATTGTTCTTGCGATGACGGTTGTCTCCATTGCTGTGATTGTGGCTATCCCTCGCCATTTGCAGGAAGGAGGCACTTCCTCATGTCAACGATCCTCCTGTACATCTCGTAGCTTGTGTATGCGTCCTTGGCCACGTACTCGATGTGTTCTTCATCTAGTTTGTTCACCCAGGTCTGATGCCAGACAGACTTGTCCTTTTCGCACTCAACCTTCATGTCTCTATATTAGGGGTCGATGATGGTAGCGGTGAGGTCAACCAAGGAGTCCTTCTACTTCTTCTTCTCGCTGTCCTAGACCTTGTACTAACCTTGGATGTTGACAAGCTTCTGGCAGGACAAGCATGAAGTCTTGAGCACCTTGAGATCGTTGGTGGTGTCCATCGTTGCGAACCTGTAGTCGGGGTTGTTGCCAAACATGACGAAGCACTTGCAAGGCCTTGTGGACAACCAGTAGTGGTAGACGAGCACGTGATGGCGCACACACAAGTGGGCGACAACAACCATATGATCATGCCCGACACGACCGTCGGTGTACTCGAGGTCGAAGCCGACCACTTTGTACTTGTCGTCCTCAGCAAGCAGCTGCTCCAACATGTTGATGGAGCTATCCACAACGACCGGGTCATTGGTGTACACCACCGACATGTCCGTCTTCCTGACGTGGGTGTCCACTTTGACAATACCGGCGAACTGCCTGTCGGTGCCGACAACCACCATTGGATCCGCGTGGGAAGGTTGAAGCGATGAAGAGATGTGCATCCTCTCTATATTATTTGTCATCATGGGTGTGCTTCTTGTGTTGTGTGGCGCGATCGAAAGGTGGAAGAGATGAAGGTAAATGGCTGTGGGAATAAATGGATGGGCATCGGACGGCCTGGAATTTGGGCACGTCCACATGGCGGTTTTTGCAGTGCTTAACTGCATGGTGGCACATGTATAACTGCATGGTGGCGTCGTGTGCGGTGCAACCACATGCATATGGCGCCCCAAATATGGAAGGACGTTGGTAGAGCGCGCTAGCATGGACGCGAGCAGAGCATGTCGCGGCCGCCTCATGCATAGAGCAGTTTGCGATAGTGCATACAAAATGGCCGTTTGTTATCTAATAAAACGCAAACATTTTATTATTATTCACCATTTGTGTACTTGTCATTCTCCCTCCTCTATCCCGTCTTGTCACTGCATTGCTGCTCGAGGATTCGAGTGCGTGCTTCGGGAGTGTGCACGCGTTTCTTTTGGCCTTCCCATTCCGGCGCAACCGCGCAGGTTCCCGCACAAGCTTTCTGCGCGGCTCGCCGAAATCCCACAAGCCCCTTATACTTGATCGCCTGCTTTATAAACCCTCACGACCGGCATCTGCACACCGCATTCATCCCCTCTCTCCCTGTAGCATCTCTAATTTGCTTCTCACCCAATCGCCAATGGCACCCGTCTCTTGTTGTCGCTCCTCCACTCCGCGAGAGGACAACTGCAACTGGGAGGCTGCACCGCGTCGGCGGCGGACTCCCTAGAAGGGTGTAGTGCACGCGGTGTCCTTGTTGGGTGTGCGCAGGCCACTGATGTCTACTACGCAACCTTCTCCTTGTAGACGTTGTTGGGCCTCCAAGTGTAGAGGGTTGTAGGACAGTAGCAATTTTCCCTCAAGTGGGTGACCTAAGGTTTATCAATCCGTAGAAGGCGTAGGATGAAGATGGTCTCTCTCAAGCAACCCTGCAACCAAATAACAAAGAGTCTCTTGTGTCCCCAACACACCCAATACAATGGTAAGTTGTATAGGTGCACTAGTTCGGCAAAGAGATGGTGAAACAAGCACAATATGGATGGTAGATATAGTTTTTTGTAATCTGAAATTACAAAAACAGCAAGGTAACAAATGGTAAAAGTGAGCACGAATGGTATTGCAATGCGTGGAAACAAGGCCCAGGGTTCATACTTTCACTAGTGAAGTTCTCTCAACAATAGTAACATAATTGGATCATATAACTAGCCCTCAACATCCAACAAAGATTCACTCCAAAGTCACTAATAGCGGGGAACAAACGAAGAGATTATTGTCGGGTACGAAACCACCACAAAGTTATTCTTCCTGATCGATCTATTCAAGAGTCCGTAGTAAAATAACACGAAGCTATTCTTTCCATTCGATCCATCATAGAGTTTGTCCTAGAATAACACCTTAAGATACATATCAACCAAGACCCTAATGTCACCTAGATACTCCATTGTCACCTCAAGTATCCGTGGGCATGATTATACGATATGCATCACATAATCTCAGAATAATCTATTCAACCAACACATAGAACTTCAAAGAGTGCTCCAAAGTTTCTACCGGAGAGTCAAAACGTGTGCCAACCTCTATGCATAGGTTCCTGTCACGCCCAAGATGCGACCCTATCCTCAATCTGGCACGAAGGCCTCGTCAGGGATAGAAGCGCATCTCGTCATGTCGCAAGAATGGATATCGTTACAAGTACATGTACTGAAAAGAAGAGATATATATAGAGTTGGCTTACACTCGCCACAAGTTACATCAGAGTCACATCAATACATTACATAATCATCAAGAGTAAGAGCAGGGTCCGACTACAGACGAAAACAACGAGAAAAATAAGAACGACGTCCATCCTTGCTATCCCAGGCTGCCGGCCTGGAACCCATCCTAGATCGATGAAGAAGAAGAAGAAGAAGCAACTCCAAATGAACAATCAACGCGCTCACGTCAAGTAACCTTTACATGTACCTGCAACTGGTGTTGTAGTAATCTGTGAGCCACAGGGGACTCAACAATCTCATTTCCAAAGGTATCAAGACTAGCAAAGCTTAATGGGTGAGGTATGGTTAAGTGGTGAGGTTGCAACAGCGGCTAAGCATATATTTGGTGGCTAAACTTACGAGTACAAGAAACAAGAGGGAGAAGATCTACGCATAACGGACGTGAACTACTGATGATCAAATGAATGATCCTGAACACCTACCTACGTCAGACATAACCCCACCGTGTCCTCGATCGGAGAAGGAACTCACGAAAGAGACAGTCACGGTTACGCACACAGTTGGCATGTTTTAATTAAATTAATTTCAAGTTATCTAGAACCAGTGTTAAACAAAGTTTCCACGATGCCACATAACCGCGGGCACGGCTTTCCGAAAAGATTTAACCCTGCAGGGGTGCTCCAACTAGTCCATCACAAATTAGCACAAGCCGCATAGAAATCCTCAATCACGAAGCTCGCGATCTCGTCGGATTCCCTAGTGGAAAACCTCAACTCTGAGATTACCCAAAGCATCACCGGAATCCCGATGCACACGATATCTCATCAAAGGTAAAACTAATCCAGCAAGGCCGCCCGACGTGTCGACGATCCCGATAGGAGTCGCGTACCTCGTTCTCAGGACACGACGGATGAGCGATGGTTACCACGCCAAACGCCGAGTTGCCCTCGGTAGCGTTAATAAGCTGCTCTGTTTTGGACCAACACTCATGAGGAGCACTGGCCCGGGGGTTGATTAAAATAGTCCGCGGGTGCCGGCGGGTCCCTATGCAATTTTATTAGGTGATTAGGCAAATGTAGTACCAATGTTGGGCCTTGCCAGACCAGCTTTAATCTAGAACGAATTATCAAGGGGGTCCCCATAACAACCCCGATCGTGTTAGGAGCGCTCAATTATGGAACATAACAACGGTAGCCGGTAACTAAAGGGGGCAAAGGTGGAACAAAACACCAGGCTAGAAAGGCCGAGCCTTCCACCTTTTACCAAGTATATAGGTCCATTAAATTAAATAGCATTAATATGGTGATATAACAAGGAACCCATGTTTCACATGGAAGCAACTGCACCTGCAACTAGCAACGCTAACAACAGGGTTAAGCAAGCAGTAACATGGCCAATCAGTGGTTTGCTAGGTTGAACAGGTTGAAGGTTAACATGGCATTGTTGAGAGGCTGATATTTAACAGGTGGTAGGCAATGAGACATAATCGACAGAAGCGATAAAACTAGCATGGCAATGATAGTAATGATATCTGGGGAAATGATCATCTTGCCTGAGATCCCGCTTGGAAGAAGGATGCCTCCGTGAAGCAGACGAACCGACGTAGTCGAACGGGTCCTCACAATCCGGCACGCGTGCGGAGCTCTATCGAGACGAAGCCAACCGGAAACACAAATCATCACATGGAATTCACCACACGATGCATAACACAAATGATGCATGAGCAGCTGAAAACATGCAAGTCACGGCATGACAAATCACACAATCAAACACTACACATTAAGTGAAGTTCAATATGCACGAGTTGCATATTGACGAAACTCCACTTAATTTATTTAGTTCTATCCCGATTAGATACACGGCAATATTAATGTTGTCAAACATGCAAGAGGTGAAGCGGTAATTGAACTACCTATCTAGACATTTTAAATGAGGTCGGAAATGACATATAGCATCTCCGAGACGACCTCACATGTTAATTTACAATTCTGTCCAGATCTGAACTAATGCATTTAATTAGTTGTTAAACAGAAAAACAAATAGGTTCACGTGATTCTACGCGTCAAGGCAAGCAATCTACACATAAAGCACATCTCCAACGGAGCTACGGTTCAAAAGATACAAGCACCGCAAGATATGATGGCATGAATGCAATATGTGTGCAACGACGGCTACGAGCACTTCAAAACAAACAACCAGCAAGAGAAAATGAAACTACATAAGATTCTAAGAAAGTTGCATGTAGGACACGATCAAATCGGAGCTACGGTTCAACATCTACAAGCAAAACAAGAAAACACTACAATCTGCCAAAATCAGCCACATAGCATTTTCTACGCCCCACAACTACGGCTACACAACTTCGATATGCACAAGCAAGGCATGGCACGGAAGAGGGCAAGAAGCACTACTACAAACATCTAACAACAACTAGGGTGGCAACAAGGAGCACTAGGAAAAGAAGACACAAAATGGCATCTCACGCACTATTTCAGACTTTGTGAAAATTACACCTCATGAAAGTGCAGTTTTCGATCTGAAGCAATATTGACAGTAGCAAAACCTATAGCTACAGGACTCCAAGTGACATGAAACTTAACAACATGCTAGAGAAACATAAGGGGGACAACTAACTCAATTGGACAACGTCAAAAGAGCTACAGATCACAAGATGCAAGCAAGACAAGACAGCCACAAAATAATAACAGATTCCAGACTTAGAAATATTTCAGCACATCTAAAACAGCACTATTTCTAGAAACTTGAGAGCAAGCAAAACACACCTAAACATGCATTTCTATTGCAACTAAAAATACCAGAGGCTAAACAAAACATCTAAGAAGAACTCCCTTGTTGACAACTAATTCAAACGAGGCACGGAATAAATCCTACGAATTAAACAAAAGGGCATCACAGCAAAATATCTCGCGAACTAACTTCCTCAAAAGCTAAAACTAATTGCACAGAAAAATCCATGGGAATTTTCTACCCCGGAAACATATAAAATATGTGGGGTTTGCAACACAAAATAAAGCCACAAATTAAAGCGGGAAAACACCTAGATACGGGAAAATAAACTACCGGCAATCCTTACACGCAAAAATACAAACGACTGGTCTAAAATACATGATAAAATGGTCCCTAAAACATAGACAATTCTAACATGGCATTCGAGCAATTCGAACACGCTCGGAAACTAAATGCGGGCACTTTCCTATTGAGACAGCACGTAAACCCATGCATACGATACGTCAAACCACGTCAAATAAATATGCAAATTGCTAAATCGTATTCTGCACGAAATTCTACGCCAAAACCATATAAGATACGCCTCATTCCGACTTACGGATTAAGAGATACGGGGATTCTAATATATGGCTATTTCTGAAATATTCCTAATTCGAAAAAAAATTCCTAATTATCTAATGGGCCGAACAGCACGGGCACATAATAGCAAAGCAGCGTATGGGCGGGGGATAGCCTCACCTTTGGGCCGGCTCGGACCGGTTGGTGGAGTGGGCCGAGGGGCGAGGCCGAAGGAGCTGGCCTCCTTCACTGGGCCTCGGGTAGACAGGGGGGCCTGGCGCTGCCTGTAGCTGGGCCGGGGCGAGCTGGCCCATGCGGCCAGGGCGAGGCCGAGGGGTTCCCTGTCGTTCCCGTCGTTCCTCCCGTCGCCCTGCTCCCGAGCGCGTCAGGGGCGGCGGCGGCAGGGGTCTGGCGCGGGGCTGCGCGGAAGGCGGTCGCGGCCGGAGCTGAAGGCGCGGCGAGATGTGGGAGGTGGGGGCGGCATAGCGCAGGGAGGTCCCGACGGCGAAGGCCCCCGGTGGCGGCACAACGGACGTTGGATCCGGCGAGGCTTGGTCCCGGCGACCCTCCGGTGGCGTGTCGGCAGCGGAGGAGGAGGAGGCCCTGCCCAGGGCACACGACGCTAGTGACGAGGCGGGGTGGAGCATGGGAATGGGGCTGCTAGCTCCATGGGAAGGCAGGAGGCGCAGCTCGGGCATGCGGCGGCGGATCCGGGCCCGGCGGGCTCCAGATGGGCCTGGGCGGGCCCCATGCGGGAGGAGAGGAGAGAGGTTGGAGGTGGCGGCTGCTGGGGTAGGTGGGGCGCGGATCCCGAGGTAGGGCTAGGGTTTGCCTAAAATGTAGGGGGGAGCATCTATTTATAGGAAGGAGCTAGGTTAGAGGGTATATGAGGGTTTTTCGACCCTCCGATCGCGATCGCACGGTCCGATCGGAGAGGCGGGTTAGCGTTCGCTATGTAGAGTGGCGTTGGCTAAGATGAGAGGGAGGACGGGCGACCCGGCAACGTTTTTTTTAAACACCGACAGACGTGAGACGGTAGCCCAAATACGGTGCCGCTACGGTCGACCGTTCGGGTACCAGACGGACTTCGATCGCGACAAAATTTGACAGGCGGCCTAGCTATATTAAAATAACTCCGCACGTCAAATTTCAACCCGATCAGAGAAAGTTTAACACACACTTTTAAAACAGGGTTTTGACGGTGCCGCGGGCGCGTGCGAGTGCGGTCGGGCTCAGAACGGACAACGACGAGAACCGGCAACTACTAGCGGATGCAAGTTTTGAAAAACGGGCGGCAACGGAGACGCCGATGCAATGCAGATGATGCGCATGATGCGATGATGATGCGGCAACTGAAAATACCCACACGACGAAAACGGAAAGAAAAGGGGAAGCTTCTGGAACGTCGGCATCGGGCTGTCACAACTCTCCTACACTACAAGAGGATCTCGCCCTGAGATCCAAGAATGAAAGGGGGAGAGGATGAGAAATCAAGAGGTAAAAATTTAGTCGCTTCTTTGACAAATGAGTGAAACCAACGATCCTTGAAGGTTGCAAGGAGATGAGGAATGACATGAGAAAGAAGCCGGAATTCATGGAAAATTTGGGCAGCACTTCGGTAGGAAAATGAGACAAAAAAATTGATAAGGAGAGGGAATCAGACAATATGCACAACAAACAAGTAAATAGAGCAAGGGAACACCATGATCTTGATAGAACAACAAGACTTACCCGAAAGGGCAACAACACAAAGCCTCCGGAACAAGAGAATAGAAACTAGCTCATACGGAAGAAGACTATGAAGAAAAGAATGACAACTACTAACTCCAATGAACTTGGCATGCATCCTTGCAAGAAGAATTGGACGAAGTTGTTGGAAGAACAACGACAACAAGAACAATATAGTAGTGGGCTTATGAAAATCATCTCAACAAATATGAGGTGACAACCAATCACTAAAAGAAACAAGGATAGATTGGGAGAAACAAGATATGGACAATCTTACACCAAGAGGATACATTGAGAACTTAGATTAAAGACAAGCACCATGATAGCACAATCCATAGGAAAAGCTTTAGGTGAAGCCCAAACCAAGATAGCTCAATGAAGAAATCATGGGTTGAAAATATCTCATGATCATAGAATCGGTGGGTTTAATTATCTCATTCTTGAAAGGAAAACTCTTCGAGGCTCCTACACTAACAAGAAGGCTATAATACCACCTCAAAGGATAACGGAAGAACAAATGTACCGAAAATGGAAGAGAAAGAATACTTGAGGTATTCCAACAGGAATCTTGAAGAACACATGAGAATGAATTGAAACCTTGATGAACCACCATGAAGGACCTCCGTAGAATGATGCAACGATAAGAAGGTAGAAAAGGATAAGATTATGACCTTGCCAAGATTTAGATGACGCCTCACAGAGAGAAACTTGATAGAACTTGGAACTCCGGAAATAAATATAGGCACTTGAGAAAAGAATTTATATCATGAGTCCTCCGGAAGAAGAATTGAAATCTGTTGGAAGGAGGAAGGACAATAATAAGAATTATGTTATGCTCATCCTTCATCAAGTTTAATTGATGACAAGCAACGGATTTAGCATACAACTTATTCTTCTAGAAAAGATTGAGGAGAGATATGAGCACAAACTAGAAGAAGTCTTGAAGGAGACACCGGTGAGAATTTAAATGAATGAGGCAACCATGAATGACTCGAGAAAGATGAGAAAGATGACATCATGAACCACCTAACAGAAAACTTGAATAAGGCACCGGAATAATCGAGAGACGAACGAAGAGACAACAATTGAGAAGAACTGAGGATGAAAGCTGAAAGCTGAGAACAAAGAATCTTCTAAAATGATGGCCTTCGGAGGAACGAGAAAGAAAAACAACTCAGACAAGCACCGGATAGCACGAAAGGGATTACCCACGATTGGGAATAATTCAAGATGATGCCAGAAGGCTGAAACGATGAATCATGAAGATAATGGGCCAAGATTGAGAGAAACACTCCTTCAAATGCAAGGTGAGAATGATGACGATAACAACGCCAAGAATTACTAAGACACTCCAGAATAAAGAAGAATGAAAGGTTGAGCCAAAGAATGAATTAATTCAAATAGAACTTGGAGAAAGAATATGACTGATGAAAATCATTCTTACGTCATAGATGAGAAGATTTAAAGATCTCCGGAGAAAATACAGAGCTATATAAGATCCTGGGAAAAACCTGTGGGTTATGGGCCCACTCAAAGAAACCACCGTTGAAAATATTGCTAGAAAGAGGGATATTGCACCGGTACAAATGAAAACTAGATGAGGTTGAGAACCTCGAAATAATGAAAGAATTGAAAACAAGAAATCTGAGATAACTTCAACGCTCCGGATAGAATAGAGAGAAATGACAACAAGAAGATAGACTGATAAAAATTCCCAACATGGGAAAGAATTTAATGGTTGAAAAGGATATGATGACCACGGACAACTGAATTAAATTCATCGGTAAGGCTGACAAGATTGAATAAAGATGAACACGAAGCTCCTGAGAATCTTCACGATGAATCACCGGATAGGACACGAACTAAAAGATAGCTGAAGCACAATGAAATGAATGCGCATGGATGAAATCAAATCATCGAAGAAAAAGGGCGGGAGGGCGGGGAAAAACAAAGACGACTTGGGACAGATGAGATGAACTCCGGATGAAATGAGAGAACGATCTTGCGAAAATTGGAGAGGATGGAATTCACTTGAAGAGAAACACATCGGTTGGAAAAGAATTGACATGACGACTCCGGTCGACGAGAATTGATATGAAAATTGAACGAACAAAAGAATTAATACTCTCATAAAAAATATGAGAACACCACTTAGGAAAGATCTGAAATCACCACTTGACATCGAAGCAAATTGAATTACCATATTCCAACAAAACAAAGGGTGAGGCTTATCGAACAAGCCAGAACAAACTCATGAGAAAGATTTCCGTTCGATATTTTCGTGGACAGGATCGCACGGGCTCGATTTTACAGTAGCCATCAAGTGCAAGGTAGTGCACCCGACATACGAAGCGTCCCCGAATCGTAGCAAGCTACAAGGACTCTTTAAGACACAACGTGTACCGCTGTAAGTCGACCGTGAACAAACGAATCCACTAGATGTCGAACCCCAACCTAACATCATGCATTTGTTGGAAGAATGTCCTATAAGTAACTACTTGAATTCCCACCTATGAATTCCCGAAATATCTGGTCATGCAATCTGGTACACGGATACAAGGAGTAATTATCACACAACTCCTATACTAACCCGTTACCTATATCACATCTGTCAACACACAACCAGAATCTCAGACCTTCATCTACAACAGACCCTCGTGATCACAATGATACAAAGTATGGCAGTACTCCCGAACAATCTGCACCAGTAGTGGGGACATCGGGGTTATCTCGCCACTACTAGTATTGAAGCAATTACGAACATCCTTCGTTCTGAGATACTAAGAAATCTGAATGATAACAATGTGCTTGAGAATCCCCTGGAGCTCAACTCCCCGGAAGAAAATCAAGTCAGACAGGAGGCATCAAGACAGAACTCCGTCAAATCGGCATCATATAGATCCCAAGAATATCCACGTGATCCTAATTTTTTTTTTGAGTGGGAAGAGGAGTAGAGTAAATTATTACGTCAAGATTCCTCACCAGAGCATAGAAGAGGAGAAAAAAGAATCCTACTCTCTGATATATAACTAGACTCAAAGTATTTTTACTAGACTCGACTCGGCCAAGTTCGATCAAACAAGGGGGCTCCTAGGTCTGTACGGCTCTGATACCAACTTGTCACGCCCAAGATGCGACCCTATCCTCAATCTGGCACGAAGGCCTCGTCAGGGATAGAAGCGCATCTCGTCGTGTCGCAAGAATGGATATCGTTACAAGTACATGTACTGAAAAGAAGAGATATATATAGAGTTGGCTTACACTCGCCACAAGTTACGTCAGAGTCACATCAGTACATTACATAATCATCAAGAGTAAGAGCAGGGTCCGACTACGGACGAAAACAACGAGAAAAATAAGAACGACGTCCATCCTTGCTATCCCAGGCTGCCGGCCTGGAACCCATCCTAGATCGATGAAGAAGAAGAAGAAGAAGCAACTCCAAATGAACAATCAACGCGCTCGCGTCAAGTAACCTTTACCTGTACCTGCAACTGGTGTTGTAGTAATCTATGAGCCACAAGGGACTCAGCAATCTCATTTCCAAAGGTATCAAGACTAGCAAAGCTTAATGGGTGAGGCATGGTTAAGTGGTGAGGTTGCAGCAGCGGCTAAGCATATATTTGGTGGCTAAACTTACGAGTACAAGAAACAAGAGGGAGAAGATCTACGCATAACGGACGTGAACTACTGATGATCAAACGAATGATCCTGAACACCTACCTACGTCAGACATAACCCCACCGTGTCCTTGATCGGAGAAGGAACTCACGAAAGAGACAGTCACGGTTACGCACACAGTTGGCATGTTTTAATTAAATTAATTTCAAGTTATCTAGAACCAGTGTTGAACAAAGTTTCCATGATGCCACATAATGCGGGCACGGCTTTCCGAAACGATTTAACCCTGCAGGGGTGCTCCAACTAGTCCATCACAAATTACCACAAGCCGCATAGAAATCCTCAATCACGAAGCTCGCGATCTCGTCGGATTCCCTAGTGGAAAACCTCAACTCTGAGATTACCCAAAGCATCACCGGAATCCCTATGCACACGATATCTCGTCAAAGGTAAAACTAATCCAGCAAGGCCGCCCGACGTGTCGACGATCCCGATAGGAGTCGCGTACCTCGTTCTCAGGACACGACGGATGAGCGATGGTTACCACACCAAACGCCGAGTTGCCCTGGGTAGCGTTAATAAGCTGCTCTGTTTTGGACCAACACTCATGAGGAGCACTGGCCCGAGGGTTGATTAAGATAGTCCGCGGGTGCCGGCGGGTCCCTATGCAATTTTATTAGGTGATTAGGCAAATGTAGTACCAATGTTGGGCCTTGCCAGACCAGCTTTAATCTAAAACGAATTATCAAGGGGGTCCCCATAACAACCCCGATCGTGTTAGGAGCGCTCAATTATGGAACATAACACCGGTAGCCGGTAACTAAAGGGGGCAAAGGTGGAACAAAACACCAGGCTAGAAAGGCCGAGCCTTCCACCTTTTACCAAGTATATAGGTGCATTAAATTAAGTAGCATTAATATGGTGATATAACAAGGAACCCATGTTTCACATGGAAGCAACTGCACCTGCAACTAGCAACGCTAACAACAGGGTTAAGCAAGCAGTAACATGGCCAATCAGTGGTTTGCTAGGTTGAACAGGTTGAAGGTTAACATGGCATTGTTGAGAGGCTCATATTTAACAGGTGGTAGGCAACGAGACACAATCGACAGAAGCGATAAAACTAGCATGGCAATGATAGTAATGGTGTCTGGGGAAATGATCATCTTGCCTGGGATCCCGCTTGGAAGAAGGATGCCTCCGTGAAGCAGACGAACTGACGTAGTCGAACGGGTCCTCACAATCCGGCACGCGTGCGGAGCTCTATCGAGACGAAGCAAACCGGAAACACAAATCATCACGGAACTCACCACACGATGCACAACACAAATGATGCATGAGCAGCTGAAAACATGCAAGTCACGGCATGACAAATCACACAATCAAACACTACACATTAAGTGAAGTTCAATATGCACGAGTTGCATATTGACGAAACTCCACGTTAATTTATTTAGTTCTATCCCGATTAGATACACGGCAATATTAATGTTGTCAAACATGCAAGAGGTGAAGCGGTAATTGAACTACCTATCTAGACATTTTAAATGAGGTCGGAAATGACATATAGCATCTCCGAGACGACCTCACATGTTAATTTACAATTCTGTCCAGATCTGAACTAATGCATTTAATTAGTTGTTAAACAGAAAAACAAATAGGTTCACGTGATTCTACGCGTCAAGGCAAGCAATCTACACATAAAGCACATCTCCAACGGAGCTACGGTTCAAAAGATACAAGCACCGCAAGATATGATGGCATGAATGCAATATGTGTGCAACGACGGCTACGAGCACTTCAAAACAAACAACCAGCAAGAGAAAATGAAACTACATAAGATTCTAAGAAAGTTGCATGTAGGACACGATCAAATCGGAGCTACGGTTCAACATCTACAAGCAAAACAAGAAAACACTACAATCTGCCAAAATCAGCCACATAGCATTTTCTACGCCCCACAACTACGGCTACACAACTCCGATATGCACAAGCAAGGCATGGCACGGAAGAGGGCAAGAAGCACTACTACAAACATCTAACAACAACTAGCGTGGCAACAAGGAGCACTAGGAAAGGAAGACACAAAATGGCATCTCACGCACTATTTCAGACTTATTGAAAATTACACCTCATGAAAGTGCAGTTTTCGATCTGAAGCAATATTGACAGTAGCAAAACCTATAGCTACAGGACTCCAAGTGACATGAAACTTAACAGCATGCTAGAGAAACATAAGGGGGACAACTAACTCAATTGGACCAACGTCAAAAGAGCTACAGATCACAAGATGCAAGCAAGACAAGACAACCACAAAATAATAACAGATTCCAGACTTAGAAATATTTCAGCACGTCTAAAACAGCACTATTTCTAGCAACTTGAGAGCAAGCAAAACACACCTAAACATGCATTTCTATTGCAACTAAAAATACCAGAGGCTAAACAAAACATCTAAGAAGAACTCCCTAGTTGACAACTAATTCAAACGAGGCACGGAATAAATCCTACGAATTAAAAAAAAGGGCATCACGGCAAAATATCTCGCAAACTAACTTCCTCAAAAGCTAAAACTAATGGCACAGAAAAACCCGGAAACTTATAAAATATGTGGGGTTTGCAACACAAAATAAAGCCACACATTAAAGCGGGAAAAACACCTAGATACGGGAAAATAAACTACCGGCAATCCTTACACGCAAAAATACAAACGACTGGTCTAAAATACATGATAAAATGGTCCCTAAAACATAGACTATTCTAACATGGCATTCGAGCAATTCGAACACGCTCGGAAACTAAATGCGGGCACTTTCCTATTGAGACAGCACGTAAACCCATGCATACGATGCGTCAAACAACGTCAAATAAATATGCAAGTTGCTAAATCGTATTCTACACGAAATTCTACGCCAAAACCATATAAGATATGCCTCGTTCCGACTTACGGATTAAGAGATACGGGGATTCTAATATATGGCTATTTCTGAAATATTCCTAATTCGAATTTTTTTCCTAATTATCTAATGGGCCGAACAGCACGGGCGCATAATAGCAAAGCAGCGCATGGGCGGGGGATAGCCTCACCTTTGGGCCGGCTCGGACCGGTTGGTGGAGTGGCCGAGGGGCGAGGCCGAAGGAGCTGGCCTCCTTCACTGGGCCTCGGGTAGACGGGGGGGCCTGGCGCTGCCTGCAGCTGGGCCGGGGCGAGCTGGCCCACGCGGCCAGGGCGAGGCCGAGGGGTTCCCTTTCGTCCCCGTCGTTCCTCCCGTCGCCCTGCTCCCGAGTGCGTCAGGGGCGGCGGCGGCAGGGGTCTGGCGCGGGGCTGCGCGGAAGGCGGTCGCGGCCGGAGCTGAAGGCGCGGCGAGATGCGGGCGGTGGGGCGGCGCAGCGCAGGGAGGTCCCGACGGCGAAGGCCCCCGGTGGCGGCACAACGGACGTTGGATCCGGCGAGGCTTGGTCCCGGCGACCCTCCGGTGGCGTGCCGGCAGCGGAGGAGGAGGAGGCCCTGCCCAGGGCACACGACGCTGGTGACGAGGCGGGGTGGAGCATGGGAATGGGGCTGCTAGCTCCATGGGAAGGCACGAGGCGCAACTCGGGCATGCGGCGGCGGATCCGGGCCCGGCGGGCTCCAGATGGGCCTGGGCGGGCCCCATGCGGGAGGAGAGGAGAGAGGCTGGAGGTGGCGGCTGCTGGGGTAGGTGGGGCGCGGATCCCGAGGTAGGGCTATGGTTTGCCTAAAATGTAGGGGGGAGCATCTATTTATAGGAAGGAGCTAGGTTAGAGGGTATATGAGGGTTTTTCGACCCTCCGATCGCGATCGCACGGTCCGATCGGAGAGGCGGGTTAGCATTCGCTGTGTAGAGTGGCGTTGGCTAAGATGAGAGGGAAGACGGGCGACCCGGCAACAATTTTTTAAAACACCGACAGACGTGCGACGGTAGCCCGAATACGGTGCCGCTACGGTCGACCGTTCGGGTACCAGACGGACTCCGATCGCGACGAAATTTGACAGGCGGCCTAGCTATATTAAAATAACTCCGCACGTCAAATTTCAACCCGATCAGAGAAAGTTTAACGCACACTTTTAAAACAGGGTTTCGACGGTGCCGCGGGCGCGTGCGAATGCGGTCGGGCTCAGAACGGACAACGACGAGAACCGGCAACTACTAGCGGATGCAAGTTTTGAAAAACGGGCGGCAACGGAGACACCGATGCAATGCAGATGATGCGCATGATGCGATGATGATGCGGCAACTAAAAATACCCACACGACGAAAACGGAAAGAAAAGGGGAAGCTTCTGGAACGTCGGCATCGGGCTGTTACAGTTCCCAATGTCACTAACCCGCAAGTTGATCACCAAAACATACATCAAGTACTCACATGAATCAAACGTGTGCCAACCCATATGCATAGGTTCCCAATGTCACAAACCCGCTAGTTGATCACAGCAGATAGACACGTGCAAGACATACATCAAGTGTTCTCAAAGACTCAATCCAATAAGATAACTCCAAAGGGGAAACTCAATTCATTACAAGAGGGAGAGGGGGAAGAACATCATAAGATCCAACTATAGTAGCAAAGCCCATGGTACATCAAGATCAAGACATCTAAAGAACATGAGAGAGAGAGATCAAACACATAGCTACTGGTACATACCCTCAGCCCCGAGGGAGAACTACTCCCTCCTCGTCATGGAGATCGCCGGGATGATGAAGATGGCCACCGGAGATGTATTCCCCCTCCGGCAGGGTGCTGGAATGGGCTCCAGATTGGTTTTTGGTGGCTACAGAGGCTTGCGGCAGCAGAACTCCCGATCTAGGTTTCTTTTTGGGGGTTTCTAAATTTATCGGAATTTATGGCGGTGGAATTACGTCGGTTGGGCCCACGAGGAGGTCACAAGCCTGGTAGGCGCCACCTAGGGGGGTGGTGGCGGCCTCAGGGCTTGTGACTACCTCGTGGCTCTTCTGGCCTTCTTCCAAAGCTTCGGGGGTCTCTTTTGGTCCCAAAAAAATCATCGTAAAGTTTCATTCCATTTGGACTCCGTCTGAAAAAGGGTCAAAAACACGGAATAAATAGAAACTGGCACTTGGCACTGAGTTAATAGGTTAGTCCCAAAAAGATATAAAATAGCATATTCATGCATATAAAACATCAAAAATTGACAAGATAATAGCATGGAACCATAAAAAATTATAGATACGTTGGATACGTATCAAGCATCCCCAAGCTTAACTCCTGCTCGTCCTCGAGTAGGGAAGTGATAAAGAATGAATTTTTGATGCTTTCATGCTACCTAGCATAGATGTCCTTTGTAACTCCTCTTATGTGACGTGAATGTTCAGATCCATTAGATTCAAAACAATGTGACGTGGTATTTGCATGGCAATATATCTCGGAATGGCTTTGAAAATGCCATAGTAGGTAGGTATGGTGGCTGTTTTGAGGGAGGCTATATGGTAGGTTCATGCACCGGCGAAAGTTACACGGTACTAAAGAAGATAGTGATGGTGGAAGGTGGAAGTGCATATAAACCATGGACTCAACACTAGTCAAGAAGAACTCATATACTTGTTGCAAAAGTTTTATTAGTAATCGAAACAAAGCATTCAACGCATACTCCTAGGGGAAGGGTTGGTAGGTATAAACCATCACGCGATCCCGGCCGCTACACAAAGGATGACAATCAATAAACTAATCATGCTCAAACTTCATCACATAGCGGTTCACCATACGTGCATGCTACGGGAATCACTAACTTCAACACAAGTATATCTAGATTCACAACACCATACTAACATAACTTAAATATTACCACAACCACATCTCAAAACTATTTGAGAGGAATCAAGCTTCTCTTTCTACTCAATGCACATGAAGATGGAAGTTTTCGTATCCCTTTGGATAACTACCACTTTTGGGACTACTTTCATAGCATAAGCCAACTACCAAGCCACGCACCGCTGTGCTCTAAAAGATATAAGTGAAGCACATAGAGCAAAATCAACT
The DNA here is from genome assembly GCF_904849725.1 of Hordeum vulgare subsp. vulgare. Taxonomy (NCBI): domain Eukaryota; kingdom Viridiplantae; phylum Streptophyta; class Magnoliopsida; order Poales; family Poaceae; genus Hordeum; species Hordeum vulgare. The sequence goes on along the minus strand of NC_058520.1, from coordinate 414,017,178 downwards.
AGCTCTAAAGGATATAAGTGAAGCTCGACAAAATCACGGTGAGTGCATGTCTCTCTCTCTAGGTGTGCAGCAAGGAATATTGTGACACAACAAAAATAAAAGACTCCTACGATACAAGACGCTCCAAGCAAAACACATATCATGTGGTGAATAAAAATATAGCTCCAAGTAACATTACTGATGGATTGAAGACGAAAGAGGGGATGCCTTCTCGGGACATCCCCAAGCTTAGGCTTTTTCGGCATCCTTGAATCAACTTGGGGTGCCTTGGGAATCCCCAAGATTGAGCTCTTTCCAGTCTTTATCTCTTTGTCCATAAGAACTTCACCCAAAACATGAAAACTTCACAACACAAAACTTAAACAGAAACTCGTGATATCATTAGTATAAGAAAGCTAATCACCACTTCCTTAGGTACTGTAGCAAACTTAAATTCTACTTATATTGGTGTTGGGTTGCTGTATTTTCACTTTTCCATGACTAGTACCCTCCGATACTATCCATAGTTTCTTCAAAATAAGCAACCAACTCAACAAAACAGAATCTGTTAACAGCATACCAGTCTGTAGCAATCTGTATACTTTGTATACTTCTCGTACTTCCAAAAATCTGAAAAAATTACGACAGTCTGAATAAATTGCATAGAAATCAGCAGCAAAAAGAATCAACTCAAAAGCTCTCACATAATAAAAATGAAAATACTTTTCGTGAGCAGAAAGTTTTTGTCTTTTTCCACCATGATCAAACAATCATCACCAAGTCTAATCATAACGGTTTTGCTTGGCACAAACACAAAAAGAAACACAAAAGACACAATCATAACAGAATTATGATGGTGTGGTGAAAACAAAACATGAAGCAAAAAGCAAAGAAAAATTTATTCATTGGGTTGCCTCCCAACAAGCGCTATCGTTTAACGCCCTTAGCTAGGCATTGATTTCAATGATGCTCACATAAAAGGTAAGGATTGAAACACAACGAGAGCATCATGGAGCAAATGGCTAGCACATTTAAGTCTAACCCACTTCCTATGCATAGGGATTTTGTGATCAAACAATTTATTGGAGAAAGAATCAACTAGCATAGGAAGGCAAAACAAGCATAGCTTCAAAAATTTCAACATATGAAGATGAAGCTTGATACTATTGCAATAAGTAGAAGCATATGATCCTCTCTCATAGTAATTTTCAGTAGCATCATGAAAGAATTCAACAATATAACCAGCACCTAAGGCTTTCTTTTCATGATCTACAAGCATAGGAATTTTACTACTCTCCACATAAGGAAATCTATTCTCAAGAATAGTAGTGGGAGTATCGTAAAAGACTTGAGCACTACAAATTGTGTCCACAATGAAAAATCAAGGTTTAGCAAAGGGGTTTTCAAAAGTATGAAAAGTTTTATCATCCCTCTTCTTTAAAGCATAAGTATCCTCACAATAATCATCATAGATAGGGGGCATGCTTTCATCAAAATGATTTTGATCATTCAAAGTGGAAGAACTAAAAAGATCATCTTCATCAAATATAGCATCCCCAAGCTTGTGGCTTTGCATATCATTAGCATCATGAGTATTCAAAGAATTCATGCTAAAAACATTGCAATCATGCTCATCATTCACATATTCTATGCCAATCATTCTATGTAATTCTTCTTTCAGCACTTGAGCACAATTTTCCTTCCCATCATGCTCACGAAATACATTGAAAAGATGGAGCATATGAGGCATCCTCAATTCCATTTTTTTGTAATTTTCAGTGAAAGAACAAGAAACAAAAAAGATTTGATTGCAAGATCTAAAGATATACCTTCAAGCGCTAACCTCCCCGGCAACGGTGCCAGAAAAGAGCTTGATGTCTACTACGCAACCTTCTCCTTGTAGACGTTGTTGGGCCTCCAAGTGCAGAGGGTTGTAGGACAGTAGCAATTTTCCCTCAAGTGGGTGACCTAAGGTTTATCAATCCGCGGGAGGCGTAGGATGAAGATGGTCTCTCTCAAGCAACCCTGCAACCAAATAACAAAGAGTCTCTTGTGTCCCCAACACACCCAATACAATGGTAAGTTGTATAGGTGCACTAGTTCGGCGAAGAGATGGTGAAACAAGCACAATATGGATGATAGATATAGGTTTTTGTAATCTGAAATTACAAAAACAGCAAGGTAACAAATGGTAAAAGTGAGCACGAACGATATTGCAATGCGTGGAAACAAGGCCTAGGGTTCATACTTTCACTAGTGAAGTTCTCTCAACAATAATAACATAATTGGATCATATAACTAGCCCTCAACATGCAACAAAGATTCACTCGAAAGTCACTAATAGCGGGGATCAAACGAAGAGATTATTGTCGGGTACGAAACCACCAGAAAGTCATTCTTTCTGATCGATCTATTCAAGAGTTTGTAGTAAAATAACACGAAGCTATTCTTTCCGTTCGATCCATCATAGAGTTCGTACTAGAATAATACCTTAAGATACATATCAACCAAGACCCTAATGTCACCTAGATACTCCATTGTCACCTCAAGTATCCGTATGCATGATTATACGATATGCATCACATAATCTCAGAATCATCTGTTCAACCAACACATAGAACTTCAAAGAGTGCCCCAAATTTCTACCAGAGAGTCAAAACGTGTGCTAACCCCTATGCATAGGTTCCCAATGTCACGAACCCGCAAGTTGATCAGCAAAATATACATCAAGTACTCACATGAATCAAACGTGTGCCAACCCATATGCATAGGTTCCTAATGTCACAACCCCGCAAGTTGATCACAACAGATAGACACGTGCAAGACATACATCAAGTGTTCTCAAAGACTCAATCCAATAAGATAACTCCAAAGGGGAAACTCAATTCATTACAAGAGGGAGAGGGGGAAGAACATCATAAGATTCTACTATAGTAGCAAAGCCCATGGTACATCGAGATCAAGACATCTCAAGAACATGAGAGAGAGATCAAACACATAGCTACTGGTACATACCCTTAGCCCCGAGGGAGAACTACTCCCTCCTCGTCATGGAGATCGCCGGGATGATGAAGATGGCCATCGGAGATGGATTCCCCCTTCGGCAGGGTGCAGGAACGGGCTCGAGATTGGTTTTTGGTGGCTACAGAGGCTTGCGGCGCCGGAACTCTCGATCTAGGTTTCTTTTTGGGGGTTTATGAATTTGTAGGAATTTATGGCGGTGGAATTACGTCGGTTGGGCCCACGAGGAGGTCACAAGCCTGGTAGGCGCCACCTAGGGGGGTGGTGGCGTCCTCAGGGCTTGTGACTCCCTCGTGGCTCTTCTGGCCTTCTTCCAAAGCTTCGGGGGTCTCTTTTGGTCCAAGAAAAATCATCGTAAAGTTTCATTCCATTTGGAATCCGTCTGAAAAAGGGTCAAAAACACGGAAAAAACAGAAACTGGCACTTAGCACTGAGTTAATAGGTTAGTCCCAAAAAAGATATAAAATAGCATATTCATGCATATAAAACATCCAAAGTTGACAAGATAATAACATGGAACCATAAAAATTATAGATACGTTGGAGACGTATCAGCCACCCACCAGATGCTCTGACACAGTTGCGTGAAGGAAGTTGCCGGAGGCGACCACTATGGCTGCCATCCCATCACCGTCCGACATTGTCACCACCACGCCTTCTTCCGCTTTGGCCGCCACCACACCTTGAGCCATCGAGGCGACCCGCTCTACCACCGTGGTTCAAATGCGGGAGGAGGAGGCCACTGCCAATGCAGCTGCTCGGTTTTTGCGTCATCGGCCTTGCGTGCTACATCAACTTCCTACACAAGGAGGAGGAGCGGCAGGTTGAGCATGCAATGAGGCTAACTGCCTTTGTGGCCCCAGCAGACGCCGCAGCGGTGGCGCAAAATGGGAAGATCTACATCGAGTCCCACCGCTGCAAGGGGGCGCGTCAGGAGCAGCGAAGGGCAGCAGTGGCACGCGACGGATTTGACTTATCCAGTTCATCGGTAGGCTCCTCCTCCTCTGCCTCTTACTAATGTGCTTGGCAGAGGAGAGGCTGCTGGAAGTAGTACAAAGCGCCTCCATAGTACTAGTATTAGGGGCTATTTTGTTCAGTTCACCTAACTATAGATATGGTTGAGCTGTACCACATACTTTAAATTAGGTAGTATATATATAATTGAACTGGCTATTTCAGTACGTGGTTGGCAACAATTGGGAAAAGGTTTTTTCGGTTAAGCTATAGAGTTGAACTCTTTTGTACAAAGACCAGTGCTTCTTGTATGAATGAAACCCATGTTTAGTGAATTTTAGTTGCAACATTGCACCCTAATTGTGATTTTGTCCCTGCAAAGTTTGACAAATGCGAGCGCTGCAATGTTGACAAATGACAAGTTTACTAGATCGACAAATGGAAATGTTTCCAATTTGACAAATGGCAATTTACCCCAATACAATAGATGCAAATCTAAACTTATTGTGTGTACTAAGCATATGGGTCATCATACATAACCGTTTGCGATGGTGCAACGAAAAAAAATCCTTCATGCCCAATTTTGGGTTGGCTTACTAGTGAAGGAACCATTGCCCTTGGTCTGCATATGCTACCTCCTAGCCAATACAGAGTGTGACGCGTGGCAGCACATAAATGGTCAGCAGAACGTCCATGATTTATAAATAATACACCCGTTTGCGATGGTAACGTCACAACTTTTTGTTCCAAAATGCCTTTCTTGGCTATTAATAATGTTTGCGCCTTATCTCAAAATGGACACGGAAAATACCACAACATATTTGTGCTATATGACGAGGCCCTGCCCAACATAAACCTTGTGATTGTAGTTCAAATTTGAATTATGTACATAAATGCACATAAAACTCAATTAGTGTATAAAAAGCAAAACGAACCCTTATAATTTCATATTTTTGTAGTACACACCTATTGGTCTATGTTGTTTCTAGAAAACAAATCAAGGAGAGAAGAGGCACCGGATGTCGTTTCACCAGATGTGACATGCATGTTCCCTATCGGAAGCACGTAGCTTATTGTGAGAAAAGCTCCCGTTTGTAAGAGGCTTGTGCCAAAACATGTCCAGGTTGGTATATTTTACCACGACATATGTGTGCCTAGTCATGACACCATGTCAAGTTTCATGAGTTTCTGACGAGTTTTGGACTAACGGGGATTTAAAAACCAAGTTTCTTGATGTTTATGGTCTAGCCAAGACACTGAGATGTTTGAAATTCATTTCAATTTCTTGGTGGGACCTAACACATGCATCCAGGGACACATATATGATTTTTCAACACATTTTGGTGCATTGGACCTTGTGATTGTAGATAAATTTTGAATTATGCACATTAAATGAACAAAAAACTCAATTAATGTATTAAAAGTGAGTTGATCCCTTAATTTATTCTCTCTTTTTTGCACTTTGCACCTATTTGTCTATATTATTTCTATAAAAAATCGAGGATAGAAGAGGCATCGGATGTCGTTTCACGCGTAGATGTGACATGCATAATGTTCCCTATCGAAATCACAAAGCTTCTTGTGAGAAGCTCTTGTTTGTAAGAGGCTTTGTGCGAGGACATGTCCAAGTTGGACAATTTTTTACCACAACATATGTGTGCCCTTGTCATGACACCATGCCAAGTTTCATGTATTTCTGACGAGTTTTGGATTTACGTGAATTGGAAAACCAAGTTTCTTAATGTTTGCGGTTGAGCCAAGTCACTGAGATATTCGAAATTCATCCCCATTTCTTGCATGGGACCTAAACATGCATCCATGGAATCTTATATGATTTTCAACCAATTTTCATTCAGTGGACCTTATGATTATAGTCAAATTTGAATTATGCACATTAAATGGCTAGAAAACTCAATTAATGTATTAACTAGGCCAAACGAACCCGGGAACATTCCATTGTTTAGCACGAGAGTCATGTTGATGTATGGTGACTCTAGAAATAAATTCAAGGCAATAAGAGACATCAGATGCCGTTTCACACATAAAAGGTGAACGTTTCCTATTGGAACCACATGGCTTTCTTGTGAGAATCTCCGGTTTGTAAGAGGCTTGTGCCAAAACTTGTCCAAAATTGGGCCATTTTTTACCACAACACATAACACGGCAAGGTCATGAAACCATACCCAAGTTTCATAAATTTCTGACGAGGTTTGGATTTGCACGAATTTAATAAACAAGTTTCCCAATGTTTGCAGTTGTTCCAAGATGTTTGAAATTCTTTCCCATTTCTACGCAATGTGGGACCTAAACATGGATCCTCAGAAACATAAATGAATTTTCAACCTATTTTCATGTCGTGGACCTTATGATTGTAGTTTCAATTTGAATTATGCACATTAAATGCCTAGAAAACTCAATTTGTGTATTAAAAAGGCCAAACGAACCATGGAAAAACTAGTCCTGAAGGTAATGAAAGAGGGAGTGTGCGAACGGCAATCACATCAACCTTGGAACCATTTCCAATGCGCATCATCACCCCGTCCTTAGCCAGTCTCCGTTTATCCCCAACTCCCACTTCAAGTTACAAATATTAGCAACCAAACATGTATCAAATACCCATGCACTAATATAATACCTAGTAAGGTTCACAACAATAACATGTATATCAAATATACCTTTGTTGACGTTGCCGGCCTTCTTATCTGCTAGGTACTTGGGACAGTTTCGCTTCGAGTGGCCATTCCCCTTGCAGTAGAAGCACTCAGTCTCACGTTTCGGTGTAGACTTGGGTTTCTTCACGAGAGCGGCAATTGGCTTTCCGTTCTTCTTGAAGTTTCCCTTCTTGCCCTTGCCTTTCTTGAAACTAGTGGTCTTGTTTACCATCAAGACTTGATGCTACTTTTTGGTTTCGACCTCCGCGACCTTAAGCATCGAGAATAATTCAAGTATCATCTGGACCATCCCTTGCATGTTATAGTTCATCATGAAGCTCTTTTAGCTAGGAGGCAGTGACTGTAGAACTCTGTCAACCACTACTTCATGTGGAACATTAACTCGCAATTGATTCAACCGATTGTACTACCTATACATTCTGAGCACATGCTACTGAGTGAGATGCTCTGTTCCATCTTGCAGTTGAAGAACTTGTCGGAGGATTCATACCTCTTGACCCGGGCATGAGCTTGACATACCAATTTCATCTCTTGTAACATCTCATATGTTGCATGGTGCTCAAAACGTCTTTGGAGCCCCGGTTCTAGGTCGTACAACATGGCGCATTGGACTACAGAGTAGTTATGAGACCATTCCTGCCATACGTTCACAACATACACAGACGACGCTGGAGGGGGTGGTGCACCAAGTGGCGCATTAAAGACATAGGACTTTTGTGCTGTTGTGAGTATAATCCTCATATTACGGACATAGTCCGCATAATTTCTACCATCATCTTTCAGCTTAGCTTTCTCTAGGAACACATTAAAATTCAGGGGAGCTACTGCGCGAGCCATTGATCTACAACATAATTTGCAAGGACATTCTAGACTAAGTTCATGATAATTAGTTGAGTTAATAAAATTACTAATAAGCTCCCACTTAAATTAAGATCCCTTAGGTTTTCTAAGTGTTACATGATCCAAGTTCACCAACCCAAGTCTGATCATCATGTGAGATGAGGTGGTTTCAATGGTGAACATATCCATGTTGATCATATCTACTATATGACTCATGTCTGACATTTCATTCTTCTGTGTTGCGAGGCCATGTCTGTACATGCTAGGCTTGTAAAGTTTAACCCAAGTATTCTGCTTAGACCTGTTGTATGCGAACGAAGAGTCTATCACACCCGACCATCACGAGGTGCGTCGAAACGACGAACTTTCACAATGGTGCATACTTGGGGAGAACACATTTTATCTTGAAATTAAAGGAAGGGATCATCTTATAATGCTACCGACGTCCTAAGAAAAATAAGAATCATAAAAGATAAACATGACATGCAAATCAAAATGTGACATGATATGGCCATTATCATCTTGTGCTTTTGGTCTTCATCTCCCAAGCGCCGGCATGATCTACATCATCACTGGCATGACACCATGATCTTCATCATCATGTCGGCATGCCGTTATCTCCGCCAACTAATGTTTCTACAACTATTGCTAATGCATAGTGATAAAGTAAAGAAATTATATGGTGTTTAGTGATTGACACGCGGGTCATACAATAAATTAAACACAACCCTATGGCTTGTGCCGGTTGTTGTACTCGTCGGCATGCAAGTCATGAAAACTACTACAAAATATGATCATCTCCTACATCAACCATATATAAAATCACGTCTTAGCCATACCACATCACAACATGTCGTGCAAAAACAAGTTAGACGTCCTCTACTTTGTTGTTGCAAGTTTTATGTGGCTGCTATGGACAACTAGCAAGAAATGTTCTCACCTACGGAAAGCCACAACGATGATAATAAAATTGCCTTTTAACATTCTACAATGACCAACTTTGCCAAACTAGATTCAACTAAAGTGGGAGAGACACACACCCGCCAGCCACTTTATGCAAAACAAGTTGCATGTTAGTCAGTGGAACGGGTCTCTTATGCAAGGACAAGTAAGGTTTGTTTGAGCCGCTTCATACCACAATACCACTGAATCCAAATAAGACAAGTGAGCTAAGCATTCTAAACATCAACACCCACAACTATTTTGTGTTCTACTCGTGCATATCATTTACGAATAGACCTAGCTCGTGATGCCACTGTTGGGGAACGAAGCATGGAAAATAAAATAAATATCCTAGGAACACCCAAGATCTATCTATGGAGATGCATATCAATGAGAGGGAGAGTGTGTCTACGTACCCTTGTAGACCGTTAAGCGGAAACATATATTACGCGGTTGACGTAGTCGTACATGTCACAATCCAATTGCGATCCGAATCGATCTAGCGCTGGACGGACGACACCTTCGCATTCAGCACACTGTGGCTTGATGACCTCTCTACCTCTTTGATGCAACATCGGAGTAGTAGATGGGATCGCTGGCAGCATGATGGCATGGAAGAGATGGTGGAGGTGCTATCCCGCAGGGCTTCGCCAAGCACTCCGAAAACACGGACGGATGAAGAAATAGGAGAGGGAGGGCTGCCGCCAGGGCGTGGGAAGAGGTTTAAGTAGCCCTCCCACCATCCTCTATTTATAGGGGCAAGGGGGAGGGGCTCCGACCCTCAAGCCCTCCTACAAGGAGGGGGTGGCATGCCACCCAAGGCAAGGGTGGCGCCCCCCTCTAGGGTTCCCACCAACACTAGGCGCCTTGGGCCTTGGGGGGAGAGGCTGGTGTGCCTCCCGTCTTAGCCCACGTGCCCCCGGGGTGGGTGGACCCCCCGGAGAACCCTAGAACCCTTTTGACACCCCCAGTAAATTATCGGTGAAACCAAAAAGTTTTCCGTTGGCCCAAATATGACTTCCCACATATAAATATTTACCTCCGGACCATTCCGGAGCTCCTCATCACGTTTAGGATCTCATCCAGGACTCCTAACAACATTTGGTAACCAACGTACATATCCCAATACCACTCTAGTGTCACCGAATGTTAAGCATGCGGACCCTACGGGTTTGAGAATCATGTAGACATGACAAATACACCTCTCTTGTCAGTAACCAATAGCAGGGCCTGGATGCCCATATTGGTTCCTACATATTCCACAAAGATCTTTATCGGTCAAACCACGATGTCAAGGATTCAATCAATCCCGTATGCAATTCCCTTTGTTTAGCAATATGTTACTTTCCCGAGATTCAATTATCAGTATCTCCATACCTAGTTCAATCTATTAAGGGCAAGTCTCTTTATTCGTTCCATAATGCAAGATACCGTGACTAACTCATTAGTCACATTGCTTGCAAGCTTCTTGTGATGTGGCATTACCAAGAGGGCTCATAGATACCTCTTCTTCATACAGAGTGACAAATACCACACTCAATTCACTCCAACTCAATAGACACCATCAGAGATACCTGTAGAATACCTTTATGATCACCCAGTTACAAAGTGATGTTTGATAACACACGAGGTATTCCTTCGGTGTCACGGAGTTGCATGGCCTCATGGTATTAGGAACAAATATGAAAGCACATATGCTCCCTTGGTGGTTTTGATAATTCATGACAACATACATTGTATCTTGGACTAACACTTTTACCTAGTATATTTCAGGTATAGTCCACACAGAGCTTTGGCTATAGGATTGTGAGGAGATGCCCCTTGATGCAAGAAAGGAATAGGATTGGCTCAAGCTTTAGGCAAGAAGACTCTACATTTTACTTTGTGATAAATCTCTTTAAGTCCATAGGAAAGTCAATAATATTAAAAGGGGATGAGGTATTATGATGAATTGGTTGCTCAAGTGATTACAGGTAGCCACCAAAAATACTCAGCCATTCTCCCACAAAATATATCTGTCCCAAACCAGCAAAATCAGTGCCACCAACAATTTCCATTAGGCCCTACAGATTTTACAGTAAGACAGATCATATGCCAAACCCACCATCTCGGTACAACCAACATCCCTATCGGTGCCATCGAGTTTTGGTGACCAACATTCTGTTGAGATGACTTCAAGATTCGGAATTTCGGAGTTTGAAATCAGTCTCACCGAGTTTGGAAACGAGTTTATGTCATTGTATTGGTACCAGCGAGATTCCTATATCGGTCTCACCGAGAATTCAAAAGTTGCCACATTTAGTGCAACTCGGTACCACTGAGATTCATTTCGGTGTCACCGAGTTGGGAAATAATGTTATAACAGTTGGATTTTGGGGGATGCCTATATATACCCCTCGACACCTCCATTCGCAGAGGAAGCACCAAGAACACACTTACACTTCCCAAACCCATTTTTCTAACAGAGAGCCACCTACTCATGTGTTGAGATCAAGAGATTCCAATCCAATCATTTGAAACTTGATATCTATCCTCCCCAAGTTGCTTTCCACAAGATCAATCTCTCCTACCCCTGCCAAATCCGAGAGAGAGTGATTGAATGTTAAGGAGATTATCTTTTGAAGCACAAGAAAAAGGAGTTCATCGTCCTACCACATATATTACCATTTGGAGGGGGGTGCCTCCTAGATTGATTAGGTGTCGCTTGGGATCCTCCTACTTCGTGTTGTGGAGTTGAACCAAGATGTTTATAAGGGCAAGAAGATCAACTACTTCATGAAGATCTACCATGAGTGAGGCTAGTCCTGTGTGGACAGAAGCCATGGTGGAATAGACAAGGCCGCTTCTTTGTGGACCCCTTGTGGGCGGAGCCCTGCGTGGACTCTCGCAGCTGTTACCCTCTATGGGTTGAAGTCTCCACTAACATGGACGTACGATAGCGCCACCTATGGAAACCATGCCAAAAATCGCCGTGTCAACTTCTTCGTGTTTGATCTTCCTGAACTCTACTCCTTACTACATGTGCAAAGTCTTTATTTTCCGCTGCCATTTTTGTTGACTAGCATGTGTAGGGTGCACTAGACTTGTTAGAATCACTAAAATCAGCCAACCATTGAATTGGGGAAAGGCAGGTATTTTAATTTATGCAAGTATTCTATTCACCACCTCTAGACACATCTTCTATCAATCTCACAATTGGTATCAGAGCAAGGTCTCCATAATCTTGGTTTAATCACCATTGGAGGAAGATGGATGTGCCTAGTTTGGGGAATATTAGTTATAGAGTGTCTATTCTTGATGGGGAATATTTTAGACAATGGAAAGATGAAATGCTTGATATATTTGACAAATTCCATTTGCGCAAATATGTTGAATATCCATATGAGCCTCCCATTTATCCTTTGCATCCTTCTCATGATGAAGAACTTCATATGCTTGGCAATCTTAAAACAATAAATCTAATCATTAGAGGACGTCAAAGAAATGTGCTTAATCAATTGCAAAATTTTGATCGTGCTCACACTTTGTGGAAAACTTGAGATCATTTTCCATAAATGCATTGCCTTTCACAAAATGAAGCCGACCGATCCTAATTTTGATAAATGCCTCTTTGAGCTTTGTGACCTCATGCATGCTAAAGGAGATGTCATTACCATTAACAATGTCATTGTTGAAGCTAGTCACATGCATAAATATGAACATTGTCATAGTCAAAATTCTGATGAAATTCTTGTTTCCTATGACGAGGATATTTCATCCGACTACGACAATGTAGAGCATGGCTACTACAATGAAGATGAAGGGTTTGTCATCGAGTATGATAAGACCATGAGGAACCTTAGTCTTATGGCGAACCTTAGAGACTACGTGGCAGGAGGAAAGGAGTGGGTTCTTGATAGTGGATGCACCGATCACATGACTGGAGATAAAGACATGTTCCTGTTGGGGAACGTCGCATGGGAAACAAAAAGTTCCTACGCTCACCAAGATCAATCTATGGAGACTAACATCTACGAGAAAGGGGAGTGCATCTACATACCCTTGTAGATCGCTAAGTGGAAGCATACATAACACGGTTGATGTAGTCGAACTTCTTCGCGATCCAATCACGATCCGTCCCGTGATGTCATCACGATCCGTCCTGCGATCCCATCACGATCCATCCCAATCTAGTGCCGAACAGACGACACCTCCGCCTTCAGCACACGTACACCTCGATGACGATCTCCACCTCCTTGATCCAACAAGCAAGGGTGGATAGGTAGATGAGTTCTCGGTCAGCACGACGGCATGGCGGCAGCGGTGGTGGAGTTGTTCCGACACGGCTTCGCCAAGCAATACCGAAACCGATCTAGTGGAGAAAATTGATCTATGGGAGAGATAGGGTTGCGTCGTAGGATAGGTGTGTTGCAGCCCTCTCTCCCCATCTATATATAGGGGGAGGGAGAGGGGGGTTGCGCCCTAGAGTTTTTCCCTAGGGGGGCGACGACCAAGAGAGGGAGGGGCGGCGGCCCATGGGGTGGCTTGCCACCCAAGTTAGGGTGGCGCCACCTCCTAGGGTTGGCCTCCACCAGCCCAGCCGCATGGGCCTTAGGTGGGGAGGTGTGCCTAGCCCACCATGGGCTGGTGCACATCCTTTACAGCCCATGCAACCCATGCGGGGTTGGTGGCTCCTTCCGGTGGATCCTCGGAACCCTTCTGACACCCCCAGTACGCTACCGGTGACGCCCGAACCTTTTTAGGTGACCAACACGGAACTTACAATACATTAATATTTACCTCCGGATCATTCTGGAGCTCCTCGTGACATCTGTGATCTCATCCGGGACTTCGAAGAACCTTCAGTCACCATCATTCATAACTCAAAAATACCTAATTGTCACCGAACCTTAAGTGTGCAGACCCCGCGGGTTCGAGAACTATGCAGACATGACCGAGACACTCTCCGGTCTATAAATAATAGCGGGACCTAGATGCCCATATTGGCTCCTACATATTCTACGAAGAACTTTATCAAACCACGATGTCAAGGATTCAATAAATCCTGTATACTATTCCGTTTGTCCATCGGTATGTTACTTGCCCGATATTCAGTCGTCGGCCAACAAGTCTCTTTACTCGTTCCGTAATACAAGATCCCGTGACTAACTCATCAGTCACATTTCTTGCAAGCTTATTGTGATGTTGTATTATTGAGTGGCCCCTAGAGATACCTCTCCGTCATACGGAGTGACAAATCCCAGTCTTGATTCACGCCAACCCAACAGACACCTCCGGAGATACATGTAGAGCACCTTTATAGTCACCTAGTTACGTTGTGACGTTTGATACACACAAGGCTCCTCCGGTGCCCGGGAGTTGCATGATCGCATGGTCATAGAAACAGATACTTGACATGCAAAAAACAGTAGCAATAAACTCACGCGATCACATGCTACATTCATAGTTTGCGTCTTGTCCATCACATCATTCTCCTAATGATGTGATCCCGTTATCAAATGACAACCCATGTCTATGGTCAGGAAACCTTGACCATCTTTGATCAATGAGCTAGCCCTTATAGGCTTGCTAGGGGTAGTATGTTGTCTATGTATCCACACATATATTTGAGTTTCCAATCAATATAATTCTACCATGGATAATAAACCATTATCATGAACAAGGAAATATAATAATAACTAAGTTATTATTGACTCTAGGGCATATTTCCAATAGTCTCCCACTTGCACTAGAGTCAATAATCTAGTTCACACCACTATGTAATTCACACCCAATGAGTTCTGGGGTTTATCTTGTTTTGCTTGCGACAGAGGTTTTAGTCAACGGGTTTGAACCTTTTTAGATCCGTGTGTGCTTTACAAATATCTATGTCATATAGTAGATGCTGCTACCATGCTCCATATGGAACTATTCCAAAGGACAGCTCCATTATATGAATCCGGTCTGCTACGGAGAGTCATCCAGATTGTTGTCAAAGCTTGCATCAACGTAACCCTTTACGATGAACTCTTTTATCACCTCCATAATCAAGAAAAAAAATCCTTAGTCCTCAAGTTACTAAGGACAACTTTGACCGATGTCGAGTGATCCATTCCTGGATCACTCTTGTACCCCTTGATAGACTCATGGCAAGGCACACAACGGGTGCGGTACACAACATGGCATACTATAGAGCCTACGGCTAAGGCATAGGGGACGACCTTCGTCCTTTCTCTTTCTTCTGTCGTAGTCGAGATTTGAGTCTTACTCAAATTCATACCTTACAACACATCCAATAACTCCTTCTTTGACTGATTTATTTTGAACCCCTTCAAAATCTTGTCAAGGAATGTATTCATTGAAAGTTTTATCAAGCGTCTTGATCTATCTCTACAGATCTTGATGCTTAGTGTTCAAGTACCTTAATCCAGGTCTTCCTTTGAAAAACTCCTTTCAAACAACCGTATATGCTTTACATAAATCCTACATCACTTACGATCAACAATATGTCAACCACATATACTTATAAGAAATTCTATAGTTCTTCCACTCACTTTCTTGGAAATACAAATTACTCATAAACTTTGTATAAACCCAAAAGCTTTAATCATCACATCAAAGCATATATTCCAACTTTGAGATGCTTGCTCGAGTCCATAGAAGGACTGCTGGAGCTTCCATACTTGTTAGCATCCTTAGGAATGACAAAACCTTCTGGTTGTATCACATACAACCTTTTCCTCAAGGAAACCGTCGAGGAAATAATGTTTTGACATTCATCTGCAAGATTTCATGACCAAAAAATGCAGCAACTACCAACATAATTCCAATAGACCATCGCATCGCTACGGGTGAGAAAGTCTCATCGTAGTCAACTCCTTGAACTTGTGGGAAACCTCTTTGCGTCAAGTCAAGCTTTCTAAATGGTGACATTCACCATCATCGTCTGTCTTCCTTTTAAAGATCCATCTATACTTATTGGCCTCACGAGCATCAAGTAGTTCTTCCAAAGTCTACACATTGTTTTCATAGATGGATCCTATCTCGGATCTCATGGCCTCGAGCCATTCGTCGGAATCCAAGCCCACCATCACTTCTCCATAGCTCGTAGGTTCATTGTTGTTCAGCAACATGACCTCTAAGACAGGATTACTGTACCACTCTGGAGTAGTACGTGTCCTTGTCGACCTATGAGGTTTGGAAATAACTTGATCCGAAGCTTCATGATCATCATCATTGGCTTCCTCTTCAATTTGGTGTAGGCGCCACAGGAACAACTTACTACGCCTTGCTACACTGTTTGAAGTGACGGTTCAACAACCTCATCAAGTTCACCATCCTCCCACTCAATTCCTTTGAGAGAAACTCTTTGTCGAGAAAGGACCCGTTTACAACCACAAACACTTTGCTTTTGAATCTGAGATAGGAGGTATACCCAACTGTTTTGGGTATCCTATGAATATGCATTTATCCGCTCTGGGTTCGAGCTTATGAGGATAAAGCCTTTTTACATAGGCATTGTAGCCCCAAACTTTAAGAAATGATAACTTAGGTTTCTCCAAAGCATAGTTCATATGGTGTAATCTCAACAAAATTAAATGGTATCCTAAAGTGAATGTGGTTGTCTCTAATGCATAACCCCAAAACAATAGTGCTAATTCGATAAGAGACATCATAGTATGCACCATATCTAATAGGGCTCGACCACGATGTTTGGACACACCATCACTCTATGGTGTTCCACGTGGCATGAGTTGTGAAACAATTTCCACATTGTCTTAAATGTATGCCAAACTCGCAACTCAAATATTCATCTCTGTGATCACATCGTATACATTTCATCCTCTTTCCACGACGATCTTCACTTCACTCTGAAATTGCTTGAACTTTTCAATAATTTGGACTCATGAGTCATCAAGTAAATACACATGTATCTACTCAAATCATCTGTGAAGTAAGAACATAACGATATCCACTGCGTGCCTCAACACTCATTGGACTGCATACATCAAAATTCTTTATTTCTAATAAGTCACTTGCTCGTTTCATCTCACTGGAAAACGAGGCCTTCAGTCATCTTGCCCATGTGGCATGATTTGCATGTCTCAAGTGATTCAAAATCAAGTGAGTCCAAAAGATCCATCTGCATGGAGTTTATTCATGTGTTTACACCAACATGCATGGTGGACATGTCTCATACGAATAAAAGAGTGAGTCCAAAGGTCCATCAACATGGAGCTTCTTCATGCGTTTTATACCAATATGACTTAAGCGGGAGTGCCACAAGTCAAGGTACTATCATTACTACTTTGTATCTTTTGGCATCAATATTATGAACATGTGTATCACTGTGATCGAGATTCAATAAACCATTCATATTAGGTGCATGACCATTGAAGGTATTATTCAAGTAAACAGAGTAACGATTACTCTATTTAAATTAATAATCGTATTGTAATAAACACGTTTCAATCATGTTCATGCTCAACACAAACACCAAACAACATTTAGGTTTAACACTAACCCCGAAGGTAGAGGGAGCGTGCGATGGTGATCACATCAACCTTGGAAATACTTCCAACACACATCGCCACCTCGCCTTTAGCTAATCTTCGTCTATGCTGTAGATTTTATTTTGAGTTACTAACATTTAGAAACTAAACCGGTATCTAATACCCATGTGCTACTAGGAGTACTAGTAAAGTACACATTAATAACACGTATGTCTAATATACTTCTATTGACGTTGCCAGCCTTTCTTATCTACCAAGTGTCTAGGGCAGTTTCGTCTGAGTGATCATTCCCCTCATCATAGAAGCACTTAGTCTCGGGTTTGAGTTCAACCTTGGGTTTCTTCATTGGAGTGACAATTGACTTGTCATTCTCGAAGTTTCCCTTCTTTCACTTGCCCTTCTTGAAACTAGTGGTTTTACTAACCATCAATACTTGATGCTCCTTCTTGATTTCTACCTTTGTGGTGTCAAGAATCGCGAATAGCTCAGGGATCATCTTCTCTATCCCTGGTATGCTATAGTTCATCACGAAGCTCAGTAGCTTAGTGGTAGTGACTTTGGAGAACTATGTGAGTCACTATCTTATCTGGAAGATCAATTCCCACTCGATTCAGGTAATTGTAGCATCCAGACAATTTGAGCACACACTCAATGATTGAGCTTTTCTCCTTTACTTTGCTGGCAATGAATATTGTTAGAGGTCTCACACCTCTCAACACGGACAAAGCCCGAAATCCTAATTTCAGCTCTTGGAACATTTCATATGTTCCGTGACGTTCAAAACGTTTTGGAGCCTCAATTCTAAGCCGTAAAGCAAGACACACTGAACTATCACGTAGTCATCAAAACGTGTATGTCAAATGTTCGCAACATCTACACACGATGCTTTGGGTAGCACACCGAGTGGTGCATTAAGGACATAAGCCTCCTGTGCAGCAATGAGGACAATCCTCAGTTCACGGACCCAGTTTGCATAATTTCTACTATCATCTTTCAACTTAGTTTTCTCTAGGAACATATCAAAATACAGGGGAGCTACAGCGCGAGCTAATCATCGACTACATAATTTACAAAGACATTCTAACTATGTTCATGAAAATGAGTTCAATTAATCATATCACTTAAGAACTCCCACTCAAATTGACATCTCTCTAGTCATTCGAGTGGTACAAGATCCAAATTCACCAACCCATGTCCGTTCATCATGTGTGATGAGGTGGCTTCAATGGTGAACATATCCATGTTGCTCATATCTACTATATGACTCATGTTCGACCATTTGGTCTCTTGTGTTCCAAGGCCATGTTTGTACATGCTAGGCTCGACAAGTTTAACATGAGTGTTCCGCATGTGCAAAACTGTCTTACACCCGTTGTATATGAACGTAGAGTCTATCACACCCGATCATCACGTGGTGTCTCGAAACGATGAACTTTCACAACAGTGCACACTCGGGGAGAACACAATTTAATCTTGAAATTTTAGTGAGGGATCACTAATGACCCACAAGTATAGGGGATCAATCGTAGTCCTTTCGATAAGTAAGAGTGTCGAACCCAACGAGGAGCAGAAGGCTCTGATAAACGGATTTCAGCAAGGTAATAACTGCAAGCACTGAAAGTAGCAGTAACAAGTGATTGTGTAGCGAGGTGAAACATAGCAAGCAAAGAGTGACAAGTAACATGTAGTAGCAATGGTGCAGCAAGTGGCCCAATCCTTTTTGTAACAAGGTACAAGCCTGAACAAAGTCTTATAGGAGGAAAAATGCTCCCGAGGACACACGGGAATTTCTGTCATGCTAGTTTCATCATGTTCATATGATTCACGTTCGTTACTTTGATAGTTTGATATGTGGGTGGACTGGCGCTTGGGTACTACCCTTACTTGGACAAGCATCCCACTTATGATTAACCTCTCTCGCAAGCATCCGCAACTACAAAAGAAGAATTAAGACAAAGTCTAACCATAGCATTAAACTAGTGGATCCAAATCAGCCCCTCACGAAGCAACGCATAGACTGGGGTTTAAGATTCTGTCACTCCAGCAACCCATCATCTATTTACTACTTCCCAATGTCTTCCTCTAGGCCCAAATATGGTGAAGTGTTATGTAGTCGACGTTCACATAACACCACTAGAGGAAAAACAACATACAACATATCAAAATAACGAACGAATATCAAATTCACATGACTATTATGAGCATGATTTATCCCATGTCCTCAGGAACAAAAGTAACTACTCACAAGACATAATCATAATCATGACCAGAGGTGTAATGAATAGCATCAAGGATCTGAACATAAACTCTTCCACCAAGTAATCCAACTAGCATCAACTACAAAGAGTAATCAACACTACTAGCAACCTTACAAGTACCAATCGGAGTTGCGAGACGAAGATTGGTTACAAGAGATGAACTAGGGATTGGAGAGGAGATGGTGCTGATGAAGATGTTGATGAAGATGCCTCCCCTCCGGTGAGAGGAGTGTTGGTGATGACGATGGCGACGATTTCCCCCTCCGGGAGGGAAGTTTCCCCGGCAGGATCGTCCTGCCGGAGCTTTAGATTGGATCTGCTCAAGTTCCGCCTCGTGGCGGCAGCGAAACCACGAAAAAGCTCCGTCTTGATTTTTTCCAGACCAGGACGCTTCATATAGAAAAAGAGGGGGGCTAGTGGGCCTTCAGGCAGCCCACAAGCTTGCCCACCACCACCAGGGGGGTGGTGGCGGAGTGGGGGCTTGTGGGGCCCTGGTGGCCCCCCTCCGGTAGTTCTTTCGCCCAGTATTTTTAATATATTCCAGAAAAAATCCACGTAAATTTTCAGGGCATTTGGAGATGTGGAGAATAGTGGACTAGGATTTGCTCCTTTTCCAGTCCAGAATTCCAGCTGCCTGAATTCTCCCTCTTCAAATAATCCTTGCAAAATAAGAGAGAAAAGGCATAAATATGGTACCACAAGTAATATAACAGCCCAAAAAGCAATAAATATCAACATGAAAGCATGATGCAAAATGGACGTATCAACTCCCCCAAGCTTAGACCTCGCTTGTCCTCAAGCGAAAACCAAGTTCCATAAACATGTCCACATGTTGAGGGACGAAGGTGTTGATAATACATAATACGAACATGAGGGCATCATGATCACACATAGAACAACAATACATCATAAATATTCTTATGGGAAAGTAACAATACCTTCACAAAGCAAAGCAGGAAGCGAAAATCTTACCGAGAAGTGACCAACAATAGTCCATAGTCATTGAAGCAATTGCAATTTATCACAACATCAGAAAGAGTCAAATAAGAGCTTGTAAGGTAAACCCACATACTCAATCATCTCTTCTGTTTTCCACAATTGTTACAACTCATGTGGTACTCATGGTGTCAAAGTTTCAGCTGTACACACAGGAAGATAGGGGCTTATAGTTTGCCTCCCAACGGTTTACCTCAAGGGTAAAGACAACAACAATAAAGCATGAGTACTCAACTCCAAGTTGATATATGAATATAGATCTTTCCCAAGCATGTGACGGTAGCCAAGACAAAGGAAAAAAGGGAATTGGTGAAGATCACCATGACTCTTACAAGGGTAAATAGTAAAGGTACAAGATAGGCCCTTCGCAGAGGGAAGTAGAGGTTGTCATGCGCTTTTGAGGTTTGAATGCTTGTCCTCTAAGTGCGGAGGAACGTCACTTTATATTGCCTCCTGTGATAAAGAACTTTATTATGCAGTTTGTCTCTTTTATGTCTTCCTCATCACAGGTTCGTACAAAGCTTATTTTCCACACACTAATAGATCATACATATTAGAGAGCAATTTTTATTGCTTGCGCCGATGACAACTTACTTGAAGGATCTTATTCAATCCATAGGCAGGTATGGTGGACTCTCATGGCAAAACTGGTTGGAGGTTTATGGATGCACAAGTAGTATCTCTACTTGGTGCGGGAGTTTTGGCTAATATGAGGTGGAAGAAATCGTCGCATGCTAAGGGATCTCTAATCATATAACATTGTTTGGAACCAAGCAAACACAATTCATTATGTTGTCTTCCTTCTCCAACATCTACTCCTAGGCATGTAATAGTTTGGTGAGTGCTCACAATTGTAAAAAGTGTCTAAGATGATATATTTATATGTGAACCTCTCTTTCCTTATTACTTCTTATTAATTGCAACAATGACTGAGGTCTATGTTGATTTATTCTCAACAAGTTTCAATCATCATACGTGTCATAAGTGAAGTTATCACTTTCCATAAGATCGTCTCATGATCTTTCATGCTATCATTCTTTTCATACTTTTGATCATGGCACAAAGCAAAGCCCTTGACTAAGACACTCTTTATTATATAGCTCGTAAGCTCGAATACATCGGGGGAGAGACAAAAACAAAAGACTCAAACTAAAAACTAAGGACTTATTCCTCTAAAAGAAGAAATAAAAACTGAAAAGGAAAGAACTAAAACAAAGGTAAAAGCAAAAGATATAAAGGTGATACGATACGAGGGCAACTCCCCCAAGCTTGGTAGAAGCTAAGGGGATTGCCCATACCAATGCTTAGTTGTCTTCCTTTGGTGGTGATGGTGGTGTTGTTGGAGCAGTCTTGAGCTTGTCTAATTTCCACTTGAGCAAAAAGTTCTGCTCCCTTAGATCGTCATTTTCCTCCTCAAGTTTCAAAACTCTATGGCAAAGCTCCTGCTTACTCTCCTACAAGAAACGAGAAGGGATAAACAAGGTCTTAGGCTTCTTCCTATGGTCAGGGAGGTTTGACTTCTTGAACTCCACAT
Organism: Hordeum vulgare subsp. vulgare; assembly: GCF_904849725.1. Classification (NCBI taxonomy): domain Eukaryota; kingdom Viridiplantae; phylum Streptophyta; class Magnoliopsida; order Poales; family Poaceae; genus Hordeum; species Hordeum vulgare. The sequence continues at coordinate 413,995,491 of NC_058520.1, read as the reverse complement.
GGGTGTTTGCAGGTTGAGGTAGAGGAGCCTCCTCTTCATCGGAACTCATTTGCTCCTTCCCTATGGGCTCATAGTCCTCTTCCTCATCAGTGGTCCAGCCATATGGTTCCAAGTCCCCATAGACCTTGGGGTTAACAAGGTAGTCATCCACATAGCTCTCTCCCTATGAATCTTGAGAAGACATCTTGACCTAGATCTGCGTCAGAACAAGCTCGAAACGAAAACAGAGGAAAACTATGCCATACGGAGATCAAAACCTTCGGGCGACTATATATTGATTTTTTCTGGGCCAGAAGGAGTCCCCCGCAAGAAAATGGAGTTCGGGAGGCACACGAGGTGCCCACAAGCTTGCCCACCGCCACCAGGGGGTGGTGGCGGTGTGGGCCCTTGTGGCTGCCTCGTTTGCTCTCGGGACTGCTTTTTATTTTTCTAATATTCCAAAAATTCCAAAACTGAGGAAATTTCCTATTGGAAAAGTATCGGAGTCCAATTTCTTGTCGAAACAAATACATCTTCGTTTCCAAGGTCTGAAACAGGCTGATAAACATCCCTTATGTACTCCTCTCGAGTTATGACATTGATGATATTGGTCTCAAGATTTATGGGAGTACCAGAGATGTAATGCTTGATTCTTTGCCCATTTACCACTCTAGGAAAATTTCCTTCTGTGTTATTGATTTTGATGGCACCGGAACGATATACTTCCTCGACAACATAGGGACCTTCCCATTTAGAGAGAAGCTTGCCTGCAAAGAATCTCAAACGAGAATTGTACAGGAAGACATAATCAACTACATTGAACTCTCGTTTCTGCATTCGTTTGTCGTGCCATCTCTTAACCTTTTCCTTCAACAACTTGGCATTCTCATATGCCTGGGCTCTCCATTCATTTAACGAGCTGATATCAAACAACCGCTTCTCACCGGCGAGTTTGAAATCAAAGTTGAGCTCTTTGATTGCCCAATAAGCTTTGTGTTCTAGCTCAAGAGGTAAATGACAGGCCTTACCGTAAACCATTTTATACGGTGACATGCCCATGGGATTCTTATAAGCAGTCCTATAAGCCCATAGTGCATCGTCAAGTTTGCTAGACCAGTTCTTTCGAGATCTATTGACGGTCTTTTGTAAGATCAACTTGATCTCCCTATTACTCAACTCCACTTGACCACTAGACTGAGGATGATAAGGAGATGCAACTCTATGGTTGACATCATACTTAGCTAGCATCTTGCGGAAAACACCATGAATGAAGTGTGAACCGCCATCAGTCATCAAGTATCTAGGGACTCCAAATCTTGGGAATATGACTTATTTAATCATCTTAATAGAGGTGTGGTGATCCGCATTTTTAGTGGGGATATCTTCTACCCACTTAGTAACATAATCCACAGCAACTAAGATGTGAGTGTACCCATTGGAACTCGGGAAGGGTACCATATAATCAAAGCCCCATACATCAAATGGTTCAATGACAAGTGAATAGTTCATAGGCATCTCTTGACGCTTACTGATGTTCCCTATCCTTTGGCATTCGTCACAAGACAAGACAAACTTACGAGCATCCTTGAAGAGAGTGGGCCAATAGAAACTTGATTGCAATACCTTATGGGCAGTTCTATCTCCAGCATGGTGTCCTCCGTAGGCTTCGGAATGACACTTCTGCAGGATCTGTCCCTGTTCATGTTCACGCACACAACGTCTAATAACACCATCTACTCCTTCCTTATAAAGGTGAGGATCATCCCAAAAGTAGTGTCTCAAATCAAAGAAAAATTTCTTCTTTTGTTGATAGGTGAAACTGGGTGGTATGTATTTGGCTACGATATAGTTTGCATAATCGACATACCACGGTGCACTAAGTGAAGTGCGGATGACATTTAGTTGCTCATCAGGAAAGTTGTCATTAATAGGTAGTGGGTCATCAAGGACATTATCTAGCCTAGACAAGTTATCTGCTACACGGTTATCAGCACCCTTTCGGTCAATGACGTGCAAATCAAATTCCTGTAGCAGGAGAACCCATCTGATCAGCCTAGGCTTAGCGTCCTTCTTATGCATGAGCTACTTAATAGTAGCATGATCAGAGTGAATAGTGACTTTGGAGTCAACTATGTATGATCTGAAATTTTCACATGCAAACATGACTGCTAAAAATTCCTTGTCCGTAGTGGCATAGTTTCTTTGGGCACTGTCTAGAGTTTTACTAGCGTAGTGAATGACATTCAACTTCTTGTCAACTCTTTGTCCTAGGACAACACCAACAGCGTAATCACTAGCGTCACACATGATTTCAAAGGGCAAGTTCCAGTCACGTGGTTGAACAATAGGTGTGGTTATCAAAGCCTTCTTAAGTATTTCGAAGGCATCCTCACAATCCTCATCAAAAAAAGGAACATCCTTCCGCAAGAGGTTGGTAAGAGGCCTAGAAATCTTAGAGAAGTCTTTACTGAACCTTCTATAGAAACCAGCATGACCTAAGAAACTTCGTATACCTCTGATATTTGTGGGGCAAGGCATTTTCTCAATCGCATCAGCCTTAGCCTTATCAACTTCAATGCCTCTTTCAGAGATTTTGTGTCCTAAGACGATACCTTCATTAACCATAAAGTGTCACTTCTCCCAATTCAAGACGAGGTTGGTTTCTTCGCATCTATGTAAGACTCGATCAAGGTTGCTGAGGCAATCATCAAAGGAAGACCCGTAAACGGAGAAGTCATCCATGAAAACCTCGACAATCTTTTCACAAAAGTAAGAGAATATAGCCATCATACATCTTTGGAAGGTGGCAGGTGCATTACATAAGCCAAAAGGCATACGTCTATAGGCAAAGGTACCGAAAGGGCAAGTGAAAGTGGTTTTCTCTTGATCAGATTGTGCAACAGGTATTTGCGAGAAACCTGAATGACCGTCTAGAAAGCAGAAGTGAGTGTGCTTTGATAGCCTTTCTAGCATTTGGTCGATGAACGACAAAGGATAATGATCTTTCCTGGTTGCCTTGTTCAGTTTCCGGAAGTCTATCACCATCCTATAGCCGGTAATAATCCTTTGTGGGATTAGTTCATCCTTATCATTAGGAACGACGATGATACGTCCCTTCTTAGGTATGCAGTGTACTGGACTTACCCAATCACTATGAGCAACAGGATAAATGATTCCTGCTTCTAGAAGCTTTAATATTTCTTTTCTAACGACCTCTTTCATCTTAGGATTTAATCTCCTTTGATGATCAGCAACTTGTTTAAAGTCAGGATCGGTTTTAATCTTGTGCTGACATAGAGTAGGACTAATACCCTTAAGATCATCAAGAGTATATCCAATAGCAGCGCGGTGCTTCCTCAGAGTTTTTAGTAACTTCTTCTCTTCACGCTCTGAGAGGAGAGCACTAATAATGACAGGATATATCTCCTTCTCATCAAGATAGGCATACTTAAGAGTATCAGGAAACTGTTTAAGCTCGAACACATGATCACCCTTTGGTGGGGGAGGATCCCCAAGAAGTTCAACATGCAGATTATTCTTGAGAATAGGATACTGTTCTAAGACAATTCTATCTATCTCATCTCTCTCCTCCATATGCATATCATTTTCATGCTCAAGCAGATATTGCTCTAAAGGATCCGTAGGAGGTACGACAATAGAGGCAAGAGCAATGATTTCATCCCTACCAAACGACTCTCTTTCATGGGGTTGTCTTCCAAACTTGGAGAAGTTAAATTCATGAGACACACCCTTGAAACTTACTGTGACAGACTGCTTAATGCAATCAATGTGAGCATTGACAGTGTTGAGAAAGGGTCTACTGAATATGATGGGACAACAGCTATCTTGTGCAGTACCAAGGACGAGGAAATCAGTAGGATACTTCGTCTTACCACACAGGACTTCTATGTCTCTCACAATTCCCAGAGGGCAGATAGTGTCTCTATTAGCTAGCGTAATAGTGACATCAATGGGTTCTAACTCAGCAGGTGCAATCTCATCTTGAATTCATCATATAGAGAATGGGGTATTGCACTAACACTAGCTCCCATATCACATAAACCGTGGTAACAGTGATCTCCTATCTTAACAGAAACAACGGGCAGGCCAACTACAGGTCCGTGTTTGTCTTTCACGTGAGGTTTAGCAATTCTAGCGGAGTCCTCACAGAATTTGATAACATGCCCATCTATATCTTCGGCTAAGAGATCTTTGATAATAGCAACACTAGGTTCAACTCTAATCTCCTCAGGGGGTGCAAGTGGTATAATGTAACCCCTACGTATCACAGTTGGAGGTTTAGAATAATCCTTTATCCTAGAAGGGTATGGTGGTTTCTCAGTGTAAGCACAAGGAACAACAGGATCACTAAAAGCTATGATTTTCTCCTCAACTAGATTGGTTTTGGCTATGTTGCTTTCTACAGGAGGATGATATTTAAACAACTTCTCTTTGGGAAGATCAACATGAGCAGCAAAAGATTCACATAGAGAAGCTACTATCTCAGAGTCAAGTCCATACTTAGTGCTAAAATCTCTAGAAGTGTTTGTCTCAACAAAAGATTTAACGCAATCAAACTGGAAATTCATACCTGACTCCTTACCTTCCTCCAGCTCCCAATCTTCAGAGTTGCATTTGATTCTCTCCAATAAATTCCACTTGTGATCAATATCCTTCTTCATAAAAGAACCGGCACAAGAAGTGTCAAGCATGGTACGATCTTCATGAGAAAGCCGAGCATAAATGTTTTGAGTGATGATTTGTCTCGAGAGCTCATGATTGGGGCATGAATATAGCATTTATTTAAGCCTCCCCCAAGCTTGAGCTATGCTTTCCCTGTCACGAGGCCAAAACTTATAAATAAAGTTCCGATCACGATGTACTAAATGCATAGGATAGAACTTTTGATGAAATTCCAATTTCAACCGATTGTAGCCCCATGATACAGCATCATCACATAGCCTATACCATGTCAACGACTTATCCTTCAAAGATAAAGGAAAGACTTTCTTCTTTACCTCATCCTCGGGCAAACCTGCAAGCTTAAATAAACCACAAACTTCATCTACATAGATTAGATGAAAGTCTGGATGTGAAGATCCATCTCCTGTAAAAGGATTAGCCAGTAGTTTCTCAAGCATACCCAAAGGAATTTCATAAAATATATTTTCAGTAGGTACCTCAGGTTGAGGAGCGACTCCTCGTGCTTCCGTTCATGGTGAAGATACCCCGAACAAACTCCTCAAAGGAAGAGTTTCCATAGTGACAAGTGACAATAAATTTCAGCACAGTATATAAATGTTTCCTTACCAATTTCCACTTACCAAAGGCGCCAGAAAAGAGTCTTGATGACCCACAAGTATAGGGGATCAATCGTAGTCCTTTCGATAAGTAAGATTGTCAAACCCAACGAGGAGCAGAAGGCTTTGATAAATGGATTTCAGCAAGGTAATAATTGCAAGCACTGAAAGTAGCGGTAACAAGTGATTGTGTAGCGAGGTGAAACGTAGCAAGCAAAGAGTGACAAGTAACAAGTAGTATCAATGATGCAACAAGTGTCCCAATCCCTTTTGTAGCAAGGGACAAGCCTGAATAAAGTCTTATACGAGGAAAAACGCTCCCGAGGACACACGGGAATTTCTGTCATCCTAGTTTCATCATGTTCATATGATTCGCGTTCGTTACTTTGATAGTTTGATATGTGGGTGGACCGGCGCTTGGGTACTACCCTTACTTGGACAAGCATCCCACTTATGATTAACCTCTCTCGCAAGCATCCGCAACTACAAAAGAAGAATTAAGACAAAGTCTAACCATAGCATTAAACTAGTGGATCCAAATCAGCCCCTCATGAAGCAACGCATAGACTGGGGTTTAAGATTCTGTCACTCCAGCAACCCATCATCTATTTACTACTTCCCAATGCCTTCCTCTAGGCCCAAATATGGTGAAGTGTTATGTAGTCGACGTTCACATAACACCACTAGAGGAAAAACAACATACAACATATCAAAATACCGAACGAATATCAAATTCACATGACTATTATCAGCATGACTTATCCCATGTCCTCAGGAACAAAAGTAACTACTCACAAGACATAATCATAATCATGACCAGAGGTGTAATGAATAGCATCAAGGATCTGAACATAAAGTCTTCCACCAAGTAATCCAACTAGCATCAACTACAAAGAGTAATCAACACTACTAGCAACCTTACAAGTACCAATCGGAGTTGCGAGGCGAAGATTGGTTACAAGAGATGAACTAGGGGTTGGAGAGGAGATGGTGCTGATGAAGATGTTGATGAAGATGCCTCCCCTCCGGCGAGAGGAGTGTTGGTGATGACGATGGCGACGATTTCCCCCTCCGGGAGGGAAGTTTCCCCGGCAGGATCGTCCTGCCGGAGCTTTAGATTGGATCTGCTCAAGTTCCGCCTCGTGGCGGCAGCGAAACCACGAAAAAGCTCCGTCTTGATTTTTTCCAGACCAGGACGCTTCATATAGCAAAAGAGGGGGGCTAGTGGGCCTTCAGGCAGCCCACAAGCTTGCCCACCACCACCAGGGGGGTGGTGGCGGAGTGGGGGCTTGTGGGGCCCTGGTGGCCCCCCTCCGGTAGTTCTTTCGCCCAGTATTTTTAATATATTCCAGAAAAAATCCACGTAAATTTTCAGGGCATTTGGAGATGTGGAGAATAGTGGACTAGGATTTTCTCCTTTTCCAGTCGAGAATTCCAGCTGCCTGCATTCTCCCTCTTCAAATAAACCTTGCAAAATAAGAGAGAAAAGGCATAAATATGGTACCACAAGTAATATAACAGCCCAAAAAGCAATAAAAATCAACATGAAAGCATGATGCAAAATGGACGTATCAATCACCTTATAATGCTATCGTCGTCCTAAGCAAAACAAGGTGCATAAAAAGGATTAACATCACATGCAAATCATAAGCGACATTATATGGCCATGATCTTGTGATTTTGATCTCCATCTCCATAGCACCGGCATGATCTCCATCGTCACCGGCACAACACTATGATCTCCATCATCATGATATTCATCATTGTGTTGCCATCGAGGTTGTCGCACCAACCATGCTTGTACTACTATTGCTACCATTTAGCAGTAAAGTAAAGCATTACATATCGCTTAATGAGTGACACGTAGGTCATACAATAATTAAAGACAACCCTATGGCTTGTGCCGGTTGTCGTATCATCGACATGCAAGTCGATATTAACTATTAAAACATGATCATCTCATACATAAAATATATATCATCATGTCTTTGGCCATATCACATCACAACATACCCCGCAAAAACAAGTTAGATCCGCAAAAACAAGTTAGACGTCCTCTAATTTGTTGTTGCATGTTTTAAGTGTTGCTATGGGTATCTAGTAAGAACGCTTCTTACCTACGCAAAACCACAATGGTGATATGCAAGTTTCTATTTAACCTTCTACAAGGACCACCTTTGTCAAATCCGATTCAACTAAGGTGGGAGAGACAGACACCGACCAGCCATCTTTATGCAACAAGTTGCACATCAGTCGATGGAACCGGTCTCTCGTACGTGGATGAGTAAAGTTGGTTCGAGCCTCTTCATCCCACGATACCTCTGAATCAAGAAAAGACTAAGGAGGGAAGCAATCTTAATATCAACACCCACAAACTCCTTTGTGTTCTACTCGTGATGTCATCTACGCATAGATCTAGCTTATGATGCCACTGTTGGGGAACATCGCACGGGAAACAAAAATTTCCTACGCTCACCAAGATCAATCTATGAAGACTAACATCTACAAGAAAGGGGAGTGCATCTACATACCCTTGTAGATGGCTAAGCAGAAGTGTATATATCCCGGTTGATGTAGTCGAATGTCTTCATGATCCATCCCACGATCTCATCACGATCCATCTCGCGATCCCATCATGATCCATCCTAATCTAGTGCCGAACGGAAGACCTCCGCATTCAGCACATGTACAGCTCGATGACGTTCTCCACGTCCTTGATCCAGCAAGGGAGGGTGGAGAGTGTCGGATTTCGGGCTCTGCAAAACCCTAAAGATTCGAACTCAGGGGCGTGTACGAAGATCTCTTGCGGGCTCGCCTCACTTAACTCGTTACTCGCTCCGGATGGCAGAGAACTCACTCGATGGTGAGGAAGACACAGAACACGGTAGTTTACCCAGGTTCGGGCCGCTGAGAAGTGTAATACCCTACTCCTGCTTTGGTGGATTGCCTCTCATGGAGGTTGGTGGATGAACTAGTACAGGGTTCGAGGGCCTCCAGAGGCTGGGTGGCCTTTGTGTGGTGCCAGTGGCGAACCAATGGATCGGATCCCCTTATGAAGTAACCTACTCTCTCTATATATAGTGGCGACCCTGGTCCTCTTCCCTTATCGTTTCGGCGGGAAGGGATCCCACAATGGCCAATTTTGAAGGGGAACTGGGGAACATGCTCCCTACCCAGAGGTAGTCTTCGCTTGCAAAGTGGCTGGCAGCGCTTCAGGGACGGGTCAAGGGATGTCGTCTGACCTGCTAGCGGGCGACAATGGCCTGGTTGCACCAGAAAGGAAACCTTTGGAAGATGCCTTGGGAACCCCGAATCGTCCTTGCCCCCTTTGCACTAAAGGGGGAACTGCCCGTCCCGTTGTCGGCTGTTCACCTGTCCTTCCTCCGCGTCATCCTTGACTCCTAAGGCCGGGTCTTGCCTCAGAATATTCGTCGCTCTAGAGGGGTCCTGATGAGGCCCCTGCGGGTCTTGATGTTGTTCCTCCTCGCGAGGCTTGGCCCCTCGCGAGGACCTTGCCTTGAGTGGTGCAGCGCCTGATTGTGCTTGCTTGATGAAGTTGGCCAGCCCTGGGCCACAGGCAGGCAAGTCTGGGTACCCCCATTCCCAGAACGCCGACAGTAGCCCCCAGGCCCAAGGCGTGCTCACGCCGGCCTCTAGGCGAAGCCTTGGGGGGAGGCGTGAGATGCCGCGGGCCCTAAATGCCTGTGGGCCAGGCCGGTGCGCGTCACGCGGCTGATGTTGGATCTCCCTTGCCTTCTGCCGCCACCCGAGCTATTAGGAACCTAACTCGTTGCGTCGGTCCATTATTGCTTTCCTTTCTCCAGCACTCGCTCTTTCTCCTCGGTCTCCGACTCCAACCGGCGTCTCCCGGATCCAGCACCGCGTCGTTCGCCTGTCGGTTCAGTGATGGCGCCCGCCGGCAAGCAGAATCCAGAGATGCAAGGTCCTACCCCGGCTCCTCCACTCCTGGAGTGCGCCCTGTCCAAGGATGTGGATATTACCCCCGTGCTCCCCTGGACGGCGACGGAGTCCAACGAGCACGTGCGGAACCTGATCTGGCCCGGCGCCACAGCAAAGCGGCCCGCGTCGAAGGCGGTATACCCATTCTTCCTCCATAGCGTCTTTCGCAGGGCTCATGCCGCATTTCTCCTTGTTCTTTACCGCCATCCTGAACCACTATGGGATCCAGGCCCTTCATCTCCAGCCCAACTCCATCTTGCTCCAGTCCGTCTTTGCTTTCTACTACGAGGCCTTCGTAGGCGTGTGATACGTCTCCAACGTATCTATAATTTTTGATGGTTTCATGCTATTATCTTGTCAAACTTTGGATGTTTTGTATGCCTTTTATATCCTTTTTGGAACTAACTTATTACATCAGTGCCAAGTGCGAGTTCCTGTTTTTTCCGTGTTTTTGACTGTTTTCAGAGGAGGATTTTAAACGGAGTCCAAACGGAACAAAACTTCCAAAAAGATTTTTTCCGGAACAGAAGAAGATCGGGGAACTTGAGAACCAAGGCAGGGGGTCATGATAACCCACAAGTATAGGGGATCAATTGTAGACTTTCTCGATAAGTAAGAGTGTCGAACCCAACGAGGAGCTAAAGGTAGGACAAATATTCCCTCAAGTTCTATCGACCACCGATACAACTCTACGCACACTTTACGTTCGCTTTACCTAGAACAAGGATGAAACTAAAAGTACTTTGTAGGAGTGATAGGATAGGCTTGCAAGAAAGTAAATAACACGTAAATAAAACTAGGGGCTGGTTAGATAAAGAAACAACTACGAGTGTCTAACGAGTGTGGAAAAGTGGTGGTAGGAGTTGCGGAATTGTCCCTAAGCAATTGACTACTTTACTAGATCGATAGCAAGTATCATGTGGTAGAGGCCTCTTCTAGCATGTCATCCCTTACTTGGAATTCTATGCACTTATGATTGGAACTATTAGCAAGCGTCCTAACGTTCATTAAGGTAAAACCCAACCATAGCAATAAGATATATTGGTCCCCCTTCAATCCCATATGCATCCATTTCTATGCTAGGTTTGAAGCTTCTGTCACTCTAGCCTGCCAATACATAGTCCTATCAACATACAACTAACCCTATGGTGTGATCCACGCGCACGATCATATGATGGGAACCAAAGGACAGCAACATAACCACAAGCAAATTAAACCAATCATAGCAATTCATCAATCACCAATAGGACAACGATAAACTACTCAGACATCATAGGATAGCATCACATCATTGGATAATAATATGTAGCATAAAGCACCATGTTCAAGTAGAGGGTACAGCGGGTTGCGGGAGAGTGAACCGCTGAATATAGATGGGGGAAGATGATGGAGATGGTTGTGAAGATGACGGAGGTGTTGGTGTAGATCGCCGTCACACGATGATGTCCCGGGCGGCGTTCCGGCGCCGTCGGGAGAGAGGGGAGAGAGCCCCCTCCTTCTTCTTCTTCCTTGACCTCCTCCCTAGATGTGAGAAGGGTTTCCCCTCTGGTCCATGGTCTCCATGGTGGCGGAGGGGCGAGAGCCCCTCCGAGATTGGATCTCTCTCTCTCTCTGTCTTTCTGTTTCTATGCTCCCAGATTCTGCGTTTCACCGTTTATTAAATTCCCGGAGATCCGTAACTCCGATTGGGCTGAAATTTTAACACGATTTTATTCCTGATATTATATTTCTTGCAGCGAAAGAAGGGCTCCAACCGCCTTAAGGAGTGGCCACAAGCCTGCCTGCCGCGGGCCCACCCCCTGGTCGCGGCGACATGGCTTGTGGGCACTCCGTGCATCGCCTCGCGTTGATTATTCTTCCCAAAAATCATAAATATTCCAAAAAAATCCTCTTAAGTTTTTATTATGTTTGGACTTCATTTGGTATGGATATTCCGCGAAACAAAAAACATACAACAAACAGGAACTAGCATTGGGCACTGGATCAATATGTTAGTCCCAAAAATAGTATAAAAAGTTGCCAAAAGTATGTGAAAGTTGTAGAATATTGGCATGAAACAATAAAAAATTATAGATACGACGGAGACGTATCAACATCCCCAAGCTTAATTCCTGCTCGTCGTCGAGTAGGTAAATGATAAAATAGATAATTTTTGATGTGGAATGCTACCTAGCATAATCTTGATCATATAATCTAATCATGGCATGAATACTGAAACATGAGTGATTCGAAGAAATAGTCTATCATTTGACATAAATACAATAATATTTCAAGCATACTAACAAAGCAATCATGTCTTCTCAAAATATCATGGCCAAAGAAAGTTATCCCTACAAAATCATATAGTCTGGCTATGCTCCATCGTCCCCACACAACGTATTTAAATCATCCACAACCCCGGTTTTAGCCAAGCAATTGTTTCATACTTTAGTGTTCTCAAACTTTTTCAACTTTCACGCAATACATGAGCGTGAGCCATGGACATAGCACTATAGGTGGAATAGAATATGGTGGTTGTGGAGAAGACAAAAAGGAGGAGATAGTCTCACATCAACTAGGTGTATTAACTGGCTATGGAGATGCCCATCAATATATATCAATGTGAGTGAGTAGGGATTGCCACGCAACGGATGCACTAGAGCTTATAAGTGTATGAAAGCTCACAAAAGAAACTAGGGTGTGCACCCAACTTGCTTGCTCACGAAGACCTAGGGCAATTTTGAGGAAGCCCATCATTGGAATATACAAGCCAAGTTATATAATGAAAATTTCCCACTAGTATATGAAAGTGACAACATAGGAGACTCTCTGTCATGAAGATCATAGTGCTATTTGAAGCACAAGTGTGGAAAGAGGATAGCAGCAATTGTCCCTTCTCTTTTTTCTCTCATTTTTTGTGGGCTCTTTGGCCTCTTTTATTTATTTATTTTGGTGGGCATCTTTGGACTCTTTTTTGTAAATGGGCTTCGCTGGCCTCTTTTATTTCCTCACATGGGACAATGCTGTATTAATAATGATCATCACACTTACAACTCAATACTTAGAGCAATGATGACTCTATATGAAATGCCTTCGGTAGTGTATTGTGATAATGATCTAGCATAGCAATGACATCAAAAAAATAGACAAGCCATGGAAACATCATGCTAGCTATCTTACGATCATGCAATGGCAATATGGAAGTGGTGGCACATGTCTTGAGACGGAACTGTGGTAGTTGCATGGCAATATATCTTGGAATGGCTATGGAAATGCCATAATAGGTAGGTATGGTGGCTGTTTTGAGGGAGGCTATATGGTAGGTGTAATGCACCGGCGAAAGTTGCGCGGTACTAGAGAGGCTAGCAATGGTGGAAGGGTGAGAGTGCGTATAATCCATGGACTCAACATTAGTCATAAAGAAATCACTTACTTATTGCAAAAGTCTATTAGTCATCGAAACAAGGTACTACACGCATGCTCCTAGGGGAAAGGTTGGTAGGAGTTAACCATCGCGCGATCCCGACCTCCACACAAAGGATGACAATCAATAAATAAATCGTGCTCCGACTTCATCACATAACGGTTCACCATACATGCATGCTACGGGAATCACAAACCTTAAAACAAGTATTTCTAAAAATACACAATTACTCACTAGCATGACTCTAATATCACATATTCATGTCGCAAAACTGTTGCAAGGAATCAAACATATCATATTAAGTGATCTGCAAGTTTTATGTAGGATTTTATGACTAACCATGTGAATGACCAACTCCTGTTAACTCTCTGAATAGGTATAAGTGAAACATGGGAGTTTAATTCTTTCTACAAAAGATATGCCCCGCTCTAACAAATATAAGTGAAGCAAAAGAGCATTCTACAAATGGCGGTTTTCTATGTGTAGGGAAACATGCAATCCAAACTTCAAAAGATATAAGTGAAGCACAAGAAGCATTCTATAAATCCAACCAAGGACTATCTCATACCAGCATGGTGCAAAAAAGAAAAAGGAAAAATAAACACAAAAGACGCTCCAAGCATTTGCACATATCATGTGTGGAATTAAAATATAGCTCTGAGTAAAATTATCGATAGATTGTAGACGAAAGAGGGGATGCCTTCCGGGGCATCCCCAAGCTTAGACGCTTGAGTCTTCCTTGAATATTACCTTGGGGTGCCTCGGGCATCCCCTAGCTTAGGCTCTTGCCTCTCCTTATTCCTTCATCCATCGTGCTCTCACCCAAAACTTGAAAACTTCAATCACACAAAACTCAACAAAAATTCGTGAGATCCGTTAGTATAATAAAATAAATCACCACTTCAAGTACTGTTGTGAACTCATTCTACATTCATATTAGCATTATATATACTATAATCCAACTTCACCATGGTTCATACCCCCCCGATACTACCCATAGATTCATCAAAATAAGAGAACAATGCATAGAAAACAGAATCTGTCAAAACAGAACAATCTGTAGCAATATGTATATTCCATATACCTCTGGTATCTCACAAAATCTGAAAAATTACGAACGTTTGGAAAATTTGCATATCAATCAGCAGAAAAAAGAATCAACTCAAAAGCTCTTCCAGAATAAAAAGGGAAATTAATTTCGTGAGCAGAAAGTTTGAGTCTTTTCTCAGCGTGATCAAACAACTATCACCCAAACTAATTGTAAAGGCTTTGCTTGGCACATTATTTTTAAAATTCAAAGGAATTGTACAAGGGGATAATTATTTTTGTGAAAAACTTCCATGAAAAAATCTACATTGTTTCCATGAGCATGAACACAAGTGTTCAAGGTCGACCCTCACTTCCGCAATGCATCACCTTTCAATCGCTTCTCTTTTTGAAAAAGTTTTAAGTTCCCCTCTATATTTTTTTTGTTTTTAAACTAAATAAAAGCACTCTACAACATACGGGTTGTCTCCCAGGCAGTGCTTTCTTTAAATCCATTAAGCTAGGCATAAAGTGCTCAAGTAATGGATCCACCCGGATCCCAAGGTATATCAAAGCCAATTTTAATTAGCAATGATTTGAAATTTAGTACTGAGCACAAGGTAACTTATATCAAGCAATGACGAAGTCTAACTCTCTTCCTATGCATTGGCATGTCATAAAAGAACAATTCATGCACATCAAGTAAATGCCAACACATAGCATAAGCAGTTTCTTGCAATTTTATCGTGTTGGAAACATAGAGAGGTGGAGATGTAGTTCCTCTCTCATAATAATTGCAAGTAGGAGCAGCAAGCACATGCATATTATATTCATCAAAATCATCATGTTTAACATAAGGGACTATATCTAGCTCATCTTCATAAGCATCATTCATATTGGCAACATGGCCACAAGCATAGCATGCATCAAGTTCATCAAAAAGGGATATTTCAAACGAATCCAAGGGATCATAGCATTCATCCTTCGTTAAGAACGAAGGGAAATTAAATAATGTATGAGTAGAAGAGTTACTCTCATTAGAAGGTGGACACGGGTAGCTAGTACGCTCTTCCTCCTTTTGTTCTTCGCTCTCCACTTCATCTTTTTCATCTAATGAGCTCACAATTTCAGCATTTTCTTCTTCCATAGTTTCCTGCAAAATAATAGTCTCTTCTTGGGCAGCATAGGATTTATCCTTAAATCGTTCAATATGGGCATTATATTCATAATTAGTATAACAATAACGAAGCATAGCCAAATTTTCAGATCGGTAAGGAGCATCATCATTATCATCACACCTTTTAAACAGAGCCTCAATTTCATAAGCACCCATAAAAGCAACAAACTCTTCTATTTGCTCCACATCATAGTAATCATATATACCATTAGCATAAGAAGCCAAGGTTCTATGATCATTAAATTCACAAGAAAAGGGAAGGTGTGGAGCCTTCATCCTAGAGCAACAAGTAACACCATATCTTTTGCATAGTTCCCAAGCATACCCTTTCAACAAATGGATTTGATCCCATAAAATTTCCCTTTTTGAGTCAAGCGATAATCCCTAAAGTATTCACGTTGATCCAACGTGTATCCCATTATATAATTGAATGGGGCTTTCTCAAGATTATTAAAGAAGTGCATAATATTTTCCACATAACGAGCCTCGAGGGTTTTAGGAGGTTCCCCATCTCCATGAGTAGCAAGTACACCTAATTTTTTTGGTATTTCGTGTTCCATATCCATAACTAAAGATAGAGAACAACTTAGAACAACAAATAAATCTATTTAGTGATAAAGCAAACAAGCACACACGAGGATATTCACCCCACGCTATTGCTCCCCGGCAACGGCGCCAGAAAAAGGTCTTGATAACCCACAAGTATAGGGGATCAATTGTAGCCTTTCTTGATAAGTAAGAGTGTCGGACCCAACGAGGAGCTAAAGGTAGGACAAATATTCCCTCAAGTTCTATCGACCACCAATACAACTCTACGCACACTTTACGTTCGCTTTACCTAGAACAAGCATGAAACTAAAAGTACTTTGTAGGAGTGATAGGATAGGCTTGCAAGAAAGTAAAGAACACGTAAATAAAACTAGGGGATGGTTAGATAAAGAAACAACTCCGAGTGTCTAACGAGTGTGGAAAAGTGGTGGTAGGAGTTGCGGAATTGTCCCTAAGCAATTGACTACGTTACTAGACCGATAGCAAGTATCATGTGGGAGAGGCCTCTGCTAGCATGTCATCCCTTACTTGGAATTCCATACACTTATGATTGGAACTATTAGCAAGCGTC
This sequence comes from Hordeum vulgare subsp. vulgare, assembly GCF_904849725.1. NCBI lineage: Eukaryota > Viridiplantae > Streptophyta > Magnoliopsida > Poales > Poaceae > Hordeum > Hordeum vulgare. Next base: position 413,979,526 of record NC_058520.1, on the reverse strand, counting down.
CGCAACTACTAACGTTCATTAAGGTAAAACCCAACCATAGCAATAAGATATATTGGTCCCCCTTCAATCCCATATGCATCAATTTCTATGCTAGGTTTGAAGCTTCTGTCACTCTAGCCTGCTAATACATAGTCCTATCAACATACAACTAACCCTATGGTGTGATCCAAGTGCGCGATCATATGATGGGCACCAAAGGACAGCAACATAACCACAAGCAAATTAAACCAATCATAGCAATTCATCAATCACTGATAGGACAACGATAATCTACTCAGACATCATAGGATAGCAACACATCATTGGATAATAATATGTAGCATAAAGCACCATGTTCAAGTAGAGGGTACAGCTGGTTGCACGAGAGTGAACCGCTGAATATAGATGGGGGAAGATGATGGAGATGTTGGTGAAGATGACGGAGGTGTTGGTGTAGATCGCCGTCACACGATGATGTCCCGGGCGACGTTCTGGCGCCGTCGAGAGAGAGGGGGAGAGAGCCCCCTCCTTCTTCTTCTTCCTTGACCTCCTCCCTAGATGGGAGAAGGGTTTCCCCTTTGGTCCATGGTCTCCATGGCGGCGGAGGGGCGAGAGCCCCTCCGAGATTGGATCTCTCTCTCTCTCTCTTTGTCCTTTCGTTTCTACGCTCCCAGATTGTGCGTTTCACACCGTTTCTTAAATTCCCGGAGATCCGTAACTCCGTTTGGGCTGAAATTTTAACACGATTTTCTTCCGGATATTATGTTTCTTGCTGCGAAAGAAGGGATCCAACCACCTTAAGGAGTGGCCACAAGCCTGCCTGCCGCGGTTCCACCCCCTGGCCGCGGCGACAGGGCTTGTGGGCACTCCGTGCATCGCCTCGCATTGATTCTTCTTCCCAAAAATCATAAATATTCCAAAAAAATCCACGTAAGTTTTTATTACATTTGGACTTCGTTTGGTATGGATATTCTGCGAAACAAAAAACATGCAACAAACAGGAACTGGCACTGGGCACTGGATCAATATGTTAGTCCCAAAAATAGTATGAAAAGTTGCCAAAAGTATGTGAAAGTTGTAGAATATTGGCATGAAACAATCAAAAATTATAGATACGACGGAGACGTATCAGGTCACCAGGGACCCCACAAGCCCCCTAGCCGCGGCCAGGGGGGCCCGCGCCTCCCAGGCTTCTGGGCTCCCTGGGCCACCTCTGCCCTAGGTCTTTCGCCTATATATTCCCAAAAATTCCAGAAAAAATCTGGAGATCATCGAAAGTAATTTTCCGCGCCGCAAGCTTCTGTCTCCACAAGATCCCATGTGGGGCACGTTCTGGTGCCCTGTCGGAGGGGGGATTCAGATACGGAGGGCTTCGTCATCAACACCCTGACCTCTCCGATGATGCGTGAGTAGTTCACCATAGACCTACGGGTCCATAGCTAGTAGCTAGATGGCTTCTTCTCTCTCTTGGATCTTCAATACAAAGTTCTCCATGATCTTCATGGAGATCTATCCGATGCAATCTTCTTTTGCGGTGTGTTTGTCGAGATCAGATGAATTGTGGATTTATGATGAGATTATCTATGAATCTTATTTGAGTTTCTTCTGATCTCTTATATGCATGATTTCATATCCTTGTAATTCTCTTCGAGTTGTGGGTTTTGTTTGGCCAACTTGATCTATGATTCTTGCATTGGGAGAAGTGCTTGGTTTTGGGTTCATACCGTGCGGTGACCTCACCCAGTGACAGAAGGGGTAGCGAGGCACACATCGTGTTGTTGCCATCAAGGGTAAAAAGATGGGGTTTTCATCATTGGTTTGAGATTATCCCTCTACATCATGTCATCTTGCTTAAGGCGTTACTCTGTTTGTCATGAAATCAATATACTAGATGCATGCTGGATAGCAGTCGATGTGTGGAGTAATAGTAGTAGATGCAGAAAGTATCGGTCTACTTGTCTCGGACGTGATGCCTACATGTATGATCATTGCCTTAGATATCGTCATGAATTTACGCAGTTCTATCAATTGCTCGACAATAATTTGTTCACGCACCGTAATATTTTCTATTTTGAGAGAAGCCTCTAGCAAACCCCGGGTCTACTTCACACCATATTTTCAGCCTTACTCTTTTACTTCGTTGCACTTTCCGCCTTCAAATCTCACTTTGCAATCAATCTTGAAGGGATTGACAACCCCTTTATAGCATTGGGTGGAAGCTCGTTTGTGTTTGCGCAGGTACTCTGGACTTGACGAGATTCTCCTACTGGATTGATACCTTGGTTCTCAAACTGAGGGAAATACTTACTGCTCCTGTGCTGCACCACCCTTTCCTCTTCAAGGGAAAAACCAACGCATACCCAGTCTCCGTCAACGTGCCAATTTTTGGCGTTGTTTTCTGTTGCCGTAGCAGAAGAATTTCTGGCGCCGTTGCCGGGGAGGATCAAGTCAAGAACTCATCCAAGTAAGTGTCGCAAACTCATCTCTTGCATTTACCTTTTTGCCTCTTGTTTTCCTCTCCCCAATTCTGAAAAAACAAAAATTTACAAAAAAATATTTGCCTTTTTCGTTTGCCTTTTTCGTTCACCCTTTTCTCTCGCTTGCTTTCTATTCGTTTGTGTGGGATAGTCTATCTGTCCTCATGGCTAGATCCACGACTTCGAACAATTCTCCCGAGAACGAAGTTCTCAATTTCAAACAAATTGAGGAAGAAAACTTAAAGGACGCTTGGTATAGGATTTGCAATGCTCAGAGTAGATCTACTCATAAGCAATCTACTACCGTCCTGCATCGCAGCTTTTATGTGGATGTTTCTCCTTGGAATAGGTATATTCTTGACACCATCGTAGGTGGAAATTTGTTGGGTATCCATACCGTTTATTCTTACGGAGCTGTAATAAATTTGGTAGGCTCACCCCCACTCATGGTTAATGGAACTACCTTAACTCTGGAACATGTGATGCGTAGGCTGGACGTCATTGAAAATAAAGTTGCTACGATCGAACTTATTGAGAATTTGGATAAAAATATCCACAACCAAATCACTCAGTACGGATCCAAGGTGGGAATGGTTTTGAAAAATCTAAAGGAGAAGGAACCCACTGTTAACGAAAAACTAGGTCATGATTCCGCTAGGATTGGCAAACTAGAGGATGTTATAACCAACTCGGGTTCCGCTTTTGCCGCTGTGCAGAATACTCCAAATTTTGCCCACAATAAGGTCGCCAAGTCTGTTTTTGTTCCTAAAAATAGTGGTGAATCATCTAGTAAGAAAGATGAAGACCTTAAGATGATGAGTAATCTATGGTTTGAGAACCAAAGACGACGATACGTGATTCTATCGCTTTATGCCTAGCTAAGGGCGTTAAACAATAGCGCTTGTTGGGAGGCAACCCAATGAATTTATTTATTTTTCTTTCTATTTTGTTGCGTCCACACCATCATGATTCTGTTATGATTGTGTCTTTTGTGTTTCTTTTTGTGTTTGATCCAAGCAGAACCTTTATGACTAGTCTTGGTGATGGTTGTTTGATCCTGCTGGAAAAAGACATAACTTTTTCGCTCACGAGATTATTTTTCATTTTTATTCAGAAAGATATTTTGAGTTGATTCTTTTGCTGCTGGTTGATATGCCTTTTGCCCAGGCAGTCGTAATTTTTCAGAATTTTTTAGGTACCAGAAGTATACGAAGTATACAGATTGGTACAGACTAGTCTGTTTTTGACAGATTCTGTTTTTGTTGAGTTGGTTGCTTGTTTTGATGAAACTATGGATAGTATCGGGGGGTACTAGCCATGGAAAAGTGAGAATATAGTAATCTAACACCAATATAAATAGAAATCAAGATTGCTACAATACCTAGAGAGGTGGTAGTTTGTTTTCATGTGCTAATGTTATCACGAGTTTCTGTTTAAGTTTTGTGTGATGTTCTCATGGACAAAGGGATAAAGAGTGGAAAGAGATCAAGCTTGGGGATGCCCAAGGCATCCCAAGCCAATTCAAGGACACCAAAAATCCTAAGCTTGGGGATGCCCCGGGAAGGCATCCCCTCTTTCGTCTTCAATCCATCGGCAACATTACTTGGAGCTATATTTTTATTCACCACATGATATGTGTTTTCCTTGGAGCATCTTGTATCATAGTAGTATTTTCTTTTTGTTGTGTCACAATCATCCTTGCTGCACACATTTTGAGAGAGACATGCACTCATCGTGATTTTGCTAGAATGCTCATCGTGCTTCACTTATATCTTTTGAGCTAGATAATTTTGCTCTAGTGCTTCACTTAGATCTTTTAGAGCACGGCGGTGCGTGACTTGGTAGTTGGCTTATGCTATGAAAGTAGTTCCAAAGGTGATAGGTACCCAAAGAGGATACAAAAACCTCCATCTTCATGTGCACCGAGTAGAAAGAGAAGTTTGATTCCTCTCAATTAGTTTTGAGACATGGATTTGGTAATATTAAGAGTTATGTTAGTAGGGTGTTGTGAATCTAGAAATACTTGTGTTGAAGTTAGTGATTCCCGTAGCATGCACGTATGGTGAACCGCTATGTTAGGAAGTCGGAGCATAACTGATCTACTGATTGTCATCCTTTGTGTTGAGGTCGGGATCACGCGATGGTTAACACCTACCAACCCTTCCCCTAGGAGTATGCGTTTAGCACTTTGTTTCGATTACTAATAAAAACTTTCACAACAAGTATGTGAGTTCTTCATGACTAATGTGAGTCCATGGTATAGATGCACTTTCACCTTCCACCATTGCTAGCCTCTCTAGTGCCACTCAACTTTCGCCTGTAAACAAACCCACCATATGCCTTCCTCAAAACAACCACCATACCTACCTACTATGGCATTTTCATAGCCATTCCGAGATATATGGCCATGCAACTCCCACCGTTCCGTCTCATGACTTGTGCCATCACTCTCATATTTCCATTGCATGATCGTAAGATAGCTAGCGAGATGTTTCAACGTCATACGCCAAGCTAGATCGTTGCACATCCCGGTACACTGCCAGAGGCATTTCCTATAGAGTCATCATCGTTCTAAGCTTTGAGATGTGAGTAAATAAAAGTGTGATGATCATCATTATTAGAGCATTGTCCCATGTGAGGAAATAAATAAATAAATAAGAGGCCAAAGAGCCCAAATAAAAAAAGAGGAAAACAGAGAAGGGACAATGCTAGTATCTTTTTCCACACTTGTGCTTCATAATAGCACCATGTTCTTCATGATTGAGAGCCTCTCGTTTCGTCACCACCATATGCTAGTGGGAATCTTTATTATATAACTTGGCCTGTATATTCCAATGATGGGCTTCCTCAAATTGCCCTAGGTCTTCGTGAGCAAGCAAGTTGGATGCACACCCACTAGTTCTCCTTTTGAGATTTCACATACTTATAGCTCTAGTGCATCCTTTGTATGGCAATCCCTACTCATTCACATTGATATCTATTAATGGGCATCTCCATAGCCCTTTGATACGCCGAGTCAATATGACCATCTCCTCCTTTTTGTCTCACAACCACCACCACACTCTATCCCAACTACAGTGCTATATCCATGGCTCAAGCTCATGTATTGCGTGATAGTTATAAAAAGTTTGAGAAAGTAAGAGTGCGGAAACAATTACTTGGCCAATACCGGGGTTGTGCATGATTTAAATTAGTTGTGTGAGGATGATGGAGCATAGCCAGACTATATGATTTTGTAGGGATAACTTTCCTTGGCCTTATTATTTTGAAAGTTCATGATTACCTTGCTAGTTTGCTTGAAGTATTATTGTTTTCATGTCAATAGCAAACTATTGTTTTGAATCTTACGGATCTGAACATTCATGTCATATGAAAGAAGTTACAAAATAAGTTACTTTTCCGCCACCGCAAGCTTCTGTCTCTGCAAGATCCCATGTGGGGCACGTTCTGGTGCCCTGCCGGAGGGGGATTCAGATATGGAGGGCTTCTTCATGAACACCATGACCTCTCCGATGATGCGTGAGTAGTTCACCATAGGCCTACGGGTCCATAGCTAGTAGCTAGATGGCTTCTTCTCTCTCTTGGATCTTCAATATAAAGTTCTCCATGATCTTCATGGAGATCTATCCGATGCAATCTTCTTTTGCGGTGTGTTTGTCGAGATCCGATGAATTGTGGATTTACGATCAGATTATCTATGAATCTTATTTGAATTTCTTCTGATATCTTATATGCATGATTTCATATCCTTGTAATTCTCTTCGAGTTGTGGGTTTTGTTTGGCCAACTTGATCTATGATTCTTGCATTGGGTGAAGTGCTTGGTTTTGGGTTCATACCGTGCAGTGACCTCACCCAGTGACAGAAGGGGTAGCGAGGCACGCATCGTGTTGTTGCCATCAAGGGTAAAAAGATGGGGTTTTCATCATTGGTTTGAGATTATCCCTCTACATCGTGTCATCTTGCTTAAGGCGTTACTTTGTTTGTCATGAACTCAATACACAAGATGCATGATGGATAGCGGTCGATGTGTGGAGTAATAGTAGTAGATGCAGAAAGTATCGGTCTACTTGTCTCGGACGTGATGCCTATATGTATGACCATTGCCTTAGATATCGTCATGACTTTGCGCGGTTCTATCAATTGCTCGACAGTAATTTGTTCACCCACCGTAATATTTGCTATTTTGGGAGAGGCCTCTAGTGAACACTATGGCCCCCGGGTCTACTTCACACCATATTTTCAGCCTTACTCTTTTACTCCTTTGCACTTTCCGCCTTCAGATCTCACTTTGCAATCAATCTTGAAGGGATTGACAACCCCTTTATAGCGTTGGGTGCAAGCTCGTTTGTGTTTGCACACGTACTCTGGACTTGACAAGATTCTCCTACTTGATTGATACCTTGGTTCTCAAACTAAGGGAAATACTTATTGCTCCTGTGTTGCACCACCCTTTCCACTTTAAGGGAAAAACCAACGCAAGCCCAGTCTCTGTCAACGTGCTAATTTTTGGCGCTGTTGTCTGTTTCTGTAGCAGCGTGCGGCTTTCAGTAGCCCTCTTCTATGATTTCTTCAGCCTGCACCTGCACGACGACGCCCATTTATCGGCACGCATCTCCTTCGTAGAGGCCCAGGGCGGCAATTTTCTCCTGAAGGCCGGGAAGAAGGTGGAAAACTTCAGGCACCGTTGGGTTCTCATGAGCCTCAAGGACGCCAACCCTCGGTTGGAGGTGTCGAAGGGGCTTCCGGAGAAGACTTTTGCGTGGAGCTCAGCGAAGCTCTCCGACCCTTGGGCCGTGCCCATCCTGGAGTGCTTCTCCCGCGACATCAGCACCAAGAGGCTGACCGGTGGGATGATAGTGAAGGAATTCTTGGTGCGGCACCTGGCGCCCCTACAAGCCCATTCCAGGCCCCTGTGGGACTACCAAATCGGTGACGACAAGCTCAGTCTCCGGTCCCAGGACCTTCCTACCGAGGAGCTGAACAGGGTCGTGGCGACCCTGCTCGGCGGTGACCCTGGTGACCTCCCCGAGGCTCTTGGTCTGCTGATGCGCCAATGCTCGCAATCTCCGAGCAGCCTTCGGATCCCCCTGTCCCTCCTGACGCTGCCTCCCTGACGACACCGCCCGCGATAGCACTAGAGGCTCCTTAGGGGGAGATCGAGAGGACTCCGGCATACCTCCAGGGCGTCTTGAACAAGGCCTTCGATGCCCTGGGCCAGGTCGCGGTCGTGATGGTGGAGGGCGAGAAGGAGGCCAAGGCCGCTCGTGCTGCGCGCGAGGAGGAACTGGAGGAAGCCGAATCCGCTTGCGCCGCGCGTGAGGAGGCGATGAAGGAAGCTGAATCCGCTTGCGCCATGCGCGGGGAAGCGATGAAAGGAGCCGCGGCGGCTACCAAACGCTGCAAAGAGGTGGATGCTCGTCTGAAAGCCTTCCAAGAAGAACAAGCCAAGCTAGCCGAGTAGCTTCGCCTGCAGGAGGAAGAACTCAAGGCCCGCAAGACCAAGCTCGCGATGTCCCAGGAGGAAACTCGCCTGGGCACGAAGCAGGCGCGCTTGGACGAGCAGGATAAGGAGATCGCCTCGAAGAAGACCCTTCTTGATGCCAAGGGGAAGCCCGTGCCGCGGCCGAGAAGAAGAAGGCCACGGAGCTGGTTGGCTTCCCTAACGTTGAGATCAGGCTTCGCACGACGCTCCACACCCTTTCCCGGGATGGGTTCGATGAGCCTGTGGCCACCCTAGAGGGCGACTTCGCCGTGCTCACGGTGGAGCTCGCCATGGCATTGGAGGACGCTGTCATCCAGGTGGACAAGATCTTGGACAACGAGTGTCGCGACCTCTTTTCTAAGGCTGCAACATGATCCTGCAATCTCTGGCATTAGCTAGACGAATGCTTATGACAACAAACCTTCTCCTGCAACGACACCAGAAGAATGCTGAAAGCACTTCCCAGTAATGAGACTAGAAGAATGTTGTTGACGGCCCACCAACGCGTGGGTTCGTAGCAGTTTTTGAGGGTAGAGTATTTGAACCAAATTTGTAGATTGCCTAAAGGAGGTGAGAGAATACTCTCGAGTATTAGCAACTGAATTTGTCAGATTCAACCACACCTGAAAGATTAGTATCTGCAAGCACAGTAGTAACAACAAAGTAACGAGTAACGGCAGTGTAACGAGCAATGGTAGTGGCAAGGGACAGCAGTAGCAAGTAGCAACAGTAGAAAGCGACAGCAATAGCAACAGTAGCAGCAGAGCAAGACAAGTAACAGCAGTAGCAACAGTAGTAGCAGCAGAGCAAGACAAGTAACAGCAGTAGGACAAACTCGTAGGCAATGGGTCGGTGATTTGTTTGGATGATATTCATCACGCAACAGCTATAACACGGATAGATAAGTGGCTAGCTCCCGTTCGTCAATGTGATGTAGGCATGCATTCCGTGTGTCGTCATACGTGCTTAGGGAAAAGAACTTGCATGACATCTATTGTCCAAAAGGAAACTACGGGATATTAAGGTTCTCCTTTTAATAAAGAACCGGACCAACGCATTAGCACTTGGTGAACACATGAACTCCTCAAACTATGGTCATCACCGGGAGTGGTTCTGGTTATTGTCACTCCGGGGTTGCCGGATCATAACACATAGTAGGTTACTACAAGTTGCAAGATCGGATCTAAAACACACATAATTTGGTGACAACATAATAATTTCAGATCTGAAATCATGGCACTCGGGCCCTAGTGACAAGCATTAAGCATGGCAAAGTAGTACCAACATCAAATGTCAGAACATAGTGGATACTAGGGATCAATCCCCATCAAAACTAACTCTATTACATGATAGATCTCATCCTACTCATCACCGCCCAGCGAGGCTGCGAATAGATTACTCACGAACGACGAAGAGCTTCATGGAATTGGAGAGGGAAGAAGGTTGATGATGACGATGGCGACGATTTCCCCTCTCTGGAGCCCAAGACGGACTCCAGATCTGCCCTCCAAATGAAGAACAGGAGGTGGGGGCGCCTCCGTATCGAAAACGCGACGAAAACTTCTCTTTTTATTTTTTCTGGGACGAAAGGCAACTTATAGAGCTAGAGTTGGGGGCGGCAGGTGCCTGTGGGCCCCACAAGCCTGCCCACCGCCACCAGGGGGGTGGTGGCGGAGCAGGGGCTTGTGGCCCACTGGCCCACCCCCCGAGGTTGAACTTGGCGCAGATATTTTTGATATTTTCCAAAACTGCTCCCAGTAAATTTTCAGGACGTTTGGAGAACTTTGATTTCTGCACAAAAATAACACCAAGGCAATTCTGCTGAAAACAGCGTCAGTCCAGGTTAGTTCCATTCAAATCATGCAAATTAGAGTCCAAAACAAGGGCAAAAGAGTTTGGAAAAGTAGATACGATAGAGACGTATCACAACACGCGTCTTCTGTCACCTTCATCTTCATGAGTCGGGGTTTGATTTTGACTCCGCGATCCTACTCGTCCCTACTGAGGCCCGCGACAGCACTGTGGAGGCGGTGAAGGGCCCCGTGGAGGTGTTGGTGAAGAGGTTCGCCTGCGTTGCAGTTCCCCCATCTCCGGATGCCGCTGAAGCCGATGGCAGGGAAGACGACGCCACTGACGGCGACAACAAGCCCCGTGAAGATGGAGCGATCGGCAGCGGCGGTTCCTCCTAATTTCTTCCCCCTATTTTTTCCCTGCAATGCACACCGTGCCCCGTGGAGGCGTCAAACTCATTTGCGTTTTCAAGAACTTGTTAAGGCTTGTAATAACTGGTTGACTACTTGAATGTTTTCTTCGCCTCGTTCCTTTCATGTTTGCTGTGATACTCTGTGTCGACAGGGCCCGGCCCGCGCATACCTCAGCCGCTATTGAACCGGCCGGATTCCAGGACGGCCCAAGAGGTGAGGGGCTACAGGTCCAGTTAGGCTCCTGAGTCGCGATTCTCAGGAGTCCCCATTGACGTGCAAGCAACACTCATGAGGGGAACGCGGCGAGGATTTTGAAACTTCAGAACACCTTCAGCACTCTGCGTTGGAGGGCCCACCCCACACATACCTACGCAGCCATTGGACCGACCGGATACCAGGACGGCCCAAGGGGGAAGGGGTTACGAGCATAGTTACGCCCCTGAGTCGCGATGCTCAGGAGTCCCCCTTGACATACGAGCGACCCCAATGTCCCTCCTAAGAAACTCATAATTTGAGACTCCCGAACTCCTTCAGCACTCTGCGTCGGCAGGGCTCGCACCACGCATACCTCCGCCGCCGTTGGATCGCGTGTGCGGCCCAAGAGGGAAGGGGATACGGCGCAGTTCAGGCTCCTGAGTCGCGATGCTCAGGAGTCCCCCTTGACGTACGAGTGACTCCAGCATTCTCTCTCTAAGAGATTTTAAGTGGCTTGTTGAGCGCACTAGGCTCTGCGTAGGCAGGGCCCGCCCCGCGCGTACCTCCACCGCCGTTGAACCGACCGGATTCTAGGACGGCCTAAGAGGGAAGGGGCTATGGGTGTGATGACCCACAAGTATAGGGGATCTATCGTAGTCCTTTCGATAAGTAAGAGTGTCGAACCCAACGAGGAGCAGAAGGATCTAACAAGTGGTTTTCAGCAAGGTAAATTCTGCAAGCACTGAAATTAACGGTAACAAGTAGTTGTGTCGTAGCAAGTAGCAAGTAACAAAAGTAACAACGATGCAGTAAAGTGGCCCAATCCCTTTTGTAGCAAGGGACAAGCCTGGAAAAATTCTTATAGGAGGTAAAACGCTCCCGAGGACACACGGGAATTTATGTCATGCTAGTTTTCATCATGTTCATATGATTTGCGTTCGTTACTTTGATAGTTTGATATGTGGGTGGACCGGCGCTTGGGTACTGCCCTTACTTGGACAAGCATCCCACTTATGATTAACCCCTCTCGCAAGCATCCGCAACTACGAAAGAAGAATTAAGACAAAGTCTAACCATAGCATTAAACTAGTGGATCCAAATCAGCCCCTTACGAAGCAACACATAAACTAGGGTTTAAGCTTCTGTCACTCTAGCAACCCATCATCTACTTACTACTTCCAAATGCCTTCCTCAAAGCCCAAATAATGGTGAAGTGTTATGTAGTCGACGTTCACATAACACCACTAGAGGAAAAACAACATACAACACATCAAATTACCGAACGAATACCAAATTCACATGACTATTTATAGCATGACTTATCCCATGTGCTCAGGAACAAAAGCAGCTACTCACAAAGCATAATCATATTCATGACCAGAGAGGTAATGAGTAGCATCAAAGATCTGAACATAAACTCTTCCACCAAGTGATCCAACTAGCATCAACTACAAAGAGTAATTAACACTACTAGCAACCTTACAAGTACCAATCGGAGTCGCGAGACAAAGATTGGTTACAAGTTATGAACTAGGGTTTGGAGATGAGATGGTGCTGATGAAGATGTTGATGGTGATGAATCCCCTCCGACGAGAGGAGTGTTGGTGATGACGATGGCGATGATTTCCCCCTCCGGGAGGGAAGTTTCCCCGGCAGGATCGTCCTGCCGGAGCTCTAGATTGGTTCTGCTCAAGTTCCGCCTCGTGGCGGCGGTGAATCCTCCGAAAAGCCTCCTCTTGATTTTTTCCAGACCAAAACCCTTCATGTAGCAAAAGAGGGGGGCCAGTGGGCCAGCAGGGAGCTCACAAGCCTCCTAGGCGCGGCCAGGGGGTGGCCACGCCTAGCAGGCTTGTGGCCACCTGCTCGCACCCCTCTGGCACTTCTTGGGCCCAGTATTTTTAATAAATCCCAAAAAAATCCACGTTGATTTTCACGGCTTTTGGAGTTGCGCAGAATAGGCATCTCAAACTTGCTCCTTTTTTAGGCCAGAATTCCGGCTGTCGGCATTCTCCCTCTTCATGTAAACCTTGCAAAATAAGAGATAAGGCATAAGTATTGTGCCTTGAAGTGTAATAATAGCCCAAAAAGCGATAAATATCAACATGAAAGCATGATGCAAAATGGACGTATCAACTCCCCCAAGCTTAGACCTCGCTTGTCCTCAAGCGAAAGCCTAGATCAATAAACATGCCCACATGTTTAGGGAGAGAGGTGTCGACAAAACAAGATACGAACATGCAGGCATCATGATCATGATCAGAACAGCAATACCAACATATAATCTCTCATGCTAAAGTGACAATTACTTCAGAGAGTAAAGTATGAATCAAGAACCTTACCGAGAATTAACAACCGATAGCCTTTAGTCATTGAAATAATTGCAATTTATCACAACATCAGAAAGAGTCAAATAAGAGCTTGTAAAGCAAATCCACATACTCAATCATCCTTTCGGTCTCTACAATTGCTACAACTCACGTGGTACTCATGAGATCAAAGTTTCAGCTGGACACAGAGAAAGATAGGGGCTTATAGTTTTGCCTCCCAACCATTTACCTCAAGGGTAATGTCAAAAATAATAATTCATGAATACTTACTTCCAAGTTGACATATGAACATAGATCTTTCCCAAGCATATGAGCTTAGCCAAGATAAAGGCGAAACAAGGAATTGTTGAAGATCACCATGACTCTTTCAAGGGCAAAAAGTAAATGTACAAGATAGGCCCTTCGCAGAGGGAAGCAGAGGTTATCCTGCGCTTTTGAGGTTTGGATGCGTGTCCTCTTAGTGCGGAGGAACGTCACTTTATATTGCCTCCTGTGATAAAGAACTTTATTATGCAGTCTGTCGCTTTTATGCCTTCCTCATCACAGGTTCGTACAAAGCTTATTTTCCACACACTAATAGATCATACATATTAGGGAGCAATTTTTATTGCTTGCACCGATGACAACTTACTTGAGGGATCTTATTCAATCCATAGGTAGGTATGGTGGACTCTCATGGCAAAACTGGGTTGAAGGTTTATGGATGCACAAGTAGTATCCCTACTTGGTGCGGGAGTTTTGGCCAATATGAGGTGGAAGCAATCATCACATGCTAAGGGATCTATAATCATATAACATTGTTCGGAACCAAGCAAACACAATTCATTATGTTGTTTTCCTTGTCCAACATCTACTTCTAAGCATGCAATAGTTTAGTGAGTTTTCATAATCATAGATGGTGTCAAAGATGATATATTTATATGTGAACCTCTCCTTCTTTATCGCTTCCTATTAAATGCAACAATGACCAAGGTCTACGTTTGTCTACCCTCAACAAGTTTCAATCATCATTCTTTTTATATGTGAAGTCATCACTTCCCATAAGATCATTACATGATCTTTCATGCTTTTGTTCTTTTCTCAGTCTTTTGATCATGACAAAAGACAAAGCCCTTAACTAAGACACTCTTTATTATATGGCTCACGAGCTCGAATACATCAGGGGTGACACAAAGCAAAACTCAAGCCTAAAACACTAAGACCTTTATTCTACTAGAGAAAGAGAAAACTGAAAAGGAAGAAACTAAAACAAAGGTAAAGTCAAAAGATGTGATGGTGATACGATACCGGGGCAACTCCCCCAAGCTTGGCACAAGCCAAGGGGATTGCCCATACCCATGTTTAGTTGTCTTCCTTTGGGGTGATGGTGGTGGAGTTGTTGCAACGTGGGTTTGATCCTCCGTCTTCCAAGGCATAGGTGCTCCATCATGGAAAGATGAACGAGTCTCCGGAATCCTCAAATCTGCAGCCAACCGTATTGATTTAAATCTATACTCATACTCACAGTTTTGGTTCTACAGGTCATATATCTGGGCTTAGAGGTGATCAATCGTCTCATAGAGCCTAGAGAGGTGCTTCCCAATGTCATTGGCATCGATCCTGTGTTTGCTGGCAAACTACGTGATCATCATGTGGTTGGAGTTGAGTCCACGCTCCACCATCCCTTGGCACTTGAAGACTTGTTGCTCCATTGCTTCGAGCCTCGCCTCCATGCTTCCAGTCTTCTTAGGACCCTCAACGTCACGGATGTGCAACATCCCCTCACGCATCTCGATAGATTGAGGGTGTTGCAGCACTCCCGCGAGGTAGGGATTCATGACCTTCTCGAAGATCTTGTCCTTCGGAGCTTTTGGGGAAGCCATAGCAATCTAGATCCGCACCAGAAACAGGCTCGAAACGAAAACACAGGAAATTTGCGTGATACGAGGGTGAGACCTTACGGGAGAATATATAATGATTTTTTTCCGACCGGAAGGAGTACTCCGCACGAAAACCGAGTCCGGGAGGCACACGAGGTGGCCACAAGCCCCCAGACGCGGCCAGGGGGGTGGCCCGCGCCTTGCAGGCTTGTCGCCTCCTCCTGCGCTTTCCGACTACTTCAAAATTTTCTATTTTTCTAAATATTCCAAAACGGAGAAAAATTCCCACTGGAAAAGTTTTGGAGTCTATTTTCTTACCGCATCACATACCTCTTCATTTTCGGAGTCTGAAACAGGCTGATAAATATCCCTTAGGTATTCTTTCGGAGTTATGGTATTGATAATATTGCTTTCAACATTTATGGGAGTACCTGAGATATAATGCTTGATTCTCTGCCCATTCACCACTCTCGGACAATTACCCTCTGTGTAGTTGATCTTGATAGCACCGGAACGATATACTTCCTCAACAATATAGGGACCTTCCCATTTAGAGAGAAGCTTGCCTGCAAAAAATCTTAAACGAGAATTATGTATCCAGACATAATCACCTACATTGAACTCACGCTTTTGTATCCTTTTATCATGCCACCTCTTAACCTTTTCTTTGAATAACTTGGCATTCTCATATGCCTGAGTTCTCCATTCATCAAGCAAGCTAATATCAAATAACCTCTTCTCACCGGCAAGTTTGAAATCAAAGTTGAGTTCTTTGATTGCCCAATAAGCCTTATGCTCTAGCTCAAGAGGTAAATGACATGCTTTACCTACACCTACCTTATGGGATTCTTATAGGTAGTTCTATAAGCCCACAGTGCATCATCGAGCTTCTTAGACCAATTCTTTCTAAACCTATTGATAGTCTTTTAGAGAATCAGTTTAATCTCTCTATTGCTTAGCTCTACTTGACCACTGGACTGAGGGTGATAGGGAGACGCAATTCTATGGTTGACATTGTACTTTGCGAGCGTTTTACGGAAAGCACCATTAATGAAATGTGAACCACCGTCAGTCATTAGATATCTAGGGACTCCAAATCTAGGGAAAATAACTTCTTTAAGCATCATGATAGAGGTGATGTGATGAGCACTACTAGTGGGGATAGCTTCTACCCACTTAGTGACGTAATCAACAGCAACTAGGATATGAGTATACCCGTTGGATTTTGGAAAAGTTCCATATAATCAAAGCCCCAAACATCAAATGGTTCAATGACAAGTGAATAATTCATAGGCATTTCCTGACGTTTACTGATATTACCTATTCTTTGACATTCGTCACAAGACAAGACAAACTTACCGGCATCCTTGAAGAGAGTGGGCCAATAGAAACCTGATTGCAATACCTTGGGTGCAGTTCTATCTCCCGCATGGTGTCCTCCGTAGGCCTCGGCGTGACACTTCTGTAAGATCTGTCCCTGTTCATGTTCAGGTACACAACGTCTAATAACACCATCTACTCCTTCCTTATAAAGGTGAGGATCATCCCAGAAGTAATGTCTCAAGTCAAAGAAGAATTTCTTCTTTTGCTGGTATGTGAAACTAGGTGGTATATAATTGGAAACGATATAGTTTGCATAATCAGCATACCACGGTGCACTACGTGAAGCATTGATGACATTCTATTTCTCATCAGGAAATCTATCATCAATAGGTTGTGGGTCATCAAGAACGTTCTCCAACCTAGACAAGTTATCTGCTACTGGGTTATCAGCACCCTTCCTGTCGACAATGTGCAAATCAAATTCTTGTAGCAAGAGAACCGATCTGATAATTCTAGGTTTAGCATCTTTCTTCTCCATTAAGTACTTAATAGCAGCGTGATCAGTGTGAATAGTAACTTTGGAATCAACTATGTAAGACCTGAACTTTTCACATGCAAACACGACTGCTAAAAATTCCTTTTCCGTAGTAGCATAGTTTCTTTGGGCACTGTCTAGAATTTTACTAGCATAGTGAATAGCATTCAACTTCTTATCAACTCTTTGCCCTAGGACAACACCAACAGCATAATCAATAGCATCACACATGATTTCAAAAGGTAAGTTCCAATCAGGTGGTTGAACAATAGGTGCAGTTATCAAAGCCTTCTTAAGTATTTCAAAGGCTTCCTCACAATCATCGCCAAAAACAAAAGGAATATCCTTTTGCAAGAGATTGGTAAGAGGCCTAGAAATCTTAGAGAAGTCTTTAATGAACCTTCTATAGAAACCAGCTTGACCAAGGAAACTTCTTATACCTTTGATGTATGTGGGGTATGGCATTTTCACGATTGCATCAACCTTAGCCTTATCGACTTCAATACCTCTTTCAGAAATTTTATGTCCTAATACTATGCCTTCATTAACCATAAAGTGGCACTTCTCCCAATTCAAGACAAGATTGGTGTCTTTACATCCCTGCAAGACTCGATCAAGGTTGCTGAGACAATCATCAGAAGAAGACCCATAAACGGAGAAGTCATCCATGAAAACCTCAACAATCTTTTCACAAAAGTCAGAGAATATAGCCATCATGCATCTTTGAAAGGTAGCAGGCGCATTACATAAGCCAAAAGGCATCCTTCTATAAGCAAAGGTACCGAAAGGGTAGGTGAAAGTGGTTTTCTCCTGATTAGATTGTGCAACTCGTATTTGGGAGAAACTAGAGTAACCACCCGACAGCTTGCTTCATCTCCTGGGCTCGCCCTGGGTTCGCGAGGCCGGTCGCAGGGATGCGCTTCCTGCCTGGGCTTGGGGTGTGCAACATGCCGCGGAGGTGGGGGTGGCGCGTCTTTCTCCTCATCATTTTCCAGGGACGGTTGGGGTCGAAACGAATAGGAGAGCCCCGTGGGATCACCGGCAGCGGCGACGAGACCCTCGATGCGCTGGAGCCAATCGTTGTGGCGGTGGGGGACGGGCCGGTAGCGTAGGATCTTGGCGGCCATAGAAAGCGCGCGTCAGCCATGCGGCATATCCGGCCGGTAGCGTAGGATCTTGGCGGCCATAGAAAGCGCGCGAGGCCGACCCGGAAGCCCGAACGAGCGACTGAGTGGCGGTGCGGCCGTCGGGCTGATCGGTAGCCGGCTGGGAGGAACCTTGTTGTTCTTGAGCGTCGGGGCCCGTGGCGGCATTCACCATGGGCGATGGTGACTGGCGCGTGATGACCCACAAGTATAGGGGATCAATCGTAGTCCTTTCGATAAGTAAGAGTGTCGAACCCAACGAGGAGCAGAAGGATCTGACAAGTGGATTTCAGCAAGGAAATATCTTCAAGCACTGAAATTAAAGGTAACGAGTGATTGTGTGGTGAGATGATTCATAGGAAGCAACAAGTAACAAAAGTAGCAATGGTGCAGCAAAGTGGCCCAATCCCTTTTGTAGCAAGGGACAAGCCTGGACAAAGTGTTATATGAGGAAAAACGCTCCCGATGACACATGGGAGTTTCTGTCATGCTAGTTTCATCATGTTCATATGATTCACGTTCGTTACTTTGATAGTTTGATATGTGGGTGGACCGACGCTTGGGTATTGCCCTTACTTGGACAAGCATCCCACTTATGATTAACCCCTCTCGCAAGCATCCGCAACTACGAAAGAAGAATTAAGACAAAGTCTAACCATAGCATTAAACTAGTGGATCCAAATCAGCCCCTTACGAAGTAACGCATAAACTAGGGTCTAAGCTTTTGTCACTCTAGCAACCCATCATCTACTTACTACTTCCCAATGCCTTCCTTTAGGCCCAAATAATGGTGAAGTGTTATGTAGTGGACGTTCACATAACACCACTAGAGGATAAACAACATACAACACATCAAAATACCGAACGAATACCAAATTCACATGACTACTATTAGCATGACTTATCCCATGTCCTCGGGAACAAAAGTAACTACTCACAAAGCATAATCATAATCATGATTAGAGAGGTAATGAGTAACATCAAGGATCTGAACATAATCTCTTCCACCAAATAATCCAACTAGCATCAACTACAAAGAGTAATCAACACTACTAGCAACCTTACAAGTACCAATCGGAGTCGTGAGACGGAGATTGGTTACAAGAGATGAACTAGGGTTTGGAGATGAGATGGTGCTTATGAAGATGTTGATGGTGACGAGTCCCCTCCGATGAGAGGAGTGTTGGTGATGACGATGGCGATGATTTCCCCCTCCAGGAGGGAAGTTTCCCCGGCAGGATCGTCCTGCCACAGCTCTAGATTGGTTCTGCTCAAGTTCCGCCTCGTGGCGGCGGCGAAACCATGAAAAAGCTCCTCTCTGATTTTTTTCCTGGACAAAACCCTCCATATAGCAAAAGAGGGGGCCAGTGAGCTACCCACAAGCCCCCATGGCGCGGCCTGGGGGTGGCCGCGCCGTGCAGGCTTGTGGGCACCCCCCGGTGCCCCTCTGGCACTTCTTCGGCCCAATATTTTTGATAAATCAGCGAAAAAATCCCCGCTGATTTTCACGGCGTTTGGAGTTGCGCAGAATAGGTATCTCAACTTTGCTCCACTTTCAGGCCAGAATTCCAGTTGCTAGTATTCTCCCTCTTCATGTAAACCTTGAAAAATAAGAGAGAAAAGGCATAGGAATTGTACCGTGAAGTGAAATAACAGCCAAAGAAGCGATAAATACAACATGAAAACATGATGCAAAATGGACGTATCAACTCCCCCAAGCTTAGACCTCTCTTGTCCTCAAGCGAAAGCCTAGCACAATAAATATGTCCACATGTTTAGGTAGCAAGGTGTCGACAAAACAAGATACAAACATGCATGCATCATGATCAAGATCAGAACAGCAATACCAACATATAATCTCTCATGCTAAAGTGATAATTCCTTCACAAAGTAAAGCATGGGTCAAGAATCTTACCGAGAATTAACAACCAATAGCCTTTAGTCATTGAAGCTTTTGCAATTTATCACAACATCAGAAAGAGTCAAATAAGAGCTTGTAAAGCAAATCCACATACTCAATCATTCTTTCGTTCTCTACAATTGCTACAACTCACGTGGTACTCATGAGATCAAAGTTTCAGTCGGACACAGAGAAAGATAGGGGCTTATAGTTTTGCCTCCCAACTGCTTACCACAAGGGTAATGTCAACAATAATAATTCATGAATGCCTACCTCCAAGTTGACATATAAATATGGATCTTTCCCAAGCATATGACGGTAGCCAAGACAAAGGCAAAATAAGGAATTGGTGAAGATCACCACGACTCTTTCAGGGACAAAAAGTAAAGGTACAAGAGAGGGCCTTTGCAGAGGGAAGCAAAGGTTGTCATGCGCTTTTGAGGTTTGGATGCGTGTCCTCTTAGTGCGGAGGAACGTCACTTTATATTGCCTCATGTGATAAAGAACTTTATTATGAAGTCTGTCGCTTTTATGTCTTCCTCATCACAGGTTTGTATAAAGCTTATTTTCCACACAGTAATAGATCATACATATTAGGGAGCATTTTTATTGCTTGCACCGATGACAACTTACATGAGGGATCTTATTCAATCCATAGGTAGGTATGATGGACACTCATGGCAAAACTGGTTTGAAGGTTTATGGATGCACAAGTAGTATCTCTACTTAGTGTGAGAGTTTTGGCTAATATGAGGTGGAAGCAATTGTCACATGCTAAGGGATCTCTAATCATATAACATTGTTCAGAGCCAAGAAAACACAATTCATTATGTTGTCTTCCTTGTCCAACATCTACTCCTAGGCATGCAATAGTTTGGTGAGTGTTCACAATCATAGATGGTGTCAGAGATGATATATTTATATGTGAATCTCTCCTTCCTTATCACTTCATATTAATTGCAACAATGACCAAGGTCTATGTTTGCCTACCCTCAACAAGTTTCAATCCTCGTTCTTTTTATATGTGAAGCCATCACTTCCCATAAGATCATTACATGATCTTTCATGCTTTTGTTCTATTCTCACTCTTTTGATCATGGCAAGAGGCAAAGCCCTTCAACTAAGACACCCTTTATTATAGGCTCACGAGCAAGAATACATCGGGGGTGACACAAAGCAAAACTCAAGACTAAAACACTAAGACTTTTAAACTACTAGAGGAAAAGAAAATTGAAAAGGAAAACTAAAACAAAGGTAAAGGCAATAGATGTGATGGTGATACGATACTCGGGCAACTCCCCCAAGCTTGGCACAAGCGAAGGGGATTGCCCATACCAATGCTCAGTTGTCTTCCTTTGGTGGTGATGGTGGAATTGTTGCAAAGGTCTTGAGCTTGTCTAATTTCCACTTGAGCATAAAATTCTGCTCTCTCAAATCATCATTTTCCTCCTCAAGCTTCAACACCCTTTGGCATAATTCCTGCTTACTCTCCTGCAAGAAACGAGAAGGGATAAACAAGTTCTTAGGCTTCTTCCTTGAGTCAGGGAGGCTCGACTTCTTGAACTCCACATGAGTGCATCCAGGTTGAGGTAGAGGAGCCTCCTCTTCATTGGAACTCATTTGTTCCTTCCCCTTGGGATCATAGTCTTCTTCCTCATCGGTGGTCCAGCCATATGGTTCCAAGTCCCCATAGACCTTTGGGTTAGCAAGGTAATCTGCCACATAGTTCTCCCCCTCTGAATCCTAAGAAAACATCTTGACCTAGATCTGTGGCGGAAAACAGGCTCGAAACGAAAAACAGAGGAAATATGCGTGATGCAGAGGTCAGACCAAATGGAAGTACATATAATGATTTTTTTTCTAGACCACAAGGAGTACCCTGCACAAAAAGGGAGCCCGGGAGGTGCACGAGGTAGCCACAAGCCCTCATGGCGCGGCCAGGGGTGGGCCCACGCCGTGCAGGCTTGTCGCCTCCTCGCGCACTTTCCGGACTACTTCCAATTTTTGTATTTTTTCAAATATTACAAAACGGAGAAAAATTCCTATTGGAAAAGTTTTGGACTCTATTTTCTTACCGAATCACATACCTCTTCATTTTCGGAGTTTGAAACAAGCTGATAAATATCCCTTAGGTATTCTTCCGGAGTTATGGTATTGATGATATTGCTTTCAACATTTATGGGAGTGCCTGAGATATAATGCTTGCAGAAAGCACCATGAATGAAATGTGAACCACCGCCGGTCATTAGATATCTAGGGACTCCAAATCTAGGGAAGATAACTTCTTTCAGCATCTTGATGGAGGTGTTGTGATCAGCACTACTAGTGGGGATAGCTTCTACCCACTTAGTGACGTAAGCAACAGCAACTCAGATGTGAGTATACCCATTGGATTTTGGAAAAGGTCACATATAATCAAAGCCCAGACGTCAAATGGTTCAATGATAAGTGAATAGTTCATAGGCATTTCATGACGTTTGCTAATATTACCTATTCTCTGACATTCATCACAAGACAGGACAAACTTACGGGCATCCTTGAAGAGAGTGTGCCAATAGAAACCTGATTGCAATACCTTGTGTGCAGTTCTATCTCCCGCATGGTGTCCTCCGTAGGCCTCGGAATGACACTTCTGTAGGATCTGTCCCTGTTCATGTTCAGGTACACAATGTCTAATAACACCATCTACTCCTTCCTTATAAAGGTGAGGATCATCCCAAAAGTAATGTCTCAAGTCAAAGAAGAATTTCTTCTTTTGGTGGTACGTGAAACTAGGTGGTATATATTTGGCAACGATATAGTTTGCATAATCAGCATACCAGGGTGCACTACGTGAAGCATTGATGACGTTCAATTGCTCATCGGGAAAGCTATCATCAATAGGTTGTGGGTCATCAAGAACGTTCTCCAACCTCGACAAGTTATCTCCTACTGGGTTATCAGCACCCTTTCTATCGACAACATGCAAATCAAACTCTTGTAGCAAGAGAACGCATCTGATAAGTCTAGGTTTAGCGTCCTTATTCTCCATGAGGTACTTAATAGCAGCATGATCAGTGTGAATAGGGACTTTGGAATCAACTATGTAAGACCAGAGCTTTTCACATGCAAACACGACTGCTAAAAATTCCTTCTCCATAGTGGCATAGTTTCTCTGGGCACTGTCTAGAGTTTTACTAGCGTAGTGAATAACATTCAACTTCTTATCAACTCTTTGCCCTAGAACAGCACCAACAGCATAATCACTAGCGTCACACATGATCTCAAAAGGCAAGTTCCAATCAGGTGGTTGAACAATAGGTGCAATTATCAAAGCCCTCTTAAGTATTTCAAAAGCTTCCTCACAATCATCGTCTAAAACAAAAGGAATATCCTTTTGCAAGAGATTGGTAAGAGGCCTAGAAATGTTAGAGAAATCTTTAAAGAACCTTCTATAGAAACCAGCATGACCGAGGAAACTTCTTATACCTTTGATATCTACGGGGTATGGCATTTCTCGATTGCATCAACCTTAGCCTTATCGACTTCAATACCTCTTTCAGAAATTTTATGTCCTAAGACAATGCCTTCATTAAACATAAAGTGGCACTTCTCCCAATTCAAGACAAGATTGGTGTCTTTACATCTCTATAAGACTCGATCAAGGTTGCTGAGGCAATCATCAAAGGAAGACCCGTAAATGGAGAAGTCATCCATGAAAACCTCGACAATCTTTTCACAAAAGTCAGAGAATATAGCTGTCGTGGGTATAAGTCTGACAATAGATGTGTAGGGTACGAAAGGATGGGCAGAGCCTTTGCTACGGCGAGGATGTATGAGTTCAGGCCCCTCTACGGTGGAGGTAAAAGCCCTACGTCTCAGTGCTCTTGGGAGCTTAGTGTCGAGTGGAATATAGCATTACAGTAAATGCCAACCCCTGCACTAGTGGGGAAAAGCGGCTTATATAGAGTGCGATGCCTTCCACAACGGCCCGGTGGACAGGGGTGGAGTAGTGGCGAATAAATGCCTATGTTACAGGTAACGTATGCCTTAAATGCTAATGATGGTGTATGAAAACGTATGACCGTTGCCCTCCTGGGAGGTTACGATGTACAGAGTGGAATTCAGTCGGTACGATAAATATGTTCCGAATGCTCGTCACCGAATGGATGATGGGGGGTCCTTAGTTCAGTCGGAACTGTCTAAGGGCCTTGCCCTCTATGAAGGGTAGTCCTTGGGTAGGACCTATAGGGCAGGCCTATGACCCTACCCTCGGACTATAACCCCATCTTTAGTCCCGAATGGATCGGGGTTGGAACGATGAAGTGATGCCTGGAGTATGGACCCGACTGGTATGGATGTGACTTTGGCGTTGTTTGCCTCGATCCATTTTATCCTTTCGACCAGTGATCCGAGTGAATATACCAGTGAAATGAACCGTCAGGGACCGAGTGCTTCGCGGAATCTTTCGATGTGACCTGGGATCCTCAAATTTCGGTTGTCGCGCGCTCAGCGGGGATGTCGACATCGCCATCGAGTAGTTTCTGCCACCTCGATTACCGCGCTGTTATCTTCTCCACTAACATCGCAGGAGCCGGTCGGGGGATAAGATTTTGGGGCCACCTGTTAGTGACCCAGTCGGAACCTTATTTAAGCCTCTCCGGCGGGGGTTTCTTGTTGCGCTGCCCTTGTTACTCGCACTCGCCTCGCTTCTCCCGTAGCTCCCTGCGCGTTCCAAGCCTCCTCCTTCCTCTCCTCCTCTGCGGATTCGCTGCCTTCACCATGACGAAGGGGCAGACGAGCAAGCTCGAGTCGAAGAAGAAGAAGAAGAAGAAGGCCCCTGCTCAGCGGCGACAGCGGGCACTGTCGGCGGGTTGGATCCAGGGGGATTTCCTCCCCTCCACGGTG
This sequence comes from Hordeum vulgare subsp. vulgare, assembly GCF_904849725.1. Classification (NCBI taxonomy): domain Eukaryota; kingdom Viridiplantae; phylum Streptophyta; class Magnoliopsida; order Poales; family Poaceae; genus Hordeum; species Hordeum vulgare. Next base: position 413,955,211 of record NC_058520.1, on the reverse strand, counting down.
ACGGTGGACGACATGTAGGAGCTGGTGGAGCAAGGCATGATTGCCAACAAGTCGTGGAGGCTGCCGGCGGAGGGCGAGACGGAGCCGGCGCCGCAGGAGGGAGAGCGCGTCTTGCTGCTCAGCCACGTGTACAGGGGCTTCGCCTTGCCTCCCCACCCCTTCTTTAGAGGTATTATGAATCACTTCGGGGCACAGCTCCATCATTTTCCTCCCAACGCGATAGCCCATCTTGTCGCATTCGTCCCTCTGTGCGAGTGCTTTATTGTATGTCCCCCCCCCATTGGGGGCTCTTTAAGTACATCTTCTCTGCTAGGTCTCAGACTGTCAAAAAGCTTAGCCAGTCGGACAATAAAACCCATCTCCTCCAGCTCTGCGGGGGCTTAGGCTTCCAAAAGAAAACAAAGAGTAGCTACCCTCCTCTCAAGTTGTCCGAGTCAGTTAGGAACTGGCAGTCGACCTGGTTCTACTGCCAGGACATAGCTTGTCCGAATGCCGTGACTGGGTTGCCGCCCTTTAGCCTAGACCGTCCGGCCCCTCCCAGGCAGCTTGCGCTCTCAAAGTTGGAAAAGATCTAGATCCAACCTCTGGTCGACGCGCTGATAGCTGTCGTCCGCAAGGGAGTCACCGGCACAGATTTGCTGGAGACTTTTCTGGGTCGGCGCATCCAGCCACTGCAAGCCCGACACCACGCCATGTGGCACTATGCGGGGCCTGAGGATTCCACTCGGACCCATCCAGAATGCGTGATCGGGGAGGTTGTGACAGCGTGGGTCCGTGGCATCACAGGCGCATGCGACAACCCGAGAGGAGCCCGTCGGGTGAAGCCCTTCCGCGCCGATAATCCTCCTCCGAATGAGGTGAGCACCTCTTTGTCGAGTGCTTTCAATCTTCTTAGATTTATCGCTTTTCTTGTGTCGCCGCTTGGTGTCTGACGTTGTCGACTGTATTTTGTGCAGGAGTGGACCAACTGGCATTCTCCCGTCTTGAACGGGAATCCCATTGAGGAAGAGGAGGGAAGCCAGGAGGGCAACGTGGATAGCGCCGAGTACGTCTCCGACAGTGGGGAGACAGAGGAGGAGTCTGAAGAGGAGGAGGGGGAGGTTGGGGAGCAGAGCTCGCCACCTCCACCATGAGAGCCTCAAACTAAGCGCCGTCACGAACCCGCGGCTCCGCCGGCTCCTCCAGCAGCTCCGAGTGCTCCGCCTGCTTCTCTCGTGGCTCCGAGTGCTCCGCCAGCTCCTCCCGTGGCTCCGAGTGCTCGGAGCGTGAAGAGGACTAGGGACGCTGCTGCCGAGCCCACGGACCAACCTTCAAGGTGGCCAAACCGAGTGGGTCCAAGCCTCGGAAAGCTTTGCCTCGGATGAGGATCGCTGTTCCAATTGCCTCAACGTAAGTGTCTTGTTCTCCCTTCTTCTTTCAATATTTGATTGAACTCATTTTTATCGGTCGAGTGGATTTTACTCGACAGAACTGCTATCTCCGCCACCTCTCTGTCGCGCCAGGACGATGATCCCATGGATACGGACAACGCTGCCACATCCCAGCAAGGTACGTTGTGACGACTCCGAGAGTTTGCATTATTGTTTCGCGAGTGCTGTCTTTAATCTTGCCCTTTTTCTCCAACCTCATGTTGTTCAATCGGGCTTCCTTTGGAGGTGATTCATCTGGAGGAGGATGACCAAAGGGGAACAGGGCCAACTTTGGCGCCTGTCCTTGAGGTTGTTCCATCTGCTGCTGCTCCCACCATGGACGCGCCGCCGACCGAGCCGATGCCGTCGACTGAGGCGGTGCCCCTCGCGGCGGAACCGACTGGTCTTCTGTCGTGCCAGGTCCATCGACCGTCCAGTACGACGCCCGACGCCTCCCGGAAGACCAAGTGGGAGCCGCCAAGGAGGCCATGGTGCAGGTGGAGTTGATGGTGGGTGATGCCAAGGGAGCGTACGACTCCATCGCGTCTTTGTACAAGAGAAGCTTGGAGCTCCGAGACGATATCCGAGTAAGTGCGCTAGTAAGTGTTTACTTTCCTCTTATAACCCACTGGGGGTTTAAGTGATATACTCGGATACAGTAGGATTATTTTGCAGTGGGTTCACTCAGAGTGAACCCAGTGGGTGTAGTCCCCGAGACTTCTGTCGAGTGCTTGCACCGGCAGTTGTCTTTATATGTATTTCCCGTTATCTGAGCAGATCAGAGCTGGTCTGCCCGAATATTACCAGTGGGGGCACTCGGAGTGCATCCACTGGATGTAGTCCCCGAGAGTAGTGTTACTCAGGTCGGGTAATAGCATTCTCGTAGATTTGTCTATTTGTCATGGAGCTCAATAGGGCCGACCTGTTCGAGCTTCATGCCAGTGGGGTCACTCTTAGTGAACCCACTGGGTGTAGTCCCCGAGACCGCTGTCGAGTGCTTGCATCGGCAGGGGTCTGAAGATCTTTGATTGTTTTGTTTGATTTCCTTGTTGAACGTGTGTGATCTTCCCTTTGCGCTGATTTGGCAGAAGACTTGCGAAATGGGATCCGCGTACAATGCTGTGAAGGCTGAAAAGATTCAGCTTGCTGCGGAATTGGAGGCGGCTGTGAATGACTTGGCTGGTGTGAAGGGGGCTCTTGCTGACCGAGAGAAGTCTTTGGAGGAGTCCCGGGAGACCAACAAGGCATTGGTGGCCGAAATTGAGAAAATCGGCAAGCAAAGAACCGAACTGATGGGTCAGATGAAGGTGATGAACCGTCGATGCATTTCGCAGGAGAAGTACGTCAGCGACTGGTCAAGGAAGATGATAGCACTGCTCTATGGTAAGCTTTTTGCCGAGTGCTTCTTGACTTTGTAATTCATTTTGCGCTTACTTTCTGCTCGTCTTTTCTTTGCAGATTTTTGTCTGGACGCTGAGGCTGAAGCAGCCGACATTGAACGGTCGGTTGTTCTGAACGTTCCACTCGGCGACGAAGCCAATCGGGACATGCTCCGAGCACATATTCACCTTGGCAGAGTGGGACCTTTCATCGACCGTCTGAGAGAAGTCATCGGCCGGATCGACAAGGAGCTGTGGCCCGAAGACGATTCCCGGCAGGAAATAGAAGGGTTGATGACTCGGCTGGAGGACGTCCCGAACAGAGTGCAGGCATGGAAGAAGTCTGCCGCTCGTTGTGGTGCGGACGTGGCGCTATCGCTGGTCCGAGTGCACTGCAAGGAAGCTCGCGAAGAAAAGCTGAAGGCGTTGCAGGTCGCCAACACCAAGAAGCTTCGATTCGAAGATTTCATGGAGACCTTCCTGGAGACAGCCACTCGTATCGCGGACGGGATCGACCTTGAGACCTTTGTGGAGCCTGCCAGTCCCGGTGCCAGTCCTGATGACGCTTGAAAAACTTTACCTCGGTATGCCGAGTGGTATCTGTATCAAACTTGGGCCACTGCTGTTGGCCGTCACATTCGTGGTTCGGTGTGGATAAGCTTGATCCACACCGAGCCGACTATCGTAGATCCAACTTTGAATTCGAATCGAATATTTTGCTCTTCTTTCGCCAAGTTTTTTTTGACACGATTTTGGCTCGTGGTTTTTGTTTGGCGTTTCTTGGTGAAACCAATGGCAAACATGTGGAGCATGTAATTGTCAGTTGTCTTCACATCCAGATGAGCCTCAATGAGGGTCTGCTAAGCCTCCGAGTGGATCTCGAGGATACACTCGAAGGAAGCTTTTTACTTAGGCGATTCTGGATCGCAGCTAAGTCCCCGAGTGCGGCATCTCGTGCGCACTCGGACTGAGTTGATACTCATGTAGTTGTCTGTTGTCTTCACATCCACATGAGCTTCAATGAGGGTCTGCTAAGCCTCCGAGTGGATCTCAAGGATAAACTCGAAGGAAGCTTTTTACTTAGGTGATTCTGGATCGCAGCTAAATCCCCGAGTGTGGCTTTTAGTGCGCACTCGGAGCGAGTTTGAACTCATGTAGTTGTTAGTTGTCTTCACATCCACATGAGCCTCAATGACGGTCTGCTAAGCCTCCGAGTGGATCTCGAGGATACACTCGAAGGAATCTTTTTACTTTGGCGATTCTGGATCGCAGCTAAGTCTCCGAGTGCGGCTTTTGGTGCGCACTCGGAGCGAGTTTGTACTTAGGCGATTCTGGGTCGCAGCTAAGTCCCCGAGTGCGGCTTTTGGTGCGCACTCGGGGCGAGTTTGTACTTAGGCGATTCTGGGTCGCAGCTAAGTCCCCGAGTGCGACTTTTAGTGCCCACTCGGAGAGAGTTTTTTACTTAGGCGACTCTGGGTCGCAGCTAAGTCCCCGAGTGCGGCTGTTAGCGCACACTCAGAAAGAGTTTTTTACTTAGGCGACTCTGGGTCGCAGCAAAGTCCCCGAGTGTGGCTGTTAGCGCACACTCGGAGAGAGTTTGTACTTAGGCGATTCTGGGTCGCAGCTAAGTCCCCGAGTGCGGCTTTTAGCGCACACTCGGAGAGAGTTTTTTACTTAGGCGACTCTGGGTCGCAGCTAAGTCCCCGAGTGCGGCTGTTAGCGCACACTCGGAGAGAGTTTTTTACTTAGGCAACTCTGGGTCGCAGCTAAGTCCCCGAGTGCGGCTGTTAGCGCACACTCGGAGAGAGTTTTTTACTTAGGCGACTCTGGGTCACAGCTAAGTCCCCGAGTGCGGCTGTTAGCGGACACTCGGAGAGAGTTTTTTACTTACGCGACTCTGGGTCGCAGCTAAGTCCCCGAGTGCGGCTGTTAGCGCACACTCGGAGAGAGTTTTTACTTAGGCGACTCTGGGTCGCAGCTAAGTCCCCGAGTGCGGCTGTTAGCGCACACTCGGAGAGAGTTTTTTACTTAGGCGACTCTGGGTCGCAGCTAAGTCCCCGAGTGCGGCTGTTAGCGCACACTCGGAGAGAGTTTTTTACTTAGGCGACTCTGGGTCGCAGCTAAGTCCCCGAGTGCGGCTGTTAGCGCACACTCGGATAGAGTTTTTACTTAGGCGACTCTGGGTCGCAGCTAAGTCCCCGAGTGCGGCTGTTAGCGCACACTCGGAGAGAGTTTTTACTTAGGCGACTCTGGGTCGCAGCTAAGTCCCCGAGTGCGGCTGTTAGCGCACACTTGGAGAGAGTTTTTTACTTAGGCGACTCTGGGTCGCAGCTAAGTCCCCGAGTGCGGTTGTTAGCGCACACTCTGAGAGAGTTTTTTAGACCGGAGTCTGCAAACGCGGAAGAATTTTGGACCTGCAAAAAATCAGTCTGCTTTGTATTACTTCAATGATACTTGTTCTTTACATTGCCTCCGTCGGCGGTCACATGTAGAAGCGCTTCAGGAGATCTCCGTTCCATGCTCGCGGCTCGTCTGTTTCCCTGTCGAGGTTGTAGAGTCGATATGCTCCGTTGTTCAGCACCTTAGAGATGATGAAGGGTCCTTCCGAGGCGGGAGCCAACTTGTGAGGCCTCTACTGGTCCACTCGGAGCACCAGGTCGCCTGCTTGGAATGTGCGACTCCTGACGTGCCGCGCGTGAAAACGCCGCAGATCTTGTTGATAAATTGTTGAGCGAGTCAGTGCCATCTCGCGCTCTTCTTCTACTAGATCCACTCCGTCTTGCCTGGCCTGCTCCACTTCGGCTTCGGAGAAGAGTTCGACTCGTGGAGACTTGTGAAGCAAGTCACTCGGAAGGAATGCCTCTACTCCATAAACGAGGAAGAACGGGGATGTCCCTGTAGATCTATTCGGAGTTGTGCGGAGACCCCACAACACCGAAGGCAGCTCGGTGACCCATGCGCTGGCGGCATGTCCAACTTCTCGTAAGAGTCGAGGCTTCAACCCTTGAAGAATAAGTCCGTTCGCCCGCTCTGCTTGCCCGTTGGTTTGAGGGTGCGCCACAGATGCAAAATCCACTCGGATACCTTGGCGTGTGCAAAAACCTTTGAATCTGTCCGAGTCAAAGTTTGTGCCATTGTCACTGATTATGTTGTGCGGGAATCCGAATCTGGAGATGATGTCTCTGACAAATTTGATGGTCGTAAGGGCGTCGAGCTTCTTTATGGGCTTGGCTTCAATCCACTTGGTGAACTTGTCGACTGCTACCAACAGATGAGTGAACCCCCCTTGGCCTGTTCTGAATGGACCGACGGTATCCAATCCCCACACTGTGAATGGCCAAACAAGAGGGATTGTCTTCAGCGCAGACGTTGGCTTGTGGGATTTGTTCGAACAGAACTGACAGCCTTCGCATCGGTCGACCATATCCTTTGCCATTTCATTCGCCTACAACCAGAAGAAGCCAGCTCTGAATGCTTTGGCGACGATTGCTCTTGAGGAGGCATGATGGCCGCAGGTTCCCGAGTGAATTTCTTCCAGGATTAACTGTCCCTCCTCAGGGGAGATGCATCGCTGAAGGACTCCTGAAACACTTTCCTTGTACAACTGGCCATCAATGACGGTGAAGGACTTCGACCTGCGGACGATCTGCCTCGCTTGGACTTCGTCCTCTGGTAATTCTTGCTTCGGGATGTATGCAATGAACGACACAATCCAATCGGGGATGATAGCAAGAATCTCCATGATCAAATCAACCACAGCGGGGACCTCGACTTCAGTAGGATCTGTTGACCTCTTCGGTTGTACCGGTTCCTCTGTAAAAGGATCTTCTTTCACCGAAGGGAGATGTAGGTGCTCGAGGCAGACATCACTCGGGACTGGTCTCCGAGTGGACCCGAGTTTTGCCAACTCATCAGCTGCTTGGTTTTTCAGTCGCGGAACATGGTGAAGTTCCAGACCTTCAAACTTCTTCTTGAGCTTCCTTACTACGTGGCAGTATGCAATCATGGTGGGGTTCCTGACATCCCACTCCTTCATCACTTGAAGTCAACTGTCGTGGGTATAAGTCTGACAGTAGATGTGTAGGGTACGAAAGGATGGGCAGAGCCTTAGCTACGGCGAGGTTGTATGAGTTCAGGCCCCTCTACGGTGGAGGTAAAAGCCCTACGTCTCAATGCTCTTGGGAGCTTAGTGTCGAGTGGAATATAGCATTACAGTAAATGCCAACCCCTGCACCAGTGGGGAAGAGCGGCTTATATAGAGTGTGATGCCTTCCACAACGGCCCGGTGGACAGGGGTGGAGTAGTGGCGAATAAATGCCTACGTAACAGGTAACGTATGCCTTAAATGCTAATAATGGTGTATGAAAACGTATGACCGTTGCCCTCCTGGGAGGTTACGATGTACAGAGTGGAATTCAGTCGATACGATAAATATGCTCTAAATGCTCGTCACCGACTGGATGATGGGGGGTCCTTAGTTCAGTCGGAACTGTCTAAGGGCCTTGCCCTCTATGAAGGGTAGTCCTTGGGTAGGACCTATAGGGCAGGCCTATGAACCTACCCTGCGACTATAACCCCATCAATAGCCATCATACATCTTTGAAAGGTGGCAGGTGCATTACATAAGCCAAAAGGCATACGTCTATAGGCAAAGGTACCGAAAGGGAAGGTGAAAGTGGTTTTCTCCTAATCAGGTTGTGCAACTGGTATTTGGGAGAAACCAGAATAATCGTCTAGAAAGCAGAAGTGTGTGTGTTTAGACAGCCTTTCTAGCATTTGGTCGATAAAAGGCAAAGGGTAATGATCTTATTCAATTTCCTAAAATCGATCACCATCCTATAGCTAGTAATAATCCTCTGTGGGATCAATTCATCCTTATCATTAGGGACAACGGTAATGCCTCCCTTTTTAGGAACGCAATGCACCGGACTCACCCAATCGCTATGAGCAACAGGATAGATAATACCCGCTTCCAGGAGCTTTAGTATTTCTTTTCTTACTACTTCTTTCATCTTAGGATTCAATCGCCTTTGATGATTAGCAACTGGTTTGTATTCAGGATCAGTTTTGATCTTGTGCTGGCATAGAGTGGGACTAATGCCCTTAAGTTCATCAAGAGTATATCCTATAGCAGCACGGTGTTTCCTCAGAGTTTTTAGCAACTTCTTTTCTTCATGCTCCGAGAGGCTAGCACTAATAATGACAGGATATATCTCTTTTTCATCAAGATTGGCTTACTTAAGACTATCAGGCAACTGTTTAAGCTCGAACACAGGATCACCCTTTGGTGGGGGTGGATCCCCAAGCAGTTCAACATGCAAGTTATTCTTAAGGATAGGATATCGTTCTAAGACAACACTATCTATTTCATCCCTTTCATCCATATGCATATAATTTTCATGCTCAAGCAAGTATTGCTCTAAGGGATCAGTAGGAGGCACGGAAATAGAGGCTAAGGCAATAGTTTCATCCCTACTAGGCAACTCCTTTTCATGAGGTTGTCTACCAAACTTGGAGAAACTGAACTCATGTGACACACCTTCAAAGCCAACAGTGACAGTTTGCTTCTCACAATCAATATGAGCATTGACGGTATTGAGAAAGGGTCTACCAAATATGATGGGACAGAAGCTATCTTGTGCGGTAGCAAGAACGAGGAAATCAGCAGGATACTTCGTTTTACCACACAAGACTTCAACATCCCTAACAATTCCCACAAGGCAGATAGTATCTCTATAGGCAAGCTGAATAGTGACATCTATAGGTTCTATCTCTACAGGTGCAATCTCATCTTTGATTTCATCGTATAAGGATTGAGGTATTGCACTAACACTAGCACCCACGTCACATAAACCATGATAACAATGATCTCCTATCGTAACAGAAACCAGACGCATGACAACAACAAGTCTATGTTTGTCTCTAACGTGAGGTTTAGCAATTCTAGCACCATCTTCACAGATGTGAATATTATGTCCCTCAACTTCTTCAGATAGAAGATCTTTGATAATAGCAATGCTAGGTTCAACTATAATTTGCTCAGGGGGTGTAGGTGTTCTAATATAGCCTCTATGTATCACAGTTGAAGCTTTAGAATGATCCTTCATCCTAATAGGGAAAGGTGGTTTCTCAATGTAAGCACTGGGAACCACAGGATCATTATAGGCAATGACTCTCTCTTCAACTGGAGTGGGTTTAACTACATTGACTTCTAAAGGAGGATGAAATTTAAACCACTTCTCTTTGGGGAGATCAATATGAGCAGCAAAGGATTCACACAATGAAGCTACTATCTCAGAGTCAAGTCCATACTTAGCGCTAAAGTCACAAAAAGTATTTGTCTCAACAAAGGATTTAACGCAATCAAAAGTAAAATTCATACCTGACTCCTTACCTTCTTCAAGCTCCCAATCTTCAGAGTTGCGTTTAATTCTCTCCAATAAATTCCATTTGAAGTCAATATCTCTCTTCAAAAAAGAACCGGTACAAGAAGTGTCAAGCATGGTGCGATCATCATGAGAAAGCCGAGCATAGAAGTTCTGAATGATAATTTCTCTCGAGAGCTCATGATTGGGGCATGAATATAACATTGATTTAAGCCTCCCCCAAGCTTGAGCGATGCTTTCTCTGTCACGAGGCCAAAAATTGTAAATATAATTTCGATCACGATGTACTAAATGCATAGGATAAAACTTTTGATGAAATTCCAATTTCAAACGATTGTAGTCCCATGATCCAGTATCATCACATAGCCTATACCATGTCAATGCCTTATCCTTCAAAGATAAAGGAAAGACCTTCTTCTTGACCTCATCCTCGGGCACACCTGCAACCTTAAATAAACCACAAACTTCATCTACATAGATCAGATGCAAGTTTGGATGTGATGTTCCATCTCCTGTAAAAGGATTAGCCAGCAGTTTCTCAAGCATACCCGAAGGAAATTCAAAGCAAATATTTTCAGTAGGTGCAGCAGGTTGAGAAGAAACTCTTTGTGCTTCCGTTCGAGATGAAGATACCCCAAACAAGCCCCTCAAAGGATTAGTATCCATAGTGACAAGTGACAAAAAAATTCAGCACACTATATGAATGTTTCCTTACAAAGTTCCACTTACCAAAGGTGCTTCACTCCCCGGCAACGGTGCCAGAAAAGAGTCTTGATGACCCACAAGTATAGGGTATCAATCGTATTCCTTTCGATAAGTAAGAGTGTCGAACCCAACGAGGAGCAGAACAATCTGGCAAGTGGTTTTCAGCAAGGAAATATCTGCAAGCACTGAAATTATCGGTAATAAGTGATTGTGTGGTGAGATGATTCGTAGCAAGCAACAAGTAACAAAAGTAGCAACGGTGCAGCAAAGTGGCCCAATCCATTTTGTAGCAAGGTTCAAGCCTGGACAAAGTGTTATAGGAGGAAAAACGCTCCCGAGGACACACGGGAATTTCTGTCATGCTAGTTTCATCATGTTCATATGATTCGCGTTCGTTACTTTGATAGTTTGATATGTGGGTGGACTGGCGCTTGGGTACTGCCCTTACTTGGAAAAGCATCCCACTTATGATTAACCCCTCTCGCAAGAATCCGCAACTACGAAAGAAGAATTAAGACAAAGTCTAACCATAGCATTAAACTAGTGGATCCAAATCAGCCCCTTACGAAGTAACGAATAAACTAGGGTTTAAGCTTCTGTCACTCTAGCAACCCATCATCTACTAACTACTTCCCAATGCCTTCCTCTAGGACCAAATAATGGTGAAGTGTTATGTAGTCGATGTTCACATAACACCACTAGAGGAAAAACAACATACAACACATCAAAATACCGAACGAATACCAAATTCACATGACTACTATTAGCATGACTTATCCCATGTCCTCAGGAAAAAAAAGTAACTACTCACAAAGCATAATCATAATCATGATCAGAGAGGTAATGACTAGCATCAAGGATATGAACATAATCTCTTCCACCAAATAATCCAACTAGCATCAACTACAAAGAGTAATCAACACTACTAGCAACCTTACAAGTACCAATCGGAGTCGCAAGACGGAGATTGGTTACAAGAGATGAACTAGGGTTTGGAGATGAGATGGTGCTGATGAAGATGTTGATGGTGACGAGTCCCCTTCGATGAGAGGAGTGTTGGTGATGACGATGGCGACGATTTTCCCCTCCGGGAGGGAAGTTTCCCGGCAGGATCGTCCTGCCGGAGCTCTAGATTGGTTCTGCTAAAGTTCCGCCTCGCGGCGGCGGCGAAACCACAAAAAATCTCCTCTCTGATTTTTTCCTGGACGAAACCCTCCATGTAGCAAAAGAGGGGGCCTAGTGGGCCAGTGGGCTACCCACAAGCCCCCATGGCGCGGCCTGGGGGGTGGCCGCGCCGTGCAGGCTTGTGGGCACCCCCTGGTGCCCCTCTGGCACTTCTTCGGTCCAGTATTTTTGATAAATTGGGAAAACAATCCCCGTTGATTTTCACGGCGTTTGGAGTTGCGCAAAATAGGTATCTCAACTTTGCTCCACTTTCAGGCCAGAATTCCAGTTGTCGGTATTCTCCCTCTTCATGTAAACCTTGCAAAATAAGAGAGAAAAGGCATAAGAATTGTACCTTGAAGTGAAATAACAGCCAAAGAAGCGATAAATATCAACATGAAACACATGATGCAAAATGGACGTATCAGCGCGCGCTGGCGGGGCCCACGGGCGTCGTCTGAGCAACGCGGGTGGCGTGGCGCTCGGCGCGAGCCCGATGAGCGTCAGCCATCAGATCAGCGAAGCTTGGTGAAGGTGGAGCTTGGAGGAAACCTTAACATGCCCCCTACCTCGCGCGCCAAATGTCGAATTTCGGGCTTCGCGAAACCCTAAAGATTCGAACTCACGGGCGTGTGCGAAGATCTCTCGCGGGCTCGCCTTACCTAACTCGCTACTCATTGGGGATGCGAGACAACTCATTCGATGGTGAGGAAGACACGGAACACGATAGTTTACCCAGGTTCGGGTCGCTGAGAAGCGTAATACCCTACTCCTACTTTGGTGGATTGCCTCTCGTGGAGGTTGGTGGATGAACTAGTACAGGGTTCGAGGGCCTCCGGAGGTTGGGTGACCTTTGTGTGGTGCGAGTGGGTGAACCAATGGATTGGATCCCCTTATGAAGTAACCTACTCTCTCTATATATAGTGGCGGGCCTGGTCCTCTTCCCTTATTGTTTCGGCGGGAAGGGATCCCACAATGGCCAATTTTGAAGGGGAACACGGGAACATGCTGCCCTGCCCAAAGGTAGTCTTCGCGTGTAAAGTGGCTGGCAGCGCTGCAGGGATGGGTCCAGGGATGACGTGTTTCCTGCTGGCGGGCGACGATGGCCTTGTTTCATCACAAAGGAAACCTTTGGAAGATGCCTTGGGAACCCTGGTTCATCCTTGTCCCCTTTGAACTAAAGGGGAAACTGCTCCGTCCTGCTGTCTGTTGTTCGCCTGTCCTTCCTCTGTGTCATCCTTGACTCGTGAGGCCGGGTATCGCCTCTGAATATCCGCCGCTCCAGAGGGGTCATGATGAGGACCCCTGCGGGTCTTGATGCTATTCCTCCTCGCGAGGACCTTGCCTTTAGTGGTGTTGCACCCGATTGTGCTTGCTTGATGAAGTGGACCAGCCCTGGGCCACATGCAGGCAAGTCTGGGTACCCCCATTCCCAGAACGCTGATAAATAGGTAGATGAGTTCTCCTTCACCACGACGTCATGGCGGTGACGGTGGTGGAGTTGTTCTGGCAGGGCTTTTCCAAGCAATACCGAAACCGATCTAGTGGAGAAAACTTGTCTATGGGAGAGATAGGGTTGCGACGTGGCATAGGTGTGTTGTAGCCCTCTGTGCCCATCTATATATAGGGGGGCGGGAGAGGAGGGCTGCGCCCTAGGGTTTTCCCCTAGTGGGCGGCCAAGAGAGGGAGTGAGGGTGGCCCATGGGTTGGCTTGCCACCCAAGTTAGGGTGCGCCACCTCCCTAGGGTTTTCTCCAAGGGGGGGCAAGAGAGAGACTCGTGGCGGCCCATGGGGTGGCTTGCCACCCAAGTTATGGTGGTGCCACCTCCTAGGGTTGGCCCTCCACCAGCCCAACCGCATGACCCTTAGGTGGGGAGGTGTGCCCAGCCCACGAGGGGCTCGTGCGCATCCCTTACAGCCCATGTGGCCCCTGCGGGGCTGGTGGCCCCTTCGAGTGGACCCCCGAAACCCTTCCGGCACCCCCGGTACGCTCCCGGTGACGCCCGAACCTTTTTCGATGACCAACACGGAACTTCCCACATATCAATCTTTACCTTCCTACCATTCCGTAGCTCCTCGTGACGTCCGAGAAATCATCCGAGACTCCGAACAACCTTCGGTCACCATCATTAATAATTCAACAATACTTAATCGTCACCGAACCTTAACTGTGCATACCCCGCGGGTTTGAGAACTATGCAGACACGACCGAGACACTCTCCGGTCAATAAGCAACAGCCGGACCTAGATTCCCATATTGGCTCCTACATATTCTACGAATAATTTTATCGGTCGAACCATGATGTCAAGCATTCAATCTATCCTGTATACGGTTCCCTTTGTCCATGGGTATGTTACTTGCCCGAGATTCGATCGTCGGTATGTGCATACCTAGTTCAACCTCGTTACCGGCAAGTCTCTTTACTCGTTCCGTAATACAAGATCTCATGACTAACTCTTTAGTCACATTGCTTGCAAGCTTATTGTGATGTTGTATTACCTAGTGGGCCCTAGAGATACGGAGTGACAAATCCCAGTCTCGATTCATGCCAATCCAACAGACACCTTCGGAGATACCTGTAGAGCACCTTTATAGTCACCCAGTTATGTTCTGACATTTGATACACACAAGGCATTCCTCCGGTGCCCAAGAGTTGCATGATCTCATGCTCATAGAAACATATACTTGACATGCATAAAACATTAGCAATAAAGTCACACGATCACATGCTACGTTCATAGTTTGGGTCTTGTCCATCACATCATTCTCCTAATGATGTGATCCCGTTATCAAATGACAACTCATGTCTATGGTCAGGAAACCTTTACCATCTTTGATCAACGAGCTAGCCCTTATAGGCTCACTAGGAGCAGTATGTTGTCTATGTATCCACACATGTATTTGAGTTTCCAATCAATACAATTCTAGCATGGATAATAAACCATTATCATGAACAAGTAAATATCATAATAACTAACTCATTATTGCCTCTAGGTCATATTTCCAACAGTTCCATGAGATCACACCAAACCGTGGACCTTGAAGGTATGTGACCTTTGGGGACAACTCCAAGGGTAAAGTACTTGGTCTTGGTAAGGTGGCCATATCTCATGATAGTTCCATTCAAATGTCATGCTTGTTGAATCCCTTGGCTATAATATTCTTTCTGTATCTAGACTAGCACACTTTGGTTTCAATGTGCTATTTACGGAAGTTGATTGCCAAGTGTTTCGTAGCGACAATTACAACATGTTATTTACTGGTTTTCGTAGAGTGATCTATATATTGTCGATTTCATTAAAAAATCAAAACCCCGTACATGTCTTATTGCAAATTTATCTAAAGGTTGGTTATGGCATAGAAGGTTAGGACATGTAGGTATGCGTAACCTTGGCATGCTTATCAAAGATGATCATATTCTTGGTGTTAGATATGTTATCTTTGACAAACATAGACTTTGTAGTGCTTGTCAAGCAGAAAGCAAGTCGGTGGAAGTCATCTTGTGAAGAACATCATGACTACAAGAATGTCACTCGAGCTGCCTCACATGGATCTTTTTGGTCCCAATACTTACAAGAGCCTTGGTTGAAATTGTTATGGTTTAGTCATTGTTGATTATTTTTCCAGATTTACATGGGTATTCTTTCTTGATGATAAGTCGCGGGTACAAAAGATCTTCAAGAACTTCGCTCGGAAAGCCCAAAATCAATTTGAAGTGAAGATCAAGAAAGTTCGGAGCGACAATAGAACGGAGTTCAAGAACACTAAAGTGGATACTTTTCTTGACGAAGAAGGTATCTCACATGAGTTCTCGGTGACGTACACGCCTCAACAAAATGGAGTTGTTGAGAGGAAGAATTGAACTCTCATAGAGATGGCCAGAATGATGCTTGACAAATACAAGGCGCCAAGACACTTTTGGGTAGAAGCCGTGGAAACAGCTTCCCGTGCCATAAACTGACTCTACTTACACATCTTCTCGGTAAAGTGACATACGAGCTACTCACCAGTAACAAACCCCCAAGGTAGATACTTTCGAGTATTCGGCTCTAAGTGCTACATTCTTGATAAGCATCATCGCACTAAATTTTCTCCTAAATCTCGTGAAGGTTTCCTACTCGGTTACAGATCAAACTCTCACACTTACCGTGTCTAGAACAACTTCACTCAAAAATTTGAAGAGACGGTAGATGTGAAGTTTGATGAATCTAATGGTTCGCAAGTCAAACAACTACCAAATGATGTAGGAGATAAGGAACCTTCAGAAGCCATCCAAGATTTATCTATCAGCAAGATTCGTCCCATAGAGGTGAAGGAAAGTACTTCATAAATGATGAGTGGAAGCTCCTACTTCACATCAAGGCGAACCACAAAACTACATGAAGGCACCCACAAGCGGTACACGACATGATGAAGAAGAGGAAGTACATGGTGATGATCCATCTCAATCTTCCTCACCACCACATCAAGGAGATGACACCGTCAACGACAACATGCAAGAAGATGATGAAAAAGAAGCTCCACCATCCAACAAGAAGAAGCTTTCACGAGTTTGAGCAAGAGTGGATAAGGTTCATTCGTTGAATCAAATCTTCGGTGACATAAAAACCGGGATAATCACTTTCTCTAAATCTCGTTTAGATAACTTTTGTGAGCATTATTCTTTCATCTCTAGCTTTGAGCCTTTAAAGGTAGAAGAAGCCCTTCAAGACCCGAATTGGGTGAATGCCATGCGCAAAGAGCTACACAACTTCGAGAGGAATCAAGTGTAGGCACTTGTTTAAAAGCCCGAAGACAGGCACAACATCATTGGTACAAGATGGGTGTTTCGGGACAATCAAGATGAAGATGGACAAGTTGTACGCAGCAAGGCATGTCTCGTAGCCCAAGGATACACGCAAGTTGAAGGTATGGACTATGGTGAAACTTATGCCCCCGTTGCTAGACTTGAAGCCATTTGTATTGTTCTCGCTTATGCCAATCACCATGATATTACTCTTTACCAAATGGATATCAAAAGTGCTTTTCTAAATGGTGAAATTGAGGAGGAGGTTTATGGCAAACAACCTCCTAGCTTTGTAAACCCCAAGAAACCTAATCATGTCTACAAACTTTATAAAGCTTTATATGGTCTTAAACAAGCCCCTAGAGCTTGGTGCAAATGCCTAACAAAGTTTCTCATAGAGAAGAGTTTTGACATTGGTAAAATTGATGCAACCTTATTCACTAAAAGAGTTAATGGATAACTATTTGTGTGCCAAATATATGTGGATGGTATTATATTTTGTTCTACTAACCCACATTTTAGTGAGAAGTTTGGAAAGTTGATGTCAGAGAAATATGAGATGTCAATGATGTGCGAGCTAAAATTCTTCCTTGGATTGCAAATCAAACAACTGAAAGAAGGTACATTTATCTCTCAAACCAAGTACACAAAAGACTTAATCAGGAAGTTTAATATGCAAGAGTGCAAAGGTATGAGAACCCCCATGCCTACTAGTGGACATATTGACCTCACTAAGGAGGACAAACCGATTGATCAAAGAGTTTATCGATCAATGATTGGTTCATTGCTATATCTGTGTGCCTCCCGTCCTGATATCATGTTGAGTGCTTGCATGTGTGCCCGATACCAAGAGGCACCTAAAGAGTGTCATCTATTGGCTGTGAAAAGAATCGTGAGATACCTAATACATACACCAAACTTCAGCATATGGTATCCCAAGGGACACACTTTTAATCTTGATGGCTATTTTGACCCGGACTATGCCGGAGACAAGGTTGATAAAAAATCCACCTCGGGTGCATGTCAATTTCTTGGGAGATCTCTTGTGTCTTGGGTACAAACTTTGCTAGTTGGAAGCATAAAAGAAAATGCATATTCTTGGTCATAACACGGCTGTTGTTTGTGTTGGATTGCATGGTGAATTCTTTGATGATGGAAGGGAACCGGATCGTGAAGCAACCACCAAAGAATTGAAGATGTTGCAATACAATGCTCAAGCATGCGACATTCTATTCAACTGCCTATGCCCCGAAGAGTTCAACACGATTAGCCGTCTTGAGAATGCTAAGGAAATTTGGGATACTTTGGTTGATATGCATGAATTTACCAAATCCATCATAGAATCTAAGTTGGATGAGCTACAATGTCAACTTGACAAGTTCAAGATGAAGGATGATGAATGAGCCGATGAGATGTACTCTAGGCTTGCTCTAATCACAAATGAGATTCCCGACTTAGGAAGCGAAGAGATGACTGACAAATTCATCATCAAGAAGATCCTTAGAGCCTTGGATGGAAACTACGACACCATGTGCACATCGATCCAAGTGATGCCAAACTACAAATATCTCAATCCAACGGAAGTCATTGGAAGGATTGTTTCGCATGAAATGTCACTCAAAGATAAGGTAGAGCTTCACAACATGTCAAGCAATGCATACAAAGCTTCAACTGACACTCCCGCTACTTCAAATGACAACCTTGTTACCAATGAAGAGATAAGCCTCATGGTCAAGAAATTCAACAAGTTCTACAAGAGTAGAGGCAAAGAGAGAAGCTCCAACTCAATATATGAAGAGAAACGTTCATCTAGCCATGACCGGAATTGTTACAACTCCAATGAGTGCACACACACCCCACAAAAGAAGAAAACAATCACCTAGAAGATGAAGCTCAAGAGATGAGTCACCTCGAAGAGAGAGAAGGAGTAGAGAAAATTGTTATGAATGAAGACCCTCCGAAAGAAGCAAGGAATCAGAGAAGAAGGATAAGTACACCAAGAGAAACTCAATAAGAAGACATCAAGATCATGTTGGTGAATGGGTATCCGACTCCGAATCTGACAACCAATCTGAGAGAAGCTAGCACTTCAACTATGACTATAATCAACATGAAGGTGTTGTCAGACTAGCACTCGTATCCTCTGATTCCTATGACATATTTGATTCACCAAATGAGGGTTTTGAAAATTGTTTCATGGATAAAGGCACCAATGTATCACACTCCGAATACTTTGACTTTAATAGTGATGAGGATGACTTATTTGGAGATGATGACTTGCTCTTTGGTAAAACTAGTGATATCAATGAAAATGAACTTGATGATAATCGTGCTAGTCCAGATAAGTCATGTGATGATGATAACAAGGATATTGAGCATCTAACTAAAGAATTAAACACTCTTAAGTTAGCCCATGAATCTACTCTAGAAGTTCATTGAGAGCTTGTAAGAACTCATGAGAAGCTACACTTCGAGAAGCTAAATTTAGAGCAAGAGCATGAGTTTCTTAAAGCGATTAGTGACGATATTTGAAAGAAGAGTTCTTGTCATCTAGCCAAATGATTACTCTTGTCTACTTTTGTTCCACAAGTTAATTCTAAGAAAACTAGTAACAAAGGCAAGAACGGTTCTTCATCTAGTAACAACAACACTAATGCTAAATCAAATGATGTTGTTTCTAGTAGCTCTACTGATTCCGCTAATGATTCTCTTAGCCAAGTTACACTTGAGAAAGAAACTAATTTATTGAAAGGGATTATAAGGAAAGGTGTCTACAAGAGTCCTGTCGGAATTAAGCATTTCGAGGAGATTATATGCAAGCAAGGAGGACACCGAAAGAAACAAGGCACTGGCTACTTCAATGCCAATGGAGTTGAATGGCAAGAAGGTCAATACCCCAATCTGAAGTTTGTTCCCAAAAAGGAGAAGTATGCTCCTACTCTACCCAAGGGAATAAATGCTCAAGATTACCTTACACCACAATCCCGCAAGCTCAAGGGCAAGGACAAGCTTCAAGAGGACATTGAATCATTTTAAGAAGAATCCCAAGCCATGATCAATTGGGTTCCCAAGGCCATCACTAACTCTACCTCATCTAGTGCCAACCCAGCTCCAAGGATTCCCATCAAGTTGGTGTGGGTCCCCAAGAAGAAGAACTAGAGAAGTTCTTAAGGGGTGACTCTACCAATAAAATTCACTCCCATTCATTTTGGCAAGAACTATTTGCAATCAACTCCAACCCTATGCATTAGTTCAAGGAGTCACATATTCCCTCAAATGTAAGCAAGGGACAAGGTAATTAAAGTAGCAATGGACATCATCTCATATGTGTTTCACTCCATGTCCATATATATACTTGTATTAGTTCCTTCTATGGGACTAATCCATGTAGGTGAGAAGAGTATGAAACAACAAGGATAGCTCCCAACTCAAGATGATCTTCATATACAATGAGAATCCACCACTACTACACCTACATGAAGACTTCTATGACAAAACCCAAGGTTGGTTTGTCCCTCTTAGGGGGGTGTCACATCAAGGGGAAGCTTTACTCCAAGACTTGAGTCAAAGCATCTCATAAGATGTGAACGCGTTAAAATCTTTATGTAAAGGTGGTAACCCCATTTGTGCTTAAACGATGAGTATGACCTATGACCAAGTGTTCTTACTTGGCTCCTAAGTTAATATACTAATATATAGATGACTTCGTCACCGCCAAAGTTCTTGATAGATACTATAGTGGTTGTGCATGTTTGTCATATTTTATTTGCCATCTTATTGTGTGAGCATGTTGGTATTCATATTTTATCCATTCAAGGACATCCAATTGTTGTTATTTGGCTTTCATTTTCTTTGACCAATTGGATGTACAAGAATGCCTAAGTATGCCTATCTATCTATATATGCTCTCTCGTATCAAATTATATTCAAGCTTCGTCACAAAATTTGAGAAAGAAATTTTCAGACCCTTTGTTTGAGTAGCACTCGGAGTTTTGTTTCCACAAGGGTTGACTTGCAAAACCTCCCATGTGCAAGTTGGTGTAACCAACTCCACTAACTCGGTTTCGTCAAAGCATTATGGTTGATCTGGTTTTGCACCTCGGTACCACCGATTTCAGAATTTCGGCTTCACCGAGTTTCACTCTCCTCTCGAAGCTAAGAATTCGGTGGCACTGATAACATGGTGCTACCGACAACAAAAGCGTATATATATCCGCTGACCCGAGATTGAAAAATACTTCAAACCCTCG
The DNA here is from genome assembly GCF_904849725.1 of Hordeum vulgare subsp. vulgare. Taxonomy (NCBI): domain Eukaryota; kingdom Viridiplantae; phylum Streptophyta; class Magnoliopsida; order Poales; family Poaceae; genus Hordeum; species Hordeum vulgare. The sequence continues at coordinate 413,935,131 of NC_058520.1, read as the reverse complement.
GCTTTGCACAACCCTCTGCTGCCGCCACTCGTGTCTACAAATGTCTCCCTCGTCTCAAGTGCGCTCTCGCCGTCAAAGTACGCCGTTGTTGTCAGCAATCTGCCCAATCCTAGCTGATGTAGCGAGTTCTTCACCAAGCTAGGGTAAGAACTCGTCCCTTTTGCGCTCCTCACTCTAATTCTTGTCCAATAGGATTTTTCCATATTCATGCCACAATTTGAAAAGCTTCTATCCACAAGAAATATTTGATAGATTAGGAGAATGAGAAATCTTAGGTTTAGGATTCAGTTGTTTACGTTTTGGTATCACCGAGTGCAAAAGAATCGATACCGCAGATTCTGGTTTTTGGGCTATGAGAACTATCTCGGTGAGACCGAGTCATCTTTTTCGAAGACTACAAAAATTATGGCCAAGTCTGTGTTCAAGGATAAAGTATGTCTCGCTGGCTCCGAAAATTAAATCTTGGTGGAATCGAAACCCACATACCTAAATTTTGAGAATAAGATTTTGATTTCAAATTTTGCAAAATCAGTTGAGTTTTTTGACTGAAACACTGTAAGGGCAACACCCTGTCGGGACTCCAATCCTAAGCCATAGGAATCCAGCCTGTAACACATCACATCTCTTTCCAGTCTCACGCGCGGTTATCCCCACGGCTGCAGCCTTACCTTAGCCGGGACCGTTTGCGCCTTTTGACTCACGTATGCAATTGTGTTGCTAGAAATCCAATGACAAAGAACCCGGATCGACATGTCTAGTCATAAACCAAAGCGGCAGTTCCGCACACGGACATGCATACATGACCCAGCAAAGCAGGTGTCGATCACCAGCGAATGTAGAAGAGTCGTAGCAAGCTACAAGGACTCCATTACATCGCGTGACATTTCCCCAAAGGGATAGACACGGCAGCAAAGAAGGACACATGTCGGTCAAGCAATGTGTCCGGAGCAGTAGCGAACTACCATGGCTCATTGGAATCACAAAGGGGCATTTCCCTGTAAGGAGTGCTACTAAAGCCTACGGCTAGGTGTTCGAACCCCATACATATCAAGTACAACACACATACGCATGGCATACCGATATGTATAGATACATCGATGGCATCACAACATAACCATAAACATACAAACTTTATTTAGAAGGCTCGGAAGAGCCACACACACATGATATGACAAGGTAGGGGTCTCAAGACCCATCATCATCAAGTCATACACACAATTCTTACAAGCCAGCGGAAGAGTAAAGATGTCTGAGTACAGACAGATGGAAAGATAAAGGCACATGGCCTGACTATCTACAGACCCATCCTAGGGCCAGATCGTAGCTGGGATACTAGCTACTTGTCATCGTCAATGTCTAGGTAGAACCCTCCATTAGGGTCATTAACAACCTCTGCAACAATTATTAAGCAAACGTGAGTACAAAAGTACTCAGCGAGACCTTAGGATAACTATCTACTCATGCAATGTATCAATAAGGAATTGTGGGGTTTCATGTGGAAAGCCAACATTTGACTCATGGCTATACAACTTGCATTTTTAAATAGTTTTGACAACTTTGATTTCTCGCACACGAGTCCACTAACATCCAACAATGCTCCATCATGGAATTATTCCGTCTCCATACGGAAATGTCGTCCATGACACTCATGCTTATCTTGACAATTTTATGAGTAGCCAGTATAGTTATCTATGAACAACATATGTTTCCACGTAGTCCATATCCGCGGACGCGGCTATTCGAATAGATCATAACCCTGCAGGGGTGTACTTCTTCACACACGCTCTCGCCACTTATGGCCATGTGCACGTCATGCACCTCAGCAACCTTCAAGCGGAAGCCCAGCGAGGGAGTCGGCCACGACCGTTAACCACGCTAATACTTAGTCAGGGTCTATCGCCTATCTGAGAGTAACCCTCACGGAAGTCCGGCCGAGGTTTCCGCCATGGCCCCAAACGATGTGCGCAGGGTTCCCAAGTCCACATTTTAAGCATTTGAAGCATTTGATGCTAATGCAATAAGTAAGAGCAGGAGCGAGAACATGGGATTTATAGGGATGATCAAAATGGTTGCTTGCCTTGTTGCTCAGCAGAGGGACAATTTCCGTCAATCGGATATTCGGTGGAATCCGGAGGAGTGGGGCCTACCGGTAAAATCCATATCAATCAATAACAATCATATGCAACAAGATGATGCATGAGCATGGCATGAAAATGAAAGGTGGTAGGCTAATGTAGCTACCATTTCTTAAGTTGAAGTTGATTTGAATCAAGATTCAAATATCACTTCAAACAAGGTATTTTCAAATACCCTTTTAATTGATTCGACCAGATGCTCAGGTAATCTTGTTTTAGCATGCATGATGATGGTATGTTGGGCTGCTGGTTGTGCTTGATCATGGTTTGATCATAATATTTGAAGTGGGATTCAAATGGATTTCAAATTCCAACTCTAAATTATTTAATAAGGTTATCCTATTCATCATCTAATCTGTTTGGTGATGTTAACATTTTCAAACATGTTTGAAAATATCAAAATCAGATTCCTTGGATTTTTTTGATCCTTTTTCATATATAAATTATTTTCATTGGAGTTACATATTATTTTCTATGATTTTTAGAAGTTTTGGGCATTTTCTGGAATTCTTTTAAATCAGAAAATCTCTTTATTGTGTCATAACCACGTCAGCACTGCGTCAGTAGGTCAACCGACCTGGTCAGGTCAAACCTGACAGGTGGGGCCACTGGTCAGCGACACAGGAGATAATCTCGCGCTGACCAGCCCCTAAGTGGGTTTGACCCACTTCTAGGGCCCACTGTCGGTGACTACTTAGTGCTAATTAACGGGGACTCGGCCGGCCACGTCGTCCCCCGCCGGAGACTGACCAGCGGCGACCAGATCCGTGGTGGATCTTCGCCGGACATGCACCAGATCTTGCTGTGGTGCTCGGAATCGAGTGCCGAGAGCACTAGGATGATCCCCAGGCTCGGCCTCATCCACTACGGGCATCTGGAGGGGCTGAGGGTGGCCGGAGCATGACGGCGACGAGCCGAGGCAGCTGTCGGAGCTCGGGTTCGTCGGTCTCGGGGCTAGAGTGCCGGAGAAAGAGGGGAAACATGGGGGAAATGCTCGCGAGCTCACGGTGAAGACGATGGGAGGCTCAGATGGATCGGGGAGGGGCTGTAGCCGGCGATCCACCGTCGATTTGCCGGCGCCGGAGGTTGAAGACGACGGCACTGGGGCGTTGCAGAGCTTGGGGAGGACGATTCCGTTGACATGCGCATCAAGCTCGATGTGGCGGAGAGGATGAAGCACTCGGGGAGGTTCCCTGTGGCCAGAGAGCTCGGGCTCCTCGAGCTCAAGCTTCTGCTAATGGCGGCAGGATGAGAAAAGAAGGAACCGAGAGGAGGGGGAAGAATGGAGAGCGGGGAAGGATAGGGACGTGCTCGGGGAAGTTATCCCCATTGCCGCGCTGTCCTGGGGGCACCGGAGAGCGCCACGGCAAAGCAGCAGGTGGAGGAGGCCGCCGTGGTCGATATCTCCTGTGCCAGGAAGAAGACGACCCTGCCCCTGTGGGCTGGGCCTCGCAGGTGAGCGTAGTTTAGGGTTTTTTCCTTTTTCTGTTTCTGTTTTATTTGCTGACACTTGTTGCTATTTATTTTGGCACTAAAATAAAATATAAAAATAGCTTGAAAAATGATGGGGTGTTAGTTGGAATATTTCCAATCACCCATAAAGTTTTCAGCATTTTTGAAAACTTATATATCTTTGAATTCAAATATAAGTTTGAATTCATGGACTTGCTGGTTTTAAATAAAATGCCAAAAGTGATTTGAAAATAGATTTCATCCCTGATAACTTATTTTCAATATTTATCAGAAATATTGAACTTTTCTTGAGGCCATTTTGGGTTCATTGATTTTGGCAAGATTTGAATTTCCTTCGAATAAGAAGTGGCTAGGGTTTTTGGTTTGAGTTGCACCACTTCTTCGGAGTTTGTTTCAAATTCTTGAATGCAATGGAAGAAAACATGAGCACAAATACTAACCCTAGTTAGGGATCCAGGGATGTGACAACTCACCCCCACTCAAAAGAATCTTGTCCCGAGATTTGGAAGTCGTCGAGAATAGCGCGGGATACTCAAGTCGGAGAAGATCCTCTCTTCCCATGTTGCCTCCTTTTCGGAATGATTTGACCATTGAACTTTAAGAAACTTGAGGTTTCGACGTTGAGTGGTACGCTCAGCTTGATCAAGAATACACACAGGGTATTCTCGGTATGAAAGGTTATCTTGGAGATCAAGCGTTTCGTGGTCCACTTCACGGATAGGATCCGAAAAGCAACACGTGAGTTGCGAGACGTGGAAAACATCATGAACCTTGGAAAGATGCGGAGGAAGTTCCAACTGGTAGGCAACTTCTCCTCGTTTGGCAAGAATGCGAAAAGGACCAATGTAACGAGGAGCCAACATGCCCTTGATACCGAATCGATGGGTACCCTTCAAAGGTGTAACCCGAAGGTAAGCCTTCTCGTCAACTTCAAAGGTCACAGCCTTATGATGACGATCATATTGGCTCTTTTGACGAGACTGGGCTGTTTTCAACTTTTCACGAATAATGCAAACCTGCTCTTCTGCATCCTGGATCATATCCGGGCCAAAGAGTTGCCTCTCTCCAGTTTCTGACCAATTAAGAGGTGTTAGACATCTTCGTCCATAGAGAACTTCAAAAGGAGCTTTGCCCAAGCTTGATTGATAACTATTGTTATAAGCAAATTCACCGAATGGAAGGCACTTCTCCCAATTCATACCAAACAATATAACACAAGCTCGGAGCATATCTTCTAGGACTTGATTCACTCTTTCTACTTGACCACTTGATTAAGGATGGAAGGCAGTGCTAAAAGATAAGTGAGTCCCCATAGCATTCTAAAAACTCTCCCAGAAGCGAGAATTAAAGATACTTCCACGGTCTGAGTTAATCTCCAGAGGAACACCATGAAGAGACACTATTCGGGAGATATATAACTCTGCTAGCTAGCTAGTTGTTATACTCTCACGAACTGGAAGAAAATGAGCTACTTTGGAGAGACGGTCAATGACCACAAAGATAGCATTATTTCCTTTCTTGGTCTTGGGAAATCTGGTGATGAAATCCATACTGACTTTATCCCATTTCCATTCAGGAATAGCTAAAGGTTGAAGGGTGCCAGCAGGCCTTTGATGTTCTGCCTTAACTCGACGACAAACGTCGCAGTTAGCAACAAACTCAGCAATTTCTCTTTTCATCCTAGTCCACCAAAACCTCTGGCGTAGGTCCTGATACATTTTAGTACTACCAGGATGAATGGTGAGAGGAGAATCATGAGCCTCCTTAAGGATCAATTGCCGCAGACGTTTGCTCATAGGAACCACTAAACGGTTCTGAAAGAACACAACACCTTTCTCATTTGATGGAGAAATCCCTAGCGTTTCCGCTAGCAATATTCTCCTTGATCCGGGATATACCCTTATCATATGCCTGCATGGCTATGATTTGATCCCTAAGAGTAGGCTTCGCCACCAGGGTAGAAATGAATCCTTGAGGAACAATATGAAGATTTAACTTCCGAAATTCCTCATAGACACGTGGTTGACCTCGTTGTAGCATCAAATTGTTACAATAAGACTTGCGACTTAGTGCATCGGCCATAACATTGGCCTTCCCCGGGGTGTAAGTTATCCCTAAGTCGTAATCCGTGATCAACTCAACCCACCATCTTTGCGTGAGATTCAAATCCGGCTGGGTGAAGATATATTTCATACTTTGGTGATCAGTGAAAATTTCGCAACGATTACCAAGAAGGTAATGTCACCAGGTTTTAAGTGCATGGACTATAGCTGCAGGCTCAAGATCATGTGTGGGATAATTATCCTCATGTGGATGCAACTGTCGAGATGCGTATGCAATCACATGACGATCTTGCATGAGAATTCAACCTAATCCTTGTCGCGAGGCGTCGCAGTAGATAACAAAGTCCTTAGAGAAATCTGGTGGTAGCAAGAGAGGTGCGGAAGTGAGGCGTCTTTTCAGTTCCCGAAAACTATGCTCACACTGTGGTGTCCACTCGAACTTTTTATCCTTCTTGAGAAGTTCAGTTAGAGGCTTTGCAACCTTGGAGAAATTCTCGACAAAGCGGCGACAGTAGCTCGCTAGACCAAGAGAACTCCTAACTTGCTTAACCGATTCAGGTTGAGTCGAATCAAGGACAGCTTGAACTCTCTCGGGATTGACAACAATACCCTTACCAGAGATTACGTGACCTAGATAGGTCACTTGTGGTAACCAAAATTCACATTTCGAAAACTTGGCATAAAGGCGATGCTCTCGAAGTTTCATCAATACCAGCCTTAGATGCTCGGCATGTTCTTGTTCGTTCTTCGAGTAGATGAGAATATCGTCGAGGTATACTACGACGAATTTATCCAAATACTCCATGAAGATTGAATTCATCAAGCGAGAGAAGGTGGCTGGGGCATTGGTTAAACCGAAGGACATGACGGTGTACTCGTATTGGCCATAACGAGTGACAAAAGACGTTTTTGGAATGTCCCCGTTCTTGATCTTGATTTGATGGTATCCCAACCTCAAATCCATTTTTGAGAAGACTGAGGATCCAGCGAGCTGATCATACAGATCGTTGATCCTGGGGAGAGGATATTTGTTCTTTATGGTGACCAGGTTAACTGCTCGGTAATCCACAACCATCTGATCCGTTCCGTCTTTCTTCTAGACGAAGAGGACGGGACAAGCCCAAGGGGAAGAGCTAGGATGAATGAAACCTTTATTCAAGGCCTCATCTAGTTGCTTCTTAAGTTCGGCTAGCTCCAGGGGTGCCATCTTATATGGTCTTCTGGCTATTGGAACAGTTCCCGGAACAAGATCTATCACAAACTCTACATCTCTGTCAGGTGGAATTCCTGGCAGTTCCTCTGGAAAAACATTCGGGAAGTCACAGACTACCGGAATGTCTTCAACTTCCGGAAGAGGGTTGGCATTGAGGGAATAGAGTTGGCATTTGGCAACTCGAGTAGAGACATTGACTATCTCACCCGAGGAATGGGTAAGCTGAACATTTCTAGAATGAGTATCAATCTTGGCATAGTGAGCTGACATCCAGTCCATACCGAAAATGATATTGATATCCAAAGATTTCAGAGCTATTAATGATGCTAGGAAAACTAGCCTGTCTACCATAATTTCATTGTCATAGGTTATCCTGGAGGTTTGCCACTTACTACCATGGGTTTGGACAACCAATGGGATTGGCATATCACAGAAAGACATGTTATGCAACTGTGCATAATTTTCTGAAATAAAGGAATGAGATGACCCAGTGTCAAAAAGAACAGACGTTGGGTGATGATTAACAAGGAGTGTACCGAGTATGATGTCGGGATCCTCTGCAGCTTCTTCTGCTGAAACATAGTTCACACGGCCACGCGCAGGAGTTGGCTTCACATAAAAAGCTTTGCCCGACTTGCCTTGCCCAACGGATTTTCCGGGTTGCTTGGCACCCACATTCTGAGGACACTCTCGGGAATAGTGCCCTGGTTCTCCACACTTGTAACAGATCACCTGATTGGCACGTGGTGCAGCATTGTTAGCTGGACCACCATAGGTTTTAGCTGGAGGGTTGGTCTGATTCGTCTGAGGCGCCACATAGGATGGCCTCGGAGTGTATCTTGGCGGCAGGGAATTATCTGGAACCCACAGCCTGCGTTTTGGGAACACGGAACCAGATGACGAGCCAAAATGACGGGAGTGCTTCTTTGTGGCTTCATAGTTGGTATGACCAGTCTCGGCACTGATCGCCTTGTTGACCAGGGATTGGAAGCTTGTACGTTCATGGAGGCGCAAATCACGACGAAGCTCAGGGCTCAGACCCTTACGGAATCTTGCTTGCTTCTTGGCATCAGTAGACACCTCCTCTGTTGCATAACGGGCGAGGTTACCAAACTCGTGGCTATAGGCATCCATGGTCAACTTCCCCTGGGTGAATGCACAGAACTCCTCTCTCTTTCTGTCCATCAAGCACTCTAGAATATGGTGCAGACGGAAGGCTGCACTAAAGTCTGCCCATGTGGCTACTGGTTCAGCAGGACGCATAGCTTCAAAGTTCTCCCACCACAGATTGGTGGGTCCTTCCAGAAAGTACGCCGAAAAGGTCACCTTGTCGGCCTCAGAAACATTCGCAGAGCGAATCTTGCGCGATATACTGCACAGCCAATCATCGGCGTTGAGGGGATCGACGGAGTGATGGAACTTTGGAGGATTCAGCTTCACAAAGTCATTGAGGGACACTGCAGCATTCCTAGGCTGACGAGCCATATTTTGCTCAATACGCTCTAACAGACGGTTGGTCTCCCTTTTGTTTCTCTCTGCCTCAAGCATAACTTCCGCCAGAGAGGGCGGGTGAGGCAGTTCCTCCTGCGACGCTTGACTATCCTCGCCTTGCTCATGAGCAGGGGCACGGTTCAACCTGGTGAACACCATCCTGACAAATAAACTCACAGCTTAGACCAATATCAACATCAATAGTAACTATGGATTAAGAATGCACTGAACACATGGAATGCGGAAATGAATATCCGAGCAGCATGGTAACAAGCAACTGCTATATATACACCATGGTTCATACACACCATTACATAGTTTAGTACAACCTCAACCGAAGTGCAAACTACTGAAAACATGAAACTACTCATCAGAGGCTTCCAAGCTTCCTATACATTATTTATCTATGCCTCCGGAATTCATTTCACGACACAAGCATACTTCACAAGTCACACAGGACTGTGAAAGTACAGCTACTACCATACTATCCTTCCACTCATGGTTCAGGCATCCGCATAGAACATCTCATAAAGATTGCCTCCATGGCCTGGAAGCTCAACATGCGGATCAGGAAATACTCCAGCCTGAGATCCCTGGGATCCATAAGGACACGGGTGTGGCCTTGGTCCCCTGACTGGTGGTAGTAGAGGTCCCCGAAGAGGGGTGACTCCTCCTATGGCAGGCCAGTCAACATGAGCCGGAAGATGGGTCCTAACAGGGTTCAGCATCTCCATATCTCCATACCCTGTCTGGACTACAGGTGCCAGCTGCGTCAAAGCCGTCCACAGACGGGCACGTGTAGCATAGAGCTCCATACGAAGGGCACGAGCATTCCTGTCTCTATTCTCTAACATCTCAGCAGTGGACTGCAGCAGTGGATCCTCCATAGAGGAATCAAAGTAGACCCCACTGAGGTATCCTTCTTCACCTGGCTGAGAGGCAGGAACATAGCAGAACTCTGAATTCTGCAACAGTGCATGTCTAGCCCTCATGATGGTCAGCATTGAGTAGGCAGCATCTTGTACTGCCATGTCAACACTGACCCCCAATCCATAAGACCAATGGATCGGCTCCTCAGCTCCAGGGTAATCTGGGAATACCCTAACAGTCCAGAGGTACTGACTCTGATTAAAATCTCGGTACTGCTCCTCCACTGTGTACTCTGGGTACCAGCGGTAACCGGATACTAACATCATCCTGACTAGCATGGTCGTATGACCCGGCACATTAATGCACCTAGTCAAACGAACCACCTGACGAGAAGGACGGCCACGCATCTGAAAATAGAGAGTAATGCAGAAGCATTAGATATGTGAAGACAAAATTGGGCAGCATAACGGCTGTAAATGCTCAAAAACAATTTTGAGGCAACCCATAAAAATAGGATAGCGTAACCACTCAACCATTAAGTTCAATTGCCTGGTCATCATAACTTACTTCCTTTTGCTTGGAATAAAAGAAACACAAAGTAACTCTCGACCCGTTGTCCTATAATCTACCGATCAGAAACACGAGCCTAAGAGAAGATAAGTAACCTAGTCCTTAATCCCCGTAAAAAAGACGAGGATGGCCAAAATAGAATAACTTGAGAAGAGAAACAAGAGTCCTACGTTCCCTTCCACAAACAATTCCCTTATATATAACTAAAGCAATTCTAGACTCAACTTCGACCAGTTTGGCTTAGTAATCCTACAGTCAGTCAGGCTCTGATACCAACGCTGTCGGGACCCCGGTCCTAAGCCATAGGAATCCAGCCTATAACACATCACATCTCTTTGCGGTCTCATGCACGGTTATCCCCACGGATGCAGCCTTACCTTAGCCGGGATCGTTTGCGCCTTTTGACTCACATATGTAATTGTGTCGCTAGCAATCCAATGACAAAGAACCCGGATCGACATGTCTAGTCATAAACCAAAGCGGCAGTTCCGCACAGGGACATGCATACATGACCCAGCAAAGCAGGTGTCGATCACCAGCGAATGTAGACGAGTCGTAGCAAGCTACAAGGCCTCCATTACATCGCGTGACATTTCCCCAAAGGGACAGACACATCAGCTAAGAAGGACACATGTCGGTCAACCAATGTGTCCGGAGCAGTAGTGAACTACCATGGCTCGTTGGAATCACAAAGGGGCATTTCCATGTAAGGGGTGCTACTAAAGCCTACGGCTAGGTGTTCGAACCCCATACATATCAAGTACAACACACATGCGCATGGCATACCGATATGTATAGATACATCGATGGCATCACAACATAACCATAAACATACAAACTTTATTTAGAAAGCTCGGAAGAGCCACACACATGATATTACAAGGTAGGGGTCTCAAGACCCATCATCGTCAAGTCATACACACAATTCTTACAAGCCAGCGGAAGAGTAAAGTTGTCTGAGTACAGACAGATGGAAAGATAAAGGCACATGGCCTGACTATCTACAGACCCATCCTAGGGCCAGATCGTAGCTGGGATACCAGCTACTCGTCGTCGTCAATGTCTAGGTAGAACCCTCCATTAGGGTCATTAACAACCTCTGCAACAATTATTAAGCAAACGTGAGTACAAAAGTACTCAGCAAGACTTTAGGATAACTATCTACTCATGCAATGTATCAATAAGGAATTGTGGGGTTTCATGCGGAAAGCCAGCATTTGACTCATGGCTATACAACTTGCATTTTTAAATAGTTTTGACAACTTTGATTTCTCGCACACGAGTCCACTAACACCACAACAATACTCCATCATGGAATCATTCCGTCTCCATACGCTCACGCTTATCTTGACAATTTTATGAGTAGCCAGTATAGTTATCTATGAACAACATATGTTTCCAAGTAGTCCATATCCACGGACGCGGCTATTTGATAGATCATAACCCTGCAGGGGTGTACTTCTTCACACACGCTCTTGCAACTTATCGCCATGTGCACGTCATGCACCTCGGCAACCTTCAAGCGGAAGCCCAGCGAGGGAGTCGGCCACAACCGTTAACCACGCTAATACTTAGTCAAGGTTTATCGCCTATCTGAGGGTAACCCGCACGGAAGTCCGGCCGAGGTTTCCGCCACGGCCCCAAACGATGTGTGCAGGGTTCCCAAGTCCACCATCCGGGTGCCACTTGGTACACCGTGCCACTGCCTACCGCATCATAGCCCACCTCTAAGGTCAGCGCTACGCACGGCCTCAAGCATGACTATAAACACCAGAAACTACTTGCAACTCCTGGACCGAGTACTAAGCGATTAATAAGTCGAAAGGGTCAATTAAGTATCCCAATGTGTGGTAGTATCTAGTCTTGGATTACATACACGGAACTCGGTTCCTAAGGACGGTTCCAATGAAACAACCCGCCATGTACTCCTACATAGCCTTTTACCGGTACCTTTACCAAATCAGGTTCAATCACACAATCTTTACTTACTGAACACATTCTCACCATTCTGTTCATCACCCAGATGACAGACCATACACATCTCTAAGCATAGTATGCATAGGAGGATAAGGCACATCATGGCTCAAGCATCTACCAAGTATGCTAGGTTGCAAGGTTCAGCTATTTACTGTGACAAGGGCAGGTCATGCAAAGGAAGTGGGTTCAACTAACGTGGCAAAAGCATTTGAAGCATTTAATCCTAATGCAATAAGTAAGAGCAGGAGCGAGAACATGGGATTTATCGGGATGATCAAAATGGTTGCTTGCCTTGTTGCTCAGCAGAGGGACAATATCCGTCAGTCGGATATTCGGTGGAATCCGGACGAGCAGGGCCTACCGGTAAAAACAATAACAATCAATAACAATCATATGCAACAAGATGATGCATGAGCATGGCATGAAAATGAAAGGTGGTAGGCTAATGTAGCTACCATTTCTTAAGTTGAAGTTGATTTGAATCAAGATTCAAATATCACTTCAAACAAGGTATTTTCAAATACCCTTTTAATTGATTCGACTTGATGCTCAAGTAATCTTGTTTAAGCATGCATGACGATGGTATGTTGGGCTGCTGGTTGTGCTTGATCATGGTTTGATCATAATATTTGAAGTGGGATTCAAATGGATTTCAAATTCCAACTCTAAATTATTTAATAAGGTTATCCTATTCATCATTTAATCTGTTTGGTGATGTTAACATTTTCAAACATGTTTGAAACTATAAAAAAACAGATTCCTTGGATTTTTCTGATCCTTTTTCATATATAAATTATTTTCATTGGAGTGACAGATTATTTTCTATGATTTTTAGAAGTTTTGGGCATTTTTTGGAATTCTTTTAAATCAGAAAATCTCTTTATTGCGTCATAACCACGTCAGCACTGCGTCAGCAGGTCAACCGACCTCGTCAGGTCAAACCAGATAGGTGGGGGGCACTGGTCAGCGACACAGGAGATAATCTCGCGCTGACCAGCCCCTAAGTGGGTTTGACCCACTACTAGGGCCCACTGTCAGTGACTACTTAGTGCTAATTAATGGGGATTAGGCCGGCCAGGTCGTCCCCCACTGGAGACTGACCAGCGGCGACCAGATCCGCGGCGGATCTTCGCCAGAGATGCACCAGATCTTGCTGTGGTGCTCGGAATCGAGTGCCGAGAGCACTGGGATGATCCCCAGGCTCGGCCTCATCCACTACGGGCATCTAGAGGGGCTGAGGGTGGCCGGAGCATGCCGGCGACGAGCCGAGGCAGCTGTCGGAGCTCGGGTTCATCGGTCTCGGGGCTAGAGTGCCGGAGAAAGAGGGGAAACAGGGGGGAAATGCTCGCGAGCTCACGGTGAAGACGATGGGAGGCAAAGATGGCTCGGGGAGGGACTGTAGCCGGCGATCCACCGTCAATTTGCCAGCGGCCGGAGGTTGAAGACGACGGCACTGGGGCGTTGCAGAGCTCGGGGAGGACGATTCCGTTGACGTGCGTGTCGAGCTCGATGTGGCAGAGAGGATGAAGCACTCGGGGAGGTTCCCTGCGGCCAGAGAGCTCGGGCTCCTCGAGCTCAAGCTTCTGCTAATGGCGGCAGGAGGAGAAGAGAAGGAAACCGAGAGGAGCGGGATGAATGGAGAGCGGGGAAGGATAGGGACGTGCTCGGGGAAGTCATCCCCGTTGTCGTGCTGTCCTAGGGGCACCGGAGAGCGCCACGGTGAAGCAGGAGTTGGGGGAGGCCTCCGTGGTCGATCTCTCCTCTGCCAGAAGGCAGAGGAAGAAGACGACCCTGCCCGTGTGGGCTGGGCCTCGCAGGTGAGCGTAGTTTAGGGTTTTTTCCTTTTTCTGTTTCTGTTTTATTTGCTGACACTTGTTGCTATTTATTTTTGCACTAAAATCAAATCTAAAAATAGCTTGAAAAATGTTGGGGTGTTAGTTGGAATATTTCCAATCACCCATAAAGTTTTCAGCATTTTTGAAAACTTATATATCTTTGAATTCAAATATAAGTTTGAATTCAAGGACTTGCTGGTTTTAAATAAAATGCCAAAAGTGATTTGAAAATAGATTTCATCCCCGATAACTTATTTTCAATATTTATCAGAAATATTGAACTTTTCTTGAGGCCATTTTGGGTTCATTGATTTTGGCAAGATTTGAATTTCCTTTGAATAAGAAGTGGCTATGGTTTTTGGTTTGAGTTGCACCACTTCTTTGGAGTTTGTTTCAAATTCTTGAATGCAGTGGAAGAAAACATGAGCACAAATACTAACCCTAGTTAGGGATCCAGGGATGTGACACCCCCCACACACACACAACCTTAAAGATTTATTGATCAAAAGATTACAATATGTACATGGTTACCTCGGTAACCCAATGAAAATAAAAAGATTGAAAGTTAAAAGGCCTCACCTAACACACATACTAAATTGAGGGGGGGGGAAGAGACCCATTTCAGCAAGTCTTCTTTAAACTTAGGCTTAATTCTGTGTGCCAAAAGTGACATGTCAGTTATAAATCCTAACATACAGACAGCAAATCTAGGTTGAACATTCTTCAAAACCTTAGCATTTCTCACAAGCCACATGTTCCAACAAGCAATGAACACCATCTCAAAGAAAAAAAGGCTACTTAAAATAGTTTTTAGCATGGGAGGCTGCAACTGCCATATCATTACTATCACCCCAATCAACTTGCAAATAGTTCCAGACTGTGCTGCTGAAAAGGCAAGAGAAGAACAAATGATCCCTGTCTTCCCTGACTTGTGCATGGCAGATCCTGCAATTAACTCCATCATCCATATGCCAATGCCTCCTTTCTACCATGTCATTGGTGTTCAATCTGTCCATGACAAGCATCCAGGCAAATACCTTGATCTTCAGGGCACAACAACTAGCCCAAATCCAATTCAGTAAAGGATTAAAATTTTGATCTTTGTGCACATGTGAATAGAAATACTTTGGGGTATAAGGTTTATTTGTTCCCATCCACGACCAAACATCATTCTGGTTGGGGCTGGGTTCAAAGTACCTAATGAGATCTTGGAGTAAAGACAACTCCAAAAAGGCCTGTTCAGAGAGAGGCGGGCAAACTAGAGTGACATATCATTAGTGCTTAATCCATCCCTCATTGTCGGATTTTGGGCTCCACAAAACCCTAAGGATTGGAACACTGGGCGTGTACGAAGGTCTCTCCCTGCTTCGCCTTGCCTAACCCACTATTCGAAGGAAATGGTGAAGGACTCACTCGATGGCAAGGGGAACTTGAAAGACAATAGTTTACCCAGGTTCAGGCCACTGCGAAGCATAAAACCCTACTCCTGCTTTTGGTGGATTGCATCTCACGGAGGTGGTGGATGAATTAGTACAGTGTTCTTGGGCCTCCGGAGGCCGAGCGACTAGGTGTATTGTTCTACCATCTGAATGAACTCTCCCTTCAAGTATCCTACCCTCTCTATTTATAGCGGAGGCCTGGGTTCTCTTCCCTCGTAGCTTCGGCGGGAAGGAATCCCACAGCGACCAATTTTGAAGGGGAACAGGGGAACATGCTCCCCTCCCAAAGGTGGTCTTCGCGTGCAAAGTAAATGCCCGCGCCGCAGAGACGGGCCCGTGGATGAAGTTTGCCCTACTAGTGGGAGGCTGCGGCTTTGTTGCACCAGAGGGGAAACCTTTGGAAGATGCCTTTGGAAAACCGTGTATGCTCCCGCCTCCTTTGCACCAAAGGGGAAACTGTCCCATCCTGCCATCTGCTACTCGCATGTCCTTTCCTGGCGTCACCTTTGGCTCATGAGGCCTAGCCTTGCCTCGGAATATCCGCCGCTTCGGAGGGGTGCTAAGGAGGCCCCCTGTGGGTCTTGATGCTGCTCTTCCTCGTGAGGCTTGGCACCTCACGAGGGCCTTTCCTTGAACGGTGTCGGGCCCGTTGGTTTGCTCCGGTGAGGTGGGCCCGCCCTGGGCCACACGCGGGTAGGACTGGGTACCCCCAATCCCAGAACACCGACACTCACCATTGTCCAAGGGTCCTTAACATATGAGAAGAGTCTAGATAATCTGTCTTCGAGAGGGATTACTGAGTTGACAATCCTCCATTTATCCTGTCAGAAGAGGACAATATCTCCTTGCTTCACTTGCACCCAAGTGACCTCCCTAAAATTGTCCAATAGCTTCAGGATATTCCTCCACCAATATGATCCACATGGATCCGTACCCTGTGGTACTCTCTCATGATAGTAAGTGTTCCAGATTAGCTTAACCCATGGGAGATCCAATTTATTCAGAAATTTGTTGGCATGCTTCAATAAAAGTGTTGCATTTTGTAGCCCCAGATTGAGAATGCCCAATCCACCCTTTTTCTTGGGTCTACACATCAAATCCCAAGAAGCAAGAGATGGTGAACGTTCCTGCCTATTCCTTCTCCAGAAGAATTTCCTCTGGATCCTTTCCAACTGTTTGAGAATTCCTGGTGGGATAGATAAACTGTAGAGGAAAAAGATTGGCAAAGAGGATAAAGCAGAATTCAGATATTGTAGCCTTCCCCTTGGTCCAAAAAAGAAGAACTAGAGGACATCCTTCTTTCCATACATGTAACCAGTGGCATCAGATGTTCCATCTTAGGCTTGGAAGTGCCAACTGGCAAACCAAGGTATATGAAAGGCATAGTACCCACTTTACAATCAAAGACCTGAGCAAGGCTCTCAATTTCTTGTGTGGAAACATTGATTGGCACCATTGATGACTTCTTATAGTTAATGTGCAACCCTGTTGATCTGGTAAAAACCTGTAGCATCTCTTTCAAGGCCCTCGGTTGTCCTTCCTCAGCAGGGAAAACAATCAAAGTATCATCAGCATATTGGATAATAGGAAAATCCTTAACATGGCAAGGAATTGGCAACTGAATTTGTCCCTTAGCTAACATGTCATTAACTACAGACTAGAGTAAATCAGCTGCCAAGACAAAAAGCAATGGGGAGATGGAGTCTCCTTGTCTCACACCAGCCTTGCAATGAAATTGCTTCCCAGGAACTCCATTGAGAAGAATGGAAGAGGACCCAGGGGTGAGGAATTGATGAATCCATCCTCTCCATTTGGTGTTGAATCCTTTACACTTTAGTAGCTCCAATATGACCTCATGTTCAATAGAGTCAAAATCCTTTTCAAAATCCAGTTTAAGTATGAGAATGGGTCTTTTAGACTCATGACATTGATATAAGTACTCTAGAGTCCAACCAATGCAATCCTGAATGGTTCTAGTCTTGATAAAACCATATTGGTTTTTATGAACACAATCAAGAATTACATTTTGGAATATATTAGCAGACATCTTGGTGAGGAATTTAATACCCAAACCTGTCAAACATATGGGCCTATAAACCTCAACATGCTCTAGTGAGGCTTTCTTAGGAACCAGGGTGATGAAGGAAGCATTGATGCTTTCCAGATTTTTTTCCTTCAAAAAGATGGTTAGCAAGGTCATAGAATTCATGTCTAACTATATGCCAACATTTCTTGAGAAACAACCCATTAAAACCATCTGGGCCTGGTGCTTTGTCAACTGGCATGCATTTTACCACCTGGTCCATTTCCTCATGCGTAAAAGGTTCAGTCAGCACATCCAACCCCTGAACCGGCTTAATCAGATTAGGCAAATCAAAGCGCATAACAATTCCTTTGGTAGTACCCATGCGACCTTTATTAGAAGACCACAATATTCCTTCCATTTGGCTGTGCTCTGAGATCATTGTGGCATCAGCCAAGGTCAAGTTTGCAATAGAATTCCTTCTATGTACCTCAGAGGCCATGACATGAAAGAACTTAGTATTCTCTCCCCCCACCTTGATGGATCTGATAGTACATCTCTTTTTCCAGTATAAAAACTGCAGATGTAACAATTGCTCCAGATGTGTCTTAACAATCTTACTGAAGTTAAATTCCTGCCTGGAGAGGGATCTAAGCTCCTCCATACTGTCAATCCATGCAATCACATTATTACATTTATCTATAGCAATTTTCATCTTGGAGATTCCCAACTTCCATCTCTTCAGATCAAATCTCAGGTTTTTTAGTTTATGTGCTAGAACAGCTGCAGGTTGGGCCTTGTGAGAAGGCTTACTCCAAGATTTGGCAACACAGTCCAAGAAGCCCACCACCTTACTCCAATAATTTTCAAAACTGAAGATATTGGTTTTGGGAATTGAGGTGTTTATGACAACCACACACGGAACATGATCACAAGCAATTCTGGCCAAAGGCAAAACTTTTGTGAGGGGTAGCATGTGACCCAATTGGTGGATGTAAAAAACCAATCCAGTTGCTCTAACAAGGGATTGTCTTGCATACTCGACCAAGTGTAAGATCTGCCTTTAATGCGTAGTTCAACTAGACCCAAGTGCCCAATGATTTCATTAAAAATGAACATAACGTTCATATCCCCTCCTGGCAGATTTCTGTTATCATGGGATCTAATGAAGTTATAGTCCCCCAACAAGAGCTAATTCTCCTCAAAAGCAATTTGCAGATTATACAACCAATCAACAAAAATATTTCTTAATTTCCCCTGACATGGTCCATATACATTAACTAAAGTCCAAACATCGGCACTCATTGTGGAAGTGAATTTAATTACCAGTCCAAATAGTTGTACCTCCACTGAATCACCATGAAGAATTGAGGAATTCCAGACCACTAAAAGAACCCGAGAAGCACCTGATACGTCTCCAACGTATCTATAATTTTTGATGGTTTCATGCTA
The DNA here is from genome assembly GCF_904849725.1 of Hordeum vulgare subsp. vulgare. NCBI lineage: Eukaryota > Viridiplantae > Streptophyta > Magnoliopsida > Poales > Poaceae > Hordeum > Hordeum vulgare. The sequence continues at coordinate 413,916,590 of NC_058520.1, read as the reverse complement.
TTATCTTGTCAAACTTTGGATGTTTTGTATGCCTTTTATATCTTTTTTGGGACTAACTTATTAACTCGGTGCCAAGTGTCAGTTCCTGTTTTTTCCGTGTTTTTGACCCTTTTCAGAGGAGGATTTTAAACGGAGTCCAAACAGAACGAAACTTCCAAAAAGATTTTTTCCGAAATGGAAGAAGATCGGGAAGCTTGAGAACCAAGGCAGGGGGTTTCCAGGGACCCCACAAGCCCCCTAGCCGCGGCCAGGGGGCTCACGCCTCCCAGGCTTGTGGGCTCCCTGGGCCTCCCCTGCCCTAGGTCTTTCGCCTAAATATTCCCATAAATTCCAGAAAAAATGAGGAGATCATCGAAAGTACTTTTCCGCTGCCGCAAGCTTCTGTCTCCGCAAGATCCCATCTGGGGCACGTTCTGGTGCCCTACCGGAGGGGGGATTCGAATACGGAGGGCTTCTTCATCAACACCATGACCTCTCCGATGATGCGTGAGTAGTTCACCATAGACCTACGGGTCCATAGCTAGTAGCTAGATGGCTTCTTCTCTCTCTTGGATCTTCAATACAAAGTTCTCCATGATCTTCATGGAGATCTATCCGATGTAATCTTCTTTTGCGGTGTGTTTGTCGAGATCCAACGAATTGTGGATTTATGATCAGATTATCTATGAATCTTATTTGAGTTTCTTCTGATCTCTCTTATGCATGATTTCATATCCTTGTAATTCTCTTCAAGTTATGGGTTTTGTTTGGCCAACTAGATCTATGATTATTGCAATGGGAGAAGTGCTTGGTTTTGGGTTCATACCGTGCGATGACCTCACCCAGTGACAGAAGGGGTAGTGAGGCACGCATCGTGGTGTTGCCATCAAGGGTAAAACATGGGGTTTTCATCATTGGTTTGAGTTTATCCCTCTACATCATGTCATCCTGCTTAAGGTGTTACTCTGTTCGTCATGAACTCAATACACTAGATGCATGCTGGATAGCGGTCGATGTGTGGAGTAATAGTAGTAGATGCAGAAAGTATCGGTATACTTGTCTCGGACGTGATGCCTATATGTATGATCATTGCCTTAGATATCATCATGACTTTGCGCAGTTCTATCAATTGCTCGACAGTAATTTGTTCACCCACCGTAATATTTGCTATTTTGAGAGAAGCCTCTACTGAACACTATGGCCCCCAGGTCTACTCCACACCATATTTTCAGCCTTACTCTTTTACTTCATTGCACTTTCCGCCTTCAGATCTCACTTTGCAATCGATCTTGAAGGGATTGACAACCCCTTTATAGCGTTGGGTGCAAGCTCGTTTGTGTTTGCGCAGGTACTCTGGACTTGACGAGATTCTCCTACTGGATTGATACCTTGGTTCTCAAACTGAGGGAAATACTTGCTGCTCCTGTGCTACACCACCCTTTCCTCTTCAAGGGAAAAATCAACGCAAGCCCAGCCTCCGTCAACGTGTCAATCTCTGGCACTGTTGTCTGTTGCCGCAGCAGAAGAATTTCTGGCGTCGTTGTCGGGGAGGATCAAGTCAAGAACTCATCCAAGTAAGTGTCGCAAACTCATATCTTGCATTTACTTTTTTGCCTCTCGTTTTCCTCTCCCCCACTTCTGAAAAAAAATACAAAAAGATTTTCCCTTTTCTTCGTTTGCCTTTTTTGTTCGCCTTTTTCTCTCGCTTGCTCTTTGTTCGCTTGTGTGCTTGCTTGCTTGCTGAAGTCACCATGACTGAAAACACCAAACTTTGTGACTTCTCTAATACTAATAATAATGATTTTATTAGTACTCTGATTGCTCCCGCCACTAGTGCGGAGTCATACGAAATCAATGCCGCTTTGGTGAATCTTGTTATGAAAGAGCAATTCTTCGACCTTCCTAGTGAAGATGCCGCATCCGATCTTAACACCTTCATTGAGATTTGCGATATGCAAAATAAGAAAGATGTGGATAATGATGTGATTAAATTGAAGCTTTTTCCTTTCTCGTTGCGAGATCGAGCAAAAACTTGGTTTTCGTCTTTGCCCAAAAATAGTATTGATTCTTGGGATAAGTGCAAAGATGCTTATATATCCCAGTATTTTCCGCCGGCTAAGATTATCTCTCTCCGTAATGATATCATGAATTTTAAGCAACTTGATCATGAACATGTTGCACAATATTGGGAGATAATGAAACTGATGATTAGAAATTGTCCCACTCATGGCTTGAGTCTTTGGATGATTATACAAATCTTCTACGTTGGCTTGAATTTCGCTTCTAGAAATATCTTGGACTCCACCTCTGGTGGAAAGTTCATGGAAATCACGTTAGGAGAAGCCACAAGACTCCTAGACAATATCATGACGAACTACTCTCAATGGCACACTGAAAGGTCACCTACTAGTAAGAAGGTACACGCTATAGAAGAAATTAACTCGTTGAGTGCTAAGATGGATGAGTTAATGAATTTGGTTGCTAGTAGAAGTGCTCCTTTAGATCCTAATGATATGCCTTTGTCTTCCTTGATTGAGAGTAGCAACGCTAGCTTGGACATTAATTTTGTTGGTAGGAATAATTTTGGCAACAACAATGCTTTTAGAGGAAACTATGTTCCTAGGCCTTTTCCTAGTAATTCCTCTAATAACTTTGGCAACTCCTACAACAATACTCATGGAAATTACAATAGATTACCCTCTGATCTAGAGAGTAATATAAAAGAGTTTATCAACTCGCAAAAGATTTTCAATGCGTCCACAGAGGAAAAACTACTCAAAATTGACGATTTGGCTAAGAGACTTGATAGAATGTCTAGTGATATTGATGCTTTGAAAGTTAGATGTGCTCCTCCCAAGATCAATATGGATGAAACTTTAAAAGCTATGCGTGTTTCCATGAGTGAGAGCAAAGAAAGAACCGCCCAAATTCGTGCTAGACATGAATGGCTTAAAAGGGCGTGTTCTCGTGATAAGAATCACGAAGATCTTAAAGTGCTTGGTGTGACTCCCATTGAATCTTTGTTTTCTTGTGTCAAACCTAATGATGATGGGGCTGGATATGAATCCACTTTGGTTGAAAAATGCCCCAATGATTCGGAGTCCATGTATCTTGATGCTAAAAGCATTGAAAGTGGAGTAGAAGATATTAAAACTTTGAGTAGTAATGAAATTACTACTTTGGATTTCAAGGAATTCAATTATGATAGTTGCTCCTTGATTTAGTGCATTTCCTTGATTCAATCCATGCTAAACTCTCCACACGCTTATAGCCAAAACAAGGCCTTTACCGATCATATCGTCGAAGCTATGATAAAATCTCTTGAAGAGAAACTTGAATTGGAAGTCTCTATCCCTAGAAAGCTTCATGATGAGTGGGAACCTACTATCAAAATCAAAATCAAAAACTATGAATGAAATGCTTTGTGTGATTTGGGTGGTAGTGTTTCCGCAATTCCAAAGTCTTTATGTGACGTTCTGGGTTTTAATGAGATTGAAGAGTGTTATCTTAATTTGCATCTTGCGGATTCTACTGTCAAGAAACCCATGGGAAGGATCAATGATGTTCTTATTATTGCAAATAGGAACTATGTACCCGTGGATTTCATTGTGCTTGACATTCATTGCAATCCTACATGCCCTATTATTGTTGGTAGACCTTTCCAAAGAACTATCGGTGCTATCATCGATATGAAGGAAGGGAATATTAGATTTCAATTTCCTTTAAAGAAGGGCATGGAGCACTTTCCTAGAAATAAAATAAGATTGCCTTATGAATCCATGATGAGGGCCACTTATGGTTTGAGCACCAAAGACGATGATGCGTGATTCTATCGCTTTTTGCCTAGCTAAGGGCGTTAAACAATAGCGCTTGTTGGGAGGCAACCCAATGAATTTATCTTTTTCTTTCTCTTTTGTTGCGTCCACACTATCATAATTCTGTTATGATTGTGTTTTTTGTGTTTGAGCCAAGCAAAACCTTTATGATTAGTCTTGGTGATGGTTGTTTGATCCTGCTGGAAAAAGACAGAAACTTTTCGCTCACGAGATGATTTTTCATTTTTATTCAGAAAGAGCTTTTCAGTTGATTCTTTTTGCTGCTGGTTGATATACCTTTTGCGCAGGCAGTCGTAATTGTTCAGAATTTTTGAGGTACCAGAAGTATACGAAGTATACAGATTGCTACACACTGGTCTGTTTTTGACAAATTTTGTTTTTGTTGAGTTGGTTGCTTGTTTTGATGAAACTATGGATAGTATCGGGGGTACTAGCCATAGAAAAGTGAGAATACAGTAGCCCAACACCAATATATATGGAAATCAAGATTGCTACAGTACCTAAAGAGGTGGTAGTTTGTTTTCTTGTGCTAATGATCTCACGAGTTTCTGTTTAAGTTTCGTGTTATGAAGTTTTCAAGTTTTGGGTGATGTTCTCATGGCCAAAGAGATAAGGAGTGGAAAGAGCTCAAGCTTGGGGATTCCCAAGGCATCCCAAGCAAAATTCAAGGACACCAAAAAGCCTAAGCTTGGGGATGCCCCGGGAAGGCATCCCCCCTTTCGTCTTCAATCCATCGGTAACATTACTTGGAGCTATATTTTTATTCACCACATGATATGTGTTTTCCTTGGAGCGTCTTGTATCGTAGGAGTATTTTCTTTTTGTTGTGTCACAATCATCCTTTCTGCACACCTTTTGAGAGAGACATGCACTCATCGTGATTTTGCTAGAATGCTCATCGTGCTTCACTTATATCTTTTGAGCTAGATAATTTTGCTCTATGTGCTTCACTTAGATCTCTTAGAGCATGGCGGTGCGTGACTTGGTAGTTGGCTTATGCTATAAAAGTAGTCCCAAAGGTGATAGGTACCCAAAGAGGATACAAAAATATCCATCTTCATGTTTATTGAGTAGAAAGAGAAGTCTTGATTCCTCTCAATTAGTTTTGAGACGTGGATTTGGTAATATTAAGAGTTATGTTAGTAGGGTGTTGTGAATCTAGAAATACTTGTGTTGAAGTTAGTGATTCTCGTAGCATGCACGTATGGTGAACCGCTATGTTAGGAAGCCGAAGCATAATTGATCTATTGATTGTCATCCTTTGTGTTGAGGTCGGGATCGCGCGATGGTTAACACCTACCAACCCTTCCCCTAGGAGTATGCGTTTAGCACTTTGTTTCGATTACTAATAAAAATTTCGCAACAAGTATGTGAGTTCTTCATGACTAATGTGAGTCCATGGTATAGATGCACTTTCACCTTCAACCCTTTCTAGCCTCTCTAGTGTCGCGCAATTTTCGCCGGTGCACAAACCCACCATATGCCTTCCTCAAAACAGCCACCATACCTACCTACTATGGCATTTTCATAGCCATTCCGAGATATATTGCCATGCAACTCCCACGGTTTCATCTCATGACTTGTATCGTCACTCTCATATTGCCATTGCATGATCTTAAGATAGCTAGCGAGATGTTTCAACATCTTATGCAAAGCTAGATCGTTGCACATGTCGGTACACTGCCGAAGGCATTTCCTATAGAGTCATCATCGTTCTAAGCTTTGAGCTGTGAGTAAATAAAAGTGTGATGATTATCATTATTAGAGCATTGTCCCATGTGAGGAAAAAAGAGGCCAAAGAGCCCAAATAAAAAAAGAGAGAAAAAAGAGGCCCAAGTGCCCCAATAAAAAAAAGAGAAAAAGAGAGAAGGGACAATGCTACTATCTTTTTCCACACTTGTGCTTCATAAAAGCACCATGTGCTTCATGATTGAGAGCTTCTTGTTTTGTCACTACCATATGCTAGTGGGAATCTTCATTATATAACTTGGCTTGTATATTCCAATGATGGGCTTCCTCAAAATTGCCCTATGTCTTCGTGAGCAAGCAAGTTGGATGCACACCCACTAGTTCTCCTTTTGAGCTTTCACATACTTATAGCTCTAGTGCATCCTTTGCATGGCAATCCCTACTCATTCACATTGATATCTATTAATGGGCATCTCCATAGCCCTTTGATATGCCGAGTCAATGTGACCATCTCCTCCTTTTTGTCTCACAACCACCACCACACTCTATTCCACCTATAGTGCTATATCCATGGCTCATGCTCATGTATTGCGTGATAGTTATAAAAGGTTTGAGAAAGTAAGAGTGCAAAAACAATTACTTGGCCAATACCGGGGTTGTGCATGATTTACATTAGTTGTGTGAGGATGATGGAGCATAGCCAGACTATATGATTTTGTAGGGATAACTTTCCTTGGCCTTGTTATTTTGAAAGTCCATGATTACCTTCTAGTTTGCTTGAAGTATTATTGTTTTCATGTCAATAGCAAACTATTGTTTTGAATCTTACGGATCTGAACATTCATGTCACATGAAAGAAGTTGCAAAGTACAACTATGCTAGGTAGCATTCCACATCAAAAATTCAGTCTTTATCACTTCCCTACTCGAGGACGGGCAGGAGTTAAGCTTGGGGATGCTTGAGACGTCTCCAACGTATCTATAATTTTTGATGGTTTCATGCTATTATCTTGTCAAACTTTGGATGTTTTGTATGCCTTTTATATCTTTTTGGGACTAACTTACTAACTCAGTGCCAAGTGTTAGTTCCTATTTTTTCCGTGTTTTTGACCCTTTTCACAGGAGGATTTTAAACGGAGTCCAAACGGAATGAAACTTCCAAAAGGATTTTTTTCCGAAACAGAAGAAGATCGGGAAGCTTGAGAACCAAGGCAGGGGGTCTCCAGGGACCCCACAAGCCCCAAGCCGCTGCCAGGGGGGTCGCGCCTCCCAGGCTTGTGGGCTTCCTGGGCCTCCCTTGCCCTAGGTCTTTCGCCTATATATTCCCATAAATTCCAGAAAAAATGAGGAGATCATCGAAAGTACTTTTCCGCCGCCGCAAGCTTCTGTCTCCGCAAGATCCCATCTGGGGCACGTTCTGGTGCCCTGTCGGAGGGGGGATTCGGATACGGAGGGCTTCTTCATCAACACCATGACCTCTCCGATGATGCGTGAGTAGTTCACCATAGACCTATGGGTCCATAGCTAGTAGCTAGATGACTTCTTCTCTCTCTTGGATCTTCAATACAAAGTTCTCCATGATCTTCATGGAGATCTATCCGATGTAATCTTGTTTTGCGGTGTGTTTGTCGAGATCTGATGAATTGTGGATTTATGATCAGATTATCTATGAAACTTATTTGAGTTTCTTCTGATCTCTCTTATGCATGATTTCATATCCTTGTAATTCTCTTTGAGTTGTGAGTTTTGTTTGGCCAACTAGATCTATGATTCTTGCAATGGGAGAAGTGCTTGGTTTTGGGTTCATACCGTGCGGTGACCTCACCCAGTGACAGAAGGTGTAGCGAGGCACGCATCGTGTTGTTGCCATCAAGGGTGAAAAGATGGGATTTTCATCATTGGTTTGAGTTTATCCCTCTACATCATGTCATCTTGCTTAAGGCATTACTCTGTTCGTCATGAACTCAATACACTAGATGCATGTTGGATAGCGGTCGATGTGTGGAGTAATAGTACATGCAGAAAGTATCGGTCTACTTGTCTCGGACGTGATGCATATATGTATGATCATTGCCTTAGATATCGCCATGACTTTGCACGGTTCTATCAATTGCTCGACAGTAATTTGTTTACCCACCGTAATATTTGCTATTTTGAGAGAAGCCTCTAGTGAACACTATGGCCCCCGGGTCTACTCCACACCATATTTTCAGCCTTACTCTTTTACTTTGTTGCACTTTCCGCCTTCAGATCTCACTTTGCAATCAATCTTGAAGGGATTGACAACCCCTTTATAGCGTTGGGTGCAAGCTCGTTTGTGTTTGCGCGGGTACTCTGGACTTGACAAGATTCTCCTACTGGATTGATACCTTGGTTCTCGAACTGAGGGAAATACTTACTGCTCCTGTGTTGCATAACCCTTTCCTCTTCAAGGGAAAAACCAACGCAAGCCTAGCCTCCGTCAACGTGTCAATCTCTGGCAGTGTTGTCTGTTGCCGCTGCAGTACCATGTGAAGGGGCAAAAGCAAAATTATCATATTGTTTTGGGCAGAAAGACCGAATCTCCTTGAGTGTATAAGATCCACATTTAGTTTCCTAAAAACAAGCCACCGCATATTGGCTCTCCTCCAGTTTTTTTGTACTGCTCTCTGCCTAGCCGGTGAATTCAAACCTCGAACATTCCAGTAGAGAACATTCCAATTTCTATGATAAGTACTGCTCACTAATAACCAGAGGAAATAGCATCCATCGGTAGGTTACATAGCAACTAGCCACACGCAAACACACCAAGAGATAACATGTCCCGATACAGCACTGATAAACAAGTGTACAAGACATCAAAATATGACAGAAGTCTCGATAGCAGAATCTAGGCAAATATATAATGGCCAACTTATGGGCGTGCCAAACCCACTAGAGGGAAATGAGACTAATAATCAGAGACCACATCCGGCTTTGTTGTAGGGCCATCCATAAGCTGCTCCATCGAAAGCTTGCCTTCATCAATTCCAAGTTCCTAGCCAATCACATGGAGCGTCTTGATTGGTGTGGGTGGTGGGACGCCTGCTTCCTCTTGATCTTTCATTGGTGTGCTGGGATTAGGGATAGGCTTACTGCATGGCTTCTTCTTCTTTGGTTCCAAGGTTAGCTCTAAAAACACAAATTTAAAGCCATCCCTCCGAGCTGAACCCCTAGTGCATGTGCGAACTTGTGATTCAACCAATGGAGTTGGAAGCTTGGAGTTACGCCGCTTAGTGGGAGGGGCAGCAAAACATGGTGTGACCCTGTCAGTATCAACATCATAGTTGATTTCTGAAAGTATTTCCTCCATGGGTTGTGAACAAGCATTAGAAGAAGCCTCCAATTGAGGCAACAAAGGCCTAGCAATGGGCCGAGTAGGCCTGCTAGAAGAGGCATCTCTCCATTGGATCCGGGATAGGATCTCTACATCATCAAAAGCAAGAGCGCTAGTCCTTTTGGAGAGAATGACACGTGACAGGAGTTTAACTCACAAGGGCTTTGGCACTTCAAAAATCATATCACCCTCTAACAATGTCTAGAATGTCCTATTCCAAGCAAGCTCTGGTTGCAGAGGAGGGCCATAAACCAATCTGACAGCTCCTACAAAGATTTGTTGATCATTAATCAAAGGTGGATGGTATGTAACTATAGCCAACTCTTGCACATCTTGCAATTGCTCATCTAACTATTGCTCATCTTGCACTTGCTCATGCTGAGCTTGTTGTGGTAAAACCTCCTGAACAACTTGCAGATGTTGTTCATTGATGTTATTAACAGAAAATGAGCCAGATGGTTGATCAATCACTATTGACTCTTGCTCTTGGATAGTCTGATCCTATTCATGCTGCTGTTGAGGCTCATCATCACCCCAATGGCCATGGCCCCAGTTATCAGGGTCAACCTGATGATTCATGGGGCGTGGGATTGGGGATAGATCATTCCAGCCCAATGCAAGGTATGGGGGAGAACAAAATTGTGATGCTCTGTAAATGGCTCTCCTGGCAAAGGATGGGGATTGCCATTGATTGACATTGGGTCTTCATCCTCACGCAACTGATGTGCAAAATTTTCCCCCAAGATATAATAGGGGACAGTCCAGGAAACTCTTGCTCCTCTTCTATTACCATAGTCACTAAAAACAACATCCCTAGGAACAAGAATATCCTCAGGGAATGATGCAAAGACCATGCTCCTGGCCAGATATGGATCATCATTAACCCAATAATGAAACTTGCCAAAAGTATTAACTGCAGCACGAAGATGCTCATTCATGCGCAAATCCAGTGCCACTCCTAGGAACATCAGGCAACCATCACGAAATCCATGAGCCCCTCTGAATCCCATGCCCTCATCATGCTTCATGAACCTGACAAATCTGTCATCCCCGGTGCTATAGGAGGGAGTTGAAGCAGAGGAAAACGAACTCCCGCATCGTGCAATCTAAAAAGGCCTACACCTGAAATCCATGTATGTGTTGACATCACTTGGATACCCCTCTGCTCCGGCATCTCCACAACAATTTCCCTCAAAAAGCCTATCTCATTTGGCGTAGGAAGCGACATTACCTCTGCAATGATGAACTCCTCATGCCGCCGTTGGACTCCAGATGGAAGCGTGACGAAATTCTGAGGGAGACGCAAGTCACCACCATCGACGATGTGATGTCCCGCCGGTAGAAAGCGCTGGGGTTGAGCCTGAAGTTTGCCATTTGCTCTATAGGTTTTTTTGGTGATGGAGGAGGGGGGTTTCCGACGGAGAGCAAGATGGTGGGTGTGGCAGGCCAACGATGGGACTGGATGAGGAAGAACACAAAGCATCGCAGTTGCCTTGTTTGTGTAATGGTAGTGGGTCCCGCAAAATCCGGCTCGGGTTATTTCTCCCTCCAAACAAGACCCAAGTCCCTAGCACGTGCCGCACAATCCCTCCTATGGTGTCCTTCCTTCGAGCATGCCATGCAAATCATAACTACAGGGAAATTACTTGCAAAGTGTCCCTCCTTAGAACAAACCCAACACGTTAGAACTTTTAACACCATCTCAAAAATCATATTATGAAAAGAAATCTCCGCTTCCTGGGTGGACGGAATAATAATATCCTGAGTAACACAAGGTTGGGCCGAATCAAAAGTCCATGGCCCATCATGAGGCCCAGTTCCCAGACACGGATTTGAAAATCCCTCATTCCCGCCGAGGATGTCATGGGTGGCAGGTGCCACCAAATTCGTATCGGCCAAAACCGAAGATGTGGAAGACCTCATACCCAAGATACTCACCGGAGAGGCCACCGATGCCACATAAGTCATCAGCGCTGCAGAAATCATCAGTGGAGAAGCAACCGATCCAAACACAATATGAGGGCGGGAGATTGTCCAATTGATTCGTGGAGCTAGAGGGGGCGAATGATCACCCGTTCATGTGTAGAGAAAGAATACCCCTCATCTTTTGATAGAACATCAATTTCATTCTGAGTCACCGCATATCTGTAACCCCGGCAGATAGGATAATTACGAATGGTAGCAAAAGATAATTGCTTCTTCATAGAATCCACCTTTTTAAAGATGAATGAATTGGAGGTTTATGCATAGCCAATAAACCCACAGCAGCACGACGCTTGGAAGGACATATCAAGATCCATTCTGTGTCACATTCTTTCTTCAAAATGCAAAATTATCTGGTCCAATTAGGACCTCCATTCCCCCAAAGATGAAAGAAACATTTGAAATCCAAACAAGAGTATGATTGCATCTTAACAATTAGAAATCTAACGTGCTTGGAAGAAACATTAAATGAAAAGGCTTTATCTTGCACATGTAGCACACCAAGATCAATGGCCGACACTCCAATGGCAGATTCGAGAGCAGCCACCACTGAATCTTCATTCAATTTGAAGGTGTGTCTACTAAAGGAGACAATCAAAGTGAACGATCCAAAACCGTCCATAAGATGAACAGAAAACCCGGTAGATCGATAGATCTCATCTGCAAAGGCCAGCCCCTTGGAGAAGTCCAAGCCAAGGGTAGATCCACCACGAGAACCCATTGAAGATGGGTATATCCATAATCCCAAGAAGATGCCTGAGAAGATGATCGAAGAGGCAACCCTAGTTGTTGGTCAGATCAACAGATCGCCGTCAGGGGTGCCAGCGGAGGTGGGAGCGCCATGGGAGGGGTCCCGTGGGAGTCATTAACGAGTTGCGTTTCATGCTGCTCACCTTTTCAAACTCGTCTATATATATTAACATGGTCAGCTTGTCAGTATGTCAGGTTCTGAGGAAAGCCAGAATGCATATAGAGAGCACAATGTTGAGCTAGATTCACGCATTAGTTGTGAAAGAAGCGAGTTAGACCCAGGCACCCCCATCTCCCATGATCTGCCCAAGGCAACAACTAGAGAAAGGAAGAAGCCTAACTCATATGAGGAAGATGCAGATTTTGTCCCAGATGAGAGCACTTCCCAGAAGCACAAAGACAGGGCAACTACCAGGAAGATTCCTAAGTCTGTTGCATCCACGAGAGGGTTGTCTCTATCTTCAGAGCAACCCAGTGGTGCTGGAAGGACGAAAGTCTTGGCTAAGAAGTCAGGACAAAAGAGGCAGATGACCAGGTTTGTCAAAGTTGATGTGCAACCATCAACACCTGAGTATCCACATAGTGAGGAGGAAGAGGAGGAACCTGCTAACCCACCTTTGCCCAAGAGGCGGAAATTAATGAAAGATGCTATGCCAAGAAAGCCAACATCCAAGGCCAAGCCATCTGCTCCCAATGCCAAGAAGCCTGTAGCCTCTAAGCCAAAGAGGACTATCAGAGATATACTTGCAACTGCAAAGAATAAGGGTTGTGCTTCAAGAGATGCTGCTGCAGAGGATGAAGAAATTGTTGTGCTCACGAAGCTGAGACCGCATTTTCCAGAGCATAACGATGAACACCCTACAACCGAAAATATGAAGGAGAGAAAGGATCAAGGCCTCAGGAACTTGAGAGCAACATATCCATATGCTACCACGAGGTGAACAATAGTTGATGCTCGCTTCCACACAAAAGAGCAGCAAAATTTCTATGAGACTGCCTAATTACACAAGAGTCCTGCTGTTAGTGACATGAGGTATGTAGATTGGAACTACATCAAGGAGCATGAAGACTACTCCCCTCATCTACAAGAAAATTTCAGCGCCACAGACATTGAGAACTTTGTTGGTAGAGAAATGACACCATGGAACGATGAAATGATCATGCAATTCTACTCTAGAGCTCACTTCTATCCACATTGTAGAATTGTATGGATGACAGAAGGCACTGCTGCCTCTTGAGCTTGTGTTGGTTTTTCCCTTGAATAGGAAAGGGTGATGGAGCACAGGAGCAGTAAGTATTTCCCTCAGTTTGAGAACCAAGGTATCAATCCAGTAGGAGAATCGCGTCAAGTCCAGAGTACCTATGCAAACACAAAAGAGCTTGCACCCCACACTGTAAAGGGGTTGTCAATCCCTTCAAGATTGATTGCAAAGTGAGATCTGAAGGCGCAAAGTGCAACGAAGTAAAAGTGTAAGGCTGAAAATATGGTGTGAAGTAGACCCGGGGCCATAGTGTTCACTAGAGGCTTCTCTAAAAATAGCAAATAATACGGTGGGTGAACAAATGAATGCCGAGCAATTGATAGAACCGCGCAAAGTCATGCGGATATCTAAGGCAATGATCATACATATAGGCATCATGTCCGAGACAAGTAGACCGATACTTTCTGCATCTACTACTATTACTCCACACATCAACCGCTATCCAGCATGCATATAGTGTATTGAGTTCATGACAAACAGAGTAACGTCTTAAGCAAGATGACATGATGTAGAGGGATAAACTCAAACCAATGATGAAAACCCCATATTTTTACCCTTGATGGCAACAACATGATGCGTGCCTCGCTGCCCCTTGTGTCATTGGGAGAGGTCACCGCACGGTATGAACCCAAAACCAAGCACTTCTCCCATTGCAAGAATCATAGATCAAGTTGGTCAAACAAAACCCACAACTCGAAGAGAAATACAAGGATATGAAATCATGCATATAAGAGATCAGAAGAAACTCAAATAAGATTCATAGATAATCTGATCATAAATCCACAATTCATCGGATCTAGACAAACACACCGCAAAGAAGATTACATCGGATCGATCTCCATGAAGATCATGGAGAACTTTGTATTGAAGATCCAAGAGAGAGAAGAAGCCATCTAGCTACTAGCTATGGACCCGAAGGTCTATGGTGAACTACTCACGCATCATCGGAGAGGTCATGGTGTTGAGTAAGAAGCCCTCCGTATCCGAATCCCCCCTCCGGCAGGGCACCAGAACGTGCCCGAGATGGGATCTTGCGGAGACACAAGCTTGCGGCGGCGGAAAAGTATTTTCGTGGATCTCTCGCGCAGTTTGGGAATTTTTCTGAATTTATAGGCGGAAGAGGTAGGGCAGACGAGCCACAGGGGGCCCACAAGCCTGCTAGGCGTGGACCCCCTGGCCGCGCCTAGGGGGCTTGTGGGGTCCCCTGCTGGCCCGTGCCTTGGTTCTCAAGTCTTGTGCGTATCTTTTGTTCCAGAAAAAATCTTTTCGGAAGTTTTATTCCGTTTGGACACCGTTTAAAATCCTCCTCTGAAAAGGGTCAAAAACACGGAAAAAACAAGAACTCGCACTTGGCACTGAGTTAATAAGTTAGTCGCAAAAAAGATATAAAAGGCATACAAAACATCCAAAGTTTGACAAAATAATAGCATGCAACCATCAAAAATTATAGATACGTTGGAGACGTATCAGGCACCATGTATCAATCCATAGTTGATGAGTGGGCTACCATCTTAGGACCCCGAGAGGTGCAAGATGGAGATCTGGATGTTTATACCGAGGCCAAGATGAACCACAACTCAGTGGACAATATGTATAACCCATTAACCAAGGAGTATTCAAACTCACACAAGTTAGGATCACTCTACTTTTTGCAAGCAGGATTACCCACTGAAAGCACAATTGCTCCCTAGGGTGTTTTGATAATTGATCATAACATATGCATCATTGGACTAATATGTTTATCCAAGTATATTTCAGAAAAGTTCAAAATATGCATTGGCTAAAGGCTTACGTGGAGATGCCCCTTGATGCAAGAAAGGAATAAGATTGTCTGAAGCTTCAAGCTAGAAGACTCTTCATTTTATATTTGTGAGAAATCACTTTTGAGTCCATAGGAAAGCCAATACTATTAAAAGGGGGTGAGGTATTAAAATGAACTGGTTGCTCAAGTGCTTAGAGATAGCCACCAAAAATACTCAGTCATTTTCCCACATAATCATTCTGTCCAAAGCCACATACACAAAATCGGTGTCACCAACTTTCTCAGTTCGGCCCTACCGATTTTCATCCCATACAGAACCCTAGCCATAGCCACCAAGTCGTTGCAACCAAAATTGTGTCGGTGCTACCGAGTTTAGGTGACCAACTTTCTCTTGCCTCGGTTCACAAAATTGGACTTTCCGAGTTTGGGTAACGGTGTCACTGAGTTGTGTCATCTGACTGTTAGCCACCTTTTTGGTGTCACCGAGTTGTGTTTATCAGTTCCACCGAGATTCAAAAGTTGTTGCCTTTAGTGCAAGTGGGTACCACCGAGTTCATGACTTCGGTGTCATTGAGTTGGCCACTTTAGGTGTAATGGTTGGATTTTGGGTGCTGCCTATATATACCCCCACCCATCTCTCATTCGTGGGAGAAGCACTCAGAACACACACTTCATTGCCAGATCCATTTTTCTGAGAGAGCGGCCTACTCATGTGTTTAGATCAAGATATTCCAATCCAACCATATGGAACTTTATCTCTAGCCTCCCCAAGTTGCTTTCCACCAAATGAATCTCTCCTACCCATGCCTATTCTGTGAGAGTGTGATTGTGTGTTGAGGAGACTATCTTTAGAGGCACAAGAGCAAGGAGTTCATCGTTCTACCACATCTATTACCTTTTGGAGGGTGGTGCCTCCTAGATTGGTTATGTGTCACTTGGGAGCCTCCTACTTCATGTTGTGGAGTGGAACCAAGATGTTTGTAAGTGCAAGGAGATCGCCTACTTCGTGAAGATCTACCGTGAGTAAGGCTAGTCCTGTGTGGACGGAAGCCATGGTGGATAGACAAGGCCGCTTCTTCATGGACCCCTTGCGGGTGGAGCCCTCCATGGACTCTCGTAGTTGTTACCCTCCGTGGGTTGAAGTCTCCACTAACATGGACGTACGATAGCGCCACCTATCGGAACCATGCCAAAAATCGTCGTGTCAACCTAATGTGTTTGATCTCCCTACCTTACTCCTTTACTTTACACTTGAATGTTTTACATTCCGCTGCTATACTCTTAGAACTGCATGTGTAGGGTGTACTTGACTTGCCATAACCGCCAAAACTGGCCCTCAACTCAAATTGGAAAAAGGCTAAGTTTTTATGTTGTCAAGTAGTCTAATCA
Organism: Hordeum vulgare subsp. vulgare; assembly: GCF_904849725.1. Classification (NCBI taxonomy): domain Eukaryota; kingdom Viridiplantae; phylum Streptophyta; class Magnoliopsida; order Poales; family Poaceae; genus Hordeum; species Hordeum vulgare. The sequence continues at coordinate 413,900,586 of NC_058520.1, read as the reverse complement.
ACCCCCCTCTAGACATACTTTCGATCCTATAAGTGGTATCATAGTTTTGTCTCCATTGCATTGGTTTCACAACCTAATAGAGTATGGTGTCTCGTGAGGGAATTTATCACTATAGAGGTTCATACTTCGATGGCACTAATTTTGCTAGTTGGAAGCATAAGATGAAAATGCATATTCTTGGTTTTAATCCTTGTGTATGGGCTTTTATTCGTGTTGGTGTGCAAGGTGATTTCTTCACAGAAGGGCGTGAACCTGATCATGATGCGACAACGAAATAACTGAAGATGTTACAATTCAATGCACAAGCCTCTGACATCATCTTCAACTGTCTATGCCCCGAAGAATTCAACAAAATCAACGGCCTCGAGAATGCAAAACAATTTTGGTATACTTTGATCGATATACATGAAGCTACTGATTCTGTCAGAGAATCTAAGTTGGATGTGCTTCAAAGTCATCTTGACAACTTCAAGATGAAAGATGGTGAAGGAGTCGCTCAAATGTACTCTAGGCTAGCTCTCATCACAAATTAGATTGCCAGCTTGGGAATCAAAGAGATGACCGACAAATTCATCATCAAGAAGATACTTAGACCTCTTTATGGAAAATATGACAATGTGTGCACATTGATCCAAATTATGCCAAGCTACAAGGATCTCAAGCCAACTGAAGTCATTGGTAGGATTGTTGCTCATGAGATGTCACTCAAGGACAAAGATGAGATGAACAACAAGTCAAGGGTGCATACAAAGCTTCAAGCGATGCTCCTGCTACTTCAAAGGACAATCTTGTCATTGATGAAGAGATAAGCCTCATGGTCAGAAAATTTAACAAGTTCTACAAGAGTAGAGGCAAAGAGAGAAGCTCATGCTCAAGACATGATGAGAAGCGTTCGTCCAGTCGTGACCGAAACTGATACAACTGTGGGAAGCTGATGACCCACAAGTATCAGGGATCAATCGTAATCCTTTTGATAAGTAAGAGTGTCGAACCCAACGGGGAGCAGAAGGATCTAACAAGTGGTTTTCAGCAAGGTAAAATGTGCAATCACTGAAATTATCGTAAACAAGTGATTGTGTGGTGAGATGATTCGTAGAAAGCAACAAGTAACAAAAGTATCAACGGTGCACCAAAGTGGCCCAATCCATTTTGTAGCAAGGGACAAGCCTGGACAAAAGTCTTATAGGAGTAAAAACGCTCCCGAGGACACACGGGAATTTCTGTCATGCTAGTTTTCATCATGTTCATATGATTCGCGTTCGTTACTTTGATAGTTTGATATGTGGGTGGACCGGCGCTTGGGTACTGCCCTTACTTGGACAAGCATCCCACTTATAATTAACCCCTCTCGCAAGCATCCGCAACTACGAAAGAAGAATTAAGACAAAGTCTAACCATAGCATTAAACTAGTGGATCCAAATCAGCCCCTTACGAAGCAACGCATAAACTAGGGTTTAAGCTTTTGTTACTCTAGCAACCCATCATCTACTTACTACTTCCCAATACCTTCCTCTAGGCCCAAATAAAGGTGAAGTGTTATATAGTCGACGTTCACATAACACCACTAGAGGAAAAACAACATACAACCCATCAAAATATCGAACGAATACCAAATTCACATGACTACTATTAGCATGACTTATACCATGTCCACAGGAACAAAAGTAACTACTCACAAAGCATAATCATATTCATGACCAGAGAGGCAATGAGTAGCATCAAGGATCTGAACATAAACTCTTCCACCAAGTAATCCACCTAGCATCAACTATAAGGAGTAATTAACACTACTAGCAACCTTACAAGTACCAATCGGAGTCGCGAGACGGAGATTGGTTACAAGTGATGAACTAGGGTTTGGAGATGAGATGCTGCTGATGAAGATGTTGATGGAGATGAGTCCCCTCCGATGAGAGGAGTGTTGGTGATGACGATGGCGACGATTTCCCCCTCCGGGAGGGAAGTTTCCTCGGCAGGCTCCTCCTGCCGGAGCTCTAGATTGGTTCTGCTCAAGTTCCGCCTCGTGGCGGCGGCGAATCCATGAAAAAGCCTCCTCTTGAATTTTTTCCGGACGAAGCCCTTCTTGTAGAAAAAGAGGGGGGCCAGAGGGCCAGCTGGGTGCCCACAAGCCCCGTAGGCGCGACCAAGGGGGTGGCCGCGCCTAGCAGGCTTGTGGCCACCTGCTGGCGCCCCTCTCGCACTTCTTCGGCCTAGTATTTTTTATAATTCCCGAAAAAAATCCTCGTTGATTTTTACGGCGTTTGGAGTTGCGCAGAATAGGTATCTCAAACTTGCTCCACTTTCAGGCCAGAATTCCAGCTGCCGGCATTCTCCCTATTCAAGTAAACCTTGCAAAATAAGAGAGAAAAGGCATAAGTATTGTACCTTGAAGTGAAATAACAGCCCAAAAAGCGATAAATATCAACATGAAAGCATGATGCAAAATGGGCGTATCAACTCCCCCAAGTTTAGACCTCGCTTGTCCTCAAGCGAAAGCCGAGCTCAATAAATATGCCCACATGTTTAGGGAGAGAGGTGTCGACAAAACAAGATACGAACATGCAGGCATCATGATGATGATCAGAACAGCAATACCAAAATATAATCTCTAATGCTAAAGTGATAATTCCTTCACAAAGTAAAGCATGGATCAAGAACCTTACCGAGAATTAACAATTGATAGCCTGTAGTCATTAAAGCAATTGCAATTTATCACAACATCAGAAAGAGTCAAATAAGAGCTTGTAAAGAAAATCCACATACTCAATCATCCTTTTGTTCTCTACAATTGCTACAACTCACGTGGTACTCATGAGATCAATGTTTCAGCTGGACACAGAGAAAGATAGGGGCTTATAGTTTTGCCTCCCAACTGCTTACCTCTCACGTGGTACTCATGAGATCAATGTCAACAATAATAATTCATGAATACTTACTTCCAAGTTGACAAATGAATATAGATCTTTCCCAAGCATATGACGTTAGCCAAGATAAAGGCGAAATAAGGAATTGGTGAAGATCACCATGACTGTTTCAAGGGCAAAAAGGTACAAGATAGTCCCTTTGCAGAGGGAAGCAGAGGTTGTCATGCGCTTTTGAGGTTTGGATGTGTGTCCTCTTAGTGCGGAGGAACGTCACTTTATATTGCCTCCTGTGATAAAGAACTTTATTATGCAGCCTGTCGCTTTTATGTTTTCCTCATCATAGGTTCGTACAAAGCTTATTTTCCACACACTAATAGATCATACATATTAGGGAGCAATTTTTATTGCTTGCACTGATGACAACTTACTTGAGGGACCTTATTCAATCCATAGGTAGGTATGGTGGACTCTCATAGCAAAACTGGGTTGAAGGTTTATGGATGCACAAGTAGTATCTCTACTTCGTGCGGGAGTTTTGGCTAATATGAGGTGGAAGCAATCGTCACATGCTAAGGGATCTCTAATCATATAACATTGTTCGGAACCAAGCAAACACAATTCATTATGTTGTCTTCCTTGTCCAACATCTACTTCTAGGCACGCAATAGTTTAGTGAGTGTTCACAATCATGGATGGTGTCAAATATGATATATTTTATATGTGAACCTCTCCTTCTTTATCACTTCCTATTAATTGCAATAATGACCCAGGTCTACGTTTGTCTACCCTCAACAAGTTTCAATCATCAATCTTTCTATATGTGAAGCCATCACTTCCCATAAGATCATTACATGACCTTTCATGCTTTTGTTCTTTCTCAATTTTTTGATCATGGCATGATGCAAAGCCCTTCAACTAATACACTCTTTATTATATGGCTCACGAGCTCGATTACATCGGGGGTGACACAAAGCAAAACTCAAGACTAAAACACTAAGACTTTTAATCTACTAGAGAAAGAGAAAACTGAAAAGGAACAAACTAAAACAAAGGTAAAGGCAAAATATGTGATGTTGATACGATATCGGGGCAACTCCCCCAAGCTTGGCACAAGCCAAGTGGATTGCCCATACCCATGCTCAGTTGTCTTCCTTTGGAGGTGATGGTGGTGGAGTTGTTGCAACATGGGTTTGATCCTCTGTCTTCCAAGGCATAGGTGCTCCATCATGGAAAGATGAACGAGTCTCCGGAATCCTCAAACCTGCAGCCAACCGTATTGATTTAAATCTATACTCATACTCACAGTTTTGGTTCTGCAGGTCATAAATCTGGGCCTGGAGGTGATCAATCTTGTCATAGAGCCTGGAGAGGTGCTTCCCAATGTCATTGGCATCAATCATGTGCTTGCTGGTGAACTCCGTGATCATCATGTGGTTGGCGTTGAGTCCATGCTCCACCATCCCTTGGCACTTGAAGACCTGTTGCTCCATTGCTTCGAGCCTCGCCTCCATGCTTCCGGTCTTCTTGGGCCCCTCAACATCACGGATGTGCAACATCACCTCACGCATCTCAATAGATTGAGGGTGTTGCGGCACTCCCAAGAGGTAGGGATTGATGACCTTCTCAAAGATCTTATCCTTCGGAGCTTTGGGGGACGTTGTAGCGATCTAGATCTGCAACAGAAACAGGCTCAAAACGGAAACAGAGGAAATCTGCGTGATACAAGGGTCAGACCTTTCGGGAGAATATATAATGCTTTTTTCTAGACCAGAAGGAGTACTCCGCACGAAAACGGAGTCCGGGAGGCACACGAGGTGGCCACAAGCCCCCCAGGTGCGGCCAGGGGGTGGGCCCGCGCCTGGCAGGCTTGTCACCTCCTCGCGCGCTTTCTGGACTACTTCCAATTTTTGTATTTTTCAAATATTCCAAAACGGAGAAAATTTCCTACTGGAAAAGTTTTGGAGTCTGTTTTCTTACCGAATCACATACCTCTTCATTTTCGGAGTCTGAAACAGGCTAATAAATATCCCTTAGGTATTCTTCCGGAGTTATGGTATTGATAATATTGCTTTCAACATTTATGGGAGTACCTGAGATATAATGCTTGATTCTCTGCCCATTTATAACTCTTGGACAATTACCTTCTGTGTTGTTGATCTTGATAGCACCGGAACGATATACTTCCTCGACAACATAGGGACCTTCCCATTTAGAGAGAAGCTTGCCTGCAAAGAATCTTAAATGAGAGTTATATAGCAAGACATAATCACTTACATTGAACTCACGCTTTTGTATCCTCTTATCATGCCACCTCTTAACCTTCTCTTTGAACAACTTGGCATTCTCATATGCCTAAGTTCTCCATTCATCAAGCGAGCTAATGTGAAATAACCTCTTCTCACGAACAAGTTTGAAATCAAAGTTGAGCTCTTTGATTGCCCAATAAGCTTTATGCTCTAGCTCAAGAGGTAAATGACATGCTTTACCGTACACCATTTTGTACGGAGACATGCCCATGGGATTCTTATAGGCAGTTCTATAAGCCCACAGTGCATCATCGAGGTTCTTAGACCAATTCTTTCTAGACCTATTGACAGTCTTTTGCAGAATCAGTTTAATCTCTCTGTTGCTTAGCTCTACTTGACCACTGGACTGAGGGTGATAGGGAGACGCAATTATATGGTTGACATCGTACTTAGAAAGCGTTTTACGGAAAGCACGATGAATGAAATGTGAACCATCATCGGTCATTAAATATCTAGGGACTCCAGATCTAGGGAAAATAACTTCTATAAGCATCCTGATAGAGGTGTTGTGATCAGCACTACTAGTGGGGATAGCTTCTACCCACTTAGTGACGTAATCAACAGCAACTAGGATATGAGTATACCCATAGGATTTTGGAAAAGGTCCCATATAATCAAAGCCCCAGACAACAAATGGTTCAATGACAAGTGAATAGTACATAGGCATTTCCTGACGTTTACGGATATTACCTATTCTTTGACATTCGTCACAAGACAAGACAAACTTACGGGCATCCTTGAAGAGAGTGGGCCAATAGAAACCTGATTGCAATACCTTGTCTGCAGTTCTATCTCCAGCAAGGTGTCCTCCGTAGGCCTCGGAGTGACACTTCTGTAGGATATGTCCCTGTTCATGTTCAGGTACACAACGTCTAATAACACCATCTACTCCTTCCTTATAAAGGTGAGGATCATCCCAAAAGTAATGTCTCAAGTCAAAGAAGAATTTCTTCTTTTGCTGGTATGTGAAACTAGGTGGTATATATTTGGCAACGATATAGTTTGCATAATCAGCATACCACGGTGCACTGCGTGAAGTATTGATGACATTCAATTCCTCATCAGGAAAGCTATCATCAATAGGTTGTGGGTCATCAAGAACATTCTCCAACCTAGACAAGTTATCTGCTACAGGGTTATCAGCACCCTTCGTGTCAACGACATGCAAATCAAATTCTTGTAGCAAGAGAACCCATCTGATAAGTCTAGGTTTAGCGTCTTTCTTCTCCATGAGGTACTTGATAGCAGCATGATAAGTGTGAATAGTGACTTTGGAATCAACTATGTAAGACCTGAACTTTTCACATGCAAACACGACTGCTAAAAATTCCTTTTCCGTAGTAGCATAGTTTCTTTGGGCACTGTCTAGAGTTTTACTAGCGTAGTGAATAACATTCAACTTCTTATCAACTCTTTGACCTAGGACAGCACCAACAGCATAATCACTAGCGTCACACATGATTTCAAAAGGTAAGTTCCAATCAGGTGGTTTAACAATAGGTGCAGTTATCAAAGCCTTCTTAAGTATTTCGAAGGCTTCCTCACAATCATCGTCAAAAACAAAAGGAATATCCTTTTGCAAGAGATTAGTAAGAGGCCTAGAAATCATAGGGAAGTGTTTAATGAACCTTCTATAGGAACCAGCATGACCAAGGAAACTTCTTATACCTTTGATATCTGTTGGGTATGGCATTTTATCGATTGCATCAACCTTAGCCTTATCTACTTCAATACCTCTTTCAGAAATTTTATGTCCCAAGACGATGCCTTCATTAACCATAAAGTGGCACTTCTCCCAATTCAAGACAAGATTGGTATCTTTACATCTCTGCAAGACTCGATCAAGGTTGCTGAGGCAATCATCAAAAGAGGACCTGTAAACGGAGAAGTCATCCATGAAAACCTCAACAATCCTTTCACAAAAGTCAGAGAATATAGCCATCATACATCTTTGAAAGGTGGCAGGTGCATTACATAAGCCAAAAGGCATACGTCTATAAGCAAAGGTACCGAAAGGGCAGGTGAAGGTGGTTTTCTCCTGATCAGATTGTGCAACTGGTATTTGGGAGAAACCAGAATAACCGTCTAGAAAGCAGAAGTGTGTGTGTTTAGACAGTCTTTCTAGCATTTGGTCGATAAAAGGCAAAGGGTAATGATCTTTCCTAGTGGCCTTATTCAATTTCCTAAAATCGATCACCATCCTATAGCTAGTAATAATCCTCTGTGGGATCAATTCATCCTTATCATTAGGGACAATGGTAATGCCTCCCTTTTTAGGAACGCAATGCACCGGACTCACCCAATCGCTATGAGAAATAGGATAGATAATACCCGCTTCCAGGAGCTTTAGTATTTCTTTTCTTACTACTTCTTTCATCTTAGGATTCAATCGCCTTTGATGATTAGCAACTGGTTTGAATTCAGGATCAGTTTTGATCTTGTGCTGGCATAGAGTGGGACTAATGCCCTTAAGTTCATCAAGAGTATATCCTATAGTAGCACGGTGCTTCCTCAGAGTTTTTAGCAACTTCTTTTCTTCATGCTCCGAGAGGCTAGCACTAATAATGACAGGATATATCTCTTTTTCATCAAGATTGGCTTACTTAAGAGTATCAGGCAACTGTTTAAGCTCGAACACAGGATCACCCTTTGGTGGGGGTGGATCCCCAAGCAGTTCAACAGACAGATTATTCTTACGGATAGGATATTGTTCTAAGACAAATCTATCTATCTCATCCCTTTCATCCATATGCATATCATTTTCATGCTCAAGCAAGTATTGCTATAAGGGATCAGTAGGAGGCACGGCAATAGAAGCTAAGGCAATAGTTTCATCCCTACTATGCAACTCTTTTTCATGAGGTTGACTACCAAACTTGGAGAAATTGAACTCATGTGACACACCTTCAAAGTCAACAGTGACAGCTTGCTTTTCACAGTCAATATGAGCATTGACGGTATTGAGAAAAGGTCTGCCAAATATGATGGGACAAAAGTTATCTTCTGCGGTAGCAAGACGAGGAAATCAGTAGGATACTTCGTTTTACCACATAAGACTTCAACGTCCCTAACAATTCCCACAGGGCAGATAGTATCTCTATTGGCAAGCTGAATAGTGACATCTATAGGTTCTATCTCAACAGGTGCAATCTCGTCTTTGATTTCATCATATAAGTATTGAGGTATTGCACTAACACTAGCACCCACGTCACATAAACCATGATAACAATGATCTCCTGTCTTAATAGAAACAACTGTCGTGCCAACAACAAGCCTATGTTTGTCTCTAGCGCGAGGTTTAGCAATTCTAGCAGCATCTTCACAGAAGTGAATATTATGTCCCTCAACATCGCCGGATAGAAGATCTTTGATAATAACAATGCTAGGTTCAACTCTAATTTGCTCAGGGGGTGTAGATGTTCTAATGTAGCCTCGACGTATCACAGTTGAAGCTTTTGAATGATCCTTTATCCTAACAGGGAAAGGAGGTTTCTCAATGTAAGCACTAGGAACAACAGGATCATTATAGGCAATGACTCTCTCTTCAACTCGATTGGGTTTAACTACATTGACTTCTAAAGGAGGATGATATTTAAACCGCTTCTCTTTGGGGAGATCAATATGAGCAGCAAAGGATTCACACAATGAAGCTACTATCTCTGAGTCAAGTCCATACTTAGCGCTAAAGTCACAAAAAGTATTTGTTTCAACAAAGGATTTAACGCAATCAAAGTTGAAATTCATACTTGACTCCTTACCTTCTTCAAGCTCCCAATCTTCAGAGTTGCGTTTAATTCTCTCCAATAAATTCCATTTTAAGTCAATATCTCTCTTCATAAAAGAACCGGTACAAGAAGTGTCAAGCATGGTGCGATCATCATGAGGCGAGCATAGAAGTTCTGAATGATAATTTCTCTCGAGAGCTCATGGTTGGGGCATGAATATAACATTGATTTAAGCCTCCCCCAAGCTTGAGCGGTGCTTTCTCTGTCACGAGGCCAAAAATTATAAATATAATTCCGATCACGATGTACTAAATGCATAGGATAAAACTTTTGATGAAATTCCAATTTCAACCGATTGTAGTCCCATGATCCAGTATCATCACATAGCCTATACCATGTCAAAGCCTTATCCTTCAAAGATAAAGGAAAGACCTTCTTCTTGACCTCACCCTCGGGCAAACCCGCAAGCTTAAATAAACCACAAACTTCATCTACATAGGTTAGATGCAAGTCTGGATGTGATGTTCCATCTCCTGTAAAAGGATTAGCTAGCAGTTTCTCAAGCATACCCGAAGGAAATTCAAAGCAAATGTTTTCAGTAGGTGAAGCAGGTTGAGGAGTACTCTTTGTGCTTCCGTTTAAGGTGAAGATACCCCGAACAAGCCACTTAAAGGATTAGTTTCCATAGTGACAAGTGACAATAAATTTCAGCACACTATATGAATGTTTCCTTACCAAGTTCCACTTACCAAAAGCGCCTCACTCCCCGGCAACGGCGCCAGAAAAGAGTCTTGATGATCCACAAGTATAGGGGATCAATCGTAGTCCTTTCGATAAGTAAGAGTGTCGAACCCAACGAGGAGCACAAGGATCTGATAAGTGGTTTTCAGCAAGGTAAAATCTGCAAGCACTGAAATTATCGGTAACAAGTGATTGTGCGGTGAGATGATTCGTAGCAAGCAACAAGTAACAAAAGTAACAACGATGCAGCAAAGTGGTCCAATCCCTTTTGTAGCAAGGGACAAGCCTGGACAAAAGTCTTATAGGAGGAAAAATGCTCCCGAGGACACACGGGAATTTCTGTCATGCTAGTTTCCATCATGTTCATATGATTCGCGTTCGTTACTTTGATAGTTTGATATGTGGGTGGACCGGCGCTTGGGTACTGCCCTTACTTGGGTACTGCCCTTACTTGGACAAGCATCCCACTTATGATTAACCCCTCTCGCAAGCATCCGCAACTACGAAAGAAGAATTAAGACAAAGTCTAACCATAGCATTAAACTAGTGGATCCAAATCAGCCCCTTACGAAGCAACGCATAAACTAGGGTTTAAGCTTCTGTCACTCTAGAAACCCATCATCTACTTACTACTTCCCAATGCCTTCCTCTAGGCCCAAATAATGGTGAAGTGTTATGTAGTCGACGTTCACATAACACCACTAGAGGAAAAAAAACATACAACACATCAAAATATCAAACGAATACCAAATTCACATGACCACTATTAGCATGACTTATACCATGTCCACAGGAACAAAAGTAACTACTCACAAAGCATAATAATATTCATGACCAGAGAGGCAATGAGTAGCATCAAGGATCTGAACATAAACTCTTCCACCAAGTAATCCACCTAGCATCAGCTACAAGGAGTAATTAACACTACTAGCAACCTTACAAGTACCAATCGGAGTCGCGAGACGGAGATTGGTTACAAGTGATGAACTAGGGTTTGGAGATGAGATGCTGCTGATGAAGATGTTGATGGAGATGAGTCCCCTCCGATGAGAGGAGTGTTGGTGATGACGATGGCGACGATTTCCCCCTCCGGGAGGGAAGTTTCCCCGGCAGGCTCCTCCTGCCGGAGCTCTAGATTGGTTCTGCTCAAGTTCCGCCTCGTGGCGGCGGCGAATCCATGAAAAATCCTCCTCTTGAATTTTTTCCGGACGAAGCCCTTCTTGTAGCAAAAGAGCGGGGCCAGAGGGCCAGCTGGGTGCCCACAAGCCCCGTAGGCGCGACCAAGGGGGTGGCCGCGCCTAGCAGGCTTGTGGCCACCTGCTGGCGCCCCTCTCGCACTTCTTCGGCCTAGTATTTTTTATAATTCCCGAAAAAAATCCTCGTTGATTTTTACGGCGTTTGGAGTTGCGCAGAATAGGTATCTCAAACTTGCTCCACTTTCAGGCCAGAATTCCAGCTGCCGGCATTCTCCCTATTCAAGTAAACCTTGCAAAATAAGAGAGAAAAGGCTTAAGTATTGTACCGTGAAGTGAAATAACAGCCCAAAAATTGATAAATATCAACATGAAAGCATGATGCAAAATGGACGTATCAGTCACCTTGAAGAGAGTCACCTCGCAGAGAGAGAAGGACTAAAGAAGATCGTTATGAATGAAGACACTCAGAGAGAGGCAAGGAATCAAAGAAGAATGATAAATACATCAAGAGCAGCTCTAGAAGAAGACATCAAGCTCATGTTGGTGAACAGGTTTTTGGCTCCGAGTTTGACAACCAATCCGAGAGAAGTCACCACTCCGACTCCGACTAGAGTCAAGACGAAGGTGTTGCCGGCATTGCACTCGTTTCCTCCAACTTCTACAACTTATTTGATTCACCAAATGAGGGGTTCGGAAACTGCTTCATGGGTAAAGGCCCCAAGGTATCACACCCCGAATATCTTGATTTTGATAGTGATGAGGATGACCTGTTAGGAGAAGATGACTTGCTCTTTGATAAAACTGGTGACTACACTGAAAATGAACTTGCTAATTATCATGCTAGTCAAGAGAAGTCGAATGATGATGATAAGAAAGATATTGAACGACTAACTAAAGAACTGAATACTCTTAAGTTAGCTCATGAAACTACTCTAGAAGATCATAGAGAGCTTGCAAGAACTAATGAGAAGCTACGCTTTGAGAAGCTCAACATGGAGCAAGAGCATGAGTTCCTAAAAGAAATCAATGATCATCTTGGAAAGAAGAGTTCTTCTTATCTAGACAAACAACTACTCTTGTCTACTTTTGTTCCTCAAGTTAAACCTAAGAACACTAGTAACAAACGTAAGAAAGTTTCTTCATCTAGTAACGACAATGCTAAAGCTAATTCTAATGATATTGTTGCACGTAGCTCTCTTAATTCCACTAATGATTATCTTAGCCAAGTTACACTTGAGCAAGAAAACGATGTATTGAAAAGGATTATAGAGAGAGGTGTCTTTAAAAGTCTTGCCGGAAGTAATCAATTTGAGGGAATTGTGCACAAGCAAGGAGGACATCGAAAGAAGCAAGGTGTTGGCTACTTCAACGTCAACGGAGGTGTTTGGGAAGAAGGTCCATATCCCATTCCCAAGTTTGTTCCTCAAGAGGAGAAGTATGATCCTACTCCTCCCAAGGGAACAAGCTCACAAGATGGCCTTATACCACAAGACCACAAGGGCAAAGGAAAGCTTCAAGAGGAGCTTGACCTATTTGAAGAGGAACCCCAAGTCAAGGTCAAGTGGAACCCCAAGGACACTACTATCACTACCACATCTAGTGCTACCACAACTCCAAGGATCCCCATCAAGTTGACGTGGATCCCCAAGAGGAAGAACTAGAAACCTATTGAGGGGTGACTCCGCCAATGAAATTCACTTTTATTCATTTCGGCAAGAACTATATGCAATCAACCTCAACCATATGCAGTAGTTCAAGGAGTCACACATTCCCTCAAAGGTAAGCAAGGGACAAGGTAATTAATGTATCTTTGGACATCATGTCACGCCCAAGATGCGACCCTATCCTCAATTTGGCACGAGGGCCTTGTCACGGATAGAAGCGCATCTCGTCGTGTCGCAAGAATGGATATCGTTACAAGTACATGTACTGAAAAGAAGAGATATATATATAGAATTGGCTTACACTCGCCACAAGCTACATTAGAGTCACATCAGTACATTACATAAACATCAAGAGTACGCGCAGGATCCGACTACGGACGAAAACAAACGAGAAAAGAAGAACGACGTCCATCCTTGCTATCCGAGGCTGCTGGCCTGGAACCCATCCTAGATCGATGAAGAAGAAGAAGAAGAAGAAGAAGAAGCGACTCCAAATGAACAATCAACGCGCTCCCGTCAAGTAACCTTTACATGTACCTGCAACAAGTGTTGTAGTAATCTGTGAGCCACAGGGGACTCAGCAATCCCATTTCCAAAGGTATCAAGACTAGCAAAGCTTATTGGGTGAGGCATGGTTAAGTGGTAAGGTTGCAACAGCGGCTAAGCATATATATCTGGTGGCTAAACTTACGAGTACAAGAATAAAGAGAGGGATGATCTACGCATAACGGACGTGAACTACTGATGATCAAATGAATGATCCTGAACACCTACCTATGTCAGACATAACCCCACCGTGTCCTCGATCGGACAAGGAACTCACGAAGGATACGGTCACGGTTACGCACATAGTTCGCATATTTTAATTAAATTAACTTCAAGTTATCTAGAACTAGTGTTAAACAAAGCTTCCACGATGCCACATAACCGCGGGCACGGCTTTCCGAAAAGATTTAACCCCGCAGGGGTGCTCCAACTAGTCCATCACAAATTACCACAAGCCGCATAGAAATCCTCAATCACGAAGCTCGCAATCTCGTCGGATTCCCTAGTGGAAAACCTCAACTCTGAGATTACCCAAAGCATCACCGGAATCCAGCAAGGTCGCCCGACGTGTCGACGATCCCGATAGGAGCCGTGAATCTCGTTCTCAGGACACGACGAATGAGCTAGACGTCGGGATCGCTAAACCTCTGGGTGACCAGAGGGGCACCGGACATCCCTCAGGTGGGACCAACACTCATGAGGACACTGGTCCGGGGGTTGATTAAATTTCCTCGGGTTAATTACTCCCTATGTAGTTCATTAGTTATTAGGCAAATGTAGTACCAAAGTTGGGCCTTGCCAGACCAGCTCTAATCTAAAACGAATTATCAAGGGGGTCCCCATAACAACCCCGACCGTGTTAGGAGCGCTCATTTATGGAACATAACACCGGTAGCCGAAAACTAAGGGGGCGAAGGTGGAACAAAACACCAGGCTAGAAAGGCCGAGCCCTCCACCTTTTACCAAGTATATAGGTGCATTAAATTAAATAGCATTAATATGGTGATATGACAAGGAACCCATGTTATCACATGGAAACAACTGCACCTGCAACTAGCAACGCTAACAACAGGGTTAGGCAAGCGGTAACATAGCCAATCAGTGGTTTGCTAGGTCGAACAGGTTGAAGGTTATCATGGCATTGTAGAGAGGCTGATATTTAACATGTGGTAGGCAACGATACATAAACGATATAAGCGGTAAAACTAGCATGGCAATGATAGTAATGGTATCTGGGGAAATGGCCATCTTGCGTGAGATCCCGCTTGGAAGAAGAACAACTCCGAGAAGCAGTCGAACGGATGTAGTCGAACGGGTCCTCACATTCCGACACGCTTGCGGAACTCTATCGAGACGGAGCAAACCAGAAACAAACATCAACACAAATATTCACCACACGATGCACAACATGATGCACAACCTAATATGATGCATGAACAGATCAATGATGCAAGTGATGGCATGGCAATTCACCTCACGCAAACACTACACATTAAATGAAGCTCGATATGCAACGAGTTGCATACCGACGAAACTCCACGATTAATTATTTAATTCACTCCCGTTTATTTACACGCAATATTAAGTGTGGTTAACATGGCAAGGGGTGAAGCGGTGATCCTACAAGTCATCCTAGTCGGTTAACACGCGGAGCATAGATCGGAGCTACGTCACAAGAAACATGCAACACAATATATCATGCCATGAATGCGTCATGCATGCAAGTTACAACATCACGGAAAGAAGAGAAAGAAGCATGTGTCGCCACGGCGAGTGAAAGGGAACCATGGCGGCAAAACGGAAATGATGCCACGGCAACGTTCCTATCCCGATAACTCGTCGAGATATCGTGCCAACGTATAGGAAGCGTGTGCGGGAACGCTAAATAAAGATGGGGTGATCCCGCTACCGGGTTCCCATGTGTCGAGGGCGCGACGAAAGAGATACAACGAGCAATGGGCAAACATACGGCACAAACATACGATACATCTCATACAACATAAGCATTCGGTTCATGACAACGCCTCATCGGTATACCTTCAAAGCGTGCAAATCGGAGCGGTTCGGTTCGGTGCGGTGAAGGCGAACAAAGATCGTCGTGGTCGTCGTGGAAGTAGTTGTACACGGTCTCGTCGACGGTTGTCGTACTCTTGGCGTCGGTAGTCGAACACGTTTCCGAGGGTCGTCGAGGACGTAGTTGTACACGGCGAACTTGTCGGTTCCATGAAGGAGGAGATGGTGCACGCGGCGACGGCAAGCGGCAGCACAAGCAAGCAACATCTACTAGCATGCAAGCTACGACAACTAGCTAGCTAGCAGGCATGCAAACTACAGCAGCAGCTAACAGCTAACTAGCACAAGCAACAACAAACATCTACAGCGAGCAACAACTAAGCAGACTACGCCACCTAGCAGCAGCTAGTAGCAGCCGGCAGTAGCACAACTAGCAAAAATAGCAACCTAGCAGCAGCAGCTACTAGCAGCAGGCATCGGCACAACAATCAGCAAGCCTAGCAACTAACAACAGCAAGCAACTAACATCAGGCAAGCATAGCAGCAAGCATCGGCTGCAACAAAGCAACAACAGCTAAGGCACGGCAAGCTTCAGCAAGCATCAGCCAACGCAGCTATCGGCACAGCAACAGAACCAGCATGCTTCAGGCAGGCAGCAATGGCAACGCGGCAACAACAACTAAGCAGCTAAGCAACATCTACAACCGGCAGCAGCAACACAATTCGGCAACAGGAGCAGCATGCGGCAACAAGGCGAGCACGGGGGCGCACGGGACCGGCGGCCAGCTCGGGATGACGAGGCGAGCAACCGACGCATGGGCTCCTGCCAGCGAAGGCCATGGAGGCTGGCGAGCGGGGAGGCGGGAGCAGCATGGCGGGCAGGGCGACGAGCAGGGCACGGGGCACCTCGGGCAGGGGCATGGAGAACCGAGGCCATGGCAGGGCGGCGAGAAGAGGCGAGGCCGAGGGCGACGGCACCTAGGGGGTAGTTGGCGGCGAGCACGGGGACGGAGGCAGGCGAGCTGCGCACAGCTGCGGCGGGGCGTCGCGAGCACGACAGCCTGGAGGCGCGCACACGGGCGAGGGGGTGAGGCCGAGGCCAAGAACGAAGGCGCAGCGCGGGGGCAGCTCGGCGCTGGTGGAGGGCGCAGGCGGGCAGAGCACGGGAGGCGGCGAGAGCGCAGGTGACGGGGCTAGGGCACAGGCGGCGAGAGGCGCAGCGAGGCGAGGGGAAGAACATAGGGGATCGGGGGTTGGGGAAGGCTGCGCGAGGGGGGAGGACGAGGGACAAGGGGGGCTCGGGCTCGTGGCGCTAGGTTAGACTGGGGCCTTGGGTCTTGCCTTGGCAAGCTAGGCTCCTTCTCTCCCTCTATTTTTTTTCCTTTTAAAAAAAACAGCAAACACCAAAAGGAAAGGATTTTTATAACAAAGATAAAAAATACTTTTTAACTCCTTTAAAACATACTCCAACTATAAAATAGATTGGGTGTTTTTAAGAATAAAAATGAAACCCTTTCTTTTAAAGAATAAAAATAAAACCCCTTTTAACAAGAGAATAAAATAAACCCCTTTTACCAATAAAATGAGACTCTAGTTTTGAAATAAAACAAAAGGAACAAAATAAAGGAAACCCAAGGGGTTGCCTCCACATTTAATAAAAGGATTTTTTTTAAAGAAGACGAACCTTTTTTTTAAATAGGGGTTAAAACGGAAACTTTTAGCAAAACCACAAAAATGAAATAAGAGGGGAGAGAAGGGGAGTTACTATCGCACTTGAGGCACACACACTCAAAACACCACATGCAACAGATGATGCAAGATGCCATGCATGATGCGACGATGCAAACTAAATGACGATGCAACAAACGGAATATAATCACACGATAGAAACGGAAATAAAAGGGAATCTTCTGGGGCGTCGGCATCGGGCTGTCACACATCATCCCATATGTATCTCACTCCATGTCCATAGATGTTTTTGCATATTTTCCTTGTGCTTTGGGACTAACCCATGTAGGTGAGAAGAGTAATAATCAACAAGGATTGCTCCCAACTCAAGATGATCTTCATCAACATTGAGCATCCATCACTACTTAACCTACTTGAAGTCTTCTACAACAAAACCCAAGGTTAGTTTGTCCCTCTTAGGGGGGTGTCATATCAAGGGGGGGGGCTTTACTCTATATCTCGAGTATAAGCATCCCTAAGGATATGAACACATTAATTCTTTATGTAAAAGTGGTAACCCCACTTGTGCTTAATCGATGAGTATGACCTATTGCTACCTCTTGAGCTTGCGTTGGTTTGTCCCTTGAAGAGGAAAGGGTGATGCAGCACAGTAGCAGTAAGTATTTCCCTCAGTTTGAGAACCAAGGTATCAATCTAGTAGGAGTATCAAGGCAAGTGAGATCGCTTCACAAAGGGGTTGTCAATCCCTTCACGATTGATTGCAAAGTGAGATCTGAAGGCGAAAAGTGCAACAGAGTAAAAGTGTAGAGCTGAAAATATGAGGTGAAGTAGACCCGGGGGCCATAGTGTTCACTAGAGGCTTCTCTCATGATAGCAAGTATTACGGTGGGTGAACGAATTACTGTCGAGCAATTGATAGAACCGCGCAAAGTCATGACGATATCTAAGGCAATGATCATACATATAAGCATCATGTCCGAGACAAGTAGACCGATACTGTCTGCATCTACTACTATTACTCCACACATCGACCGCTGTCCATCTTGCATCTAGTGTATTAAGTTCATGACAAACGGAGTAACGCCTTAAGCAAGATGACATGATGTAGAGGGATAAATTCATGCAATAGATATAAACCCCATCCTTTTACCCTTGATGGCAACAACATGATGCGTGCCTCGCTACCCGTTCTGTCACTGGGTGAGGACACTCAACGGTATGAACCCAAAACCAAGCACTTCTCCTATTGCAAGAATTATAGATCAAGTTGGCCAAACAAAACCCACAACTCGAAGAGAATTACAAGGATATGAAATCATGCATATAAGAGATCAGAGGAAACTCAAATAAGAATCATAGATAATCTGATCATAAATCCACAATTCATCGGATCTCGACAAACACACCGCAAAAGAAGATCACATCGGATAGATCTCCATGAAGATCATGGAGAACTTTGTATTGAAGATCCAAGAGAGAGAAGAAGCCATCTAGCTACTAGCTATGGACCCGAAGGTCTGTGGTGAACTACTCACGCATCATCGGAGAGGCAATGGTGTTGATGAAGAAGCCCTCCGTGTCTGAATCCCCCCTCCGGTAGGGCACCAGAACGTGCCCCAGATGGGATCTTGCGGAGACAGAAGCTTGCGGCGGCGGAAAAGTATTTTCGTGGCTCTCTCCCATGGTTTCAGATTTTTTGGGGATTTATAGGCGGAAGAAGTAGGGCAAAGGAGCTACGGGGGGCACAAGCCTGCTAGGCGCGCCCCCAGGCCGCGGCTAGGGGGCTTGTGGCCTCCCGTGGGACCCTTTGCCTTGGTTCTCAAGCTCCCTACGTATCTTCTGTTCCGGAAAAAATCTTTTCAGAGGTTTTATTCCGTTTGGACTCCGTTTGATATTCTCCTCTGAAAAAGGTCAAAAACACGAAAAAAACAAGAACTAGCACTTGGCACTGAGTTAATAAGTTAGTCCCAAAAAAGATATAAAATGCATACAAAACATCCAAAGTTTGACAAGATAATAGCATGGAACCATCAAAAATTATAGATACGTTGGAGACGTATCACCTATGATCAAGTATTCTTACTTGGCACCTAAGTCAATATAGTTATATATAGATGACTTTGTCATCGCCAAAGTGCTTGATAGATGCTAGAATGTTTGTGCATGTTCACCATGTTTTATCTACCATCTTATTGTGTGAGCATGTTGGTGTGCATATTTTTGCTCATTCGAGGACATCCAATTGTTGTTTTTTTAAGGAAAACTGTAAGGGAAACCCCCCACAACGAGTTTTTGAAAATAATAAGAACCCAAATTCGCGCCCGTGCCCGTGGGGACTTGAACCTGGGTGGCTGGGTTGTACATCCACTCCACTAGCCAAGTGAGCTAGGCTCACTTATTTGGCTCGTGATTTATCTTTTGCCAATTGTATGGACAGGAATTCCTAGGACCCTCCTCTAGCTATCTATGCTTTCTCATCTCAAGTTCTATTCATGCGTCATCACAAAACTTGAACAAGCACTTCTTGATCCCTCTGTGTGAAGGAGCACTCGGAGTTTCATATCGATAAAGGTTGCCTTCCAAAACCCCTTTGTGAATCTTGGTGAAATAAATCCCATAAAGTCGGTTCCACTGAATTACAAAGTTGATCAGAATTTTCCATCTCGGTACCACCTAAATCACTAACTCGGTTACACCAAGTTTCCCTGTCAGCTAACAGCAGAGGAACTCGGTGACACCGATTTTGTCATCTCGGCGACACCGACAGTGACAGGTATATAACATGGCCGACAGGGTTTTTGAAAACACTTCCTCAAAACCCTTCGTCCCCAAACCCTAATCTGCCTCCAAGGACCCCTGGTCGTCGCCTTTGCATCCCCGAGCTCCTCCACCGCTCGGATTCGCCGCCATCGCCGCTGTAGTCAGGCCGCCACCAAGTTCGGGTACGGCTCCGCTGCTCTTTCCGCTCCCAAATCCAATCCATGCGCAATAGTTATTTTTATCTAAAATCCACTTGTGCAAGTTCTTCTATCCACCAAAAAAATCCCGTAGAGTAGAGATTAATGAAATTCAGGATCAGATTTCCCATAGCATGCATCTCGGTGACACCGAGTTTGTGAAATCGGTTCCACTAATTTCATGTTTAGGGTTTCTGAGAACCATATCACTGAGACCAAGTAGCTCTTTTCGGTGACACCGAAAAGGCTGCCAAGTTTCTGTTACTCGAGTGGACAATCTCGGTGACTCCGAAATGATGAACCCGGTTCCACCGAATTGCATTCTACAGTAAATCACACCCAGAGTTTCTAAAATAAAAATTTGAAAAATCAGCTGTGTTTTGTGATGCTCAACCCTTCTTCTCTTTTATATATATTTCACATGGTTGTTGTTTGATGTTTTGCTGGTGTGTTGTTGCTTGTCTGCCAATATGTGTAATTCAGAGGACAGTCTGAACAACTTCAGGAAAAATAGTCCTGAAATGGACTCAGGCACAAGTCCTGAGAGGACACACTCTGACCCTGATACTTACATCTCTCATGGCTTGCCCAAGGCAGCCACCAGGCAGAGAAAGAAGCTTAACTTAGATGAAGAGGACTCATATTTTGTGCCAGAGGAAACTTCAGCACCTTAGAAACTAAAAGAGAAAGCTCATGTCAAGAAGACTGTAATGAAAAAGTATGCTAAGCCTGCTGATCTTAGATCTCCTGAGTGTGCAAGGCAGAATATGGCAATCTCCACTGATAAACCTGCTAAGAAGGCTGGTGTGAAGAGAGCCAGGAAGAGGGTGATCCATGGTGTTGGGAGAAAAACTTCCATGTATGAGGACCCAGAAGATGTTGTTGGTGAAGAAGAAGAGATCCCAGCTGATGCCCCTCCTCCTCCTGAGAAGAAGAAGCTCATGGTTGATGCCATGCCCAGGAAAACTGCTCCAAAGCCTGCTTCTAAGGATAAAAAGGTTGTATCTCCTAAGAGGACTACAAAGGATATTCCTGTAACTGCCAAGGACAAAGGCACTGCTTCCAGTGCCTTTGCTGCAGAGGAAGAACAAGAGGATGCACCCATCCTCATAAAGCTTAAAACTCATCTGCCACTACACAATGCTGCTCATCCAGTAGCTGAAGATATGAAGAAGAGGAAAGATGCAGGATTGAGGAAATGGAGAGCTGCAGGTCCATATGCCATAAGGAGAAGAATTGTTGTTGATCCTAGATTCCACACCAAGGAAAAAACAAAACTTCTATGAGACTGTTCTGTATGACAAGAGTCCAACTGTAAGTGACATGAGATATGCTGACTGGGCTTACATCAAAGCCAATGAATATTTCTTTCCCCATGTGCAAGAAAATTTCAAGTCTATGGACACTGAAGAGTTTGTTGGGAGAGAGATGACATAATGGAATGATGAGCTTATCATGCAATTTTATTCAACTGCTCACTTCTATGTTAATGATTCCATAGTCTGGATGACTGATGGACACAAGTATGAATCTACTATTGATGAATGGGCCACTATAATTGGTGCCCCTAAGCGGAAAGAAGGTGATGGTGATGTATACTCTGAGTTGAAGATGAATCACAATTCCATGGCCAACATGTACAAGCCAATTCCTCACAAGTTCTTGGCAACTCACAAGCTTGGCTCAGTGTACTTCTTGCAAGCAGGGATACCTACAACCAATACCATTCTGAGATACACCTTGATGCCTAAATCAGGTGATGAGAAAAAGGTTACAGGTCACTCCATCAACGTGCTGCACCATTTGGACTCTCACACTAGATTCAAAGTGATGGACTTGATAGTAGAGACTATCCGGAGGACTGCTGCTGATCAGAAAAGATCTTGTGGACATGCCCCATACATTCAGACGCTTATCAATGCCAAGCTAGGCAAGCATGCATTTCTACTTGATCATCCCCATTTACCCCTTCAGCCATAATTTGAAGACAATGATGCTAATGGTCCCAGCTCAGCTGCAGCAAGAATGGCAGAAGAGGCAACAAAAGCTGAGGCTGCTAGAAATATGCCACCACCAGTTCCACAGCTCAGAACTCCAACTGAGCAAATGACATTTCTAATAAGCTTTGTCCAAGGTATGGAGAAGAACATCTCAGAGATTCTGCAAAATCAAAAGAGTTTGGAGAGAATCGTGGAAACAAATTTCCATGATTTGGATGTCAAAGTGAGTGAGATATCTACAAGTGTAGAATATCTTCAACATGAAGTTGATAGGATGAAGACACCCAGTTCTACGAGTGGTGATGAAGATTTTCCTCCTCGCACTACCACTCAGTTCTCCACCAGGCCTAGGTCAACTGGTGTGTGAGTTCAGGAGACAAGACAGACTTCATCACCTCAGGCATCTGCTCCAACACCAGCTCTAGCTCAAGCACCTCCAGTATCAACTCCTCTATCTCCAGGAACCTCAGCAGAAGCCTTCGTGGGCGCTCTTCTGTCAACTCCTTCATCAAATGACCATATAGACGATTAGCTCTATACTTTTGAACTTTTTGGTAACTTGTTGCCAAAGGGGGTAAATGTATAGATCATAGGTCTGAGAGAGAGAGAGAGAGAGAGAGAGAGCTTTTGACTCTATTTGCTCTCATTTTGGTTTCACAAAACTTTGGTCGTTTGGATGATCTTATACTTGTTTCTGTGTTTGATCATACACTTTGCTTGGTTGATGCTACATTATTATATTTAAGCTATCTATGTGATGATCATTCCCTTATCTTGTTGGTGTCATATGCATTGCTATTCATTCTTATCTTGTATGCGCACCACCAAGATGTATGTGACATGGAAGAGTGACCCATGATCCTAATTGATTGTGCATTTGCATTCAAACGGAAATTATAAATAATGCACAAATTTAGGGGGAGCTCTTGCTTTGCACATACTTCTCAAAGCGTCGATGCTAATCATTGATTATATATTTTGATGAAGCTTTGATCTATATGTTGTCATCAATTACCAAAAAGGGGGAGATTGAAAGCACATTTGCTCCCTAGGGTGGGTTTGATAATTGATCACAACATATGCATCATTGGCCTAATATGTTTATCCAAGTATATTTCAGAAAAGTTCAAAAGATGCATTGGCTAAAGGCTTATGTGGAGATGTCCTTTGATGCAAGAAAGGAATAAGATTGGCCCAGACTTCAATCTAGAAGATTCTTCATTTTATATTTGTGAGAAATCACTTTTGAGTCCATAGGAAAGACAATACTATTAAAAGGGGGTGATGTATTAAAATGAACTGGTTGCTCAAGTGCTTAGAGATAGCCAGAAAAAATACTCGGTCATTTTCCCACATAATCATTCTGTCCAAAGCCACATACACAAAATCGGTGCCACCAACTTTCTCAATTCGGCCCTACCGATTTTCATCCCAAAGATAACCCTAGCTATAGCCACCAAATCAGTGCGACCGAAACTGTGTCGGTGCTACCGAGTTTAGGTGACCAACTTTCTGTTGCCTCGGTACACAAAATTGGAATTTCCGAGTTTGGTATCAGCGTCACCGAGTTATGTTATCTAACCGTTAGCCACCTTTTCGGTGTCACTGAGTTGTGTATATCGATTCCACCGTGATTCAAAAGTTGTTGCCTTTAGTACAAGTTCGTACCACCGATTTCATGACTTCGGTGTCACTGGGTTGGCAACTTTAGGTGTAATGGTTGGATCTTGGGTGCTTCCTATATATATACCTCTCCACCCATCTCTCATTTGCGGGAGAAGCACTCAAAACACACACTTCATTGCCAGATCCATTTTTCTGATAGAGAGCCACCTACTCATGTGTTGAGATCAAGATATTCCAATCCAACCATTTGAAATTTGATCTCTAGCCTCACCAAGTTGCTTTCCACCAAATCAATCTCTCCTGCCCATGCCTAATCTATGAGAGAGTGATTGTGTGTTGAGGAGACCATCGTTAGAAGAACAAGAGCAAGGAGTTCATCGTTCTACCACATCTATTACCTTTTGGAGGGTGGTGCCTCCTAGATTGGTTAGGTGTCACTTCGGAGCATCCTACTTCGTGTTGTGGAGTTGAACCAATATGTTTGTAAGGGCATGGAGATCGCCTACTTCGTGAAGATCTACCGTGAGTGAGGCTAGTCCTGTGTGGACGGAAGCCGTGGTAGAATAGACAAGGACGCTTCTTTGTGGACCCCTTGTGGGTGGAGCCCTCAATGGACTCTCGTAGTCGTTACCCTTTGTGGGTTGAAGTCTCCACTAACATGGACGTACGATAGCGCCACCTATTGGAACCATGCCAAAAATCACCATGTCAACCTCATGCGTTTGATATCTCTACCTTACTCCTTTACTTTACACTTGCATCTTTTACATTCTGCTGCTATACTCTTAGAACTGCATGTGTAGGGTTTACTTGACTTGCCATAACTGCCAAAACTCGCCCTCAACTAAAATTGGGAAAAGGCTAAGTTTTTATCCTGTCAAGTAGTCTAATCACCCCCTCTAGACATACTTTCAATCCTACACCCACCACCAACACAATTATGAGGTACACATTGATGCCCAAATCAGGTGATGATAAGATGATCAGGGGGTACTCCATAAGCATGTTGCATCATGTAGACAGTCACACCAGGATTAGGGTGATGGACTTGATTGTTGAGACAATTAGAAGGACAGTTGGTGACCAGAAGAGGTCATGTGAATACGCTCCCTATATATAGATGCCGATCAACTCCAAGATTGGGAAGAGCACATATCTACTTGATCGTCAACACCTGCCACTCAATCCAGAGTTCAAAGTTAATGTTGTGTTGATGGACCCAAGTCATCCCACTTCAGCTACTACACATGCTGAGTTAGAGGCTGAGGTAGACATGGCCACTAGTTCTCGAGTGTTGAGGTCCAAAGGTGATCAAATTGTGTTTCTTATCAGCACCATCCAAGGGATGCAGAAGAACATCAAAGACATCTTGCTGAATCAGAAGAGCCTAGAGAGGATTGTGGAAATGAATTTTCATGACCTGGACATCACGGTGACTGAGATTACTACTACAATCATCCAGTTGAAGCAGGAAGTTGATACAGTGCCCACTCCCAGCTCCAGTGATGACGATTACAATCCTTCTCTCCAGACTTCCACTCAGTTTAGAACTCAAGCTAGATTTGTTGTCATGCCAGTTCCAGAGACAACCCCATCTTCATCAGCTCTAGCATCTCCTCCATAAGGTCCTACACCTCCAGTGTCTACACCACCACCTCACAGGACATCAGCTGAAGCCTTCGCCGACGCTCTCCTGCCGACTCCTTCAACAGTCATCGGAGGAGATCGTGCCCAGAGTGACGCTTAGTTATATATCTTTTAACTTTTTGGTAACTTGTTGCCAAAGGGGAGAAGTGTATAGATCATAGTGCTTCGAGAGAGAGTGTTGCTTTTTGTTGCTCTTCTCGTCTTGAAAACATTTGGTTTATCTTTTGGTTGTCTTAAACCTTGTTATGATTGATCACACGCTCTATGTTTGATGCTACTATTTCCTATCATTGACATATCTATGTGATTATCATTCACTCATTTTTGGTGTTACGTGCATTGTAATTCATTCATATCATTTATGTGCACCACCAAGATGTATGTGACATGGAAGATTGACCCACGATCCTAATCGATTGTGCATTTGCATTCAAACACAAATTTACAGTAATGCACAAAATTAGGGGGAGCTCTTGCTTATCACATACTTCTCAAAGCGACGATGGTATTCATTGACTATATTTTATGCCAAATCTTTGATCTATATGTTGTCATCAATTACCAATAAGGGGGAGATTGAAAGCACAACTTCTCCCTAGGTGGTTTTGGTAATTAACAAGAACATACATGTCATTTAACTGATGATTCTATCTAGTATATTTTAGGAAAAGTTCAATGATGAATTGGCTAAGGATTATGAGGAGAAACCCTAGATGCAAGGAACATCTACTAGCAATAAAGCTTCAAGATTCTATATTTTACATTTTGTGAGAAATCACATTTGACTCCATAGGAAAGCCAATACTATTAAAAGGGGATGAGGTGTCTATGATGATCTAGTTGCTCGAGTGCTTAGAGATTGTCCACCAAAAATACTCATGAAATTCTCCCACAGATATTCTATCCAAACCCCAAAGTCAAATTCGATGCCACCAATATTTCCAAATCGGCCTTACCGAGTTTTACCCTGGACAGATCCTATGCAAAACCCAAACATCTCGGTACCACCAAGTTTGGTTTCGGTCTAACTGAAAAACAGTGACCAACTCCGTGGACAGACATTTGCTAAAATTGGAATTCCCGAGTTTTGCAAATCGGTGCCATCAAGTGTGGTAACTCCCTAAGCCAACCAAAATCGGACCCTCCGAGATTTCTAAATTGGTCTCACCGAAAATCCTAAAGTCGCCACCTTTTGCACTAGTCGGTGCAACCGAGTTTTTACTTTGGTTTCACCAAGTTGGGAAATAATTTTGTAACTGTTGGATTTTTGGAGTTGCCTATATATACTCCTTCACCTACCTCTCATTCATAGAGGAAGCACTCAGAACAAATCAACACTTGCCCCATCCATTTTCTTAGAGAGAGCCGCCTACTCATGTGTTGAGATCAAGATATTCCAATCCTCCATATGAATCTTAATTTCTAGCCTCCCCAAGTTGCTTTCCACCCAATCAATCTCTTCTAACCAAGCCAAATCTGTGAGAGAGTGATTGAGTATTGAGGAGATTATCTTTTGAAGCTCAATAGCAAGGAGTTCATCATACTACCACATATATTAGCTTTTGGAGAGTGGTGTATCCTAGATTGGTTAGCTGTCGCTTGGAAGCCTTCAACTTCGTGTGGAGTTGGGCAAGGAGATCGCCTACTTCGTGAAGTTCTACCCCGAGCGAGCCATGGTGGAATAAACAAGGTTGCTTCTCCGTGGACCCTTCGTGGGTTGAGCTCTTTGTGGACTCTTGCGGCCATTACCCTCTGTGGGTTGAAGTCTCCATCAACGTGGATGTACGATAGCACCACCTATCGGAACCATGCCAAAAATCTTCGTGTCAATCTTTGCGTTTGATCCTCCTATCCCCACCCTCTGCTTACATGTGCAAGTCTTTACTTTTCGCTTCTATACTCTTAGACTTGCATGTGTATGGTGTGCTTGACTTGCTACAATTGCTAAAACTTGCCCACAACTAAAATTGGGAAAAAGGCTAAGTTCTTATTTGGCCAAGTAGTCTAATCACCCCCCTCTAGACATACTTCAGATCCTACAGTATCATGTTATGGGTGGCAACGTGGATGTCACATTCCTTAAGGTCATAGTAGTGGTGGGGAATCTCAATGATGAGCTTACTGGGAGGCCCATGCTGTCCTACTACTGGGGTGTTATGATGGGGTCGAGGGCAAGTGCGATGCGGTGGTCCGTGTCATTACAATTGTTTGAGGTATACTCGTGATTGGTTTCATCGTCATGACTTGATGGAGGGAGATCATCGGTGGAGCCTCTGATTGACATCTCCTGGTCGGCGATGGTAACTGCCTCCAAGCTTGGGGGAGTGGGGACTTTGATTGTCCCTAGAGGTCAGAGTAGGTGAATTTGTTGATAGGTTGGAAACCATCATTTTCGTCCTCGTTTGTGAGGTAGAGTAGCCTCTCGTCGTTGCTTTCATTGTCCTAGGATGATATGATGTCAACAATATCAGTGTCGCCGTTGACGTCAGTGTGGCAACAATTGCCTTAGACCATCACAATGAGTTGGATAGCCAGTGTGGTCTCCTCTTGGTACGCGTGGCCGAGTTAACCGACATACCTCACCGATCGTGACACTAACGCACACCCTCCTGACCGGGAGAAGCCGCTGCTAGTTCCCGTTGGGGATCCTAGAGTAATAGGTTGGGCCTATGGGTTGATGTTGGCCCGTCCCATCTCGTTGACGATGAAGGTGAGGGAGCCGAAGACTAGCCTCGTTCCTGATAAGAGGTCATCGAGGAATAGAACATATCCGATCCAAGATCGGTATCCAGTCAGCGCCGCCTGTGCCTGGCACGCCAACTAGCGGTGTAAAATGTAGTCATATCCCTTTGTAGGGGCCCGAGCGCACCTCAAAGTCTTAGATCTCAGGTCACACAAAGGATTTATCTAGGCTCGGGCCTCCGAAGAGTAATACCCTACATCAAGTTTGCTTTTGATATTCATGGTGGATGGATACCTCGTGCAAGGGGTTACAATGGTGTATGAGATTGCTACCGAGAGTTTTCCTATCTGAGAATTAATAGACGATATAGAGGGATCCATCATCCTTAGCCTTGAGGACACGAAGGTCTTGGACACTCTCTTAGGGCTTCTCCTTATACCAGATTGAGTGGGGCCGTTCTAGGAGAGGAATCCGAGCACCCCTAAGAGGGCCCCCGCCGTATATGGCCCCGTGAGCTGCCACCGGAGCTACACGAAAGGCAAGCGACGATCAACGATGAGGGCAACAACACTTCGATGTTGGTCGCTTCGCTCCTCCACGGTGAGTGTGGACGACGCCGCTTCTCTTTTTTCCAACGACGCTCGTCATATTTTATTTTTTTGGGGTATAAACAGAGGGAAGCCTGAACACACAGCTACACACACCTATCCAATGTCCGATGATGGTCGACCAAAATTTCGACTTCTTGACCGGCGGCTAGGGCTACCCATATATTTCCCATGCACAAAAATTCAAAAATTGTTGCAATTAGGCCATCTCCAACACGGACTCTCAAACCGCCCATCCGTCTGAACTACACAACCCATACGTCCTACGCGGTCCTATATCTGTCTTCTGGCGGTGCAGATGTCCCTTTTCCCCCAAACGAAAAGTAAACATGTGAGCACGCGGGGGGGGGGGGGGGAGGGGGGGAGGGAGGATGGCTTTGTGGTCGTCGAGACAACTGCCACACACGTGTTTGATAACCCTGGCCCACCCAAAGCCTTCTCCCTCGCTCATGCCCTTTCCTGCCTGAAGTGTTTAGCGTCGCATTCATGCCGACCCAGAGCACATGCGACCACTCACTAGAGCCTAAACTGAAGCGACACGCCGACCAAGAGCGCCAAACACGCCGCTTCCTGGTGCACGCACCTCTTCTCCGTGTTCAAACCAAACTCGTTCGTCTGCCACCCTCTGTTAAACATGTACGGTTTGCCGAGGAACCTACTACGTCGCCCGCATGCGAACACCAGCGTCTACCAGCCACCATAACCACCTAGTCATATGGCCTAGACCCGCCCGCTATTTACATGTCAGACCCGAAAACATCCACATCCAACCTCCTCCGCTCCCTATCTCCTCCCGACACCACACCTGTCATGGCCTCGAGCTCTAAAGCCCTGTGGGAGATCCTCTCGGATGAATCAAAGAAGGAGATCGCCACACACGAGCGAGCTCTCCGGAGGCCAGCACTGGACGAGCCAATGGAAGAGTCGGTAGACGATGATCCGACACTACTGTCCTTGCTGGCCCATGCCGACATCACCATTGGCGAGGCACGGGCACACTACACCGGCATGGTGTTGGAAGAGCGACAAGCCGCGTTCCAGCAGGTGCAGGCCGACCAGGCATGCAACCTCCGCCTCCTCGACGAGCACCAACACGCGGAGGAGCAGCTCGCCATTGACACAAGCATAATGGAAGATGCGGATGTGGACAAGCAGGAGGCGCTGCTCTTGTTCTACCACATCGCCCACGGCATCTGCCGTGAGCGACAGTGGCACTGCGTTCCACAGCCGGAGAAAGAAGGTGCCTTCGCGGAGATTGACGAGGTGGCGATGAAATTTCACATCGGCATGGACAACGTCGTCAGCACCGCGTTAACCACGCCCCAACACCACGACGACGAAGTCGACACGTCCGCGAGCGCCACCAACATCAAGGATGAGTCAAGCATGTGAGGCCACCGACGCTTGGACCCCACGAAGGCCATCACTCCTCCCCTTCCCTAGAAGCTAAGCTTGGCAGGCTCATCATTGTTGGCCGATTAGCCGCTTGCCGGCTTCATGGAGGAGGAGCTTCAATTTCTACGGCTCATGGCCGACCGACGATCATTCATACTAGGTTAGAATTGGGTTTAGTTCAAATATGTCAAAAATTAATGCATGTGCTCCGGTTTTGTGTAAAAATTATTCAAGTTTCAATGAAATTCGTCCGATTTGTTTAAAATTGCATCACATTTGTTTATTTTTATTAAATTTCGTTCAAAATGTCTTCAAACATTTACAATTATGATTGGATGACCGACTTCTATATCAATATGCATGGACTAGTTCCATCGGTTTGCGACGAATGTGGTGTCCGATTTGGAATAGAAGACAGCCAATATAAAGAGTTTTTTTTCTTGCGGAAAACATGGAAAGAGCCTGCCCAAAGGAGGGAGAAGGAATCTAACCAAATTTGGAAAGGACCTAACTAACTTGCCACTACGGGGGCGTGCAGATCTACGCTTACTTCACTGCCCTGCAAAGTTCTTTCTCGTAAAAATGCCCCAGAAACGAAAGGGCGAGTGTCTCGTTGACTGCCCCGTCTTGTACCCTGACCCGAAAAGAGCCCAATTGTTCAGTCAGTTTCGTACGCATATCCGACACTGACAATGCGGCCCGATCATCATCTGCTGAGGGATAACCGCTCATCCACGCTAGTCACACGGTTGGGCGACACGTAGGGGCACCGACAATGTTGCCCCACATGCTAGCCTCCAGGGCGTGTACATATAGCCACGTAATACCGTGACACGCCCACCGAAACGCAGAGGCTGCGCACGGCCCCCCCGAGACGTGTCCCGGCCTGTCAGCTTTAGATATTCATTCGCACCTCCCGTCATCCACATCTCCGCGACAAGTATACGCGGCGACGGATAGAGATTAGAGCAGAGCTTAGGCGCGGACGAAAGTGGGAAGATTAGTTTTTAACCCCATTTGTTCCTCCGCATCGCATCGAGCTATATAAAGGTAGGCGAGGGGGAAGCACGGAGGGAGGGTTTTGGAATTTGGCCGCCGTTAACCGCGCGTGAGCTGAGAGCCGAGACCCAGCGGAAGCGGAGGAGGAGGAGGCGCTGTTGCTGCTACGAGCCCGACCCTCTAACACACACATACACACGAGCGCGCTCGCCTTGTGGGAGGAGCTGCTTTGGCGGCGGTTTCCGGCGGCGAGGATGAGCGGCGGAGGAGGCGGAGGGAGGGGGCCGGCGGCGGGACCGGTGCCAGCGTCCGCGAGGAAGCTGGTGCAGGGGCTCAAGGAGATCGTGAGCCGCTCCGACGCGGAGATCTACGCAGCGCTGCGCGACTGCGGCATGGACCCTGACGAGGCGGTCAGCCGCCTCCTCTCCCAAGGTCCCATCTGCTCCACAGCACCCCGCTCCCCCTCTTTCCCTGCACCCCTTAAGGTCTTCGCTCAAGTTTTGGCTGCGTTGGTTAGCCTTTGGGCTGTGCTTGTGGCGAATGGATTGGAACAAACGTGCCCGTTTCGTTCCACCTCAGGGATTTATGCTGATTTAGTATTGTGCTGATGGAGTCCCCAGTCCGGGGCTGTTACGAAGATTTGTACCTTTGTAGAGTGTTCCTTTTGCGTTTATTACGCCCCTGGTTTAGGATGGGGTTGTACGTTGTTTGTTCGTTTTTTTGCGTGCTATTTTTAGTGGTGCTTTTATATTTCCGAGTACGTCAGCATTAACCTTCTTGTTTGGATGAGAGGAGCAGTAGCACATGGGTGGAATAGTTTGGATATTTTTATTTTGTCATAAGGCCTTGTTTCATTTTGTGTTTGACGGTGGATGAAATAACTTTTTGAACATGGGACTAGTTTTCGGTTACTGAACTAGTGAACTATGCTATGCTGAAATGTAGAATGTAGTTAGTTAAGGGACGCTTACTAATTCAAGCAAGATTTTTGCTGTTGCATCAAATGCAAAAGTCTGTAGTAGCTATAATGCCCTCAAAGAAAAACAATTAAGGGCTTTTGAAAAGCCAAGCACACCCTACCTTTATGGGGAGAACGTAGTTGATCCTTTAGGGTAAGGGAAGGAAAAGAAAAAAAAAACAAATCCTTCGATCGAATGCCATGGAGGACCCAAAACCTAGTTGCTTTTGGATTTTAAGTTCCTTCATGGTACCCAAGTTCTATTGAATTGGATTCGAGGCCTAACTATCTAAGTTTGTGTTTGATTAGGAATTGCGGATAAGAGAAGGATACGATACAAAAAAATGGGCCAATAACATCTAGGATCTTCAGTTATGACAGTCTTAAAAAGTTGGATTGTTTAATTTGAATTTGCAAATGATGAACATGATGTGGTTTGTCCCTTTGATATTTTATGTTCCTTCCGCATCTTGTATACAACAACAAAGCCTTTAGTCCCAAACAAGTTGGGGTAGGCTAGAGCTGAAACCCATAAGATCTCGTAACCAACTCATGGTTCTAACTGAAACCCATAAGATCTCGTAATCAACTCATGGTTCTAGCACATGGATAACTAGCTCCCATGCACCCATGACCATGGCTAGTTCCTTGGTGATATTCCAGTCCTTCAGATCTCTCTTTACGGACTCCTCCCATGTCAAGTTCGGTCTACCCTGACCTCTCTCACTGGAGCTTCTAGAGGCCTGCGTTGACTATGGTCAAACCATCTCAGACGATGTTGGACAAGTTTCTCCTCAGTCGGTGCTACCCCAACTCTATCCTATATATCATCATTCTGGTCTCGACCCTTCCTTGTGTGGCCACACATCCATCTCAAGATGTGCATCTCCACCGCACCCAAATGTTGAACATTGCGCCTTCTAGTTGGCCAACACTCAACACCATACAAGATTGTGGGTCGAATTGCCGTCCTATAGAACTTGCCTTTTAGCTTTTGTGGCATTCTCTTGTCACATAGAACGCCAGAAGCTTGGCGCCACTTCATCCATCCGACTTTGATTCGATGGCTTGCATCTTTATCGGTATCACAATCCTTCTGCAGCATTGACCCCAAATATCGAAGATGTCCTTCTGAGGTACCACTTGTCCATCAAGGCTAACCTCCTCCTCGTGCCTAGTAGTACTGAAACCACACCTCATGTGCTTGGCTTTAGTTCACTAAGCCAAAAATCTTTCGATTCCAAGGGTTGTCTCCATGGCTCCAACTTTCTATTAACCACCGCCCGACTATCATCGACCAACACCGCATCATCCGCAAAGAGCATACTCCATGAGATATCTCCTTGTATATCCTTGGTGACCTCATCCATCACCAAAGCAAAAAAGACAATGGCTCAAAGCTGACCCTTGACGCAGTCCTGTTTTAATCAGGAAGCCATCAGTGTCACCATCACTTATTCGAACACTTGTCACAACATTATCATACATGTCCTTGATGAGGGTAATGTACTTTGTTTGGAATTTGTGTTTCTCCAAGTCCCACCACATCACATTCCGCGGTATCTTATCGTAGGCCTTCTCCAAGTTAATGAACATCATACGCAAGTCCCTCTTTTGCTCCATGTATCACTCCATAAGTTGTCATACCAAGAAAATGGCATCCATGGTTGACCTCACAGACATGAAAGCAAACTGATTTTTGGTCACGCTTGTCATTCTTCTTAAGCGATGCTTAAGGACTCTCCCATAGCTTCATTTTATGGCTCATCATCTTAATTTCACGATAATTAGTACAACTTTGAACATCCCTTTGTTCTTAAAGATTGGTACTAATATACCCCGCCTTCATTCTTCTGGCATCTTGTTTGCTCGAAAAATGAGGTTAAAAAGCTTATTTAGCCATACTCGCTATATATCTGAGGCCCCTCCACACCTAAATGGGTATACAATTAGGGCCCATCACCTTGCCTCCTTTTCAAAGCCTCCTTGACCAACTCTGGTATCATTGCACAAAATGCCTGCTGGTATCATCAAAGGAGTCGTCGAGTTCAATGGCAGAGCTCTCACTCTCTCCATTGAACAACTTGTCGAAGTACTCCCGCCATCTATGCTTAATCTCCTCGCCCTTCACCAGGAATTGATCCATTCTTGATGCATTTGACTTGGTTTACATCCCTCTTCTTCCTCCCTCAGATCTTGGCCATCTTGTAGATGTCCCTTTCGCCTTCCTTCGTGTCTAAGCGCTGGTAGAGGTCCTCGTACGCCTGACCCCTTGCTTCACTCACAGTTCGCTTTGCGGTCTTCTTTGCCACCTTGTACTTCTCAATGTTGTGTTAAGCTTCATGCACTAGCCAACGTAACCAAAAGTCCGAACGGATGGAAAGGGCTAGGCAATCCACATATACACTTCAACACCCCCTCTCACGTGTGACATGGAAAGTCAACACATGAATAGACTCAGAGGTATGGCTCAAGAGGCCGAAAAGTCCGGACGGATGGAAAGGGCTAGGCAATCCACATATACACTTCAACACCCCCTTTCACGTGTGACATGAAAAGTCAACACATGAATAGACTCAGAGGTATGGCTCAAGAGGCCGATACGTGGACACAAAGGGGGGCAGGAGCAATTTTTGAATAAATTGCGAAAGCCAGGACTTGAACTCAAGACCTTAGACTCTGATACCATGTTAAGCTTCATGCACTAGCCAACGCAACCAAAAGTCCAAACTGATGGAAAGGGCTAGACAATCCACATATACACTTCAATAGTCTGCACCCCTATCCACTCCTATCCTGTAGGCAACGTCTGAAACAGTCTTTCTTCTCCTTCATAGTCTTCTGGACATCATTGTTCCGTCATCAGGCATCTTTTGCTTCTCTTCTCCTTCCCTTGGTCACTCCAAACTCCTTTGAAGCCACCTTGCGAATGCAAGTCGCCATCTTCATCCACATATTGTCTGCATCATCTCCTTCCTCCCAACGGCCCTCTTAATGACCCTCTCCTTGAAAGCCCGAGCTGCCTCCCCCTTGAGCTTCCACCACTTCATTCTAGTGACTTTGGTGCGCTTATCCCGCTGGACACAAATCCGAAAGCGGAAGCCAATGTATCGTGTATGCGGTGCAGAATTCAGATGAACTTGTCTCGGTTTTATTTTGGAACGTGGCTTAATGTGGGTCTGTTGGAAGGAGACTAGTCTTGTTCTTGAACAACCCACAAGTATAAGTTCAGATTTCGTTAAGATGTTCAAGCTGTCTCCACTGGATATGTGCTTATGAAGCTTATACAGGAGCTTAAACTGGCCAAGACAGATCTGAAATGATGAAATGGTATTTTAAGTGCCTTGGTTGCTCCTCTGGTTTGGTCTTCTGTCTTCGCATTAGCTGCTGAGATTGAAAGTGATGTTTATGGTTTGAGATTCACATGTCCTGTTTTTTTTTTTTTTGTCTTGAACAGAATACTTGATTTCTCCTGTTGGTTAGTGCTTTCTTTTTCCCATTGGTTACTGTTTACTATTGACTGTAGTGCATTTTCTTCTTCACTCATGATCCTTATTTGCATCTGTTGTCATTTGTTGTAAGAGGTAATTTGAGTTTATAAGTTGTAAAATACCTAAATTAGCGAGGGAAGATGAGACTTGCATGTGGGAGCCAGAATCTCGTTTAATTGAATGCTCGTAGTTGCCTATGTTATTTTGCACTTTGTCCATTTGCATACCTTAAGATCGCTACCACTTGTATCTTACTTTCATGCAAGGAACTGGGGCCTAATTCCTTGGTGTCTCCCATTTCATTCTTGTTATAACAGACCAATCTCTACCACAGAGTTTCTTTAATTTGTATGACCAACCTTTTATTAATCCAAAGATTATGCGTGAACATTGTGGATATACTGAGTGAATTATTGCCTCGTCTATATTACTGTTTGAATTACATGAATGTCTTTCTTTGATTTACCTGGCATGTTTCGGATGATTGATGCATGTCTTGCAATTCAACAGAAAGTTATACTACTAACAGCAGTTTGAGATTGATCTGATATTATTTCATAGTCTCAGTAGCCCTCTTATGTAAGGCATCTCACACATTGCCCGTGTTTTTCCAGATACTTTTCAAGAGGTAAAGAACAAACGCGACAAGAAAAAGGAGGTCAGTTGATTATGATATTCAACTTGTATCTGTGCCACTTGCGTACTTGTAGCTAATATTATTTTTAGTAGGTCCTCCAACTCTCCAAAATGAAAAAAAGGCTTGTATCTAGTCTACTATTGACCATATAATTTTCATTACTAGGATGAATGAAAGCAATGAGAATTGGTCAATATATCAGACGTTTTGTTTACTGTTGGTGACCTTTTTGTGTTAGAAAGTTTAAATATCCAATTAATTTCCTAACTATTGATTTACTATGCTGTGCTTTAGTCTTGAGAACTTACATCAAGCATATATTGAAATTTATACAGGTGAATAAAGGTACACCTGAGCCAAGATCCCGAGGAGCAAATAACTCAAGCAGTCGTGCTGCTAGAGGTGGCACAGATCGTACTAGCCGAAGCAGTTCAGTTCAGTCTGTATCCGGAGGAGTTGGTAAGATAAAAAATGTTTGTATCCATGAGTTTTCACATTTTTCTATAATCTTTCTCATGCCCATTTCAATCCTACTAGACCACGTGGCTTCAAGGTCATCAATATTGGGCCCTGGTGGTTCATCAACTTATTCTACTCAGAAGCTAACAGCTCCGAGGTAATAAAGGCTGAAGACGTAGAAGTTTCTGCTGGTCTATTTGAGTTTTTATTTGTTATTGTTAACTGACCTTTTTTGCTTTATATATTGCAGTTCCTTTGCAAACAAGAACGCGGTTCCTGATGGCTCATGCGGACCATTACAATCATTGTCGGGATTTCAGCAGAATTGGTGTGGGGTGCCTGGTCAGATGTCAATGGCTGATATAGTTAAAATGGGCAGATCTCAAGGAAGGTCTTCCAGCAAGTCTACGGCTACGGCAGACAAAGCATTTGCTGGTCAAAACCCATCTTTGTCAAATGAAACTAACCATAACACAAAACAATCCGCAAGCACAGTCCCCCCGACAACATTTGACCAAGGATTTCCAGCTCTTCCAGATCCTGTTCCTCAAGTTATAAATTCTAATCATGCTTCGGCAGACAGCCACCAAACACAAAACGTTTGGTTTCAACAGGACGGGCCACCATCACAAAGTCAATTCACAGCCCCTGAGCCATCTCGCAGCCCATTATCATTTGTGGCATCATTGGAGTCATCAGTGCTGGTTGCTGATTCCGTTAACTTGCATGAGAAGTCTCACACAGAAGATAACACCTCAATTGTAAAGCAGACAGCAATACCTTCTGAGAGACACTTGGAAGTTCTTCACGACAAAGTTCAGTTTGGTGATGAATTGTTGCAGAACTCAAGTACATACCAATCTCAAATGCATTCATTTGGTGATGAAGGTTGGTATAGATCTCAAATTGCAAATCTTGTGACGAATGGAACTTCCTTTTCTGGTTATGCGTCTTAAAAGTAAATTACCAATGTGTTTTTTTTGTCACAAATTAGATGCTCATACTTTTTCGAGGTTGGATAATACATATAATGATCTTTGTATTTCTTTGTGAGGAAATAATAGTCTGTTATCTGATGGGTGATAGCTCTCCTTGGGGAGGTTGAAACGTTCCTCCAACTGGCTAGTCTGATGTTTGGACGTTTGGACCCCCCACCCCTGACCAGCAGCAGACGGCACAGGCCCCCGCATCGTTGCGGGCGACTCGGGTGGATCCGCCGTCGCCTGCCTACCTCCCTCCCTCTATCCACGACTTTCCTCCCGCCGCTGGCAGGCGCTGCCAGGGGCAAAGCCCCTCGTGGTTGGCCGGCGGCAGGGCCTTCTTCCTCCTCGGCAGGGGCGCGCAACGCGGGGTGCGGCGGCTTGGCCAGGATGCAGTGCTGGCGTGGGGCGTTGAGACAGCGGCGTGCCGCAGCCGGGCCGACGGCGCGGTTGGGTGGCGCGGTTGTAGAGGCTGCGTGGTGAGGAGCGTGGCGGCGGCGTGCCCTGTAGATCTGGCGCGGTGGCGTCTCGATCTGGCGGATCAGGATTTGCGGGGGGTGGTGACGGCCGCTGTGGGTCCCTGTAGCGGGGTCACGGCTCGTGGTGCCGTCTTCGATGGACTAGGGCCTGCGTGGCTGTTCTGGCGGCCGGTGGCGTCTGATCCGGTCACTGTCCTCTGGCCCTGATCGGTGTGCTTCTCTCCTACAGGTTCCTGGCGGTGTCGGCGTGGCCGCGGATGGAGCTAGTGGAGGAGATCCAAATTGGGGGAAACCCCTTGGTCTGCCCCGGCCGGCCGCGCTGCCGGCGTGGCCGCGGATGGAGCTAGTGGAGGAGATCCAAATTGGGGGAAACCCCTTGGTCTGCCCCGGCCGGCCGCGCTGCCGTCGACGCTCAAGGGCGCCGTTGTTCTTCTTGGAGACGTCGGTCTACATCTGCTCCTCCACTTCCCACCTCACTGCCTCTCGCGTGAAAACCCTAACTCCGGTCGGCGGCGGCGGCGTCCTTGAAGCCGTGACCTTCCTGAAGGCGTCGCCTTGAGGGCTGAGTGGTGGTGGGCACTGTGCGGCTCCTTGACGGTTGCTGGTGGTGGGCTGTGTTTCGGGGGAAACCCTAAGATCTGGCCTTCCAGATCGAACGATGGCGGTACTGCGGTGCCGTTTCTCTCTTGGGAGCATCGTTTGTGGAGCAGTGCTGGATGACAGAGGCAGAAGGTGGAGTGGCTTCGTCTTGCCCGGAGCTTTGGTGAAGCTGTCAAGTCATGCCTGGCCGACAGGTGCTACGCTGAGTCATGCCTGGTTGGCAAGTGCTACGCACGATAGTTCTTCCAGAATCTTCGTGTCTGGACGGATGAGCGCAGGGCGGTGGCGCTGTTGGTGCCGTGATGGCGTCGAGGATGTCCGGATTGGCAAAGATGATACAGATCTCTCTCCTAAAGATGGGTCAGTGGGCCAATGATGATGGCGGCTTCTAATGTGTGCGTATGGTGTGCGCTTTAGGTCTGTCGCACTGGCTGTTGGTCCCGATACGTTATGTGGATGGATTGGCGACAACACCGGTTTTATATATGGGGAGTGAGCACTCCACATTATCGAGTCTGTAGGTGTGAAGGGTGGCTTCAGATGGTTTGATGTATATTTTGACAGGCCTTTGTGGAATAATTAATAAAGATGGCTGCATGCATCGATTGACGCAGAGGCCGGGGGTTTAACCTCCTTTTCTGAAAAAAACTCTGACCAGCTAACCACCTTAAGTACGTTTAAACACCTAGTGAATATTTCGGTTGTAGTAAGAAAAAACATAAACATGGATCAGGCATACTGTCTAGTGGCTCACAGGGATGCTATTCAATGTGGCATTGCCTTTGCATAGGAAGCGAAAACCGGTCATCCACTCATTGCTCAGTTTTGCACTTTTTTTTTGAGAAAACGCAAGGAGCGTTTGCGTTTCATTCATTGAAAAGGTGGGAGATTACATACCTCCTAAGAGGTGTTGTTACAATGCAAATTTGTCATCAATGGACGTCCCAGGAGGTGGGCAGTACAACCCTCAGCCCTTGTGCCCCAGCTTGTGCCCAACATTTGGCTTCTACTTTGATCCTGTCAACTAGTGCATCTATCGAGGGTCTCGCATTGTTGAAGACACAATCATTTTGCTGTTTCCAAATCATCCAACGGACCAGCATCGTGATGGATTGTAGAGCCCTCTGGAGTGCGGGCGGGGTTTGCGCCTTCGCCCGTTGCCACCAGTCCTGCCGTTTTGCCCTTTGATGCTTTAAAGTGCTAGGGTATTTGCCACTAAGAATACCGTGTTAAAAATTAATTTTGATTACATCAATAAAGTCATATATTATAATAAATATTTTTTACTTTTCTTAGCAAACTTTGTTTTTATATTGATTAGTAAATGAAAGTTGCAATCTTGAATGCTGAACATGCATCGATATGTTTTTAGATGCCACTAGTAACTTTGTCCTCCCGTCAAGGTAAATGGTTCTTGAGTAATGTTCAAATGATGTAAGATTGCGGGTTTACAACTGTAGCTACATGGATCAACTATTGGTTTATGTAGTCTCAGTATATGCATGTTCCGGCGATTGTGATTTTGAAGAATATCCAGGATCATAGTCGTAGCTTTGCCTTTTAGTATGTACTAGTATCTTCAAACAAGCTACAAATCATATTGGTGCACAAATATGCTGGCATCCATGCATCTACTCTGAATGTTAGTAATGATTACTAGTATTTGGGGAAAGGAAAATATGACAATCCTATAGTAAATTATCAAGTTTGATATTGCATAGGGGTCAAAAAAAAGTTTAGCATTGCATCTATAAAACACTTAAACTACAAATTATGGAAGGTGATTTTTATTGATACAGTTGAAAGTTCGAACGATATTGCATGATTAATTAATTCATACTCCTCTGTCCCAAATTACCTCTCTTAGATTTGTCTAGATACGTGCCATATCTTGACAAATCTAAGACAAGTAATTTGGGACGAAGGTAATTCTTAGCAACACAAGAGGGTTAGGTAACTGTACGAGTATATAGATTTTTATGGAAGGCTCTACACTTCATCACACGGTCAACAACAACAACAACAAAGCCTTTAGTACCAAACAAGTTGGGGTAGGCTAGAGGTGAAACCCATCAAATCTCGCGACCAACCCATGGTTTTGGCACATGGATCGCAAGCTTCCACGCACCCCTATCCATGGCTAGTTCTTTGCTGATAGTATAGTCCTTCAGATCTCTCTTCGCGGACTCCTCCCATGTCAAGTTCGGTCTACCTCGGCCTCTTTTGACATTATCAGCACGCTTTAGCCATCCGCTATGCACTGAAGCTTCTTGAGGCCTGCGCTGAATATACCCAAACCATCTCAGACGATGTTGGACAAGCTTCACTTCAATCGGTGCTACCCCAACTCTATCTCGTATATCATCGTTCTGGACTCGGTCCTTCCTTGTGTGGTTACACATCCATCTCAACATGCGCATCTCCGACACACCTAACTGTTGCACGTGTCGTCTTTTAGTTGGCTAACAGTCATCTCCATATAACTGTTACAGTATATCTGGATTGCACTAGCCCTTTCCATCAGTTCAGACTTTTGGTTGCGTTGGCTAGTGCATGAAGCTTAACATGGTATCAGAGCTAAGATCTCGAGTTCAAGTCCTGGCTTTCACAATTTATTTAAAAATTGCTGGTAGCCCCCCTTTCTGTCCATGTAGAGGCCTCTTGAGTCATACGTAAGTTTCGCGTGCCGACGCTCTCTTCCGGTTGCACGCTTTGACTTGTCTTTCCCGTCACAGGTGAGAGGGGGTGTTACAGTATATGTGGATTGCACTAGCCCTTTCCATCAGTTCGGACTTTTGGTTGCGTTGGCTAGTGCATGAAGCTTAACAATAACATTGCGGGTCGAACCGCCGTCCTATAGAACTTTCTTTTTTAGCTTTTGTGGCACTCTCTTGTCATAGAGAATGATAGAAGCTTGGCGCCACTTCAACCATCCGGCTTTGATTCGATGGTTCACATCTTCATCGATATTCCTATTCTTCTGCAGCATTGACCCCAAATATCGAAAGGTGTCCTTTTGAGGCACCACCTGCCCATCAACACTAACCTCCTCCTCCTCCTCATGCCTAGTAGTATTGAAACCGCACCACATGTACTCGGTTTTAGTTCTACTATGTCTAAAACCTTTTGATTCCAAGGTTTGTCTCCATAGCTCTAACTTCATATTGACCCTGTCCGACTATCATCGACTAGCATCACATCATCTGCAAAGAGCATACACCATGTGATATCTCCTTGTGTATCCTTTGTGACCTCATCCATAACGAAGGCAGAAAGATAAGGGCTCAAGGCTGGCCCTTGGACATCAGTGTCGCCATCACTTGTTCGAACACTTGTCACAACATTATCGTACATGTCCTTTGTGAGGGTAATGTACTTTGCTGGGACTTTGTGCTTCTCCAACACCCACCACATGACATTTCGTGGTATTTTATCATAAGCCTTCTCCAAGTCAATGCACAACATATGCAGGTCCTTCTTTTGCTCCTTGTGTCTCTCCATAAGTTGTCCTACCAAGAAAATGGCTTCCATGACCTCCTAGGCATGAAACCAAACTGATTTTTGGTCATGCTTGTCATTTTCTTAAGCGGTGCTTAATGACTCCCTCCCATAGCTTCATGGTATGTCTCATCAGCTTAATTCCCCGGTAATTAGTACAACTCTGAACACCCCCCTTGTTCTTGAAGATTGGAACTAATAAACTCTGTCTCCATTCTTCTGGCATCTTGTTTGCCCAAAAAATGAGGTTGGAAAGCTTGGTTAGCCATACTATCGCCATGTCCTCGAGGCCTCTCCACATCTCATGGGGATACAGTCAGGGCCCATCGCCTTGCCTCCTTTCATCTTTTTAAAGCCTCCTTGATCTCCGACTCCTGGATTTG
Source organism: Hordeum vulgare subsp. vulgare (assembly GCF_904849725.1). Lineage (NCBI taxonomy): Eukaryota > Viridiplantae > Streptophyta > Magnoliopsida > Poales > Poaceae > Hordeum > Hordeum vulgare. Next base: position 413,858,441 of record NC_058520.1, on the reverse strand, counting down.
CCGCACAAAACGCCTGCTAGTATCATCAAAGGAGTCTTCCAGTTCAATGGTAGAGCTCTCATTCTTCCCATTGAACAACTTGTGGAAGTACTCCCGCCATCTATGCTTAATCTCCTCAGCCTTCACCAGGAGCTCGTCTGCTCCTTCTTTGATGCATTTGACTTGGTCAACATCCCTTGTCTTCTTCTCTCGGGTCTTGGCCATCTTATAGATGTCCCTTTCGCCTTCCTTCGTGTCTAACGATTGGTAGAGGTCCTCATATGCCAGATCCCTTGCTTCACTCACAACTTGCTTTGCGGCCTTCTTTGCCATCTTGTACTTCTCTATGTTATCCGCACTCCTACCCAGGTATAGGTGTTTGAAACAATCTTTCTTCTCCTTAATAGCCTTCTGGACATCGTCGTACATCACACGGTACAATCTTCAATTACATACATGCCCCAACCTGCACACAAATGTTCTATATGTTGTGCTAACTCTTTGCCAGTGGTGAAAATTTATGCAGGATACGTGTAACTTGTTTCAAGATCCTAGTCTTATCTTCAATTGCATATATACGATTTGAACTTTTAGTTGTGTTAGTGCAATCCAGTCTATAAAAATGTCTATAAGTTGTGCCAACTCTTTAGTCTTTACTGGCGGTGAGTATTTATGAACCATGCTTGTTTGAACATAGTAGTGCGGTCTTTAAGGCACATATATGATTTGAACTTCCAGTTGTGTTAGGATACTCCTACTACTTGTATACACAGCTGTTCTGTATGCTGTGCCAACTCTTTACCAGCGGGATGAGCAATGAGCCTGTTAGGGTTAATTTGACTAAGAGCCATTATCTCCAATAGAGCCACTGACACATGTTCATGGAGGCTGTGGTGGTTGCAGTTTTGCAGAACTGCCACATATAATTTTTTTCATACACATCATCTTTATGTGCTACCAATACAAGTGAAAATATTGTTTAGTCCTTCTTTTCTATGTTCATTCACTAACAAACTTTGTATATGCTACGTCCTTATTGTCTTAAACGCTGTTCTTTTATAATTATAACATGTATGATTACTAATAGGGACTCTGATGACGCAATCGTTTGCAGTTGAAGTTTCCAATGTTGATGTCGACTCAGCTGCAACGAACTTTCAGCATCTAAGCTTGCAAAACGAAGATCCATCAGCAGCTAATTCTGCTGATGATAATCCAGCGGTTATAATCCCCGATCATCTACAACTTGAAAATACAGACTGCACGCATCTGAGCTTTGGTAGTTTTGAATCTGGTGCCTTCTCTGGATTGCTTCCATCCAAGGTCCCTAAATATAGTGTGGAAGAGGTGCCCAACTCAGATGAAACTCCATCAGTTGATCAAATAGATGCCAGGTGCAAACTAATTTCCTGCTATGTTCGTATTCATGACACAAAATGCATCTTGTCTTATGGCACCTTTCTCACAGGAATCAAGATTACTATGACAATGGTGCTCTACATTCATCAGCAAATGAAGATGTTGAAACCAGAATTGGTACCAACATTGAGAATATTGATGTCCCTTCAGTTTCGCAGCCTGATACACTGATGCAGGGTGCTCTAGATGTGCCTGGTCTTCAGTATAACCCACCATCAGTTTCAGATCATGTGTATCCGAACACAACACAGCCAAATATAATGGAGAGCCAACAAGGAAACACGCAAGCACAACATCTTTCTCATTTTTCAGGCTTGCTGGTATAGTTGTCTTCTTCCAGATATGGGATCACATACATACTGGATAGTTTAATTCTAAATGGAAACCAATAAAACTTATCTTTCCATCACAAACATGGTGGGTAGTTTCATTCTAAAGGGAAACCAATAAACTTATCTTTTCATATGTTTAGCACCTGAACTTTTGATTTATCACCTTGAAGAAAGCATACGCACTGTGTGGGAGTCTGGGACTAATATAAGACTTTCCTGATGTTGGGACTTGCTGAAGCTTTAGAACTGCATGTTTAGCTTGTTATCGAGGTTTGTTAGAGTACATATGTAAGGTGTAGCTGTTACAAAAGGGTCTTTGTTATTCCTAGATAAATGTGCTACATATAAGGTTGGTCTGTAGCTTAAGCATGAAAAACATGCAGTGCATTTAGAACTGCATAAGCATAACAATTAATGTGAATCCTAGACCATACTAATATATAATCTTAAAAAGCTAGATGGTTTCAAGTTTTTACATGTTATTAATGTAAGGTTAGCTTTATCTAGTACTGAAATGGTAGAGCTGCTGGATCACTAATGGGAAAGGTACCCGTGCAAGAGTGGTTCTATTTTGTACTCCCTCCCTTCCGGTTTAGAGGGCTCGAATCTGAAATCTCATCAACCAAGGTAGATTACGAGTGGATGACACAAGTTTTTGTGGACACAAAACTGCCCAATGAAATATTTCCCACATATTTGATTCCCGAAGCAATAAATGTAACATCCCCTTTCTCATTGGACTTGCATAGTAAATGTAGAATAAGATGCATGCATGACCACTAATTCCCTCTCTCTTATCTCTGAGTTAAATGTGATGTGAGACTCAAAGCACTTTGACTCGATTAGACTCAAAGTCAGCCTAATACAATGAAAATCTGAACTTTTTTAGATGAGCCCTTCAAACCGGGTCAGCAAGCACGAAGATCATGCTATTTTGGACCGGGTCGCGAGAGGCACAACATCCTTTTTTCACTTGGGAAACCATTCTCTCTGCCACCTGTCCTCTTTACCCCAAAATCGCGAGAAGACAATTAATTGCTGCCTTCCTCCTTTCTTCCTTCCTCCCTGTTTGCTGCCTCTAGGTTCAGGCTCCAGCTCTATCGTGGCTGCGCCGTCATCCTGCTCTAGCTATACACACCTTCGATCTTGTTAAGCTTCATGTGCTAGCCAACGCAACCAAAAGTCCAAATGATGGAAAGGGCTAGGCAATCCACATAATATGCACTTCAACACCCCCTCTCACGTGTGACGCGGAAAGTCAACACGTGGGTAGACTCAAAGGTATGGTTCAAGAGACCTATACATGGACAAAGGGGGGCAACAACAATTTTTGGATAAATTGCGAAAGCGGGACTTGAACTCAAGACCTTGGGCCCTGATACCATCTTAATCTAGATGCACCGGCCAACACAACCAAAAGTGGAAAGGGCTAGGCAATCCACATATACACTTCAACCCCCCCTCTCATGTGTGACGCGGAAAGTCAACACGTGGATAGACTCAGAGGTATGGCTCAAAAAAAAAGGCCGACCATCACAGTCCTTCCTCCCTCCCTCCCTCCCTCCCAACCCTAGCCGCCTCCCCCTCCCCCTCCCCCTCCCTTCCTCGCCGCCGCCTGAGGCAGCCGCCGGGCAAGCCCGGGGCGCCAAGGATGGTGGCGGCGGGGCCTAGGCTGCCCTGTCTCTCCATGCGGAGTCCTGGATCTGGAGCGGCGGCTCCATTGGCGAGGCACGACAGGCTAGCAGCCGTGCGGGATGTGGATCCGGCGTCTCGGCCGCGCGGGCGGCGGGATCCGGTGGTCGCTGGCGTCCGGCGACGGCTTTTGCAGTGGCCGGTGCGCGCGATCTAGCGCCTCCCTTCCTTCCCTGCGGCGGGCGGGCCAGCCTGGTCAGGCCGCGCTTCCTTGGATTGCCGGTTTTATACAGGAGGTGCTGCTAGTGGTGGGGATCTAGTTCGGGCGAAATCCCTGGTCGGCCATGGTCGGCCGCGTCGATGGCGACGCCTGAGGGCGCCGTTCCCCTCCTTGGAGGCATCGGCATGGACTGATCCCCTCACTTCCCCTTCCCCTAGGTCTTCCGGGCGAAAGCCTTAACTTTGTTGGGTGGCGGCGGCGCTCACGGCGCCGTTCCCTTCTTGAAGGCGCCGCTTTGGAACCTTGGGGCTGGGTGGCGCTTGTGGGTGGTGGGCGACGGCGATGGTGCGACCCTATCCTAGCATGGATCTCCGTCCTGCTTGGAGATGGACTCGCGTAGGTGGAGGTCGTCGTTTGGCGTCATGATGGCGTCGATGGCGGAGGCACCTGCCAAGGCTGGTACCTCAATCTGATCTGAAGATGGACCAGTGGAAGATGGCGGCGACGACACATGTAAGTGCGTCGGACCGGTTTGTACCCCGGACCCGGTATGTGGCTCGGTCAAGGTCTCCGGCTTTAGATGTTAGGTTTAGGTGAGAGGTCTGGGTATTTGGTCCAGCTTGCACCCCTTCATCATATGGATAGGAATAGCGGTAGATGTTGTCAAGATGGTGGATTCAGGCATATTGTTGTACTGCTTTGTAAGGTCCTCGAGAATAATCAATAAAATGGCCGCATGCATCTCCCAGATGCAGAGGCCGGGGGTCATCCTCCTTTTCTAAAAAAATAAAATAAAAAAAATACGTGGACAAAAAAAACCAGGACTTGAACTCAAGACCTTGGCCCCCGGTGAAGCTTCATGCACTAGCCAATGCAACCAAAAATCCAAACTGATGGAAAGGGCTAGGCAATCCACATATACACTTCAACAGATGTTACATGTGCTCCGGTGAGTCTGTAGTGCAGTTTTCTTTGCTCTAGCAGTATGGTGGCACACTTAAGTATGGGCTTGCCTTGGGGACATGCCAGGGTTTACATTTTTGTTCTTCAAAATTTTAACTGAAATGTTCAAACTTATGGTGATCCGAGGAATACCAATTTATTTGTCTCAAAATTTAAAGTCAAATCCATACCAAATTTAAACCTTGACCAAAAACCATTGAACCAAATTCCTGGGGTTATCTCTGATCATTTCGAGGGGACCGAAACCACATCATCACTAGAGTGCAGGCTGGCCGACAGGTTGGGTTCCTTCAGATCATCCTGCAGCGCTTGGTCACCTTGTTCCGCAGAACAGCAATCTAGTCCTCCGCTTTCCTGAGAATCAGTTTGCAATCGGCCTAAAATCCATCAATCGATAACCAAATTATCAAGAATTCACGATATATATTATTCTCTTCTTTATTGAGATTGCTACTTGTGCAAGAAATTGTAATGCAGGGCCATGCGAATGAGTGATCCGAAATACCTTGCTGATGTTTGGAACAAACAACATACCCAGGCTTTTTCCTTCACTTCGACTCCGCCAGGAGGTTCTTGCACTATTGATATATACATAGATTTGCAGATCTGTTAGTAACGATGGCTCGATGTAGGGGAGTGTCTCATCTGCCTTCTCTCTGGCATGCATCTGCACCCAGATCAACGCTGCTCTAGTTCTGGACGATGGGCCGAGAGAGCTCATGATTCCACTCTGTGGGGTCAGTGAAGGACCAAAGAAGAGGATTTCTGTGTTGCGGCATGGATAACTGAGGGGATGGTGCTACATATGTACTCGAGTTAGTCTTTTAGGTTGAGAATATTGTGAAGCTTGATTTGTTGGCTAATCACAATCAGATGTGAGCCCAGTTTGTTCTGTGAGGTTAGTTGGGACGTTGCACAGTGGAGTGATAGGAGGCGTGACACCACGACCACCAACTCCAACTTATAAGTTAGCAAAAAATATATAATGATGTACTCCCTCCATTCCAAAATAATTGAAGTTCTAGGATAGTCCTAAGTCAAATTTCATTAAGTTTGACCAAGTCTATATAAAATACATCAACATCTACAAAACCAAACTTACTTCATTAGATTGATTATGAAATATATGTTCATATTATAACTCCCTCCGATCCAAAATAAGTGTCGTGATTTTAATACAAATTTGAACTAAAACCACGACACTTATTTTGGATCGGAGGGAGTATTTGGTATTTTAGATAGTTGCGTATTTTTCTATAGACTTGGTCAAACTTTAACTTCAATTATTTTGGAACGAAGGGAGTAGAATCTGTGTCTGCTTGGTCAATGGCCTAAAATGTTTATTTTGTGTTGCATGCTGCTCTGGTTATACTCCCTCCGTTCCTAAATATTTGTCTTTCTAGAGATTTCACTACGGATTACATATGGATGTATATAGACATAATTTAAAATGTAGATTCACTCATTTTGCTTCGTATGTAGTCCATAGTTGAATCTTTAAAAAGACAAATATTTAGGAACAGAGGGAGTATTTATGTACCACTTCTCTTTTCCTTAATTGTGCTGGTTCCTGGACAGTGTGACTGTTAGTATATGAAGGCGTCTGAAATTAAATCAATCCTCTGAAACTCAACAACGGATTTCTTGAGTATTGAGTAGGATGGGATTGTATTTCTTTGTTGTATTACCTTTCTCCTAATTTTCCTTCTGTTTTACACTTACAGGCACATCAAGCTAATACTCTGCAAAACAACTTCTTGGGATCAAATCTTACCCCGCACCGGGATTTTGACTTTTCACCGTTTTTATCAGCACAGTCAGCTATGAAGTATAACCCAGCTGTGCCAACTACCAGTTACCCAATCTCCATGCAAGAGGTAATTACAATTTTTGCACTGTTTCCTCTTTTATGTTGGTGCACTTTGTTCTGAAGTAAGTCAGATGTAATAGTTTATTTTGAGCAATGAATGTAGTAGTGCCAAGATGCATCTTTTCGGTGTGAAACTTATATTGATCATTTTGTGGAACTTATTTTGGGCAATGAATGTAGTAGCAACTTCATAAAATATTTTGGTAGGCATAAGCATAATATTTCTGTTGGTACCAAATTTCCAACTGGGAGGTTCTCCTACATTGTTTTGGACGTTCTTCTCATCTTGTGCAATATAAAGGAGCAGCTCCAGTGTGAGTGAAGACAGGTGGTCAAGAAGAGAAAAGAGAAATAGCACTATCATGGCGTGTGTCATTAACATTTAGGTGCTGCTGTTTGAACTTATGTTCTTCTGAGTTTCAGTTTTTCTGAATATTTTTGCAGAATTTAAACCAAGGGGGTTTCTCCAACACTCAGTCTACACAAAATCCTCCCAGTACGAGCATTCCATCAGGGCTACCTCAACCTCAGCAATTATCTTTACATCCGTACTCTCAGCCAACTCTACCCCTGGGGCCTTTTGCCAATTTAGTTGGCTATCCATACTTGCCTCAAAACTACTATGTACCACCAGCAGCCTTCCAGCAAGCGTATTCAAGTAATGGACCTTTCCATCAATCTGGTGGCGGTGCTGCTGCTCTGCCTGGATCTGCTACGAAGTACTCGATGCCGCAGTACAAGAGCAGCCTTCCTGTCACGAGCCCACCACAGCATTCATCAGCAGGCTCTGGTTATGGAGGCTTTGGAAGCTCAAGTAATATACCTAATTTTGGCCAAAACCAGAGTGCTTCCCCTGCCACGACTATGGGGATTGATGAAGCTTTAAGTTCACAGTTCAAAGAGGCTAATCATTACATGGCCCTACAGCAGGTAAAGGGTGCTACATTCTTTCGTCTAGCTTCTGAAATTCTGGCATGCTTGTTTTGTACCACTGAGGATTTGTTCATTTCATTCTGGGGTGTTCATCTGTGGCTCTTTTCAGAGCGACAACTCAGCGATGTGGCTTCATGGAGCTGCTGGTTCAAGAGCTGTTTCAGCTGTTCCACCTGGTAACTTTTACGGCTTCCAGGGCCAGAGCACGCAGGGTGGTTTCCGCGAGGTGCAACAGCCCTCTCAATACGGTGGTCTTGGGTATCCGAGCTTCTACCAGTCGCAGAATGGTATGCAACAGGAGCACCCGCAGAACCCTGCCGAGGGAAGCTTGAACAGCTCCCAGAATGCCCCGTCTCAGCCATCACACCAGATGTGGCAGCACAGCTACTAAGATGTAGGTCTGTGCTTCTGTAGAAGAAGCGTCTTCTAGGCTATCTGCGTACCCTTGGCATGCGTCCTATGAAGCAGACGAGCTGAGCTGCCTTCTTGAGCGCCAAGAAGGGGAGGTCGATGTTTTAGTTTCGAAGTATGTCGGTTTTCCCTTTTCCCCCCTCTTCTTTCTGACTTGTTGCGTGTCTCGGGACTAGTTTCAGAACATCGTGAGTTCTACTCAATAGTGAGCTGCTGTCTTGTAACAGTAAGAACTAACTTATTTTTTTTTTTTGGAAAAAAGAGGAACGAATCCCCCAGCCTCTGCATCAAATCAATTGATGCATGCAGTCATATTATTAAACAAGTATAAAAACAAAGTCGTATGTCCACGAAGGACTCACAATCTAAGCATGACAAAAGCAAATAAGTAAAATTAAAAAACTGCCACATCCGGTAAGACCAAAATCGGGCTACGATGCCTATACATCTAGCTTATTATTAACATGTCATTCAAATTGACTGAAGATAGCCTAGTGACCGTCTCGTATGGATCCAAGTTGTGGCCCTGTATATAACCTGTAAAAAATTATTGAAGATCTTGCCATTGAAAATCATGTCATTTTTAGTGTTTCATATGGCCCAAAATAATGCACATATTTCAATCCGGATATGATTCGTTATACTTTCGTCTACTCCACTGAGTCACATCCCAAATATCATATTGATATTCGTTGATGAATTAATGTTGAAGGCAATATAAACATTGCGCCATAACAATTTTGCTAGTGGACAATCGAGAAAAAGGTGTCTAATTGAAACTGTTTCATTTTGATCACAATAGCAACATCTAGAGCTACCTGCCCATCTCCGCTTTATCAAATTATCCTTGGTTATTACAAGTTCTTTGTGTACAAACCACATGGATATTTTTATTTCAAGCGGTACTTTAATCTTTCAAATATGTAATGATCTGGAAAGAGGCCTAGAGTCAATTAAACCAATGTACATTGATTTTACTCATAAATCGCCATTCGCGAACAAATTCTAGTGAATCTTATCGGGCTGATCAGATAATTGAACATCCATCAATCGTCTCAACAAGTGCAATCATCAATCCCAACGTTCTCCCACTAGACATCGCTGAAATTGGATATTAAGAGGTACCGTATGTAATATTGTGACAATATAATCTTCTTTACGTTGTACAATATTGTATAGGGACGGATATTGTAGGGCTAGAGGAGTATCCCCAAGCCATGTGTCCTCCCAGAATCTGGTTGTGGTACCGTTACCAACTAAAAACTTTACCTGCCGAAAGAAAGTTACCTTTATCTTCATTAACCCCTTCCAAAAAGGTGAGTCGTTAGGTCTATCAGTGACCTCTAGTTCTTTCCAACTACAATTATTTAGGTATAGAGGGAGTAGAATGTAGGTACTTATTTCTTAAAATATGTACCCACGTCCATTCAATCTTAGTAGAAATCATGTATAACCACTTGCTAAGCATACATTTATCTTCACTTCTAAATTTTCAATCCCTAGATCCCTTGGTCTTTGGGTTTGCAGATAATATCCCACCTTGACAATCTGTGTTTTTTCTTAGCTTCCTTACACTACGAGAAAAAACGAGATCGGTAAAAGTTTAATATTTTTGTAGGTAGATTCAACATTTTGGAAACAAAAACAGCAGAAAGTTGCTGCCAAGAAGACCAAAGCCGCCCCCAGCAAAAAGAAGAAGAATGCAGCTATTGAAGAGTTGTCAGTTATGGGTGAGTCACAAACCGTTGACGACCAATCTGAGGTAAAACCATTACTTTAAAACTATCTTTAAATTAAAATTGCTGACACCCCTTCAGTCGCAGGATGATGAAGAAGCTAACCAGGATGAAGGTGCTGAGGTAATCTCTATCACTTCCGACTCAGAAAACTCATTTCCAAGACCACCAAGGCGAGTTGTTAAGAAAATACCTATGTCTCACCCGTACGCTCATTTGGATCCTGATTTCCTTTTGAAGAAGACTCTTTATACACCAAGACGCCAGACCCGCAGTGCTTCAGGTGATCTTGTGACAAGCATGCCTGAAAAGTCTGCCACTCATAAACGTCAGAATAAGGTACCTCACAATCTAACTCTTTCTTTCCCAAAAGCCGACCTTTTTCAACACCCTCTCAAATCTTTTGATTCAATCTATCAGGAGTCACCACGTTCATCAGGCAACTCAGCTATTTCAAAGCTGCCATCACTCATTGTCAATCCAGGGTATTTGTTGTTTTTTGCATTCAAACACCGTTTAGTAGTTTTAATCTTTGCATATAGCTTAACCTTGCTTTATAGGGCCCAAGCCAAGAAGAAGAAAACTGGCGGGTCATCAACCAATCCTGGTGCGCGGGAGAAGAAAAGTCAGGAACCTGTTATTCGTGAGACTCACATTGACCCTGTTGATACGCACATTGATCTCCCTGAAGCTCATTAAGACATCTATGATGATCCTATTGATATTCACGCTGAGCCGACAAGTACTGATGATGTAGCCATGGAGACAAGCCTAGAGGCCAATCCTGACCCGCCCAGTCCTGTGAAAACGGCCAAAGAGACTGCTTCTCGTGAAGAGAGGGTTGTTATTACTGGGACGGGTTATACAACACCTCTCTTCACTATGTTGGACAAACACACCACTAAGGATGCGACGCCTGAACTGGAAAAAGGGAAAGCTAAGCTTGAGCTTCCCAATATCGAAAAACTTAGTTTTGAAGAGCAGCATTCTGGATATCTAAGCTGCCTCTCCACCAGCCGGGATATGGAAGCCAGCCTAGTTGGTATGATGAAGAGAAGATATGAGGTATGATCAACTTAATTTTGTATTACATATACCCTTACGTAGCCCCCAAGGGTCGGGCCATCTTCTTGAAGATGAGTCGGGTCTTGATGAAACTGAAATATAACTGAAACAAGTGGTAACCCCCAAGGGCCGAGTCATCTTTATGAAGATGAGTAGGTTCTTGATGAAACTAAAATATAAGTGAAGCAACTGGTAGCCCCCAAGGGCCGAGTCATCTTTGTGAAGATGAGTCGGGTCTTGATCATGCTTAGTTGTAAGATTTCAACCTGTAGCCCACAAGGGCCGAGTCTACTTCTCGAAGATGGTCGGGTCTTTCATGTAGCATATAAGGTGTAAAAACTGATATGTGTTAGCCCCAAAGTGTCAAGTATATTGCTTGCAATCTGCTTGAGACTTATAACTATCTGCTTTGCATCCCCCAAGTATCTTGTATGCACCGTATTGGCAGCTTAGATTTGACTAATATCCATCTGATCACTTGATTTGTTGAGGAGACTTTGAAAACGACCGACTCGGAATTAGGAAGCATGAGGAAGAATCTGGTGCAGCAACAAGACGCCCGATCCCTAGCTGATGAAAAACTTCGGACCTCTTGTGAAGAGGTTCAAAAAATTAAAGATGATTTCAAAGAATATAAGGAGCCTTCCGAGGCTGAAAGATTCGCCTTGGTGAAGCGTGCTGAAGACAGCGAAGGCCAATTGAAGCCAATTACCGAGGAGCTAACTGGTCTCAAGCAACATACCTCGCAGATGACCTCGGCCGTCTTTGGCAAGCATTATCAGATGAATTTGTGCCCAATCTTTGTATAAGAGACCCGTCGGGTGACTTATATGATTAAGTTATTTGCAGGCCTTCGAACTCGCAACCTTTAAGATAACATCTTACTAAAACTGAAAGCTTTGTACACCTTAATGGAACACCTATATGCTGGGAGTTTGTTCACTATCAAAGCCGTCACGGGGGAGAAATACCCGGTCAAATTTATCAACGATGTGTTGAGGCGCCTTTGAACGATCCTGAAACAAATTAAAGAGTTGAATAAATCAGCCGTCCGGAAGGGGGCAATAACTGCGTTGAGCCGGGCGTTGGCTTATGCGCCGGAACTTAACCCGGAAGAGATAGCTGGCGGGTTCCCTGAACTCAAAGATGATGGGTCGGCTTTTACACAAGAAGACTACACCCAATGCATGAAGGCATCACGAGTGGTGGCTAGTCGTCTGGCTGAAGGTGTAGACCTGAAGACATATCAGTCAGCTTATGATGACAACAACACACGAGTGCGGCCACCCACATTTGAACCGGTGGATCTAACTCCTGAACGTTGTAAGCATCTCTTTGCCCCTGATGTTGACCCATCCCGCATCTTGAATGAAGAAGTTGAATTCCATGCCTTAATCCATTGCAACCGGGATGTGGACAACCTTCAGATCCAGGAACCAGAAAGCTCGGCGCTGGGTGAGTCAGCGGCGGCTTAAATAATAAACTGGCCTGAAGTTAACCTGGATGAGTCGACAACCGGGTGATATTGCTAAGTCTTGATAAACTTTTGTTAAAGATCTTGGGCTCCATGTAGCCTTGTAATATTTTCGAATTGCACCAAACTGAATGTGTTTGCCATGCCTTCGTGCATGTTTTAAACTCTCTCTTCCAACTTTAAGTTTTTCAAAGGAGTCTTATATGAATCAAATGTTGCTCCTTCTTTTACATATTTGCTTTGGAGACCATACATCCATCATTGCATAAGAACTTCATAACTCGCCATCGCGGGACGTGAGCTATATGACCCGCCCTCATAAGACCAAAAACTGTATAACCCAGACGCTCCTTGTGAGCCGGTAATAAATATGGGTTCATCCCTGAAATAATTCAAGGTAAAACTTAACACTATCAATAAGTTGGCTCAGTGAGACTCGGTAGGGAGACAGGCTTGCAAGGCTATATTCTTACCCTCAATTGGACGGGTATAATAACCCATATAAATTATGATAAGCCGGCTCAATGAGACTCGGCAATTTAGCTTGGCTGATCATGCTCAAGTCATGCTTTGGTGAAGCGGGTTACATGAACCCATGGTTTCTCCATTTTCCATATGCCGACTCTCACACAGCACACTCAATGTTTTAACCTTGACAAGTTCAGGCCCCACAATGGATTGACTTGTTAAGAGTACACGGGGCCAATAAGGGAAGTCGCACAAACATACAGTCAGGTCTAACCATCATAAAGCGGTAATTTTTCGCACACCAAGAGGGTGAGAAAGCTAAACTCAGTGAGTTGGAAGCCCCCAACTGACCCATGATCAGGGAAAATCCTAGCATGGGATTGCAGAAGACAATGCTATTACTGCCAAATAATGTGGGGACTAGTAGGCCCCAGATAAGCCGACTTGATTCTCCTGACCACAATTGGCGCCTATGTTTGAACCGTGCATCGTGGCAACTGGTCCTCTTTGGCTTATTAGTTCCTATGTTTAAACGGTCGCAACATGGCGGCTCATCCTCTTTGATACTAATAGCGTCCATGTTTGAATGACCGCCTCACGACGACTCATCCTCTTTGATAATAATAGCGTCCATGTTTGAATGACCACCTCACGGCGACTCATCCTCTTGGGCGGCTTAGGTGAAATCATAAAGACTCATGCTCATTGTATAGGCTGAAACGACAGAAACACCGAATTTCGTGGGTGTCGGCTTTATTATATTAAACATAAAAGGGAATGTACAAGTGTTGCAGGAGGTACATAATCGATGAGCCACTGGCACTAAGTGTAGTAAGGCCGAAGGTGAGCAATGTTCCAAGGTCGGGTCATCTCTTCCTGAGAGGTGTATGAATAGGGTCGGAGGTCCACCAAGTGATATGAACCATTGTGGAGATTCTTACTGATGACAAAAGGACCCTCCCAGGGTGGTGAAAGCCCGTGCATGCCTGTATGATCTTGAATGAATCGAAGCACTAAGTCGCCTTCTTGAAAAGTCCGGCTCTTAACTCTACGACTATGATAACGACGTAGGTCTTGCTGATATATAGCTGATCTCGCTGCTTCCAAGTCACGTTCTTCCTCTAAGGCGTCCAAAGAATATTGATGCGCCTGCTCATTGTCAGCTTCGACGTAAGCCGCGGCTCACGGAGAATCATGTCGTATATTGCTTGGTAGAACCGCCGCAGCTCCATAAACCAGGAAAAAGGGTGTGACAGCCCGATGCCGACGTTCCAGAAGATTCCCCTTATATTCCGTTTTCGTCGTGTGTCTATTTTCTTTTGTCGCATCATCATCAGCATTGCATCGGCATCTCCGTTGCCGCCAGTTTTCAAAACTTGCATCCGTTGTTAGTTGCCGGTTCGCGTCGTTGTCCGTTCCGAGCCCGACCGCTCACGCACGCGCCCGCGGCATCGTCGAAACCCTGTTTTTAAAGTGCGTTTAAAGCTTTCTTTGATCGAGGTGAAACTTGGCATGCTGTCGTAATTTGTTTTAGTTAGGCCGCCTGTCGAATTTCGTCGCGATCGGAGTTCGTCTGGTACCCGAACGGTGGACCGTAGCGGCACCGTATTCGGTCTACCCTCGGACGTTTGTCGGTGTTTTAAAAATTGTTGCCGCGGCGCCCGTTTCCCCTCTCATCTCTGGATATCCCCTCTACACGGTCACGTACCCATTCCCGCGTGTGGAATCGTCCGAATCTGACCGCACGGTTGGATCCGGATCGAAATTTCGCTAAACCTAGCCCCCCATTTGTCTATATATAGTTCCCGTGTGTATTTTTTTAGACAGCCCCCTTCCACCTCGGGATCCACGCCCGAAACCCTAACCCCCACTCTCTCTCTCACCTCCCACCACCCACCAGCCGCCGCGGGCCCGCCGAGCCCAGATCGGGCCCGGGCAGGCCCATCCGGCCGCCGCCGCCCGCAGCGCTCCGCGCCGCCCATGCCCGAGGCAGCACCTCGAGCCGCCGGAGCCGCCCCTCGCCTCTCCCTCGTCGGATCCCCCATAGGCCGGAGCCCCACCAGAGTTTCACCGGCCGGTGCGCCCCCCCCCCCCCCGCCGCTGCCACCATGCGCCGCCGCGAGAGCTTCCAGCCCCAGTGCAGCACCCACCGCAGTACGTGCCCCGTCGCCGGCCTCCCCAGGCTTCCCCTCGACGGATCTGAACGGCGCCCGCCGGATCCGCCGCCCGCCGTTCGCCTGCGCCTTTGCCCGGGCTCGCCGACCCTTCCTCGCCGAGGTCACCGCCGTGATGCGTCGCCAGCAAATCCCATCGGGAGGAGAACGACGAGCACGAGCTCGCGTGGCCACGAGTTAGGCCAGCGCCCTGCCTCCCCGCGGCCGAGACCCAGAGTGGGCCGGCCTCGCCTCCCGGCCCAGCTCGCCCCTCTCCCCAAGCCGTAGCCTCCACTCCAGGCCGGACCGAGCCGACCCAAGGTGAGCACCCCCCAAGCCACTATTCTACGCCCATGCACTGGTTTGTTATCTCGCGCCCACCTGTTCGGCCCATTTAGGAATTTTAGGAATTTAATTAATTCCAGTAATATGACGATATTAAAATGCCGATAACTTTTTATCCGTAAGTCGGAACGAGGCGTATTTTATATGGTTTTGGGGTAGTTTTGCGAGTAGAACACGATTTCACAACTTGCATATTTATTTGACATTGTTTGACGTGTCGTATGTCTAGTCTAGTGTGCTGTCTCGATAGGTTTATTGTCGTAGTTATTTTTTCGTGCGTGCCCGAATAGCTTGGATGCCGTAGAATAAATGCCCATGTTTTAGGAACCATTTTTCCATGCATTTTAGAGCGGTCATTGGTATTTTTTGCGCATAGCGATTTGCCGCTAGTTTATTTTTTCGGTGTATAGGTTAATTTCTCGCATTTACTTGTGGCATTATTTTTGTTGTGCAATCCCACATATTTTATATGTTTTCGGGGTAGAAAAATCCATGGGAATTTTCTGTGAATTTAGTTTTAGCTTTTGAGTAAGTTAGTTCGCGCGATATTTTGCCATGTTGCCCTTTTGTTTATTTCGTAGGTTTATTCCGTGCTTCGTTTGACAGAGTTGTCAACTAGAGAGTTGTTCTTGGATGTTTTGTCTAGCCCATGGTATTTTTGGTTGCAATAGAAATGCATGTTTAGGTGTGGTTTGATTGCCCTCAAGTTGCTAGAAATAGTGCTGATTTGGAGGAGCTGAAATATTTCTAAGTCTGGAATCTGTTATTTTTTGTTGCTGTTTTGTTTTGCTTCTATCTTGTGATCTGTAGCTCTTTTGAGGTTGGTGCAATGGAGTTAGTTGAAGACCTTGTGTTTCTCTAGCATTCTATGAATTTTCATGCCATTTGGAGGCCTGTAGCTATAGGTTTTGATGCTGTCAATATGGCTTCAGATCGAAAACCGCAGCTTCAAAAACTGCTATTTTCACTAAGTCTGAAATAGTGTGTGAGATGCCATTTTGTGTCTTCTTTCCCTAGTGATCCATGATGCCATGCTAGATGTTGTTAGTTGTTTGTAGTAGTGCTTCTTTCTCTCTTTCGTGACATGCCTTGCTTGAGTTTATCGGAGTTGTGTAGCCCGTAGTTGTGGGGCGTAGAAAATGCTATGTGGCTAATTTTGGCAGATTGTAGTGATTTCTCGTTTTGCTCGTAGATGTTGAACCGTAGCTCCGATTTGATCATGTTCTACATGAAACTTGCTTAGAATCTCGTGTAGTTTCATTTTATCTTGCTGGTTGTATGTTTTTAAGTTCTCGTAGCCGTCGTTGCACACATATTGCATTCATGCCATCATATCTTGCGGTGCTTGTATCTTTTGATCCGTAGCTCCGTTGGAGATGTTCTTTATGTGTAGATTGCTTGAAATGACGTGTAGAATCACGTGAACCTATTTGTTTTGTTGTTTAACAACTAACTAAATGGAGATCTGGATAGAATTGTAAATTAACATGTGAGGTCGTCTCGAAGATGCTATATGTCATTTCCGACCTCATTTAAAATGTCTAGATAGATATTTTAATTGCGCTTCACCTCTTGCCATGTTTAACCACATTTAATATTGCCGTGTACCTAATCGGGATGGAACTAAATAACTAACGTGGAGTTTCGTCAATATGCAACTCGTTGCATATTGAACTTCACTTAATGTGTAGTGTCTGTTTGTGTGAATTGTCATGCCGTGACTTGCATGTATTCAGCTGGTCATGCATCATATGTGTTGTGCATCGTGTGGTGAATTTCGTGTGTTGATTTGTGTTTCCGGTTTGCTTCGTCTCGATAGAGTTCCGCAGCGTGCCGGATTGTGAGGACCCGTTCGACTACGTCGGTTCGTCTGCTTCACGGAGTCATTCTTCTTCCAAGCAGGATCTCAGGCAAGATGACCATTTCCCCAGATACCATTACTATCATTTCCATGCTAGTTTTACCGCTTCTATCGATTATGTCTCGTTGCCTACCACATGTTAAATATCAGCCTCTCAACAATGCCATGATAACCTTCAACCTGTTCGACCTAGCAAACAACTGATTGGCTATGTTACCGCTTGCTTATCCTTGTTGTTAGCGTTGCTAGTTGCAGGTGTCGTTGTTTCCATGTGTTAACATGGGTTCCTTGTCTTATCACCATATTAATGTTATTTAATTTAATGCACATATATACTTGGTAAAAGGTGGAAGGCTCGGTCTTTCTAGCCTGGTGTTTTGTTCCACCTTTGCCCCCTTAGTTTCGGCTACCGGTGTTATGTTCCATAATTGAGCGCTCCTAACACAATCGGGGTTGTTATGGGGACCCCCTTGATAATTCGTTTTAGATTAAAGCTGGTCTCGCAAGGCCCAACTCTGGTTCTACATGTGCTCAACATAATAATTCTGTTAAACTGAAATGCATAGGGAGTTAGCGCTACACGAGGAGTAATTTTATATAAACAGGGGGGCCAGTGCTGATGGTGTTGGTCCCAAAAGAACAGACTGCGGGGCCACCACGGGGCAACTCGAGGTTTGGTACCTGTAGGCTTTTCCATCCGTTGTGTCCTGAGAACGAGATTCGCGGCTCCTATCGGGTTCGTCGACACGTCGGGCGGCCTTGCTGGGTTAGTTTTACCTTTGACGAGATATCTTGTGCATCGGGATTCCGGTGATGCTTTGGGTAATCTCAGAGTTGAGGTTTTCCACTAGGGAATCCGACGAGATCGCGAGCTTCGTGATTGAGGATTTCTATGCGGCTTTTGGTAATTTGTGATGGTCTAGTTGGAGCACCCCTGCAGGGTTAAATCTTTTCGGAAAGCCGTGCCTGCGGTTATGTGGCAACGTGGAAACTTTGTTTAACACTGGTTCTAGATAACTTGAAGTTAACTTAATTAAAACTTGCCAACTGCGTGCGTAACCGTGACTGACTCTTTCGTGAGTTCCTTTTCCGATCAAGGACACGGTGGGGTTTTGTCTGACGTAGGTAGGTGTTTAGGATCATTCATTTGATCATCAGTAGCCACGACCGATATGCGTAGATCTTCCCCTCTTATTCTTGTACTCGTAAGTTTAGCCACAAAATATATGCTTAGCCGCTGCTGCAACCTCACCACTTAACCTTGCCTCACCTATTAAGCTTTGCTAGTCTTGATACCTTTGGAAATGAGATTTCTCAGTCCCCTGTGGATCACATATTACTACAACACCAGTTGCAGGTACAGGTAAAGGTTACTTGACGCGAGCGCGTTGATTGTTCATTTGGAGTTGCTTCTTCTTCTTCTTCTTCATCAATCTAGGATGGCTTCCAGGCCGGCAGCCTGGGATAGCAAGGATGGACGTCGTTATTTTTTTTATCGTTTGTTTTCGTCCGTAGTCGGACCCTACTCTTCCTCTTGATGATTATGTAATGTACTGATGTGACTCTGATGTAGCTTGTGGCGAGTGTAAGCCAATTCTATATATATCTCTTCTTTTCAGTACATGTACTTGTGACGATATCCATTCTTGCGACATGACGAGATGCGCTTCTATCCCTGACGAGGCCCTCGTGCCAAATTGAGGATAGGGTCGCATCTTGGGCGTGACAAAGGGTGTGTAACCAGTAGATCTGTTTGGCATCGTCCTGATGCTCCAAAGAACTGCGGGGAGCTCTTCAACCCAACAACCCGGAGTACGATGTAAGGGAACCATAAGCCGGGGCTTGATCCCTCATAAGACTTCTTGATTAGGTTGTTCGGCTTGCCCATGGGAGTGTGGATGTGCTACCGCCGAAACATCAACTCGGATATGCTCCTGCTGGCATCAAGTCGGATATGCCAAAACATCAAGTGTGGATGTGCTCCTTCATGGCCCCTTTGGATAAATTGGTACCATTGTCAGTGATAATGCTATGAGGATAACCAAACCAAAAAAATCAGCTTTTTCAAAAATTTGAATGCCGTCTCTGTTGGGTTACGTAGCATAAATTCAAAATTTTCCTACGCATATTCAGATCTTCCTATGGAGAGACCAGCAACGAGAGAGGGGTAAGAGCATCTTCATACCTTTGAAGATCGCTAAGCGGAAGCGTTGCTAGAACGCGGTTGATGGAGTCGTACTCGCAGCGATTCCGATCTAGTGCCGAACTACGGCACCTCCGCGTTCAACACACGTGCAGCCCGGTGACGTCTCCCGCACCTTGATCCAGCAAGGAGGAGGGAGAGGTTGGGGAAGAACTCCAGCAGCACGACGGCGTGGTGTCGATGGAGAGACGAGGTCTCCCGGCAGGGCTTCGCCAAGCACCGGTAGAGAGGAGGAGGAAGAAGGGCAGGGCTGCGTCGAGAGAGAGGGAAAAGTCTATCTCCCAATGGCCAAAAGTGCCCGGTATGTATAGGGGAAGGGAGGGGCTGCGCCCCCTTGAGGGTTTCCCCCTCCTGGGGGGGGGGGCAGCCCTAGATGGGGCTGGTGCGGCGGCCAAGGGGGAAAGGAGGGGTGTGGCGCACCCCTAGTGGGCCTTAGGCCCACCTGGCTTAGGGTTTGCCCCCCTTTTCTCTCCCCTGCGCATTGGGCTGAGTGGGGAGGCGCACCAGCCCATCTAGGGGCTGGTTCCCTCCGCCACTTGGGCCATCTTACCTCCCGGGGTCGTTTTCCCCCTTCGGTGGACCCCCGGGGCCACCTCCTATGGTCCCGGTGGTCCCGGTACGTTACCGGTGATGCCCGAAACACTTCCGATGTCCGAAACCATCCGTCCTATATATCAACCTTTACCTCCGGACCATTCCGGAGCTCCTCGTGACGTCCGGGATCTCATCCGGGACTCCGAACAACTTTCGGTAACCTCGTATAAAAATTCCCTATAACCCTAGCGTCACCGAACCTTAAGTGTGTAGACCCTACGGGTTCGGGAGACAGGCACACATGACCGAGACACCTCTCTAGCCAATAACCATCAGCGGGGTCTGGATACCCATGGTGGCTCCCACTTGCTCCACGATGATCTCATCGGATGAACCACGTTGTCAACGATTCAATCAATCCCGTATACAATTCCCTTTGTCTGTCGGTATAGAACTTGCCCGAGATTCGATCGTCGGTATACCAATACCTTATTCAATCTCGTTACCGGTAAGTCTCTTTACTCGTTCCGTAGCACGTCATCGTGTGACTAACTCCTTAGTCACATTGAGCTCATGATGATGTTCTACCGAGTGGGCCCAGAGATACCTCTTCGTCACACGGAGTGACAAATCCCGATCTCGATTCGTACCAACCCAACATGCACTTTTGGAGGTACCTGTAGTGCACCTTTATAGTCACCTAGTTACGTTGTGACGTTTGATACACCCAAAGCACTCCTACGGTATCCGGGAGTTGCACAATCTCACGGTCGAAGGAAAAGACACTTGACATTAGAAAAGCTTTAGCATACGAACAATACGATCTAGTGCTATGCTTAGGATTGGGTCTTGTCCATCACATCATTCTCCTAATGATGTGATCCCGTTATCAATGACATCTAATGCCCATGATCAGGAAACCATGATCATCTATTGACTAACGAGCTAGCCAACTAGAGGCTTGCTAGGGACACTTTGTGATCTATTTATTCACACATGTATTACTGTTTCCTGTTAATACAATTATAGCATGAACAATAGACGATTATCATGAACAAGGAAATATGATAATAACCATTTTATTATTGCCTCTAGGGCATATTTCCAATAGTCTCCCACTTGCACTAGAGTCAATAATCTAGTTACATTGTGATGTATCGAACACCCATAGCATTATGGTGTTGATCATGTTTTGCTCGTGGAAGAGGTTTAGTCAATGGGTCTGTAATATTCAGATCCGTGTGTACTTTACAAATATCTATCACTCCACTCTGGACATGGTCCTGGATGGAGTTGTAGCGGCGTTTGATGTGCTTCGTCTTCCGGTGAAACCTGGGCTCCTTGGCTATGGCAATGGCCCCAGTGTTATCACAGAAGAGTGTCATTGGACCCGACGCGCTTGGAACCACTCCAAGGTCGGTGATGAGCTCCTTCATCCAAATTCCTTCATGAGCTGCTTCTGAAGCAGCTATGTACTCCGCTTCACATGTAGATGCTGCCACGACTTCTTGCTTGCTGCTGCACCAGCTCACTGCCCCACCATTCAACACATATACGTATCCGGTCTGTGACTTAGAGTCATCCGGATCTGTGTCGAAGCTAGCGTTGACGTAACCCTTTACGACGAGCTCTTCGTCACCTCCATAAACGAGAAACATTTCCTTAGTCCTTTTTAGGTACTTAAGGATATTCTTGACCGCTGTCCAGTGTTCCATACCGGGATCACTTTGGTACCTCCCTACCAAACTTATGGCAAGGTTTATATCAGGTCTGCTACACAGCATGGCATACATTAGAGAGCCCACGGCTGAAGCGTAGGGGACATAACTCATCTTCTCTCTTTCCGCTGCCGTGGTCGGCGACTGAGTCTTACTCAATCTCATACCTTGCAAAACTGGCAAGAACCCTTTCTTTGAGTTTTCCATATTGAACTTCTTCAATATCTTGTGAAGGTATGTACTTTGCGAAAGACCTATGAGGCGTCTTGATCTATCTCTATAGATCTTGATGCCTAATATGTATGCAGCTTCTCCAAGGTCCTTCATTGAAAAACTTTTGTTCAAATAGGCCTTTATGCTCTCCAACATCTCTATATTATTTCCCATCAATAATATGTCATCCACATACAGTATGAGGAAAGCTACAGAGCTCCCACTTACTTTCTTGTACAGACAGGCTTCTCCGTAAACCTGTATGAACCCAAACGCTTTAATCACCTCATTAAAGCGAATGTTCCAACTCCGAGATGCTTGCACCAGCCCATAGATGGAGCGCTAGAGCTTGCACACTTTGTTAGCACCCTTAGGGTCGACAAAACCTTCTGGTTGCATCATATACAACTCTTCCTTAAGGTTCCCGTTAAGGAACGCTGTTTTGACGTCCATTTGCCAAATTTCATAATCATAAAAGGCGGCAATTGCTAACATGATTCGGACTGATTTCAGCTTCGCTACGGGAGAGAAAGTCTCTTCGTAGTCAACTCCTTGAATTTGTCGAAAACCCTTTGCGACAAGTCGAGCTTTGTAAACGGTTACATTACCGTTTGCATCAGTCTTCTTCTTGAAGATCCATTTATTTTCTATGGCTCGCCGGTCATCGGGCAAGTCCACCAAAGTCCATACTTTGTTCTCATACATGGATCCTATCTCGGATTTCATAGCCTCAAGCCATTTGTTGGAATCCGGGCCTGCCATCGCTTCTTCATAGTTCGAAGGTTCACCGTTGTCTAACAACATGATTTCCATCACAGGGTTGTCGTACCACTCTGGTGCGGAGCGTGCCCTTGTGGACCTTCGCGGTTCAGTAGTAACTTGATCCGAAGCTTCATGATCATCATCATTAACTTCCTCTTCAGTTGGTGTAGGCGCCACAGGAACAACTTCCCGCGCTGCGCTACTATCCTGTTTGAGAGGGGGTGTAATTACCTCATCAAGTTCTACCTTCCTCCCACTTACTTCTTTCGAGAGAAACTCTTTCTATAGAAATGATCCGTTCTTGGCAACAAAGGTTTTACCTTCGGATCTAAGATAGACGGTATACCCAATAGTTTCCTTAGGGTATCCTATGAATACGCATTTCTCCGCTTTGGGTTCGAGCTTTTCTGGTTGAAGTTTCTTCACATAAGCATCGCAGCCCCAAACTTTAAGAAACGACAACTTAGGTTTCTTGCCAAACCATAGTTCATACGGTGTCGTCTCAACGGATTTAGACGGTGCCCTATTTAAAGTGAATCCTGCAGTTTCTAATGTGTATCCCCAAAATGATAGCGGTAAGTCGCTAAGAGACATCATAGATCGTACCATATCTAATAAAGTGCGATTACGACGTTCAGACACTCCGTTGCGTTGCGGTGTGCCAGGCGGCGTCAGTTGTGAAACGATTCCACACTTCCTTAGGTGTGTGCCAAACTCGTGACTCAAATATTCTCCTCCACGATCAGATCGTAGACACTTAATTTTTCTGTCACGTTGATTCTCGACTTCACTCTGAAATTCCTTGAACTTTTCAAATGTCTCAGATTTGTGCTTCATCAAGTAGATATACCCATACCTACTCAAATCATCGGTGAGAGTGAGAACATAACGATAGCCACCACGAGCTTCAACGTTCATTGGACCACACACATCAGTATGTATTATTTCTAATAAGTCGGTTGCTCTCTCCATTATTCCTGAGAATGGAGTCTTAGTCATCTTGCCCATGAGGCACGGTTCGCATGTGTCAAATGATTCAAAGTCAAGAGACTCTAATAGTCCATCAGTATGGAGCTTCTTCATGCGCTTAACGCTGATATGACCAAGGCGGCAGTGCCACAAGTATGTGGGACTATCATTATCAACTTTACATCTTTTGGTACTCACACTATGAATATGTGTAACATCACGATCGAGATTCATCAAGAATAAACCATTCACCAGCGGAGCATGACCATAAAACATATCACTCATATAAATAGAACAACCATTATTCTCTGACTTAAATGAGTAGCCGTCTCGCATTAAGCAAGACCCTGATACAATATTCATGCTTAAAGCTGGTACTAAATAACAATTATTAAGGTTTAAGACTAATCCTGACGGTAGAAGTAGAGGTAGCGTGCCGACGGCGATCACATCGACTTTGGAACCATTCCCCACGTGCATCGTCACCTCGTCCTTGGCCAGTCTCCGCTTATTCCGCAGTTCCTGCTTTGAGTTGCAAATGTGAGCAACAGCACCGATATAAAATACCCAGGAGCTACTACGAGCGCTGGTAAGGTACACGTCAATAACATGTATATCACATATACCTTTAACGTTGCCAGCCTTCTTGTCCGCTAAGTATTTGGGGCAGTTCCGCTTCCAGTGACCTTTTCCCTTGCAATAGAAGCACTCAGTCTCAGGCTTGGGTCCATTCTTTTTCTTCTTCCCAGAATCTGGCTTACCGGGCGCGGCAACAGCTTTGCCGTCTTTCTTTAAGTTCTTCTTACCCTTGCCTTTCTTGAAACTAGTGGTCTTGTTGACCATCAACACTTGATGCTCTTTCTTGATTTCTACTTCTGCAGACTTGAGCATCGAGTACAACTCGGGAATGGTCTTTTCCATCCCTTGCAAGTTGTAGTTAAGCACAAAGCCTTTGTAGCTTGTTGGGAGAGACTGGAGGATTCTGTCGATTATAGCATCATCCGGAAGTTCGACTCCAAGTGAAGTCAAACGACCGTGTAACCCAGACATTTTGAGTATGTGCTCACTGACAAAACTGTTCTCCTCCATCTTACAGCTAAAGAACTTGTCGGAGACTTCATATCTCTCGACACGGGCATGAGCTTGAAAAACTAGCTTCAACTCCTGGAACATCTCATATGCTCCGTGTTGCTCAAAACGCCTTTGGAGCCCCGTTTCTAAACTGTATAACATTCCACACCTAACCAGAGAGTAGTCATCACTCCGCGTTTGCCAGACGTTCAGAATGTCCTGGGCTGCTGCGGGAGTGGGAGGGTCACCTAGCGGCGCATCAAGGACATAAGCCTTTTTAGCTGCTTCAAGGATGAGCTTCAAGTTGCGAACCCAGTCCGCATAGTTTCTACCATCACCTTTCAGCTTGTTTTTCTCTAGGAATGCGTTGAAATTGAGGTTGACGTTGGCCATCTACAATATTTATAAAGACAACTTTTAGACTAAGTTCATGACAATTAAGTTCATTTAATCAAATTAAGTATGAACTCCCACTTAAATCGACATCCCTCTAGTCATCTAAGTGATACATGATCCATGTTGACTAACCCGTGTACGATCATCACGTGAGACGGACTAGTCACCATGGTGAGCAACTTCATGCTGATCGTATTCAACCATACGACTCATGTTCGACCTTTCGGTCTCTTGTATTCGAGGTCATGTCTGTACATGCTAAGCTCATCGAGTCAACCTAGGTGTTTCGCGTGTGTAAATTTGGCTTACACCCGTTGTATGCGAACGTTAGAATCTATCACACCCGATCATCACGTGGTGCTTCGAGACAACGATCCTTCGCAACGGTGCACACTTAGGGGAATACGTTCTCGAAATTTTAAGAGGGATCATCTTATTATGCTACCGTCGTTCTAAGCAATAAGATGTAAAACATGATAAACATCATAATGCAATCATATAGTGACATGATATGGCCATTATCATCTTTGCTCTTTCGATCTCCATCTTCAGGCATCGCATGATCATCATCGTCACCGGCGTGACACCATGATCTCCATCATCGTGTCTCCGTGAAGTCGTCACGCCAACTACTACTATCACTACTACTATAGCCAACCGTTAGCAATGAAGTAAAAGTAGTAAGCACATGGCGTTGCATCTCATACAATAAATTAAGACAACTCCTATGGCTCCTGCCGGTTGTCATACTCATTGACATGCAAGTCGTGAAACCTATTACAATAACATGATCATCTCATACATCATACATGCAACATCACAACTTTGGCCATATCACATCACGTGTCAAACCCTGCAAAAACAAGTTAGACGTCCTCTAATTGTTGTTGCAAGTTTTACGTGGCTGATTTGGGTTTCTAGCAAGAACGCCTTCTTACCTACGTGTCAGCCACAATGATGATATGCCAAAGATATTTACCCTTCATAAGGACCCTTTTCCTCAAATCCAATCCGACTAGAGTAGGAGAGACAAACAACCGCTAGCCACCTTTATGCACGGTGTGCATGTCTGTCGGTGGAACCAGTCTCACGTAAGCGTACGTGTAAAGTCGGTCCGGGCCGCTTCATCCCACAATACCGCCGGAAAAGAATAAGACTAGTAGCGGCAAGCAAATTGACAAATCATCGCCCACAACTTTTGTGTTCTACTCGTGCATAGAATCTACGCATAGAAAACCTGGCTCGGATGCCACTGTTGGGTTACGTAGCATAAATTCAAAATTTTCCTATGCATATTCAGATCTTCCTATGGAGAGACCAGCAACGAGAGAGGGGTAACAGCATCTTCATACCTTCGAAGAACGTTAAGCAGAAGCGTTGCTAGAACGCGGTTGATGGAGTCGTACTCGCAGCGATTCCGATCTAGTGCCGAACTACGGCACCTCCACGTTCAACACACGTGCAGCCCGGTGACTACTCCCGCACCTTGATCTAGCAAGGAGGAGGGAGAGGTTGGGGAAGAACTCCAGCAGCACGACGGCGTGGTGTCGATGGAGAGACGAGGTCTCCCGGTAGGGCTACGCCAAGCACCGGCAGAGAGGAGGAGGAAGAAGGGCAGGGCTGCGCCGAGAGAGAGGGAAAAGTCTATCTCCCAATGGCCAAAAGTGCCCGGTATATATAGGGGAAGGGATGGGCTGCGCCCCCTTGAGGGTTTCCCCCTCTTGGGGGGGCGGCAGACCTAGATGGGGCTGGTGCGGCGGCCAAGGGGGAAAGGAGGGGTGTGGCGCACCCCTGGTGGGCCTTAGGCCCACCTGGCTTAGGGTTTGCCCCCCCTTTTCTCTCCCCTGCGCATTGGGCTGAGTGGGGAGGCGCACCAGCCCACCTAGGGGCTGGTTCCCTCCCCCACTTGGCCCATCTTACCTCACGGGGTCGTTGCCCCCCTTCGGTGGACCCCCGGAGCCACCTCCGGTGGTCCCGGTGGTCCCGGTACGTTACCGGTGATGCCCGAAACACTTCCGGTGTCCGAAACCATCCGTCCTCTATATCAATCTTTATCTCCGGACCATTCCGGAGCTCCTCGTGACGTCCGGGATCTCATCCGGGACTCCGAAAAACTTTCGGTAACATCGTATAACAATTCCCTATAACCCTAGCGTCACCAAACCTTAAGTGTGTAGACCCTACGGGTTTGGGAGACAGGCACACATGACCGAGACACCTCTCTGGCCAATAACCATCAGCGGGGTCTGGATACCCATGGTGGCTCCCACTTGCTCCACGATGATCTCATCGGATGAACCACGATGTCAAGGATTCAATCAATCCCGTATACAATTCCCTTTGTCTGTCGGTATAGAACTTGCCCGAGATTCGATCGTCGGTATACCAATACCTTGTTCAATCTCGTTACCGGTAAGTCTCTTTACTCGTTCCGTAGCACGTCATCATGTGACTAACTCCTTAGTCACATTGAGCTCATGATGATGTTCTACAGAGTGGGCCCAGAGATACCTCTCCGTCATACGGAGTGACAAATCCCGATCTCGATTCGTACCAACCCAACAGACACTTTCGGAGGTACCCGTAGTGCACCTTTATAGTCACCCAGTTACGTTGTGACGTTTGATACACCCAAAGAACTCCTACGGTATCCGTGAGTTGCACAATCTCACGGTCGAAGGAAAATACACTTGACATTAGAAAAGCTTTAGCATACGAACAATATGATCTAGTGCTATGCTTAGGATTGGGTCTTGTCCATCACATCATTCTCCTAATGATGTGATCCCGTTATCAATGACATCTAATGCCCATGATCAGGAAACCATGATCATCTATTGACTAACGAGCTAGCCAACTAGAGGCTTGCTAGGGACACTTTGTGATCTATTTATTCACACATGTATTACTGTTTCCTGTTAATACAATTATAGCATGAACAATAGACGATTATCATGAACAAGGAAATATGATAATAACCATTTTATTATTGCCTCTAGGGCATATTTCCAACAGTCTCTACTTCACAATTGCTGATGGGTCCTGCCTCAACCCACTTGGTAAACTTATCAACCGCCACCAGTAGATGGGTCTTTTTGTCACAAGACATCTTGAACAGGCCAACCATATCAAGCCCCCAGACCGCAAACGGCCAAGTGATTGGGATCATACGCAATTCCTGAGCCGGCACATGAGCTTGTCAAGCAAATTTCTGACATCCATCGCACTTGCGTACGATATCCTCAGCATCAGCATGAGATGTTGACCAGTAAAACCCATGACGGAAAGCTTTTGACACTAAAGATCTTGAACCGGCATGATGCCCACAGTCGCCATCATGTATCTCATTGATAATTTCCCGTCCTTCCTCAGGGGAGACACATCGTTGAAAAATTCCGCAAGTGCTTCGTTTGTGTAACTCGCCCTTGTGGATAGTCATAGACTTGCACCGTCGTATTATCTGTCGAGCGATGATTCCCTCAGGCAGCAGCTCGCCCCGAGCCAGGTAAGCCATATATGGAACTGTCCAATCAGGAGTTTCCCAAAGAGCCGCCACCAACTATGATTCCGGGTCAGGGATAGCTATAACCTCTTCAGATGGTAACTTCACAGAGGGGTTGTGTAGGACATCCAAGAACACATTGGGAGGAACAGACTTACGTTGAGATCCAAGTTGTGACAAAGCGTCGACCGCCTCATTATGTTGACGATCAATGTGATCAAGCTGGTAGCCATGAAAGTGACCCGCCACCTCGGTTACTGCACGCCTATAAGCCGCCATCAGGGGGTCTTTTTTGTCCCAAGTTCTAGAGACATGTTGAGCCACCAAATCTGAGTCGCCCAAGCATCTGACCCGGCTAAGGTTCATCTCCTTAGCTATCCTGAGCCCATGTAAGAGAGCCTCATACTCAGCTGCATTGTTAGTATAAGGGAACATGAGTCGTAAGACATAATAGAACTTGTCACCCCATGGAGACGATAACACTACACCAACCCCTGAACCTTCCAATTGCGTGGAGCTGTCAAAATGTATAGTCTAGTATGTGTTATTTGGCCTATCTTCTGGAATCTGTAGCTCGGTCCAATCATTGATGAAATCCACCAATGCCTGAGACTTGATGGTTTTACGAGGCATGTACTTCACATGATGAGGACCAAGCTCAATCGCCCACTTAGCAATCCGATCAATGGCCTCGCGGTTCTGTATAATGTCCCCAATTGGCGCCGAACTAAACACAATGATTGGGTGTTCCTGAAAGTAGTGCTTCAGCTTCCGACTTGCCATAAAGATTCCAAATACTAGCTTCTGCCAATGTGGGTACCGTTGTTTGGACAAGGTTAGCACCTTGTTGACGAAATACACCGGCTGCTGAACTAGATACTCTTTCCCTTCCTCCTTGCGCTTGACGACCACTGCCACACTTACTGCCTTAGAATTAGCAGCAACGTAGAGGAGCATGGGCTCTTTATCAGTCAGGCGGCTAAAACGGGAGGCTCAGCAAACTGCTTCTTGAGGGCTTCAAAAGCTTCATTAGCTGCATCTCTCGAGAAAAAATTATCTGTTTTCTTGAGTAACTGGTAAAGAGGTATAGCCTTTTCACCAAGGCGACTTATGAACCGGCTTAACACCGCGATACGACCCGCCATGCGTTAGACGTAGTTGATGTTAGCCGGTTTACCCAACAAAGTTATTGCCTTGATTTTATCTGGGTTAGTCTCAATGCCTCGCTCAGACACCAGGAAACCCAATAACTTGCCCGCAGAAACACCAAAAACACACTTGGTCAGGTTAAGTTCCATCTGGCAGACTCGAAGATTATCAAACGTCTCCTTGAGATCCTCCAAAAGCGTTTCCTTCTTCTGAGATTTTACCACGATATTGTCAACAACTCAACATAAGCATGGACATTGCGTCCAGTCTGACCGTGTAAACAATTCTGGATGCAACGTTGATAAGTTGCCCTTGTGCTCTGAAGTCTAAAAGGCTAGAAACACATCAGAACGCGCCAAAAGGGGTTATGAAGGCCGTCTTCTCCTGATCCTCCTTAGCCATCTTGATCTGGTGGTAACTTGAATACGCATCCAGGAAACACAAACGCTCACAACCCGCCGTAGAGTCAATAATTTGATCGATACGGGGGAGAGCAAAGGGATCCTTAGGACAAGCTTTGTTGAGGTCGGTGTAGTCTATACACATACGAAAAGTCACATTCTTCTTGAGAACAAGCATTGGGTTAGCCAGCCACTCAGGATGAAAAACTTCAACAATGAACCCGACAACTAGTAGCCGGGTGACTTCTTCCCCAATAGCCTTGCGTCTCTCTCCGTTAAATGACGAAGGTATTGCCGTACATGTTTCATCTTTGGATCCACATTAAGGTGGTGCTCAGCGGATTATCTCGGTACTCCATTCATGTCACACGGATTCCATGCAAAGATGCCCTGATTCTCATGGATGCATTCGATGAGCGCGCTTTCCTATTTGGGGTCCAGGTCGGTCCGTGTAGTGAACTGTTGAGAAGAGTCGCCCGGGGTGAAGTCAACTTGCTTGGTGTCGTTTGTCGGCTTGAACTTGAGAGGCGGCTCAGGATCAATAGTGGGCTTCTTGAGAGGGCTCATGTCGGTCGGGTCAACATTGGCCTTGTGGAATTTCAAATCCTCAGCCGCACATGCCGACTCAGCGTAAGCAACATCTCCTTCTTCACACTCGTGAGCTATCTTCCGATTCCCATTTACAGTAATGGTGCCCTTGAGGCCCGGCATTTTAAGCTTGAGATATACATAGCATGGACGGGCCATGAATCGGGCATAAACCGAGCGCCCAAACAAAGCATGATAAGGGCTCTTGATCTTGACCACCTCGAACATCAGAGCCTTGATCCTGTAATTGGATCCATTCCCAAAGGCGACGTTTAACTTGATCCGCCCAACTGGGTATGCCGACTTGTGTGGGACTATGCCATGAAAAACTGTCGTCGATGGCATTAGGTCATTCTCAAAAAAGTTCATCTGCCGGAAGGTATCATAATATAAGATATTAATACTACTTCCTCCATCCATGAGAACCTTTGTGAGGGTGTACCCTCCAACCTGAGGCGCCACCACCACAGCCAAACCGCCGGGGTTGTCAACCCAAGGCGGCTGATCGTCCCTACTCCAAGTGATAGGTTTCTCTAACCAATTGAGATACCCGGGAACCACCGGCTCAGCCATATTAATGGCTCTCTGCTTAACCTTTTATCCTGCCTGCAAGTGTTAGTGGTGAAAACGTGGTATTGACCGATGTTTAGCTGCTTGGGGTTACTCTAGAATCCGCCATGATTGTTTTGCTACTGATTATTCTGCCCAGAATGTTGTCCACTGCCATTACCTAAGCCGCCCCGTCCGTGAAAGCCAGATCCGTGGAACCCGCCAGATGAGCCGCCATGTGACCCGCCAGGACCAGGCGACCAAGATGTCCACCACCATTGCCTCCTTGGTTATCCCTAGAGGCTTGGAGACGAAATTCCTACATAAGATAGCAATTTTCCCAAGAATGAGTAGACGGGGTATCTGGGGTACTATGCTTGGGGCGAGGTGCCTTTAACATCTCCTTGTAATTGCACAGTTTTCTACCACTGAAACCTCGTCCAGGGCTAGTGTTCCGACGCTGATTCTTGAACCCAGTATTGCTATTGGCGACAAAATATGACCCGCCATCTTGCTGCCTTCGCTTTCCTTGACCTCCCGGGTTCCCATTACGCCCAAGGTTTTGATAATGACCCTTGGTGCCGTCTCCTTTCTTGCTCTCGCTGGCTTTGTCCTCATCCGAGCTGGCGTCCTTCATGCCATCTGACTCGGCGTATTTGGTGCGGTATCCATTAGCTCGCCCGTATCCTGCACCTTTCATTTCAAGTGGCCAAGCTTCAAAACCAGCGGCTGAAAATGGCAATTCTTCTCCAAAATCAGGACGGCCTGAGCCGCCGTGAGGCCATCTAACGAGTGAATGGTTTCGGCGACCCGGTGTGTCTAGTGGTGCGCTGACTCATCAGAGCGTTGAACACAATGTTGCAGATCCACTATTGTCATATGGCGTTTGCGTGTTCCCGTGAAGTTTTTGATAAATCGCTCCTTCAACTCCGCCCAAGTGTTGATAGAATTGGGTGGTAGATTTTTCAACCATGTTCGACCCGGCCCTTCCAACATCATCGTAAGGTACTTGGCACATACCGCATCACTGTCATCAAGCATATCCATGGTGAGCTCGTAACTCTCAATCCACGCGGCCGGATCAAGATCTGCTATGTAGTTAGGCACCTTACGAGGGCCTTTGAAGTCTTTTGGCATGCACTCATTGTGAAGAACCAAAGATAAACAGGGGACCCCAATGGTCCTACCACTTGACTCGGCGCGTGCACGCATTGGCTGAGTATAAGTCGGAACCACTTGAGCCGCGAGCGCCGTCGCTGCGTCTGCTTCTACACGACGGACGGCTCGGGTTGCGTCTACGAGCGCTTGCGCATTTGATATCGGAGGCTCGAGTGAGTTAACTTGAGGTTGCTGCTGACGACCGCTGTGGAAAGTATTGGGGACTCCTCATGGCGACTCTTGGTGCGGCTGGCATGCGACGTGGAGTGTAATCGATCTCGCCTGTTAGAAAATTGCGCCCGCTGAACCACCGCGGTCTTGAGCATCTCGATGGCGTTCCTAGCCTCCACCTCCAACGGGGTGTTTCCATGTATGGGGAGCGACTCCAGGTGACGTGTGGCGGCCAACATATTATCAATAGGGTTGGATAAGTGACCCTGCGGCGTCTGGAAATGCTGATTCGGTGACCGCGCTGGTGAAGGCTGAGCCGGCTCGACCTGTCGGTCCGTCTGTCAAGGTGGGTCCCGCTCCACCCCCGGCGTGCGTGGGCTGTCGAACAAATGAGTCGGATCAAGATCAACCGGAAAACTAGTACGATGTCTCCTTTGGTGCACCGAGTCGGAAGCATTTTGACGACGTTCCAACTGCCAAGCCTCAGCTTCCAAACGCTCCGACTCATTATTGATTTGAGTCTGCACCTCTTCCACCCGGGTGTTCTCGAGGTCAATCTCCCGCTGCAACTTGGCCATCTCCTCGCGAAGCTTTACCAACTCCGCGTTGATCTCCTCCTGATTCTCAGCAGTCACCGGGGTTGCCACGAGCTTTGACATCTCCCCCATCAAATCCATCATGGCTTGAGCCGGCGTCTTGCCAGACCCACTAGCTCCGTTGGCGGCGGCTGTTCCCGACTGATCCTAAGTCGGCGCGACCCCCGCCATGTAGATGGTGACCTGGCGGGGCGGCTCTCGTGACTCCTCGGAGATTTCCACCTCAGGGAAACCCCCCAAGTCTTCCATCAAAGAGGGCGCAGATCGACCCTGTGTCCCCCATGGATGACTCGAAGTTAGAGTTAATAAGAGTAACTCCGCCAATCGCTGGCTCTTCCGGGAGGCTAATCCCTTGCGTACGCCATCCAGTTTGACACCGAGCGGGTTGCGCGAGCCGAGCCGTCTCCACGATGTCGGTGCATATGTACGACTCAGGAATAGACGTGCCGATTTTGCCGATGAAGACGTGTATCTTGCCAAAGGGGACCGGTATCCAGATTCGATCGAATCGGCCTCGGGACCCCAGCTCGAATTATCGATGTAGCGCTTTCCACGATGGCTTTTGGTCCTTAGACCAACCACGTAGCTCTCGAACCCTAGAAGGACTCCCTTTGAGAACTCAACTCCATCGCGCGACAGCCCCACGGTGGGCGCCAACTGTCATGGTTTTGTCACGGCAGATGTCCTTGTCAGAGAACTTGAGTGTGAGGCCATCGCTGCTATGTGGCAGCTCAAAGGGATTGATCGAGAACGAGAGACGAGTTTACCTATGTCTTGCTTCGTGTGTATTGATGATGCAATCGATTACAAGGGAGCGGATTCGCTTAACCTAGCTTTCGATAGATTGTAACCTGAGTTTGTTGGCCCTAGAGACTCACCATTATATACATGCCGAGACCCTAGGTTTACAAGAATCCGGGTCACACTATGATTAGTGGCCCGACATGTCTCTAACTCGCCTTGCTCCTTAAGTAAGGAAACTCCTCGTGACCTTCCACCTTGTGAGCCTTGAATCGCCATCTTCATGTCCTGGGCCGCCAACGGGTTCATCTTAGTTGCCCGCCTTATGTCTCCAGTCTGGCCCGTCAAGGCTCATCTTGATCACATCGTTGAGCCGCCATAATGGTGACCAGACCCAATGGGGCGGGTTATACAGCGGGGTTATATACCCAACAATGGCCAATATGTATAATCCAATTCCCAAGGAGTATCTCAATTCACACAAGTTAGGCTCCATCTACTTCTTGCAAGCAGGACTACCCACCACCAACACCATTACGAGGTACACCTTGATGCCTAAATCAGGTGATGACAAGATGCTCACGGGATATTCCATCAAGATGTTGCATCATGTAGACACCCACACAAGGATAACGGTGATGGATCTGATTGTAGAGACAATCAAGAGGATTGGTGCTGACCAGAAGAGGTCATGTGGATATGCTCCATATATTCAGATGTTGATCAACTCCAAGGTTGGAAATAGCATGTATCTACTTGATCGTCAATGCCTGCCACGTCAACCAGATTTCGAGGATAATGTAGTGGTGATGGAACCAAGTCATCCCTCTTCAGCTACAACATATGCTCAGGTTGAGGCCTAGGCCCATGCAGAGGCAGCCAGATCCACTAGTGCTCCAGTGCTCAAGACTAGAGTGCACAAATGACATTTCTCTTCAGCACCATCTCAGGGATGGAGAAGAGCATTACTGACATTCTGCTGAATCAGAAGAGCCTGGAGAGGATTGTGGAAACTAAGTTTCATGATCTGGACATCAAGGTGATTGAGCTGACCACCATGGTCAACCAATTGAAGCACGAGGTAGATGCAGTGCCTCCTCCCAGCTCTAGTGATGATGATGACGGTCCACTGCACACTCACACTCAGTTCAGGACACATGTCAGGTCTTCTGTCGTGCCAGTTTCAGAGACGAGACCATCTTCATCAACACCTGCATCAGCTCCATCAGCACATCCAGTGTCTACACCACCACCTCAGAGGACATCAGCTGAAGCATTCGCGGACACTGTTCTTTCGACTCCTTCCACGGCTACCTTAGAAGACCATGCCCAAAGCGACGCTTAGCTCTATACCTTCGAGCTTTTTGGTAACATGTTGCCAAAGGGGGGAAGTGTATCGATCATAGGGCTTTAAGAGAGAGAGAAAGTGTGTTGCATTTTGGTTGCTCTTTTTTATAAAACATTTGGTTTATCAGGTTCTTAAACTTCATGGTGTTTGATCATACACTTTAAGTTTGATGCTACTATTTCCTATCCTTGAGATATCCTTGTGATGATCAATTATTCTTTTTTTCGTGTTATGTGCATTGTAATTCTTTCATATCATTTATGCGCACCACCAAGATGTATGTGACTGTTGGGGAACGTAACATGGGAAACAAAAAAATTCCTACGCACACGCAATACCTATCATGGTGATGTTCATCTACGAGAGGATATTTCCGATCTATGTACCCTTCTAGATCGCACATCAGAAGCGTTAAGAAACACGATTGATGTAGTGGAACGTCCTCACGTCCCTCGATCCGCCCCGCAAACCGTCCCACGAACCGTCCCGCGATCCGTCCCACGATACGTCCCGCGATCCGTCCCACGAACCATCTCGCGATCCGTTGCACGAACCGTCTTGCGATCCATCTCACGATCCGTTCTGATCTAGTGCTGAACAGACAGCACCTCCGCGTTCAGCACACGTACAGCTCGATGATGATGTCGGCCTTCTTGATCCAGCAAGAGAGACGGAGAGGTAGATGAGTTCTCCGGCAGCGTGACGGCGCTCCGTAGGTTGGTGGTGATCTATCTCAGCAGGGCTCTGCCCGAGCTCCGTAGAAATACGATATAGAGGAAAAACCGTGGAGGTATGTGGTCGGGCTGCCGTGGCAAAAATTGTCTCAAATCAGCCCTAATACCTCAGTATATATAGGAGGGAGGGGAGGGACCTTGCCTTGAGGCTCAAGGAGCCCCAAGGGGTCGGCCGAAGTGGGGGGAGGAGGATTCCTCCTCCAATCCTAGTCCAACTGGGATTGGAAGGTGGAGTCCTTCTCTATTTTCCCACTTCCCCTTTTTTCTCTTTGATTTCCTTTCTCTCCTGCGCAGGGGTCTTCTTGAGCTTGCCCACCATCCCACTAAGGGATGGTGCAGCACCCCTAAGGCCTATGGGCTTCCCCGGGGTGGGTTGTCCCCCCGGTGAACATCCGGAACCCATTCGTCACTCCCGGTACATTCCCGGTAATGCCGAAAACTTTCCGGTAATCAAATGAGGTCATCCTATATATCAATCTTCATCTCCGGACCATTCCGGAAACCCTCGTGACGTCCGTGATCTCATCCGGGACTCCGAATAACATTCGGTAACCAACCATATAACTCAAATACGCATAAAACATCGCCGAACCTTAAGTGTGCAGACCCTGCGGGTTCGAGAACTATGTAGACATGACCCGAGGGACTCCTCGGTCAATGTCCAATAGCGGACCTGGATGCCCATATTGGATCCTATATATTCTACGAAGATCTTATCGTTTGAACCTCAGTGCCAAGGATTCATATAATCCCGTATGTCATTCCCTTTGTCCTTCGGTATGTTACTTGCCCGAGATTCGATCGTCAGTATCCGCATACCTATTTCAATCTCGTTTACCGGCAAGTCTCTTTACTCGTTCCGTAATACAAGATCCCATGACTTACACTAAGTCACATTGCTTGCAAGGCTTGTGTGTGATGTTGTATTACCGAGTGGGCCCCGAGATACCTCTCCGTCACACGGAGTGACAAATCCCAGTCTTGATCCATACTAACTCAACGGACACCTTCGGAGATACCTGTAGAGCATCTTTATAGTCACCCAGTTACGTTGTGACGTTTGATACACACAAGGCATTCCTCCGGTGTCAGTGAGTTATATGATCTCATGGTCATAGGAATAAATACTTGACACGCAGAAAAACAGTAGCAACAAAATGACACGATCAACATGCTACGTTCATTAGTTTGGGTCTAGTCCATCACATGATTCTCCTAATGATGTGATCCCGTTATCACGTGACAACACTTGCCTATGGTCAGGAAACCTTTGACCATCTTTGATCAACGAGCTAGTCAACTAGAGGCTTACTAGGGACAGTGTTTTGGCTATGTATCCACACAAGTATTGTGTTTCCAATCAATACAATTATAGCATGGATAATAAACGATTATCATGAACAAAGAAATATAGTAATAACTAATTTATTATTGCCTCTAGGGCATATTTCCAACAGTGACATGGAAGAGTGACCCATGATCCTAATCGATTGTGCATTTGCATTCAAACGCAAATTTAGGGGGAGCTCTTACTTATCACATACTTCTCAAAGTGACGATGATATTCATTGTTTTTATCCCTATCGAATCTTTGATCTATATGTTGTCATGAATTAGCAAAAAGGGGGAGATTGAAAGCACAACTTCTCCTTAGGTGGTTTTGGTAATTAATAACAACATATATTTCATTGGACTAACGATTCTATGAAGTATATTTCAGGAAAAGTTCAATGAATGGATTGACAAAGGATTGTGAGGAGATTCCCTAGATGCAAGGAACATCTATTGGCAAAAAGCTTCAAGACTCTACAGTTTGCTTAGATGTGAGAAATCGGAGTTGAGTCCATAGGAAATCCTATACAATTAAAAGGGGGTCAGGTATCTACGATGATCTGCTTTCTCAAGTGCTTAGTGTTAGCAACCAAAAACCCTCATGAAATTCTCTCACAAATATTCTGTCCAAAGCCTAAACACTCAAATTCAGTGCCACCAATATTTATAAATTAGCCCTACCGAGTTTTACCCTAGACGGATTCCAGAGCCAACCCAACAATCAAGGTACCACCAAGTATTGATTTGGTTACGACCGAAAAACAGTGACCAACTCCGTGGCTACCATTTGCTGAAAATCAGAATTTTTGTTTTTTGCAAATCGGTGCCACCGAGTTTGGACAAATACCTCGGTCACCCAAATCGGACCCTCCGAGATTTATATATCGGTCTCACTGAAACGCCAAAAGTTGCCACATTTTGCACTACTTGGTGCAACTGAGTTTTTGCTTCGGTTTCATCGACTTGGGCAATAATGTTGTAACAGTTGGATTTTTTGAGATGCCTATATATACCCCTCCACCTACCTCATTCGCAGAGGAAGCACTCAGAACGGATAAATACTTGGCCCATCCATTTTCTGAGAGAGAACCACCTACTCATGTGTTGAGATCAAGATATTCCACTCCAACCATATGGATCTTGATTTCTAGCCTCCCCAAGTTGCTTTCCACCCAATCAATCTCTTCTACCCAAGCCAAATTTGTGTGAGAGTGATTGAATGTTGAGGAGACTATGTTTTGAAGTACAAGAGCAAGGAGTTCATCATACTTACCACACCTATTACCTTTTGGAGAGTAGTGTCTCCTAGATTGGTTAGATATCGCTTGGAGCCTCCGACTTCGTGTGGAGTCGAACCAAGAAGTTTGTAAGTTCAAGGAGAACACCTACTTCGTGAAGATCTACCCCGAGTGAGGCTAGTCCTTCATGGACGTAAGACATGGTGGAATAGACAAGGTTGCTTCTCCATGGACCATTCGTGGGTGGAGCCCTCCGTGGACTCTTCCGGTCATTACCTTTTGTGGGTTGATCTCTCCATCAACATGGACGTACAATAGCACCACCTATCGGAACCACGCCAAAAATCTCCGTGTCAACTTTGTGTTTGATCTTCCTATCCCTACCCTCTACTTATACGTGTATGTCTTTACTTTCCGCTGCTATACTCTTAGACTTGCATGTGTAGGGTGTGCTTGACTAGGTATAATTGCTAAAACTGACCAACTATTAGAATTGGGAAAAGACTAAGTTTTTATTTGTTCAAGTTGTCTAATCAACCCCTCCCCCTCTAGACATACTTCGGATCCTACAAATGTACCCTCGAGTGTCTGCACCTACCAAGGATGTTACCCTGGTAGAGATGCCGCTTTAGTTTGTCCTTGCAGAGCAAGTTGAGCTGCAAGACTGCCTGATGAGAGTTGAGTGTTTTTTGGCAAGAGCTGAGGCGGTTCTCCGTAGAGTCGCAACCAATTCGGATGTGCCTTCGCTCGCCGAGCTCCCAGTTGATTCCATGGGCGAGGGTGAAGCAGACCCCTACGGTTGTTTCTCTCCTCGTGGTACACACATCATCGAGGTTGCCACTCGAGCGATGGAGATTATCCCTGAGCTACAGGAGCTATGTGAGGCATCCTCTATGCCTTTGTCGATGGTGCTTCCAAAGGAGATGGGCATGGTTATGCCCATGATGCCTTCGGCTTTGATGTTGGTGGCAAACCCGTCATTCGTCGTTGTTGACAGTGAGGGGCAAGATTCATCTTTATCGTGTGAGCAACTGGATACACATGAGTTCGTTGTGTCGGTGATGCTCGTGGCTGATGATATTGATGTGGTACGTATGTTGGTGCATGATCCTTTGGGGCCTAGCCAGTCGCTCACCTTTGTGGAGCGTGAATATTTTGATATTGCGGTCACCCACCCGCACGATACCATTGGGCAGATTTATGTGCGTGACAAGGTTGATGAGATTATCTTTTAGATAGAGATTCAAAGCTTGCTCAAATGTATGGAAGCGGCTAGCCCTCGATATGGGAAAGCGATTGTGAAGGAGGCTCTCAGGAGCAAAGGAAAGAGGAGTGAGGAGCAAAGGAAAGAGGAGTGACGCCACGGGAAAGGCGTGTGCAACTACTTGATGGATGGTCATTAGTCTCTTGTCTCCATGGATTTGATGGTGTTCGTGATATTTGGCCGAGTTACTCTCGTTGGGAATTTCTTTGTGATGTAGCAGTATGTGGGTTGGTGCTCGTTACGTGTTGGGTATGATTGTCGGGTGG
Organism: Hordeum vulgare subsp. vulgare; assembly: GCF_904849725.1. Lineage (NCBI taxonomy): Eukaryota > Viridiplantae > Streptophyta > Magnoliopsida > Poales > Poaceae > Hordeum > Hordeum vulgare. The sequence goes on along the minus strand of NC_058520.1, from coordinate 413,818,677 downwards.
ATCATACACTTATGGAGTTGCATGCTCTATAAGTAGTCCACATGTTGTTGTTTTGGTTTGTTCGGTTTTCATCCGGTTTTCTGTTAATTAACTGGATACTTCTCTTCTGCTTAATTAATCGATGAGGCAAATCTTTTTCGTCCGTTTAAAAAAACATGCACTGTGATACATGGCTTCCTGTGCTCCCAAGATACGGGCTCCCGAGAGCCCTTGATACAGGCTCCCGAGAGGTTTGCGTGTAAATATGAGATCCCGGATTTGCGTGTAATATGAGATCCCTAAAGGTTTTTTTTGGCAAAGTTACATGAGCTCGGCCCAGGACTCTTGGATCTCGGATCCAAGGGCTCTCAGGAGCCCGTATCATGGGAGCATAGGAAACCCGATATCACATGATACTTTCCCTACTCCGTCTCGACGTTAGACCGAGACACGCCGTGCTACAACTTTAAGGACCATGGAACGAGGTTGTCGTCGGCGAATACATAGTAGCCCAATGTTGATTCCCGAGTGTCAGGATAGCCGCCTAGTCAACGTCGGAGGAATGTGGTGGCGCAGAAGTACCAAAGAATCTGCTTGAGAGGAGCGAAATGATGCTCATGGGGATCATGCATGAATGGGCACATCTGTTGAACGATGTAGGCTAGACCAGGGCGTGTTAGCGGCAGGTATGGAAGCATGCCAGCTCTAATGGAACAACGATGACCTAGCCATCAGTGATAAAGGGTTTAGTCAGGGGGGCAGTCAGGATGGAGATGGGCTTGCACTGAAGCATCCTGGCTAGGATTCTTTTTTTTTACTCTTGGGGTCCGATTCACTAAAAAAGATAGAAGAGAATTGTCATGTTAATTAGCAACCACAAGAGCCTGGTAGGTTCTGAAGGTGTTGGAGAGTGAGAATGATTAAGAAAGAGGCCTGGTAAAACAGGAGGGGGGGGGGGGGGGGGGGCTATCGGGCCGATGGTCTGGATTCATGTACTCCTCCCTTCGATTTGTGGGGAAACCATAGCAAATTCGATGTGCACAGTGCGGACCAAACGAGTAGGAGCAGAATGAGGAAGTCTGCTGCATATGCCTAAGTAGTAATGGTTCAACCTTTGCTCAGATCAATGGCCGGTAACTTCCACATTTGTATATCAAATAAAACAAGCATCCATCAAAAGCAGTGATATATGTAATGTAACTGTTACAGTTGCTAGGGTTTGAGCGGGAGAGAGAGAGCTGCGAGGGCGCGAGAGAGCCGGCCGTAGGGTCCTTTCCCACGGCCGGGCAAGAGAGAAAAGGGTTTTCCTTCTTAATTCTTGCTTGATTAGATTGATACATCTCCTCTTCATATATAGAGAGGTTTACTTGACTTTCAAGTAAGGCTTACTTGACCCCCAAGCAAACCCTAAGACTAACAGGCCCAGGCCCATCACGTACTCTAACACTACACCCCACCTGGACATGCAGCTCGTCCTCGAGCTGCAACCTAATGACGATTCGACCCCACACAACCCTAACGCCTAAAAAACAAGCCTTTTACATCTCGGCCTATTGTATTGACCTAAAATAAGCTAACCCGAATGAGACTCCGACTCTTTATTTTTGACTCCAAACGATAAGGCGAGAATCCTCCGCGCGTCGAACTTGTGCGTTTGCAGCCCCCTCGATCCCAAGGACACCATCGGGACCAAGGGAGCCCTCGCGGCGGCCGGCGGCGGAATGCAGTGGTGCTACGCGGTGCGCTCCTGTCGATGACACCATGTCTTCTTCCCGTCGGCTGACTGTCAATGTCGCAGACTTGGAGGTCGTCGCCCGTGGGAAAAACAGCATGCCCGCCGCCCGTGGGAAAAACAGCATGACCGCCACCCGTGGGGGAAACCGCATGCCCAAGATCCCTCTCGCAGCGGACGAGATCGAGGTCCGTTGCACCGCGAAGCACAACTTGGAGGAGCTGCAGCTGCAAATCACGCATCTCCTGCACATGCCGACGCGCTAGGAGGCCGCGCGCAGCAGCCTGAAGCCTCACCGCCGCCGACACGTGGTGGGTAGCGATCCAAGCCGGAAGCGGTGCCGGCGACGGCTGGAACTTGATCTGTTGGATGGGATTGTCCTGGGATGGAGGTGGCGCTGCTGGGAACGAGGTCGTCGCAGTCCCGTCGTAGGGCATCCCATGCTGGAACGTGATGACCGACGCCGTGGTCGCAGCCGAGGGCGGCGACGGCGGTCGTGCGGGGGTCGGCGCCGGTGCTGTGACCATGGAGGATCCCCCGTGGAATGGTGCACCGTCGGGACCGGCGAAGCGGGAGGGCCCGCCGTACTGTTGGGGTGGCGCCGGTGGCGACTGGATGTGCGGCGGCGCCCAGGCCACCATATAGATCGGCCCGGAGACGGGGAGCGGCAGCGGCGGCTGCAGCAGCCTCGCGTCGAGTGGCGTCGACGACAGTAGCAGCGTCGACTGCCGCGGCCCGGCGATCGCGGCGGAAGAGGCAGATTCGTAGGGACCGACCAGGAAGTGGCAGATCCCTTGGACGGCGGTGGTGAAATCGCGGATTGCTCCGGCGATCTCCTCCGGGGTGAGGGCGACAGGAAGCGGCGGCGACGACATGAACGTGATCGAGCCTGAGAAATCTGATACCAGATGTTATGGTTGCTAGAATTTGAGCGGGAGAGAGAGAGCTGCGAGGGCGCGAGAGAGCCGGCCGTGGGGTTCCTTTCCCACGGCCGGGCAAGAGGGAAAAGGGTTTTCCTTCTTAATTTTTACCTGATTAGATTGATACATCTCCTCTTCATATATAGAGAAGTTTACTTGACTCTCAAGTCAGACTTACTTGACCCCTAAGCAAACCCTAAGACTAACGGACCCCGTCCCATCACGTACTCTAACAATAACAATCCGGCACAAACAGACAGTTCATTTTGAAGCTTTCGTAGGATGACAAAGCATGTTCAACAGGCTCTAGTGGTTGCTAATCCTTGTGATTGATGTTGTAATGGCCAAAAGGCTTGTACCGGCTTCTTTGCCTTTCTTCTATCAATCTATAATACTCATGCTCGTGTGTATTCTAGAAGAGGAAAAACAGGATCTAGGTCAGTTACTACATCGGTCTTCTGGTGGTCTATCCGATTCAACATGCTCTGGTAACAAAACTCAGTTTTGTTCCTGTTATGCAAAACTGCGGTGGACTGTAAATTTAGTTAATTAGGAGAATCTTTACTAGTTTTAGTGATATTTTCAGGTTACACCACAAAGAATGTGCTTCCACCAAACTTATGAAAAGCTACCAAATCCCTTTCTCGAGTTTCAAAAAAACAATCCCTTTCTTTGATAGCCGAGGAAGAGGTGGCACAGGAAGGCTCAAATATTTTGGCGAAACGATAGATGATCATATATCTGTGCCATTGCATACATAGCACCTTCAAACTACTGAATATATTCAGAAATACAGACAAGTATTAGGGTGACCCAGATTCAAATGATGGGAGAAACGCTTCACCCAGGACGGATAGATCTCAACACAGGTCAAGTAGAACTCACAGGCATGTACAATCATCACAGAAAATACAAAAGGACATTTCTTGGGGTCTACACATTAAAAGTTCAAATAGAGAACATGCAAACATGGGTTATTTGCTTGATCTCCCAAAGCTACTCATGGGTGGTAGCCTTTTTCTTGCTCAAAAGGCCTTCTAGCTTGAGTTCATTGATCTTTGCAGCAAGGATGAAGTCATTATCTGTTAAACCTCCTGATACCACGATAAACAGATAATTATAAACAAACATCATGGTGAATCCTTTATTTTGCTTATGATTTTTAGCACTGGATCACGATGAATGAACTATTATACTTGATGTATCCCCTCAGTTTTTTATGGCTCGTTCCTCTTCATTTTAAGTTGATCAAATTTCCCTATAAGAAATGTTTTTTATCTTACAACGCCTAACTTCCAATAGGCAGCAAGCACCTAAGTACCTACGAATTTTGCATGCTCAAAAGACTCCAATTCAATATCATCTATACGTTCATAACATCTAAAGTACTTCATCAAGATATTAAACAAAATTAACAACCATAGGAATGACTTTTGAAGCATAAAAGGCAAAAGTTTTGAACATGATCATTTGGCTTGCTGCTTAAAAATTAGGTCATACATCATACCACTGTCAACCTGTCAGGGTTCCTAAAACAGCAAATGGATAACTAGTAAACTATCCCTGTTCAGAATAAAAATACTACAGCACAAAATTTGGTTTACCAGGTCCCAGGGATTTAATAATCTACTATAACAATGCTGCTTCGCTTTTCTTAGAAATCAACAGAGGTGGTTATTGATAAGATTCATTGTGAAAGGTAGTGAGGTGAGTACTCAAATTTTTTAAGAGAGAAGCAAAAATGCCCGTGCGTTGCAACGGGGTAAACATTTTATTTTATTTAAGTTATTATTTTAATGTTGATACATTTTTTATTTTGACTCGTCATATTGATGGCGTGCACTTACGATTACACTCACGCAGCATCTGGGTGGGCCGTTCGATACTTTTAATCTTTGATGAGAAATACTACAAAGGAGAAAAGGAGACGTTGAGTGGATAGTCATTATAACGAAGATTTTTGTGCAGATGCTGAATTGTCCACACGTGCACATTATTAACATGCGTTTATACAAACACTGAATACTCAAAGATATAAGATGCAAGATTTACGATTGATTACCTTCAGTTGATATATGATCATGTCTATTCGCCTGATCGGCATGCCTTTATACTCAAGCATGCCCAACGCTAACAATGCAGTTCCAACGCCCTCCTATTTTTCATTTGTGTCGTTCATTTACCTCGTGCAGGGTAGAATCCTCCTCTAATATACACCTCAAGGCTAATTTGGCCGCTGCCTTATTGAGTAAATTGAAGGGAGGAAGAAAAAGCTGTTGCGTTGGAGTAGAGAGAGAACACTCTCCAAAATTGAGTTTCTTAACATGCGAAACGTGATCATGAAAATGTGCTTGTGGTGTGGATGATGATTCATTCAGGTCGTCGGTACATTCAACTGGATTATATATTGCTTTCATTGGTATAACCATTTGCCTGTTGCTACTTGCTCGGCCCACCCAAATATCTGAATTATATTTGCAAGGTGCAACACATTCAGCTGGATTATATTGTCATTAATTGGTGGTCCAAATGGTCAAGATGCTTCCGAGTTCTGAATCGTATTACTCCTGCAGTATAATGCAGATCGTATAGCTCACAATCCATGAAATCTGCAGGCCATGTCCGTGCTTTCTGTTTCTGCAAAACATGTTTTGTGGTCGCACGAACACCAACCTGGCTATTTGGTTCTTTGTTGCTTATTTTTTGTTCATAGCAAAGGGCTCTGCCATTTTATGGACAGCTGAAAAGATTATTATTTTCACAAAAAGAAGAAAAGTTTATTTTTGACGTAGGCAGATGAAAAGATTTTTATGTGCCGAGGGGTTAAACTGTCGATTTGAGTCACTTTGATCCAAGGAAACATCATTATTGTTGCATGCATTGCAGCGGCATATGAAAAGGTTTTGTTCACACTGTTGCAATGCAGTGTCGCGGTCTCCTCGATGAAGGTAATCGAGTAGTAAAGGCAGGCAGGCGGACCCAAACATTTAGATGGAGATGTGAACAGGCTGTTGTTTCCGTTTGACTCAATGTGAAACGAATGCATTTAACTTGCCAAGTGCACCTCAAGCCTTATTATAACACAACCTGGTGTAGCTCAGTTGGCCAGAACGTTAGTTTTATGGTGTGAGGTCGCGAGTTCGAGTCAGCGAACCGGTAATTATTTTTTCCGGCACCCGGACTGCGGGTTAGTTTGGATTAAATATAGGGGGGGGGGGGGGGGGTTGTGTAAAATGTAAAAAAACGATTCTTTTTCTGACTTAAATCCGGACTGCGGATTGATTTAAGGAAACAACAGGGGGTTTTCTGTAAAACTACCACGACGGACGACAGAAGCAGTAGCTGTTTTATTATTAGGGAGAGACTTGACTAAAGACAGTACGTGAAATCCTAGAGTAAAATGTGAAGTCAAAATAAATTAGCCAAAATAACCATATGAAACACTTACTGACTGAATGAGTCCAGACATCAATTTTCACATTGTTCCAACTCACGAGATGAAGATCTGGGTGGTGACCTGGGAAACCATAAAAAACATATCCATTTAAACATTAGTTTGCCCAGATTGTTACTGAAACAAATAAACAAGACACGCCAAGAAAATTATTTGATTTTAAGTGAATTAGAAAAATCATTACCAATTTCACGAGCATTTTCCTTTAGAAATGTAAAATAAAATCTCTCGTGATGCTAAACAAAACCGCAGCATGTAACTTGAACAAATGCAACACATAGGTAGGACAAATTGAACGAAAGTAGTTTGATTATGACAACCATGGATAAATGAGGGGAAATAAATCTTCTGAAACCTTCAGAGTCATTCGTTGATAACACCTGTTTAGGTGTGTCGGCCCAGTGGAACACATGGTACCACAGTTCGTCTGCCGCTGGCCCCGAGGACGACGCTTGGGGCGGCCCGCAGTGGGTGGCTTGGCCTCGGCCGCTCCGAAGGGAGCCGCCCCACGAGGCCCCTTGCCACCTGGCCAGGCCCTGCTGAGGTCGCCAAGCGCCAGGCCCCTCCCGCGAGGCTTGGCGTACGGCTCCCCGTGGCTGCCACGTGGGTGACGCACCCACGCAGAGGATGCGATAGAGACCATGCTGGTAGGTTTTTCTCTTTTGTGATTAAGGTGCAGCGCCCACTATCCCTTCAAAAGCAGATTCCCAAAGCTTGTCGTTTCAGTGAAAGAAGATCAGGACGGTGTTACAGTATATGTGGATTGCACTAGCCCTTTCCATCAGTTCGGACTTTTGGTTGCGTTGGCTAGTGCATGAAGCTTAACATGGTATCAGAGCCTAAGGTCTTGAGTTCAAGTCCTGGCTTTCGCAGTTTACTCAAAAATTGTTGCCGCCCCCTATCTGTCCATGTATAGGCCTCTTGAGGCATACCTCTGAGTTTGTCCACGTGTTAACTTTTCGTGTTACACATGAAAGGGGGTGTTAAAGTGTATATGTGGATTGCCTAGCCCTTTCCATCAGTTCGGACTTTTGGTTGCGTTGGCTAGTGCATGAAGCTTAACATGATATCAGAGCTAAGGTCTTGAGTTCAAGTCCTGGCTTTCGCAATTTATTAAAAATTGTTGGTAGCCCCCTTTGTGTCCACGTAGAGGCCTCTTGAGTCATACGTGAGTTCCGCGCGCCGTCGCTCTCTTCCGGTTGCACGTGTTGACTTGCCTTCCGCGTCACACGTGAGATGGGGTGTTACATTATATGTGGATTGCACTAGCCCTTTCCATCAGTTCGGACTTTTGGTTACGTTGGCTAGTGCATGAAGCTTAACAGACGGATCGACGCGTCGGGATGGAGGTCGTCGCCGAGCCACCTGCGTGTCACGAAGAGCACTTTAGCAGGCGAAGACCAAGTTTTGTCAGGATTAGTCTGAGCTCCTGTCCCCCTTCGAATTGCCGCCCTGTGGCTACCTTTTCCCGCCGATGGAGGAGGACCAAGGCACTACAAGAGGGGCAGGGCCACCTCCATGTAAAGGGATCGAGCCATTCTTTCCCCGACGTCACGTGTACTCGAGTCACAAGCTCCACGCCGCAGTGCAATACAACACAAGCAAGAGTAGGGTTTTACACCGCGCGGTGGCCCAAATCTGAGTAGCCCGCGCGTCCCGTTCATGTCCGGTGAGAAGGAATGAGCTCGCCGTCGATCTTGACGTGTTTACCGTCGTGTTGCAGGTTGACAGGCCAAGCCCCCAATGTTCGAACCTTGTGCTTTGGAGGAGTCTGGGGACGCAGATCCTCAACTCCGACAAGGTGGTCATAGGTTTAGCTATGGCTTGATAGCTATGACGTAAATTAATGTAGAATTCAATTAAGAACACAAACAATCAATATCACTGTGAAGAACTGAAGATGCGGGGGTACTGAACATATAACTATTAGCAGTAGATCGACTTGCTGTGGTATGTATGTGCCAATGATATTCTTAAATTTCATTACAATGAGGATTGAGGTCTGTAGGACAAGTTGGACATTACAAACTTTCCATCAGATTTTTTTTTATTGAATTTGACAAATGAAACAATGTAAGTATGTAGAACAAAGGAAAGGAAGAGACCTTCTTCCTCAGCAACAGCAGCAACAAGCTGAAAGAACTCAAGCCCTTTTACAAAATTCTTCACCTTCCATGCTCTGTGTAATTTCAAAATGTCACCTTCATTTTTCAGTTCCCAACCAGTCACCTGTTTTTAAGGGGTCAATCAATGGAATAGCACTGGGTTTAATCAAGTTCTTCACTATAATAAAGTATGAGAAAGAAACCTGTTCAAGTGACTTTTTAGCAGAATCTTCTGACATAGCATGTAGATCCATTGAATTGCATGGGATACAACTCTTCTCTGATAATTCTGAAACAATACAAATGCATACTTATCTTTTACAGGATTGTGGAATTATAAGCGTCACATGCGGTCACAGCAGTATGGATTAACTACACAAGCATTAATCAAGGGCAGGAAAAGGTGATCCTGACAGCTGATACAGATATTTTTCCTACTGGAGAAACACAAAGTAAGGTGTTAGGAATATAACAGCTCTTGTACTTCTCCTCCAAAGTTGACAAGTCCTTAACCTTTGATGATACCCCCAAGTTAGTACAGCTTAATCGAGTTTTTCTTTGGCAAAACGATAAGTTTTTGTTTGTAAAATTAAATCATTTAAGCCTCTAATGAGCACGTGAAAATACGAGATTGTTTTAGGTTTGCCCTCAATGCACTCTGTTGAGGTTCATCCAGCTGGCCTAAATAATTCGTCTGAGTTCAAGTTGTTCCATATAATTGTGGAGTTCTGCTCTTCTGAATGCACACCTGGCCTCAAACTCAGAAGCATGCATCAGGAGATGGCATGCTATGACAAAAAGGATACAAATTCATAAGCAGAAACGTAAATTTTGATTAATGCACACAATCAGGGGCCAGGAGACCTAGATCGAAAGAGATTTAAAACGAACGGGGCTGCAGCTCACCAACTTTAGGAGAGGCCTGCTCCCCGCTCACCTCCAGGTGCGCCTGCAATCATGGGGCACGGTGAGGCGTACAAAAACTAGGTTTCTCCCCTCAATTAGGGACGCTTCGAGATGGACGAAGCAAAACGGAGGATAAATGGGGGCGAGTCCAGAGTTTGGTCTCGTACGACGGTGCGGGGGGACGAGGGGCACGAGGCGTTGAAGAACGCGGCTCCACCGGCGGCGGTCATCGGCGCACGGGGCTGGATCCGCATGAACCTACGCAGTAGCAGACCCGCCATGTTGAGGCCTTTGAGGGCCAGTGGGGCCGGAACTGACGGAAGCAGAGGAGATGACAGGTCAACCTAACGAGGAACGGGGTCCCTTTGTCTGGGACCTCCTGTTCGTCGCGTTGCGGGCAAGGAACGAAATCACTAATTAGGGAATATACCTCGTAACGGTTAGATGGGTTGTATTCTCCGCGCAACACAGCGCGTTAGAGATCTTTCAACGCGCAGGGAAGAGTCCCGTTATTTCCAGTTTTTGCTTTCCCGGTTTTTCCTTTTAGCAATTAAGCCCCTGAACAATTTAGGTTTTCTAATAATCCTCCGATCTATTTGTTCAGATTTGTTTCGTCCCGTCTCGCGGCCGCCGTTCGCTGCCGTCATTCGTTCCGCTGTGGTCGTCCTGTCGGCGTCCGTCCCGCTGTGGCCGTGTTGCGGCTGTGCGTCTCGTTGTGGTTGTCCTGCCGGCATCCGTCCCGGTGTCGTCGACCTTCCGTCGTGGTTGTGTCGTCGTCGCATCGATGTGGTTGTCCCTGGTAAATCGCCCTGTTGTTTCCTGTTTTCCTGTTTTCGTTTTTCCCATTATATTTCCGGGAAATTGAGATTTCAGGGGAAATTACGGGTGGGGGCTTCCAACACGATCAAATGTCAACTTTCAATTCTGATGTGGAATGAGCTCTTATTGATCACCGTTCTTTTGTAGGTAATGGCTTGCCCCTTTTGCCGAGCTGCAGGTGGCCCTTGTTCTTCCTTTGATTCTTGTGCGTCTATGTTCACTATGGTGCTGGATCGTAGCTGTTCAAGGCGTGTTGTAAGAATCTGTTTCTTGTTTATCTGATTGTGGCATATTGTTGATGTTGTTTTGGTTGGAATGTATTACAATGCCTTTGTTTATATGATTATTGTGTTTGCTTCCATTCTGGTTGTAGTATGTTTCATGCAGTGTTAGATCACATCTTGCTCGGTACATTGATGAGTGCAGAACTTTAGCTATTCGGAGGGGTGACACGGATGTTGATCTTGCTCTTCACAATAGCGAGGGTAACTTATACCATGTTCTGTTTAGACATGGTAGGATGAGCAGTAAATTCCATAGTTCTTCGTGGGAAGAAGTTGTGAATGATTTTGGTCTCCGTCATCATGACATTATGATTGTTAGGCTTGAGCGCTATGGAACTATGATTGGTGTCGATTTTCATCGGGATGGTGTTATGTTGTTCCCTTTACCGTGTGTTGGTAAGTTATTTGTTGGACTGTTTTCTAGTTTTGTTTCAGTTTATAGGTTTTGCTGTTTGCTCAGTTTGTGAAATTATTTTTTGTAGCTCTTGAGGATCTGAGTGAAACTCGAAGGAAACTTGTTGACAGTTGTTTTTATAGTCGTGGTGTCACTCTGAATTATCATTAAATGTATGTCATGTCACGACAGCTCTTTGATGACAACTACATATTATGTTTTCCCTTTGTTCACAGGATTACCTCCATGAATGTTAATGATCAACATATGGTGAGCTTGTTTTTGGTTACTGTTTATTTATTTGTTATTTATGTATGTTGAGCTTTGGAGTTTATTTTTTAAAATTTGCAAGCTGAACATCATACAACTTGATGTTTTTTGTCAGGTTATTCCGAGCTTGGTTGTGAGTAGTTTGAAGGATTTTTTTATCAATTCCTATGAATGGTTCCTTAACTCTTGAAATTGGTTTCGATTCTCAAGATGATGATATATATGTGAGCATTCCTTGTTGCTACTTTATTGGCTTGGGTGGTAGAATGGTGTTCAAGAAGGAAGGTTTTAGTAATTTTCTTCGGGCATCGTCTATTAAAGTAAACAATTTGGTGCTCATAACCTTCAAAGAGCGTAATCAGGAGCTTGTTGTTATTTTCAACCTTCTGCCGCAGTGGTCCTACTTATATAGTGGTTCTTGTCTTTTAGAATTATAGATATTCATATATGTTGTACAGATGGATTGTGCTTCTTGTCTTTTAGAGATTGAGGGCCTCTCGCATTGCACATGCGTGCACCATTATAATGTAAAATCGTGCTTTACATCACATACCTTGTTTTCTTGTCTCAGTATCCGGTGTGCCTATGATATATAAATCGGATTGGATGTTCCTAATAGAAACCAGTGCCTGTGGTGGCTTCACTCCCGTGCTTGTAGGGTCTTCAATACAGTGGCCTCCACACCTGTGGTCGTAGAGGTTTTAATACCGTGGCTCTATAGGGGCTGCATAGGGCTGCACACCCGTGTTCGTAGAGGCTTCAATACCGTGGCTATATTGGGGCTGCACATCCGTGCTTGTATATGCATCACTCCCGTGCCCGTGGTGGCTTCAATTCCGTGATTATATGGGGTGGAGACTCGTGCCTGTAGAGTCTTCAATACTGTGGCTATAGGGGTTGCATAACCGTGCCCATAGAGGCTTCAATCCCGTGGCTATAGAGGTTGCGCAGCCGAGCTCGTAGAGGGTTTAATACGGTGTCTGTGATGGCTTGTGCTTCACTGCCGTGTCTCTGGAGACTTCACTTACATGGATGTGGTGGATTTCCTCCCGTAGCCGTGCCTGTGGTGGCTTCAGTTCCGTGATTATATAGGGTGCAGACCCGTGCCCGTAGAGGTTTCAATACCGTGGCTATAGGGGTTGCATAACCATGCACGTACAGGCTTCAATCCCGTGGCTGTAGGGGTTGCATAACCGTGCCCGTAGAGGCTTCAATCCCGTGGCTATAGAGGCTGCACACCTGTGCCCGTAGAGGGTTTAATACGGTGTCTGTGATGGCTTGTGCTTCACTGTCGTGTCTCTGGAGACTTCACTCACATGGATGTGGTGGCTTTCCTCCTATAGTCGTGCCTGTGGTGGCTTCAGTTCCGTGATTATATCGGGTGCAGACCCGTGCCCATAGAGGTTTCAATACCGTGGCTATAGGGGTTGCATAACCGTGCCCGTACAAGCTTCAATCCCGTGGCTATAGGGGTTGCATAACCGTGCCAGTAGAGGCTTCAATCACGTGGCTATAGGGGGTGCACACCCGTGCCCGTAGAGGGTTTAATACCGTGTCTGTGAGGGCTTGTGCTTCACTGTCGTGTCTCTGGAGACTTCACTCACATGGATGTGGTGGCTTTCCTCCTGTAGTCGTGCATGTGGTGGCTTCAGTTCTGTGATTATATGGGGTGCTGACCCGTGCCCGTATAGGCTTCAGTTCCGTGTTTATATGGGGTGCACACCCGTGCCCGTAGAGGTTTCAATACTGTGGCTATAGGGGTTGCATAACCGTGCCCGTAGAGGCTTCAATACTGTGGCTATAGGGGTTGCATAACTATGCTCGTAGAGGCTTCAATACCGTGGCTATAGGGGATGCACACCCGTGCCCGTAGAGGGTTTAATACCGTGTCTGTGAGGGCTTGTGCTTCATTGTCGTATCTCTGGAGACTTCACTCACATGGATGTGGTGGCTTTCCTCCCATAGTCGTGCATGTGGTGGCTTCAATTCCGTGATTATATGGGTTGTTGACCCGTGCCCGTATAGGCTTCAATATTGTGGCTATAGTGGTGCACAGCCGTGCCCGTAGAGGCTTCAATACCGTGGCTATATAGGGGGATGCACACTTGCCTGTATACGCATCACACCTATGCTATATAGGGGGTTGCACACCCGTGCCCGTAGAGGCTTCAATACCGTGGCTATAGGGGCTGCACATCGAGCTCGTAGAAGTATAAATCCCGTGGCTATAGGGGCTGCACAACCGTGGATATAGGGGTATTATTTTCTTAGTCATACGTGCGTTTTCCTTAGATGAATTAGTGCTTTTTTTTGGCATCCCGTGTGTTCCTACTTATTACTGTGCTTTGTCTGTCCGTGACAGCTGTTCGCCTGTTATATGCACCCGTGTGTAAGTGTCGTGTATATGTAGACCTTCCTGATATGAATGTGTGCTTTTGATTTTACATGACGGAAATCGTGTGTAGAATTGTTGTTTGTGATTTCGTGTCATATTTATTACATCCTCCGTCCCTGTTTCTCACGCACCACCCTGACACGGGATTTGAAGTGTTTTTGTTTTTTGTTTTTTATCGGTCAGGAATTAAAGTGTTCATAACGGAAAGTGTCCATGTAACATAGGAAATAGTGGAACATAGGAAATAATCAATGTCATAACATAGGATATTTCACCACCTTATTCTAAAATTACAGTAGGATAGTAAGTATGACAAACATAGTTTTGACATGACATATGTTTGGTATAGATATAAATGTATATTGAATCACTGTTCTTGCAAGAGCACCACGCAAAATAGGATCATTCTTGTTCTGACATCTAGTTGTTAGAATAGTGGACTTCAAAGGTTCGGTCTTCTGCGTTGTATCTTATGCTGTCTGAATACATTTTGTAGTTGTTCGAATATCTTGCCCTTGTTGAAGCAGTTGTCATCATTCTGTAAGTTAGTTGTTCTCGCAACTGCTTCACATAGATTTGCAAAGCAGAGAAGTAATTGATTTAAGAAAAATTATTCTAGGACTCAATGGTACATGTTGTTTGGTTTAACATTATATATTGAAATATCTTGTGATTTGACAGAAATAAAACTTACTTTGTTGATAAAAAAGGTTGACCTCGTGTCGATGAGTGGCATCAAGTGCATTATGTATACACCAGTGTCATCCCTGTAAAATGAGAGTAATGTACTGTTTATTACATGAGGAATAAGACATGTGTATTATGAATTACAGGTACAGTAATAATAGACTCACAGTCTTTCTGAGTTAGTTATGCTTGTCACTTGTTGTACACTGAAATCGTATATTCTGTGAGGATGAGCATTGTAAGCTGAATGGTATGTTCTCTTGAAGTTTTCAATTACAATGTCTGAATGTTCCTTTATACCGTCGCAATCGATGTAAGGACACAATATTTTGAAACGTTTCTTCTTGAAATTAACCACAATCAAATAGATAAAGTGGTGTTGTCTCACAGGAATTAACACCTAAAATAGTGAACAGTAATATTTGTGAAGGGAAATATTGTTAGGAAACTGGATAAACAAAGACCAGGACAGTAAAGCGAAGTTAGCAAGATCAACTCACAAAGTCGCAGAGGCTTGGCATCCTGTATCCAATTGTTGATTCTGCAATGTATTCTTTAGAAGTTCAATGCTTACATCTTTGACCTGGAATTTGTCCTGTAAAAAGGTAGATGCTTGCTTAGTCTTACTTGGTACAGTTTTTTATTTAATATTTTTTTTAAAGGTAGATGAATTAAATTAGAACTTACCGAAGCTTCTATGTACATTATGTGCTTGTGTAAGGTGTGTCTAGTGTGAAATTGTTCTGTCAGCAGCAGCTCTGAGTAAGTATCCATCACATATTCGTTCATATAACCGTACACCTTCATCGATAGACCGAAGGTTCGATGGTCAGCCCAGCGTCGATTGATGGCAAATATCCTCTTGCTGCCAAAAAAGGGCCCATTAAATTTTGTGAATTATGTATTTTAACATTTAACTTGATGAGAGGCGGCCAGTGTTCAGTATGCAAAATGATAGGCGGCGATTTATTTTAACAACAGCATGATCAAACTACAAGGACAGTTACGTTGAAATATGGCAAAACAGAAACATTGTTTCGAAGTATACACATAATGTGAATCTCTTGAATGCCTTAGCTCCAATTTTCGCAGTCATTATAATAATAATTAATATAATAACAACAACAATATTTCAGATTAGGAAAACTTTTCTACACACGGAACAATTTTCCCGTTACCTGTCATCTCTGCCTATCGTTGGCATGCTCTCCACGGCTGTTTCATAGACGAGTTTCTCTATGAGCATAGAATCTATTATATCCAACAATCTAAAGCAATTATGGTTGTCACTTGTTTGATGAGTTAGCTGTTGCTGTTGCTGCAGATGGTAATGAATGTTCTGTGAGTTAGGCGCACTACAACCGATTTGACCATTACCGGTATGTTGATAGTCATGATAATGGTTTTGGTGCTGGCCCTCATTGCAATGGTTGTTTCTCTGGAGCACATGTCCTCCTGTTTGTTGATGCTGCATCTGTGTTGCAGACATTGCGACTCCTTGTAAGCTGATTTGGTTATGAGCAATGTCTGCTGATGTATTCCGTAGATGCATGCATGAATAGTGCATATTATTCGTCGCTGAATGTAAGCTGTTGTAGCTTTGCCCATGGTTTTGTTGTTGGTTGTAATCATTGGGGTGGCTCTGGTGGCTGTGCAAACCACCATTATTTTGGTCATTTATGTGATGGCAGGATTGGAAATTATAACCAGAAGGTTGTGTGCACGGAGTATTTGGTCTTGGAGCTTGTGACCAGGCAGGTTGGGTTAAACTCACAGAGTTTGACGTAGGAATGTGAGTTCGTGACCAAGCAGATTATGTTAAACCGAGAGAATGTGGCGTAGCAGCGGGCATTGAGAGGTAACTAACTTGTAACACTGAATTAGGACCTGGTGTTGTAGGTATAGTTGACCCTTCAGTATAAGTAAGGTTGGATTTTGCTGATGTACTTGTAGCCCCGGATATGTACATTGTACTATTAGGAGGTAGACATCCTTTCAAGCCTACATTGTCAGAGTTGGCTGAGCTGCTCCTCTGTTGTGTTGCCTTGTCAATTTCTTCGTATATTGTTGGGTCACACCATATGTTGTCATCATCAATGAAGGGATCATAATGCAGGCCTGTGAGGTTGTCAACAACTTGACGCTTACTCGGTTCATGTTCGGGTGACTTCCGTTGAGGTTCTGTTATCCTGACTCTTTTCTTCATTGGCGGTGTGGCCTCGTTAGCTGCATTGGGCATCATGTGCAATGGTCTTTTGTCAGCTGTCATTTGTTCGTTTGGCTACTTTACACTCTGGCTCTTGAAGACAGCAGCGCTTACATTTCTAGTTTGATTCTCGATAACAGGTTCCAGTTTTTTTCCAGTGACAACTGATGGAGCATCACTGGTGGATGCAAGTGATTTTGGGTCAGGTGATACATTATATGATTTGGACTCAACAATCTTGCCGTCAACAGTCAAATTGCTAGTGGCATTAAGCTGGGCCTTCATGCTTGGAGAAGAACACTTGTCGGTAACAGTGTCTACTACCTTGGTTACAGCTTTGGATATAATGAGCTCGTGGTTGTTGGGAATTTTTCAAATATTGTGTCATCACTGGTGGAACGTGCAACGATATCTGGCATTTGAATAATCCTAGAATCAGGCTGGTCACCTCCTCCAGTATCATGCTGGTCACCTGCTCCGCTACCTTCACCCGCAATAGTAAATTTCTTTGACTGCGTTGGTTCAGGCATTTGAATCATTGGAGGAGATTCACGCTGGTGAATGATGTGAGTTGGTTGTTTGTCATTTGTACAATCTGGGGTATTAGCTTCAGCAGCAGCAACTTTTTTTGATTCTGTTTGTTCTGGCATTACAGGTTCGTCCTCTGTGGAAGGTGTGGAGTTGTTGGCTGCAGTGAACTCGGATGCATTTTCCTCGGTTAGTATCATTCATGTGTACTCGTCCAATAGCTCGGATGTTGGCAAAAAAATTCATGAACAGGTTACCCATCGAGGCAGTTATTCATAAATTGTTTCATTTGTTCCATATGTGACCTAGTTTTTTCATCCAAGTAATCTTTTTTGAGGTCTATCTCAGTTATCTCCAAACGCAATTTAATCTGGGTTGATGTTTGTTGTTGTAAGGATAGATGTGTGGTGAACTGTTCCTTGTCATATTTGTTTTGTGACACAGGGGTACCGCAACAACCATTTATATTTCCCATCGAGTATGATGAGGGACGCGCCCAGTTGCTTGAGTCACTGCTGCATGATCCGTGCGGATTTTCTCTCTGGTGATTAGCAAGTGATTGAGAAGTTGAAGGAAGTGATCAAAAGTTTTCTTCTCTGATGAATTCATCCTTCTTTAAGTTACATAACACGCCGTCAGATTGGTTGACTTCCTTCATACCAAGTTCCCTGGCAAGAGAAAGAATATTTTCGAGTTTCTGCTCCATAACGGGTTGAATCACAGAAAACATTTCTTTGTACATCTCGTTAATGAGTTTGGCAATATCTTCTTTAGCCTACAAAAGAGACATATAAAAAATAAGCATCTGATATCAATATCACGGTAATAGAATAACATGCAGATCATGTGTATGGAATGTTGTATTGCAGGAAGTATAGTGAGAGTACTCCTAACTGAGCTGTTAGGTAACCTAGCTAGTCTAATGTACGAAGCACAACTAATTTATCGTGTAAGTAAGGGCTATAACCATCATAGAACAAGAAACTATTTTCTGTTGGTTATCAAGGAGCACGACTAAGCTACTACAGGTAGGGGGCACATGTAATATAAACGAAGCCTGTTTCCTATATATGGTGACTTATATGTTGAATGACTTTGAAAATTTACATGATGTACAATCATTGACAATTTGAAGAAAAAAAATGATCATGTGGTCGAAATGACTCACCGAGGATAATTTGCATTATGGGACAAATTGTTCTAAATAGGCTTCTAGACCCATTCAATAAAATGACCTTTCAGATCCATTTGGTGGATAGAAAGGTATGCTTGTTATATTCTTCAGTTGTGATGATTTTGCAAGAAGACAATAAGTACATTTCAAATTAAATCAATGCAATGGCAGCTAAATCATTCTGCTGAGGTAATATTTCAGATAGTTACAAGAGAATGTACTACACTCACAGGGTGTTTGCCAAAATTTCCTTCCTCTGGTGACAGTCTGTCTAGGTTAGCATATTTCTTGACAGCGTGTGTATCCCAGATAGGTAGTCTTGTTGTCAAATCATTTTTCATAGGCATCGCATTGATATCCAAGTACTCGAAATAGCTTATCTGCCGGAGCTAAAAAGGTTGAAATTGGATCACACACTCAACATTTACAATGAAAATAATTCAAAGAAAAAGGTAGTTAACCAACCACTGGTATCAGGAGGCAGTCACACAATGCGCCGCTGAATTCCTTATCCTTGAATGTCTGGAGTGATGTCACTAACTTGTCTAGTGTAGCTCCTGACCAACCATATGACGGGATATCTGATGTTGGTCCTTCAAGAGCTGATAGGTAAATCGGGCTTACGCATTCGTATGTTGTCGGACATAAAAAGACTGCAGTTGCAAACATCACAAAACCCGCTGGAATAATTGTCCTGACAGTTCAGGGGTCATGAGATCAATCAGTTGTGTGATACTTGGAGTATGTGCGGCACAATTTGTGTCAGACTTAACCTATTCTCTGAAAGTGTGTGAGCACCTTTTAGCAATCATTTTGCCCCCCTGTGGAATTCCCAATATTCGGTGCACGGTGTAAGAGTTCATAAGAAAGGTGAATCCACTGGGCAGTATGAAAGAATTGGAGCTGCTGTCGAAGTAACGGACAAGCCATCAAACGAGACATCTCGGGAACTCTTGGTAGGACAACTCTAATAGGTTTCCAAAGCCAATGTCTCTGACAAGTTGCTTCTGGTCGTCCGTGAGCTTGTCACAAACAGATGTGAACTTCTTAAGGCTCAATTTTTTACTAAAATCTTCTTCATACTCGGCCATTCTAAGAGCTCTGCAGACAAAATCAAGAATTGAATTTTGAGGAAATGTATTGATTGAATAGATTTGACTGTTGCAACTTTCTTTCATAAGGGAGGCTTGTATATGAACGTCTTGCAAATAAGAAACACTTATGAGAAGAGTTTTACTCATTTTTTAAAGCAAATGCAACAACACACATGGGAATCATTAAGAAAAAGAACCTATTGTTGTCCTAATATTTGCTTCTTCCTTCTGTACTCCTGAACGAGCTTTTCGTGCGATGTATGTTTGGACTCGGCCCTTATCCTTTACTTTTCTAGTTGGTCAGGGACCATGAAAACTTGCGTGACGAGTTTCGTACCATCCACAGTCTGAGACTGGGTCTCTGAGACTTGTGGAGTGCAGTCCATCCCATCCATTGCTACATAACAGGCCATGAGACACTATGATTACTACCTCGACTAGCATATTCACTGAGAAATATGTTAACTGCGAGTTAACTAATCATAACTACTACTACATATATCCATTGACCTCTCTGACTAATCGTAACACTGTGAGTAGCACGATCGAAACACTATGAGTACCACATGTCACAAACGGGGAAGTAATTCCCCGATTCACCGACTAGCGACCATGACTTCTGGGATTTTGATAAATATTACGATAAATTTAATTCGTGTCCCATCTCTCTTGTGTTGCGTTTCTCATCCAGCTTTATTCATTTTGAAATTTCATTCATCGTAACACTATGAATAGTACGATCGAAAAAAAATCATTCGGAAATTGAAACAACATGCGAAGCGCTGCGTGGATGAAGTAGCATCTAGAATGTGTAATTTGTTACCTCAACAGGAGGCGCACGGGGTGGAGGGAGAGGGTGGACGATTTGTCTTGGGAAGAGGTAGATGTAGAGAGAAATTATATGAGCAATCAACAGTAATTACTTGGTAGATCTATGATATCTACCCCAAGTTTATTTCCCCGATGCGAGATGGGGTGGGGAGTGAACGAAGTGAGATCTGGAATTTATTGACGACCGACCCCACTGGTCAGTAAGAGAAACCATTGTAGAGCGTGCATGTCAGTACGGCTCGACTGCATTTAGGTCTTTTCGTGATGTGGCCGGAAAAGTGACCCCACTTGTCTGCCAAAGAAAACTTTGGAGCGCCCATTTGTCAGTACGACGGCTCAGGTCCAACTGAAGACTTTTCCTGCATGCAAAGAGAGCAGTATGTTCTCTTTATTTGTTCGCATCTCTCTCTCTCTCTCTTTATTCTCTCTCGTTCAAATTCAAAAATAACCCATGGTGATTTGAGAGTTGCCTTGATCAGGGAAGTAGATCGCGCAGAAAATTGAAGTGGATCCGGTCCGAACTTTCTGGGAATCCAGCAAATAAAGGTTAATCAAGTGATCCCGTGATGTTTCCCCGACGCATGATGTATATTTAATTTTTTGCCGCGCGACGTTTTTAATCCATCCTGATGAACTAGCACGCTCACCGTAATATTTTTTGTGTTTTGGTCATGCGCCTTCGATTTTGTCGTTAGTTTTCTGTATCCTTATTTTTTAAGCATCGTTTTCAGTTTGCTTGAAGCAGCAGGTAGTGTGCGGCATAGTTCGAATTCGATCCCTTCTTATATATTCGACAGTCGAGACGCCTTAGTTGTTCTTCGCGGGTGTGCATATAGAAATTTCAGGCTGTAATTTTTTTGTAACAATGTTCGATTTCATTATCTATGTGGTGCTTGAGGTATAACTCTTTTGCCCTGCCACATGTACAGGGTCGGATTAGCTGATCAGGGCAGCAATGTTGGTCTTTCTCTAAATGATATTGCAAGGGCATACGAAAAGAAGGTAATAGCATCAATTGAAACACACTAGAGTCATTTGCGGCGAAATATATTGAACCTTAGATTTTTGATACTATGTTGTCTTTGTTTCTGTGCATTATAAACTCTCAAGGCGTAATGTGTCACCATTGAATAATTCGAAGTTATACATGTTGACATTAATAACATATAGAAAAAAAAAATCCTTGGTTGAGTTCTATAAATGTGTCCCTGTTCCATCTATGTGCTCCGGAGTTAAAGATCAATAGATGGAAGCAAAAGAAACTGCTGCAAGTGGATAACAAAAAAGAGAGTGCAAATGACGTTCAGAACGCATATGCCAAACGGGCTGGGGTGAATGTAGTCAAGGTTGAGAAACAAGTGCTCGGTAAGCGTGCAATTCAGGAACAAGCTGTGCAGCAGGCAAATGCTAAAAGGAGTATTCTAGGCAGCAGAGTAAATTTTTTTGCAATATCCCGGACTTTGGTTTGTAATCCAGAGTTGCAACACATAAACCATACCAATCAGTCAGTCCAGGTAACAATTAAAAAACTTTAAAACTCAGCCTTCTTGTTTTACAATTCTTGAGACACAATAACACTTCATATGCACCTAATTGTTAATGCTTAAAGGTCGCGGAGAGCAGTCGATCCGATAGAGTGGTTTTTTCTGACGGTCGTGTTGAAGATTCAGAGAGAAGAATCGTTGATGTCGGAACATTGAATGTTGCCCATAGAAGCAGTATCTCAGCAATTGGAGGAAGAATCTTTACTGGTTTGTGGCATGAGAATAAAGGAGAGGTGATAGCAACGTCGATCAAGCAAGAATTATGTCAAAGACTTGTGTTATTTGAATTTAATAAATAAAATTTATATGTATTTTCGTGTGCCATAGGCTTGCGAGGAAAATAACAGGGATCACGCGAGTCCACGCTAGGAACAAAGGCTTCAACAGATTGGATATACCGGTGACAATTTAAAGATGATGAGGCAAGGTCCTTTCAAAGGATCGCCATTGGCGTTTAGCATGAAAGGTCCTTCCAGAGGATCTCCGATGGCATTCAAGATTGTCAACAAAATATCCAATGCACGGAGGATGTCGCCAAGATGTGCTGAGGAGTGCAGACATGAGGAAAGAAAGGTGACGACACGACCATGTTCTGTGTATGTAAATCCTGCTTTAGATTGTAGAGTGAAAGCAGAAGCATGGTCGTGCCTCTTTGATCGTATAGTGCAAAGAAAAGCACGAAGGTGCCTTTTACATGCACATGCACGTGGATTTAGTGCGTTCACAATCGTGTATCTTACCTGACATAAATTCGTGCTTCTGGTTTACACCACGTATGTTCCTGTCAAAAACTTACTGCTAAATCCTTCTATATTATTCTAAATCTGTTTTAAAGCTTTCAAAATGATAAAATAAGATGTAAATGTCTCAGGTGCCTTTGATATCTAATTTTTTTTCAACCTTCGTGTGCAGGACTTCACAGGGAGCACGACAAATGAGTCAAATAACTGCAAGATTCCTTTAGCCACCCTTAAGGGAAAACAACCTGCAGAGGAGCAAGTAGTATACAGGGACGACTATTGCGATAGCAAAAATGTTGAGGTGGAAGGAGTGCAAGTCCTTGGGTTTACGAGTACTAGAGAAACAGATAACAGCAGCATTCGTGAAGTTGACAAAATAGAAGGAGGCAATAACATTCGAGAAGTACTGATGGACTGGACCTCTAGCAGTTATGGCGCCCCCGCAGCTGACAAGCAAGCGAGCTGCAGCAACTTTGTCAGAAAAGAGCTAATTCCTGGTCATGAAAGGGATGATATCTCAAGTGACAACGATGACGACCATAATGGAGACACGTTGGACATCATCGATATTGGGAAGGCAACGCAAGAAGAGAAAGAAATGGATGACATGTTCAAAGGAAGCGCATTCCCGTCGATCGAGGAAGTGACGCAAGCACGTGAACCAGAGGATGGGTTGCATTTCAAAACAAGGGACGATGCCTTCTTTTTCTTCTGCACATATGCTAGAAAGGTTGGTTTTTCGGTGAAGCGATCAACCACCAGAAGAGCAGGTCCCGAGCAGGAGGTTGACAAGCAAGTGTTCTGTTGCACAAAGGAAGGAGTGAATAAAACAACCGAGAAACTTGTGAATGATACGTCCATTTTGCATCATGCTTTCATGTTGACATTTATCGCTTTTTGGGATGTTATTTCACTTCACGGTACAATACTCATGCCTTTTCTCTCTTATTTTGCAAGGTTTACATGAAGAGGGAGAATGCCGGCAGCTGGAATTCTGGCCTGAAAGTGGAGCAAGTTTGAGATACCTATTCTGCGCAACTCGAAACGCCGTAAAAATGAACGAGGATTTTTTTCCAGATTTATAAAAAATACTGGGCCGAAGAAGCGCCAGAGGGGCGCCAGCAGGTGGCCACAAGCTTGCTAGGCGCGACCACCCCCCTGGCCGCGCCTAGGGGGCTTATGGGCAGCCTGCTGGCCCACTGCCCCCCTCTTCTGCTATATGAAGGGTTTTGTCTGGAAAAAAAATGAGAGGGATCTTTTTCGTGGATTCGCCGCCGCCACGAGGCGGAACTTGAGCAGAACCAATCTAGAGCTCCGGCAGGACGATCCTGCCGGGGAAACTTCCTTCCTGGAGGGGGAAATTGACGCCATCGTCATCACCAACACTCCTCTCATCGGAGGGGACTCATCACCATCAACATCTTCATCGGCACCATCTCATCTGCAAACCCTAGTTCATCACTTGTAACCAATCTCCGTCTCGCGACTCCGATTGGTACTTGTAAGGTTGCTAGTAGTATTGATTACTCTTTGTAGTTGATGCTAGTTGGATTATTTGGTGGAAGAGTTTATGTTCAGATCCTTGATGCTACTCATTACCTCTCTGGTCATGAATATGATTATGCTTTGTGAGTAGTTACTTTTGTTCCTGAGGACATGGGATAAGTCATGCTAATAGTAGTCATGTGAATTTGGTGTTCGTTCGATATTTTGATGTGTTGTATGTTGTTTTTCCTCTAGTGGTGTTATGTGAACGTCGACTACATAACACTTCACCATTATTTGGGCCTAGAGGAAGGCATTGGGAAGTAGTAAGTAGATGATGGGTTGCTAGAGTGACAGAAGCTTAAACCCTAGTTTATGCGTTACTTCGTAAGGGGCTGATTTGGATCCACTAGTTTAATGCTATGGTTAGACTTTGTCTTAATTCTTCTTTCGTAGTTGCGGATGCTTGCGAGAGGGGTTAATCATAAGTGGGATGCTTGTCCAAGTAAGGGCAGTACCCAAGCGCCGGTCCACCCACATATCAAACTATCAAAGTAACGAACACGAATCATATGAACATGATGAAACTAGCATGACAGAAATTCCTGTGTGTCCTCGGGAGCGTTTTTCCTCCTATAAGTCTTTGTCCAGGCTTGTCCCTTGCTACAAAAGGGATTGGGCCACTTTGCTGCATCGTTTCTACTTTTGTTACTTGTTGCTTGCTACGAATCATCTCACCACACAATCACTTGTTACCGATAATTTCAGTGCTTGCAGATATTTCCTTGCTGAAAATCACTTGTCAGATCCTTCTGCTCCTCGTTGGGTTCGACACTCTTACTTATCGAAAGGACTACGATTGATCCCCTATACTTGTGGGTCATCAAGACTCTTTTCTGGCGCCGTTGCCGGGGAGTGAAGCGCCTTTGGTAAGTGGAACTTGGTAAGGAAACATTCATATAGTGTGCTGAAATTTATTGTCACTTGTCACTATGGATACTAGTCCTTTGAGGGGCTTGTTCGGGGTATCTTCACCTCGAACGGAAGCACAAATAGTTGCTCCTCAACCTGCTGCACCTACTGAAAATATTTTCTTTGAATTTCCTTCGGGTATGCTTGAGAAACTGCTCGCTAATCCTTTAAAGGAGATGGAACATCACATCCAGACTTGCATCTAATCTATGTAGATGAAGTTTGTGGTTTATTTAAGCTTGCAGATTTGCCCGGGGATGAGGTCAAGAAGAAGGTCTTTCCTTTACCTTTGAAGGATAAGGCGTTGACATGGTATAGGCTATGTGATGATACTGGATCATGGAACTACAATCGGTTGAAATTGGAATTTCATCAAAAGTTTTATCCTATGCATTTAGTACATCGTGATCGGAATTATATTTAGAATTTTTGGCCTCGTGACAGAGAAAGCATCGCTCAAGCTTGGGGGAGGCTTAAATCAATGCTATATTCATGCCCCAATCATGAGCTCTCGAGAGAAATTATCATTCAGAACTTCTATGCTCGACTTTCTCATGACGATCGCACCATGCTTGACACTTCTTGTACCAGTTCTTTTATGAAGAGAGATATTGACTTCAAATGGAATTTATTGGAGAGAATTAAACACAACTCTGAAGATTGGGAGCTTGAAGAAGGTAAGGAGTCAGATTCTTTGCAGGCAAGCTTCTCTCTAAATGGGAATGTCCCTATATTGTTGATGAAGTATATCGTTCCGGTGCTATCAAGATCAACAACACAGAAGGTAATTGTACGAGAGTTGTAAATGGGCAGAGAATCAAGCATTATATCTCAGGTACTCCCATAAATGTTGAAAGCAATATCATGAACACCATAACTCCGGAAGAATACCTAAGGGACATATATCAGCCTGTTTCAGACTCCGAAAACAAAGATGTATGTGATTCGGTAGGAAAACAGATTTCAAAACTTTTCCAATAGGAATTTTTCTCCATTTTGGAATATTTGAAAAAAATACAAAAATTGGAAGTAGTCCGGAAAGTGCACGAGGAGGCGACAAGCCTGCCAGGCGCGGGCCCACCCCCTAGCGTGCCTGGGGGGCTTGTGGCCACCTCGTGCGCCTCCCAGACTCCGTTTTCGTGCGGAGTACTCCTTCTGATCTGAAAAAAATCAATATATATTCTTCCGTTTGGTCTGACCCGTGTATCACGCAGATTTCCTCTGTTTTCGTTTTGAGCCTGTTTTTTGCCGCAGATCTAGGTCAAGATGTCTTCTCAAGATTTAGGTCAAGATGTCTTCTCAAGATTCAGAGGGGGAGAGCTATGTGGCTGATTACCTCGCTAATCCCAAGGTCTATGGGGACTTGGATCCTTATGGCTGGACCACTTATGAGGAAGAAGATTATGATCCCAAGGGGAAGGAACAAACAAGTTCCGATGAAGGGGAGGCTCCTCTACCTCAACCTGGACACACGCATGTGGAGTTCAAGAAGTCGAGCCTCCCTGACTCGAGGAATAAGCCTAAGACTTTGTTTATCCCTTCTCGCTTCTTGCGGGAGAGTAAGGAGGAATCATGCCAAAGGGTGTTGCAGCTTGAAGAGGAAAATGATGATCTGAGGGAGCAGAATTTTATGCTCGGGTGGAAATTAAACAAGCTCAAGACCTCTGCAGCAACTCCACCACCATCACCTCCAAAGGAAGACAACTGAGCATGGGTATGGGCAATCCCCTTGGCTTGTGCCAAGCTTGGGGGAGTTGCCCCGGTATCGTATCACCATCACATCTTTTGCCTTTACCTTTGTTTTAGTTTGTTCCTTTTCAGTTTTCTTTTTCTCTAGTAGATTAAAAGTCTTAGTGTTTTAGACTTGAGTTTTGCTTTGTGTCACCCCCGATGTATTCGAGATCGTGAGCCATATAATAAAGAGTGTCTTAGTTGAAGGGCTTTGCCTCTTGCCATGATCAAAAGAGTGAGAAAAGAACAAAAGCATGAACGATCATGTAATGATCTTATGGGAAGTGATGGCTTCACATATAAAAAAGAATGTTGATTGAAACTTGTTGAGGGTAGACAAACGTAGACCTTGGTTATTGTTGCAATTAATAGGAAGTGATAAAGAAGGAGAGGTTCACATATAAATGCATCATCTTTGACACAATCTATGATTGTGAACACTCACTAAACTATTGCATGTCTAGGAGTAGATGTTGGACAAGGAAGACAACATAATGAATTGTGTTTGCTTGGTTCCGAACAATGTTATATGACTAGAGATCCCTTAGCATGTGACGATTGCTTCCACCTCATATTAGCCAAAACTCCCGCACCAAGTAGAGATACTACTTGTGCATCCATAAACCTTCAACCCAGTTTTGCCATGAGAGTCCACTATACCTACCTATGGATTGAATAAGATCCCTCAAGTAAGTTGTCATCGGTGCAAGCAATAAAAATTGCTCTCTAATATGTATGATCTATTACTGTGTGGAAAATAAGCTTTGTACGAACCTGTGATGAGGAAGACATAAAAGCGACAGACTGCATAATAAAGTTCTTTATCACAGGAGGCAATATAAAGTGACGTTCCTCCGCACTAAGAGGACACGCATCCAAACCTCAAAAGTGCATGACAACCTCTGCTTCCCTCTGCGAAGGGTCTATCTTGTACCTTTACTTTTTGCCCTTGAAAGAGTCATGGTGATCTTCACCAATTCCCTATTTCGCCTTTATCTTGGCTACCGTCATATGCTTGGGAAAGATCTATATTCATATGTCAACTTGGAGGTAAGTATTCATGAATTATTATTGTTGACATTACCCTTGAGGTAAGCAGTTGGGAGGCAAAACTATAAGCCCCTATCTTTCTATGTGTCCAGCTGAAACTTTGATCTCATGAGTACCATGTGAGTTGTAGCAATTGTAGAGAATGAAAAGATGATTGAGTATGTGGATTTGCTTTACAAGCTCTTATTTGACTCTTTCTGATGTTGTGATAAATTGCAATTGCTTCAATGACTACAGGCTATCGGTTGTTACTTCTCGGTAAGGTTCGTGATCCATGCTTTACTTTGTGAAGGAATTATCACTTTAGCATGGGAGATTATATGTTGGTATTGCTGTTCTCATCATGATCATGATGCATGCATGTTCGTATTTTGTTTTGTTGACACCTCTCTCCCTAAACATGTGGACATATTTATTGAGCTCGGCTTTCGCTTGAGGACAAGCGAGGTCTAAGCTTGGGGGAGTTGATACGTCCATTTTGCATCATGCTTTCATGTTGATATTTATCGCTTTTTGGGCTGTTATTTCACTTCACAGTAAAATAATTATGCCTTTTCTCTCTTATTTTGCAAGGTTTACATGAAGAGAGAGAATGCCGGCAGCTGGAATTCTGGCCTGAAAGTGGAGCAAGTTTGATATACCTATTATGCGCAACTCCAAACGCCGTAAAAATCAACGAGGACTTTTTTTCCGGATTTATAAAAAATAATGGGCCGAAGAAGTGCCAGAGGGGCGCCAGCAGGTGGCCACAAGCGTGCTAGGCGCGGCCACCCCCCTGGCCGCGCCTAGGGGGCTTGTGGGCAGCCTGCTGGCCCACTGGCCCCCCTCTTCTGCTATATGAAGGGTTTCGTCCGGAAAACAATCGAGAGGGAGCTTTTTCGTGGATTCGCCGCCGCCACGAGGCGGAACTTGAGCAGAACCAATCTAGTCATCACCAACACTCGTCTCATCGGAGGGGACTCATCACCATCAACATCTTCATCAACACCTTCTCATCTCCAAACCCTAGTTCATCACTTGTAACCAATCTCCGTCTCGCGACTCCGATTGGTACTTGTAAGGTTGCTAGTAGTGTTGATTACTCTTTGTAGTTGATGCTAGTTGGATTATTTGGTGGAAGAGTTTATGTTCATATCCTTGATGCTACTCATTACCTCTCTGGTCATGAATATGATTATGCTTTGTGAGTAGTTACTCTTGTTCCTGAGGGCATGGGATAAGTCATGCTAATAGTAGTCATGTGAATTTGGTGTTCGTTCGATATTTTGATGTGTTGTATGTTGTTTTTCCTCTAGTGGTATTATGTGAACGTCGACTACATAACACTTCACCATTATTTGGGCCAAGAGGAAGGCATTGGGAAGTAGTAAGTAGATGATGGGTTGCTAGAGTGACAGAAGCTTAAACCCTAGTTTATGTGTTACTTCGTAAGGGGCTGATTTGGACCCACTAGCTTAATGCTATGGTTAGACTTTGTCTTAATTCTTCTTTCGTGGTTGCGGATGCTGGCGAGAGGGGTTAATCATAAGTGGGATGCTTGTCCAAGTAAGGGCAGTACCCAAGCGCTGGTCCACCCACATATCAAACTATCAAAGTAACGAACGCAAATCATATGAACATGATGAAACTAGCATGACAAAAATTCCGTTGTGTCCTCGGGAGCGTTTTTCCTCCTATAAGACTTTGTACAGGCTTGTTCCTTTCTACAAAAGGTATTGGGCCACTTTGTTGCACCGTTGCTAATTTTGTTACTTGTTTCTTGCTACGAATCATCTCACCACACAATCACTTGTTACCGATAATTTCAGTGCTTGCAAATATTTCCTTGCTGAAAACCACTTGTGAGATCCTTCTGCTCCTCGTTGGGTTCGGCACTCTTACTTATCGAAAGGACTATGATTGATCCCCTATACTTGTGGGTCATCAGTGAAGCACAGAAGGAGCAATTGCTTGATTAGGACAGGCTGTCCCGTTGAAATAACAGCAAAAAGAGATACAGAGAGGGGAGTGTGGCACTTAGGAATGTTCACCTAGAGCACAACCATGTGCTACACCCGTGTGATTGGATACTGAAATTTATGAGGTGCTATAAGAACATGAGGCCCGAGGAGAAATTTTTTATCCAGGTCCTGCAGAAGGCAAGGCTAGAGCCAAGGATAATCATGCAGATCTTCACTGCTATGGGTAAAACGAGGCGGGAAATTATGTTCGACACGATTGACATAAGCAACATTACATGCCAGGAGAGAGCTGGACAAAGGAACACAGATATCGAGGACACAATGAAGTTGTTTGCAGAAATGCAGAGGAAGAGGGCAGGGTTTCATCATGCCGAAGAGACCGATGGAAACAATGTGGTGCGAAGCCTATTCTGGACAGACTCCTTGTGCAAGATGAATTATGGCATGTACGGAGATTTCGTGTCTTTTGACACGACATTTTCTACGAATATATATGGTTTACCATTTGCACCAATAATAGGTGTTGACAACCATGGGTCGTCCGTCCTTTTTGGAATAGGCCTCTTAAAGGATGAGATGATAGGGTCATTCAAATGGCTCCTAAGTACATTTGTTGAGGCAATCGGAGGAAAGGAACCAAAGTTCATAATAACATACCAGGAGAAGGCGATGAAGGTGGCGATAGAGCAAGCACTTCCGAGTACCAGGCACGGGTTCTGCTTGTGGCATATACAGAAGAACATGAAGGAGAACAATGCGACAGTGTTTGCGCAACATCCAGGGATGTCTGATGAGTTACATCTAATAATCAAAAACTCACTAAATGCAGATGAATTTGAAGGCTCGTGGAAAAGAGCGATTTCAAAATACAAAGCAGAAGGAAACAGGCATCTGAATGCGTTGTGGGAACTTCGTACATTCTGGGTACCAGCCTACTTCAAGGACTGCTTTTATCCATTCTCATCGACGACCACGCGTAGTGAGAGCACAAACTCAATGTGCAAAAATAACGATGTTTGTTGGTTCTTACAACATCATCCAGCAAAATTGCCTTGCTACGCTTGACAAGAAAAGGCACCGGACAGAAGAGAAGGTACCTTCACGAGAGACAGGTTTTCCACTTGAAACAGAAGCAAGTGAAATATACACTAATGAAATTTTCAGGAAATTCCAGGTAGAGTTGCGCAACCGCACATACTATAAGTGTCATGGCCTGGCAAAAGGTAGGCAATACCTTTTAAAAAGGATCTCATCGCAAGATAAAGACAGGAAACCGTACCCAGGTGAGGAATTTGATAGGTCTGAGTTCAGGGTAGATGTGGATGAGCATAAGGAAATATACACGTGCAGCTGCTAGAAGATGACTAGGGATGGCATACAGTGCTGCCATGTGCTTAAGGTTATGGACCAGACAGGCATGGTTGAACACCTTCCAAAATCCTTTATCATCCCAGATGGACCAGGAATTGGTCAGATAGCTTGAGACTACTGGCTACAAGTCAAGGTGACATCATGACCGCACAAGAAGATGAAACTATGAGATTCGGTCTCGTGTATGCAGAGTTGTCCGATATATGTTCACATGCTTGCAGAAAGGACAAAGCATACAATGTGCTACTTGAGTGTATGCAAGAAATGAAAATAAAAGTCATGACTGCACTTGCTGATGAAACAGACACGGGCAAAAATCCATGTGACGCAAGTCTGAAAAATCCTCCCATGGGTGGCTCGAAGGGAAAGAAAAAAGGGGACCGAATCAAAGCTGGCTCTGAGAAGAACATAAAAAGAAGCAGACCCAATTGCAGCCGTTGCAATTCAGAGGGCCATAAGAAACCGAGTTGCCCTACTAACCCAGAAGTGATTGAAAGAAATAGGATTCAAGAGGAGAAGATGAAAGCACGGGAGGAGAAGAAGGCAAGATCGATGAAATGGCCGACAACACCAACGACAACATCGAGAATATCAAACGGAGAAGGAGAATGCACTCTTATCCCGGGACCAAGACGGTTAACACCATCATCAACGCGAACAACGCCACTGACAATGCCAACGACCACATTGACAACAGAGCATAGAAAGCAAAGTGATGTAAGCACACCAGAATCTAGTATCACACAAGCAAGGCACACAAAATGTCCGAAACCAAACTTGGTTGAAGCAACAACATCTGCGCATCCTACATTGAGAAAAGAAATAACAGAATGGAGACTGTCTTCTACCGGCGAACAATACGAGTGAAGAATTGAAAGGTAAAAAGAGGTTCTGAATAGAAATAAAATAATGTACGCTATTTTGGACCGTAGAATATTCCTTCCTAGTACTTCAAGAAATGTACCCATGACGAATTATTCTAATTTTTGTTTTCTTCCGTGTATTGTTTTTAATAGGAGAATAGCGATGCAGATATTTGGGGAAAGAAGAATTGTTCTCTTCAAAAAACAGTTACATCCGTTGTAGTAGGACTTATTTTTTCTTGTGGAGTTGTAAGTTATGTAACTCTGTTTTGAGGCACAGCCGTGCACATGTAAAACAGTTCCTCTCGTGGCCTGATGACCATGCCTCTGATAATTAAAGTCTGAAAGGATGGCCGTGCATGTGAAATTATGACTCTTTTTGTCCTGATGGCGTTGCACCTCTGACATTTTTATGTTCCGCTATTGTTTTTGAACAGGCGGAGCGATAGAAAACATTTTGAACAAGGGTGAGGGACGTGCGTTTTCTGCATGTATCGACGTGCCTCTCACGGAGGGAAACATTTTTGTATAATGATCGGAGTGCCTCTCCACTCGTGTACTGTTTTCACATGGAGTGCCTCTCCACTAGAATCATGGCCGTGCCTCTACAAGTGACATGTCAGACGTGACATTGTAGGGTCAATAGATGGGTTACGTGCCACAGACATAGAGGCAGTGAAGAAAAAATCATGCCTCTACCGGATGGCCGTGCATATGCGATAGCAAAACCGTGCTTCTGGAGGAAGCACAGCCGTGCCTCTCTATGAAAAAAGAGAGAGCAGAAAACACATTTCTTTTTTCATTTCTGTAGTGCGCGAAAGGAAAAATGAGAGGCACTACCGTGCGCGAAAGGAAAAACGTGCCTCTCGCGGAAGGGAAATCGTGCTTCAAGTGGACGGAAAACCGTGCTTACGCTATCACTATGGTATTGTAGCTAATTGGTGCGTGAAAAATAACAATGATATTTGTAGTGCCTCTCCACTAGAATCACGGTCGTGCCTCCACAAGCGACATGTCAGACGTGACATTTTGTAGGGTGAACAGATGGGTTACGCGTCATAAACATAGAGGGAGTGAAGAAAAACCCGTGCCTCTCGCCAGGTGGTTGTACCGCACGGCCGTGCATCGCACGATGGAAAAGTTGTGCGTGTGGAGGAAGCACAACCGTGCCTCTCACCGAAAAAAGAGAGCATAAAACACATTTCTTTTTTAGTTTCTTAGAGGCACGATCATGCCTCTATAGAGCGTAAAGCGTGCCTCTAGCGAAAGGAAAAAAACGTGCCTCTCGCAGAAGGAATACCATGCTTATGCTACCACTATGATATTATAACTAATTGGTGCGTCAAAAATAACAATGATTTTATGCACTTATCTCATTGCAGGGCTGTTTTTCGCATTCACATCATGAACCTTCACATCGTGGTAGTCCAACTTGGTCTATCTGCCATGATTACCACCTACGCAACCTATAGCTGGGGCACGTAAATTCAGAATAGCACTGCCATTTGACGCGATAGGTGTAGCATCAATTAAATTAGTCCATGGAAAAACCCACTCACGGTTGAGGAACCGAGGTGTGTACCACTGCCACTCCCGTTGGGCGATTGCCACGTACAGAAACTACAACGCCAACTACGTTGCCCGGACGAACCGCCTTCCGCTACCCTACGAATCAACCGCACAGAAAATACCTCTCACATTTTATGTTTCGGTATTGTTTTTGAACAGGCGTATTGACAGATAATATTTTGGACAAGGGTCGCGGACGTGCGTTTTCTGCACGTAAAGACGTGCCTCTGATGATCGGCCGCCCTTCCCATGTACTGTTTCACATGTAGTGCCTCTCCACTATAATCACGGTCATGCCTCTACAAGCGACATGTCACTAGTGACATTTGTAGTTTCAACAGTTGGGCTACGCATCATAGACTTAGAGGTAGTGAAGACCTAAATCGTGTTTTCAGATCCACCGTGCACATCGATGTCATTCCCTGACAATGGAGATGGAGATGTGCCGTGCCCCAACACCAAGAGGGTGAGGCTCGCTCCACTGCCTACGCCGTCCTCTGGGTGTGCGGTGGTGGTCGAAGATGCAAGGGGCGGCGATGGCCGCCCACCTCGACCGGACGAAGACGGAGAGGAATCTGGTCCAGACATCATCAGCAGCCTCCCGGACGCCGTCCTAGGTGAGATCGTCTCCTGTCTCCCGACCAAGGATGGCGTCCGCACGCAAGTTCTCGCATCTCGTTGGCGGCCCTTATGGCGCACCGCTCCTCTGAATCTCGACTGCCTTGAGATCCCTGTTGCTCGTCTTTTTAACCATCTAGACACAGTTAATATAAAGACCACCTCTTGCAATAGCTACTGTAGATACGAGCGGAGCAACGAGCTCGGCCGGAAAATTCACTCCGGAACTTTGTTTAGTGGAGATCGTGTAGCTGATGGTGTGAGTCTTCCTGAAGCCATCCTCTTCGGTCATGAGGGCGCAGTTCGCCGGTTATGCATCCCGGCCATCTACCTCCAGTGCACACCATCTACCGTCGATGACTGGATTCGATCGTGAAAACTCGACAACAATATTCAGGTGCTTGAGTTCTACTACTATATCCCAGAATTCGTGAATCACAAGGTCACAGTAATAAACGTATGCCCTCCATCTACGCCTTCAGCACTGATGTCCATCTTCCGGTTTTCCTCTTCTTTGCACACCGCCACCTTTGCTCTTTGCTTGATATCTGACAACTACGCACAAATGCTTGAACTACCGCTACTCAAGAGGCTTTCCCTTGTGCTGCTTGATATATCAGACGCCTCTCTGGACAACATAATCCACTCTAGTTGTACTTCACTCGAGTGCTTGCTGCTTGTTTTAAAAGAAGAAAACCATTGCATCCGAATAAACTCAGCTAAGCTTGTAAGCATTGGCATCTGTTGTGGGAATTTGAACTCATTATCCAGGATGCCCCTGCACTTCAGCGGCTGATTAAAGATTTGGGTAGCAGAGGCCTGCAGTTAACCATTGGCTCTACACCTAAATTGGAGACACTTGGTCAATTCGTTATCACGCCTAACTCTACATCCCTCGAGGTACTCAATTCTCATAATACTTTTGTTGGAGGAAACGAGTTTGATGTCATCCAACCTTTTATTTTATTGACTTTTGTTCCATGTTTCCTGAAGGGTTCGGTGGCTGTCGGGCTAACATCACTTCGGCAATCCGTCAAGACTTTTTTATGGTCCATAATTATAAAGTTGACATTGTATTCAATTGTTGGAAATGTTTCCAAACCTGGAGAACTTGTTTGTAGAGGTAATGGTTTTCACATACATTTCATAGTATAGCACTCATACCTCCGTCTCAAAAAGACTTGTCTTTACATTTGTCTAGATCGGTACACTCGGATCTAGACAAATGTATGACAAACTTTTTGGGATGGACATGATACAATTAATCGTTCATTTTGCTGTCTCCAATGATGTTAAGTACTTTTCAATCTACTCGTATGTTTTAGGGAGGATTTTATCGTGGTGGTCCACGAAAAGGTTGGCGCCGTATGTTCAGCCAATTTCACAAAGAGCATCGCGTTCGTCTGAAGACAGTAACACTAGAATATTACGAAAGCTGTCAAGAACACATTGAATTTGCGTCGTTCTTTATCCGGAATGCAAGCGAGTTGGAGACCATCAAGATTAAGATTGGCGAACCCTACAAAGTCACGTCCGCAGCAACCAAGTTATCTTTTTGCACAACAACAAAAGAAGCTTAAGTGGGACAAGAAGGCTTCTAAATACGCTTGCATCAAATTTTCACCTTATTGCAATCACGTTCTCCTGGATTTAAAAAATAAACATGTTGAATACCTGGACTTGACGAATCCATTCAGCTGTGATTGCTAAAAACCAGCTCTTTCTGCGGGGAAGCAGATCTATTCAACTGTGGTTGCTGATAAGAATGCTCAGGTTGGTAGAGTTAGGTGTTGTTGCGCCCTTTCTAGTGTCCAGAATTATCTAAACGTTTCTTTGGAACATCATCACACTGTCTGTAATGTTGTTATGTCACTTTTATGTGTTCATGTTTATGTGTTATGACTATGTTATGCGTGCATTTTTATGTGTTTTTTGACTTCATGTCGAATCCTGTGGAGTTGCCATCTGTCTACCTCTTTTTTTATATAGTTGTTAAATGTAATGTTGAAGGTTCTGAAGCATGTTTGAATGAAATGTGTGGAAACTCTATTTCTATAAACCTGATTTCTTTCTTATTTCTTTGTTATTTTTATAAATCTGAAACATATGTGTGTCCGTAGACGCACACGTGCACCTACGGTTGATCCACCCGTGCACCTACCGTAGACGCCCTCGTGCACCTACCATTGATGGTCCCGTGCACCTACCGTAGACGCACCCGTGCGTCTTCCTAGTGTCCGTGGACCTACGGCGTACATACCCGTGGATCCACAGCGCGTGCATCCGTGGATTTACAGTGTACGCAGCCGTGCGTCTTGCTAGTGAACATCCGTGGTATTCGTTTTACATCACCGAAGCTGACTAGTGGGGTCGGCCTGGGGTACCTCATCGGGAAAGCGGGTCCACGCGGGAACGACTCGCCTCCTGCTGGCTCACAGGGCAGTGAGAACGGCGATACCGAGGCTTTGTGCACGTGGGAACTACTCGTCTCCCAATGGCTCACTGGCTACGCCACCTGTCCACTCTACCACCGGGCAGCGACACAGCGACGCTTCTAGTTTGACCGGTCCCAACGCACGAACGACTCGTCTCCCAGTGGCCCACAGGGAAGCGACAGCTGCGGCGCTTCGGCTGTTCTGACGGGTCCTATTAAACAGGAACCGTCGCCACCTTCTTCCCCCACTCAAGCGTCGACCACCCCACTCGTCCACCCCACTTCCCAAGCCAGAAAAACCTAGAACGATGCCGAAGCTTAACCTCGTTGCTCGCGACGGCGACGGAGGTCCGTCTAGCCCTAACCGGCACCGTACGGTGAACGAGGACCACACGCGGTACCTATGGGAGAATAGCCTCCCGGTTCCATGGCCAAGCGTCGTGCTCCCGGAGGGGTGGAACCTTAACGACAGCCGGGTGCCTATACCATAGGTTCCGGCAGATGGCCTCGAGCGTCGGCGCGAGATCAGGCGGAGGCGCTTAATCATGTCGCTCGATCTGAAGCTGGACCCGGGTATTGCACCCACCAGCGACCTCTGGGATCGCTGGTTCATCCTGAGCGTCGTGCCCGAGGGGCGTCGGCGGATGTACTTCGCGTCCGCTGGGCCAGGGCCGCACCCACCGCCTACGGCAGCGCAAGGACATGCGACTCCTCTGCCGCTGGAGGTGGCTGATCCACCGCCAGAGGAGCAGCTAGCTCCGCTGCCGTTGGAGGTGGCTGATCCACAAGCAGAGGATCAGGCGACTGTGCTAGAGCAGGAGAAAGCGCCACCTGCATCCTATAGCGACGAGGAGTAGGTGATGGCGACGGAGCTGGCGGCAAGGCGGGGACTGGCATGGCGGCAAAACTAGTATAGGGTTTGCCTTTTTGTTTGTAGGGTATATATAGGGCACCCTTATATATCTATGTCATTTATTTTGTTTTTCATCGAACTTTATCTTAATCGAGATGAAGTTATGTTTAATTTGTATTTTGTTTGTAGTAATATTTATCTTAATCGAAATGATGTAAACCCTTTATGGTTTACATCATCTTTGTATTTTCGAGTTTATTTTTTAAAAGTTGCAAGCTGAACATCATATAACTTGATGTTTTTGTCAGATTATTCCGAGCTTGGTTGTGAGTAGTTTGAAGGATTTTTTGTCAATTCCTTAACTCTTGAAATTGTTTTGGATTCTGAAGATGATGATATATATGTGAGCATTCCTTGTTCCTACTTTATTGGCTTGGGTGGTAGAATGGTTTTCAAGAAGGAAGGTTTCAGTAATTTTCTTCGGGCATCGTCTATTGAAGTAAACAATTAGGTGCTCATAACCTTCAAAGAGCGTGATCAGGAGCTTGCTATTATTTTCAACCTTATGTCGCAGTGATCCTACTTATAGAGTGCAAAGCAAAAAATTTATGTAGCGTGTATTTGTATGCAGATGTTTTTAATAAAATATTTGGTACAAAATATTGTTATTCAGTACAAAATATGGTGGCTTTCCTCTCGTAGCCATGCCTGTGGTGGCTTCAATTCCGTGATTATGTCGGGTGCACACCCGTGCCCGTAGAGGCTTCAATACCGTGGCCATAGGGGTGCTCACCCGTGCCCATAGAGGCTTCAATACCATGGCTATAGGGGCTGCATAGCCGTGCCCGTAGAGGCTTCAATACCTGATAGTCTCCAACTGCCTTGCGTTTAGGACAAAAAATGTTGCAAATTGAATGCTTTTCTCACATTGTTTATAGCCTAAAAGCGTCACTGACTTCAAACGAACGTCGTAATGGTGCTCACAAGAACGATCGTCCGTAAGGCTTTCATCATCAGAGACTCCTCCCTAAATAGGATCAAAGATTTATTAAACTGAAGGTCTACAATGAAAAATTCTGTTGAAACAAAAAATCAATCGCTAATTATAATAAACTCTGTTCTGATGAAAGCTTACTATTTTTTAGACACAGATGTGGGTAATACATACATATTTGTACATGACTTACAGACCAAGGATGAGATTTTTTACATGAATGGAGTAGTACACAATGCATGTTATGTTCTTTCATTGTGCGTGAGAATAATCACCTCGATATACAAGTTTTCCAAGCTTCTGAAGCATTGCACCAAGGCAACGGCTGTGCCCACATTATAATCCATATTGATAAGCAAAGTCTTCACAGATTGTACCGCTGTGGATGAGCAGACTGTCGGAAAACACTTCATGAAAAATAAAACATAATATTAATATAGAGTAAAGATTGGATTACATGGAACTTGCTTTATTCGAATGAATCCAACTGAAAATATCGTGCAAAGTCAGTACCTGAATAACTATACGGTCTCGTGCGATGCTGGATTCATCAAAAATATTAGATATTTTTTCCAAGACATCCAGTCCAGATGCAGAGATGATATCTATCTGCAAATTACTGTTACCATGACCACAAATCAACCGCTGAAGTGAGCAGGCATCCTCTATAACTAGTTTGCCATGAAAAGCACATATGCCAATGGTTATAAGGTTACGTGACTTTATTCTGATGCAATATCTCTAGAATGTCCAAACAAGCCTCAGGCATTCGAGTGCAGGGCAAATGCTACACTCGATTATGCTTTGTAATGAGAATTCAGATATATCGACATCCACAACCGAGAGTCTCCTGACTAGTGGTAGTTTAAGCGGACGTACATAATTTTCTGGTAACGTGCAAAGAGCAAAGGTGATGGTGTGGAGAGAAGAGGAAATATGGGGGTTCAGTGCTGGTGGCGATGGGAAACCCGAAGGTGATGAGATTGGTATTTTGTCACCTTTTGCCAACAGTCGTGGTAACATGTAGTAAAACTCAAGCACCTGAAGATTGTTTGATCTAGGGGATTCGAGCCAGGCATCGATGGTTGAGGGTCTACACTGGAGGTACATTGTCGGTATGCATAGGTTATGAACTACGCTCTCATGGCCGGACAAGATGGCCTCTAGAATGTTCTCATCAAATTCAACAACAGTGTATTCATTAAAAGCAGTTCCAGTGTACGTTATGCGGTGGAGCTCCTCCGGTGTGGACTCGTAACCGGAAATAAACTCGAAATCTGCTTTATCGAAGGCGTTAAAAACTCCAGAGAAAGGGATCTCACGACAGTCCAGATTAAGAGGAGCGGTGCGCCAAAGAGGGCGCCACCGGGTTGAGAGGATTTGAGTGCGGATGCCCTCCTTAGTGGAGAGACGGGAGATGATCTCGCCGAGGATGGAGCACGGGAGGTCGCTGATGCGGTCCAGACGAGACTCATCTTCATGATCCTCGGTTCCACCAAAGCAACCCTCGCCGCTACAAGCCGCCGCCACCAAACCGCCATCTCCGTCCCAATTGGTTCTCGGAGCACCGGGCTGGATATCCATCTCCGTCCCAATTGGTTGGTTCGCGGTGTGGATCGGACAGACGGCTAGGTCTTCACTCTTCACAGCGCGCTCTGTGCGATGTGGATCTGGACAGACGGTTAGGTCTTCACTCTTCACAGCACGCTCTGTGCGATGTGGATCTGGACAAACGGTTAGGTCTTCACTCTTCACTGCGCGCTCTGTGCGATGTGGATCTGTACAGACGGTTAGGTCTTCACTCTTCACTGCGCGCAGATACACGCAGTGTGTTGCCACGCGCGTGCCCTTGTGTGTTGCCACGCGCGTGCCCCCGTGTGTTGCCACGCGCGTGACCCTGTGTGTTGCCGATCGTTGCGATGTCACACCGTTGCCGTGAGTGTGCTACTTGTTCATCTTTCGTCACCAAAACTCAACGGGGGCATTGGAGCATGCCTGTTCAATGGTAAGGGCCACGAGCGTGCCCTTGTTGGTTGCCAATCTTTGCGATGTCACACCGTTTCCGTGAGTGCGCTGGATGTTCGCCTTTCGTCACCAAAACTAAACGGGGGGGCATTGGGGCACGTTTGTTCAATGGGGAGGGCCACGCGCGTGCCCCTGTGTGTTGCCGATTGTTGCAATGTCACACCGTTTCCGTGAGTGTGCTGGTTGTTCGGCTTTCTTCAGCAAAACTCAACGGGGGCATTGGGGCACGCTTGTTCAATAGGAAGGGCCACGCGCGTGCCCTTGTGTGTTGCCGGTCGTTCCGATGTCACAATGTTTCCGTGAGTGCGCTCGCAGTTCAGGCACGGTTCCGTGTGTACCAAAGCCACACGCGACCGTGTACTATAATATTAACAGTGCATGTACATAGGCATAGCAGAAGAACAATGAGCACTACTCTGTCTTTTGGCAGAAGCAATAACGTTCAACACAATGAGTTGGTGTACACTTATGAGATTAGTTGTCGAGATCAAACTCTACACATAATTTGTATACTGTAGTCCAGGAGATGGTGTCGAAGCATCCCTCAAATGCACAGAAAACAACCAAAATGAACATTTGTAACTCACCACAGTTATATGTACTAAAGTGATCAAGGTAAACATTAGATCGTTCTTAACTCTCAATTTAGACCACTGTCTAGCTGGACATGATAATATATTTAGTATATACGACCACCTACTGTCATATAATTATAAAATAAAACACCATGCAGTGTGCTCGGTAAGACACTACGAGAACACTATTTCAGGAGAGATCATTAATTGTAAGGCGCAATAAGCTCATATCTCGCATTCTTGGCTAGTGCTTTTCAATCCTGATAAGCACTATTGATCCAACCTTCAACTGTGATTCTTCTGCAAAACCCGAAAACCCCGTCACTTCCATTGTACCGTCAGGTCTTATCGAGTAAGTAGTCTTAACATCGATTTCATCAGAGTTCTGTACAAGCCTTACGACGCCTCTTGGCGGAAGGTACACAAACTTGGCCTTCATTGTCTTTAGAACAACTGACGGAATTCTCTGCAGATTGTTATGATGGAGAAGGACCAAATTTTTAGAACGCACACAAAACAAATTAATAAGTAGTGAAAATTATAAGTATGTCAAAATAAATAAATAAACACTTACTAGCCTGCGAGTCTTGATATTTGTGACGTTGACACGATGGACAAATGGTATTGTTGGCAAGCCATGGGCGTTGAAGAGGTAGTAAACAAGGTGTCCCATTTGTGTGTAGGACAGTTGTAACCCTGGTGTATGGTCTATCTTGTTGACATATTCTTTCTCCGAAGCACTAAATTCGTCTAGAGCTAAATAAATAAAAACTTGTTATGCCAATTTGCTTGAAGTAATAGTGGCAATTATACTCAGACAGAATCTTTGGATTTAGTTAGTGTTGTTGATGGTTTATTTAAAAAGTCAAGTACCTTTGAATAGTTGTCTGAATAGTTTTGTGTATATAAAATTTAAACAAAGAGGTAGCATCATTAATATTAATTGAAACAGGGGTACATTGCCAGAAGAAAAATGATAACGCAAATCAGTAGTTGTTCTACGGGTAGATGAAAACCATACCAACTGATGGTTTCAGTTGTGCTCTGAGACCTCCTCGGCATTCACTGAACCTCAGATCAATTCGAATGCAGAGACCTTCGCCATCTAAGTTCATGGTCATGATATCTTGTTGGCGAAGGTCATAATCACTCATTAACTTTCTCCAGCCACGTCCATGAATTTTAGACCTGAGAGTTTCATCAGTCATGTTTACTTCATAAGAGAGATTTTCATTTGTCATAAGCACGGGGTTCTTAATTTCGCCCTCCTCTTCCAGAGCTCGTTGCTTCCATTGGTTCACCAACGAAACAACATGCCACCTACAGTAGCATGGTAAATACTGCAAAGAAATTGAAATGCTTCAATCAGCAAGTAGGAATTCGTCAATCAGTTAAAATGTAGGGTTTTCCAGACTACTAAAAAATGCTTCACGCAGTAGTCCATCATTTGGTAAAAGGTGTGCTTTGAAAAACACAATC
Organism: Hordeum vulgare subsp. vulgare; assembly: GCF_904849725.1. NCBI lineage: Eukaryota > Viridiplantae > Streptophyta > Magnoliopsida > Poales > Poaceae > Hordeum > Hordeum vulgare. The sequence continues at coordinate 413,776,635 of NC_058520.1, read as the reverse complement.
ATTTCGTTGATTATGCACATCTAGTTCTTCCCATGAGAAATGGAACATGGCATTTGTCGTGGGTATAAGTCTGACAGTAGATGTGTAGGGTACGAAAGGATGGGCAGAGCCTTAGCTACGGCGAGGTTGTATGAGTTCAGGCCCCTCTACGGTGGAGGTAAAAGCCCTACGTCTCGGTGCTCTTGGGAGCTTAGTGTCGAGTAGAATATAGGATTACAGTAAATGCCAACCCCTGCACCAGTGGGGAAGGGCGGCTTATATAGAGTGTGCTGCCCTCCACAACGGCCCAGTGGACAGGGGTGGAATAGTGGCGAATAAATGCCTATGTTACAGGTAACGTATGCCTTAAATGCTAATAATGGTGTAAGAAAACGTATGACTGTTGCCCTCCTGGGAGGTTACGATGTACAGAGTGGAATTCAGTCGGTACGATAAATATGCTCCGAATGCTCGTCACCGACTGGATGATGGGGGGTCCTTAGTTCAGTCGGAACTGTCTAAGGGCATTGCCCTCTATGAAGGGTAGTCCTTGGGTAGGACCTATAGGGCAGGCCTATGACCCTACCCTGGGACTATAACCCCATCATTAGTCCCCGAATGATTCGGGGTTGGAATGACGAAGTGGTGCCTGGAGTACGGATCCGACTGGTATGGATGTGACTTTGGCGTTGTTTGCCTCGATCCATTTTATCCTTTCGACCAGTGATCCGAGTGAATATACGAGTGAAACGAACCGTCAGGGACCGAGTGCTTCCGCGGAATCTTTCGATGTGACCGGTCAAACTGACAGCGGCGGATTTTCTGGGATCCTCAAATTTCGGTTGCCGCGCACTCAGCGGGGATGTCGAAATCGCCATCGAGTAGTTTCCGCCGCCTCGATTACCGCGCCATTATCTTCTCCACTAACATCGCAGCAGCTGGTCGGGGGATAAGATTTCAGGGCCACCTGTTAGTGACCCAGTCGGAAGCTTATTTAAGCCTCTCCGGCGGGGGTTTCTTGTTGCGCTGCCCTTGTTACTCGCATTCACTCCACTCTTCCCGTAGCTCCCTGCGCGCTCCAAGCCTCCTCCTTCCTCTCTTCCTCGCTGGATCTGTCGCCTTCACCATGACGAAGGGACAGAGCAACAAGCTCGAGTCGCGGAAGAAGAAGAAGAAGGGGGCGGCCCTGCTCAGCGGCGACAGCGGGCACTGCCCGCGGGTTGGATCTAGGGGGATTTCCCCCCTTCCACGGTGACGGTGGACGACTTGCTGGAGCTGGTGGAGCACGGCAGATCGCCAACAAGTCGTGGAGGCTGCCGGCGGAGGGGGAGACGGAGTCGGCACCGCAGGAGGGGGAGCGCGTCTTGCTGCTCAGCCACGTGTTCAGGGGCTTCTCCTTGCCTCCCCACCCCTTCTTTAGAGGTATTATGAATCACTTCGGGGCGCAACTCCATCATTTTCCTCCCAACGCGATAGCCCATCTTGCCGCATTCGTCACCCTTTGCGAGTGCTTTATCGGATGTCCCCCACACTAGGGGCTCTTCAAGTACATCTTCTCCGCTAGGTCCCAGACTGTCAAAAAACTTAGCCAGTCGGACGATAAAACCCATCTCCTCCAGCTCTGCGGGGGCTTAGGCTTCCACAAGAAAACGAAGAGTAGCTACCCTCCTCTCCAGTTGTCCGAGTCAGTTAGGAATTGGCAGTCGACCTAGTTCTATTGCCAGGATATCGCTTGTCCGAATGCCGCGACTGGGTTGCCACCCTTTAGCCTAGACCGTCCGGCCCCTCCCAGGCAGCTTGCGCTCTCAAAGGTGGAAAAGATCCAGATCCAACCTCTGGTCGACGCGCTGATAGCTGTCGTCCGCAAGTGAGTCACCGGCACAGATTTGCTGGAGACTTTTCTGGATCGGCGCATCCAGCCGCTGCAAGCCCGACATCACGCCATGTGGCACTATGCGGGGCCTGAGGATTCCACTCGGACTCATCCAGAATGCGTGACCGGGGAGGTTGTGACAGCGTGGGTCCGCGGCATCACAGGCGCATGCGACAACCCCAGAGGAGCCCGTCGGGTGAAGCCCTTCCGCGCCGATAATCCTCCTCCGAATGAGGTGAGCACCTCTTGTCGAGTGCTTCCAATCTTCTTAGATTTATCGCTTTTCTTGTGTCGTCGCCTGATGTCTGACGTTGTCGACTGTATTTTGTGTAGGAGTGGACCAACTGGCATTCTCCCGTCTCGAACGGGAATCCCGCTGAGGAAGAGGAGGGCAACGTGGATAGCGCCGAGTACGTCTCCGATAGTGGGGAGACGGAGAAGGAGACTGAGGAGGAGGAGGGAGAGGTTGGGGAGCAGAGCTCGCCACCTCCACCATCAGAACCTCGAACTAAGCGCCGTCACGAACCTGCGGCTCCGCCGGCTCCTTCAGCGGCCCCGAGTGCTCTGCCAGCCTCTCCCGTGGCTCCGAGTGCTCGGAGCGTGAAGAGAACTAGGGACGCTGCTGCCGAGCCCACGGAACAACCATCCAAGGTGGCAAAACCTAGCGGGCCCAAGCCTCGGAAAGCTTTGCCTCAGATGAGGATCGCCGTTCCAGTCGCCTTAGCGTAAGTGTCTTGTTCTCCCATCTTGCTTCAGTATCTAGTTGAACTCATGCTTATCCGTCGAGTGGATTTCACTCGACAGAGCTGCTACCTCCGCCACCTCTCTGTCGCGCCAAGGCGATGATCCCATGGACACGGATAACGCTGCCACATCCTAGCAAGGTACGCCGTCATGACTCCGAGAGTTTGTATTATTGTTTCGCGAGCGCTGTATTTAATCTTGCCCTTTTTCTGTAATTTCATGTTGTTCAGTCGGGGTTCCTTCGGAGGTGATTCACCTGGAGGATGACGACCAAAGAGGGTCAGGGCCAGCTTTGGCGCCTGTCCTTGAGGTTGTCCCATCTGCTGCTGCTCCCACCATGGACGTGCCGCCGACCAAGACGATGCCGCTGACTGAGACGGTGTCCCTCGCGGCGGAACCGACTGGAGCGGAACTTGGGATGCCCAAGGAGTCTTCTGTCGTGCCGGGTCCGTCGACCGTCCAGTACGATGCCCGACACCTCCCAGAAGACCAAGTGGGGGCCGACAAGGAGGCCATGGTGCAGGTGGAGCTGATGGTGGGTGACGCCAAGGGAGCGTATGACTCCATCACGTCTTTGTACAACAGAAGCTTGGAACTCCGGGACGATATCCGAGTAAGTGCGCTAGTAAGTGTTTACTTTCCTCTTGTTACCCACTGGGGGTTTAAGTGATATACTCGGATACGATAGGATTAGTTTGCAGTGGGTTCACTCCGAGTGAACCCAGTGGGTGTAGTCCCCGGGACTTCTGTCGAGTGCTTGCACCGGCAGTTGTCTTTATATGTATTTTCCGTTACCCGAGTGGATCAGAGCTGATCTGCCCGAATGTTTCCAGTGGGGGCACTCCGAGTGCACCCACTGGGCGTAGTCCCCGAGAGTAGTGTTACTCAGGTCGGGTGATAGTAGTGTCATAGATTTGTCTGTTTGTCATGTAGCTCAATAGGGCCGGCCTGTTCGAGCTTCATGCCAGTGGGGTCACTTTTAGTGAACCCACTGGGTGTAGTCCCCGAGACCGCTGTCGAGTGCTTGCATCGGCAGGGGTCTGAAGAACTTTGAGCTTTGTTTGTTTTCCTTGTTGAATGTGTCTGATCTTCCCTTTGCGCTGATTTGGCAGAAGACTTGCGAAATGGGATCCGCGTACAATGCTCTGAAGGCTGAAAAGGTTCAGCTTGCTGCGAAATTGGAGGTGGCTGTGAATGACTTGGCTGGTGTGAAGGGGGCTCTTGCTGACCGAGAGAAATCTTTGGAGGAGTCCCGGGAGACCAACAAGGCATTGGTGGCCGAAATTGAGAACATGGGCAAGCAAAGAACTGAACTGATGGGTCAGATGAAGGTGATGAACAATCGGTGCATGGCGCGGGAGAAGTACGTCAGCGACTGGGCAAGGAAGATGATTGCACTGCTTGGTGGTAAGTTTTTTGCCGAGTACTTCTTGTCTTTGGAGTTTATTCTGTGCTTAGTTTCTGCTTGTCTTTTCTTGGCAGATTTTTGTCTGGACGCTGAGGCTGAAGCAGCCGACATTGAACGGTCGGTTGTTCCGAACGTTCCACTCGGCGACGAAGCCAACCGGGACATGCTCCAAGCGCATATTCGCCTTGGCAGAGTGGGACCTTTCATTGGCCGCTTGAGAGAAGTCATCGGCCGGATCGACAAGGAGCTGTGGCCCGAAGACGATTCCCGGCAAGAAATAGAAGGGTTGATGACTCCGCTAGAGGACGTCCCGAACCGAGTGCAGGCATGGAAGACGTCTGCTGCTCGTTGTGGTGCGGACGTGGCGCTATCTCTGGTCCGAGTGCATTGCAAAGAAGCTCGCGAAGAAAAGCTGAAGGCGTTGCAGGTCGCCAACACCAAGAAGCTTCGATTCGAAGATTTCATGGAGACCTTCATCGACACAGCCACTCGCATCACAGACGAGATCGACCTTGACACCTTTGTGGAGCCTGCCAGTCCTGGTGATGCTTGAAAAACTTTATGGTGAACGCACTTTTGCCTCGGAATGCCGAGTGTTATCTATATCAAACTTTGGCCAGTGCTGTTGGCCATCACATTTGTGGTTCGGTGTGGATAAGCTTGATCCACACCGAGCCGATCCAACTTTGAATTCGAATCGAATATTTTGCTCTTCTTTCACCAAGTTTTTTTTGACACGATTTTGGCTCGTGGTTTTTGTTTGGAGTTTCTTGGTGAAGCTAATGGTAAACATGCGGAGCATGTAATTGTCAGTAGTCTTCACATCCACATGAGCCTCAATGAGGGTCTGCTAAGCCTCCGAGTGGATCTCGAGGATACACTCGAAGGAAGCTTTTTACTTAGGCGATTCTGGATCGCAGCTAAGTCCCCGAGTGTGGCATCTCGTGCGCACTCGGAGTGAGTTGATACTCATGTAGTTGTCAGTTGTCTTCACATCCACACGAGCCTCAATGAGGGTTTGCTAAGCCTCCGAGTGGATCTCAAGGATACACTCGAAGGAAGCTTTTTTACTTAGGCGATTCTGGATCGCAGCTAAGTCCCCGAGTGCGGCTTTTAGTGTGCACTCGGAGCGAGTTTGAACTCATGTAGTTGTCAGTTGTCTTCACATCCACATGAGCCTCAATGAGGGTCTGTTAAGCCTCCGAGTGGATCTTGAGGATACACTCGAAGGAAGCTTTTTACTTAGGCGATTCTGGATCGCAGCTAAGTCTCCAAGTGCGGCTTTTAGTGCACACTCGGAGCGAGTTTTGTACTTAGGCGATTCTGAATCGCAGCTAAGTCCCCGAGTGCGGTTGTTAGTGCACACTTGGAGCGAGTTTGTACTTAGGCGATTCTGGATCGCAGCTAAGTCCCCGAGTGCGGCTGTTAGTGCACACTCGGAGCGAGTTTGTACTTAGGCGATTCTTGATCGCAGCTAAGTCCCCGAGTGCGGCTTTTGGTGCGCACTCGGAGCGAGTTTGTACTTAGGCGATTCTGGGTCGCAGCTAAGTCCCCGAGTGCGGCTGTTAGTGCACACTCGGAGCGAGTTTGTACTTAGGCGATTCTGGATCGCAGCTAAGTCCCCGAGTGCGGCTGTTAGTGCACACTTGGAGCGACTTTGTACTTAGGCGATTCTGGATCGCAGCTAAGTCCCCGAGTGCGGCTTTTGGTGCGCACTCGGAGAGAGTTTGTACTTAGGCGATTCTGGGTCGCAGCTAAGTCCTCGAGTGCGGCTTTTAGTGCGCACTCGGAGCGAGTTTGTACTTAGGCGATTCTGGATCGCAGCTAAGTCCCCGAGTGCGGCTTTTGGTGCGCACTCGGAGCGAGTTTGTACTTAGGCGATTCTAGATCGCAGCTAAGTCCCCGATTGCGGCTTTTGGTGCGCACTCGGAGCGAGTTTGTACTTAGGCGATTCTGGGTCGCAGCTAAGTCCCTGAGTGCGGCTGTTAGTGCACACTCGGAGCGAGTTTGTACTTAGGCGATTCTGGGTCGCAGCTAAGTCCCCGAGTGCAGCTTTTGGTGCGCACTCGGAGCGAGTTTGTACTTAGGCGATTCTGGGTCGTAGCTAAGTCCCCGAGTGCGGCTTTTAGTGCGCACTCGGAGCAAGTTTGTACTTAGGCGACTCTGGGTCGCAGCTAAGTCCCCGAGTGCGGCTTTTGGTGCGTACTCGGAGCGAGTTTGTACTTAGGCGATTCTGGGTCGCAGCTAAGTCTCCGAGTGCGGATGTTAGTGCACACTCGGAGCGAGTTTGTACTTAGGCGATTCTGGGTCGCAGCTAAGTCCCCGAGTGCGACTTTGAGTGCGCACTCGGAGCAAATTTTTTAGACCGAAGTCTGCGAACGCGGAAGAATTTTGAACCTGCAAGAAATCAATCTACTTTGTATTACTTCAATGATACTTGTTCTTTACGTGTAGAAGCGCTTCAAGAGATCTCCGTTCCATGCTCGCGGCTCGTCCGTTTCCCTGTCGAGGTTGTAGAGTCGATACGCTCCGTTGTTCAGCACCTTAGAGATGATGAAGGGTCCTTCCCAGGCGGGAGCCAACTTGTGAGGCCTCTGCTGGTCCACTCGGAGCACCAGGTCGCCTGCTTGGAATGTGCGACTCCTGACGTGCCGCGCGTGAAATCGCTGCAGATCTTGTTGATAAATTGTTGAGCGAGTCAGTGCCATCTCGCGCTCTTCTTCTAGTAGATCCACTCTGTCTTGCCTGGCTTGCTCTGCTTCGGCTTCGGAGAAGAGTTCGACTCGTGGAGAGTTGTGAAGCAAGTCACTTGGAAGGACTGCCTCGGCTCCATAAACGAGGAAGAACGGGGATCGCCCTGTAGATCTATTCGGAGTTGTGCGGAGTCCCCACAGCACCGAAGGCAGCTCGGTGACCCATGCACCGGCGGCATGTCCAACTTCTCGCACGAGTCGAGGCTTCAACCCTTGAAGAATAAGTCCATTCGCCCGCTCTGCTTACCCGTTTGTTTGGGGGTGCGCCACAGATGCAAAATCCACTCGGAATCTTTGGCCTGTGCAAAAACCTTTGAATCTGTCCGAGTGAAAGTTTGTGCCATTGTCAGTGATTATGTTGTGCGGGACTCCGAATCTGGCGATGATGTCTCTGACAAATTTGATGGCCGTAAGGGCGTCGAGCTTCTTGATGGCCTTAGCTTCAATCCACTTGGTGAACTTGTCGACTGCCACCAACAGATGAGTGAATCCCCCTTGGCCTGTTCTGAATGGTCCGACTGTGTCTAATCCCCACACTGTGAACGGCCAAACAAGAGGGATTGTCTTCAGCGCAGATGTTGGCTTGTGGGACTTGTTCGAATAAAACTGACAGCCATCGCATCGGTCGACCATATCCATTGCCATTTCATTCGCCTGCAACCAGAAGAAGCCAGCTCTGAATGCTTTGGCGACAATTGCTCTTGAGGAGGCATGATGGCCGCAGGTTCCCGAGTGAATTTCTTCCAGGATTAAATGCCCCTCCTCAGGGGAGATGCATCGCTGAAGGACTCCTGAAACACTTTCCTTGTACAACTGGCCATCAATGACGGTGAAGGACTTCGACCTACGGACGATCTGCCTCGCTTGGACTTCGTCTTCTGGTAATTCTTGCCTCACGATGTACGCAATGAACGGCACAGTCCAATCGGGGATGAGAGCAAGAATCTCCATGATCAAATCAACCACAGCGGGGACCTCGACTTCAGTCGGATCTGTCGAGCTCTTTGGTTGTACTAGTTCCTCTGTGAAAGGATCTTCTTTTACTGAGGGAAGGTGTAGGTGCCCGAGGCAGACATCACTCGGGACCGATCTCCGAGTGGATCCAAGTTTCGCCAATTCATCAGCTGCTTGGTTTTTCAGTCGCGGAACATGGTGGAGTTCCAGACCTTCAAACTTCTTCTCGAGCTTCCTTACTGCGTTGCAGTATGTAGTCATGGTGGGGTTCATGACATCCCACTCCTTCATCACTTGATTAACCACCAAATCTGAATCGCCATAGGCCATCAGGCGACGGACGATGAGTGTGATGGCCATGCGCAATCCATAAAGGAGAGCTTCATACTCTGCCTCATTGTTGGAAGAATCGAAATGTATCTGCAACACATACTTAAGTTTATCACCTTTTGGCAATATGATCACTACGCCAGCGCCGAAGCCATTCAACATCTTGGACCCATCGAAGAACATAGTCCAATGAGCCGAGTAGATGTGAGTCGGTTGCTGTTGTTCTACCCATTCTGCTATGAAGTCAGCCAGAGCTTGAGACTTTATAGCCTTCTTGGCTTCAAACTTGATGTTGCAGCATAACATCTCCATAGCCCACTTCGCCACTCGGCCTGATGCGTCTCGATTGTGGAGGATTTCCGACAACGGAGCATCAGACACGACACACACTGAGTGGTCTTGGAAATAATGAGCCACCTTCTTTGCAGTCATGTAGATCCCATAAATAAGCTTTTGATAATGGGGATACCTCTGCTTGGAAGGAGTCAGGACTTCGGAGACATAATATACTGGCCGCTGAACCTTGTACGCTTTGCCTTCTTCTTCACATTCGACTGTGAGAACAGTGCCGACGACTTGATTTGTAGCCGCAATGTACAGAAGAAGGGGTTCTTTACTGAGCGGGGCAGTAAGAACCGACTGGGTGGAAAGCACGGCTATGAGGTCGTCGAATGCAATTTGGGCTTCGTCTGTCCACTCGAAAGTATCTGATTTCTTCATGAGTCGGTACAGATGTAACGCCTTCTCGCCGAGTCGAGCGATAAACCTGCTCAAAGCCGCTAGGCAACCTGTGAGCCTTTGAACATCATGTATTCTGATCGGCCGCTCCATTCGGACGATGGTCCCGATCTTTTCGGGGTTGACACCGATCCCTCGTTCGGAAACGAAGAAACCGAGTAACTTTCCACTGGGAACACCGAATGAACACTTGGCAGGGTTGAGCTTGATATCGTACCTACGAAGGTTGGCGAATGTTTCTGCCAAGTCAGTCAGCAGGTCGGAACCTTTGCGTGACTTGACTACGATATCGTCCATATATGCCTCCACATTTCGACCGATCTGGTCAAGGAGGCATTTTTGGATCATGCGCATAAAAGTTGCTCCTACATTCTTCAAACCAAATGGCATAGTGATGTAGCAGAAACACCCGAATCGGGTGATGAAGGTTGTTTTTAATTCATCCGGACCATACAGACGGATCTGATGATAGCCCGAATAGGCATCAAGGAATGATAAACGCTCGCAGCCCGCAGTCGAATCAACAATTTGATCAATGCGGGGGAGTGGGAAATGATCTTTCGGGCAGACCTTATTGAGATGCTTGAAGTCGATGCACATACGGAGAGACTTGTCCTTCTTGGGCACCATGACAACATTGGCGAGCCACTCGGAGTGGTGTACCTCACGAATGAAGTTGGCTGCCAAAAGTTTAGCCACCTCCTCTCCGATTGCCTTCCTTTTGTGCGCGGCGGACCGACGCAGGCGTTCTCGGACGGGCCGAGCAGCAGGATCCACATGCAGTCGGTGCTCAGCCAACTCCTTGGGTGCACCTGGCATGTCAGCGGGCTTCCGTGCGAAAATGTCCCAGTTCTCACGGAGGAATTGGATGAGCTCGGCTTCCTATTTTGGATCAAGGGTGGTGGAGATGTTCGTCGGGGCGGCGGTGTCGTCCGTCGGGTGGATGCTGACTTTCTTCGCGTCTCCTGCCGACTGCATTGCGGACTCTGAAGCTGGCTTCTTCAAACGCATCAAGTCAGGGGGTCGGCTGTCTTCTTGTACTCATCCAGCTCGAGGATAGCCATCTGCTAGTCGGCAATACTCGACCCCTGCTGCAGACACTCCTCGGCCCACTGCCGATTGCCTGTGATTGTGATCACACCTTTGGGACCCGGCATCTTCAGCTTCAAATACACATAACATGGACGGGCCATGAAAAGCGCATACGCCGGACGGTCCAGAATCGCATGGTATGCACTCTGGAAGTCCACCACCTCGAATGTCAGCTTTTCCTTGTGGAAGTTCTTGTCGGAGCCGAAAATGACGTCCAACGCGATAAGGCCGAGTGACTTGGCCTTTCGTCCTAGGACGACTCCGTGGAACTGCATGCTGCTTTCGCTAAGTTTGGACATCGGAATGCCCATCCCCTTGAGAGTGTCAGCGTACATGATGTTCAAGTTGTTGCCGCTGTCCATGAGGAGTTTGCGCAGTCGGACTCCTTCCACCACCGGGTCGACGATCAGAGCCTGCCTCCCTGGGGTGGGCACATGTGCTGGATGGTCCGACTGGTCAAAGGTGATCGCAGTCTGAGACCATTTGAGGAACGTGGGGTTGGTTGGTGTTGCCATGTTCACCTCCCTGTTCACCAGCTTCAGTCGACTCTTGCTTTCCACGTCAGCAAAAATCATCAATGTTTCATGGACTTGGGGGAACGGATCCTCCTTGTCCTCATCATCCTGTTCGTTGTCCTTTTCACTCGGTTTCCCTTCGCCGAACCCTTGGATCAGGAGGCGACATTGCCGAGTGGTGTGCTTCGGGAATATGGCGTTGCCTTCTTCGTCCATTTTCGTGTGGATTGGACATGGATGATACAGGATGGAGTTCCCGAACTGCTTCTTCTTGGGGGTGTACTGAGCTTTCCCCTTGCCCTTGAACTTGGCATTTGTAACGGCTGCTGCCTCTGCCTGCGGAGTGGACGGAGCTTTCTGCTTTTGCTTCCGATCGTTGTTCCCATCTCCGTCGGCGACTGCCTTATGCTTGCCGCTACGTATGCGGTCCTCTTCTTCGCCATTTGCATAGCATGCGGCTATCTCCATCATCTTGCTCATGGAGATGTCGCCTGTCCGACCGAACTTCAGGTACAGATCTCTGTACCGCACGCCTGCCTTGAAGGCGCAGACTGCTTGGTGCTCTGTGACGTTCTCCACCGTGTGGTAGAGGGTCGTCCAGCGCTGGATGAAATCGCGCAGGGGCTCATTCTGCTTTTGGACACAGTGCTGGAGCTCCACGAGACCAGCAGGGCGTTTGCACGTGCCCTCGAAGGTTCTGATGAAGACTCGGGACAGATCTGCCTAGCTGTAGATGCTTGATGGAGCCAACTGGTTCAGCCACGCTCGTGCCGAGCCGTCGAGCATCAGGGGAGATGTTTCATGGCGACCTGGTCATCTCCGCCACCGATCTGGACCGCCACTCGGTAGTCGTCCAGCCACGTTTCTGGCTTGGATTCTCCTGTGAACTTGTTGATCCCCGTCGCCAATCGGAAGTTGGGAGGGATGTCAGCTGAACGGATGGCTCGACTGAAGCACTCGGGGCCAGAGACGATGGTCCTGGTTCCACTCGGATGGTCTCTATCGTGACCATCACGGTGGGCTCGACTCATGCCGACCTTCCTCTGGGCGATGTACCCTCTTGCGTCGGGCCTTGGATCATACATGTCACCGACTGAACGCCGATCATCGTGATGTCGGGGCCCGTAAGGCCCACCCCGCGGAGGGGTGCGTGAACGGCGACGATCTTCGGGATTCATGGAACGGCTGCCCCTCTGCGTCGCTGATGAGAGTCGGGGCTGAAAACCAACCGATGCGTGTTCGCGTGAACATAACTGTTGTGGATCCTGTTGTGCGACTGGGAGACCGCCGAATTCTGCTGCTGCGCCGTGTGCAACAGGGCACGGATCTGCTCGATCCCTCTACCAGCCTCTGAATCAGTCGGTTGGAGGGAATCAGCTATCTTGGCAGCGGCAGCCAGGTTGAGGACGGGTGTGCGAAACACCTCGACGTTGCTCTGACGAGTGCGTCGACTAGCAGAACGGTGGTGTTGACGGCGAGCGCCAGATGATTCACCGACCTCGTGCTCGTTCCGACCAGTCCGGTGGGGACTTTCATGGGAATTGGCCATGAGAACTTCGGCTGCAGGCCCGCGACCCAAGTACTCGGAAGGTAACTCAGTCGGAACTAAGTCCAAGCACTGGGACGTCGGCGCGACCACAACCGACTCGAGGACCGCCACTTGAGAAGACGCGCTCTGTCGCGCCTGGGCGTGTCGCACCCAACGCTGAAGCCGCGGACGGCGGGACCGCTTGTTGCGGCGCGTGATGGGGGCGAAGATAGACACCGGGGCCGATTGCTGGAGAAGAAGGACGCCGCGGGCACCGGCACGGAAGTGCGTAGCCCCGTGACTGGGGAGCGCCTCGACGTCGAGAGACGCATCCTGAAGCCATGCCAAATCGTCGATGATGAAGGAGAGTGCGCCGAAGAGGATCTCACGACCCATGCATAAATCTCCGCCGGACGACATGATGAAAATATGAAGTTGCAAACTCGCCGGAAGTCGCTTAGACGCCTGCCCCACGGTGGGCGCCAACTGTCGTGGGTATAAGTCTGACAGTAGATGTGTAGGGTACGAAAGGATGGGCAGAGCCTTAGCTACGGCGAGGTTGTATGAGGTCAGGCCCCTCTACGGTGGAGGTAAAAGCCCTACGTCTCAGTGCTCTTGGGAGCTTAGTGTCGAGTAGAATATAGGATTACAGTAAATGCCCACCCCTGCACCAGTGGGGAAGGGCGGCTTATATAGAGTGCGCTGCCCTCCACAACGGCTCGATGGACAGGGGTGGAATAGTGGCGAATAAATTCCTATGTTACAGGTAACGTATGCCTTAAATGCTAATAATGGTGTAAGAAAACGTATGATCGTTGCCCTCCTGGGAGGTTACGATGTACATAGTGGAATTCAGTCGGTACGATAAATATGCTCCGAATGCTCGTCACCGACTAGATGATGGGGGGGGGGGGTCCTTAGTTCAGTCGGAACTGTCTAAGGGCCTTGCCCTCTATGAAGGGTAGTCCTTGGGTAGGACCTATAGGGCAGGCCTATGACCCTACCCTGGGACTATAACCCCATCAGCATTAATTTATATGCATGTCGTGCCAAAACTTTTCTACTTACAAGGCATGTCTCGTAACACAACGGCAGCTGAAGTGCTACTGTAGTGCATTGAACGCCCGTTTATAGTCCAACACAATTCACGTTCTTACATGTTCTGCAACTCATAATTCTACTGCAAAAACTATATAGACAACGTACAAGAAGTTACATGTGAACTTTGGTATACACGAAATTATCAACACAAGCATGTTGGAGTAAAGAGATGTTTACATGCAAATAGCTGAAAAAGCAATGTGCAACTTGATTTTTGACAGCTCAGATCGTGCAACAATTATAACAGGAAACTAGTGTTCACTTCGTTGCCAATGCAAAAAATGTATGCCCAACTACTTATGTATAATATTAGCCAGTTGCACTATATTACACACAACGGTATCTAATAATACGACAGTTTTCCGTCCAGAGGCTCGGATCTCCTTTCTAATTCTGGTACCTTCCCCAACCAATGATCTATAAGGGCCATCCACGCCCCCAGAGCCGCTCTCACCACACCATTGTCAGTAAGGAACACAACACAACGCCTCATCCACATTCCCCTTTAACCTCCGCTCACACCGTTTTTAGGCATAGAGCTACTAGGTTTTCTCTAACCTTCACCTTTAACCTCCGCACCCACAATGATGCAATTTATTTGTCTCCTAGGTCTGTGACGTCGTACCTCACTATCGGTTGTAGAGCTTTCTCCTGCTCGAAGTAGCTCGTTGATGTCGAAAATCGACGGAGCGGAAACCTTCCCCCGGGGATCTAGCGGATCTGTATGAGATCACCGCAAAATTTAAATCATAATAGCGTAGATCTATCGATTTGCAGCACGAAGAATCAAAAATCTCCAAGATGGAACAAACAATGAAAAAAATTACTGCAGAAATGGAGAGATAACGTACGAATCATAGAGTGAGTTTCAGTAAGAAAGAGAACAGAGGGCGACAAAGGAAAACTGAGTGTTGTACAGCGGGTTAGTCGGATATTCTTTTTACAGTGTAGAGATAGTTGTACTTGGGGCCACCAAAGCGAATGCCGAGGTTTTATATTTCCACGTTCAAAGCTTCCGTTGCGTCAAGAATCACAATAGTGCGTGGAAACTTCGAAATATTCCGGTTGAACATTCACTTAAACAGTCACGTGGCTTCAATCATGTGCCTTTACAGTGTGAATACCGTGGCTGTGGAGCTTGCCTGCCAGTGCCTCTGACGGCTTCACTCCCGTGGCTATAGATGTTTTCATCCCGTGCCCGTAGGGCCTGCAATGTCGTGGATCTCGAGGCTTTACTCTCGTGTCTCCCTGCCTGCACAGGCTTCACTACCGTGGATGTGGAGGCTTTCCTCCCGTGCCTCTACTTGCTCCCCTCCCGTGGCTATAGAGCCTTAAATTCCGTGGATGTACGGTCTCGGTACCGTGCCTCTGTAGGATTCAACTACGTGCCTCTGGAGGCTTCACTCACGTGGCTATACCAGCTGTCATCACGTGCCCGTAGGGCCTGCAATGCCGTGGATCTCGAGGCTTTACACCCGTGTCTCCCTGCCTGCACATGCTTCAATCCCGTGGGTGTGGAGGCTTTCCTCCCGTGCCTCTACGTGCTCCCTTCCCATGGCTATAGAGACTTAAATTCCGTGGCTGTACGGTCTCAGTACCATGCCTCTGTAGGATTCAACTACGTGCCTCTGGAGGCTTCACTCACGTGGCTATACCGGTTGTCATCACGTGCCCGTAGGGCCTGCAATGTCGTGCATCTCGAGGCTTTACACCCGTGTCTCCCTGCCTGCACATGCTTCAATCCCGTGGCTGTGGAGGCTTTCCTCCCGTGCCTCTAGGTGCTTCCCTCCCATGGCTATAGAGCCTTAAATTCCGTGGATGTACGGTGTCAGTATCGTGCCTCTGTAGGATTCAACTACGTGCTTCTAGAGGCTTCACTCACGTGGATCTACCGGTTGTCATCACGTGCCCATAGGGCCTGCAATGTCGTGGATCTTGAGGCTTTACTCTCGTGTCTCCCTATCTGCACATGCTTCAATCCCGTGGTTGAGGAGGCTTTCCTCCCGTGCCTCTAGGTGCTTCCCTCCCGTGCCCCTGATACGTCTCCGTCGTATATACTTTTCCAAACTCTTTTGCCCTTGTTTTGGTCTCTAATTTGCATGATTTGAATGGAACTAACCCGGACTAACGTTGTTTTCAGCAGAATTGCCATGGTGTTGTTTTTGCGCAGAAATAAAAGTTCTCGGAATGACCTGGAAATTTACGGGGATTTTTGTGGAATATATTAAAAATACTGGCGCAAGAATCAACCAGTGGGGTGGAGCTGAGAGCCCACAAGCCCACCCGGCGCGGGCCCCCCCTGGCCGCGACTGGCAGGCTTGTGGGGCCCACGTTGCTCCACCGCCTCCAATCTCAGCTCTATTTAGTCCCTTTCGTCCGGAAAAAAATCAAGGAGAAGATTTCATCGCGTTTTACGATACGGAGGCGCCGCCACCTCCTGTTCTGCCTCTGGAGGGCAGATCTGGAGTCCGTTCTGGGCTCCGGAGAGGGGAGATCGTTGCCATCGTCATCACCAACCTTCCTTCATCGCCAATTTCAAGATGCTCTTCACTGTTCGTGAGTAATCTCATCGTAGACTTGCTCAACGGTGATGGGTTGGATGAGATCTATCATGTAATCGAGTTAGTTTTGATGGGGATTGATCCCTAGTATTCACTATGTTCTGAGATTGATGTTGCTACTACTTTGCCATGCTTAATGCTTGTCACTAGGGCCCGAGTGCCATGATTTCATATCTGAACCTATTATGTTGTCGCCAATATATGTGTGTTCTTGATCCTATCTTGCAAGTTGTAGTCACCTACTATGTGTTATGACCCGGCAACCCCGGAGTGACAATAGCCGGAACCAATCATGGAGATGACCACGGTATGAGGAGTTCATGTATTCACTAAGTGTTAATGCGTTGGTCTAGTTCTTTATTAAAAGGAGAACCTTAATATCCCGTAGTTTCCATTAGGACCCCGCTGCCACGGGAGGGATGGACAATAGATGTCATGCAACTTCTTTTCCCTAAGCACGTATGACTACATACAGAATGCATGCCTACATTACATTGACGAACTGGAGCTAGTTACATATCTCTCCGTATTATAACTGTTGCATGATGAATAGCATCCGGCATAATCATCCATCACCGATCCAATGCCTACGAGTCTTTTACTACTCTTCCTTGCTACGTAACTTTTCTGCTACTGTTGTCACTGCTGCTACTGTTACTCTGTTGCTACTGCTGTTACTCTGCTGCTACTGCTGTCACTTTGCTGCTACTGGTTACTATTGCTACTGTTGTTATCATACTACCTTGCTATTTATACTTTGCTGCAGATACTAAATCTTCCAGGTGTGGTTGAATTGACAACTCAACTGCTAATACTTGAGAATATTCTTTGGCTTCCCCTTGTGTCGAATCAATAAATTTGGGTTGAATACTCTACCCTCGAAAACTATTGCGATCCCCTATACTTGTGGGTTATTAAGACCTTTTTCTGGCGCCGTTGCCGGGGAGGCATAGCTATATTCTCTGAGTCACTTGGGATTTACGTCTGCTGGTCAGTATGAGGAATCTGAAAGATCCAAGAACTAAAGTCTTGCCCTCAACTACGAGGACAGGTAAGGAACTACCATCTAGCTCTGCACTTGATTCACCTTTAGTTATGAGTAAGTTTGCGACACGACCTCCTGCTAGAAATCTTGATATGTCGCCTGTGCTTGATGATGCTACTTCTGTTGCCCATGATTCTTATGATGATGCTATGCTTGATACTGCTTTGCCACTAGTTGCATTCCTTGATGCACAAATTGCTAGAGTTGCTGCTAGATGTGATGATACTTCTGAAACTACTGATACTATTGAAGTAGAACCTGCTATTTCGCCTGTTAGAACTAGATCTCCTAGATATGAATTGCCTGATATGTCTGAGGGTCATGTTATGGAGGGAGAGATAGCTGAGGACTTTCTTGCTTGTAAGGATAGCTATGATGTTGAGAAATTACTGCTCAAGTGGAAAGAAAAATCTCTGAACGCTAGGATGAAATACGACCCGAAGTTGCTACTTCGCCTATCTTTGTGACCGATAAGGATTATGAATTCTTTGTCGACCCTGAGTTAATCACTTTGGTCGAAGCTGATCCTTTTCATGGTTATGAGTCTGAAACGGTTGTAGCCCATCTTACCAAACTGCATGATATAGCCACCCTATTCACGAGTGAGGAAAAGATCCGCCACTACTATATCCTCAAGTTGTTTCCTTTCTCGCTAAAGGATGATGCTAAGACTTGGTTCACTTCTCTTGCTCCTGGTTGTGTGCGTAGCCCCGAGGATATGATCTACTACTTCTCTGAGAAATATTTCCCTGCCCATAAGAAGCAAGCTGCCTTGCAGGAAATATACAACTTTCGCAAGTTGAAGAAGAGAGTCTCCCACAAGCTTGGGGGAGGCTCGTCCATCTACTAAATGCTTTGCGTGATCACCCTCTTGAGAAGAATGATATACTTGATATCTTCTATAGTGGACTAACCGATGCTTCTAGAGACCAAACCATAGAACACGTTGAGATCCTATTGAATAATATCTTGTGCAATGAGAATGCTTGGACTATTCCTGAACCACCTCCAAAGCCAACTCCGAAGAAAAGAGGTATTATATTCCTCAGTCCTGAAGATATGCAAGAAGCTAAGAAATCTACGAAAGAGAAAGGCATTAAATCTGAAGATCTCAAAAATCTACCACCTATCGAAGAGATCTATGGTCTTGATAACCCGATACAGGTAGTAGAAGTAAATTCTCTTCGTAGATTTTATGAGAGTGATATTCCTTTTGAGAAACCTGCTAGCTTATGCTTGGATAAATTTGATAACTTTGTTGCCAAACAACAGAGTTTCAATGAGTATGTTAGCAGACAATTGGAACAGAATGCTCGTATGCTTAGTCATTTAAGTGCTTGTGTGGACAGAAACGTCAATGATCTTAAGCTCTTGAGTAAACATGCCTCTATGGTTACTACTCAGGTAGAACAAGTACTTAAGTCTCAGAATGACTTGCTCAATGAATTGAATGACAATTCTGTCAGAGTCGTCACTAGAGGCGGTAGAATGACCGAGGAACCTTTGTATCCTGAGGGTCATCCCAAGAGAATTGAACAAGATTCTCAAGGAATTAGCACTGATGCACCTAGTCATCCTAGAAAGAAGAAGAAAGATGATAGGAACTTGCACGCTAGCAACCCTGTTGCTGTTACACCTAAGAATCCAAACAATGTCTCTATTTCTGATTCCGAAACACAATCTAGTGATGAACATGAGCCTAATGATAATATCGATAGTGATGCTCATGTTTATGCTCAAACTAGTAGTGATAAGGATGTGGAGATTGAACCTGTTGATCTTGATAACCCACAGCCTAAGAATAAGAGATACGATAAGAACGACTTTGCTGCTAGGAAGCATGGTAAAGAAAGGGAACCATGGGTTCAGAAACCCATGCCCTTTCCTCCCAAACCATCCAAGAAAAAGGATGATGAGGATTTTGAGCGATTTGTTGAAATGATTAGACCTGTCTTTCTGCAAATGTGTTTGACAGATATGCTCAAAATGTCTCTGTATGCTAAGTACATGAAGGATATTGTGACTAATAAGAGGAGGATACCTGAGGTTGAGATTTCCACCATGCTTGCTAACTATACCTTCAAGGGTGGAACTCCTAAGAAACTAGGTGATCCCGGAGTGCCCACTATACCTTGCTCCATTAAAGGAAACTACATTAGAACTGCTTTATGCAACCTTGGAGCTGGTGTTAGTGTTATGCCTCTCTCCCTTTATCGTAGGCTTGAATTGGATAAGTTGACACCTACTGAAATCTCTCTACAAATGGCCGAAAAATCAACTGATTTCCCTATTGGCATTTGCGAGGATGTGCCTGCTGTGGTTGCTAACGTCACTATCTTAACATACTTTGTTATTCTGGATATTCCCGAGGACGATGCCATGGCGGTCATCCTGGGAAGACCTTTTTTAAACACTGCAGGGGCTGTTATTGCTTGCAACAAAGGCAATGTCACTTTCCATGTCAATGGTAATGAGCATACGATGCACTTTCCGAAGAAACAATATCGAGTACGCTGCATCAATGCTATCGAAAAAACTTCATCGATTCTCATTGGGAGTTTTGAATGCCCTATACCTACTATTAAGATGAAGTATGATTTGCTTGTTGGGGATATTCACATCCCCATTAAGGTAACCTAGTGGCTATTCGAAAATTCTCCGTTTTCTTTTGTGATTCAAAAAAGTTTGTCAAGGAGACTTGATCAACCTCATTGACGGATTTCTTTCGATGATCATGAGATGGATGAATCGAGGAGTCACAAACCTGTGTTCCAAGCTTTCACCTTCGGTTGCTTAGAAGAAAAATGATAGATTTAGTTTAGTTTTTCCTGTTTTCTGCTTTTAGTGTCCCATAGAAAAGTACCCCCAAAATAAAAGTTCTCCGAATGCCGAGAAAATCAAGTATGATTTTTTATGGAATTTTTGAAAAATACTAAGACGAAGAGCTAGTCAGGGGGCTGCACCAGTGGACCACAAGCCCTGGAGGCGCGGGCACCCCCCTGGCCGCGCCTACCAGCTTGTGGGGCCAACGTGTACCCCCTCCACTTATTCTAGCTCCCATCTGCTTCACCTACCTCCAGAAAAAATCGTTTCACAGCTCAAACCCGTGTTCTTGCTCTCCTTGCTATGATTTTTGATCTCCTTGTGCAAAGCACCATTCACCAAACTGTTTTGGGGAAATTGCTCCTTGGTAAGTGACTCCTCCATTGGTCCAATTAGTTTTTGCTCTAGTGCCTTATACATCGCGTATTTTTGCTGCCTCGGTGACCCTGTTCTTGAGCTTTGCATGGTAATTTTAGCTGGTCCCAAGTAGTTTTGATGCGTAATATGGCCTCTAGGAACTTGTGGGAGTAGTTGCTACGAGTTTTGTTGGGCCTTGTTCACTTTTCCTTAGAGTCACTAAAAATTTCAGAAAAGGAAGATGTTCAGGAGAAACTATCATGGCGGTTCCTCAAGCAAGAGAGGTCCCCGTCTCGCGATTCGGGAGCCCAATCCTTACCGACCAAGGAACACACAGGTACAACCATGTGAATGGCCTTCTGATGAATTTATGATTGAGGCAGGTTTCAAAGACGAGTTTGATACACTTGTTCACAACGTCGGACTCGAAGAATTCATCTCCGATAAATGTGAACAGTATGTTACTCTCACTGCCTCATTTGTTCGTAGATTCAAATTTTCAGCTGGTCATGATACATCTGTACTTTTTGATCTCTATGACAAATCGTATACCATGGATTTAGAGGATATCAATAGAATTTGCAAGATACCTGTTTGGGGTAGTCTCAATGATCCTCCTAAATCTTCGGTTAGAGACTTTTTCTCTGGTATAACTGTCGGAGAAACTAGAGATATTACACAGGTTACCATGGGGAGCATTCATTTTCCTGCCTTGCATTACTTTGCCCTCTTCATAGGTAGATGCATTAACGGCAAGATTGAGCATTGTCACCTCTGCGCACCCGACCTTTGTATTCTTAAGAGCGCAATAACGGGTGATAGAAGTTTCAACATGGGAGCTATAATGTTTAGTGGCTCTTGCATGCATATCTGTTTATCTGTCAAAGAGCCATATTACTTTGTCTTCTCCTTTATGTTTACGTGCAGATTCCAGCGTAGTCCAATGCACGAGCACTCTTATTATTGTTCACATCATTCGGTCGTGCAAGTGAAAGGCAATAATGACGATATATGATGAAGTGACTGAGCCTGGAAAAGATGGTATGAACTCGATCTATTTTGTTTTTGTAAATATGACTAGCTCATTGTTCCTGATTTAGCTTTGTTGTGAGAGAAACATGTTTGCAATGACAACTTAGAGATCATAGTTTCTTATGCCATGCTTAATTAGCTAGGAGCTTATAATGGTTTGTCTTGGATGCCAACATGAATCTTGAGATGATTATGATGTAGTATGATAGGATGGTATCCTCCTTTGAATGATTCAAGTGGCTTGACTTGGCGCATGTTCACGCATGTAGTTGAAACACAATCAACATAGCCTCTATGATATTCATGTTCATGGTGATTTATGTCCTACTCATGCTTGCACTTAATGTTGGTTAATCTCAATGCATTTTGATGACTGTTGTCGCTCTCTAGTTGGCCGCTTCCCAATCTTTCGCTAGCCTTCACTTGCACTAAGCGGGAATACTGCTTGTGCATCCACTTCCATAAACCCAAAGTTGTTCCATATGAGTCCACCATACGTACCTATATGTGGTATCTACCTGCCGTTCCAAGTAAATTTGCATGTGCCATGATACGTCTCAAACGTATCCATAATTTTTGATGGTTACACGCTGTTATCTTGTCAATTTTGGATGTTTTGTTTACCTTTTATATCTTTTTTGGGACTAACTTATTAACTCAGTGCCAAGTGCCAGTTCCTGTTTTTTCTGTGTTTTTGACTCTTTTCAGATCTCATTTTGGAACAGAGTCCAAACGGAATAAAATCCCCAAAATGATTTTTTCCAGAACGGAAGAAGATTGGGAGGCTTAAGGTCCAAGCAAGTGGGCCCACAGGGGGCCCACAAGCCCTGTTGCCGCGACCAGGGGGGAGGCCGCAGCAACCAAGCTTGTGCCCCCCCTGGCGCTCCCCTGCCCTAGGTCTTTGGCCTATAAATTCCCTAAAAATCCAGAAAAAATCAGGGCGTCCATGAAAACACTTCTCCACCGCCGCAAGCTTCCATTTCCGCGAGATCTCATCTGGAGACCCTTCCCGGTGCCCTGCCGGAGGGCACTTTGGAATTGGAGGGCTTCTTCATCAACACCACCGCCCCTCCAATGACTCGTGAGTAGTTCACTTCAGACCTACGGGTCCGTAGTTAGTAGCTACATGGCTTCTTCTCTCTCTTGTATCTTCAATACAAAGTTCTCCATGATCTACATGGAGATCTATCCGATGTAATCCTCTTTGGCGGTGTGTTTGTCGAGATCCGATGAATTGTGGATTTGTGATCAGATTATCTATGATATATATTTGAGTCCTTGCTGATTTCTTTTATGCATGATTTGATATCCTTGTACGTATCTCCGAGTCATGGGTTTTGTTTGGCCAACTAGATCTATGATTCTTGCAATGGGAGAAGTGCTTGGTTTTGGGTTCATACCGTGTGGTGACCTTTCCCAGTGACAGAAGGGGCAGCAAGGCACGCATCGTGTTGTTGCCATCAAGGGTAACAAGATGGGCTTTTATCGTAGATATGAGATTGTCCATCTACATCATGTCATCTTGCTTAAGGCGTTACTCTGTTCTCATGAACTTAATACACTAGATGCATGCTGGATAGCGGTCGACGTGTGGAGTAATAGTAGTAGATGCAGAAAGTATCGGTCTACTTGTTTTGGATGTGATGCCTATAGATATAATCATTCCCATAGATAACGTCACGACTTTGCGCGGTTCTATCAATTGCTCGACAGTTATTCGTTCACCCACTGTCTACTTGCTTTCATGAGAGAAGCCACTAGTGAACACTACGGCCCCCGGGTCTATTCACACCTATCGTTTCCACTTTCGCTTTTACTTTGCTTTGTTTCTTTGTTGCTTTCAGTTCTCACTTGGCAAACAATATATAAGGGATTGACAACCCCTTCATAGCGTTGGGAGCAAGCTCTTTGTGTTTGTGCAGGTACTTGTGATATTCCTTCACTGGATCGATACCTTGGTTCTCAAAACTGAGGGAAATACTGACCGCCGTTGTGCTACATCACCCTTTCCGCTTCGAGGAACACCAACGCAAGGCTCCAAGGCCACGGGGGAATCCTTTGCATATTTGCCTAGGAAGTCCCTAAAGGTGTAGCCGTAGCAGAAGGATTCCTGGTGCCGTTGCTGAGGAGTATCAAGACAAGAATAGTCTCCCATCAGCACGCTTGTTTCTGGCGCCGTTGGAAGGTCTTTTGTTGCAGTAGAAGAAGTATTTCTAGCGCCGTTGCCGGGAAAGGAGAGATCTATGCGAGTAGGTCTCACAAACTCATCTCTTGTATTTACTTTTTTTTCCAGTTGCCTCTCGTTTTCCTCTCTCCCACTTCACATTTGCCGTTTTCATTTGCCTTTATCTTTTGCCTTTTTGCTGCCTTTCGCCCGTTTTCCTCGCCTGCTCTTAGGCTTGTTCATGAGAAACCTTTCATCATGGCCAAACCAAACTATTTCAGAAAATTGGAGGAGATTGAAACTAATGTCAAAGGTTTCATGTCTTCTCAGTTTGACCAAAATAGTTACTTCCCTAGGGAATTAAAAAAGCAAAATTCCTTTTTGGTCTGTTTGAATAAAGAAGTTGATGATATGGCCAAAGATTTCCTTGCACTAAATTCTCAGCTTGCTCACCTTGAAAAATTGGTGGGCCAAATTTCTGACAAGCAGGCTACCTTAGTCAATAAGATGGCAGCTAAACTGAAACTTGTGATGCAAATCATGAAGATCTTAAAGTGCTTGTTGTGACTCCTCTTAAATCTTTGTTTTCGCGTGTCAAACCTATTGATGAAGGGGCTGGATATGAATCCACTTTGGTTGAAAAACGCCCCAATGATTTGGAGTCCACCTATCTTGATGATAAAGGTGTGGAGAGTGGAGTAGAAGAAATCAAAATTTTGGGTAGTGATGAAGCACCCACTTTGGATTTCAAGGATTTCAATTATGATAGTTGCTCCTTGTTTGAATGCATTTCTCTGATGCAATCCATTGCAAACTCTCCACATGCTTATAGCCAAAGCAAAGCCTTTACCGCGCATATCGTAGATGCTATGATGAAATCTCTTGAAGAGAAGCTCGAACTAGAAGTCTCTATACCTAGAAAACTTCATGATGAGTGGGGACCTACTATCAAAATCAAGATCAAAAACTATGAGTGCAATGCTTTGTGTGATTTGGTGCTAGTGTTTCCGCGATTCCAAAGTCTTTATGTGATATTCTTGGTTTTCATGAGATTGAAGAGTGTTCTCTTAATTTGCATCTTGCGGATTCTACTGTCAAGAAACCCATGGGAAGGATCGATGATGTTCTTATTGTTGCAAATAAGAACTATGTACCCGTAGATTTCATTGTACTTGACATAGATTGCAATCCTTCATGTCCCATTATTCTTGGTAGACCTTTCCTAAGGACTATTGGTGCTATCATCGATATGAAGGAAGGGAATATTAGATTTCAATTTCCCCTAAAGAAGGGCATGGAGCCCTTTCCTAGAAAGAAAATAAGATTGCCTTATGAATCTATGATGAGGGCTACTTATGGTTTGAGCACCAAGTATGACTATACGTGATTCCATCACCTTTTGCCTAGCTAAGGGCGTTAAACAGTAGCGCTTGTTGGGAGGCAACACAACGAATCTAGTCTTTTTCTTTCTGTTTTGTGTTTTCCACACTTTCATAATTCTGTTATGATTGTGTTTTTGTGTGTTTCTTTTTGCGTTTGTGCCAAGCAAAACCGTTATGATTAGTCTTCGGGATGATCGTTTGGTCATGCTGGAAAAGACAGAAACTTTCTGCTCACGAAAAGAATTTTCATTTTTTTATGTAAGAGCTTTTGAGTTGATTCTTTTTGCTGCTGATTTCTACGCAAATTCTTCAGACTGTCGTAATGTTTCAGAATTTTTGAAGTAGCAGAAGTATACGAAGTATACAGATTGCTATAGACTGGTCTGCTGTTAACAGATTCTGTTTTTGTTGTGTTGGTTGCTTATTTTGATGAAACTATGGATAGTATCGGGGGTATTAGCCATGGAAGATTGAAAATACAGTAACCCAACATCAACATAGCTAGAATTTAAGTTTTCTACAGTACCTAAGGAAGTGGTGGTTTGCTTTCTTATACTAATGTTATCACGAGTTTCTGTTTAAGCTTCATGTTGTGAAGTTTTCAAGTTTTGGGTGAAGTTCTTATGGACAAAAAGATAAAGAGTGGCAAGAGCTCAAGCTTGGGGATGCCCAAGGCACCCCAAGATGATTCAAGTATGCCGTAAAATCCTAAGCTTGGGTATGCCCCGGGAAGGCATCCCCTCTTTCGTCTTCAATCCATCGGTAACGTTACTTGGGGCTATATTTTTATTCACCACATGTTATGTGTTTTGCTTGGAGCATCTTGTATCGTAGGAGTCTTTTATTTTTTTGTGTCACAATCATTCTTGCTGCACACCTAGAGAGAGAGACATGCACTCACCGTGTTTTTGTCGAGCTTCACTTATATCCTTTGGTAGACAATTCAGCTCGCATGTGCTTCACTTATATCTTTTGAGCTAGTTGATTTTGCTTTGTGTGCTTCACTTATATCTTTTAGAGCACGGCGGTGCGTGGCTTGGTAGTTTATCTATGCTATGAAAGTAGTCTCAAAAGGGGCTGTTATCCAAAGGGATACGAAAACTTCCACCTTCATGTGCATTGAATAGTTAGAGAAGTTTGATTCATCTCAACTAGTTTTGAGTTGTGGCTATGGTAATATTGAAGTTATATTAGTAAGGTGTTGTGGATCTAGAAATACTTGTGTTGAAGTTAGTGATTCCCGTAGCATGCACGTATGGTGAACCGCTATGTGATGAAGTCTGAGCATGATTAGTCTATTGATTGTCATCCTTTGTGTGGCGGTCGGGATCGCGCGATGGTTTATACCTACCAACCCTTCCCCTAGGAGTATGCGTTGAATTCTTTGTTTCGATTACTACTAAAACTTTTGCAACAAGTATATGAGTTCTTCATGACTAATGTTGAGTCCATAGTTTAGATGCACTTTCACCTTCCACCATCACTATCTTCTTTAGTGTCGTGCAACTTTCGCCGGTGCACAAAACCCGCCATTAGCCTCCCTCAAAACAGCCACCATACCTACCTACTATGGCTTTTTCAAAGTCATTTCGAGATATGTTGCCATGCAACTACCACCATGACATGTGCACCACGTCTACATTGCCATTGCATGATCGTAAGATAGCTAGCATGATGTTTCCATTAATGTCCATGCCATGCTAGATCATTGTCACGGTACACTACCGAAGGCATTCCATATAGAGTCATCATTGCTCTAAGTTTTGAGTTGTAAGTGTGATGATCATCATTGATGGAGCATTGTCCCATGTGAGGAAATAAAAGAGGCCAAATATGCCCACCAAAATATAAAAAAAAATAAAAAAAGAGGCCAAAGAGCCCACCAAAAAAATGAGAGAAAAAGAGAGAAGGGACAACGCTACCACCTTTCCACACTTGTGCATATTAAGCACCATGATCTTCATGATTGAGAGTCTCTCGTTTTGTCACCACCATATAGCTAGTGGGAAATTTTCATTATATAACTTGGCTTGTATATTCCAATGATAGGCTTTCTCAAATTTGTCTTAGGTCTTCGTGAGCAAGCAAGTTGGATGCACACCCACTAGTTTTCTCTAAGAGCTTTCACATACTCTTAGCTCTAGTGCATAATTTGTATGGCAATCCCTACTCATTCACATTGATATCTATTGATGAGCATCTCCACAGCTCATTGATGTGCCTAGTTAATGTGACCATCTTCTCCTTGTTTGTCTTGCAACCTCCACCACACTCCACACCACTTATAGTGCTAAAACCATGGCTCACGCTCATGTATTGCGTGAGAGTTGAAAAGGTTTGAGAAAGTAAAGGTGTGAAAACAATTACTTGGCCAATACCGGGGTTGTGCATGATTTAAATTCGTTGTGCAATGATGATAGAGCATAGCCAAACTATATGATTTTGTAGGGAAAACTTTCTGTTGGCCTTGTTATTTCGAAAGTTCATGATTACCTTGCTAGTTTGCTTGAATTATTATTGTCTCCACGTCAATAGCAAACTATTGTTTTGAATCTAATGGATCTGAACATTCACGTCACATAAGAGAAGTTACACAGGACATCTATGCTAGGTAGCATGAAAGCATGAAAAATTCATTCTTTATCACTTCCCTACTCGAGGACGAGCAGGAGTTAAGCTTGGGGATGCTTGATACGTCTCAAACGTATCCATAAATTTTTAAGGTTACACGTTGTTATCTTGTCAATTTTGGATGTTTTGTTTACCTTTTATATCTTTTTTGGGACTAACTTATTAACTCAGTGCCAAGTGCCAGTTCCTGTTTTTTCTGTGTTTTTGACTCTTTTCAGATCTCATTTTGGAACAGAGTCCAAACGGAATAAAATCCCCAAAATGATTTTTTCCAGAATGGAAGAAGATCGGGAGGCTTAAGGGCCAAGCAAGTGGGCCCACAGGGGGCCCACAAGCCCTGTTGCCGCGACCAGGGAGGAGGCCGCGGCAACCAAGCTTGTGGCCCCCCTGGCGCTCCCCTGCCCTAGGTCTTTGGCCTATAAATTCCCTAAAAATCCAGAAAAAATCAGGGCGTCCACGAAAACACTTCTTCACTGCCGCAAGCTTCCGTTTCCGTGAGATCTCATCTGGAGACCCTTCCCGGTGCCCTGCCGGAGGGGACTTTGGAATTGGAGGGCTTCTTCATCAACACCACCGCCCCTCCAATGACTCGTGAGTAGTTCACTTCAGACCTACGGGTCCGTAGTTAGTAGCTAGATGGCTTCTTCTCTCTCTTGGATCTTCAATACAAAATTCTCCATGATCTACATGGAGATCTATCCGATGTAATCCTCTTTGGCGGTGTGTTTGTCGAGATCCGATGAATTGTGGATTTGTGATCAGATTATCTATGATATATATTTGAGTCCTTGCTGATTTCTTTTATGCATGATTTGATATCCTTGTACGTCTCTCCGAGTCTTGGGTTTTGTTTTGCCAACTAGATCTATGATTCTTGCAATGGGAGAAGTGCTTGGTTTTGGGTTCATACCGTGTGGTGACCTTTCCCAGTGACAGAAGGGGCAGCAAGGCACGCATCGTGTTGTTGCCATCAAGGGTAACAAGATGGGCTTTTATCGTAGATATGAGATTGTCCATCTACATCATGTCATCTTGCTTAAGGCGTTACTCTGTTCTCATGAACTTAATACACTAGATGCATGCTGGATAGCGGTCGACGTGTGGAGTAATAGTAGTAGATGCAGAAAGTATCGGTCTACTTGTTTTGGATGTGATGCCTATAGATATAATCATTCCCATAGATAATGTCACGACTTTGCGCGGTTCTATCAATTGCTCGACAGTAATTTGTTCACCCACTGTCTACTTGCTTTCATGAGAGAAGCCACTAGTGAACACTACGGCCCCCGGGTCTATTCACACCTATCGTTTCCACTTTCGCTTTTACTTTGCTTTGTTTCTTTGTTGCTTTCAGTTCTCACTTGGCAAACAATCTATAAGGGATTGACAACCCCTTCATAGCGTTGGGAGCAAGCTCTTTGTGTTTGTGCAGGTACTTGTGATATTCCTTCACTGGATCGATACCTTGGTTCTCAAAACTGAGGGAAATACTTACCGCCGTTGTGCTACATCACCCTTTCCGCTTCGAGGGAACACCAACACAAGGCTCCAAGGCCACGGGGGAATCCTTTGCATATTTGCCTAGGAAGTCCCTAAAGGTGTAGACGTAGCAGAAGGATTCCTGGTGCCGTTGTTCAGGAGTATCAAGAAAAGAATAGTCTCCCGTCAGCACGCTTGTTTCTGGCGCCGTTGGAAGGTCTTTTGTGCAGTAGCATGCCACTCATGTGGTGACAGGGGGCTATCAGTATCTTCCATGCTAGGCGTGTTATCCTCGATATGTGTTTATTCACTATCATTCACGAGAAAGGGGTCGGTAATTGGAATGCCCAGTTCCATGCTCAAATCGAAAAGATAATTGCAAACAAAACTCCCCCTGGATTGATGTTGGTATGGACGGCACCCGAGTATTCGGCTAGTCATGGAGTGTGATTGATCGGTGGTGGGGGAGTCAAAACTTTACTTTTCTGTTTCGGAACCGCCTACCGCATGTGTAGCGTGGAAGATGGTCAGAACTCTTGGTCATTGCGTTGACAATGAAAGCATGCCACCCAAAATTATTATCTCTGTTTTCAAAGCTTGAGCTCTGGCACCTCTGCAAATCAATGCTTCCCTCTACGAAGGGCCTGTCTATTTATGTTCCTGTTGTGTCATCCTCTTCTTATAAAAGCACCAATTAGAGAGCACCTCTGTCATTTTTATTCTTTGCTTTTGACTGATATTGAGTATGACTGTGACTAGATCTTCTTTGCCATGAATTACAATGTTTAGCCAGCCCTTGGTCTTTGATGGTGCTCTGCATTTATGTTTTGCGGTCTCAAAAAGAGCTAGCGAGATACCATCTGTTCGTACTACTTCATGATTGTTTTGATTGAAGTGTTGACGTTTGAGATTTATTATTATTGCTTGCTAGTTGATTATGCCATTGATATGAGTTTACCGTGAGACCTAGATGTCATTTGCTTATGTGGTTAGCTTATGATCTTGCTGAAATTCTGGTTATGAGTTAGACATAGTTGCAACAACAAGATCAAACAAAGTTCGTGAAAGTTTTTCTTTTGTCTCTTTCAGTTTGTCAACTGAATTGCTTGAGGACAAGCAAGGTTTTAAGCTTGGGGGAGTTGATACGTCTCTGTCGTATCTACTTTTCCAAACTCTTTTGCCCTTGTTTTGGTCTCTAATTTGCATGATTTGAATGGAACTAACCCGGACTAACGTTGTTTTCAGCAGAATTGCCATGGTGTCGTTTTTGCGCACAAATAAAAGTTCTCGGAATGACCTGGAAATTTACGGGGATTTTTTGTGGAATATATTAAAAATACTGGCGCAAGAATCAACCAGAGGGGTGGAGCTGAGAGCCCACAAGCCCACCAGGCGCGGGCCCCCTGGCCGCGCCTGGCAGGCTTGTGGGGCCCACGTTGCTCCATCGCCTCCAATCTCAGCTCTATTTAGTCCCTTTCATCTGGAAAAAAAATCAAGGAGAAGAGTTCATTGCGTTTTACGATACGGAGGCACCGCCACCTCCTATTCTTCCTCTGGAGGGCAGATCTGGAGTCCGTTCTGGGCTCCGGGGAGGGGAGATCGTCGCCATCGTCATCACCAACCTTCCTTCATCGCCAATTCCATGATGCTCTTCACCGTTCGTGAGTAATCTCATCGTAGGCTTGCTGGACGGTGATGGGTTGGATGAGATCTATCATGTAATCAAGTTAGTTTTGATGGGGATTGATCCCTAGTATCCACTATGTTCTGAGATTGATGTTGCTACTACTTTTCCATGTTTAATGCTTGTCACTAGGGCCCTAGTGCCATGATTTCAGCCTCCTTGCTATAGTAGCTCCCATGTTGAAACTTTTATCACCCGTTACTGCGCTCTTAAGAATACTAAGGTCGGGTGCGCAGAGGTGACAATGCTCAATCTTGCCACTAATGCATCTTCCTATGAAGAGGGCAAAATAATGCAAGGCAGGAAAATGAATGCTCCCCATGGTAGCCTGTGTAATATCTCTAGTTTCTCCGACAGTTATACGAGAGAAAAAAATCTCTAACCGAAGATTTAGGAGGATCATTGAGACTACCCCAGATAGGTATCTTACAAATTCTATTGAAATCCTCTAAATCCATGGTATACGATTTGTCATAGAGATCAAATAGTACAGATGTATCACGACCAACTGAAAATCTGAATCTACGAACAAAAGAGGCAGTGAGAGCAACATACTGTTCACATTTATCGGATATGAATTCTTCGAGTCCGATGTCGTGAACAAGTGTATTCAACTCGTCTTTGAAACCTGCCTCAATCATGAATTCATGAGAAGGCCATTCACATGGTTGTACCTTTGCATTCCTCGGTTGGTAAGGATCGGGTTCCCGAATCGCAAGACAGGGACCTCTCTAGCTTGAGCAACCACCATGATAGTTTCTCGTGAACATCTTCCTTTTCTGAAATTTCCAGTGACCCAAAGGAAAAGTGAACAAGGCTCAACTAAACTTGTAGCAACTACTCCCTCAAGTGCCTAGATGCCATATTACGCACCAAAACTACTTGGGACCAGCTAAAATTAGCCTGCAAAGCTCAAGAACAGGGTCACCAAGGTAGAAAAAATATGCGAAGTATACGGCACTAGAGCAAAAACTAATTGGACCAATGGAGGAGTCACTTACCAAGGAGTAATTTCCCCAAAACAGTTCGGAGAATGGTGCTTTGAGCAAGGAGATCAAAAATCCTAGCAAGAAGAGCAAGAACACAGGTTTGAGCTGTGAAACAATTTTTTCTGGAGGTAGGAGAAGCAGATGAGAGCAAGAATGAGTGGAGGGGGTGCACCTGGGCCCCACAAGCCTGGTAGGGGCAGCCAGGGGGGGTGCTCGCACCTCCAGAGCTTGTGGCCCACTGGTGCAGCCCCCAGACTAGCTCTTTGTCCTAGTATTTTTCAAAAATTCCAAAAAAATCATACTTGATTTTCAGGACATTCGGAGAACTTTTATTTTCGAGGTACTTTTCTACGCGACGCTAAGACAGAAAACAGGGAAAATTAAACTAAATCTATCATTTTTCTTCTAAGCAACCGAAGGTGAAAGCTTGGAACAGTGGTTTGTGACTCCTCGATTCATCCATCTCATGGTCATCGAAAGAAATCCGCCAATGAGGTTGATCAAGTCTCCTTGACAAACTTTCTCGAACCGCAAAAGAGAACGGAGAATTTTCGAATAGTCACTAGGCTACCTCAATGGGGATGTGTATCTCCCCAACAAGCAAATCATACTTCATCTTAAAAGGAGGAATAGGGCATTCAAAGTTCCCAATAAGAATCGATGAAGTTTTTTCGATAGCATTGATGCAATGTACTCGATATTGTTTCTTCGGAAAGTGCACCGTATGCTCATTACCGTTGACATGGAAAGTGACATTGCCTTTGTTGCAATCTATAACAGCCCCTGCAGTGTTTAAAAAGGGTCTTCCAAGGATGAACGCCATGGCATCGTCCTCGGGAATGTCCAAGGTAACAAAGTTTGTTAAGATAGTGACGTTAGCAACCACAACAGGCACGTCCTCGCAGATGCCGATAGGGAAAGCAGTTGATTTGTCGGCCATTTGCAGAGAGATATCAGTGGGTGTCAACTTATCCAGTTCAAGTCTACGATAAAGATCGAGAGGCATAACACTAACACCGGCTCCAAGGTCGCATAAAGCAGTTCTAATGTCGTTACCTTTAATGGAGCAAGGAATAGTGGGCACACCGAGATCACCTAGTTTCTTAGGAGTTCCACCCTTGAAGGTATAATTAGCAAGCATGGTGGAAATCTCAACCTCAGGTATCCTCCTCTTATTAGTCACAATATCTTTCATGTACTTAGCATACAGAGACATTTTGAGCATATCTGTCAAACGCATTTGCAGAAAGACAGGCCTAATCATTTGAACGAATCGCTCAAAATCCTCATCATCCTTTTTCTTGGATGGTTTGGGAGGAAAGAGCATTGGTTTTTGAACCCAATGTTCCCTTTCTTTACCATGCTTCCTAGCAGCGAAGTCATTCTTATCGTATCTTCTATTCTTAGGATGTGGGTTATCAAGATCAACTGGTTCAATCTCCACATCCTTTTCATTGCTAGGTTGAGCATCATCATGAACATCACTATTGATATTATAATTAGGCTCATGTTCATCACCAGATTGTGTTTCAGCATCAGAGATAGAGACGTCGTTTGGACTCTTAGGTGTAGCAGCAACAGGGTTGCTAGCGTGCAAGTTCCTATCATTTTTATGCTTCTTTCTAGGATGACTAGGTGCATTAGTGCTAACTCCTTGAGAATCTTGTTCAATTCTCTTCGGATGACCCTGAGGATACAAAGGTTCCTGGGTCATTCTACCGCCTCTAGTAACAACTCTGACGGAATTGTCATTCAACTCATTGAGCAAG
Source organism: Hordeum vulgare subsp. vulgare (assembly GCF_904849725.1). Taxonomy (NCBI): domain Eukaryota; kingdom Viridiplantae; phylum Streptophyta; class Magnoliopsida; order Poales; family Poaceae; genus Hordeum; species Hordeum vulgare. Next base: position 413,743,704 of record NC_058520.1, on the reverse strand, counting down.
TCATTCTGAGCCTTAAGTACTTGTTCTACTTGAGTAGTAACCATAGAGGCATGTTTACTCAGAAGTTTAAGATCATTGACGTTTCTGTCCACACAAGCACTTAAATGACTAAGTATACGAGCATTCTGTTCCAATTGTCTCCTAACATAATCATTGAAACTTTTTTTTGGGAATGAAGTTATCAAATTCATCCATGCATAGGCTAGCAGATTTATCAAAAGGAATACCACTCTCATCAAACCTACGCAGAGAATTTACGTCTACACCTGTATCGGGTTATCAAGACCATGGATCTCTTTGATAGGTGGTAGATTTTTGACATCTTCAGATCTAATGCCTTTCTCTCGCATAGATTTCTTAGCTTCTTGCATATCTTCAGGTCTGAGGAATAGAATACCTCTTTTCTTTGGAGTTGGCTTAGGAGGCGGTTCGGGAATAGTCCAAGCATTCTCATTGCACAAGATGTTATTCATTAGAATCTTAGCTTGTTCTACGGTTTGTTCCCTAAAAACACAACCGGCACAACTATCTAGGTGGTCTCTAGAAGCATCGGTAAGTCCATTATAGAAGATATCAAGTATTTCATTCTTCTTGAGAGGGTGATCAGGAAAAGCAGTCAGTAGCTCGACAAGCCTCCCCCAAGCTTGTGGGAGACTCTCTTCTTCAGCTTGAGCAAAGTTGTATATTTCCTACAAGGCAGATTGCTTCTTATGGGCAGGGAAATATTTTTCAGAGAAGTAGTAGACCATATCCTCGGGGCTACGCACACAACCACGAGCAAGAGAAGTGAACCAAGTCTTAGCATCATCCTTTAGCGAGAAAGGAAACAGCTTGAGGATATAGTAGTGGCGAATCTTTTCATCATTAGTGAATAGGGTGGCTATATCGTGCAGTTTGGTAAGATGGGTTACAACCGTTTCAGACTCATAACCGTGAAAGGATCAGATTCGACGAGAGTGATTAACTCAGGGTCGACAGAGAATTCATAATCCTTATCGGTCACAAAGATAGGCGAAGTAGCAAACTTCGGGTCATATTTCATCCTAGCGTTCAGAGATTGTTCTTTCCACTTGCGCAGTAATTTCTCAACATCATAGCTATCCTTACACGCAAGAAAATCCTCAGCTATCTCTCCCTCCATAACATAACGCTCAGGCATAACAGGAAATTCAGGCATAATAGCAGTTTCTACTTCAATAGTATCAGCAGTTTCAGAAGTATCATCACATCTAGCAGCAACTCTAGCAATTTGTGCATCAAGGAATGCACCTAGTGGCAAAGCAGTATCAAGCATAGCATCATGAGGCAAAGCAGTATCAAGCATAGCATCATCATAAGCATCATTTGCAGCAGAAGTAGCATCCTCAAGCACAGGCGACATATCAAGATTTCTAGCAGGAGGTGGTGTCACAAACTTACTCATAACTGAAGGTGAATCAAGTGCAGAGCTAGATGGCAGTTCCTTACCTCTCCTCGTAGTTGAGGGCAATGCTTTAGTTCTTGGATCTATCGGATTCCTCACAGTGATCAGCAGACGTAAATCCCAAGTGACTCAGAGAATATAGTTGTGCTTCCCCGAAAACGGTGCCAGAAAAATGTCTTGATAACCCACAAGTATAGGAGATCGCAACAGTTTTCGAGGGTAGAGTATTCAACCCAAATTTATTGATTCGACTCAAGGGGAAGCGAAAGAATATTCTCAAGTATTAGCAGTTGAGTTGTCAATTCAACCACACCTGAAAGTCTTCGTATCTGCAGGAAAGTATCAGTAGCAAAGTAGGGTGATAGCAGCAGTAGCAACAGTAACCAGTAGCAGCAAAGTGACAGCAGTAGCAGCAAAGTAACATCAGTAGCAACAGTGAGAGCAGTAGCGGCAAAGTAACGTAGCAAGGATCAGTAGTAAAAGACTCGTAGGCATTGGATCGGTGATGGATGATTATGCCGGATGTGATTCATCATGCAACAGTTATAACATGGAGAGATATGTAACTAGCTCCAGTTCATCAATCTAATGTAGGCATGTTTCCGTATGTAGTCATACATGCTTAGGGAAAAGAACTCGCATGACATCTATTGTCCATTCCTCCTGTGGCAGCGGGGTCCTAATGGAAACTACGGTATATTAAGGTTCTCCTTTTAATAAAGAACCGGACCAACGCATTAACACTTGGTGAATACATGAACTCCTCATACTATGGTCATCTCCGGGAGTGGTTCCGGCTATTGTCACTCAGGGGTTGCTGGGTCATAACACATAGTAGGGACTACAACTTGCTAGATAGGATCTAAAACACACATATATTGGCGACAACATAATAGGTTCAGATCTGAAATCATGGCACTCGGGCCCTAGTGACAAGCATTAAGCATGGCAAAGTAGTAGCAACATCAATCTCAGAACATAGTGGATACTAGGGATCAATCCCCGTCAAAACTAACTCGATTACATGATAGATCTCATCCAACTCATCACCGTCCAGCAAGCCTATGATGAGATTACTCACGAACGGTGAAGAGCATCATGGAATTGGCGATGAAGGAAGGTTGATGATGACGATGGCGCTGATCTCCCCTCTCCGGAGCCCAGAACGGACTCCACATCTGCCCTCCAGATGAAGAACAAGAGGTGGCGACGCCTCCGTATCGTAAAATGCGATGAACTCTTCTCCTTGATTTTTTTTCGGGCGAGACGGACTAAATAGAGCTGAGATTGGAGGCGGTGGAGCAACATGGGCCCCACAAGCCTGCCAGGCGCGGCCCTTGTGGGCTCACAGCTCCACCCCTTCGGTTGATTCTTGCGCCAGTATTTTTCAGTAATTCCAGAAAAATTCTCCGTAAATTTTCAGGTCATTCCGAGAACTTTTATTTCTGCGCAAAAACAACACCATGGCAATTCTGCTGAAAACAACATTAGTCCGGGTTAGTTCCATTCAAATCATGCAAATTAGAGTCCAAAACAAGGGCAAAAGAGTTCGGAAAAGTAGATACGATGGAGAGGTATCACTGGTCCAGCATGATTTCTCCAGTAATACAATCTTCACGAATTGCGCTTTTATACAAGTTTGCACTACAACAGCAAAAACGTTTACAAAAAAATAGAGTCACTCTTACATATGTTCGCTTGTTTTTCTTTTTTAAGGTCACAGAGGCTACTTACTTTCTGCATTCCTTCTGGCCTTCATCGCTCATTAGATAGTCATGAAGAGCATTGGCTTTGTCCATGTGAATGAAGTGTTGATGCTCAAATGTTGGAATGTTAGTTATGCCCTAGAGCCTGGTTGACCGCTTTAACGGCCTCTTGATAGATATTATGTTTGCCGGCGTGATCTCAGATGACTGACGTGTTGACATATATGGGGAATCCAACTGCAACTTTGACAAGTGCACATCCATTTCCTTGTTAAAATTATCCTCTTTTTCCATGGTAAACACTGTTTTGAATTCTTGAAAATCCATTTGTCCTCGGACTACAAGTTCATTGTAACTGTGTACTTCATCAGGTGATAGGCTCTCAAGAAAGCGTGCCTTTTCTTCTTCAGGGGCTAGCATTTTTGGAAGTAAGAACTCCAAAGACTCGCTTGTGCATGATGTGCTGCTTACTGCTAGGTTTTTCTCTAGTTTTCTCTTCTCACCTTTGCTTGCTTCTCTACGAACAGAAATCGCAGCATCGCGTTTGCGCTGTTCAATTATCCTCTGTTGAGATATCTTTCTATTCTCCTTGCTTGGGCCGGGAGGTCGATCTTATTTTATTGGAGGATCCTTGCATTCATGCTCCCACTAAAAATGTTGATTGTCGTCCTTGCGTTCATCTTCACTGTTTAACACTTCAATGGCTTGTGTATCCCCAGCGCTCGTATCAATTTCCTCGGGAAATCGAGGAATTTCTACTCCAGTCATGCCGCATTGAACTTGTTTCATTTCTCCGTCTTCAGTTACAACTTTATGTTTTAGCATATCTATCCGACAAAAACAAACAGACAAGAATTGTTAGCCTTTGCTTGTAAAAACTACATCTCAGAACAGAATTAGTTTTTTTAAAGACGAACCTCTCGTATAGTTTAGCAATACTAAGTTTGCATTGCCGATGTGCTCGCTCAATAAATGATACAAAATTCTCTTCCTCAACTCAGGGACTTGTTCTTCGGTCAATGAGATGGTTGTTCCTTCTTCGGAATAGTGCTAGACGTTCATGTACATGTAGAACGCACAGTCCAGCCTGCGAGTTGGGACAATTATTCGTTACTATTGTGCTCCCCTTGGTATCAAAATACTTTATATGTTTTCATGTAAAACCGTCTCAACAACGAGCTATTTTTAGGACCACAAGAATTAATTGTTACTCCATCGTCCTTCCCAAAATAAGTGACTCAAAAGTGGCTCAACTTTGTACTAAAGTTAGTGCAAAGTTGAGTCACTTATTATGGGATGGAGGCAGTAGATTAAACATAAAGAACAAGGATGTTAGTAGTGTTTACATGTCTGGTCCCTGAAGTGGCACATGCACATCAAACTCCTTGAAATGGTCAATGTTACTTGGAGAAAGTTGAATCTTTGAGCCTATTTCTCTCCAAATCTTCTTGAATTTTCTTGCTACAACACTAAAGAATTGTCTTGCCTTGCTATAATCCTTTATAGAGTCAAACAGCTCGAAGCACTATTTTTTCATATTGACTGATATGGCCACAAAGTGGCCGATAGTCTTCTAATTCATGAACCCCCCTATAGCAGTTGGTAAAAGAAACTGCAAAAAGGAAAATATTGAAGCATAAACATTTGTAACATAAACGTAAACATTTATAGTCATTCTCAGATATGGTAGTTTGTTCAGTTTACCATGTCATAATCTTGCAGATCCTCTCCTTCTTTGATATCAAAAAACCTCCTAAGCTGCTTGGGTATAACTTTTCTTTAATTTGATTGTCATCGTAGTCTCCAAAGTTCAAGGGATCTTTGTCATCATCTTTGTGTATTGAATGCTATTTGTTTTGTAATGCGTACATATAAAGAATTTTGTCAGTACACATGTGCACAGGCTGATATTCATTTACTTAAAACATGAAATTGTGTCATGGTTTTTACTTACAGTGTTGTGTAGCATTAGGATCTTCCTCTGTGAGCCCTTGAATTCATTTTGTAGCATCACTAACACAAGCTCAATGATTGTACTGTGCACCGCATTACCAACTTGGAAGCTTCTCGCAGCGTTTCCGATGTTGGTAATCACATCACACGTTATTATGAAATCACCATTTCTGCAACATATATATATGTATATGTATATATATACATAGAGAGATACAAATAAAGGATATATTAGTTAACAGGTAAAAAACATTGAAATAAATTATTCTGTGGAAGTAACATACTTTTCTTCGTCCGTCCATTCCCTGAGACATAGAGCGTTGAATATTTTTTCAATGAATTCTTTCGTGGGCTCAGTGTCTCTGCTGCCTGAAGAGGACATGATTACAAATTTAATTGGCATCGTAGAAGTTCATACTTTGTTTTATGCTCGTAGAGGTGTTCTACCTTGTATTTATTCGTCACTTTCCCGTCTTGCTGTGTCATGAGCTGCCTCAACTTGTGCATGTGTCATCTCTGTAAGCTCTGAAGATTTGTCCTGCGCACTTTCGATTGCATTCTCGTTTTTGTCGAGAACACTCTGAAGATTTGCGTCAATATGTATATGTGTGGGCTCTTCTTCATCCACTTTCTGTGTTATCAACTACATGTGTAATTAAATCAAAGTAAAACTACAATATTTAATTTTGTATAATCAGCTTGTGGAATACCACCTCTTGTGATGTTGTCACCGGTGCCATGTCCTGTGGTCCTGTTGTTTGGTTCGTTTTGTTGACCTCTTCAGTAATTTTGAGAAGAGCTTCGCCTTGTAATCTTACTTCTTCCTCCTTATCTACTGAACTTACTTGTTCTGTTTTTTCCAAATCTCGTTGTTTGTCTCCAGTGAAAGGGTTGCTGCCTTGCTGTTCTGTGACGATCGTTCCTTTTTCCTGTTTTTGTGAACCAAAAAATGTAAATATCAATGGATATTTAATTTTTATAAAATCAGCTTGAGGAATACCACATCTTTGGTTGTTGTCGCCGGTGCCGCGTCCTGATATCTTGTTGTTTGTTTCTCTTCTTTATCATGCGGCTGTTCAAAGAAAGAGTTAATTTTAAATACTAGTGATAGATACATCTTTATCGATGTGTGAATGTTTTTGTAGTGATATGTTTGCTGACCTCTTCTGATTGTTCGCCTACGTCTAAGACGTCAGTACTATCATTTGTTTCAAGCTACTGTTCAAACTAAAAATAAATTATTAGGGACTGTATTTCTTCTTTGTGCACTAATTATATTTCTTTTAGAAGAAATTATTAGGAACTGTAATTCTTGGTTGGTTTTGTTGACATCTACAGTGACTTTAATTTGACATGAGCTGTGCCTTGAAATCTTCCTTCTTCCTCCTCGTCTACTGAACTTCCTGATCCTGTTTTTTCCAAGTATTGTTCTTGGTCTCGGGTGATAGGACTGCCTTGCTGTTCTATGGCGATGCTTTCTTTTTCCTGCTTTTATGAACAAAAAATCTAAATAACAATGGAACTAAAGGATGAGACGATAGGGTCATTAGAGACACTGAGCCTAATATTCAGATTATGCTCAGGCAGAGGAAAACGCCTCTTAAAGGATGACGACTTGTTGACATAAAGCTTCCTCAGCCTATTAGGAACTAAAGTATGTGTACAACAACATCGGTATTCCCCTTTTTGTTTGTTACATCTGATAAAACTAAATAATAATTAGAAGGAATTGTTTTTCTTTACTGGATACCATTTTGTTTTTTTAATAAAATAAAATTGGTGTGTTTGTTGAAGAAAAAAAATAAGTAACAATAAAACTTCATTTGGAACATACGATCTTTTATAACTCTTGTCCAAACTTTACCTTCATAGTAATTCGTGCTTGGGGAATATCTCCTACTATTTGTGTTTGGTCCGAAAGCTGCTCTTCTGTTACAGCAATTAATTCCGTTGTACTGACAACCTCCCCCGTATTTTTGGTTTCCACCTGTTCTATTTTTTCTAGTTCTTGTGCAGCAGTGCTCGCATTTTTTTCCTGCGTAACATTGAGATAAAAAATGTTATCGTAATTAACCGAATCACAAGATAAATCTCCCAAATAGGATTTTTAGTGTCGTTTGATTTTACCTGTCCGTCGGTCGTCGTCATGAGCAACTTTGCATCCAGTGGTATTTCTTTATGAGGAAAAATAGTTTTGAGCTTGTCCTCAACTATCATCTCTGAGACTTGTACATTTGTATCAGGAGCAACTTCATCTTGAGTGTGGCTTTGTAGAGCATGCTCTAGTATTTCCAGTTGTTGTAATACCAGGGTATGAAACATGGTGAGTTTTTGTAGTACATTTTGTTTAGACATGTTCTATGGGGGTAAGTTGGTTATGGAAGGTCACCTCATTAGTTTTCTCCTTGTTGTTTCTCTTCATCTTCTGATCTATCACTGCTTGATTTTACCTGTTAAATCTCCCAAATAACATTGAGATAAAAAAAATTTATCGTAATTAACCGGATCATAAGATAAATCTCCCAAATAGGATTCTTATTGTCGTTTGATTTTACCCGTCCGTCGGTCGTCGTCGTGATCAACTCTGCATCCAGTGGTATTTCTTTCTGAGGAAAAATAGTTTTGAGCTTGTCCTCAACTATCATCTCTGAGACTTGTACATCTGTATCAGGAGCAACTTCATCTTGAGTGTGGCTTTGCACATCATGCTCTAGTATTTCCTGTTCTTGTAATACCAGGGTATGAAACATGGTGAGTTTTTGTAGTACATTTTGTTTAGACATGTTCTATGGGGGTAAGTTGGTTATGGAAGGTCACCTCATTAGTTGTTTCTCCTTGTTGTTTCTCTTCATCTTCTGATCTATCGCTGCTTGAACAAACTCTGTTGCACTTGTTTGTTGTTTCTTGTCCAGCCGAGCCTACATTTCATTACAGGTTTGTTAGCTTCCAAAAAAAGTACATGTTGAGCTCAAAACTATTACTTACTTCTTGACTTGTTACGATGCATGAGGATGAGCCTTTCCTTGGGAGTTCCCTCGTATATGCACATATGGCAGTTGATGTCTTATATGCATGCTCGTGCCCAGTGTTGCTGTCGTCGTCATGCCTGCGCTCCTGGTATCGCTTGTCTTCTGAATGCTTCTTATGTGTTTTGGCTCGGCTTTCAGTTCTCTTCTTCTGTGTTCTTGTTCTTTTCATTCCTTCTAGTTTCTCTTCTACTCCATTTCTTGCTTTTCTCGTTCTTATAGGTGCCTCTTCTACTGTTTCAGCTATTGGTGTCAGGTTCCTATTGCAACACATGCGCTGATAGGCATTGTGTTGTTCGGAAGTAGCAATCAGTGACTCCGTTTGGTCTGCAAGTCCTTGTCTGGCCAATTCATTGTAATTTGCCTCATCATCAGTGCATCCTGCCAAATTAATCTGCCTTGATGCAGGTAATTGTCTTGCTTCCACAAGCACTTGTTCCAACATTTTGGTGACCCTTTTGAAAGCTTCTTCAGATTCCTTGCTGGTTCTTATCTCAGGTTCGCTTATTGTTCTGATGATGGATGCTTGTTCACGCATAAGCTTTGGTGCATCTATTAGCAGTTTTGTAGCTTGCTTGCCACGTCTCCTACTCTCTCCTGGTACCACTTGCAGTGAAGTTGAAGGTGATCCTGCGTTTACATGAGCCATATAGAATATCCTATCCTCTGTCCCTTTCCATGTCTGCATTGTTTCGATAAGACGAAGTTTTTTAGAATAAACAATGTTTTTTACATGGTAACGATGAATTAATAGACACGAGAGATACCTTTATCTGGCCAAATTCATAGTCATCCGGACGTCCTTTTCCATCCTTCTTCATGTCTTCTTTAGATCCTTCTCGTCAAGATAGTTCGCTCTGGGCGTTGCACTATTATTCATTTTCTTAGCTATCCTGTTCATTTCTCTTGTGTTTGGTAACAGCAACGAGTCGAGGTACATGACTACTCGTCCCTGTGCCAAGCCGTAGAGGTGGTCTTTGTTTCCTTTCTCACCCTTTTTCATTTTTTTGCCAATCAATAGCTCCAGCCTGGATTGTTTGGACAATGACCTGGCAGAAATCCAACTACGCCATATCTTCATAATTCATATCCTTCACCGTCACTGCTTGTCTGCTGTAGCGAGGGAAGGTTGTCCCACATACAACCTTGTTGAAAAATATTAGGAAGAAGATTTTGACAGCCTTTTTGTTTTCTTCTTCTCGATCTATTTCTACAAGCAACTTTAGTTTCTTAATCACATCTCAATGTGTGAAGTCAGTATTTCTGAAGCCAAGCTATGATTAGAGGACCTTCATTGATTCGTTGCAATTCATTGGCCTTGGTGCTGTCTTTTTCTCGCCATTTGGATATCCAAAAACCTTATGGATGCCTTCCTTGGTAATCTTTATTTCCTTGTGTGCATCGCCGTCGCCGAAGCTTATCGTCATCGTGTTTGTGTCCATTTTTTTGTAGATATATGCTGCGAGGTTCCTGTTGATTGAACCCTTTATTTTGCAGCCCTCTATGCTGCCAAATCCAGCCGTCTTAACATATCTTCGGTGACGTTCTTTGAGAATTCCCCATGCTTCATTGACATGTACAAACGTAGCTCCAGCCTTGATTTGACATTTTTCGTCAGTTCCTATTTTATCTGCTTCATTGGCTATCATCAGTGGCGATTGTTTTCCACTTGTCCTTCTCCTCTTTCTTCCCTTTTGGCTTGTAATTCCCTCATACGAAAAAACAGAAACAAAAGCTTTGTTAGGAGGTACAGTTCTATTTTCAGTAGCAGCAAATACTTGTAGAGAAATCATCTCTTACACGATCACTCTCGTCCTCACCGGCATTGCTGCCATTTGCAGGATTGAAACCGTTATCACTTTCTGTGTTTCCACTGCCACTGCCAGCACTAGAATCATCTGAAACTCTGTTTTTTGAGTCATCTCCTTCTTCAGCTCGCTGTCGTTTCTTCTTGTTCTTCCCATCGTTTTGTTTTATGTTTGCAGATGGTTTTGCTTGACGATGAGGTGGTGCGATTACCATTAGAGGCGCTAGCTGTTGCTTCAAGGTTTCAGTCATGACCAAGACCTCAGTGCTTTTCTTTCCCTTATGTGTCTTTTTCGCAAGATTAGTAGCATGTGTTGTTTCTAGCTGTCTTTTTGCTTTTTTCTGGTGTAAGTTATCATACTTCCAGGTGCTTCTTTGTGCTTGCTGGCTGCCGTCCTCGTTGCTGGATGGCTAGGGGACATGTTTTGTCTACCTTCAAATTGTTCATTGATTTCAGAGAGAACTGCTTGAATATCGACGTTTTCGTGCCCTTCATGCCCTAATTAATTACGAGCAGATAAGGTTCGTAACATAATATTTAATATAAACAATAAGACATAATATTTACTATAAATAGTAAGACATTATACATGAGATATGCAATGACATTATACATGATTTTCTGGTGTAAGTTAACAGCTACCTTGTTTGACTGTTGGATCGACAACATTACCTATTTTCTCTTGGTCATCTTGTACAAAGTCATTTGCACCAGCCATTTCTACATGTAAAACAACATGCTGTCAAGTACCTACTTGGATTTGACAGCAAATTAAGTGCACATGGTGTGGGAAAAAATGATATAATCCGTACAGGCACGATTTGTTTGATATTAGAAGCACGAAATTACTACACATGGAGCACGGATTTTGAAAATCAGGTCACGTAATTTGAAATCCATAAACAATCGTGGCTAACTATTCTCCCCCACGCTACTTGTACTTGTTAGATAAGTTCAGACAAAGTATTCTAAAACAAATTTAGGGCGGCTGCTAGGGTTTCCTAATTGTGGAAATAGATACTACTAAAAGTGAATTGGTGCAACGGGACGAAATGCAGAAATGTTTACCTTGGATTTCGCGTGCGGGACTCCTCGAATCCATCCGCCGATGTCCTTGCTCTTCCTTGTTATCTTCGCCGCTGTTTTTGCGACCGTAGTTCTTCCTGGATGGTCGCCACTCGCGGGATGGGATCTTGTCGCGGGGCACCTTTCAAGTGCTTTGTGTCGCAGTGGAGGGCGGTTAGCGAAGCGCGGCGGCGGTTACCGACGAAGTTACAGCCGGTTTTGATCTCCGCGTGCTTGAGAAGCAGAAGGAGAAGAGAGAGCGTGCGAGAGGGGGAGTGTTTGAGATTTTCAATTCGGGGAAGGAGAAGCAAGGGAGTAGTACGGACTAGGAAGAGTGAGGGAACCGATGGAACCGTCCTGAATATTGCATCAAGATTCATAAAAGGAACCAGTTTTTTTTTCTTTATTATTAACCGTCGGGAAGCGTGACGCTATAATCACGAACGTGTCACACAACACTACACACATGCTGTCTAAACAAAAGATGTAAAAACACAGATGTCAAAATTTATATGAATGCTAACCGAGCCGAAGACGAGCTAGTGTCACGCCGCCAGAGGCGCCGTCTGCATGCGAGAACGGCGAAAAAGGGAGGAACGACGAAAAAGGCGCTGCAACCTAGGACCCCCCTTCAAGATTTATATGAATGCTAACCGAGCCGAAGGCGAGCTAGTGTCACGCCGCCGGAGGCGCCGCCTGCATGCGGGAATGACGAAAAAGGGGGGAACGACAAAAAAGGTGGGAACGACGAAAAAGGCACTGCGACCTAGGACCCCCCCTTCAAGATTTATATGAATGCTAACCGAGCCGAAGGAGAGCTAGTGTCGCGCCGCCGGAGGCGCCGCCAGCATGCGGGAACGACGAAAAAGGCACTACGACCTAGGACCCCCCCCCCCTTCAAGATTTATATGAATGCTAACCGAGCCGAAGGCGAGCTAGTGTCGCGCCGCGTGCATGTGGAAACGACGAAAAAGGGGGGGATGACGAAAAAGGCGCTGCGACCTAGGACCCCCCCCCCTTCAAGATTTATATGAATGCTAACCGAGCTGAAGGCGAGCTAGTGTCGCGCCACCGGAGGAGCCGCCTGCATGCGGGAACGACGAAAAAGGGGGGAACGATGAAAAAGGGGGGAACGACGAAAAAGGCGTTGCGACCTGGGACCCCCCTTCAAGATTTATATGAATACTAACCGAGCCGAAGGCGAGCTAGTGTCGCGCCACCGGAGGCGCCGCCTGCATACGGGAACGACGAAAAAGGGGAGAACAACGAAAAAGGGGGGAACGACGATGAACCTTGCCTCTAAATATTGATGAACCGTGCCTCTATTTATTCATGGGGCGTGCCTCTATTATCCATGCTTCTATTTATTCATGGAGTGTGCCTCTAAATATTAATGAACCGTGCATCTATTTATTCATGGGGCGTGCCTCGAAATAATTTTGATATGTAAAGCTTGGATCATACGTGTGAAAGTTGATAGTTTTATGTTGTACATGCTAGTTTAAAATTGACATTTGATCGTGTAGAAAGCTCCCACCCGTAACTTCCCCTGAAATCTCAATCTCCTAGAAATATAATGGGAAAAACGAAAAGGGAAACAAGGAAAACACGGAACAAGGCTGAACTGAAAGCGTAAAAAGTTCAAGGGGTTAGTTGAAAAATGTCCAAAACCGGAAACGGAAACGGGAAACCAGGAATACTCGCGGGTGCGCTCCGTGCGTGACACTTGTTACGCGTCTGGCGCTTCCGAAAAGTTCCTTCGTTTCGAGCGAAGCGCGCGCGTCAACTAGTTGCTCCCCGCAAGGAACGCACAGCGATGGCGCCCATTGACTAGGCCTTCGCCTCGCCCTCCACTCGCCGGCCAAGCTCATTTTTTTGTTTCATAAAAAATTAATAGATGTTTTTCTATATTTTTCAAATTACGGAATTATTTTTCAAATTCCGAAACATTTTCACAAATTCCACAAGAATTTTTCAAATTCGGGAATATTTTAATAGATTCCGAAACGTCTTTTGAAAATCATGAAAAAAATTCACATTTCGGAATATTTTTATAAAAATCCTAATTGTTTCGATAAAAATTCGAGAACATATTTTCAAATTTATGAATAATTTTTCAAATTCCGGAAAAAAAATTCAAAATTCTGAAACATTTTCTCAAATTATGGAAAACTTCAAATTCCAAAAGATTTTTTCAAATTCTGATACATTTTTTATATTTTGGAATATTTTTTCAAATTACGGAAAATTTTTCCAAATTCTAGAACATTTTTGGAAAATCCAGAACATTTTTAAACAGAAACAGAAAAGAAAAAAGAAAAAAGAAAAAGAAAAAACCGGTACAAGGAATCTTCTAGAAAGTTTCCAAAAACGGGAAAAACCGGTTGAAAAAGTCTAGAAGGTTCCAAAACCGGCATCCCCTCAACTGTTAATGGGCCGGCCTAAATCATCCCTCGCTAGGGTTTTCTGTATGTGAAGCCGTGGCGAGTCTAGAGTTTAGTCTCGTACGACGGTGCGGGAGACCGCGGGGCACGAGGCGTTGAAGAGTGTGGCTCGACCGGTGGCGGTCATCGGCGCACGGGGCTGGATCCGCATAAACCTACGCAGTAGCAGACCCGCCATGCTGACGCCTTTGAGGGCGAGTGGGGCCGGAACTGACGGGAGCGGAGGAGGTGACAGGTCAACCTAACGAGGAACGGGGTCCCTTTGTCGGAGCTCCTAGTCGGCGCCTTAAGCACCGGCTAGCAGAACTAGCACCCACACGCCTATAAAATGGGTCGGCCTAGTTTTAGGGCTGAAATTTCTATCATAAAACTAAGCACAAAATAAAAGTGAACACAAAAAGTTCATAAAAGCGGAAAATGGTTCACAAATTTCAAAATAAAATATAACGAATTCGAAAAATTCACTGTAATCTAAAAAATATATTCACCATTTTTAAAAAGTTCACGAATTTTGAAAATTAATTCATGAATTTAAAAAAAATGATTTTGAAAAGTTCGTTGAACCGAAAAAAATCACAGATCTTAAAAAAGTTCATCCGGTTCAAAACAAAATCATCAAATTTCCAAAAAAGTTCATCAAAATTTGAAAAATGTTCATATAATTTTAACTAAAAATTCGTATATTTTTTAAAAGGGTTTTAGTGATTTGGAAAAGAGTTTATTCGTTTGGAAAAAATTAATCAGAAAAAGGCTGCGCTTTTTTTAAAGAAAAGAAATTATATAAAAAGAGAAAATGGAAATGAAAAGGTAATAGAAAGAGTAAAGAAAAGAAGAAGAAAAAGAAAAAGAGAAAAAACGAATAAAAACCAGTCGAGAAAAACCTAAATGAAAAAACCCATCTAGAAAGCTTCTAGAAACTTCACAAAATCGAAATAATCTTCCTCCCGCTTGATCGGCCGATGACCGAGCGCTGCACGCGTCTGTTAAGAAAAATGCACTTTAACCGACGCCTGCACAGCCCAATAGGATTGCCCCCTTTGTCTTTCCTTTTTTTTTTTTTGAGGAAGAGCCAACCTCTCCTTCAGCGAGAGTTTTTTTATACAACCTTCAGCGAGAGTGGAGGAACCGGCCCACCAGCATGGGTAGCCACAGCCTCTTTTCTCTTTTACGTTTTCTGTCCTTTCTTTGCGTGTTTTTTACTTTTTTATATACTTTAGGAATATTATAAATGTATATATTATTAAACAAATACTATATTGAAACATTTCAAAAATGTGGAACAATTATTTGAAAAATACTGAACAAGTACTTGAATACTGTTGAATAGGTATTTTAAAAATGTTGAAGAAGTATTTGAATAATGTTGAGAAAGTATTTGAAAAAAATGTTAATCATGTATAAAAGAATGTTGAACAAGTATTTGAATAATGTTGAATAAATATTTGAAAATGTTGAGTAATTATTAAAAAAATTGAATGTATATTTCAAAATGTTGAGTAAATATTTAAAACTTTGAACAAGTATTTGAAAGTGTTAAATAAGTATTAGAAAAGTTGAACGAGTATTTGAAAAACATTGAATATGTATTTGAAAAACATTGAATATGTATATGAAAAGCAATAAGTACTAAAATGTTAAATAATCGCTCGACAATGTTAAACATGTATACAAAAATTGTTGATCACTTATTACTTTTTTAACATATATGAAAATGTAGAATGAAAACGAAAACAAACATAAGAAAAAAAATGAAGAAGATAAAAAAAAGGAAAAGAAACAAAATGCAAGAAAACAAAAAACCAAGAAAAAATGCAAGAAAGAATGAAAAGAAAATGAGGAAGAAAAAATAAAAGAAACAAAAAAGTAGTGATCATGTATAAAAGAATGTTGAACAATTATTAAAAAAATAACGGGATCACATCATTAGGAGAATGATGTGATGGACAAGACCCAAACAATGAACGTAGCATATAATCGTGTTAGTTTATTCCTACTGTTTTCTGCATGTTAATGTATCTGTATCTATGACCATCAGATCATGCAACTCCCGGATACCGAAGGAATACCTTGTGTGTATCAAATATCGCAACGTTATGGGATGACTATAAAGGTGCTCTATAGGTGTCCCTCAAGGTGTTTGTTGAGTTAGGATGGATCAAGACTGGGATTTGTCACTGTGTATGACGGAGAGGTATCTCGGGCCCCACTCGGTAATACAACATCACAACAAGCCTTGCAAGCAATATGACTAAGGAGTTAGGCACGGGATCTTGTTTTACGAAACGAGTAAAGAGACTTGACGGCAACGAGATTGAACTAGGTATGGAGATACCGACGATCGAATCTTGGGCAAGTAACATACCGAAGGACAAAGGGAACAACATACGGGATTAACTGAATCCTTGACATAGTGGTTCAACCGATAGAGATCTTCATAGAATATATAGGAGCCAATATGGACATCCAGGTCCCGCTATTGGTTATTGACCGGAGAATGTCTCAGGTCATGTCTACATAGTTCTCGAATCCGCAAGGTGTGCACACTTAAGGTTCGGTGACGTTTCAGTATAGTTGAGTTATAGGTATTGGTGATCGAAGGTTGTTCAGAGTCCCGTATGAGATCATGAACGTGACGAGGAGCTCCGAAATGGTTCGGAGGTATAGATTGATATATAGGAAGTCCTGTTTTGGTCATGCAAATTTTTTGAGCTCATCGGTAGTGTATCGGGAGTGTCGGGAGGGTACCAGAGGACCATCGAGAGGGGTGTGACGACCCAAGAGCCTTGTGGGCTGTGAGAAGAGGTGGACCAGCCCCTGGTGGGCTGGCTGAAGCCTCTCTCAAAGTCCCATGCGGCGAGGAGAAGAGATAAAAGGTAAAAGACCTTTAAAAGAAAGGGAAGGATGAGTCCTCCCAAAGTAGTCGACCTTCCCACAAGGGAAGATGGACTCTTCCTTGGTTCGACCCGACCCCTTCTCCTTGGAGTAGGGCCAAGGCTACCTCCTCTCCTCTCCTCCTACATATACTAGAGGTTTTTAAGGTTTTGAGACACAACAATCAACCACGTGATGCCCTCTGTCTCGATCAGTTTCTCCTCTAGTCTTGTTTCAGCGGTGCTTAGGCGAAGCCCTCCCGGACTAGCTCCACCACCATCGTCGTCACGCCATCGCGCTGCCGGAGAACTCATCTACCTCTTCGCCCCCTCTTGATGGATCAAGAAGGTGGAGATCATCGTCGAGATGTACATGTGTTGAACGCGGAGGTGTCGTCCATTCGGCGCTAGATTGGGATGGGTCGTGGGACGGGGACGATTTGGATCACGAAGACGTTCCACTACATCAACCGCATTTCTTAACGCTTCACACTTAGCGATCTACAAGGGTATGTTGATCTGATCTCCCTCTCGTAGATGATCATCACCATGATAGGTCTTCGTGTGCGTAGGAAATTTTTTGTTTCTCATGTAACGTTTCCCAACACCCGCGCCATGGACGACAACATGTCGACCCTCGATGCCGCCGTTGGACTTGCCTTCCTCACATCTATCGGTTTCGTCTCTGCCATAGTAATAAATCGCCGTGGCGCATGCAAAGGGTTAGGGCCGACCAAGCAGAAGAAAGTTCTTACGCCTGAGGAGCACGTCGTCCAATCGTTGAGGAGGAAGAACCGTCCACATGAGTAAGAAGCGAGGAATGATGTCGTGGTCATGTCCACCATCGCCGCCGCTGCAGATCGAGAGGCCGAAGCCGCGAAACCAGCCGACTCATCGGCGAGGCCATGAGGAAGCACCTCTTGGATCTAGGGTTAAACCCAGGCCAGCACGGGCACGTCGTTGCCGATGTGACCGCAGAAAGCACCGGCTCATCGGTGTCGTTGTCGCCGCGCATGTCCACCATGCCGGAGCCGCACGACTTCCAGTGGCAGCACGCGTAAACCTCCCGTTTGTCCAACTCTACGGGCTCCAGTTCACCGAAGGTGAGCGTGGTCGCTCCTGCCACGCAAGCGCCCATGGGTCTCGATCTCAATGTGATATGTGTGGGCGGTGGATCGTCCTCCGGGGACGCATGCAAATGGCATCACGATCTCCAAGTCGACGCCACGGGGAACGCCCGCAACCTGTTCAACAGAATGTCGGCTTCGGAAGACGAGGTCAACCATGTGTTCATGAAGAGCGTCATCTATGAAGGTGGTGGCGATGGCATTCCCTTCGATCCCGACTAGACGCAAAGCCAAGATGGTCGCACCCCTTCTTGGCCGGACACGATGGCATGTGGTATTCGTTTGGTGAAGATAATAGAGGCATGGCCGACCACCTCATGGAAGACCAACTCGGCTTGGGCAGCTCCTTCCCGCTAGATCACAAGTTCCCTGAAGACTATGGCCTAGACGAAGAGGATAATAAAGTGGACATTGATGGAGAGCCATTGTTCGACGAAGAGCTCCCCGCCCAAGCCAATGCAAAGAAAAAGCGGAAGAGCAAGCGGACGAAAACATATACGCAGAATGAGGGCAAACTCCTTTGTGAATGTCGTGGAAGTGGTCGTGGTTCGAGAAGATGCAGGCCGACATGCTCAACCTCGATGACAAGTGATCCCTGACGTGGTGTGTGGGCATGACCACGGCCGAGATGACGTGGTCGGACTACAGTCTCATTTTGTGTGCTCGCATGTGTGTCCGGCGCTGGAAAGTGCGTCGAGCAAGTGCGTACTTATTTTTGTACGCTGTCATATCGTCGGCGTAAACTCTTGACCGTGACATGGTAGCTGACGTGATCTATGATCACGGGCTTTTTTATATAAAAAAATTGTGTGCGGATAAAAAATGAATCCTTTCCTTTGAACGCACGGTCGATCCATTTGCAAAAAGAGACAAACATGCCGACCTAAACGAATAAAAAACAAACAAAATGTGCATTTATTTGGATGGGCCGGTTGGAGTTGCTATAAGGTTGTGTAGACTTTCATTATTTCGCGAGTGATTTTCACTAAGATCAAGATGGACGAAAAGAAATTCAAAGCTAGTCAATCAAGCACCCACCATAGATAAAACTATTTTTTTAAACGTGGTCCTTAAGGCCCGATTAAATAAAAAAATGTCAAAGAGAGTTGCCCGGTTAATAAACAGAAAACCGGGGTAAAACCGTCACAATACGCCTGCCAAATTAAGGCATACAAGGCGACCTGACAACCTAGACAAGAATGCACACACGCCGCCAAGGAAAAGAGCGTCGCTGAGGTTGCAATCCGGCGTCATCGTCATCACACCTTCGCGAGGGCGACTCCGATTTCACCATCGACGACCACTGATGTAGCCTCCACCGTAGACGAGCATAGAGGCTTGCGTCAGTCAATGCCAAACAGTCCGCCACACGCGCCGATGACTAGGCAACTCCGACTCTGTCGACGAGCATTGTAGGATAAAAACGCTGGACCTACGCAGAGCGAGCGCGCGAACCGACCACCCGTCTCGCGTCATCGTCACCGCAAGGCTCCTCCTTAAATAGCTCTGACTTCAGAAGACAAGAGAGGCACGACGACCCCTCGAACACGCCGGATGAGACCGACTACCAGAACACAACAACAAATCCTACCCGCTTTAAGCGGCCATCGTTGCTACACAAGCAGTCGCGCACAACATCCACATTACCGGATGGGCCCCAACCGATCACAATGTCGCGTGCGTCTAGCCCATAAAGCGTGCAAACGAGATCCAAACCTCTTCAAGACGACGCCCCCAAGAAGGAAGCGATGATGCCGACGTTGTCTCCCGACCCAATCGAGCCAAAGGTTTTCACCCAAAGAATTGGATCCGAGGGTGTGCAGGAAGAAAACTCCTCGACGGTGCCTTCAAGTACGTGAGACGACATCCACAGACGCCGACACAGATAGGCGGCAAGCTTTCGCCTAGAAGACCTCCCAACACCACAACCCCACGCACAACACCTCCGCTAGCCCGCGCGCCTCCCACGAAGCCATCACACCATGACCACGCACAAGCCACCACAAACCTCAACGCCGGCCCGAAGAAAAAGCGAGCCAAAGCCCGCGGCACCTGCCATCTCCAGACGACCCCCTAGGGCCGGATCTGGCCGGGGGCGACAGGCCCGCCACCACCAGGGAGCGCCGCAGCAGAGGCCAGCCACTTAAGCCAGCCAGCCCCTGCGGCGAGCATGAGCCCTGACACCACAAGAGCCCAAGCCCCATGCACCGAGTCGCGCCAGATCTCGGCCAAACCCAGGGCCGCCGTCACCGAGATCAGGGCACGCCCCCATCCACATCAGCCACTTCATGCCACCGCATGCAGCTCGCGCCCCCCACCAGCTATCGCCCCGTGCCCTGAGCTCGCATCGCGCCGCCGCCCGACCCAGACGACTCACGCCATCCAACGTCGAGCGGGGGAAGGGGCAGGCCCCGTCGCCGCCTGAACTGACCGACGACCCCCCTAGGGTCGGATCTGGCAGTGGGCGGCAGGCCCGCCATCACCAGGGAGCGCCGCAGCATAGGCCAGCCACCCGAGCCAGCCAGCCCTTGTGGCGAGTCGGAGCCCCGACACCACAAGGGCCCAAGCCCCGCGCACCGAGCCGCGCCAGATCTGGGCTGAACCCAGGGCCGCCGCCATCGAGATCAGGGCATGCCCCCCATCCGCATGAGACACTCCACGCTGCCGCATGCAGTTCATGCCCCCGCCACCAGTTGCCGCCGCCACGCCTTGAGCTCGCGTCGCGTCGCCGCCCAACCCAGATGGCCTGCGCCATCTAGTGTCGAGCGGGGGAAGGGGGAGGCCCCGTCGCCGCTTGAACTGACCGGGCTTTGCCCGCCAGCACGCCGAGGTGACGGCGGAGGAGGGACGCGCAGGGAGGAAGGAGGAGGAGGGCGCTAGGACACCCCCACTACCTGCGCTCGCGGGAGCGACACGGGAGGGGGGAGGAGGGGTCTTCTTATCTTCGTTATATGACTATTTTTACTGTACCATAATAATTGTGTGTGGAAAAGAACTAAACTAGTTCTTTCCGACTACAATTATTGACCTTGTTTGGATACTCTAACTTGGTTAGAGGTTAGTGTTAGATTCTAACCTTGAATTAACCCTGAACTAACTCTAACCAAAAAGGTGTTTGGATGATAGTGATAGATTGACAAAAAATATAATTTTCCAATCATTTGACCCCTTTAACGAGGATTTGATGTGGTGGAGGAAGAGGGAAAATAACTTTTTTTTGGCCTCACCTAACTCTAACCCAAATAAGCACATCTTGGATGGATTAATTCTTTTAAATGGGTTGGATGCATCTAAACAACTCTAACCCTTCTGTTTGGATGTTTTAAGGTTAGTTTTGTCCAATCTAATCAACTCTAACTCTAACCCATGGATTTAAATAAAACTATTATGGTAAAGAGGTAGGGAGGGAGTAAAAGCCACCATGATCAAAGGTTCAAATCGCTGGCTGTTTGCCAGCCTTAGAGCATGTGTAGTAGAGCCCTTAAATCCTAAAAAACAGAAATAATCGTTTTTTACGGGTTGTGCGAAAAAACGCGTAGACTAGAACCCCTTAACCCTTAAACCCTAAAAAAAAGGATCGAACCTGCAAACCCTCTTCCAACCTGTAAAAGTAAGGATTGGGGGGGGGGGCAAAATCTACCCCAACCCTCACTTTGACCCGGCCACGCGCGGGAGGGAAATTTCCCGTCCCCAACCTCCTCCCGTGCCTCCCTCGAGCCGCCGCCAACCGCATCTAGGGCTGCTGCCGCTGTCCCGCCCCCGCACCGACCCGAGCCGCCTCCGGCCGCATCTCGGGCCGCCACCGCCGTCCCGTCCCCGAGCTCCTCCACCGCCGCCGGCCACATCTCGGGCCACCGATATCGTCCCGCCCCGAGCTCCTCCACCGCCGCTCGGAGCTCCTCCACCGTCACCCCGGAGCTCCTCCATCACCGCCCCGAGCTCCTCCACCGTCGCCCCGAGCTCCTCCACCGCCCCAAGCTCGTCCACACCGCTGACCTCCTCCACCGCGGGGTCGTCCAAGGTGAGCTCCCCTACTCCCCATGTCCGTTCGTAGGTTTGCAAAATTGGTCATCCGGTTGTATGGTGATGAGTATCTTCGGACACCCAACGAGGAAGATACAAAGAGATTGATGGAGATGAATGAAAAAATGGGATAGCCGGGGATGCTTGGTAGTCTTGTTTGCATGCATTGGACATGGAAAAATTGTCCAAAGGCATGGCAAGAAATGCATTGCGGTAGAAGTCGTGATGCTATTATTGTGCTTGAGGCCGTGGCATCGAAGGACACATGGATTTGGCATGCATTTGTTGGTTTGCCGGGAACATTCAATGATATTAATGTGCTCAATAGATCTCCTTTGTTTAAAAGATTAGTTTGAGGGTTCTAGTCTTTGTCCTTGTTTTTCAACCCTTAAAAATGTTAAAAATGGCTAATTCTCAACCCTTAAAACTGATTTTAGATTTAAGGGTTTGAGGGCTCTATTAAACATGCTCTTACACCATGATCACTCCACCACATTTGGCTATGTCGTGATCCAGAAGAACAACGAAGAAAACATGTCCTCTTCCAAGGAAGGTAACAAGAAGGATAACAAATATTACTCCTTTTCTCCCGGATGAATAATCTTGAATCATCTCGAGGAGAACTTGACTCACTCACACACGTAATGCACACAAAAAAAAAAGGCACGCATTCTTACTCCGTCATCATCACTTCACTATATAAAAGAAGTAGAGATCCTTTGTTGTCGTGGTGGTCTGTGGCCTTCTCTAATTGCCACCGGTGACCTTCCCGCTCGCGTCCCCCTTGGCGCGCTCAGCCCGCGCGAACGCCTTGCCGAGCATCTTGAGCTTGCGGCTCTCGTACGTGATAACGCCGGTGGTGGACGCCGGCGCCTCCGCGAAGATGACCTGGTAGCCGTCCCCGTAGGAGTCCATGCCGTCGGCCATGAGCTGCCAGAAGAGCCCGCCCACCGTGGGGCCGCCCTTGCGCGCCGACTGGTAGATCTTGGCGTAGACCATGCCGAACTGCGCGTCCCGCTGGGCGCTGCTGAACCCGGGGTCCCTCTGCGACTTGCCGAACTCGGCGATCAGCAGCGGCTTGCGCAGCGTCCCCTGCGCGTCCGCGATGTGCGCGTCCAGCCACCTGCCCAGGAAGTTCCGCTGCGCCTGGTCGTCGGAGCTCGACAGCCACTGGTCCGGGTACGAGTGCACGGTGGCGAAGTCGATGCCGGGGACCCGGTTGTTGGCGATGAAGTCGGTGCCCACCTGGCGGCCGGCCGGGTTCACGGAGGCGGCACGGGACGACGACGAGGACGCGCCGTAGAAGCCCTCCAGGCCGGCCTCCAGCATGTGGTTGCCGTCGATGGACTTGACGTGCGCCGCCATCTCCGTGATCCAAGACTGGATGGTCCGCCCGGAGAGGTCGGACTGGCACCGGGGCTCGTTCATCAGCTCCCACGCCAGGATCGTCGGGTCGTCCTTGTACGCCACCCCGGTCACCGTGTTCACCCTCGTCAGCACGGTCTTCCAGGATGCAAAGAGAGAGCAGAGTAAAAGTTGTCACGAGCGTGCCCGGAGTGGCATGCCAATAAAGATTCAGAGAGCTATTATCATCATGTCGCAGTGAGCGACAGTAGGAGCACGACCCAAACGAGTGGTGTTTGACTAGTCGTCTGAGTACCTAGAACTAGAAGCATCCATCCAACAGTATTCCCACGAATAAAAGTTACAAAAAGTGCTTCTTATGCACACTCCAATGCCACTACTGTGATTTGCAGCAGCGATTTATTTTGTCTGAGTACTGAGAGACACTGTCGGTGCCTCGGTGGAGACATACTGAGCAAAAGCAAGAGCAAGGATTGCCAACGATACTCCACAAAATCTTGTAATTTCTCCCACGTAATAATAATAAGAAAACTAAAGATTTTTTCTTCATCCAGGAAGGACCAAATAATGGTGCTACAAATAAAGATGGTAAAATCCTGCAAGAAAACGTTGCAAGTTACTCGATATTTGCTGTTGTTTGTACGTAGTACCTTGACATGGTTCTTGTAGAAGGCCTTGACAAGAGAGTTAGTGAAGAAGTCATCCTCAGATCCGATGGCCTGCCCCCGCCCCCTTGCCCACTCTACATACTGCTTCTTCCCTCCAAAAGTGTCGTAGTTGTTCACAAGGCTCAGTATCA
This sequence comes from Hordeum vulgare subsp. vulgare, assembly GCF_904849725.1. NCBI lineage: Eukaryota > Viridiplantae > Streptophyta > Magnoliopsida > Poales > Poaceae > Hordeum > Hordeum vulgare. The sequence goes on along the minus strand of NC_058520.1, from coordinate 413,720,096 downwards.
CCTTAATCCCGTTCTTCCTAGCCTCAGACAGCACAAAATCCAACCCCTAGATGCACAAACAAACAACAACAACAACAACAACAACAACAACAACAACAACAGCAAAATTACTCTCTCAGGGAAACAGAGCCATGTGCAAATTATATAGTAGCCGAAGGAAAAGCACCGAATGATCCAAGAAACCGAATGTTTCGGAAAATAAAGATACAAAGAGAAAAGTAAAGTCGAGCAAAATGTGGGCGCGGACCTTGAAGATGTTCTCGTTGTAGCTGCCGGGGGCGGACTGCAGCGCGTTGCTGCCGCCGTCGCTGAAGGCCCAGGTTCTGGCGACGGAGAGACCGCGCGCGGCGGCCTGGCTGAGCGCGGAGGTGACCTTGCCCCTCTGCGCGGGGTCGGCGGCCATGGTCATGAGCCAGTAGGCGTTGAAGCCGTTGGCGTAGTAGGGGCTGCCGTTGATCACGAAGCGGGTGCCCTGAGCCCTCACGAACCCGCCGCCCGCCGCCTCTGCTTCCCGGCCTCCATGGACGCACAGGAGCACGAGCACAAAAAGAGCTACTGGTGCTCCATGATGAAGCCTCATTCCTTCTGGGACTGAGAGGTCTCGTGCTGGTCTGCTAGGTTGCGCTCTCTGAAACTGGATGACAATGGCGCTGAGCTGAAGCTCAGTGGGTGCCTTAAATAGAGCAAAGCTCACCGGGCATTGCTTCACAGTCGTGCCACTGAGTAACACACTCACAGTTGCATCAGTGACTATGATGTTTCATGCTAAACCCCACTTGTCAGTCTGCGCACATAGGTGCAGCGGATGGTTCGGTTTAGTTTATTGAACTACAGTTGGGGTTCGTTTACGCCGGTGGCCTTAACTTCGTCGGTACCGGCGCATGGAAGTACGAATTTATTGGCACCTCACATGGGTAGGGAAGGGCATGATGGTACGGTTTTGCGGTCCTCGGTAGGGTTTACCAAATCCATCTCGGTTTTGGAGTAGGGTTTCGCGGTCCGGGTAGAAGCAAATCGGTCAAGACGTGCTCATTTCACGTGCCGAGAAATAACTACTCCTCCACTGAATATTTCCTTATCGAGAAAGCCTTGCAAAAAAGAAGAAAATACGTTCTGGATCAGCATTATAAAATTGCGTCGTTAAACTAATTCCACGAGCTGAGCTCCATTAAGACAGGTTCTGTCGGCGGCACGACCTGCAAAGTTGAGCTAGTAATGATTAGCTACGCTTCATTCTTGTCCTTGAGCTAGCCGGCTAGGGTTAGAACTGCACCGCCTTTGTTTAGGCTGTTGATAACCCTTCTGGAACGCGCGCGTCCCTCACTGCGTGAAAAACAGAAGAAAAGAAAAGGAATAGCTGCAATTGGTCTGTGGCGACTGGCGTGTGATCTCTTCATTAGGTGTGGCCCTGATCGGCTTCTGCTACCCCGTATGTGCATATCACTCTATTTTAGTATTTGAAGGTGCAATTCTGATAAGACGTGCACGCTATCTGCAACGTCATTTGAGGAGCAATCATGCTTCCCTGGAAGTTACTCGTTTGTACCTTGGGTAGTCTCAAGGAAGAAAGTGGTGATGCCTTTGGATGTCCTATAGTACTGACCTGACCAGTAAGGGGGTGTTTGTTTCCACGGACTTTTTGATGTAGGGACTAAAAAAAGTCTTCAAAAGTCCATGTGAAACAAACAGGAGGGATTTTTAGGGACTAAAAGGGGGTATTTGAGACTATTTGAAGAAGTCCCTATAAAAGAGTCCTTTTGGTACTTTTTTGGCACTTTTTTTAACAATGCCCCTACTTTTAGCATGTCATTTAATAACTACCGGAGTACTACTCCCTCCGTTCCTAAATATAAGTCTTTTAAGCGATTTCATTAAGTGTCTACATACGGAGCAAAATGATTGAATGTACACTCTAAAATATGTCTATATACATGCGTATGTAGTTCACTAGTAAAATCTCTACAAAGACTTATATTTAGAAACGGAGGGAGTATATTACTAAGGATAACATGGTCTTTTTACATATCATTTAATGACCTATAGTCCCTATTTAGTCCATGTAAACAAACGGATAGGAACTAGGAACTTTTAAGTTGAAACTAAAAAAAGTCCCGGACTTGTCAAACAAACAGGGCCTAAGTACGTGACGGTGTTTAACTGCGGTGTGGCATCAACTCGGTGATGTCACTTTATTTGCCTTGTCTCTGGGAACGCTGGATCCGGCGTACTAGCTGTGGTAAATATCGACACCGTAGTACTACCAGTACAGACGTCCTTGTACAATTCGGCGCATGTGGAGGCACGTGGACATGGGAGGCCGGAGGAAAGAGATGGCCGGTGGAACGACGTGCCGACCTTGCAGTGCACGCAGCTTGGTACTAGCACTAGTACTGCTGTCTGATGGTGACGATCAATGCAACCAACATGCCGCTCTTGGTTGCGCACCCGGTGGCGGTGCCCTACTCCAAACTTTCTGGCGCCCCACTCGAGTCCAAAGTCCAGAGTGATAAAACACTGGCGCCCCACTCCATAGCCGCGAGCGAGCGAGCGAGCAACTCCATGGCCTTCACTTCTGTTTCGGCGCGTAACTTGGCACGGAGTAGGAGAGATTGTTGCACTTGTACTACTGTGATGGGAGAATACACGAGAGGGGTTTTGGTGTGTTGCGTGGGTTGGAATCAACAAGTTGGTTACGCCGGAGCGGAGGGACCGCGCCGCATCTGCCCGCACAGGCACATCAATGCCCCCGCTCCTTCCTCCTCTAGACCTCTACTGTACGCCCCCATGTGGACAAGAGTCCCGTGTCCTGCGTTAGCGGTGCCTCCTCCCTCCCATATCTTGTGCACCGCCCCGTCCGTCCGTCCGCCGCGCAGATGGATGGGAGCCCTGCCGCATTGCATGCCCCTCCACCGACGCCTTCTTCCTTTGTCCCATTTCCTGCACACCTCGACCTCTTTCAGCACCGTCTTGTCGCGTGCGGCAATGCCCTTTTGAATTATTATTTTGTTCCAATCTTTCTGTGAGGCGGTAAGTGGCTGCTGAACGTCGGCACCGGCAAATGGTGATGATCAGCAGATCACAGGAGGCGTGGGCTTCCGAGTCTAGTGTTCTTTTGAGCACATTGTCAAGAATCCGAGTTCCGAAAATCCTAAGACAAAAGAACTGGATCGACCATTCAAAATCTCGACCGGATGCTGTAGAATTCCACTGTAATTCAAAATCTACAGAAAACCTGGTTTCTTTCATAATCTTAAATTCTGGTTAATCCTATAAAAGAAAATGTATAGAAATATAGATGTACCCTATTGTATCAGCCAATTACTTTCAAATTGCCATCGAGCTGTCCAGCCAAAAAACTACCGAGCGCTCGGGCGGACTCGCTCAAGGCCCTGTTCCCGCATCGGCCACCTCGTCGAACCCACCTCGCCATTGTTGAACCCACCTCACCGTCGTCGGCCAGGCTGTCGCCACCGTCGCCGGCCAGATTCCCTCCGTCGCCTATGCCCCACCTCACAGTCCGCCCCGCCCCGCAGCTCCAGCATCACCGGCTAGGGTTGCTGCGCCGCCGGCCCTCGTCGTTGCCTCCTGCCAGGTTTCCTCTGTTGCCTCCGCACCACCCCGTTGTCCGCCCCGCGCACCTCGACGGCCTCCTGTCATTGTACCTCGACACTCACGGTGAGCCATTCTTTTCCCATCTCTCTGTTCCTCATTCTGTAATGCTTGAATTTGTTAGATGCTTGCTGATGATGTAGTTTCAAATAGGTAGATGGATTGATGGTTGAATTTGTTAGAGAGATGGATGGATTGATGCTTGAATTTGTTAGATGCTTGTTGATGTTGATGTTAAAATGTTAACAATTCATCAAATAACTTTTGTCTAAGGGTAGTACAGACAATTCAACACACGACACTTTTCAAAATCTAAAATTACAATTTTCGAAAAGAACTCGACGACAGATTCTGAGAGAATTTTTTAAAATCTTGATTGTGTAGATTCCTTGGTGAAAAAAACTGGCCCCTAGTAACACACACTAGCGGGTAGTGCGCGACGCAGCCCACATGAAGTGATAAGTTATTTAGTTTTTTTAAGTATTTGGAACTCATTCCAAGATTTTATTCGTGGCAAAGCAATTCATACAAGGCCTCGTTGGTTTTTTTTGGGATTTGTTGTTTTTGTAAAGTTTTTGAGAAATTGTTGTATGTTTTACATGTGTGTATATTTGTAATGGGCAAGAGAATAATTATGCACTATCCAACTTAATTTGCTTCCACTGTGGTCAGTGAATTAACACGTGAGTTGGAAGTGGGTAAAGTTTTAAGCAGACTAACATAACATAGATGTTCTGGAAAACTAGAATTTTAAGCACGCTAACATAACATACATGTTCTGAAAAACTAAACAACCGCAAGAGACAAAATCATGTTGCTACATAGAAGACATAATGTTAAATGAGAAAAAATATTGGAATTGGTAGAATTGCCCGTGGTGTTAGCATTCGTGTTATCGTGCATATTGCAGCCAACATAGAATCTATTTTATTAACATTATGAAAAACCCGAAATGATTATCTCACAATGAAGTGCATGTATGACATATTCTATTTTTTAAGGTCACCGGGGGAGGGTAAGGCTCTTCATGTGAATTGTATTCGGTTATGCTCCATGGCGTCATCGTATGCTGCCCACTTTCTTGGTCGAGAGGAGTCTCTCTCCTTCCCATCCTCTTCCTGCTCTACCTCAAGAGCGAAAGGGTATTGGGTGTCCTTAGACTTAGTGTCTGGGGGTCCTCCTCGGGCCTCCTTCTTCTCACCCTTCTTCTTCTCTTTCTTCTCCGGCGTCGTGTACGACTCCTCGACCAACATTTCTGTCAGCAAGGCCGTCCTGGGGCCCTCGGGCGGCGGTGCCGGGTTATTAATCCATTTGGCTTTCTCTAGCTAGTTCTGCAAATGTAAGCAAGAAAGGGCTAAGTGCCTTATTAAAAGGTAGCACTCAAACACAACAATTAAATTTTGCGTACCTCTCGAGGAGGGTGTACGATGTCAATGTCGGTGTCTTCAGCCTTGGCCGTCCAGACCTTTTGGGACCTGAACAACACCTTCGACAGCTTTTCATGTGTGGTGCGGTAAAAGTGGAGCACGGTGGCAGGGTCTTTGGGCTTGTAGGACCACATTGGAGCGTTCCGTTGTTGGCAAGGTAGGAGGCGGCAGAAAAGCATGACCTAAACCACGTTGGTCAGTTCAAGCCCCTTCTCTATAAACTTGGAGATGCACCTCTATAGTGACTCCACCTCCGCGGTTGACCCCCAATCAAGCCCCTTCCTCACTCACGACACCAGCCTTGTGGGAGGCCCTGATCTGTATTCGGGGGATGCAGTGGTTCGGTGATGTAAAACCATTACTGCTGCGAGATTTTGATGATATCTACAAAGGTACCATCCTACAACTCTACGCGGGGGAGTTTGCTCATCATCGCCCCCCACAGTCTGCCTGCTCGTCGTCGACTACTTTCGGCTTAACATTGTAGACTTTCATCCACAAGCCGAAGCGTGGCCCGACCCGCAGAAATGCCTCGCGGATAATGATAAAGGCCGAAATGTGCAAGAAAGAGTTGGGGCAAGATCATGAAAATCTAACTCGTAGAAGAACATCATACCCCTCACAAAGGGTTGGAGTGGGAAGCCGAATCCCCAAACAAAATGATGGACGAATGATACGTCTCCAACGTATCTATAATTTTTGTTGGTTCCATGCTATTATCTTGTCAAACTTTGGATGTTTTGTATGCCTTTTATATCTTTTTTGGGACTAACTTATTAACTCAGTGCCAAGTGCCAGTTCCTATTTTTTCCGTGTTTTTGACCCTTTTCAGAGGAGAATATTAAACGGAGTCCAAACGGAATAAAACATCCGAAAAGATTTTTTCCGAAACAGAAGATACGTAGGGATCTTGAGAACCAAGACAGAGGGCACCAGGGGAGGACACAAGCCCCCTAGCCACGGCCTGGGGGGCGCCTAGCAGGCTTGTGGGCCCCCTGTGGCTCCTCTGCCCTACTTCTTCCGCCTATAAATCCCCGAAAAATACAAAACCACGGGAGAGAGCCACAAAAATACTTTTCCGCTGCCGCAAGCTTCTGTCTCCGCAAGATCCCATCTGGGGCACGTTCTGGTGCCCTGCCGGAGGGGGGATTCGGACACGGAGGGCTTCTTCATCAACACCAATGCCTCTCCGATGATGCGTGAGTAGTTCACCATAGACATTCGGGTCCATAGCTAGTAGCTAGATGACTTATTCTCTCTCTTGGATCTTCAACGCAAAGTTCTCCATGATCTTCATGGAGATCTATCCGATGTAATCTTCTTTTGCGGTGTGTTTGTTGAGATCCGATGAATTGTGGATTTATGATCAGATTATCTATGAATCTTATTTGAGTTTCTTCTGATCTCTTATATGCATGATTTCATATCCTTGTAATTCTCTTCGAGTTGTGGGTTTTGTTTGGCCAACTTGATCTATGATTCTTGCAATGGGAGAAGTGATTGGTTTTGGGTTCATACCGTGCGGTGACCTCACCCAGTGACAGAAGTGGTAGCGAGGCACACATCGTGTTGTCTCCATCAAGGGTAAAAAGATGGGGTTTATATCTATTGCATGAATTTATCCCTATACATCATGTCATCTTGCTTAAGGCGTTACTCTGTTTGTCATGAACTCAATGTTGGGGAACATAGCATAAATTCGAAAAAAATCCTACGCATATTCAGATCTTCCTATGGAGAGACCAGCAACGAGAGAGGGGTGAGTGCATCTTCATACCTTTGAAGATCGCTAAGCGAAAGCGTTGCTAGAACACGGTTGATGGTGTCGTACTCGCGGCGATTCAGATCGCGGTGTGATTCTGATCTAGTGCCGAACCACGACACCTCCGCGTTCAACACATGTGCAGCCCGGTGACGTCTCCCGCACCTTGATCCAGGAAGGAGGAGGGAGAGGTTGGGGATGATCTCCGGCAGCACGACGACGTGGTGTCGATGGACAGACGAGGTCTCTCGATAGGGCTTCGCCAAGCACCGTGGGAGGAGGAGGAAGGAGGGGAGCAGGGCTGCGCCGAAGGAGAGAGGAAATGATGTGCAAAACAGCCCCAAACCCCTCTCTATTTATTGGAGGAGGGGAGGGGGGGTGCCACCCCTAGGGTTTCCCCCCTAGGTGGTGCGGCAGCCCCCCAGATGGGAGGTGCGGCGGCGAGGGCAGGGGAGGGGGTGGCGCACCCCTAGGTGGGCCTTAGGTCCACCAACGCCTAGGGTTCCCCCCCTCTCCACCTCCTGCGCTATGGGCCCCTTTGTGGGAGGCGCACCAGCCCACTTTGGGCTGGTTGCCCACCACCTTTTGGCCCATGCTACCTCTTGGGGCTGTGGCCCCTCCCGGTGGACCCCCGGGACCATTTCCGGTGGTCCCGGTGGTCCCGGTACGCTACTGGTGACGCCCGAAACATTTCCGGTGTCCAAAACCATCCATCCTATATATCAATCTTTACCTCCGGACCATCCCGGAGCTCCTCGTGACGTCCGGGATCTCATCCGGGACTCCGAACAACTTTCGGTAACCTCGTATAACATTTCCCTATAACCCTAGCGTCATTGAACCTTAAGTGTGTAGACCCTACGGGTTCGGGAAGCATGCAGACATGACCGAGACTCTCTCCGGCCAATAACCATCAGCGGGATCTGGATACCCATGGTGACTCCCACATGTTCCATGATGATCTCGTCGGATGAACCACGATGTCAAGGATTCAATCAATCCCGTATACAATTACCTTTGTCTGTCGGTATAGAACTTGCCCGAGATTCGATCGTCGGTATACCTATACCTTGTTCAATCTCGTTACCGGTAAGTCTCTTTACTCATTCCGTAGCACGTCATCGTGTGACTAACTCCTTAGTCACATTGAGCTCATGATGATGTTCTACCGAGTGGGCCCCGAGATACCTCTCCATCTAACGGAGTGACATATCCTGATCTCGATTCGTACCAACCCAACAGACACTTTCAGAGGTACCCGTAGTGCACCTTTATAGTCACCTAGTTACGTTGTGACGTTTGATACACCCAAAGCATTCCTACGGTATCCGGGAGTTGCACAATCTCACGACCGAAGGAAAAGACACTTGACATTAGAAAAGCTTTAGCATACGAACAATACGATCTAGTGCTATGCTTAGGATTGGGTCTTGTCCATCACATCATTCTCCTAATGATGTGATCCCGTTGTCAATGACATCTAATGTCCATGATCAGGAAACCATGATCATCTATTGATCAACGAGCTAGCCAACTAGAGGCTTGCTAGGGACACATTGTGATCTATTTATTCACACATGTATTACTGTTTCCTGTTAATACAATTATAGCATGAACAATAGACGATTATCATGAACAAGGAAATATGATAATAACCATTTTATTATTGCCTCTAGGGCATATTTCCAACACTCAATACACTAGATGCATGCTAGATAGCGGTTGATGTGTGGAGTAATAGTAGTAGATGCAGAAAGTATTGGTCTAGTTGTCTCGGACGTGGTGCATATATGTATGATCATTGCCTTAGATATCATCATGACTTTGCGCGGTTCTATCAATTGCTCGACAGTAATTCGTTCACCCACCGTAATATTTGCTACCATGAGAGAAGCCTCTAGTGAACACTATGGCCCCCGGGTCTACTTCACATCATATTTTCAGCCTTACACTTTCACTTTGTTGCACTTTCCGCCTTCAGATCTCACCTTGCAATCAATCGTGAAGGGATTGACAACCCCTTTGCAGCGTTGGGTGCAAGTTTGCTGTTTTTTGCGCAGGTACGGTGGAGACTTGGCTTGATACTCCTACTAGATTGATACCTTGGTTCTCAAACTGAGAGAAATACTTACTTCTACTGTGCTGCATCACCCTTTCCTCTTCAAGGGAAAAACAACGCAAGCTCAAGAGGTAGCAACGAACACCACCCTGTTGTATTGCTTCGGCGTGGGGATAACGTAGCCCTTCTGTGGAGCATGATGGGCTACATTGGCCGGCAGATAGCCGACACTCTTCAGCTCCTGGATGTTTTTGACAGTGACGCATGAGGCCTCCCACTTGCCTTTGGAACCAGAACCGGCCATGGCCGAGCTGGGGTAGAGGCTTGAGGAAATTGGAGGGAGGATGAATCTAGGCGCCTAGAGCTCAAGAGATTGGGAAAGCAATGTCAAATCAAGATGTGAGAAGCGTGCGGAGGCTCTGATAGCTGTTTTCCTTTTTATAAGCTGTTATAATACCAAGAGCCTCTTTACTGTTGTCAAGACCGGTTTCCAAATAAAATAGTTTATTGGAAATCAGCCATGTGCTTCACCAGTGTAGAAAAATATTTCCCACTGATCGACTCATCATGATACAGACTCATGTTGATACAGAAAACTAGCAGTACTTGATATTAAATAGGTAGAGTAGAGGTTTCTCTACAATTTATTACAACATGTCCAAGTCTCATACAAACGAATATATTACAGTGATAATGGGATAACTCTACTACTCATAATAAAAGGGACACGTCACATCAGAGTAATGTGACATGACAAGTACTACTACACGTCAAGCATCAGAGTGAGGCTTGATGATTTATTCGCGGTGGCGTAAGTGGTGAAATAATACAGCGGCAGACTCCGGGATCGCAAGACTCACTGGGACTCCTCTAGACATCGGACTCTCTATCGAACACTTCATCCATGAGGTCTCCTTCATCCAAATCTGGCCACATCAACAAACCAGTGAGTACTTTGAAAAGTACTCGCAAACAGTTTGCACAAAAGATGAGATGCATGCAGTTAATTATTAATATGCATGGTTGAGATCATAATTTATCAAATTGATGTGTTAGAAATAATTAAGTTAGTCGACAAATCGGGCGGTAATCCTCTCGGGATATCCCAACAGAAAAGTAAAAATGCACCGATCGGGTATTTGGAGCGACGCCTCGAAAGGTTAACAAGTGTTAGTTTACCACCGTCGAGCTTCTAAGCGACACCTCATACATGGCATAAAATAAATAATAAGCTAGAGTCGGGCGTCTTAGAGACACCACAGAAAGGGCATAAAAATAAATAACAAGTCATAGTCGGGCGTCTTAGCGACACCACACAAAGGGCATAAAAATAAATAACAAGCCATAGTCAGGGCTCTTAGCGACACCACACAAAGGGCATAAAAATAAATAACAAGCCACAGTCGGGCGTCTTAGCAACACCATAGAAAGGGCATAAAATAAATAATAAGCCATAGTCGGGCGTCTTAGCGACACCACAGAAAGGGCTTAAAAATAAATAACAAGCCACAGCCGGGCATCTTAGCGACACCACACAAAGGGCATAAAAATAAATAACAAGCCACAGTCGGGCGTCTTAGCAACACCATAGAAAGGGCATAAAAATAAATAATAAGCCATAGTCGGGCGTCTTAGCGACACCACAGAAAGGGCTTAAAAATAAATAACAAGCCATAGCCGGGCATCTTAGCGACACCACACAAAGGGCATAAAAATATATAACAAGCCACAGTCGAGCGTCTTATCGACACCATAGAAAGGGCATAAAAATAAATAACAAGCCAGAGTCAGGCGTCTTAGCGAATCCACAGAAAGGGATAGAAATAAATAACTAGCCACAGCCGGGCATCTTAGCGACACCACAGAAAGGGACTAAAAATAAATAAGAATTATCTGGGTGGTACAACTAACCTTCAGGATAATTTAAGAAACAAGATGTTAATAATAAATTTTTCCACAACACCGTTAGATATCCACAACCATTATTGTTGAACTAACTTGTACTCCAAGGACCGACTCTAAGACCGACACTTGACTTGTCAAACAACCGTCCTTAACCGTGGACACGGCTACTCGAATAGTTTTGACTCTGCAGAGGTGTACTCTTTATCCATAGCGCACATGTTCTGATAGTCCATATGACTAATCCCGCGTATGCTATTTTAGAAGCAGACACTCAAAACCAGCACACACCCATTTTACCCCCGCGAAGACCGGCTTCACCCGGACTACGCTGCGAAGGAAAAACCATAAGACGGGGAGGCTCCGACCTCGATTAGCATGTGATCAAATTTATACCGCGCGCTACAAGGGAGTGCCCTCCCTCTCGGTCCCAGACCGAAAACATCCATGCCCCCTGACCGGATGAGTGGATTTAGTCTAGGGTCATGGATACCTTCATCCCGGCCCCTCTACTTGGTGTGTGGCTGATAATAGGCCTACGACCAACTATACCGAATCCTTATTCAGGAAAATGTGGTAGCACGATAATGAAAGTAAGACACTGACAAGACTCGATCTAGGTCGATACTGGAGTTATTACTATCTTCCCATCACAATTATGCATTTGTCATGACCATGCCATAACCTATCACGTTCCACGTGACTAGGTTATCCACGACCTCTCACAACCATCACTTGCCATAGTCATGTATTTAACATTATTTATGAGATATGCAATATGCTCGAATAATTCAATGGATGAATATTAAAAATTTTCTAGTGAGCAAACAACACATCAAAAGTTCAAACATGCTTGCCTGGTTCCACGTAGTTGGGATCAAGCTCGGTGAAGTTAACGTTGGTGTTTCCGTCGTCGGAATCTACGTCATATAACACATAACGTCGTAAGAGTTGAGGCCTAGCTACTGTCTCCAAATAATTTTTAAATAAATATGAAAATAAACTAGACCCTGAGAGCGAGATTTTGCAAAAAGAATAAATTGAAAAGTTGTTATAGTTTATTAGTTATAAGCAAAACAAGTAGATGGACTATTTTGTAATAAAACAGAATCTGTCCAGGGGCTAGTTGGAGAAACTTAAAGCACCCGAAAGAAAAATACGCTAACCAGCCTCGAATAAGTCTCTTGGCGAAAGCGCCTTTGTGGAAAACGTTTCAAAAAAAAGACAGAACCCTGACGAGGGGGTTCCACCCTATCAGGTTCGTACTAACCGACGCCACAGGCGTTGCGGTGATCGCCGGCAGCGACTAACGAAGGGAGAGAGCTAACCTAGGGCACCTACGCACTCACCGTGTTCTTTCGCATCGGTGAGAGGTGGATTGGGTCGAGGGGGAGGCTCTACGTCGACTGCGACCTAGCTTCGGCGGACGACAGCTTCGAGCACCACCGGAACTCACCGAGGGACTCACTTGCAATCAAACCGGAGGGGATCTCATGATGAGGGGGTCACCAGGAAGCTACCGAACGCCTCATGGGCTCCTACCTCTGCTCACCTTTCTCGAACCTAACTGGAACCCGAAGCGGATCGGGGTGGCCGGAGCTGGGGAAGAAGGCCCCTTCGAGGCCCTCCTCTGGCTTGGGAAAGGTTTCAGATTTGGGTGGAGTGTGGTGAGGTGGGTGATGGGTTCGGCAGCTCGGAGGGGACTCTATTTATAGAGGCCCGAGAGAGGTGACGCGGGTCTTAACTTCGGCGAGCAATTCTGGTGATCTAGGGGGTTAGTCAGGTTGTTAGGTGGTCCGGTTCATACCTAATAATCGTGGGGGTTCCATTTTTGGCCTAAAGTAGCTCGGTCATCGACGGAGGACCCGGGTCGCTGGAGCGGGTCTCGCTATGCATGGCGGTAGAAGAGTTCGTGCTCTGCGCTGCCCAGGGCATGGTGATGGCAAACGCGACGTGTGCTGGGTCCAGGGACACGCGGAGGCTTCAGGTGCAATGGGCGGTGCTGGACGATGCATGGCTGCAGCCGGGGAGACGCTGGTGGGCGCGACAGCCGCTGTAGGTGTTGACTGGCTCGGCTAGCTCACCATCGACGCTAGCAAGCGTCCAAGGTTATGTGCGGCGCGTGGACAAGCTCGGGCACAAGATCGAGCGACTCTTTCATCTATACTGTGGAGATTGTCACTGCTCAAGACTGAAAGTGAACTCTGAATATTGACTGAATCAAATTCAGAGATAGACAATGGCAACAGTGCATGCTAGGTGCTCGATCAAATGCAAATGGCACGTGCACAAAATATTTTGAGTTGGAAATTTTTGGGGTGGCCTCTTATTGGGTGAAAAGACTGCCCACAAATTTTCAGAATTTTAAAAACTGTTTTAGTGAGGTTTTTATTGAAAATAGAGTCTTTTGGGTCAAACTTGAGTCAAATGAAATTTGACAATTTGAAATTTGTGACTCCAAGGTTTTTGGTGAAATAGGTTGAGGGTACTAAGGCCTTCTAAGGGTAGGAGTTTGGGTCTCAATTTCCAAAATAATCACTAAGTTCCTTTGTAAATTTGCTATGGTCAAATCTGATTACAGAAAATACTTTTACTTGAAATAAAATATGTAAGGTGGTCAAACCCTTCTAAAGCTTTGGTAAATCAATGAAAATTAAGACCTAGATGTTAGATAAGTGCTAAAGGGTCTAAATCAGAATGGAGGAAAAACAAATCTTGAGGAAAATTGACAATTGAACCTATAGAAATCAAATTCCAAGGTTTTGCAAAAGAATATAATATTCTCCCAAACCAATTCATTTTGAGAAGAGGCCAAAGTAATACTTTTTAAACCAGGAAGGTTGAGAAAAGAAAGCTCCAAAAAATTTCTTAAAGAGGTTGACAAAGAGTTTCAAAGCTTTTTATCAAAGACAAAATTTAAAAATCCATTTTGAAAACAGTTCTAAAATCAAGAAATCCAATTTAAAATTTTGGGTGTTACAACTGCTGGGGATCAAGACCTCTCATTGGAGGCTAGTTCGGGGGCTACTGAGGGAGTCCGGGTCTAAGTGGTCCTCGGGCGGCCGGCCTATCTCTGTGGGCCGAACAAGTGGGCCACTCCATGAGTATTACTGAAGGGCCGAGCTTTAAGACGACACCGTGTTCGGGAAGGAAACCTCCAAAGCCTTGGTGTGTGCTCCAAGTCAAAATGGAAGAACGACATGTTTATTCCTTGATAATAACCGACCATATGAAACCCTGGGTACGCCTGGTGTCTATATAAACCGGAGTATTTTTAGTTCGTAGAACACAGAATCACAATCCTACCCATCTAGGGTTTAGTTCATCTCATTTCGTGGTAGATCGACTGTGTGATCGCCATACACTCATCAATATAATCAAGCAGGACGTAGGCTTTTACATCTTCAGGAGGGCCCAAACTGGGTAAATATTGTTCATGTGTTCTCCTGTTCCCCATTGATCTAAGATCCATAGGTCAGAACCCTCTACCCAAGATCCACCGGTTTTGACACCAATAATAGTGTCCATAGCTAGTACCTAGATGGCTTCTTCTCTCTCTTTGATCTTCAATACAAAGTTCACCGCGCTTCCCGCGGCGATCTATCCAATGTAATCCTCTTTTGCGCTGCATTTGTTGGGATCCAATGAATTGCGGGTTTATGATCAAATTATCCACGAATATATATTGAGTCTTCTCTGTATATTATTCATGATTGTTATAGCTTCATATTTCTCTCTAATCTATCGTTTGGTTTGGCCAACTAGATTGATTTATCTACAGTGGGAGTGGCGCGTTCTGATTGGTTCAATCTTGCGTTGCGCAATCCCAGTAATAGAAAGGGACATGACATGTATTATATTGCTTCCACTAAGGATAAAATGATGAGGTATGATCATATTGCTTATCTTACTTTGTCTACATCATGTCATCTTTCTCCATGCATTACTCTCTTTCATACTTAATACACTAGATGTGATGACTATATACATGATCATTGCCGTGAATAACATGTCATAACTATGCACTATTATGTCAATTACCCAACAATAATTTGTTTACCCACCGTATACTATGTTCAAGAGAGAAGCCTCTAGCAAAAACTATGGCCCTCGGGTCTACATAAACATAATAACAAAAACTCCAAAAATAATTTTCTGTAATTTATTTACTTTTATTTGTTTCTATCTACCACTATTTAATCCTTGCAAGTAACGAGTTCAAGGGGCTTGACAATCCTCTTGCACGTGTTGGGTGAAAGTGTTAGGTTTTGTGTGTGTAGGTGCCGTCAAAGGGGTTTGCTTGATTCTCCTATTGGTTCAATAACCTTGGTTCTCACTGAGGGGAAGTACTTATCTCTACATTGTTGCATCTCCCTTCCTCTTTAGGGAAAATCCCAACGCAGTTTACAAGTAGCAAGAAGAAATTTTGGCACCGTTGCTAGTGAGACATCATCAAATTCTTGTGAGGTTCCTTCACACAAATTATCACTCACTTGTTATACTTTTTATTTGCTTGTTCAAAAATATCAAAAACACGAAAATATTTATCTTTGCTAGTTTACTTGTTTCGCTTGCTAGTTTGCTTTCTTTGTCGCTATGTCTCAAGAAAATACCAAACTGTGTGATTTCTCAAATAATAATAATAATAATTTTATTAGTACCCCTATACCACCCGCCACGAGTGTGTAGTTTTATGATATTAATGTTGCATTGCTAAATCTTGTTATGAAAGAAATATTTGCTGGAAGTTGTCATGATGATCCTTCTTCACATCTTAATACCTTTGTTGAATTATGTGATATGCAAAAGAAAAAGGATATGGATAATGATGTGTTTAAGTTGAAATTATTTCCTTTTTCACTAAGAGATAAAGTTAAAGCATGGTTTTCATCCTTACCTCGTAATAGTATTGGAACATGGGATAAGTGTAAGGATGCTTTATTATTAAGTTTTTCCTCCTACTAAAATTATTTCTCTCTGAAAAAAATTATACATTTTAAACAACATGAGCAAGAACATGTTGCAAAACCATGGGATATAATGGAATTGATGATTAGAAATTGTCCTACTCATGGCCTAACTTTATGGATGATAATACAAAATTTCTATGCGGTAGTAAACTTTGTGTCTAGAAATATTGTAGATTCTGCTACAAATGATAATACAAAATTTCTGTACAAAAATGATGTATCGATTTTTAGTTTTGCTACCTCCTTCTCATGCGGAGCATCCTACGGTCATCCCCATGTAGACTAAAATTACTCCCCAAGCCCTAAGTGGACCCACGACGAGATCTTGAGCATGCGCCATTAGACATAAGGTGAACCCGCTCCTAATGATAGAGGCGAGGTTGTCCCCGTCTTTGAATGAGATGGTGGCTATCGATTTTGTGGAGACGACTTTTAAGATCCAACTACAAACGTGCACGATGTTGCGCCTTAGCAATCGCTAAACCAACTCCAAGACGTTATTCACCATGCCAGAGCATGATCAACCTGACCGCAAAGGTCTCTTCTTCCAAGAAGTCAAAGAACAAGCAAGAATATGATAAAAGCAATCTGAATATTGCAAATATATATGAAGTATTGATAAGGGCGGGGATTCGAAAGCGGTCTTGGTCTGGTCGTTGGACACGAGCGAAGTACACAAAGTTGTAATGGCTAACTTTTAACTAAGTAAATCCCCAAGCAAAAATGCTACTAGATTGATCTACTTATATAGGAGCAAGGGGTGGCGGCCAAGGAGATGGAAGGACGTCCCAAGGCATCCTAAAACAAACCCTAGATCGTACAAGGCCTATGAGCCCAAGTGGAGGTGATGTAACACCTTTGGACTTGTAGTTTGACTCGGATTCTGGTGAAAATCAGATAGTTTCATAAATATCTCCATGATCCAAACGGATTTTATGATTATTCCAATTGGTCTCGAATGTGCATAAAATCTACTTTCCAACAAAAAAAGAATCACCCAATTTGGAGTCTGTATGAAAACGTTGTTGACGTTTTGAGACAGGTATGTTTGTGTAGTCTGAATGTGAGTCCACAACATGAAAGACTTGGACTTTATCTTCTCTTGGGCTAAAAGTAATGTGAGAGAACTTATTGAACAACACATAACTATTTCCTTTGATGTGATAGGAATTCTTGAACAACACCTAATCATTTCCTCTTCCTTAATCTTCACAGGTGCTTCATGCAAGCGTTCGACAATTCTGCATTTAGGCATGGAGTAAAAGTAGGTGAAGTATTTTGTTCCGGATAATATAAATAAGTTATTGTATAATTAAGGTTCTTCGTGCAAGCGTTTGAGAATTCTACATGTAGGCATGGAGTAAAAGTAGGTGAAGTATTTTGTTCCGGATAATATAAATAAATTATTGTATAATTATTGTAAGAAATCACCTCACAAATATGCAAGTATGAAATATTTTTGATCGTATCCAAGGTAGACATGTCCTCATCATCTTCCCGTTCTTGAAAACAAAATTGTCCTCGGCGTTGCTTAGTCTGAAATATGGCCAACAAAAGAGACAAATCATACATATTGTATATCGATATGTCATCTATTTTTTACTTTCCTTGTTTTTACACATATGAACCATGTATACATGAGTAAATTTCACATGTTATGAAATATAAATCCAAAATATAATCATAATAAGTAGACTCAATTTGCACATATAAGTGAAGTCCTTATTCATATCAAAATATTGACAATGTTCATCACTAAACCATCCTATCATTGGTGAATACATTTTCATTGTTTCGAATTTACATGCTACAACATGCTTAAATAAACAAACATGCAATAAGTCATTTGACATAGAATCATCACCAATATTAGAGGTCATATCAAAATGATTAAACATTGGCATAATTATTTAAAAAAATATTTGACGCAAAATTGATTTATTCTCTGATTGACATGGTTCTTTCTCATCAACAATTAATTCAATGGGTTCACTCAACGTTGTTGATATTGTAGTTATTTGATCACATGGGAAAATCAAATCATGAATATAGTCCTCTAAATAGGTGTTGTAACCAAACTAATGGGTAGCTCATCGCAGCGTACATTGCAATTGACAAGGCATTCATCATACTCATGTGGAGGTGGAAGATAACTACCTTTGTCATCACCTCTTATGATCAACTCAGATGATGTAGGCACTCTCGATGGTAACGTGTCACATGATGAAGGTGATATAGCCCTCACAACAATTGATGTTGTTGTCATCGTACACCCAGTAGTTGAAGGAACAACCATATCAACTCTTGGAATATGCACCGTGCGCTCGTTCTCCTTGTGGGCAACACGTCATTTTATTTCCTTTACAGCTTTGCAAGCAAGACGAAACAAACGATCCATAGGATAACACTTTTCATGAATTAGTATCTCCTGAATATCACAGTTTAATCCTCCCCAAAATGTATCCATAAATTTCTTCTTTTTCTTGTAATGAGGAATGCAACAAGGTCATTTGTAAATCATCATAATATTTTGTTATGGTGTCACTACCTTGTTTTAAATGTTGTAACTTTTTAATCATGTCACGAGTATAATAAGCAGGAACGAATGTGTGTCTCATGGCAAGTTTCAAATCATCCCAAGTAGTAGGTATATAATTAGGGTGTAACCGACAATATCCGCTCCACCAAACTGAAGCATAATCGGTGAAAGAACCAACCGCGACCTTAACTTTCTTATGTTCAGCAAAATTATGGAAAGAAAATATATCATTTATTTGAAATTCCCATTCAATATATAAAGCGGGTCTAAAATGGCCATTAAATGGTGGTCTAGAAACATTAACCCGATCATGCGCATTTGGATCTCCATTCACCTCTCGTAACAGTTGGTTTGGTGGCACGTCTCCCACAACCGAAGAAGCCCATGAATTGACAACTTTTGATCCTATCATGACTAGTAGAAAAAAATAAAAGAATATTGTTCCTATAAACTATTGGGATGTGGTGGTAAAACGCTCACACTAATGCAAATATCAATGTCTTACAAATTCTTACTATGCAGCACACGGTGTCCAACAACCGATGGTGTCAACATCTCCGAAGTTTGAGTAAAGAGATTACCAGGTGAACGTATGTACACAGGGTGTAGAAATATGTGAAGCTTGGAAGGCTTGATATATGATAGCAAAATATGAGAATAACCAATTCAGAAATACAATGTTGAATAAACACTCAACGACGGTACTGTGCTGGTCCTAGGCTAGACCGTCCTAGAGACGCGAGCCTAGAACACTAACGGAGTCATGGCAATACCACAATTATGAGAAACAGATGATATGAAGTAGTTCTAAATAGCAAGATATAAGTGAAGATCAAAATGGTTGTAAAGATAATGATGATAAATGACCGCTAAGCATGATATATCAAAAATCTTTCTACAACTTTCCTCTAGAAAATATTATCTAAAATTTATGATATTTTCTCTCAAGATTTCCACTCACCCAAGCTTGTCAATGCAAAAAGAATCGCTCAATTCTGATATCGTATGAGTCAAAAAATTAGGGAAAGGACCTGTTTTTTTTGAAAAACTGTGTTAGCGACATTCGAAGGGCAAACAATGCAATTTAAAAGACGATTTAGATGTAACAATAATGAACTAGATTAATAAACTATTCAGATGCAGCTCGTCGATAGCTCGAATTTGAGTACTAGTGGAGCCAAAACGGACCTCGTATGAGGAAGATACACTTGTTTTACTGAACACTACACAAAAGAGTTTCCAATCTGAATTCACATATGGGATTGAGTTTAGATAGACCCAATTTTGTTTTATCTCTCTCTCTCTCTCTTTCTATCCCCTTTTTTTACCTTTTTCTTCTCTTTTTCTATATTACTTTTTCCTCTCTCCAACATATCAGATAAAATGCAGATTGGATCAAGCGAAGATGCGAACGACCTCAAGTGTGATAATGGCAATGACCGATGGGAGCTGGTGGTGGCAATTGATGGATGGTGGTGACCAACAATGAAAGGGATGACGGCGCAGCAATGGCATGACTAATGTAAACATAACTCTAAACTCTAAATGACTAGACACTAAGACCAGCAACTCGACACGACGATGCAACCAGTCATTCAACTATGCAAGAACTGAAAATAAAATAGCAAAGGCTCAGACTGGCTTGGACAAAGGATGAATAGATCTTACTTTTTTGTGTGGCTTTTTCTTGGGAAATTGGTAAGAAAAATAAATATAATTTAGGGATAATTGGAAATTTTCACCGAGCAACCTGAAAACTGATACCACTTTATTGAGGCGAAGTTGTCCCTGTCTTTTGATGAGATGGTGGCTATCTATTTGGTGGAGACGACTTTGACGACCGACTACAAATATTCATGACGTTGCTCCTTAGCAATCACTAAACCAACTCCAAGAGGTTATTTACCACGCTAGAGCACGATCAACCTGACCACGAAGGTCTCTTCGTGCAAGCAATCGAAGAACAAGCAAGAAATATAATAAAAGCAATATGAATATTGCGAATATATATATGAAGTATTGATAAGGGTGGGGATCCAAAATCGGTCTTGGTCTGGTCGTTGGACACAAATGAAGTACACGAAGTTGCAGTGGCTACCTTTTGACTAAACAAATCCCCAAAGAAAAAGCTACTAGGTTGATATACTTATATAGGAGCAAGGGGTGGCGGCCAAGGAGGTGGGAGGACGCCCCAAGGAATCTTAAAACTAATCATAGGTCATACAAGGCCTATGGGCCCAAGTGGAGGTGATGCAACACCTTTGGACTTGTAGTTTGACTCGGATTTTGGTGCAACTTCAGATGGTTTCACCAATATATCCACGCTCCGAACGGATTTTAAGGTGATTCCAATTGGGCTGGAACGTACATAAAATCTAATTTCCAACAAAAAAAGAATCACCTTATTCGGTGTCCGTATGAAAACGTTGTTGATGTTTTGAGACAGGTATGTTAGTGCAGTCCGAATCTGAGTCCAGAACGTGAGAGACTTGGACTTTATCTTCTTTTGGTTTAAAAGTGACGTGAGAGAACTTCTTGAATAGCACATAATCAGTTACTTTGATGTGAGAGTACTTCTTGAACAACACATAATCATTTCCTCTTCCTTTATCTTCACACGTGGTTCGTCCAAGTGTTCGACAATTCTGCATTTAGGCATGGAGTAAAAATAGGTGAAGTATTTTTGTTCCGGATAATATAAATAAATCATTGCATAATTATTGTAAGAAATCACCTCACATATATGCAAATATGATATATTTTTAGTCGTATCCAAGGTAGCCATGTCCTCATGATCCTCCCCTTCTTGACAATAAAGTCGTCCTCGGTGTTGCTTAATCTGAAATATGGCCAACAAAAGAGACAAAGCACACATGTTGTATATGTATATGTCATCTATTTTTTACTTCCCTTGTTTTTTGCACATATTACACATGTATACATGAGTAACTTTCATATGTTATGAAATATAAATCCAAAATATTATCACAAGAACTAGAAGGCGTGAAAATATTACAACTGAGTTTGCACATATAAGTGAAGTCCTTATTCATATCAAAAGATTGACAATTTTCATCATTAAACCATTCTAACATTGGTGAATACACTTTCAT
Organism: Hordeum vulgare subsp. vulgare; assembly: GCF_904849725.1. Lineage (NCBI taxonomy): Eukaryota > Viridiplantae > Streptophyta > Magnoliopsida > Poales > Poaceae > Hordeum > Hordeum vulgare. The sequence goes on along the minus strand of NC_058520.1, from coordinate 413,698,715 downwards.
TGTTTCAAATTTGCACGCTACAACATGCTTAAATAAACAAACATGCAACAAATCATTTGACATAGAATCATCACCAAGATTAGAGGTCATATCAAAATGATTAAACATTGGCACAATTATTTAAAAAAATATTTGATGCAAATTTGATTTATTCTCCGATTCACATGGTTCTTTCTCATCAACAGTTAATTCAATGGATTCACTGAACATTGCTGATATTGTAGTTATTTGATCACATGGCAAAGTCAGATCATGAATATAGTCCTCTAAAATTGGTGGTGTGACCAAAGTAATGGGTAGCTCATCGCAGTGTACATTGCAATTGACAAGGCATTCATCATACTCTTGTGGAGGTGGAAGATAAGTACCTTTGTGATTACCTCTTATGATCAACTCAGATAATGTAGGCACTCTTGATGGTAACGTGTCACATGGTGAAGGTGATGTAGACCTCACAACAATTGATGTGGTTGTCATCGTACGCTGATACGTCCATTTCGCATCATGCTTTCATGTTGATATTTATCTCTTTATGGGCTGTTATTACACTTCACGGTACAATACTTATGCCTTTTCTCTCTTATTTTGCAAGGTTTACATGAAGAGGGAGAATGCCGACAACTGGAATTCTGGCCTGAAAAAGGAGCAAGTTTGAGATACCTATTCTGCACAACTCCAAAAGCCGTGAAAATCAACAAGGATTTATTTTGGAATTTATAAAAAATACTGGGTCGAAGAAGTACCAGAGGGGAGCCAGCAGGAGGCCACAAGCCTGCTAGGCGCGGCCTACCCCCTGGCCGCGCCTAGGGGGCTTGTGGGCTCCCTATTGGCCCTCTGCCCCCCCTCTTTTTCTATAAGGAGGGTTTCGTTCCAGAAAAAAATCACGAGGAGGCTTTCGGGAGGAATCGCCGCCGCCACGAGGAGGAACTTGAGCAGAACCAATCTAGAGCTCCGACAGGGTCGTCCTGCCGGGGAAACTTCCCTCCCAGAGGGGGAAATCGTCGCCATCGTCATCACCAACACTCCTCTCATCGGAGGGGACTCGTCACCATCACCATCTTCATCAGCACCATCTCATCTCCAAACCCTAGTTCATCTCTTGTAACCAATCTCCGTCTCGCGACTCCGATTGGTAATTGTAAGGTTGCTAGTAGTGTTAATACTCTTTGTAGTTGATGCTAGTTGGATTACTCGGTGGAAGATCATATGTTCAGACCCTTGATTCTATTCAATACCTCTCTGGTCATGAATATTATTATGCTTTGTGAGTAGTTACTTTTGTTCCCGAGGAGATGGGATAAGTCTTGCTATAAGTAGTCATGTGAATTTGGTATTCGTTCGATATTTTGATGTGTTGTATGTTGTATCTCCTCTAGTGGTGTTATGTGAACATCGACCTCATAACACTTCACCATTATTTGGGCCTAGAGGAAGGCATTGGTAAGTAGTAAGTAGATCATGTGTTGCTAGAGTGACAGAAGCTTAAACCCTAGTTTATGCGTTGCTTCGTAAGGGGCTGATTTGGATCCACTAGTTTAATGCTACGGTTAAACTTTGTCTTAATTCTTCTTTCGTAGTTGCGGATGCTTGCGAGAGGGGTTAATCAGAAGTGGGAGGTTTGTCCAAGTAAGGGCAGCACCCAAGCACCGGTCCACCCACATATCAAACTATCAAAGTAGCGAACGTGAATCATACGAACATGATGAAAACTAGCTTGACAAAAATTCCCATGTGTCCTCGGGAGCGCTTTACCTCCTATAAGAGTTTGTCCAGGCTTGTCCCTTGCTACAAAAGGGATTAGGCCACTTTTCTGCACCGTTGTTACTATTGTTACTTGCTACTCGCTATGAATCATCTTATCACACAACTATCTGTTACCGATAATTTCAGTGCTTGCACATAATACCTTGCTGAAATCCACTTGTCAGATCCTTCTGCTCCTCGTTGGGTTCGACACTCTTACTTATCGAAAGGACTACGATAGATCCCCTAACTTGTGGATCATCAAGACTCTTTTCTGGCGCCATTGCTGGGGAGTGAAGTGCCTTTGGTAAGTGGAATTTGGTAAGGAAACATTTATATAGTGTGCTGAAATTTATTGTCACTTGTTACTATGGAAACTAATCATTTGAGGAGCTTGTTCGGGGTATCTTCACCTCGAATGGAAGCACAAGGAGTTGCTCCTCATCCTGCTGCACCTACTGAAAATATTTGCTATGAATTTCCTTCGGGTATGCTTGAGAAACTGCTGGCTAATCCTTTTACAAGAGATGGAACATCACATCCCGACTTGCATCTAATCTATGTAGATGAAGTTTGTGGTTTATTTAAGCTTGCAGGTTTGCCCGATGATGAGGTCAAGAAGAAGGTCTTTCCCTTATCTTTGAGGGATAAAGCATTGACATGGTATAGGCTATGTGATGATACTGGATCATGGAACTACAATCGGTTGAAATTGGAATTTCATCAAAAGTTTTATCCTATGCATCTAGTACATCGTGATCGGAATTATATTTATAATTTTTGGCCTCGTGACAGATAAAGCATCGCTCAATCTTGGGGGAGGCTTAAATCAATGTTATATTCATGCCCCAACCATGAGCTCTCGAGAGAAATTATCATTCAGAACTTCTATGCTCGGCTTTCTCATGATGATCGCACCATGCTTAACACTTCTTGTACCGGTTCTTTTATGAAGAGAGATATTGACTTCAAATGGAATTTATTGGAAAGAATTAAATGCAACTCTGAAGATTGGGAGCTTGATGAAGGTAAGGAGTCAGGTATGAATTTCAAGTTTGATTGCGTTAAATCCTTTGTCGAAACAAATACTTTTTGTGATTTTAGCGCTAAATATGGACTTGACTCTGAGATAGTAGCTTCATTGTGTGAATCGTTTGCTGCCCATATTGATCTCCCTAAAGAGAAGTTGTTTAAATATCATCCTCCCTTAGAAGTCAATGTAGTTAAACCCAATCCAGTTGAAGAGAAAGCCATTGCCTATAATGATCCTATTGTTTCCAGTGCTTACATTGAGAAACCACCTTTCCCTGTTAGGATAAAGGATCATTCTAAAGTTTCAACTGTGATACGTAGGGGCTACATTAGAACACCTACAACCCGTGAGAAAATTAGAGTTGAACCTAGCATTGCTATTATCAAAGATCTCCTATCCGACAATGTTGATGGCCATGATATTCACTTCTGTGAAGATGCTGCTAGAATTGCTAAACCACATGATAGAGACAAACATAGGCCTGTTGTTGGCACGCCTGTTGTTTCTGTTAAGATAGGAGATCGTGACGTGGGTGCTAGTGTTAGCGCAATACCTCAATCCTTATGTGATGAAATTAAAGACGAGATTGCACCTGTTGAGATGGAACTGTAAGTGCATCTAGTGCCCCTTAGTGATTTTGGTGGTTTGAAGACTTATAGGTTAAGTATCTAATGTGTTCGTGAGTGTACACATGATCTATAAGTCGCTGAGGAGTTTGAAATATTCGATGAATATCGACCCCTAAAAATGTATATCTTCAGCTAAAGAAATTGGTCTGAAGCTGAACAAATGAATCACGAAGAATTTGCGATGAAATTGATATTCCTCATGAATATATTGAAATTGAGGAATTCGGTGTGTCCTGAAGAAAATCAATCTGAAGACTTTGAAGCATGAAGATTTATCATTTCTATTTTATTTTCTTCACACTTGAGTAATAGGAACACGGTACTATTAAAGGGGGTCAAAGTAACACATTGGAATGAATTTCCTCATGATGCTCAACCCAAGCCGAATCGTACCAAAAGCCTCAAGTGAGGAATATGAGAGACATGAGGACTCTCACAGTTGAGGGTCCCGACCGTTATCGATAGTCACGCCACATCATTGGTCTTATCCACACCAACGGTCATATTGTTTAAGGGCATTAATGTCAAATCATTTCGGGATGCTCCCAGGCTATAAATAGCCGCCCCCACAACCATTAGCTGGTTGGCTGCTGTGTTAGAAACTCACACTTGTCATAAGAGCAGCCCAAATTCCTCAGAGTCTTCGAGAGTAATTGATCAGTGAGGAAATACCCCAAACACCAAACCACAAACGAAAACCAAGTGATTGAGCAACACTTAAGAAGTTGTTCCTGTGTGGGACTGAAGCCTTTTACCTTTGAGGACTGTGCATCCTCCAGACGGTTAGGCGTCATGGTCTAGAGCAATTCAACAGTTAATTGTGGATCGCCAGGTGACCAAGTTTGTGAGGGTTTGGAAGTCTGCCGTGAAGACTTACCACGAGTGTTGGGCGAGGACTGTGTGTTCTTAGCCCAAGGAGAATACGGTAGGGACTGTGTGTCCCGGGACTATGTGTCCTTTGGTTTCAATACCAAGCCGCTCCAAACCAGATGTACAACTGTCACATCAGTTGGAACTGGGTCATCAACCACTGTCTTCACTGTGAAACGGGTTCTATTTCCTCAACTCTTTATATTCCTCAGATTGTGTGTTGATGATTTCCAGTGTCACTGTTTGAAGAATTTGCTGAAGACTTTCTCTGAAATTCCTCAACCCCAAATTCTTCACATGAGTTAATCCTCATCTGTTTTCTGCGTGCCTGCATACTATGCAAACTGTTTCTCATATTCTTCATCATGAAAAACTGTTGTAGTGATACTTTGCACTCCTGATCCTGTGCTGTTTCCGCTGTAAGTTAGTCATCAGTGAGGAATTTCCTCAAAAGAAATTTCCTCATTGATGAAATTCTAAAAATCTCCTATTCACCCCCCTCTAGTCGATATAACGCACTTTCAGGAACCTATTGATGTCACTATTCAGCTTGCCAATAGAGATATTATCTGCCCTTTGGGAATTGTTAGGGATGTTGAAGTCTTGTGTGGTAAAACGAAGTATCCTACTGATTTTCTCGTTCTTGCTACCACACAAGATAGCTTTTGTCCCATCATATTTGGCAGACCTTTCCTCAATACTGTCAATGCTCATATTGACTGTGAGAAGCAAACTATCACTGTTGGCTTTGAAGGTGTGCCACACGAGTTCAATTTCTCCAAGTTTGGTAGACAACCTCATGAAAAGGAGTTGCCTAGTAAGGATGAAATTATTTCCCTAGCTTTTATTCCTGTGCCTCCTACTGATCCCTTAGAGCAATACTTGCTTGAGCATGAAAATGATATGCATATGGATGAAAGGGATGAGATAGATAGAGTTATCTTTGAACAATATCCTATCCTTAAGAATAATTTGCCTATTGAACTGCTTGGAGAACCACCCCCACCAAAGGGTGATCCTGTGTTCGAGCTTAAACAATTGCATGATACTCTTAAGTATGCTTATCTCGATGAAAAAGAGATATATGCTGTTATTATTAGTGCTAGCCTCTCAGAGCATGAAGAAAAGAAGTTACTAAAAACTCTGAGAAAGCACCGTGCTGCTATTGGATATACTCTTGATGATCTTAAGGGCATTAGTCCCACTCTATGCCAGCACAAGATTAAAACTGATCCTGATTCCAAACCAGTTGCTGATCATCAAAGGAGATTAAATCCTAAGATGAAAGAGGTAGTAAGAAAAGAAATGCTAAAGCTCCTGGAAGCAGGTATTATCTATCATGTTGCTCATAGTGATTTGGTAAGTCCGGTGCATTGCGTCCCTAAGAAGGGAGGTATTACCGTTGTCCCTAATGATAAGGATGAATTGATCCCACGGAGGATGATTACTGGCTATAGGATGGTGATCGATTTTAGGAAATTGAATAAAGCCACTAGGAAAGATCATTACCCTTTGCCCTTTATCGACCAAATGCTAGAATGACTGTCTAAACACACACACTTCTGCTTTCTAGATGGTTATTCTGGTTTCTCCCAAATACCTGTTGCATAATCTGATCAGGATAAAACCACTTTCACCTGCCCTATCGGTACCTTTGCTTATAGATGTATGCCTTTTGGGTTATGTAATGCACGTGCCACCTTTCAAAGATGTATGATGGCTATATTCTCTGACTTTTGTGAAAAGATTGTTGAGGTTTTCATGGATGACTTCTCCGTTTACGGTTCTCTTTTGATGATTGCCTCAGCAACCTTGATCGAGTCTTACAGAGATGTGAAGATACCAATCTTGTCTTGAATTGGGAGAAGTGCCACTTTATGGTTAATGAAGGCATCGTCTTAGGACATAAAATTTCTGAAAGAGGTATTGAAGTCGATAAGGCTAAGGTTGATGCAATCAAGAAAATGCCATGTCCCACAGATATCAAAGGTATAAGAAGTTTCCTTGGTCATGCTGGTTTCTATAGAAGGTTCATTAAATACTTCTCTAAAATTTCTAGGCCTCTTACCAATCTCTTGCAAAAGGATATTCCTTTTGTTTTTGACGATGATTGTGAGGAAGCCTTCGAAATACTTAAGACGGCCTTGATAACTGCGCCTATTGTTCAACCACCTGATTGGAACTTACCTTTTGAAATCATGTTTGATGCTAGTGATTATGCCATTGTCGCTGTTCTAGGACAAAGAGTTGATAAGAAGTTGAATCTTATTCACTATGCTAGTAAAACTCTAGAAAGTGCCGAGAGAAACTATGCTACTATGGAAAAGGAATTTTTAGCAGTCGTGTTTGCATGTGAAAAGTTCAGATCTTACATAGTTGATTCCAAAGTCACTATTCACATTGATCACTCTACTATTAAGTACCTCGTCGAAAAGAAAGACGCTAAACCTAGACTTATTAGATGGGCTCTCTTGCTACAAGAATATGATTTGCATGTTGTTGATAGGAAGGGTGCTGATAACCCAGCAGTAGATAACTTGTCTAGGTTGGAGAATGTTCTTGATGACCCGCAACCTATTGATGATAGCTTTCCTGATGAGCAATTGAATGTCATCAATACTTCATGTAGTGCAACGTGGTATGCTGATTATGGAAATTATATCGTTGCCAAATATATACCACCTAGTTTCACATACCAGCGAAAGAAGAAATTCTTCTTTGATTTGAGACATTACTTTTGGGATGATCCTCACCTTTATAAGGAAGGAGTAGATGGAGTTATTAGACGTTGTGTACCTGAACATGAACAGGAACAGATCCTATAGAAGTGTCATTCCGAGGCTTACGGAGGACACCATGCGGGAGATAGAACTGCACACAAGGTATTGCAATCAGGTTTCTATTGGCCCACTCTCTTCAAGGATGCCCGTAAGTTTGTCTTGTCTTCTGACGAATGTCGAAGAATAGGTAATATCGGTAAACGTCAGGAAATGCCTATGAATTATTCACTTGTCATTGAACCATTTGATGTTTGGGGATTTGATTATATGGGACCTTTTCCAAAATCCAACGGGTATACACATATCCTAGTTGCTGTTGATTATGTTCCTAAATGGGTAGAAGCTATCCCAACTAGTAGTGTTGATCACAACACTTCTATCAGGATGCTTAAAGAAGTTATTTTCCCTAGATTTGGAATCCCTAGATATGTGATGACTGATGGTGGTTCACATTTCATTCATGGTGCTTTCCGTAAAACGCTTGCTAAGTATGATGTCAATCATAGAGTTGCATCTCCCTATCAGCCTCAGTCCATTGGTCAAGTAGAGCTAAGCAATAGAGAGATTAAACTAATTCTGCAAAAGACTGTCAATAGGTCTAGAAAGAATTGGTCTAAGAAGCTCAATGATGCACTGTGGGCTTATAGAACTTCTTATAAGAATCCCATGGGCATGTCTCCGTACAAAATGGTTTACGGCAAAGCATGTCATTTACCTCTTGAGCTAGAGCATAAGGCTTATTGGGCAATCAAAGAGCTCAACTTTGATTTCAAACTTGCTGGTGAGAAGAGGTTATTTGATATTAGCTCGCTTGATGAACGGAGAGCTCAGGCCTATGAAAATGCCAAGTTGTTCAAAGAAAAGGTTAAGAGGTGGCATGATAATAGAATACAGAAACGTGAGTTCAATGTAGGTGATTATGTCTTGCTATATAATTCTCGTTTAAGATTTTTTGCCGGCAAGCTTCTCTCTAAATGGAAAGGTCCTTACATTGTTGAGGAAGTATATCGTTCCGGTGCCATCAAGATCAACAACACAGAAGGTAATTTTCCGGGAGTGGTAAATGGGCAAAGAATCAAGCATTATATCTCAGGTACTCCCATAAATGTCAAAAGCAATATTATCAATACCATAACTCCGGAGGAGTACATAAGGCATATTTACCAGCCTGTTTCAGACTACGAAAACGAAGAGGTATGTGATTCGGTAAGTAAACAGACTCCAAAACTTTTCAAGTAGGAAATTTTCTTCGTTTTGGAATATTTAAAAAATAGAAAAATTTAAAGTAGTCCGGAAAGCGCACGAGGAGGCGACAAGCCTGCCAGGCGCGGGCCACCACCCTGGTCGCGTTTGGGGGGCTTGTAACCACCTCGTGTGCCTCCCGGACTCCGTTTTCTTGCGGAGTACTCCTTCTGGTCGGAAAAAATCATTATATATTCTCCCGAAAGGTCTGACCCTCGTATCACGCAAATTTCCTCTGTTTTCGTTTCGAGCCTGTTTCTGCTGCAGATCTAGATCGCTATGGCGTCCCCAAAAGCTCCGAAGGACAAGATCTTTGAGAAGGTCATCAATCCCTACCTCGCGGGAGTGCTGCAACACCCTCAATCTATCAAGATGCGTGAGGGGATGCTGCACATCCGTGATGTTGAGGGCCCCAAGAAGACTGGAAGCGTGGAGGCGAGGCTCGAAGCAATGAAGCAACAAGTATTCAAGTGCCAAGGGATGGTGGAGCGTGGGCTCAACGCCAACCACATGATGATCACGGAGTTCACCAACAAGCAGAAGATCGATGCCAATGACAATGGGAAGCACCCCTCCAGGCTCTGTGACAGAATTGATCACCTCCAAGCCCAGATCTATGACCTGCAGAACCAAAACTGTGTGTACGAGTATAGATTTAAATCAATACGGTTGGCTGCAGATTTGAGGATTCTGGAGACTCGGTCATCTTTCCATGATGGAGCACCTATGCCTTGGAAGACGTAGGATCAAACCCATGTTGCAACAACTCCACCACCATCACCATCGAAGGAAGACAACTAAGCATGGGTATGGGCAATCCCCTTGGCTTGTGCCAAGCTTGGGGGAGTTGCCCCAGTATCGTATCACCATCACATCTTTTGCCTTTACCTTTTCTTAGTTCGATTCTTTTTGGTTTTATCTTTCTCTAGTAGAATAAAGTTCTTAGTGTTTTAGGCTTGAGTTTTGCTTTGTGTCACCCTCGATGTATTTGAGCTCGTGATCCATATGATAAAGAGAGTTTTAGTTAAGGGCCTTGCCTCATGTCATGATCAAAAGAATGATAATAGAACAAAAGCATGAAAGATCATGTAATGATCTTATGGGAAGTGATGGCTTCACATATAAAAAGAATGATGATTGAAACTTGTTGAGGGTGGACAAACAGAGACGTTGGTCATTGTTGCAATTAATAGGAAGTGATAAAGAAGGAGAGGTTCACATATAAATATATCGTCTTTGACACCATCTATGATTGTGAACACTCATTGAACTATTACATGCTTAGAAGTAGATGTTGGACAAGGAAGATAACATAATGAATTATGCTTGCTTGGTTCCGAACAATGATTATATGACTAGAGATCCCTTAGCATGTGACGATTGCTTCCACCCATATCAGGCAAAACTTCCTCACTAAGTAGAGATACTACTTGTGCATCCATAAACCTTCAACCCAGTTTTGCCATGAGAGTCCACCATACCTACCTATGGATTGAAGAGGATCCCTCAAGTAAGTTGTCATCGGTGCAAGCAATAAAAAATGCTCCCTAAATATGTATGATCTATTAGTGTGTGAAAAATAATCTTTCTACGAACCTATGATGAGAAAGACATAAAAGCGACAGACTGCATAATAAAGTTCTTTATCACAGGAGGCAATATAAAGTGATGTTCCTTCACACTAAGAGATCGCACATCCCAACATCAAAAGCGCATGACAACCTCTCCTTCCCTCTGCGAAGGGCCTATCTTGTACCTTTACTTTTTGCCCTTGAAAGAGTCATGGTGATCTACACCAATTCCTTATTTCGCCTTTTTCTTGGCTAACGTCATATGCTAGGGAAAGATCTATATTCATATGTCAACTTGGAAGTAAGTATTCATGAATTATTATTGTTGACATTACCCTTGAGGTAAGCAGTTGGGAGGCGAAACTATAAGCCCCTATCTTTCTCTGTGTCCGAGTGAAACTTTGATCTCATGAGTACCACGTGAGTTGTAGCAATTGTAGAAGACGAAAGGATGATTGAGTATGTGGATTTGCTTTACAAGCTCTTACTTGACTCTTTCCGATGTTATGATAAATTGCAATTGCTTCAATGACTAAAGGCTATTGGTTGTTAATTCTCAGTAAGGTTCTTGATCCATACTTTACTTTGTGAAAGAATTATCACTTTAGCATGAGAGATGATATGATGTTATTGCTGTTCTGACTATGATCATGATGCCTGCATGTCCGTATCTTGTTTTGTCGACACCTCTCTCTCTAAACATGTGGGCATATTTATTGATCTCGGCTTTCGCTTGAGGACAAGCGAGGTCTAAGCTTGCGGGAGTTGATACGTCCATTTGGCATCATGCTTTCATGTTGATATTTATCGCTTTATGGCTGTTATTACACTTCACAGTACAATACTTATGCCTTTTCTCTCTTATTTTGCAAGGTTTACATGAAGATGGAGAATGCCGGCAGCTGGAATTCTGGCCTAAAAAAAGTAGTAAGTTTAAAATACCTATTCTGCGCAACTCCAAAAGTTGTGAAAATCAACGAGGATTTATTTTGGAATTTATAAAAAATATTGGGCCGAAGAAGTACCAGAGGGGAGCTAGCAGGAGGCCACAAGCCTGCTAGGCGCGACCTACCCCCCTGGCCGCGCCTAGGGGGCTTGTGGGCTCCCTGTTGGACCTCTGGCCCCCCTCTTTTGCTATAAGGAAGGTTTCATTCCAGAAAAAATCAGGAGGAGGCTTTCGGGAGGAATCGCCGCCGCCATGAGGCGGAACTTGAGTAGAACCAATCTAGAGCTCCGACAGGGTCGTCCTGTAGGGGAAACTTCCCTCCGGGAGGGTGAAATCGTCGCCATCGTCACCACCAACACTCCTCTCATCAGAGGGGACTCGTCACCATCAACATCTTCATTAGCACGATCTCATCACCAAACCCTAGTTCATCTCTTGTAACCAATCTCCGTCTCGCGACTCCGATTGGTACTTGTAAGGTTGCTAGTAGTGTTAATTACTCTTTGTAGTTGATGATAGTTGGATTACTCGGTGGAAGATCATATGTTCAGACCCTTGATGTTATTCAATACCTCTCTGGTCATGAATATTATTATGCTTTGTGAGTAGTTACTTTTGTTCCCGAGGACATGGGATAAGTCTTGCTATAAGTAGTCATGTGAATTTGGTATTCGTTAGATATTTTGATGTGTTGTATGTTGTCTCTCCTGTAGTGGTGTTATGTGAACGTCAACTACATAACACTTCACCATTATTTGGGACTAGAGGAAGGCATTGGATAGTAGTAAGTAGATGATGGGTTGTTAGAGTGACAGAAACTTAAAACCCTAGTTTATGCGTTGCTTCGTAAGGGGCTGATTTGGATCCACTAGTTTAATCCTATGGTTAGACTTTGTCTTAATTCTTATTTTATACTCGCGGATGCTTGCGAGAGGGGCTAATCATAAGTGGGAGGTTTGTCCAAGTAAGGGGAGCACCCAAGCACCAGTCCACCCACATATCAAACTATCAAAGTAGAGAACGTGGATCATATGAACATGATGAAAACAAGCTTGACAGAAATTCCCATGTGTCCTCGGGAGCGCTTTACCTCCTATAAGAGTTTGTCCAGGCTTGTACCTTGCTACAAAAGGGATTGGGCCACTTTGCTGCACCGTTGTTACTATTGTTACTTGCTACTCGCTACGAATCATCTTATAACACAACTATCTGTTATCGATAATTTCAGTGCTTGCACGGAATACCTTGCTGAAAACCACTTGTCAGATCCTTCTTCTCCTCGTTGGGTTCGACACTCTTACTTATTGAAAGGACTACGATAGATCCCCTACACTTGTGGGTCATCATACGCCCAGTAGTTAAAGGAACAACCAAATCAATTCTTGGAATATGCACCTTGTGTTCGTTCTCCGTGTGGGCAACACATCGTTTTATTTCCTGTTTTTGTTTGCAACAAGACAAAACAAATGATCCATAGGATAATACTTTTCATGAATTAGTATCTCCTGAATATCACGGTTTAATCCTCCCCAAAATCTATCCAGAAAATCTTCTTCCCTTTCTTCTAATATGGAATGCAACAAGGTCATTTGTAAATCATCATATTATTTCGTTACGGTGTCATTACTTTGTTTTAAATGTTGTAACTTTTTAATCATGTCACGAGTATAATAAGAAGGAACGAATGTGTGTCTCATGGCAAGTTTCAAATCATCTCAAGTAGTAGGTATATAATTAGGGTGTAACCGAAAATATCCGCTCCACCAAACTGAAGCATAACCGGTGAAAGAACCAATCGCGACCTTACTTTCTTATGTTCAGCAAAATTATGGAAAGAAAATATATCATTTATTTGAAATTCCCATTCAATATATAAAGCAGGTCTAAAATAGCCATTTAATGGTGGCATAGAAACATTAACCTGATCATGCGCATTTGGATCTCTATGCACCTCTCGTAACGGTTGTTTTGGTGGCACGTCTCCCACGATCGAAGAAGCCCATGAATTGACAACTCTAGATCCTGTCATGACTAGTAGAAAAAAAATTCAATAATATTGTTCCTATGAACTACTGGGATGTGGTGGTAACATGCTCACAGTAAATCAAATATCATTGTCTTATAAATTCTTACCATGCAGCACACGGTGTCCGGCAACCACGGTGTCAATATCTCCGAAGATTGAGTAAAGCGATTACCAGGTGAACGTATGTATACACGGTGTAGAAATGTGTGAAGCTTGGAAGATTTGATATATGATAGCAAAATATTAGCACTAATCAATTCAGAGATATAATGTGGAATAAATGCTCAACGACGGTACTCTACTGGTCCTAGGCTAGACCGTACTAGAGACGCTATCCTAGAATACTAATGAAGTCATGGCAATACCACAAGTATCAGAAACGGATGATATGAAGTAGCTCTAAATAGCAAGATATAAGTGAAGATCAAAATGGCAGTAAAGATAATGATGATAAATGATCGCTAAGCATGATATACCAAACCTTTGTGTGCAACTTTCCGCGAGAAAATATTATGTCAAATTTCTGATATTTTTCTCAAGATTGCCACTAACCCAAGCTTGTCAATGCAAAAAGAACCACTCAATTCCCATTTCAGATGAGGAATCAAAAAATTCAGGAACGGACCTGAAACAATTTGACAAACTGTGTTTGCGACATTCGGAGGGCAAAAAGTCCTATTTATAAGCCGATTTGGAGGTAACAATAATGAACTATCTTGATGAACTATTCACATGCATCTCGTCAATAGCTCGAATCTAAGTACTCGTGGAGCCAAAACGGCCATATTTTACTGAACACTACACAAAAAAGATTCCAATGTGAATTCAGATACAGGATTGAGTCTAGATAGATTCGAAATTCGTTTTTTCTATTACTTTTTTTTACTTTTTTTTTCTCTTTTTTCTCTTTTTTTCTCTCCAACAAATCACATAAGATGCAGATTGTATCAAACAGAGATGCAAACGACCTCAAGTGTGATAATGACAATGACCGATGGGAACTCGTGGTGGCAATTGATGGATGGTGGTGGGAAACAATGAAAGATATGACAACACAGCGGATGTGTGACTAATATGAACATAACTCAAAACTCTAATACTAAGACCAGCAATTCGACACGATGATGCAACCGATCATTCAACTATGCAAGCACTGAAAAGAAAATTGCAAAGGCTCAGACTGGCTTGGACAAAGGATGAATAGATCTAACTTTTTTTGTGTGGCTTTTTCTTGGGCAATAGGTAAGAAAAATAAACCTAATCTTGGGCTACAACTTACGTTTCGGTGATCGGAACCCCTTTCTGCCGCCACTATTAGCGGTGGTACGTTTCATCTTTTTGCTCTGATCCTCAGTGGACGGAGACGGCTGACGGGGCGGTGGAGACGGCTGATGCGGCGGTGGAGACGGCTGCGCTGGAGACTGGTGAGGCGGCGAAGACGACGGTTGCGCTGGAGACTGGTGAGGCGGCAAAGACGACGGTTGCGCTGGAGACTGGTGAGGTGGAGGCGAAGAAGGATTGATGCTCTGAGGAGTCGGTGGCCTTGGCGGCCAATTTGGAAGCAAGATGTCCTCCTTTGGCCATACAACGGTTTGTTTCTTGACTTCTCCAAGTTGAGTCAAATCCCTATCTTCACTTGCACGGTGGTCGAGCTTCAGCTCCTCATAATATTTCATCACTTCATCCACCACGACGACATCGTACCCTTCTGGAACCGAGAGCAATGCCTAGTTGGATTATGTCCAATTGGTACGGCCATGTCGACCGCCACCGTCAACCTTAAGTTAGCAACTTTCACCTTTAGATCACAAGGTGTGCTCTCTGTGATATCATCCACTCGGTAGCGACGAGGAGGATCCGTTGTCAGTGCGTCATCACCATTATCCTGGATCTGCGTGGTAGCGACACTACTTTTCCGATTCGATGCAGCTTCTATCATAAGCCGTTGAGATTGGCCGCTACCTTGCTGTCTGTCGATTTGATCATGTTGCAACTGATTTACTGTTTCATCTAGATTATGTAGCCGGTCTGCCTCAGCCGCTTTATAACGTGCCTCCTTTTCCTTTCTCCTCTGATGGCTTCTATCGGGAAATCTCTTCCTTTCCTCAGAAAACGCAAGCATCCACGACGGGGAGTCTCGTAAGCCTCGTGCTCACCCTTTGTGTCCATCATTCCCAAGGGTGTGTGTGAGCTCGTCGTTCTCTCTATCGGGAATGAACCGTCCCTCTTCAACATCCTACACTGCACGTCTAATGTCCTCAACGGGTAGGGGATTATCTTTGTGTCTTCGGTTATATATTGCCTTCCCCTTTTCGTCCAACAAGCCCCCATGCCCGTAAAACCAGTTTCTTCCCCATTCGAGCCATCTTAAGGGTTGTCGAGTGATATTTTTTTTTTCCAAAAATGGTGCCTCAAGTGCTTCCCACTTAGCCATGTTATCGCCGTAGCCACCAGGCCCCATAATATGGTGGTACTTCATCTTACCTACATTCGTCTTATTTATTGCAGAATTTTTCAAGGCGTCCTCCGATTTCTTGTACCCACAAATTCAGCCTAGTAGTCTTTTATCTTCTCATAGCCGTGATCGAAATCTGGAGTCTTATCTTTCAAGATAAATTCCTGGTGCAATCTTTTTTTCAAGAACCTGAATAGATCGACCATCTTCTTAAGAGCCGACTCCTTGACTTTTTTCTCTAGGGACTCTTTTTGCCTCTTCATTTACTCCTCATTTGGATCCTCCTCCTCTGGATCCACCTCTGGCGCCGGCAGGGTGAAATGAAGCATGAGCTTTCTCCAAAGGTTTTCTTTGGCTGCTGTGCCGACATACGAGACTCCTTCCTCCCTTGTCTTAATCCATTCTCTAGTGGTGATAGGGATGTGGTCCCTAACAACAACTCCGCATGCCTTCACAAACTTCTGCTTTACATCTGTGGGAGCAATTGGTTGCCCGGCATTTGAGACTATTTCGATCCTGTACCTCTCACCGTCATCCAACTTCTTGGTTGGGCCTCGTTTCGTTTGTACTGAAGTTTTGCTCGATCCGGAGGGCTAAAAGAAAGAGTGTTAATATATGTATATAGCAGAGGATTACTTTATATATATATATATATATATATATATATATATATATATATATATATATATATATATATATATATATATATATATATGCACCTCGACGGAGCGGTCGACTTCTCCCTCGTCGGCTTCTTCCTCATTGGAGCCGCCGATTCCTCCCGCGCCCGAGGCGTGGGCGTCTACCTCATCGGAGCTTCTACCTCCTGTGTTGAAAGACTCATCTCCCTCACCGGACTCGTTCAGAAACTGATTGGTGACATCGATATCGCGAACTAAAATAGCATCCCCGTGGATAACACCATGCATCACGTCTTCCTGATATTTGTCTCTGCCTTGTATTGGATCCATAATATCTACAAATTAATTAAACACAAAAAACTAAATTAACTAACAACTAAAACTCCCGCTTATATACATCGAATAATCCACTTAATTAATGCATCATTGAATAATCCACTTAATATTATCGAATATATAATTCGGAATACATAAATAATAAATCCCTCAAATACAGTAATACATCGAATAATATATAACTGATCAACCAACAAAGAGCCGTCGGTGTACTGAGGCGCGGGTGGTGGACACCCAAAGAGCAGGGACCATCACCGGATCATAGCTCGGGTGAGATCCCTGAAGAACCTGCCAGACACTGGAGAACTTGGCATCCAACGCCTCCATGTAGCGACGAACGTGCTCGTCCTCCTCCCTAACACGGCGACGTACCTCCTCCTTGGGGGCCGGCACCCTAGGCACCGAAAGTGGCCCCCGCGACCGCCACCAAAGAAGCTCCGGGTCGACAACGGGAGCCCGGTTCCTCACCAAGTTGCGCGCCCCAAAAGGTAAATCCTCCCAGTGCCAGCCCGGCGGAGCCCAGTCCCGCACATGCTGGCGCCTATCAAGCAGGTGGTCGCCACCGAGTCGACAACGAGGATGCGGGTCGGGCATCGTATGTCCTACTATTTAAATTCCTACAATTTAATAAACTTTTCTAAACTTGTACTCCCTCCGTTCCAAAATATAAGACATTTTAAAGATTTCATCAGAAAACTACATACGCAGCAAAATGAGTGAATCTATACTCTAAAATATGTCTAACGAATTCTCTTAACTTTTAAGGGATTTAACAAAATGGCGACATTCTGGATGTGCAGTAAATGATCCATATTTTTCCTGATCTCATCTACCCTTCTATATGTCACATTGTCTACTATGAAAGGATTAAAAAAAACCATGACTTCATCATTACCTAGTAGTAATAAGCGCATGATGCTATGAAGCTTTACAAAGTTGTTTTGTAACGTAATCCCGAATAGGATAATTAGCTTTTTGGTACATGCTACCTCTTGAGCTTGCGTTGGTTTTTCCCTTGAAGAGGAAAGGGTGATGCAGCACAATAGGAGTAAGTATTTCCCTCAGTTTGAGAACCAAGGTATCAATCCAGTAGGAGTATCAAGACAAGTCACCAATGTACCTGCGCAAAAACAAACAAACTTGCACCCAACGCTATAAAGGGGTTGTCAATCCCTTCACGATTAATTGCAAGGTGAGATCTGAAGGTGGAAAGTGCAACAAAGTAAAAGTGTAGAGCTGAAAATATGATGTGAAGTAGACCCCGGGGCCATAGTGATCACTAGAAGCTTCTCTCATGATAGCAAGTATTACGGTGGGTGAACGAATTACTGTCGAGCAATTGATAGAACCGCGCAAAGTCATGATGATATCTAAGGCAATGATCATACATATATGCATCATGTCCGAGACAAGTAGACCGATACTGTCTCCATATACTACTATTACTCCACACATCGACCGCTATCCAGCATGCATCTAGTGTATTGAGTTCATAACAAACAAAGTAACGCCTTAAGCAAGATGACATGATGTAGAGGGATAAATTCATGCAATAGATATAAACCCCATCTTTTTACCCTTGATGGAAACAACATGATGCGTGCCTCGCTACCCCTTCTATCACTCGGTGAGGACACCGCACGGTATGAACCCAAAACCAAGCACTTCTCCCATTGCAAGAATTATAGATCAAGTTGGCCAAACGAAACCCACAACTCGAAGAGAATTACAAGGATACGAAATCATGCATATAAGAGATCAGAGGAGAATCAAATAATATTCATAGATAATCTGATCATAAATCCACAATTCATCGGATCTCGACAAACACACCGCAAAATAAGATTACATCGGATAGATCTTCATGAAGATTATGGAGAACTTTGTATCGAAGATCCAAGAGAGAGAAGAAGCCATCTAGCTACTAGCTATGGACCCGAAGGTCTATGGTGAACTACTCACGCATCATCGGAGAGGCAATGGTGTTGATGAAGAAGCCCTCCGTGTCCGAATCCCCCCTCCGGTAGGCACCGGAACGGTCCCCAGATGGGATCTTGCGGAGACAGAAGCTTGCGGTGGCGGAAAAGTATTTTGGTGGCTCTCTCTGGCAGTTTTTGATTTTTAGGGAATTTATAGGCGGAAGAAGTAGGGCAAAGGAGCCACATGGGGCCCACAAGCCTGGTAGGCGCGCCCCCAGGCCGCGGCTAGGGGGCTTGTGACCTCCCCCGGGGTGCTTTGCCTTGGTTCTCAAGTTCCCTGCGTATCTTCTGTTACGGAAAAAATCTTTCCGAAGGTTTTATTCCGTTTGGACTCCGTTTAATATTCTCCTGTGAAAATTTCAAAAACACGGAAAAAACAGAAACTGACACTTGGCACTGAGTTAATAGGTTAGTCCCAAAAAAGATATAAAATAGCATATTCATGCATACAAAACATCCAAAGTTGACAAGATAATCGCATGGAACCATCAAAAATGATAGATACGTTGGAGACATATCAGTACGCGGTCCAAAAAGGGCCATCCGAATATCGCTATTTGTAAGGACTTCACTGAACTTCGTACCAAAAAGCGAATTATCCTATCAGGAACTTCGTTCCAAAACAACTTTCGAGAGCTTCATAGCATCATGCGTCTATTAGTACGAGGTAATGATGAAGCCATGGATTTCTTCAATACATATAGAAGCTAGTTAGCTAGGTTACATAGATGAGACCAGGAAAAAATGGATCAACTTGTGCACATACATAATGTGGAATTCTTGATAAATCCAATTGTTATTAAAGGACTAAGAGAATCTATTGTCTACATATATATATACTAATTAATTGCAAATACGTAACAAACTTTTGCACCAATAACCTACTTAACCTAAACTAACAATATCCTAACCAAAATCTTCTTTTTTGCACTAATAACCTACTTAACCTAAACTAACAATAACCTATTTAGCGCTAAACTAACTAAATTAACCTAATGACCTAAACTAACTAAATTAACCTAATGACCTAAAGTAATTAACAAAGCCCTAAACTAACCTATTTTACGTAAACTAACACTAATTAATAGAAGAGCTCTAAACTAACCTATCGAACACTAACTAAATTTAGCACTAAAATATTTAGCACTAAACTAACTAACTAAATTAACACCTATTTAGCACTAAACTATTTACACCCATTTAGCACTAAACTATTAACACATATTTAGCACTAAACTATTTACACCTATTTAGCACTAAACTAACTAAATTAACCTAATATATATATGCAATAAAATGAAAAAAGGCAAAAAAAAAAACTGACGGTGGGGGAGGAAGGCGCCGGCGATGGGGAAGGGGGGTAGCGCCACAGTGGGGAAGGGGGTGGCGCCGACAATGGGGAAGGGACGGCCGGAGTTGGTGGGGAGGTGGTCGCGGGGATGCGCGCATCGGAGGGCTTCGGGGGCGCGTCTGCGACAACGTCGCAGGGCGTTGCGGCGTTGGGTTGGGGCGGCATGGTGCCGATCGGAGACGGGGGCAGCTTGTAGGTGGCGACGACGACGACGAGCAGCCTAGAGGCATGGGGGTAGAGGAAGAAGGAAGGCGATGGATTCATCAAAATCGTAACTCCCGCTTATATACATAGTACTTTAGTCCCGGGTTGGGGCTCGAACCGGGACTAAAGACCTCCTTTAGTCCCGGGTCTAGCCACCAACCGAGACTAAAGGCCCTTTTTGGGAGACCGAGAGGCGAGAAGCGAGGGCATTTAGTCCCGGGTTGGGGCTTGATGACCCACACGTATAGGGGATCTATCGTAGTCCTTTAGATAAGTAAGAGTGTCGAACCCAACGAGGAGCAGAAGGATCTGACAAGTGGTTTTTAACAAGGTAAAATCTGCAAGCATTGAAATTATCGGTAATAAGTAGTTGTGTGGTGAGATGATTCGTAGCAAGTAGCAAGTAACAAAAGTAACAACGGTGCAGAAAAGTGGCCCAATCCCTTTTGTAGCAAGGGACAAGCCTGGACAAAGTCTTATAGGAGGAAAAACGCTCCCGAGGACACATGGGAATTTCTGTCATGCTAGTTTTCATCATGTTCATATGATTCGTGTTCGTTACTTTGATAGTTTGATATGTGGGTGGACCGGCGCTTGGGTACTGCCCTTACTTGGACAAGCATCCGCAACTACGAAAGAAGAATTAAGACAAAGTCTAACCATACACTACTGGAATTTATAATTTTGCCATCTGCCATGGCTGACGGCAAAGGGGGGAACCACGGACGACAAAGGCTTTGCCATCCATCAGCAGACGGCAAAAAATATCCGGTGAAGAGGTTCTTTGCCGTCTGCTTTTGTAAAGCGGACGATAAAGAATCTTTGCCATGAGGGGGCAGACGTTAAATTAAATGGGACGACATATCCACCAACGGTCCCGTTAAGTGTTAACGGCATGCCTCCTCTCTTTGCCGCCTGCCCTCCCCGCTTTGCCATGAGGGGGCGGACGGCAAAGGGGGGGAACCAGCCCCTCTCTCTCCCCTCTTTTTCGTCTACCCTCCCCCCTTTTCCATGAGGGGGCTGACGGCAAAGGGGGGAACCAGCCCCTCTCTCTCCCCTCTTTGCCGTCTGCCCTCCCCCTCTTTGCCATGAGGGGGCTGACGGCAAAGGGGGGAACCAGCCCCTCTCTCTCTCTCCCCTTTTTGCCGTCTGCCCTCACCCCTTTGCCATGAGGGGGGTGACGGCAAAGCGGGGACCCAGCCCCTTTCTCTCCCCTCTTTGCCGTCTGCCCTCCCCCCTTTGCCATGTGGGGGCAGACGACAAAGGGGGGAACCAACCCCTTTTTATTTTATTTCTTATTATATCCAGCAATTTTCACAATAATCAGGATATATATATATATATGTTTGAGAAAAATAAATTTGTTTCCATACTCATAAGCATATTAAAATAACTTTCATCCATAGTACATACATATTATGCAAGTTGCATCCGTACCAAACCATATATTACACCAGTTTCATCCACATGCATACAAAGTTTCATATATATCCATATACTACAATAGTTTCAATACAAGCTTCTGTGAAGCCATGGTACAAGAAATCATATTCAAGCATTCCATCAATATAATCCAAGCTTCCGTGAAGTGAATGTAATCTGCAAAATGACAAATAAGAAAGTTAGAAGAATAATACTAGATGAAGAAGTATATATAGGTTATTTCGGAGAGAACTTAGCTAAGTATAGGCCATTTAATAGCTAAGTTAGGTGGAATAGGTCATCTTGGAGCTACATAGCCTTATTATGTCATTTAGGAGAGAACTTAGCTAAGTATAGGTCATTCTAGAGCTAACTTGGATAAAATATTTCATTTTGTAGCCAACTATGATTATCAATCCGTTTTGACCTTATTATGTCATTTTGGAGCTAAATTAGTCATTTTAATGAGCTAACCAAGGTTCTGATGATGTTTTTACCTAACTATGCTAATTATGTCATTTTGGAGGATAATTAGCTAAGTATGTCTTTGTTGGGGAAAATAACCTACGTAGAAGAAGAAAGAGAAGAAGGAATAAGAGAAGAAGCAAGAAGATAAGAAGAAGGAGAAGAAAAAGAAGAAGAAGAAGGAGGAGGAGGAGAAGGAGGAGGAGAAGGAGAAGAAAGAGGAGAAGAAGAAGAAAAGAAGAAGGACAAGAAGAAGGAGAAGAAGGAGGAGAAGAAGGAGAAGGAGCTTCTCTCCTCTTTCTCCTTCTTCTCCTTCTCCTTCTTATTCTCTTCTTCTTCTTCTTCTTCTTCCTTCTTTTCATTTTTCCTTTTTCTTCTCCTCTTGTCCCCTTCTTCGGGCTAAATTAGCTAAGAATGCCTTTTTGGAGCTAATTATGTCATTTCGAGGATAATTAGCTAAGTATAGGTCATGTTTTATTAAATAGACCATTTTGGAGCTAACTAAGCTAATTATGTCATTTAGGTGGAAGCCTAGCTAACTATAGGTCATTTCGGAGCTAACTTGGGTAAAATGTATCATTTCGGAGCAAACTATGCTTATTAAGCCATTTTGGATCTAGCTAAGCTAATTATAGGCCATTTAATACCTACGTTAGGGGGAATAGGTCATCTTGGAGCTAAGTTAGCCTTATTATGTCATTTAGGAGATAACTTAGCTAACTATAGGTCATTTTTATTAAATAGGTCATTTTGGAGCTAACTAAGCTAATTATGTCATTTACGTGGAAGCCTAGCTAACTATAGATCGTTTCGGAGCTCACTTGGGTTAAATATGTCATTTAGGAGCTAACTATGCTTATTAAGCCATATTGGAGCTAAATTGGCTAATTATATCATTTAGGTGGAAGCCAAGCTAAGTATATAATATTCATGAGCTAACCAAGGTTCTTATGCCATTTTGAGGTTATTATTTTATTTTTTAGCTTAATTGGTCATTTTAATGAGCTAACCAAGGTTCTTATGATGTTTTCACCTAACTAAGCTAATAATGTCATTTTGTAGGAAAATTAGCCAATTTAGTCTTTGTTGGATGAGTCTAAGCTACGTAGAAGAAGAGAAAGACAATAAGCAAGAAGAGAAGAAGAAGTAAAACAAGAAGGAGGATGAGGAGGAGGAGGAGGGGAAGGAGAAGGAAGAGGAGCGGAAGAAGAAAAGAAGAAGGAGAAGGAGAAGGAGGAAGAAGAAGGAGAAGAAGGAGAAGGAGGAGCTCCTTCTCCTTCTTCTCCTTCTTATTGTCCTTCTTCTCTTCTTCTTCTTTTTCTTCTTCCTTCTTTTCATTTTTCCTCTTTCTTCTCCTGTTGTCCCCTTCTTCGGGCTAAATTAGCTAAGAATGCCTTTTTGGAGCTAATTATGTCATTTCGAGGATAATTAGCTAAGTATAGGTCATGTTTTATTAAATAGACCATTTTGGAGCTAACTAAGCTAATTATGTCATTTAGGTGGAAGCCTAGCTAACTATAGGTCATTTCGGAGCTAACTTGGGTAAAATGTGTCATTCCGGAGCAAACTATGCTTATTAAGGCATTTTGGATCTAGCTAAGCTAATTATAGGCCATTTAATACCTACGTTAGGGGGAATAGGTCATCTTGGAGATAAGTTAGCCTTATTATGTCATTTAGGAGAGAACTTAGCTAACCATAGGTCAATTTTTATTAAATAGGTCATTTTGGAGCTAACTAAGCTAATTATGTCATTTAGGTGGAAGCCCAGCTAACTATATGTCGTTTCGGAGCTAACTTGGGTTAAATATGTCATTTTGGAGGATAATTAGCTAAGTATATGTCATTTTGGAGCTAATTATGTCATTTCGAGGATAACTAGCTAAGTATATGTCATTTTTATTAAATATACCATTTTGGAGCTAAGTAAGCTAATTGTGTCATTTAGGTGGAAGCCTAGCTAACTATAGGTCATTTCGGAGCTAACTTGGGTAAAATAGGTCATTCGGAGCCAACTTGGGTAAAATAGGTCATTCGGAGCCAACTATGCTTATTAAGCCATTTTGGATCTAGCTAAGCTAATTATAGGCCATTTAATACCTAAGTTAAGGGGAATAGGTCATCTTGGAGCTACCTAAGCCTTATTATGTCATTTAGGAGAGAACTTAGCTAAGTATATGTATTTTTTATTAAAACACTAGAAATAACATACCATTATCGTCATCGCGACGGTGAAGCACGGTGGCTCTGGCTTGTTTCACCTGGAGAAGGCTGCCCTAGAGAAGGCTCCACTGTAGAAGGGTCGTGCGATGCGTTTTGGGAGATATTCTG
Organism: Hordeum vulgare subsp. vulgare; assembly: GCF_904849725.1. Classification (NCBI taxonomy): domain Eukaryota; kingdom Viridiplantae; phylum Streptophyta; class Magnoliopsida; order Poales; family Poaceae; genus Hordeum; species Hordeum vulgare. Next base: position 413,674,691 of record NC_058520.1, on the reverse strand, counting down.
CAGCAAACATCGTTTGCAATGTGTAGTTAGCATGAGGATACTCTTAAGATCACTGCACTGAAATGAAACTCAACGTCCCCGCCATGTTAATGACTCGCATCGCCGGAGGGACTTGGCCGGTCTTCTCGCACATAGACTGTACATTTGGTTTTGACAAGTCAGACTTTTTAGTTATTAATGAAACGGACATTAAAATGCAAGATTTGAAATAATATGAAGAAGAAACTTACCACGAAGAGCTCGTATATGGCCCTGTTAGACGCATCATTCCGTGCCCTCTCCGCCTCCACGAATGCAGTCGTCCTCTCCTCCAGCTCCCACATCTCCTTATCCTTCTCCGCCATAACTGCCTGCATTGCCTCTCTCTCTTTCAGAATAGCAGCCTGCAACACAACTCATTGTTAGCATTGTAATCATATTGGTTCCAACGCACAACATAATGCGGAAAGATAGTTTAGTCCATTAAACTAACCTCGATGGCGAGCTCGACTGGCCGTGGACGAGGTGTTATCTCCGGACAAGAGCTCGTTTGGCGTGCCTTTATCTGCCGGAGAGTGTTAGGACAACGTATAAGGCCGTCTCCAATGGTGATCGAGCCATGGGGCCTCCCGTTGCCAGCTATCATCACCAGCTCTGGATCAATAGGCCCCTCGCTCGGGTTAAAGTCCTCCCCTTTCCTCTCCTTCCCGTGATCTCTGTACTTCACGAGCTTGTGGTGGGAGAAGATGTTGGTGAAGTTTTCTGGATGCTCGAGGTCAGACTCAGAGAATGCCTTGACCTTCTTGTACGAGGCAGTATGGGCCATCGCATACAGGTCGTACATCTGTGGCACCTTCGTCTTATTGTGACGTGCCTAAAAGAGAGAGAGAGAGACAGGAACATTGTATTAGTAAAGGGCTCAATATAGCATTAAGAATGAATTGCATGAGGCATGAAGCAGACCACATACCCAGTTCTCGCCAAATTGGATTAAGTTGATGCTCCCTTGATGGTGTGGCACACCAACCATTTTGCCACGCCTCTCCTTGGCATTGTTGTGGCTGGCCTCCCAAGTTTCGGTGCACCACTGATCCACCAAGGCCTACCAACAATCCATCTTATCCACACACCATCTCGGGGGCACCTAATTTAATAAAGAGAAATTTGAGCGCGTAAGAACCAAATCAAGGAAACTAACTACAAAGCCTTAATAATATGTAATTACCTTCATGTAATGCTCCTTCTCCATCTTAGAATCACGACACTTCGCCTTGTCCTTCCTAATACGCTGCATGGCATAGTAGTCTCGAACAGCCTGCACCCGAGCCTCGTGCCGAAAGTTTTGAAGTAGGCGGCGACATTCGGTTTCGATAACCCTTGCCGCATCCTCCTCGTATCACTCCTCACACCTGTAGTAGGTCTGCAAACGAGACAACACCGATCAGTACAATAACTAGCTATGGTTGATTTATAATTGTGTGAAGGAGAAATTACCCAGAACTGTCGAATCACCATGTCGGCCCTCGTGTGGCACAAAACACCGTCGATCTCCACCTCCGGCGGGGCCGGGGCACCCAAGTAGTGCTCCCTGGTCATTCCTACATCTCGCTCCCGACCGGGCAACGTAACAAACCCTCGGAAGTTTTGACGGCAAAGCACTCCAAGGACGCTGTTGGGCTTGCTGACACCCTTGGCAACTATCCAACCCCTACGGTATGACAAATTAAAGCCAAACATTAGATATTTGAGAAAACATGAAGGAAAAAGGTTAAATAAGAGTAAATTAACTTACTTTTCCCCATTTGGCTTAATCGACCACCTCTGCCCGTGGGTCGCCGGCACGAGCAGGAGCCTCGAACTACCACGTTGGTAGACGGTTGCCCCCTCACCCAGCTCCTTGTCGCTACGAGCATGGCAACTTGGCTCAGCCCAGGTATACCACTGGGTCTGTGGGGATGTACCGTCATCCCTGCTTTGCTCTGGAGTCGCCTGGAACGAAGCCTCTAGGACACGAGTCTCGTGGGTCAAAGGATCGTCGACCCGAGGCTCGTCGACCCAAGGCAAGTGAACCGGAGACCATGTAGCCTCCACCTCAGACGAATCCACCCTAGAAATCATGTGCTCAGGTGAATCAGCTTGGGGTGGTGGCGGAGACCGTGTAGCCTCCACCTCAGAAGGCGTGGCAGCCACCGCCCTAACTCTCTTGCGGCCACTGATACGTCTCAAACGTATCTATAATATTTGATGGTTTCACGCTGTTATCTTGGCTTCTTTGGATGTTTTGTGTACCTTTTATATCTTTTTTGGGACTAACTTATTAATTCAGTGCCAAGTTCCAGTTCCTGTTTTTTCTGTGTTTTTGACTCTTTTCATATGTGATTTTGGAACGGAGTCCAAACTGAATAAAAACCCCGAAATGATTTTTTCCTGAACGGAAGAAGATCTGGGGGCCTCTGGGCCAAGCCAGGTGGGCTCCAGGGAGCCCACAAGCCCCCACTCCGCCACCAGGGGGGAGGCGGCGGTGGCAGGGCTTGTGGCCTCCCTGGCCGCCCCCTGACCTAGATCCTTGGCCTATATATTCCCAAAAATTCAGCAAAAAATTAGGGGAGCCTCGAAAATACTTTTCCGCAGCCGCAAGCTTTCGTTTCCGCGAGATCTCATCTGGAGACCCTTCCCAGCGCCCTGCCGGAGGGGACTTTGGAGTTGGAGGGCTTCTTCATCATCATCATCATCGCCCCTCCAATGACTCGTGAGTAGTTCACTTCCGACCTACGGGTCCGTAGTTAGTAGCTATATGGCTTCTTCTCTCTTGGTTCTTGAATACAAAGTTCTCCATGATCTTCATGGAGATCTATCCAATGTAATCTTCTTTGGCGGTGTGTTTGTCAAGATCCGATGAATTGTGGATTTGTGATAAGATTATCTATGATATATATTTGAGTCTTTTCTGATTTCTTATATGCATGATTTGATATCCTTGTAAGTCTCTCCGAGTCTTGGGTTTTGTTTGGCCAACTAGATCTAGGATTCTTGCAATGGGAGAAGTGCTTGGTTTTGGGTTCTACCATGTGGTGACCTTTCCCAGTGACAGTAGGGGCAGAAAGGCACACATCAAGTAGTTGCCACCAAGGGTAAAAAGATGGGGTTTTTATAATTGGTTTGAGATTATCCCTCTACATCATGTCATCTTGCTTAAGGCGTTACTCTGTTCTTATGGACTTAATACACTAGATGCATGCTGGCTAGCGGTCGACGTGTGGAGTAATAGTACTAGATTCAGACAATATCGATCTACTTGTTTTGGACGTGATGCCTATAGATATAATCATTGCATAGATATCGTCACGACTTTGCGTGGTTCTATCAATTGCTCGACAGTAATTTGTTCACCCACCGTCTACTTGCTTTCATGAGAGAAGCCACTAGTAAACACTACGGCCCCCTGGTCTATTCACATCCATCGTTTACACCTCCGCTTTTACTTTGCTTTGTTACTTTGTTATTTTCAGTTCTCACTTGGCAAACAATCTATAAGGGATTGACAACCCCTTCATAGCGTTGGGAGCAAGTTTTTGTGTTTATGCAGGATCTTGAGATACTCCTCCACTGGATTGGTACCTTGGTTCTCAAACTGAGGAAAATACTTACCACCGCTATGCTACATCACCCTTTCCACTTCGAGGGAACACCAACGCAAGGCTCCAAGGCCACGGGGGAAATCCTTTGCATACTTGCCTAGGAAGTCCCTTAAGGCATAACCGCAGCAGAAGGATCAAGGCAAGTATTCTCCCGTCGACGTGCCTATTTCTGGCGCCATTGGAAGGTCTTTTGTTGCAGTAGCAGAAGTATTTCTGGCGCCGTTGCCGGGGAGGAGAGATCAAGATCTATCCAAGTAGGTCTCACAAACTCTTCTCTTGCATTTACTTTTGTTGCCAGTTGCCTCTCGTTTTCCTCTCCCCCACTTCACATTTGCCGTTTTCATTCGCCTTTCTCCTTCGCCGTTTTCTTTTGCCTTTGCTGGTTTTCTCGCTTGCTTGTGTGCTTGTTTGTTTGTTGAAGTCATCATGGCTGAAAACACCAAACTTTGCGATTTCTCGAGCATTAATAATAATGATTTTATTAGTACTCCGATTGCTCCCGCCACTAGTGCGGAATCGTATGAAATCAACGCAGCTTTGCTGAATCTTGTTATGAAAGAGCAATTCTGTGGCATTCCTAGTGAAGATGCCGCATCCCATCTCAATACCTTCATTGAGCTTTGTGATATGCAAAAGAAAAGAGATATGGATAATGACGTGATTAAGTTGAAACTTTTTCCTTTCTCGTTGCGAGATCGCACAAAAACTTGGTTTTCTTCTTTGCCTAAAAATAGTATCGATTCTTGGGATAAGTGCAAAGATGCTTACATATCCAAGTATTTTCCGACGGCTAAGATCATCTCCTTACGTAACGATATCAGGAATTTCAAGCAACTTGATCATGAACACGTTGCACAATCTTGGGAGAGGATGAAGCTTATGATTAGAAATTGTCCCGCTCATGGCTTGAGTTTGTGGATGATTATATGAATCTTTTACGCTGGCTTCAATTTCTCTTCTCGCAATATCTTGGACTCCGTCTCAGGTGGAACGTTCATCGAAATCACATTAGGAGACGCTACAAATCTCCTAGACAATATCATGACCAACTACTCTCAGTGGCACACTGAAAGGTCGCCTGCTAGCAAAAAGGTGCATGCTATAGAAGAGATTAACTTGCTTAGTGCTAAGATGGACGAGTTGATGAATTTGGTTGCTAGTAGAAATGCTACCGTAGATCCTAATGACATGCCACTATCTTCTTTGATTGAGAGTAGCAACGCTAGTTTGGACGTGAATTTTGTTGGTAGGAACAATTTTGGCGACAATAATGCTTTTAGAGGAAACTATGTTCCTAGGCCTTTTCCTAGTAACTCCTCTAAAAATTATGGCAATTCCTACGGCAATACTTATGGAAATCACAACAAATTACCCTCTGATCTAGAGAGTAATATCAAAGAGTTTATCAACTCTCAATAGATTTTCAATGCGTCCATAGAGGAATAACTACTCAAAATAGACGATTTGGCTAAGAGTGTTGATAGGATGTCTTGTGATATTGATGCTTTGAAAGTTAGATACGCTCCTCCCAAGGTCAACTTGGATGAAACTTTGAAAGCTATGCATATCTCCATGAATGAGAGCAAAGAAAGAACCACCCAAATTCACACTAGACATGAATGGTTTAAAAGGGTGCGTTCTAGTGATGCAAATCACGAAGATCTTAAAGTGCTTGGTGTGTCTCCTCTTGAGTCTTTGTTTTTGTGTGTCAAACCTACTTATGGAGGGGCTGGATATGATCCACTTTGGTTGAAAAACGCCCCAATGATTCGGAGTCCACCTATCTTGATGATAAAGGTGTGGAGAGTGGAGTAGAAGAAAGTCAAAATTTTGGGTAGTAATGAAACTCCCACTTTGGATTTCAAGGAATTCAGTTATGATAATTGCTCCTTGTTTGAATGCATTTCTTTGATGTAATCCATTGCAAACTCTCCACATGCTTATAGCCAAAGCAAAGCCTTTACGGCGCATATCGTAGATGCTATGATGAAATATCTTGAAGAGAAGCTGGAACTAGAATTCTCTATACCTAGAAAACTTCATGATGAGTGGGAACCTACTATCAAAATCAAGATAAAAAACTATGAGTGCAATGCTTTGTGTGATTTGGGTGCTAGTGTTTCCGCGATTCCAAAGTCTTTATGTGATATTCTTGGTTTTCATGAGATTGAAGAGTGTTCTCTTAATTTGCATCTTGCGAATTCTACTGGCAAGAAACCTATGGGGAGGATCGATGACGTTCCTATTGTTGCAAATAAGAACTATGTACCCGTGGATTTCATTGTACTTGACATAGATTGCAATCCTTCATGTCCCATTATTCTTGGTAGACCTTTCCTAAGGACTATTGGTGCTATCATCGATATGAAGGAACGGAATATTAGATTTCAATTTCCTTTAAAGAAGGGCATGGAGCACTTTCCTAGAAAGAAAATAAGATTGCCTTATGAATCTATGATGAGGGCTACTTATGGTTTGAGCACCAAAGATGACTATACGTGATTCCATCACTTTTTGCCTAGCTAAGGGCGTTAAACAAAAGCTCTTGTTGGGAGGCAACCCAACGAATCTATCCTTTTTATTTCTGTTTTGTGTTTTCCACACTTTCATAATTCTGTTATGATTGTGTTTTTTGTGTTTCTTTTTGCGTTTGTGCCAAGAAAAACCGTTATGATTAGTCTTGGGGATGATCGTTTGGTCATGCTGGAAAAGACAGAAACTTTCTGCTCACGAAAAGAATTTTCATTTTTTTTCTGTAAGAGCTTTTGAGTTTATTCTTTTTGCTGCTGATTTTTACGCAAATTTTTCAGACTGTCGTAATTTTCAGAATTTTTGAAGTACCAGAGGTATACAAAATATACAGATTGCTACAGACTGGTCTGCTGTTAACAGATTCTGTTTTTTGTTGTGTTGGTTGGTTATTTTGATGAAACTATGGATAGTATCGGGGGGTATTAGCCATGGAAGATTGAAAGTACAGTAACCCAACATCAGCACAAGTAGAATTTAAGTTTGCTACAATACCTAAGGAAGTGGTGGTTTGCTTTCTTGTACTAATGTTATCACGAGTTTCTGTTTAAGTTTCGTGTTGTGAAGTTTTCAAGTTTTGGGTGAAGTTCTTATGGACAAAGAGATAAAGAGTGGCAAGATCTCAAGCTTGGGGATGCCCAAGGCACACCAAGAGATTAAAGGATGCCGTAAAAGCCTAAGCTTGGGGATACCCCGGGAAGGCATCCCCTCTCTCGTCTTCAATCCATCGGTAACGTTACTTGGGGCTATATTTTTATTCACCACATGTTATGTGTTTTTGCTTGGAGCGTCTTGTATTGTAGGAGTCTTTTATTTTTTTGTTGTGTCACAATCATCCTTTCTGCACACCTAGAGAGAGAGACATGCACACACCGTGATTTTGTCGAGCTTCACTTATATCTTTTGGTAGACAATTCAGCTCATATGTGCTTCACTTATATCTTTTGAGCTAGATACTTTTGCTCCGTGTGCTTCACTTATATCTTTTAGGGCACAGCGTTGCGTGGCTTGGTAGTTGTTCTATGCTTTGAAAGTAGTCTCAAAAGGGATGGTTATCCAAAGGGATACGAAAACTTCCACCTTCATGTGCATTTAATAGTTAGAGAAGTTTGATTCATCTCAATTAGTTTTGAGTTGTGGTTATGGTAATTTTGAAGTCATGCTAATAAGGTCTTGTGGATCTAGAAATACTTGTGTTGAAGTTAGTGATTCCCGTGGCATGCACGTATGGTGAACCTCTATGTGATGAAATCTGAGCATGATTAGTATATTGATTGTCATCCTTTGCGTGGCGGTTGGGATCACGCGATGGTTTATACCTACCAACCCTTCCCCTAGGAGTATGCATTGAATGCTTTGTTTCGATTACTAATAAAACTTTTGCAACAAGTATATGAGTTCTTCATGACTCATGTTGAGTCCATGGTTTAGATTCACTTTCACCTTCCACCATCACCATCTTCTTAGTGACGTGCAACTTTCGCCGGTGCACAAAACCCAACATTAGCCTCACTCAAAACAGCCACCATACCTACCTACTATGGCTTTTTCAAAGTCATTCCGAGATATATTGCCATGCAACTACCACCATGACATGTGCCACCATGTCTACATTGCCATGGCATGATCGTAAGATAGCTAGCATGATGTTTCCATTGATGTCTATGCCATGCTAGATCATTGCCACGGTACACTACCGAAGGCATTCCATATAGAGTCATAGTTGCTCTAAGTTTTGAGTTGAAAGTGTGATGATCATCATTAGTGGAGCATTGTCCCATGTGAGGAAATAAAAGAGGCCAAATAAGCACACCAAAATAAAAAAGAGGCCAAAGAGCCCACCAAAATAAAAAAATGAGAGAAAAAGAGAGAAGGGACAATGCTACCACTTTTTCCACACTTGTGCATATTAAGCACCATGATCTTCATGATTGAGAGTCTCTCGTTTTGTCACCACCATATAGCTAGTGGGAAATTTTCATTATATAACTTGGCTTGTATATTCCAATAATAGGCTTCCTCAAAATTGCCTTAGGTCTTCGTGAGGAAGCAAGTTGGATGCACACCCACTAGTTTTCTTTAAGAGCTTTCACTTACTCGTAGCTCTAGTGCATCATTTGTATGGCAATCCCTACTCATTCACATTGATATCTATTGATGAGCATCTCCACAGCTCATTGATATGCCTAGTTAATGTGACTATCTTCTCCTTTTTTTGTCTTGCAACCTCCACCACATTCCACACCATCTATAGTGCTATAACCATGGCTCACGCTCATGTATTGCGTGAGAGTTGAAAAGGTTTGAGAGAGTAAAGGTGTGAAACAATTACTTGACCAATACCGGGGTTGTGCATGATTTAAATTCGTTGTGCAATGATGATAGAGCATAGCCAGACTATATGCTTTTGTAGGGATAACTTTCTTTTGGCCTTGTTATTTTCAAAGTTCATGATTACCTTGCTAGTTTGCTTGAATTATTATTGTTTCCACGTCAATAGCAAACTATTGTTTTGAATCTAATGGATCTGAACATTCACGTCACATAAGAGGAATTACAAAGGACATCTATGCTAGGTAGCATGAAAGCATCAAAAATTCATTCTTTATCACTTCCCTACTCGAGGACGAGCAGGAGTTAAGCTTGGGGATGCTTGATACGTCTCAAACGTATCTATAATTTTTGATGGTTTCACGCTGTTATCTTGTCTTCTTTGGATGTTTTGTGTACCTTTTATATCTATTTTGGGACTAACTTATTAATTCAGTGCCAAGTGCCAGTTCCTGTTTTTCTGTGTTTTTGACTCTTTATAGATCTGATTTTGGAACGGAGTCCAAACGGAATAAAACCGCGAAATGATTTTTTCCCGAACGAAAGAAGACCAGGGGCCTCTGGGACAAGCCAGGTGGGCTCCAGGGAGCCCACAAGCCCCCACTCCGCCACCCGGGGGGAGGCGGCGGTGGCAGGGCTTGTGGCCTCCCTGGCCGCCCCCTGACCTAGATCCTTGGCCTATATATTCCCAAAAATTCAGCAAAAAATTAGGGGAGCCTTGAAAATACTTTTCTGCCGCCGCAAGCTTCTGTTTCCGCGAGATCTCATCTGGAGACCCTTCCCGGTGCCTTGCCGGAGGGGACTTTGGAGTTGGAGGGCTTCTTCATCATCATCATCGCCCCTCCAATGACTCGTGAGAGTTCACTTCAGACCTACGGGTCTGTAGTTTGTAGCTAGATGGCTTCTTCTCTCTCTTGGATCTTCAATACAAAGTTCTCCATGATCTTCATGGAGATCTATCCGATGTAATCTTCTTTGGCGGTGTGTTTGTCGAGATCCGATGAATTGTGGATTTTTGATAAGATTATCTATGATATATATTTGAGTCTTTGCTGATTTATTATATGCATGATTTGATATCCTTGTAAGTCTCTCCGAGTCTTGGGTTCTGTTTGGCCAACTAGATCTATGATTCTTGCAATGGGAGAAGTGCTTGGTTTTGGGTTCTACCATGTGGTGACCTTTCCCAGTGACAGTAGGGGTAGCAAGGCACACATCAAGTAGTTGCCATCAAGGGTAAAAAGATGGGGTTTTTTTATCATTGGTTTGAGATTATCCCTCTACATCATGTCATCTTGCTTAAGGCGTTACTCTGTTCTTATGGACTTAATACACTAGATGCATGCTGGATAGCGGTCGACGTGTGGAGTAATAGTAGTAGATGGAGATAGTATCGGTCTACTTGTTTTGGACATGATGCCTATAGATATAATCATTGCATATATATCGTCATGACTTTGCGCTGTTCTATCAATTGCTCGACATTAATTTGTTCACCCACCGTCTACTTGCTTTCATTAAACACTACGGCCCCTGGGTCTATTCACATCCATCGTTTACACCTCCGCTTTTACTTTGCTTTGTTACTTTGTTGCTTTGAGTTATCACTTGGCAAACAATCTATAAGGGATTGACAACCCCTTCATAGTGTTGGGAGCAAGTTTTTGTGTTTGTGCAGGATCTTGAGATACTCCTCCACTGGATTGATACCTTGGTTCTCAAACTGAGGGAAATACTTACCACCGCTACGCTACATCACCCTTTCCGCTTCGAGGGAACACCAACGCAAGGCTCCAAGGCCACGGGGGAAATCCTTTGCATACTTGCCTAGGAAGTCCCTTAAGGTGTAGCCGCAGCAGAAGGATCAAGACAAGTATTCTCCCGTCGACGTGCCTATTTCTGGCGCCATTGGAAGGTCTTTTGTTGCAGTAGCAGCCACGTGTACCTTTAGTACAACATAAATACCAACATGAGTAATAAAATGTATATAAATACCAATATGCATACAACCTGAGTACAACATAAATACCAACATGAATACAACGTGTACCTTTAGTACCTCTCGGCTTCGCGGGGGGTTGACCTCCTCTCACGGGGGCGCTCCTTGCAGAGTAGAGAGAAATGCTCTCCAAAGAGGCGAGGCAGGAATGGAAGTACCCATCCCACCACCCGCCGATGGATAAGGAGCCGCGGAGTGCTTTCGACCCTTTCCCACCATCTTTCAACACCTGTCATGACAAAGAGTAAATGAAATTACAACATAAATACCAACATGAGTAATAAAATGTATATAATTTAAGTGTATCATCGTCACAAATACCAACATGACTAATAAAAATTGAATACCTAACATGAACTCAAAATTTATATATAGTAATAGTTGAATACCTGACATGAACTAATAACAATCGTGCTCGTCTATATATGCTTCGGGGTCAATAAATGCATCATGATCATCACTATCATCAATAAATGCATCATCATCATCACTATCAGGAAGAACATGTGGAAGGCCACCATTATGTAATCGGTCAAGAAGTTACACGTCATCCGCAGCAGTAACCTCTTCTTCTTCCATCTCTTCCTGTTCGGGCTCAGGGGTTAAGACGGATTCACTGTCGCTGTCTACTTCAATGTTCTGGGGTGAAGTAGAGAGGTTCTTGAAATGTTTCTTGGACATACATGTTTCTTGGAAGAATTCTCCTTCATATGTGTCTGGGTTAATGTGAGGTTCGTAATCCTCTTCATTGAGGGTAGGTGGTCTAAAATGTGGTGGCACTTCATAAACGACATCCCAACCTTTGAGATTTGGATCAGTTTGGCACGCCCACGGTAGATAGAAAACTTGTGTCGCCTGTTGAGCCGTAATATAGACATCGGGGACATCTAAGTGGGTGTTTTGGTTGATTTCGACTAGTCCTATATGTTCATGAGTCCTTCTAGTCTCCCTCGGCTCAAACCAATAACATTTGAAGACTACGACGGTCGATGGGTTTTCACCATAGAATAGAAGTTCATAAATTGCTTCAAGTCTTCCATAATACTCGGTGCCTCCTTCGCCGATAGCAGAGACAGAACAATTTGTAGTCTTTAGGTCGGGCATAGATAGCTCTTTGCCAAAGGTACGAAAGTGATACCCGTTGATGCTGTATTTGTCAAATGAATGGACCTTATAGTCAAAAACATTAGCGACTTGTCTCAACTCGGCGTCCATAGACTCTCCATCAGCCTACAAGTTCAATACGAAAAAATGGATGCATTAGCCGCAAATTAGACCAAGAAATCAAATGGGCCCTTAATGGTAATTAATTACCCTTTGTTTGAACAAAGAGATGAAACCGGGATAGTCGCCTCCATGCTTTGCGAGAAGCTCATAGTATTCGGCGGAGTCCTTTTCGATGACCGCTCCATCCGAGAATTCGGCGACGTATCGACTATATCAAATATCCGGGAATAAGAGTAGTTCAAAGCAATTAGAAGTTGCGGAACAATAATTTACCGAGAACTTACTCGATGTACGGCCACACTTCTGTTAGGTTGGTGAAGATATACAATCAAATGGTCCGCCATTCTTCGACATCCAACGATTTCCCTTTCGAAGCACCAGATGGTGTGAGCTTACCTTTGAATAGGCTGAGGTTGGATCGAACTTTTTTTGGATCGCCATCATTGTAACGAGGCTTCGGGTTATGCAAATGATGATTTTTGGCTACGTAGTGTGCTGTTACGAAGTTTGCCGCCTCCTGAGTAATGAACGCCTCGGCCATCGATGCTTGATGACCCACAAGTATAGGAGATCAATAGTAGTCCTTTCGATAAGTAAGAGTGTCGAACCCAACGAGGAGCAGAAGGATCTGACAAGTGGTTTTCAGCAAGGAAATATCCGCAAGCACTGAAATTGGTGGTAACAAGTGATTGTGTGGTGAGATGATTCGTAGCAAGCAACAAGTAACAAAAGTAGGAACGGTGTAGCAAATTGGCCCAATCCCTTTTGTAGCAAGGGGCAAGCCTGGACAAAGTCTTATAGTAGGAAAAACGCTCCCGAGGACACACGGGGATTTCTGTCATGCTAGTTTTCATCATGTTCATATGGTTCGCGTTTGTTACTTTGATAATTTGATATGTGGGTGGACCGGCGCTTGGGTACTGCCCTTACTTGGACAAGCATACCACTTATGATTAACCCCTCGCGCAAGCATCCGCAACTATGAAAGAAGAAATAAGACAAAATCTAACCATATCATTAAACTAGTGGATCCAAATCAGCCCCTTACGAAGCAACACATAAACTAGGGTTTAAGCTTCTGTCACTCTAGCAACCCATCATCTACTTACTACTTCCCAATGCCTTCCTCTAAGCCCAAATAATGGTGAAGTGTTATGTAGTCGACGTTCACATAACAACACTAGAGTAAAAACAACATACAACATATCAAATTACCGAACGAATATCAAATTCACATGACTACTATTAGCATGACTTATCCCATGTCCTCAGGAACAAAAGTAACTACTCACAAAGCATAGTCATATTCATGACCAGAGAGGTAATGAGTAGCATCAAGGATCTGAACATAAACTCTTCCACCAAGTAATCCAACTAGCATCAACTACAAAGAGTAATCAACACTACTAGCAACCTTACAAGTACCAATCGGAGTCGCGAGACGGAGATTGGTTACAAGTGATGAACTAGGGTTTGGAGATGATATGGTGTTGATGAAGATGTTGATGGTGATGAGTCCCCTCCGATGAGAGGAGTGTTGGTGATGACGATGGTGATGATTTCCCCCTCCGGGAGGGAAGTTTCCCCGACAGGATCATCGTGCCGGAGCTCTAGATTGGTTCTGCTCAAGTTCCGCCTCGTGGCGGTCGCGAATCCACGAACAAGCTCCTCCCTGATTTTTTCCAGACGAAACCCTTCATATAGCAGAAGAGGGGGGCAAGTGGGCCACCAGGTTGCCCACAAGCCCTCATGGCGTGGCCTGGGGGGGGGGGGGGGTGGCCGCGCCGTGCAGGCTTGTGGCCAACCCCTCGCGCCTCTCTGGCGCTTCTTCGGCCCAATATTTTTTATAAATCCGGAAAAAAATCCTTGTTGATTTTTACGGCGTTTGGAGTTGCGCAGAATAGGTATCTCAAACTTGCTCCATGATACGTCCATTTTGCATCATGCTTTCATGTTGATATTTATCGCTTTATGGATTGTTATTATACTTTGTGGAACCTTACTTATGCCCTTTCTCTCTTATTTTGCAAGGTTTATTTGAAGAGGGAGAATACCGATAGCTGGAATTCTGGACTGGAAAAGGAGCAAGTCTGAGTCCTCTATTCTGCGCAACTCCAAATGCCCTGAAAATCAACGTGGATTTTTTTGGGAATATATGAAAAATACAGGGCGAAAGAAGTGTCACAGGGGAGCAACCAGGGGCCCACAAGCCTGGTTGCCGCGGCCTACCCCCCCAGGCCGCGGCAACAGGGCTTGTGGGTACCCTGGTGGCCCACTGCCCCCCTCTTTTACTATATGAAGGGTTTCGTCCGGAAAAAAATGAAGGAGGAGCTTTTTCTTGGATTCTCCGCCGTCACGAGGCGGAACTTGAGCAGATCCAATCTAGAGCTCCGGCAGGACGATCCTGCCGGGGAAACTTCCCTCCCGGAGGGGGAAATCGTCGCCATCGTCATCACCAACACTCCTCTCGTCGGAGGGAGTCATCTCCATCAACATCTTCATCAGCACCATCTCCTCTCCAAACCCTAGTTCATCTCTTGTAACCAATCTCCATCTCGCGACTCCGATTGGCACTTGTAAGCTTGCTAGTAGTGTTAATTACTCTTTGTAGTTGATGCTAGTTAGATTACTTGGTGGAAGAGTTTATGTTCAGATCCTTGATGCTACTCATTACACCTCTGATCTTGATTATGATTATGCTTTGTGAGTAGTTACTTTTGTTCCTGAGGACATGGGATAAGTCATGCTGATAATAGTCATGTGAATTTGGTATTCGTTCGGTATTTTGATATGATGTATGTTGTCTTTTCCTGTAGTGGTGTTATGTGAACGTCGACTACATAACACTTCACCATACTTGGGCCTAGAGGAAGGCATTGGGGAGTAGTAAGTAGATGATGGGTTGCTAGAGTGACAGAAGCTTAAACCCCAGTCTATGCGTTGCTTCGTAAGGGGCTGATTTGGATCCACTAGTTTAATGCTATGGTTAGACGTTGTCTTAATTCTTCTTTCATAGTTGCGGATGCTTTCTAGAGGGTTTAATCATAAGTGGGATGCTTGTCCAAGTAAGGGCAGTACCCAAGCGCCGGTCCACCCACATACCAGACTATCAAAGTAACGAACACGAATCATATGACCTTGATGAAACTAGCATGACATAAATTCCCATGTGTCCTCGGGAGCGTTTTTCCTCTTTTAAGACTTTGCTCAGGCTTGTCCCCTGCTACAAAAGGGATTGGGCCACTTTTCTGCACCGTTGCTACTACTTGTTACTTGTTACTTTTCACTTGCTACGTTTCACCTCACTACACCATCACTTGTTACCGCTACTTTCAGTGCTTGCAGTTATTACCTTGCTGAAAACCGTTTATCAGAGCCTTCTTCTCCTCGTTGGGTTCGACACTCTTAATTGTCGAAAGGACTATGATTGATCCCCTATACTTGTGGGTCATCAAGACTCTTTTCTTGCGCCGTTGCCAGGGAGGGAAGCGCCTTTGGTAAGTGGAATTTGGTAAGGAAACATTTATATACTATGCTGAAATTTATTGTCACTTGTCACTATGGTAACTGTTCCTTTGAGGAGTTTGTTCGGGGTATCTTCACCACGAACGAAAGCACGAGGAGTTGTTCCTCAACCGGAAATACCTACTGAAAATATCTTTTATGAAATTCCTTCGGGTATGCTTGAGAAACTGATGGCTAATCCTTTTACAGGAGATGGATCATCACATCCAGACTTGCATCTGATCTATGTAGATGAAGTTTTTGGTTTATTTAAGCTTGCAGGTTTGCCCGAGGATGAGGTAAAGAAGAAAGTATTTCCTTTATCTTTGAAGGATAAGGCGTTGACATGGTATAGGCTATGTGATGATACTGGGTCATGGGACTACAATCGGTTGAAATTGGAATTTCATCAAAAGTTTTATCCTATGCATTTAGTACATCATGATCGGAATTATATTTATAACTTTTGGCCTCGTGACAGGGAAATCATAGCTCAAGCTTGGGGGAGGCTTAAATCAATGCTATATTCATGCCCCAATCATGAGCTCTCGAGAGAAATTATCACTCAAAACTTTTCTGCTCGGCTTTCTCATGAAGACCGTACCATGCTTGACACTTCTAGTACCGGTTCTTTTATGAAGAAGGATATTGAACACAAGTGGAATTTATTGGAAATAATCAAACATAACTCTGAAGATTGGGAGCTTGAATAAGGTAAGGAGTCAGGTATGAATTTCCAGTTTGATTGTGTTAAATCTTTTCTTGAAACAAACACTTCTTGAGATTTTAGCGCTAAGTATGGACTTGACTCTGAGATAGTAGCTTCTCTATGTGAATCTTTTGCTGCTGATGTTGATCTTCCCAAAGAGAAGTGGTTTAAGTATCATCCGCCTGTAGAAGTCAACATAGTTAAACCCACTCTAGTTGAAGAGAAAGTCATTGCCTTTAGTGATCCCATTGTTCCTTGTGCCTACGCTGAGAAACCACCTTACCCTGCTAAGAAAAAAGATTATTCTAAAGCTCCGACTGTGATACGTAGGGGTTATATTAGACCACTTGCACCCCCCTGAAGAAATTAGAGTTGAACCCAGTGTTGGTATTATCAAAGATCTCTTAGCCGAAGACATAGACGGGCATGTTATCAAATTCTCTGAGGACTCCGCTAGAATAGCTAAACCTCACGCAAAGACAAATACGGACCTGTAGTTAGCCTGCCCGTTGTTTCTGTCAAGATAGGAGATCACTGTTATCATGGTTTATGTGATATGGGTGCTAGTGTTAGTGCAATACCCCGGTCCCTATATGATGAAATCAAAGATGAGATTGCACCTGCTGAGTTAGAACCCATTGATGTCAGTATTGCGCTAGCTAATAGAGACACTATCTGCCCTCTGGGAATTGTGAGAGACGTAGATGTTCTGTGTGGTAAGACGAAGTATCCTACTGATTTCCTCGTCCTTCCTACTGCACAAGATAGCTTTTGTCCCATCATATTTGGTAGACCCTTTCTCAACACTATCAATGCTCACATTGATTGCATTAAACAGACTGTCACTGTTAGTTTCGAGGGTGTGTCTCATGAATTCAACTTCTCCAAGTTTGGAAGACAACCCCATGAAAAAGAGTCGTCTGGTAGGGATGAAATTGTTGCTCTTGCCTCTATTGCCGTACCTCCTACGGATTCTTTAGAGCAATATCTGCTTGAGCATGAAAATGATATGCATATGGATGAAAGAGATGAGATAGATAAAATTGTTTTAGACCAATATCATATTCTCAAGAATAATCTGCCTGTTGAACTGCTTGGGGATCCTCCCCCACCAAAGGGTGATCCTGTGTTCGAGCTAAAACAGTTACCACATACTCTTAAGTATGCCTATCTTGACGAGAAGGAGATATATCCTGTTATAATTAGTGCTCACCTCTCGAATCACGAAGAGAAGAAGTTATTAAAAACTTTGAGGAAGCACCGTGCTGCTATTGGATATACTCTTGATGATCTAAAGGGTATTAGTCCCACTCTATGTCAGCACAAGATTAAAACCGATCCTGATTCTAAGCCAGTTGCTGATCATCAATGGAGACTAAATCCGAGGATGAAAGAGGTCGTGAGAAAAGAAATATTAAAGCTTCTGGAGGCAGGTATCATTTATCCTGTTGCTCATAGTGATTGGGTAAGTCCAGTACATTGCGTACCTAAGAAGGGAGGTATCACCGTCGTTCCTAATGATAAGAATGAACTCATCCCACAGAGGATTATTACTGGCTATAGGATGGTGATAGACTTTCGGAAACTGAACAAGGCAACTAGGAAAGACCATTATCCTTTGTCGTTTATCGACCAAATGCTAGAAAGGCTATCTAAACACACACACTTCTGCTTTCGAGACGGTTATTCAGGTTTCTCACAAATACCTGTTGCACAATCTGATCAAGAGAAAACCACCTTCACATGCCCCTTCGGTACCTTGCCTTATAGACGTATGCCTTTTGGCTTGTGCAATGCACCTGCCACCTTTCAAAGATATATGATGGCTATATTCTCTGGCTTTTGTGAAAAGATTGTTGAGGTTTTCATGGATGATTTCTGCGTTTACGGTTCTCCCTTTGACGATTGCCTGAGCAACCTTGATCGAGTCTTACAGAGATGCGAAGATACCAACCTCATCTTGAACTGGGAGAAGTGCCACTTCATGGTTAATGAAGGCATCGTCTTAGGACACAAAATCTTTGAGAAAGGCATTGAAGTTGATAAGGCTAAGGTTGATGCAATTGAGAAAATGCCTTGCCCCACAGATATCAGAGGTATACAAAGTTTCCTAGGTCATGCTGGTTTTTATAGAAGGTTCATCAAAGACTTCTCTAAGATTTCTAGGCCTCTTACCAACCTCTTGCAGAAGGGTGTTCCTTTTTCTTTTTGATGAGGATTGTGAGGAAGCTTTCGAAATACTTAAGATGGCCTTGATAACCGCACCTATTGTTCAACCACCTTGGAACTTGCCCTTTGAAAACATGTGCGATGCTAGTGATTATGCTGTTGGTGCTGTTCTAGGACAAAGAGTTGACAAGAAGTTGAATGTCATTCACTACGCTAGTAAAACTCTAGACAGTGCCCAAAGAAACTATGCCACTACGGAGAAGGAGTTTTTAGCAGTTGTGTTTGCTTGTGAAAAGTTCAGATCTTATACAGTTGACTCCAAAGTCACTATTCACTCTGATCATGCTGCTATTAAGTACCTTATGGAGAAGAAGGACGCTAAGCCTAGGCTAATAAGATGGGTTCTCCTGCTACAGGAATTTGATTTGCATGTTGTTGACCGAAAGGGTGCCGATAACCCTATAGCAGATAACTTGTCTAGGCTAGAGAATATCCTTGGTGACCCACGACCTATTGATGACAACTTTCCTGATGAGCAATTGAATGTCATCCATTCTTCACATAGTGCACTGTGGTATGCTAATTACGCAAACTATATCGTAGCCAAATACATACCACCCAGTTTCACCTACCAGCAAAAGAAGAAATTCTTCTTTGATTTGAGACACTACTTTTGGGATGATCCTCACCATTACAAGGAAGGAGTAGATGGTGTTATTAGACGTTGTGTGCCTGAACATGAATAGGGACAGATCCTGCAGAAGTGTCATTCCGAAGCCTACGGAGGACACCATGCTGGAGACAGAATTGCTCATAAGGTATTGCAATCAGGTTTCTATTGGCCCACTCTCTTCTAGGATGCCCGTAAGTTTGTCTTGTCTTGTGACGAATGCCAAAGAATAGGGAATATCAGTAAGCGTCAGGAGATGCCTATGAACTATTCACTTGTCATTGAACCATTTGATGTCCGGGGCTTTGATAATATGGGACCTTTCCCGAGTTCCAATGGGTATACTCACATCTTAGTTGCTGTGGATTATGTCACTAAGTGGGTAGAAGCTATCCCCACTAGAAATGATGATCAACACACATCTATTAAGATGCTTAAATAAGTCATTTTCCAAGATTTGGAGTCCCTAGATATCTGATGACTGATGGCGGTTCACACTTCATTCATGGTGTTTTCCGCAAGATGCTTGCTAAGTATGATGTCAACCATAGAGTTGCATCTCCTTATCATCCTCAGTCTAGTGGTCAAGTGGAGTTGAGTAATAGGGAGATCAAATTGATCTTACAAAAGACCGTCAATAGATCTCGAAAGAATTGGTCTAGCAAACTTGACGATGCACTATGGGCTTATAGGACTGCTTATAAGAATCCCATGGGCATGTCGCCGTACAAAGTGGTTTACGGTAAGGCCTGTCATTTACCTCTTGAGTTGGAACACAAAGCTTATTGGGCAATCAAAGAGCTCAACTTTGATTTCAAACTTGCCGGTGAGAAGCAACTGTTTGATATCAGCTCATTAGATGAATGGAGGGCCCAGGCATATGAAAATGCCAAGTTGTTCAAGGAAAAGGTTAAGAGATGGCACGATAAAAGAATACAAAAACGAGAGTTCAATGTAGGTGATTATGTCCTGCTATACAATTCTCGTTTAAGATTCTTCGCAGGCAAGCTTCTCTCTAAATGGGAAGGTCCCTAGGTTGTCGAGGAAGTATATCGTTCCGGTACCATCAAAATCAATAACACGGAAGGTAATATTGCTAGAGTGGTAAATGGGCAAAGAATCAAGCATTACATCTCTGGTACTCCCATAAATGTTGAGACCAATATCATCAATATCATAACTCCAGAGGAGTACATAAGGGATGTTTATCAGCCTGTTTCAGACCCTGAAAACGAAGAGGTATGTGTTTCGGTAAGTAATTGGACTTCGAAACTTTTCCAATAGGAAATTTTCTCCGTTTTGGAATTTATGGAAAATTAGAAAAATAGAAAGCAGCCCAGAGAGCGCACAAGGCGGCCACAAGCTTGGTTGCCGCGGCCTCCCCCCTGGCCGCGGCAACAGGGCTTGTGGGCACCTCGTGTGCCTCCTGGACTCTGTTTTCTTGCGGAGCACTCCTTCTGGTCCAGAAAAAATCATTATATATACGCCCGAGTGTTTTGATCTCCATATCACGCAGTTTTCCTCTGTTTTCGTTTTGATCCTGTTTCTGTCGCAGATCTAGACCGTCATGACTTCCCCAAAAGCTCCTAAGGACAAGATCTTCGAGAAGGTCATCAATCCCTACCTCACGGAAGTGCTGAAACACCCTCAATCTATCAAGATGAGTGAGGGGACGTTGCACATCCGTGATGTTGAGGGTCCTAAGAAGACTGGAAGCATGAAGACGAGGCTCGAAGCAATGGAGCAACATGTCTTCAAGTGCCAAGGGATGGTGGAGTGTGGACTCAACACCAACCACATGATGATCAAGGATTTCACCAGCAATCACAAGTTGGATGCCATTGACATTGGGAAGCACCTCTCCAGGCTCTATGGCAGGGTTGATCAACTTCAGGGGCAGATCTATGACCTGCAGAACCAAAACTGTGAGTATGAGTATAGATTTAAATCAATAAGGTGGGCTACGAATTTGAGGATTCCGGCGACTCGTTCATCCTGCCATGATGGATCACATATGCCTTGGAAGACAGAGGATCAGACTGCTTCAACAACTCCACCACCAAAGGAAGACAACTAAGCATTGGTATGGGCAACTCCCTTGGCTTATGCCAAGCTTGGGGGAGTTGCCCTGGTATCGTATCATCTTTATATCTTTTGCTTTTACCTTTGTTTTAGTTCTTTCCTTTTCAGTTTTATTTCTTCTCTTAGTGGTTTAAGTCTTTGGTGTTTTAGTTTGAGTCTTTTGCCTTGTGTCTCCCCCGACGTATTCGAGCTTGCGAGCTATATAATAAAGAGTATCTTAGTCAAGGGCTTTGTTTTGTGCCGTGATCAAAAGTATGAAAAGAACGATAGCATGAAAGATCATGAGATGATCTTATTGAAAGTGATAGCTTCACATATAACAAGTATGATGATTGAAACTTGTTGAGAGTAGACCAACATAGACCTCAGTCATTGTTGCAATTAATAAGAAGCAATAAGGAAAGAGGTTCACATATAAATATATCATCTTAGACACTTTCTATAATTGTGAGCACTCACCAAACTATTACATGCTTAGAAGTAGATGTTGGACAAGGAAGACAACATAATGAATTGTGTTTGCTTGGTTCCAAACAATGTTATATGATTAGAGATCCCTTAGCATGTGACGATTGCTTCCACCTCATATTAGCCAAAACTCCCGCACCAAGTAGAGATACTACTTGTGCATCCATAAACCTTCAAAGCAGTTTTGCCATGAGTGTCCACCATACCTACCTATGGATTGAATAAGATCCCTCAAGTAAGTTGTCATCGGTGCAAGCAATAAAAATTGCTCTCTAGTATGTATGATCTATTAGTGTGTGGAAAATAAGCTTTGTACGAACCTTTGATGAGGAAGACATAAAAGCGACAGACTGCATAATAAAGTTCTTTATCACAGGAGGCAATATAAAGTGACATTCCTCCGCACTAAGAGGACACGCATCCAAACCTCAAAAGCGCATGACAACCTCTGCTTCCCTCTGCGAAGGTCCTATCTTGTACCTTTACTTTTTGCCTTTATAAGAGTCATGGTGATCTTCACCAGTTCCTTATTTAGCCTTTTTCTTGGTGAACGTCATATGCTTGGGAAAGATCTATATTCATATATCAAGTTGGAGCTGAATACTTATGCTTTATTATTGTTGACTTTACCCTTGAGGTAAATGGTTGGGAGGCACAACTATAAGCCCCTATCTTCCTCTGTGTCGAACTGAAACTTCGATACCATGAGTACCACGTGAGTTGTAACAATTGCGGAAAACAAAAGAGATGATTGAGTATGTGGATTTTCTTTACAAGTTCTTATTTGACTCTTTCTGATGTTATGATAAATTGCAATTGCTTCAATGACTATGGACTGTTGTTGGCTACTTCTCGGTAAGGTTTCTGTTTCATACTTTGCTTTGTGAAGGAATTGTTACTTTCCCATAAGAATCTCTATGATGTATTGGTATTCTATGTGTGATCATGATGCCCTCATGTACGTATTATGTTTTATCGACACCTTCATCCCTAAACATGTGGACATGTTTTGGGTCTTGGTTTTCGCTTGAGGACAAGCGAGGTCTAAGCTTGGGGGAGTTGATACGTCCATTTTGCATCATGCTTTCATGTTGATATTTATCGCTTTATGGAACGTTATTATACTTTTTGGAACCTTACTTGTGCCTTTTCTCTCTTATTTTGCAAGATTTATTTGAAGAGGGAGAATACCGGCAGCTGGAATTCTGGACTGGAAAAGGAGCAAGTCTGAGTCCTCTATTGTGCGCAACTCCAAATGCCCTGAAAGTCAACGTGGATTTTTTTGGGAATATATAAAAAATACTGGGCGAAAGAAGTGTCAGAGGGGAGCAACCAGGGGCCCACAGGCCTGGTTAACGCGGCCTACCCCCCTGGCCGCGGCAACATGGCTTGTGGGCACACTGGTGGCCCATTGGGCCCCCTCTTTTGCTATACGAAGGGTTTCGTCCGGGAAAAAAAATGAAGGAGGATCTTTTTCGTGGATTCTCCGGCGCCACGAGGCGGAACTTGAGCAGATCCAATTTAGAGCTCCGGCAGGACGATCGTGCCGGGGAAACTTCCCTCCCGGAGGGGGAAATCGTCGCCATCGTCATCACCAACACTCCTCTCGTCGGAGCATCAACATCTTCATCAGCACCATCTCCTCTCCAAACCCTAGTTCATCTCTTGTAACCAATCTCCATCTAGCGACTCCGATTGGTACTTGTAAGGTTGCTATAGTGTTGATTACTCTTTGTAGTTGATGCTAGTTGGATTACTTGGTGGAAGAGTTTATGTTCAGATCATTGATGCTACTTATTACACCTCTGATCATGATTATGATTATGCTTTGTGAGTAGTTACTTTTGTTCCTGAGGACACGGGATAAGTCATGCTGATAATAGTCATGTGAATTTGGTATTCGTTCGGTATTTTGATATGTTGTATGTTGTCTTTTCCTCTAGTGGTGTTATGTGAACGTCGACTACATAACACTTCACCATACTTGGGACTAGAGGAAGGCATTGGGGAGTAGTAAGTAGATGATGGGTTGCTAGAGTGACAGAAGCATAAACCCCAGTCTATGCGTTGCTTCGTAAGGGGCTGATTTGGATCCACTAGTTTAATGCTATGGTTAGACGTTATCTTAATTCTTCTTTCGTAGTTGCGGATGCTTGCGAGAGGGGTTAATCATAAGTGGGATGCTTGTCCAAGTAAGCGCAGTACCCAAGCGCCGGTCCACCCACATATCTAACTATCAAAGTAACAAACGCGAATCATATGAACATTATGAAACTAGCATGACAGAAATTCCCGTGTGTCCTCGGGAGCGTTTTTCCTCTGTTAAGACTTTGCTCAGGCTTGTCCCTTGCTACAAAAGGGATTGGGCCACTTTGCTGCACCGTTGCTACTACTTGTTACTTGTTACTTTTCACTTGCTACGTTTCACCTCACTACACCATCACTTGTTACCGCTACTTTCAGTGCTTGCAGTTATTACCTTGCTGAAAACCGTTTATCAGAGCCTTCTTCTCCTCGTTGGGTTCGACACTCTTAATTATCGAAAGGACCACGATTGATCCCCTATACTTGTGGGTCATCACTCCACTTTCAGGCCAGAATTCCAGCTGCCGACATTCTCCCTCTTCATGTAAACCTTGCAAAATAAGGGAGAAACGACATAAGAATTGTACCGTGAAGTGAAATAACAGCCCAAGAAGCGTAACTATCAACATGAAAACATGATGCAAAATGGACGTATCAACTCCCCCAAGCTTAGACCTCGCTTGTCCTCAAGCGAAAGGCTAGCTCAATAAATATGTCCACATGTTTAGGGAGAGAGGTGTCGACAAAACAAGATACGAACATGCATGCATCATGATCATGATCAGAATAGCAATACCAACATATAATCGCTCATGCTCAAGTGATAATTCCTTCACAAAGTAAAGCATGGATCAAGAACCTTACCGAGAAGTAACAACCGATAGCCTTTAGTCATTGAAGCAATTGCAAATTATCACAACATCAGAAAGAGTCAAATAAGAGCTTGTAAAGCAAATCCACATACTCAATCATTCTTTCGTTCTCTACAATTGCTACAACTCACGTGGTACTCATGAGATCAAAGTTTCAGATGGACACAGAGAAAGATAGGGGCTTACAGTTTTGCCTCCCAACTGCTTACCTCAAGGGTAATGTCAACTATCATAATTCATGAATACTTACCTCCAAGTTTACATATGAATATAGATCTTTCCCAAGCATATGACGCTAGCCAAGATAAAGGCGAAATAGGGAATTGGTGAAGATCACCATGACTCTTTCAAGGGCAAAAAGTAAAGGTACAATATAGGCCCTTCGCAGAGCGAAGCAGAGGTTGTCATGCGCTTTTGAGGTTTGGATGCGTGTCCTCTTAGTGCGGAGGAACGTCACTTTATATTGCCTCATGTGATAAAGAACTTTATTATGCAGTCTATCGCTTTTATGTCTTCCTCATCACAGGTTCGTATAAAGCTTATTTTCCACACACTAATAGATCATACATATTAGAGAGGAATTTTTATTGCTTGCACCGATGACAACTTACTTGAGGGATCTTATTCAATCCATAGGTAGGTATGGTGGACACTCATGGCAAAACTGGGTTGAAGGTTTATGGATGCACAAGTAGTATCTCTACTTAGTGCGGGAGTTTTGGCTAATATGAGGTGGAAGCAATCGTCACATGCTAAGGGATCTCTAATCATATAACATTGTTCGGAACGAAGCAAACACAATTCATTATGTTGTCTTCCCTGTCCAACATCTACTTCTAGGCATGCAATAGTTTAGTTTGTGTTCACAATCATAGATGGTGTCAGAGATGATATATTTATATGTGAATCTCTCCTTCTTTATCAGTTCCTATTAGTTGCAACCATGACCAAGGTCTACGTTTGTCTACCCTCAACAAGTTTCAATCCTCATTCTTTTTATATGTGAAGCCATCACTTACCATAAGATCATTACATGATCTTTCATGCTTTTGTTCTATTCTCACTCTTTTTATCATGGCAAGAGGCAAAGCCCTTCAACTAAGACACTCTTTATTATATGGCTCACGAGCTGGAATACATCGGGGATGACACAAAGAAAAACTCAAGACTAAAACACTAAGGCTTTTAATCTACTAGAGAAATAGAAAACTGAAAAACGAAAACTAAAACAAAGGTAAAGGCAAAAGATGTGATGGTGATACAATACCGGGGCAACTCCCCCAAGCTTGGCACAAGCCAAGGGGATTGCCCATACCAATGCTCAGTTGTCTTCCTTTGGTGGTGATGGTGGTGGAGTTGTTGAAGAGGTCTTGAGCTTGTTTAATTTCCACCTGGGCATAAAATTCTGCTCCCTCAAATCATCATTTTCCTCATGAGGCTTCAACACCCTTTTGCATAATTCCTGCTTACTCTCCTGCAAGAAACGAGAAGGGATAAACAAAGCAATAGGCTTCTTCCTCGAGTCAGGGAGGCTCGACTTCTTGAACTCCACATGCGTGTGTCCAGGTTGAGGTAGAGGAGCATCCTCTTCATCGGAACTTGTTTGTTCCTTCCCCTTGGGATCATAGTCTTGTTCCTCATCAGTGGTCCAGCCATATGGATCAAAGTCCCCATAGACCTTGGGGTTAGCAAGGTAATCAGCCACATAGCTCTCCCCCTTTGAATCCTGAGAAGACATCTTGACCTAGATCTGCGGCAGAAAACAGGCTCGAAACGAAAAACAGAGGAAATCTGCGTGATGCAGGGGTCAGACCAAACAGAAGTATATATAATGATTTTTTCCAGACCAAAAGGAGTGCCCTGCACAAAAACGGAGTCCGGAAGGTCCACGAGGTGGCCACAAGCCCTCATGGCGTGGCGAGGGGGTGGGCACGCGCCGTGCAGGCTTGTCGCCTCCTCGCGCACTTTCCGGACTACTTCCAATTTTTTTTATTTTTTCAAATATGCCAAAACGGAGAAAATTTTCTACTGTAAAAGTTTTGGACTCTGTTTTCTTACTGAATCACATACCTCTTCGTTTTCGGAGTCTGAAACAGGCTGATAAATATCCCTTAGGTATTCTTCCGGAGTTATGGTATTGATGATATTGCTTTGAACATTTATGGGAGTACCTCAGATATAGTGCTTGATTCTCTGCCTATTTACAACTCTAGGACAATTACCTTCCGTGTTGTTGATCTTGATAGCACCGGAACGATATACTTCCTCAACAACATAGGGACCTTCCCATTTAGAGAGAAGCTTGCCTGCAAAGAATCTTAAACGAGAGTTGTATAGCAAGACATAATCACCTACATTGAACTCACGCTTTTGTATCCTCTTATCATGCCACCTCTTAACCTTCTCTTTGAACAGCTTGGCATTCTCATATGCATGAGTTCTCAATTCATCAAGCGAGCTAATGTCAAATAACCTCTTCTCACCGGCAAGTTTGAAATCAAAGTTGAGCTCATTGATTGCCCAATAAGCTTTATGCTCTAGCTCAAGAGGCAAATGACATGCTTTACCATACACCATTTTGTACAGAGACATGCCCATGGGATTCTTATAGGCAGTTCTATAAGACCATAGTGCATCATCGAGCTTCTTAGACCAATTCTTTCTAGACCTGTTGACAGTCTTTTGCAGAATTAGTTTAATCTCTCTATTGCTTAGCTCTACGTGACCACTGGACTGAGGGTGATAGGGAGACGCAATTCTATGGTTGACATCGTACTTAGCAAGCATTTTACGGAAAGCACCCTGAATGAAGTGTGAACCACCATTGGTCATTAGATATCTAGGGACTCCAAATCTAGGGAAGATAACTTCTTTTAGCATCCTGATAGAGGTGTTGTGATCAGCACTACTAGTGGGGATAGCTTCTACCCGCTTAGTGACGTAATCAACAGCAACTAAGATACGAGTATACCCGTTGGATTTTGGAAAAGGTCCCATATAATAAAAGCCCCAGACATCAAATGGTTCGATGACAAGTGAATATTTCATAGGCATTTCCTGACGTTTGCTAATATTA
This sequence comes from Hordeum vulgare subsp. vulgare, assembly GCF_904849725.1. Taxonomy (NCBI): domain Eukaryota; kingdom Viridiplantae; phylum Streptophyta; class Magnoliopsida; order Poales; family Poaceae; genus Hordeum; species Hordeum vulgare. Next base: position 413,647,353 of record NC_058520.1, on the reverse strand, counting down.
CCTATTCTTTGACATTCGTCACAAGACAAGACAAACTTACGGGCATCCTTGAAGAGAGCGGGCCAATAGAAACCTGATTGCAATACCTTGTGTGCAGTTCTACCTCCCGCATGGTGTCCTCTGTAGGCCTCGGAGTGACACTTCTGTAGGATCTGTCCATGTTCATGTTCAGGTACACAACGTCTAATAACACCATCTACTCCTTCCTTATAAAGGTGAGGATCATCCCAAAAGTAGTGTCTCAAGTCAAAGAAGAATTTCTTCTTTTGCTGGTATGTGAAACTAGGTGGTATGTATTTGGCAACGATATAGTTTGCATAATCAGCATACCACGGTGCACTACATGAAGAACTGATGACATTCAGTTGCTCATTGGGAAAGCTATCATCAATAGGTTGTGGGTCATCCAGAACGTTTTCCAACCTAGACAAGTTATCTGCTAATGGGTTATCAGCACCCTTTTTGTCGACAATGTGCAAATCAAATTCTTGTAACAAGAGAACCCATCTGATAAGTCTAGGTTTAGCGTCTTTCTTCTCCATGAGGTACTTAATAGCAGCATGGTCAGTGTGAATAGTGACTTTGGAATCAACTATGTAAGACCTGAACATTTCACATGCAAACACGACTGCTAGAAATTCCTTCTCCGTAGTAGCATAGTTTCTCTGGGCACTGTCTAGAGTTTTACTAGCGTAGTGGATACCATTCAACTTCTTATCAACTCTTTGCCCTAGAACAACACCAACAGCATAATCACTAGCATGGCACATGATTTCAAAAGGCAAGTTCCAATCAGGTGGTTGAACAATAGGTGCAATTATGAAAGCCCTCTTGTATTTCGAAGGCTTCCTCACAATCATCGTCAAAAACAAAAGGAATATCCTTTTGCAAGAGATTGGTAAGAGGCCTAGAAATCTTAGAGAAGTCTTTAATGAACCTTCCATAGAAACCAGCATGACCAAGGAAACTTCTTATACCTTTGATATCTGTGGGGTATGGCATTTTATCGATCGCATCAACCTTAGCCTTATCAACTTCAATACCTCTTTCATAAATTTATGTCCTAAGACGATGCCTTCATTAACCATAAAGTGGCACTTCTCCCAATTCAAGACAAGATTCGTGTCTTTACATCTCTGCAAGACTCGATCAAGGTTGCTGAGGCAATCATCAAAGGAAGACCCGTAAACGGAGAAGTCATCCATGAAGACCTCAACAATCTTTTCACAAAAGTCAAAGAATATAGCCATCATACATCTTTGAAAGGTGGCAGGTGCATTACATAAGCCAAAAGGCATACGTCTATAAGCAAAGGTACCGAAAGGGCAGGTGAAAGTGGTTTTCTCCTGATCATATTGTGCAACTGGTATTTGGGAGAAACCGGAATAACCGTCTAGAAAGCAGAAGTGTGTGTGTTTGGACAGCCTTTCTGGCATTTGGTCGATAAAAGGCAAAGGGTAATGATCTTTCCTAGTGGCTTTATTCAATTTCCTAAAATCGATCACCATCCTATAGCAAGTAATAATCCTCTGTGGGATCAATTCATCCTTATCATTAGGGACAACGGTAATGCCTCCCTTCTTAGGGACGCAATGCACCGAACTCACCCAATCGCTATGAGCAACATGATAGATAATACCCGCTTCCAGGAGCTTTAGTATTTCTTTTCTTACTACTTCTTTCATCTTAGGATTTAATCTCCTTTGATGATCAGCAACTGGTTTGAAATCAGGATCAGTTTTAATCTTGTACTGGCATAGGGTAGGACTAATGCCCTTAAGATTATCAAGAGTATATCCAATAGTAGCACGGTGCTTCCTCAGAGTTTTTAGTAAGTTCTTTTCTTCATGCTCTGAGAGGCTAGTACTAATTATAATAGGATATATCTCTTTTTCATCAAGATAGGCATACTTAAGAGTATCAGACAACTGTTTAAGCTCGAACACAGGATCACCCTTTGGTGGGGTGGATCCCCAAGCAGTTCAACAGGCAAGTTATTCTTAAGTATAGGATATTGTTCTAAGACAACTCTATCTATCTCATCCCTTTCATCCATATGCATATCATTTTCATGCTCAAGCAAGTATTGCTCTAAGGGATCAGAGGAGGCACGGCAATAGAAGATAGGGCAATAGTTTCATCCCTACTAGGCAACTCCTTTTCATGAGGTTGTCTACCAAACTTGGAGAAATTGAACTCATGTGACACACCTTCAAAGCCAACAGTGACAGTTTGCTTCTCACAATCAATATAAGCATTGACAGTATTGAGAAAAGGTTTGCCAAATATGATGGTACAAAAGCTATCTTGTGCGGTAGAAAGAACGAGGAAATCAGCAGGATACTTCGTTTTACCACACAAGACTTCAACATCCCTAACAATTCCCACAGGGCAGATAGTATCTCTATTGGCAAGCTGAATAGTGAAATCAATAGGCTCTATCTCAGCAGGTGCAATCTCATCTTTGATTTCATCATATAAGGATTGAGGTATTGCACTAACACTAGCACCCATGTCACATATGCCATGATAACAATGATCTCCTATCTTAACAGAAATCACAGGCATGCCAACAACGGGCCTATGTTTGTCACTAGCGTGAGGTTTAGCAATTTTAGCAGCATCTTCACAGAAGTGAATATTATGTCCCTCAACATCGTCGGACAGAAGATCTTTGATAATAGCAATGCTAGGTTCAACTCTAATTTGCTCAGGGGGTGTAGGTGTTCTAATATAGCCTCTACGTATCACAGTTGGAGCTTTAGAATGATCCTTTATCCTAACAGGGAAAGGTGGTTTTTCAATGTAAGCACTGGGAACAATAGGATCATTATAGGCAATGACTTTCTTTTCAACTGGAGTGGGTTTAACTACATTGACTTCTACAGGAGGATGATATTTAAACCACTTCTCTTTGGGGAGATCAATACGAGCGGCAAATGATTCACACAATGAAGCTACTATCTCAGAGTCAAGTCCATACTTAGCGCTAAAGTCACAAAAAGTAGTCGTCTCAACAAAGATTTTAACGCAATCAAACGTGAAATTCATACCTAACTCCTTACCTTCTTCAAGCTCCCAATATTCAGAGTTGCCTTTAATTCTCTCCAATAAATTCCATTTGAAGTCAATATCGCTCTTCATAAAAGAACCGGTACAAGAAGTATCAAGCATGGTGCGATCATCATGAGAAAGCCGAGCATAGAAGTTCTGAATGATAATTTCTCTCGAGAGCTCATGATTGGCCATGAGTATAGCATTGGTTTAAGCCTCCCCAAGCTTGAGCGATGCTTTCTCTATCACGAGGCCAAAAATTGTAAATATAATTCCGATCACGATGTACTAAATGCATAGGATAAAACTTTTGATGAAATTCCAATTTCAACCGATTGTAGTCCCATGATCCAGTATCATCACAAAGCCTATACCATGTCAACGCCTTATACTTCAAAGATAAAGGAAATACCTTCTTCTTGACCTCATCCTTGGGCAAACCTGCAAGCTTAAATAAACCACAAACTTCATCTACATAGATTAGATGGAAGTCTGGATGTGATGTTCCATCTCCTGTAAAAGGATTAGCCAGCAGTTTCTCAAGCATACCCGAAGGAAATTCAAAGCAAATATTTTCCGTAGGTGCAGCAGGTTGAGGAGCAACTATTTGTGCTTCCGGTCGAGGTGAAGATACCCTGAACAAGCCCCTCAAAGGATTAGTATCCATAGTGACAAGTGACAATAAATTTCAGCACACTATATGAATGTTTCGTTACCAAGTTCCACTTACCAAAGGCGCTTCACTCCCCGGCAACGGCGCCAGAAAAGAGTCTTGATGACCCACAAGTATAGGGGATCAATCATAGTCCTTTCGATAAGTAAGAGTGTCGAACCCAACGAGGAGCAGAAGGATGTGACAAGTGGTTTTCAGCAAGGAAATATCTGCAAGCACTGAAATTGTCGGTAACAAGTGATTGTGTGGTGAGATGATTCGTAGCAAGCAACAAGTACCAAAAGTAGCAACGATGCAGCAAAGTGGCCCAATCCCTTTTGTAGCAAGGGACAAGCCCGGACAAAGTCTTATAGTCGGAAAAACGCTCCCGAGGACACACGGGAATTTCTGTCATGCTGGTTTTCATCATGTTCATATGATTCATGTTCGTTACTTTGATAGTTTGATATGTGGGTGGACCGGCGCTTGGGTACTGCCCTTACTTGGACAAGCATCCCACTTATGATTAACCCCTCTCGCAAGCATCCGCAACTACGAAAGAAGAATTAAGACAAAGTCTAACCATAACATTAAACTAGTGGATCCAAATCAGCCCCTTACGAAGCAACGCATAAACTAGGGTTTAAGCTTCTGTCACTCTAACAACCCATCATCTACTTATTACTTCCCAATGCCTTCCTCTAGGCCCAAATAATGGTGAAGTGTTATGTAGTCGACGTTCACATAACAGCACTAGAGTAAAAACAACATACAACATATCATATTACCGAACGAATACCAAATTCACATGACTACTATTAGCATGACTTATCCCATGTCCTCAGGAACAAAAGTAACTACTCACAAAGCATAGTCATATTCATGACCAGAGAGGTAATGAGTAGCATCAAGGATCTGAACATAAACTCTTCCACCAAGTAATCCAACTAGCATCAACTACAAAGAGTAATCAACACTACTAGCAACCTTACAAGTACCAATCGGAGTCGCGAGACGGAGATTGGTTACAAGTGATGAACTAGGGTTCGGAGATGAGATGGTGCTGATGAAGATGTTGATGGGGATGACTCCCCTCCGAAGAGAGGAGTGTTGGTGATGACGATGGCGACGATTTCCCCCTCCGGGAGGGAAGTTTCCCCGACAGGATCGTCCTGCCGGAGCTCTAGATTGGTTCTGCTCAAGCTCCACCTCGTGGCGGCGGCGAATCCATGAAAAAGGTCCTCCCTGATTTTTTTCCAGACAAAACCCTTCATATAGCAGAAGAGGGGGGCAAGTGGGCCAGCAGGTTGCCCACAAGCCCTCATGGTGTGGCCTGGGGGTGGCTGCGCCGTGCAGGCTTGTGGCCAACCCCTGGCGCCCCTCTGGCGCTTCTTCGGCCCAGTATTTTTTATAAATCCGGAAAAATCCTCGTTGACTTTTACGGCGTTTGGAGTTGCGCAAAATAGGTATCTCAAACTTGCTCCACTTTCAGGCTAGAATTCCAGCTGCCAGCATTCTCCCTCTTGAGTAAACCTTGCAAAATAAGGGAGAAAAGGCATAAGAATTGTACCGTGAAGTGAAATAACAGCCCAAGAAGCGATAAATATCAACATGAAAACATGATGCAAAATGGACGTATCAATGCTTCAATTCTATGTTTATTTTTACACTTAGCTCCAAGCGTCTTTTGCATCCTCTTAGTTGAGTAGCACCATCAATTTTGATCGGCCCCCCCATTCTTGTCTCGGTCGGGAGATGCAAAATCAAATGTTGCATTGGATTAAAGAAGCTCGGTGGAAAGATCTTTTCTAATTTGCAGATCAACTCTGCCGCCAACTCTTCCATTTCATCTAGCACGCCGGGTGATAGTTCTTTCGCACAAAGAGAACGGAAGAAATAGCTCAGCTCTGCCAGTACTAGCAACCCATCATCTAGTTACTACTTCCCAATGCCTTCCTCTAGGCCCAAATAATGGTGAAGTGTTATGTAGTCGATGTTCATATAACACCACTAGAGGAAAAACAACATACAATACATCAAAATATTGAACGAATACCAAATTCAGATGACTATTTTGAACATGACTTATCCCATGTCCTCTGGAACAAAAGTAACTGCTCATAAAGCATAATCATATTCATGACCAGAGAGGTAATGAGTAGCATCAAAGATCTGAACATAAACTCTTCCACCAAGTAATCCAACTAACATCAACTACAAAGAGTAATTAACTCTACTAGCAACCTTACAAGTACCAATCGGAGTCGCGAGACGGAGATTGGTTACAAGAGATGAACTAGGGTTTGGAGATGAGATGGTGCTGATGAAGATGTTGATGGTTATGAGTCCCCTCCGATGAGAGGAGTGTTGGTGATGACGATGGCGATGATTTCCCCCTCCGACAGGGAAGTTTCCCCGGCAGGATCGTCGTGCGGGAGCTCTAGATTGGTTCTGCTCAAGTTCCGCCTGGTGGCGGCGGCGAATCCTCCGAAAAGCCTCCTCTTGATTTTTTCAGACCAAAACCCTTATTGTAGCAAAAGAGGGGGGTCAGTGGGCCAGCAGGGATCCCACAAGCCCCCTAGGCGCGACCAGGGAGGTGGCCGCGCCTAGCAGGCTTGTGGCCACCTGTTGGCGCCCCTCTGGCACTTCTTCGACCCTGTATTTTTCATAAATCCCAAAAAAATCCATGTTGAACTTCACGGCTTTTGGAGTTGCGCAGAATAGGCATCTCAAACTTGCTCCTTTTTCAGGCTAGAATTCCAGCTGTCGGCATTCTCCCTCTTCATGTAAACCTTGCAAAATAAGAGAGAAAAGGCATAAGTATTGTACCGTGAAGTTAAATAACAGCCCAAGAAGCGATAAATATCAACATGAAAACATGATGCAAAATGGACGTATCAGGGCTAGACCCGGGGCTAAAGGGGGGTCTTTAGTCCCGGTTGTTAGAGCATATATGTCCGTATGTGGTTTTGGTAATTGATGACAATTCCTATGGACTAATGGTTGCCTTAAGTTATATTTATAGGATTTGTCCATAGGCACTTCTTGAAGTCCACCTGTTGGGTTCAAGGAGTTTATATGATGACCAAGGTGGTATTCAAGGTATTATCCAAAGAATGGTCATAGAGACACAAGGTTGATCAAGATCGTCAGACAAAGAGTAAATCAAGATGATCAACACACAAAGCGTACAAGATGTACCGAGAGGGATCAAGTGATCCCATGGTATGGTAAGCATTGTGCAGTACTTATTTGTGTACTAACCCATGGTCTTTGTGAGAGTTCTATCTGGGGGTTAGGTGTGTTTCCATGGGCTTGCATCTAGAGGAAGATCTCATACAACCCATGAAGGATGACGTCAAGTCGTGATCGTCATCAAAATTGTGGTGTGCAAGTTCAAGTGGATCAACACGAAGATATCATGCTTGAAGCTTGCCGTCCATTGTGGTGGCAATGGACTTGTGAAGATATGCTGAAGAGTGGCTCACCCATAGTGAGTATGCGGAGCAATCAACTAGTCTTCATAAAGCCAACGCAATCAAGAAAGGTGGTCCATCTTGAGGAAGCCAAGATCATCATCATCTAGCTCAAGAGGACGAGGTGCAAGGTATAGGTTTGCCCTTAATAGGTTTTCTAGTTAGGATAGATTGCTGTACTGTCAAGGGGGGGGGGGGGCTCTCAAGTGAGTACCTTGATCGTATCGTTCGTTGAGAGCTCAAAACATTTGTATCCTTGCATCATACTTCTTGGTTCTTGTTTGGTGTTTCTCTTTGTGAGTTTTAGAGCTTATGGTCATCTTCATGACAAGCTCGAGTTCATCGAAAACGGAGTCCATATGCATCTACTATGATGTTTTCGATGATTGGAGTTTTTGCCGGTTCTTCATTCATAAAGGACTCACATCTCTATATCATTGGCATTTTCATATCTACATGGTCTTAAGATTTCCAACAAGCTTGGGTTTGCTCGATTCGGAGCTCGTATGCGAAAGTTATGGTTGTTACAGTGGTGAGCGGTAGTACCGCTGGCCCTAGCGGTAGTACCGCTGTCCCAGCGGTAGTACCGCCCCTGGTCAGCGGTAGTACCGCTCCAGGACTTTAGTACCGTCATCTTTGCGGCTGTACTACGTCGTACTTTTTGCGAAGACTTTCTTGGCGGTGGTTGGCACGGTAGTATCTTTGCGCGACGAGGGGCTCAGTGGTAGTACCGCTGCAGCCGTCGGTAGTACCGCTGGAGGGTCAGCGCTAGTACCGCTGGAGCCAGCGGTAGTACCGCGGGGCTCGGGCTGTAAGTGGGGGTAACGGTCTGATTCCTTCCCCCGCTATATAAAGGGGGTCTTCTTCCCCCTTGGCTTATCCATCCGTTGAGCTCTTGTTCTACCTCCATTGTTTACATTCTTAGAGCTTGCTTACTCTCAATCCCTCCAATGATTCTTGCTTGTTCTTGAGGGAAAAGAGAGAGGAGATCTAGATCCACATCTCCACCAATCACTATCTCCTCTGTGTGAGGGGAACCCCTTGGATCTAGATCTTGGAGTTCTTTGTGAGCTCCTTGTTCTTCCTATCATATTTCTCCATAACTTTCGTTGTTGTGGAGGGATTTGAGTGTGAGGGACTTGACTACTTCGTGTGTTCTTACCATTGCATTAGTTGCATCGGTTTGAGTTCTCCACGGTGATACGTGGAAGTGAAGTTTGAGAAGCATATTACCTTTGGTACTTAGTACCCTAGATATTGTTCTTCGTGGATGCTTTGGCGTCCTAGAAGCTTGGTGGTGTGTCGGAGCTCAAGCATTGTGGTGTAAAGCTCCGGGCAAGCGTCTGGGTCTCCAATTAGGTTGTGCATATTGCCTCGAGAATTTGTACGGGTACCGGTAACCGCCCCCAAGGGTTGCCACGTGTACGGGTTTGGTGACCTCCCCCAAAGGTTGCCATTTGTACGGGTTCGGTGACCGCCCTCAAGGGTCCGTTAGTGGAATCACGACATCTTGCATTGTGCGAGGGCGTGAGGAGATTACGGTGGCCTTAGTGGCATCTTGGGGAGCATTGTGCCTCCACACTGCTCCAACAAAGATTAGCATCCGCAAGGGTGTGAACTTCGGGATACGTCATCGTCTCCGTGTGCCTCGGTTATCTCTTACCCGAACCCTTTACTTATGCACTTTACTTTGTGATAGCCATATTGTCTCTTGTCATATATCTTGCTATCACTTAGTTGTTTATCTTACTTAGCATAAGTTGTTGGTGCACATAGGTGAGCCTAGTTGTTTTAGGTTTTGTGCTTGACATATTAAACGTTAGTTTTATTCCGCATTTGTTCAAGCCTAAACCTTAATTATTTTAAAGCGCCTATTCACCCCCCCCTCTAGGCGACATCCACGTCCTTCCACCGGTTCTAGCCCCAACCCGGGACTAAAGGCCTCGGGCTGGCACCGGCGCAGGACAGGGCAATGCTTAGTCCCACCTCGCCTAGCGAGGGGCGCTAGCAGTGTTTTATAAGCACCGCTGCGCCAGCTCTTTCGAGCTCCTCTCTAAAGCAGGCTTACGGGCCTAAACGCACTCTCTACCTAAAATTTAAAATAGATGCGAATTTAATGACAAAATTCAACCTAAATTTAAAGTGCTAACTCTACTTTGAATTTAGGTTGAATTTTCTCTATAAATTCGCATCTATTTTCAAAAAAATTCCATTATTTTTGTTTTGTTTTTTCTTTATTTATTTTGTATTTTTCTACTTACAACTAAATATTTAGTTTCCAAATTTGAATAGTTTAAATTTGAATTCTTTGAAATTTGTGAATAACTTTACTTTCATTCTTTGTTATTAAAGATTTTTTCCCTCTTTTATTTTAGTGCTCTATTAAAGATTTAAAAAAAACTTATGAAAATTCTTTCGAGTTGATATTTTTTTGTTTCTTTTTAGTTAATGTTTTACTTGATTCTTTTTAACAAATAAGCACTTTTATAATTTTAGTTGATTATTTTTAATTTATTCTTTTAAGTTAATGTTTTAGCTGATTCTTTTTAGTTGACTCTTTTTTTTCTATTAAAGATTTTACCAAAAAAATGTATGAAAATTTTGACTTTATTTGGTATTTTTCGCGCATTTACTTATTTGTTTTGAGCTAATTGACCCTGAAATTGAAAAGCACTAGAAATGAACTCTGAAAATGTTGAAAGTTGGCATGGTATCATCATTTCACCCACATAGCATGAGCTAAAAAGTTGAGAGGGTTACTACAAAAACTGGATGCACTTCGTGTACAAAACGGACAATCTCTTTCGAAGTATCAGGGTTTCGAACAAGAACTCATGTGTTACAAAGGGATTTCATTTTTTTGAACTTATTTGAACTCCATACTTTTTGTGTGTTCAAAATGCACTATTCAAAGGCACATCATAAATTGTCAACAATTTCTGACTTCATTTGGTATTTTTCGTGCATTTACTTATTTTTTTGAGCTAATTAACCCTGAAATTGAAAAGCACTACAAATGAACTCTGAAAATGTTGAAAGTTGGCATTGTATCATCATTTCAGCCACATAGCATGTGCTAAAAAGTTGAGACGGTTACGACAAAAACTGGATGCACTTCGTGTACAAAACGGACAATCACTTTTGAAGTATCAGGGTTTCGAACGAGAACTCATCTGTTACAAAGGGATTTCATTTTTTGAACTTATTTGAACTCCATACTTTTAGTGTGTTCAAAATGCACCATTCAAAGGAACATCATAAATTTTCAACAATTTCTGACTTCATTTGGTATTTTTTGTGCATTTACTTATTTTTTTGAGCTAATTGACCCTGAAATTGAAAAGAACTACAAATGAACTCTAGAAATGTTGAAAGTTGGCATGGTATCATCATTTCATTCACATAGTATGTGCTAAAAAGTTGAGAGGGGTACGAAAAAAACTGGAGGCACTTTGTGTACAAAACGGACAATCTCTTTCAAAGTTTAATACATTAGTACACATCACATAAAGTTTAATACATTACATAGATTTATATTTTGATCCCTTGCCTATGATCGCTTTGGCCGTAACCATGGGACATCTTCATTATTTAACGGCATGCCTGGGTCAATTCTCACTATGAAGGGCGGAATTTCATCAAACTTATTATAATCTGCTGACATGTCTGTCTTGTCCTCGATCCCCACGATGTTTCTTTTCTCTGAAAGAACTATGTGACACTTTTGCTCATCGTCCGATGTATTCATTTGCTTATTTTTTCTTTTTTCGGTCTGGAGGACATGTCTTTCACGTAGAAAACCTGAGCCACATCATTGGCTAGGACGAATGGCTCGTCTCTATAACCAAGATTCTTGAGATCAACTGTTGTCATTCCATACAACTAGCCTACCTTTACCCCTTCTCCATTCACGTTCACCCAACTACACCGAAACAAAGGGACCTTAAAAGTAGGTCCATAGTCAAGTTCACATAACTCCTCTATGTAACCATAATATGTGTCCTTTCTCCCATTCTCGTCTGTTGCATCGTAGCGGAGACCATTGTTTTGGTTGGTGCTCTTTTTATCTTGGGCGGCTATGTAAAATGTATTCCCATTTATCTCGTACCCTTGGAAATGTAATACAGTCGAAGAAGTTGACGCATGAAACAAGTAGAGTTGATCTCCAACAGTTATGTCATTCATGAGACGTGCTCGCAACCAACTGCCAAAAGTATCCATGTGTTTTTCTTCAATCCAGGAGATAGCATTCCGCGGGAACTCGGAGGGTACAAAATTCTTATGTTCCTCGATATACAAAGCCACGAAGGTGGAATTTTTTAGAACTATGTAGTGTGCTTGAGTGAAAGAATGCCCGTCCCTACATATCACTGCTTTCTTTCCTAGTGTGCACTTTCCACTCAGTCTCCCCTTATGCCGCGATTCAGGAACACCAATCGGCTTAAGGTCAGGAAGAAAGTCTACACAGAACCCAATGACCTCCTCTGTGCCATAACCCTTGGAGACACTTCCTTCTGGCCTAGCACGGTTATGAACATACTTCTTTAAGACTCCCATGAACCTGTCGAAGGGGAACATATTGTGTAAAAATATAGGACCGAGAATGGAAATATCGTCGACTAGGTGAACGAGGAGTTGCGTCATAATATTGAAGAAGGACGCGGTGAACACCAACTAAAAACTGACAAGACATTGTACGACATTCTTCTGTAGCCTTTCGAGACCTTCTCGGTCGATTACCTTCTCAGATATTGTATTGAGGAATGCACATAGCTTCACAATGGCTAATCGAACATTTTCCGGTAGAAGCCCCCTCAATGCAACCGGAAGCAACCGCGTCATAATCACGTGGCAATCATGAGACTTCAGGTTCTGGAATTTTTCTCTGCCATATTTATTATTCCCTTTATATTAGATGAGAAACCAGCGGGGACCTTCATACTCCTCAGGCATTTAAAAAATATTTCCTTCTCTGCTTTGGTAAGAGTGTAGCTGCTTAAGTATTGACGCTCTTTATCAGTCTTCTTGTCGTATGGGTATTTCATATGTTGTTGCTCCTCCCGTGCTTCTGTTGTATCTTTTGTCTTCCCATACACTCCCAGGAAGCCTAGCAGGTTCACGCAGAGATTCTTCATCACGTCGATTGAAGATCGGACCTCTAGGTGTTTCCAATAGGGTAGCTGCCAAAATAAATATTTCTTTTTCCACACGTGCACGTGTCCGGTAACGCCGTCTTTCGGAACAGATTGACCGCCAAGACCCTTTCCAAAGATTACTATTTGATCCAAATCCTTGACCATAGCCAATAAATCATCACCAGTAGGGAGGTTAGGCTTCTTCCGGTGATCTACCTCACCGTTGAAATGCTTCACTTTCTTTCTTACGGGATGATTGGTCGGAAGAAACTGACGACACCCCAGGCAGACAACCTTCTTAGATTTTTTCAAATATGTACCTTTAGTCTTATCTAAACATTGCGTGCATGCATTGTATCCCTTGTTTGACTGTCCTGAAATGTTACTAAGAGCAGGACAATCATTGATGGTTACGAACAGCAATGCTCGTAGGTCAAATTCCCGCTGTTTTTTCTCATCCCACACACCTACAACTGGTTTGGCCCACAACTACAAAAGTTCATCAACTAATGGCCTTAGGTACACATCAATGTCGTTGTCGGGTTGCTTTGGGCCTTGGATGAGCACTGGCATCATAATGAGCTTCCGCTTCATGTACAACCAAGGAGGAAGGTTATAGATACATAGTCACGGGCCAGGTGATGTGACTGCAGCTCTGCTCCCCAAAAGGATTCTTGTCGTTTGTATTTAGACCAAGACATAAGTTCCTTGGATCTTCTGCATAGTCCGGACACTCCCTCTCGATTTTCCTCCACTACGACCCATCTGCGAGGTGTCTCAACTTCCCGTCTTTCTTACGCTCGTCTTTGTGCCATCGCATCAACTTGGCATGCTCATTGTTTCTGAACAGACGTTTCAACTGTGGTATTATAGGAGCATACCACATAACCTTAGCAGGAACCTTCTTCCTCGGGGGTTCGTCATCGGCCTCAACATCACCAGGGTCATCCTGTCCGATCTTGTACTCACATGCAGTGCATACCGGGCATTTGTCCATATTCTCGTACTTCTCACCGCGGTACAGGATGCAGTCATTAATGCATGCATGTATCTTCTGCACATCTAATCCAAGAGGGCACATAGCATTTTTTTGCTAAGTACATAGTATCGTGCAATTCGTTATCCTTTGGAAGCTTCGGCTTCAATATTTTCAGTAGCTTCTCAAATCCCTTGTCAGATAAACCAGTTTGTGCCTTCCATTTCAACGGTTCCAGTGTGGTACCGAGCTTTGTGCTGCTATCTTTGCAATTTGGGTACAACAAGTTTTTATGATCCTTTAACATGGCCTCCAACTTCACCTTCTCCTTGTCTGTATCGCATTGTCTCTTTGCATCATAAATGACCCGACCAAGACCATCAGCGGGCTCATCTAATGTCGGCTTTTCTTCACCTCCTTCTTGATTGTCTTCCATTGCAGGAAAATGATGGAGCTGTGCCCCGAAGTGATTCATAATACCTCTAAAGAAGGGGTGGGGAGGCAAGGAGAAGCCCCTGTACACGTGGCTGAGCAGCAAGACGCGCTCTCCCTCCTGCAGCACCGACTCCGACTCGCCCTCCGCCGGCAGCCTCCACGACTTGTTGGCAATCATGCCTTGCTCCACCAGCTCCAGCAGGTCGTCCGCCGTCACCGTGGAGGGGAGGAAATCCCCCTGGATCCAACCCGCCGGTAGTGCTCGCTGTCGCCGCTGAGCAGGAGCCGCCGCCTTCTTCTTCTTCTTCCGCGACTCGAGCTTCCTCGTCTGCCCCTTCGTCATGGTCAAGGCAGCAGATCCGCAGAGGAGAGGAAGGAGGAGGCTTGGAACACGCAGGGATCTACATGAGAAGCGAGGCGAGTGCGAGTAACAAGGGCAGCGCAACAAGAAACACACGCCGGAGAGGCTTAAATAAGGTTCCGACTGGGTCACTAACAGGTGGCCCCGAAATCTTATCCCCCGACCGGCTGCTGCGATATTAGTGGAGAAGATAAAGGCGCGGTAATCGAGGCGACAGAAACTACTTGATGACGATGTCGACCTCCCCGCTGAGCGTGCGGCAACCGAAATTTGAAGATCCCAGAAAATCCGCCGCTGTCAGTTTGACCGGTCACATCGAAAGATTCCGCGGAAGCTGTTGGTCCCTGACGGTTCGTTTCACTGGTATATTCACTCGAATCACTGGTCGAAAGGATAAGATGGATCGAGGCAAACAACGCCAAAGTCACATCCATACCAGTCGGGTCCGTACTCCAGGCACCACTTCGTCGTTCCAACCCCGATCCATTCGGGGACTAATGATGGGGTTATAGTCCCAGGGTAGGGTCATAGGCCTGCCCTATAGGTCCTACCCACGGACTACCCTTTATAGAGGGCAAGGCCCTTAGACAGTTCCGAATGAACTAAGGACCCCCCATCATCCAGTCGGTGACGAGCATTCGGAGCATATTTATCGTATCAACTGAATTCCACTCTGTACATCGTAACCTCCTAGGAGGGCAACGGTCATACGTTTTCATACACCATTATTAGCATTTAAGGCATACGTTACCTGTAACGTAGGCATTTATTCGCCACTAGTCCACCGCTGTCCTCCGGGCCATTGTGAAGGGCATCACACTCTATATAAGCCGCCCTTCCCCACTGGTGCAGGGGTTGGCATTTACTGTAATCCTATATTCCACTCGACACTAAGCTCCCAAGAGCACTGAGACGTAGGGCTTTTACCTCCACCGCAGAGGGGCCTGAACTCATACAACCTCGCCGTAGCTAAGGCTCTGCCCATCCTTTCGTACCCTACACATCTACTGTCAGACTTATACCCACGACAGTTGGCGTGCATACCATGCAATTCTGGGCCGTCCGCCGTATGCACGTTTCATGGCTCGTCCATGTTACGTGTATTTGAAGCTGAAGATGCCGGGTCCCAAAGGTGTGATCACCATCACAGGCAATCGGCAGCGGGCCGAAGAGTGTCTGCAGCAGGGGTCGCAGATTGCCGATCAGCGGATGGCTATCCTCGAGCTGGATGAGTACAAGAAGACGGCCAACCCCGCTGACTTGATGCATTCGAAGAAGCGAGCTTAGGAGTCGCATTCCAGTCGGCGGGCGACACGAAGAAAGTCAGCATCCACCCGACGGATGACACCGCCGCCCCGACGAACATCTCCACCACCCTTGATCCAAAATAGGAAGCCGAGATCATCCAATTCCTCCGTGAGAACTGGGACATTTTCGCATGGAAGCCCGCTGACATGCAGGTGTAGCCAGGGAGTTGGCTGAGCACCGACTGCATGTGGATCCTACCGCTCGGCCCGTCCGAGAACGCCTGCGTCGGTCCGCCGCGCACAAAAGGAAGGCAATCGGAGAGGAGGTGGCTAAACTTTTGGCAGCCAACTTCATTCGCGAGGTACACCACTCCGAGTGGCTCGCCAATGTTGTCATGGTGCCCAAGAAGGACAAGTCCCTCCGTATGTGCATCGACTTCAAGCATCTCAATAAGGTCTGCCCAAAAGATCATTTCCCGCTCCCCCGCATTGATCAAATTGTCGATTCGACTGCGGGTTGCGAGCGTTTATCATTCCTTGATGCCTATTCGGGCTATCATCAGATCTGTCTCTATGGTCCGGATGAATTAAAAACAACCTTCATCACCCCATTCGGGTGTTTCTGCTACACCACTATGCCATTCGGTTTGAAGAATGCAGGAGCAACTTTTATGCGCATGATCCAGAAATGCCTCCTTGACCAGATCAGTCGAAATGTGGAGGCATATATGGACAATATCGCAGTCAAGTCATGCAAAGGTTCCGACCTGCTGACTGACTTGGCAGAAACATTCACCAACCTTCGTAGGTACGATATCAAGCTCAACCCTGCCAAGTGTTCATTCGGTGTTCCCAGCGGAAAGTTACTCGGTTTCTTCGTTTCCGAACAAGGAATCGATGTCAACCCCGAAAAGATCAGGACCATCGTCCGAATGGAGCGGCCGGTCAAAATACTTGATGTTCAAAGGCTCACAGGTTGCCTAGCAGCTTTGAGCAGGTTTATCGCTCGACTCGGCGAGAAGGCGTTACCTCTGTACCGACTCATGAAGAAATCAGATACTTTCGAGTGGACAGACGAAGCCCAGATTGCATTCGACGACCTCAAAGCCCTGCTTTCCACCCAGCCGGTTCTTACTGCCCCGCTCAGTAAAGAACCCCTTCTTCTGTACATCGCGGCTACAAATCAAGTCGTCAGCACTGTTCTCACAGTCGAACGTGAAGAAGAAGGCAAAGCGTACAAGGTTCAGCGGCCAGTATATTATGTCTCCGAAGTCCTGACTCCTTCCAAGCAGAGGTATCCCCATTATCAAAAGCTTATTTATGGGATCTACATGACTGCAAAGAAGGTGGCTCACTATTTCCTAGACCACTCGGTGTGTGCCGTTTCTGATGCGCCGTTGTCGGAAATCCGCCACAATCGAGACGCATCAGGCTGAGTGGCGAAGTGGGCTATGGAGATGTTATACTGCGACATCAAGTTTGAAGCCAAGAAGGCTATAAAGTCTCAAGCTCTGGCTGACTTCATAGCAGAATGGGTAGAACAACAGCAACCGACTCACATCTACTCGGCTCATTGGACTATGTTCTTCGATGGGTCCAAGATGCTGAATGGCTCCGGCGCTGGCGTAGTGATCATATCGCCAAAAGGTGATAAGCTTAAGTATGTGTTGCAGATACATTTCGATTCTTCCAACAATGAGGCAGAGTATGAAGCTCTCCTTTATGGATTGCGCATGGCCATCACACTCGGCGTCCGTCGCATGATGGTCTATGGCGATTCAGATTTGGTGGTTAATCAAGTGATGAAGGAGTGGGATGTCAGGAACCCCACCATGACTGCATACTGCAACGCAGTAAGGAAGCTTGAGAAGAAGTTTGAAGGTCTGGAACTTCACCATGTTCCGTGACTGAAGAACCAAGCAGCTGATGAGTTGGCAAAACTCGGATCCACTCGGAGACCAGTCCCGAATGATGTCTACCTCGAGCACCTACATCTCCCTTCGGTGAAAGAAGATCCTTTTACAGAGGAACCGGTACAACCGAAGAGTTCAGCAGATCCGACTGAAGTCGAGGTCCCCGCTGTGGTTGATTTGATCATGGAGATTCTTGCTATCATCCCCGATTGGACTGTGCCGTTCATTGCATACATCCAGAGGCAAGAATTACCAGAGGACAAAGTCCAAGCGAGGCAGATCGTCCGCAGGTCGAAGTCCTTCACCGTCAGTGATGGCCAGTTGTACAAGGAAAGTGTTTCAGGAGTCCTTCAGCCATGCATCTCCCCTGAGGAGGGACAGTTAATCCTGGAAGAAATTCACTCGGGAACTTGCGGCCATCATGCCTCCTGAAGAGCAATCGTCGCCAAAGCATCCAGAGCTGGCTTCTTCTGGTTACAGGCAAATGAAATGGCAAAGGATATGGTCAACCGATGCGAAGGCTGTCAGTTCTATTCGAACAAGTCCCACAAGCCAACGTTTGCGCTGAAGACAATCCCTCTTGTTTGGCCGTTCACAGTGTGGGGAATAGATACAGTCGGTCCATTCAGAACTGGGCAAGGGGGATTCACTCATCTGTTGGTGGCAGTCGACAAGTTCACCAAGTGGATTGAAGCCAAGCCCATCAAGAAGCTCGACGCCCTTACGACCATCAAATTTGTCACAGACATCATCTCCAGATTCGGAGTCCCGCACAACATAATCACTGACAATGGCACAAACTTTGACTCAGACAGATTCAAAGGTTTTTGCACAGGCCAAGGTATCCGAGTGGACTTTGCATCTGTGGCGCACCCTCAAACCAACGGGCAAGAAGAGCGGGCGAACGAACTTATTCTTCAAGGGTTGAAGCCTCGACTCCTGCGAGAAGTTGGACATGCCGCCGGCGCATGGGTCACCGAGCTGCCTTCGGTGTTGTGGGGCCTCCGCACAACTCCGAATAGATCTACAGGGCGATCCCCGTTCTTCCTCGTTTATGGAGCAGAGGCAGTCCTTCCGAGTGACTTGCTTCACAACTCTCCACGAGTCGAACTCTTCTCCGAAGCCGAAGCGGAGTAGGCCACGCAAGACGGAGTGGATCTACTAGAAGAAGAGCGCGAGATGGCACTGACTCGCTCAACAATTTATCAACAAGATCTGCGGCGTTTTCACGCGCGGCACGTCAGGAGTCGCACATTCCAAGCAGGTGACCTGGTGGTCCGAGTGGACCAGCAGAGGCCTCACAAGTTGGCTCCCGCCTGGGAAGGACCCTTCATCATCTCTAAGGTGGTGAACAATGGAGCATATCGACTCTACAACCTCGATAGGGAAACGGACGAGCCGCGAGCATGGAACGGAGATCTCCTGAAGCGCTTCTACACGTGACCGCCGACGGAGGTAATGTAAAGAACAAGTATCATTGAAGTAATACAAAGCAGACTGATTTTTTGCAGGTCCAAAATTCTTCCGCGTTTGCAGACTCCGGTCTAAAAAACTCTCTCCGAGTGTGTGCTAACAGCCGCACTCGGGGACTTAGCTGCGACCCAGAGTCGCCTAAGTAAAAAAACTCTCTCCGAGTGTGCGCTAACAGCCGCACTCGGGGACTTAGCTACGACCCAGAGTCGCCTAAGTAAAAAATTCTTTCCGAGTGTGCACGAAAAGTCGCACTCGGGGACTTAGCTGCGATCCAGAATCTCCTAAGTACAAACTCTCTCCGAGTGTGCACTAAAAGTCGCACTCGGGGACTTAGCTGCGACCCAGAGTCGCCTAAGTAAAAAACTCTCTCCGAGTGTGCGCTAACAGCCGCACTCGGGGACTTAGCTGCGATCCAGAATCGCCTAAGTACAAACTCTCTCCGAGTGTGCACTAAAAGTCGCACTCGGGGACTTAGCTGCGACCCAGAGTCACCTAAGTAAAAAACTCTCTCCGAGTGTGCGCTAACAGCCGCACTCGGGGACTTAGTTGTGACCCAGAGTCGCCTAAGTAAAAAATTCTCTCCGAGTGTGCGCTATCAACCGCACTCGGGGACTTAGCTGCGACCGAGAGTCGCCTATGTAAAAAACTCTCTCCGAGTGTGTGCTAACAGCCACGCTCGGGGACTTAGCTGCGACCCAGAGTCGCCTAAGTAAAAAACTCTCTCCGAGTGTGCCCTAAAATTCGCACTCGGGGACTTAGCTGCCATTCAGAATCGCCTAAGTACAAAACTCCCTCCGAGTGCGCACCAAAAGCCGCACTCGGGAACTTAGCTGCGATTCAGAATCGCCTAAGTACTAAACGCTCCGAGTGCGCACTAAAAGCCGCACTCGGAGACTTAGCTGCGATCCAGAATCGCCTAAGTAAAAAGCTTCCTTCGAGTGTATCCTCGAGATCCACTCGGAGGCTTAGCAGACCCTCATTGAGGCTCATGTGGATGTGAAGACAACTGACAACTACATGAGTATCAACTCACTCCGAGTGCGCACGAGATGCCGCACTCGGAGACTTAGCTGCGATCCAGAATCGCCTAAGTAAAAAGCTTCCTTAGAGTGTATCCTCGAGATCCACTCGGAGGCTTAGCAGACCCTCATTGAGGCTCATGTGGATGTGAAGACAACTGACAATTACATGCTCCGCATGTTTTCCATTGGCTTCACAAAGAAACGCCAAACAAAAACCAGGAGCCAAAATCGTGTCAGAAAATAAACTTGGCGAAAGAAGAGCAAAATATTCAATTTGAATTCAAAGTTGGATCTACGATAGTCGGCTCGATGTGGATCAAGCTTATCCACACCGAACCACGAATGTGACGGCCAACAGCAGTGGCCCAAGTTTGATACAGATACCACTCGACATACCGAGGTAAAGTTTTTCAAGCATCATCAGGACTGTCACCGGGACTGGTAGGCTCCACAAAGGTCTCAAGGTCGATCTCGTCCGCGATACGAGTGGCTGTCTCGAGGAAGGTCTCCATGAAATCTTCGAATCGAAGCTTCTTGGTGTTGGCAACCTGCAACGCCTTCAGCTTTTCTTCGCGAGCTTCCTTGCAGTGCACTCGGACCAGCGATAGCGCCACGTCCGCACCACAACGAGCGGCAGACTTCTTCCATGCCTGCACTCTGTTCGGGACGTCCTCCAACCGAGTCATCAACCCTTCTAATTCCTGCAGGGAATCGTCTTCGGGCCACAACTCCTTGTAGATCCAGCCGATGACTTCTCTCAGACGGCCGATGAAAGGTCCCACTCTGCCAAGGCGAATATGTGCTCGGAGCATGTCCCGATTGGCTTCGTCGCCGAGTGGAACGTTTGGAACAACCGACCGTTCAATGTCGGCTGCTTCAGCCTCAGCGTCCAGACAAAAATCTGCAAAGAAAAGAAGAGAAGAAAGTAAGCGCAGAATGAATTACAAAGTCAAGAAGCACTCGGCAAAAAGCTTACCACTGAGCAGTGCAATCATCTTCCTTGCCCAGTCGTTGACATACTTCTCCTGCGAAATGCATCGACGGTTCATCACCTTCATCTGACCCATTAGTTCAGTTCTTTGCTTGCCCATTTTCTCAATTTCGGCCAGCAATGCCTTGTTGGTCTCCCGGGACTCCTCCAAAGACTTCTCTCGGTCAGCAAGAGCCCCCTTCACACCAGCCAAGTCATTCACAGCCACCTCCAATTCCGCAGCAAGCTGAACCTTTTCAGCCTTCAGAGTATTGTACGCGGATCCCATTTCGCAAGTCTTCTGCCAAATCAGCGCAAAGGGAAGCTCAGACACATTCAACAAGGAAAACAAATAAAGCTCAAAGTTCTTCAGACCCCTGCCGATGCAAGCACTCGACAGCTGTCTCGGGGACTACACCCAGTGGGTTCACTAAGAGTGACCCCAGTGGCATGAAGCTCGAACAGGCAGGCCCTATTGAGCTACATGACAAACAGACAAATCTACGAGAATGCTATTATCCGACCTGAGTAATACTACTCTCGGGGACTACATCCACTGGATGCACTCCGAGTGCCCCCACTGGTAATATTCGGGCAGACCAGCTCTGATCTGCTCAGATAACTGAAAATGCATATAAAGACAACTGCCGGTGCAAGCACTCGACAGAAGTCTCGGGGACTACACCCGCTGGGTTCACTCGGAGTGAACCCACTTCAAAATAATCCTACTGTATCCAAGTATATCACTTAAACCCCTAGTGGGTTACAAGAGGAAAGTAAACACTTACTAGCACACTTACTCGGATATCGTCCCGGAGCTCCAAACTTCTCTTGTACAAAGACGCGATGGAGTCGTACGCTCCCTTGGCATCACCCACCATCAACTCCACTTGCACCATGGCCTCCTTGGCGGCTCCCACTTGGTCTTCTGGGAGGTGTCGGGCGTCGTACTGGACGGTCGACAGACCTGCCACGACAGAAGACTCCTTGGGCATCCCAAGTCCCGCTCCAGTCGGTTTCGCCGCGAGGGGCATCGCCTCAGTCGACGGCATCGTCTCGGTCGGCGGCGCGTTCGTGGTGGGAGCAGCAGCTGATGGAACAACCTCAAGGACAGGCGCCAAAGTTGGCCCTGATTAAAGGCAGCACTCGTGAAACAATAATGGAAACTCTCGGAGTCGTCACAACATACCTTGCTGGGATGTGGCAGCGTTATCCGTATTCATGGGATCATCCTCCTGGCGCGGCAGAGAGGTGGCGAAGGTAGCAGCTCTGTCGAGTAAAATCCACTCGACCAATAAGCATGAGTTCAATCAAATACTGAAAGAATATGGCAGAACAAGACACTTACGCCGAGGCAACTGGAACAGCGATCCTCATCCAAGGCAAAGCTTTCCGAGGCTTGGACCCACTCGGTTTGGCCACCTTGGACGGTTCGTCCGTGAGTTCGGCAGCAACGTCCTTGGTCCTCTTCACGCTCCGAGCACTCGGAGCCACGGGAGGAGCTGGTGGAGCACTCGGCGCCATGGGAGAAGCAGGCGGAGCACTCGGAGCTGCTGGAGGAGCCGGCGGAGCCGCGGGTTCATGACGACGCTTAGTTCGAGGCTCTGATGGTGGAGGTGGCGAGCTCTGCTCCCCAACCTCGCCCTCCTCCTCTCCAGACTCCTCCTCCGTTTCCCCACTGTCGGAGACGTACTCGGCGCTATCCACGCTGCCCTCCTGGCTGCCCTCCTCTTCCTCAGCGGGATTCCCGTTCGAGATGGGAGAGTGCCAGTTGGTCCACTCCTGCACAAAATATAGTCGACAACGTCAGACACCAGGCGGCGACACAAGAAAAGCAATAGATCTAAGAAGATTGAAGGCACTCGACAAGATGCACTCACCTCATTCGGAGGAGGATTGTCGGCCCAGAAAGGCCTCACTCGTCGGGCTCCTTGGGGGTTGTCACATGCGCGTGTAATGCCGCGGACCCACACTGTCACGGTCTCCCCGGTCACGCACTCTGGATGAGTCCGAGTGGAATCCTCGGGCCCCACGTAGTGCCACATGGCGTGGTGTCGGGCTTGCAGCGGCTGGATGCGCCAACCCAGAAAAGTCTCCAGCAAATCTGTGCCGGTGACTCCCTTGCGGACGACAGCTATCAGCGCGTCAACCAGAGGTTGGATCTGGATATTTTCCAAGTTTGAGAGCGCAAGCTGCCTGGGAGGGGCCGGACGGTCTAGGCTAAAGGGCGGCAACCCAGTCACGGCATTCGGACAAGCTATGTCCTGGCAGTAGAACCAGGTCGACTGCTAGTTCCTAACTCACTCGGACAGCTGGAGAGGGGGTAGCTACTCTTTGTTTTCTTTTGGAAACCTAAGCCCCCACAGAGCTGGAGGAGATGGCTTTTATCGTCCGACTGGCTAAGCTTTTTGACAGTCTGAGACCTAGCGGAGAAGATGTACTTAAAGAGCCCCCAATGGGGGGGAAATCCAATAAAGCACTCGCACAGAGTGACGAATGCGGCGAGATGGGCTATCGCGTTGGGAGGAAAATGATGGAGCTGCGCCCCGAAGTGATTCATAATACCTCTAAAGAAGGGGTGGGGAGGCAAGGAGAAGCCCCTGTACACGTGGCTGAGCAGCAAGACGCGCTCTCCCTCCTGCGGCGCCGGCTCCGTCTCGCCCTCCGCCGACAGCCTCCACGACTTGTTGGCAATCATGCCTTGCTCCACCAGCTCCAGCAAGTCGTCCGCCGTCACCGTGGAGGGGAGGAAATCCCCCTGGATCCAACCCGCCGGTAGTGCTCGCTGTCGCCGCTGAGCAGGAGCCGCCTTCTTCTTCTTCTTCTTCTTCTGCGACTCGAGCTTGCTCGCCTGCCCCTTCGTCATGGTGAAGGCAGCAGATCCGCAGAGGAGGAGAGGAAGGAGGAGGCTTGGAACGCGCAGAGAGCTACGGCAGAAGCGAGGCGAGTGCGAGTAACAAGGGCAGCGCAACAAGAAACCCTCGCCGGAGAGGCTTAAATAAGGTTCCGACTGGGTCACTAACAGGTGGCCCCGAAATCTTATCCCCCGACCGGCTGCTGCGATATTAGTGGAGAAGATAAAGGAGCGGTAATCCAGGCGGCAGAAACTACTTGATGACGATGTCGACCTCCCCGCTGAGCGCGCGGCAACCGAAATTTGAAGATCCCAGAAAATCAGCCGCTGTTAGTTTGACCGGTCACATCGAAAGATTCCGCGAAAGCTGTCGGTCCCTGACGGTTCGTTTCACTGGTATATTCACTCGAATCACTGGTCGAAAGGATGAAATGGATCAAGGCAAACAACGCCAAAGTCACATCTATACCAGTCGGGTCCGTACTCCACGCACCACTTCGTCGTTCCAACCCCGATCCATTCGGGGACTAATGATGGGGTTATAGTCCCAGGGTAGGGTCATAGGCCTGCCCTATAGGTCCTACCCAAGGACTACCCTTCATAGAGGGCAAGGCCCTTAGACAGTTCCGAATGAACTAAGGACCCCGCATCATCCAGTCGGTGACGAGCATTCAGAGCATATTTATCGTATCAACTGAATTCCACTCTGTACATCGTAACCTCCCAGGAGGGCAACGGTCATACGTTTTCATACACCATTATTAGCATTTAAGGCATACGTTACCTGTAACGTAGGCATTTATTCGCCACTACTCCACCGCTGTCCACCGGGCCATTGTGAAGGGCATCACACTCTATATAAGCCGCCCTTCCCCACTGGTGCAGGGGTTGTCATTTACTGTAATCCTATATTCCACTCGACACTAAGCTCCCAAGAGCACTGAGACGTAGGGCTTTTACCTCCACCGCAGAGGGGCCTGAACTCATAGAAACTCGCTGTAGCTAAGGCTCTGCCCATCCTTTCGTACCCTACACATCTACTGTCAGACTTATACCCACGACAACAAATGCGATAAAAATCGCAACTAACGTAACAATTGACCCAACAGCATAATGATACCAAGCCTATTTATCAATGGCATTTTTTCTAATATTCCTAATCTTCAAGCACATTTCATCCATCTTCAAGCGCATTGCATCCATCTTCAAGCGCATTGCATCCATCTTCATCTTGCGATCATCGACGACATCGGCAACATGCAAATCCAGTTCCATATTATTCTCCTCAATTATTTTCAATTTTTCTTCAAGTAATTGTTTTCTTTTTCAACCAAATTTAACTTCTCGACAAGAATTTCTATGTGGGTTGGAATTTCCGGTTCACATACCTCCTAGATTGAAAAATATATGTCATGTTGGTCGTCATAATTGTCATAAACACTAAATAAAACAAATAGTTATAGAAAATAATATACACCACATCCGAATCATAGACAGGACGAGGGCCGACGGAGGCGGATACCAAAACCATCGCACTATATAAAAACAAAAAATAATGAAAGTAAGTAATTTATACAAGTATCAATCTAAATCATACGAGTAATAATTTTTTTAATTTGAAAAAGAAGATAAGAACAAGAAGCTCACCACGGTGGTGCTCGCGACGAGATCGGCGCGGGCGATCGACAACGGTGAGGACGGGCATGGGACGACACCCTACATATGTGCAGACTCTAAGAAGTTAATTTGAGCTCATATTTCGCATCTAAATCAAAATAACTCCCACATACACTCCTACACTAAAACCCACAAACCACTCTACTTCTAGAGCATTTGAAATGAGCTAAACTAGCACTTAGAGATGAAAGGATGAAGTAGCTAACCTTTTAGAACACTTGTGAAGTTGGTGCACGGCCAAACCTAGATAAATATTGAGGAAAATGGAGCTTGGAGAGAGGAAAGCTTAAGTAGTGCGGCTCGGGCATTTCATCCAACACCTCATGTGCGTGCATATAAGGGTGGCAAAGAGCATGACAAGCACACCTCAACAGCCAAAAAATAGAGGAGAGGGTGGGCAGGGGCGAGGGTATATACAGGCAAAGATTTAGTCCCGGTTTTTGTCTAAAACCGGGACTAATAGCCTACCATTTATTCCTGGTTTTTGCCCCGAAACGGGACTAATGCTCCGTGGCACGCCACGTGGCAGTCGCTGGATCTTTAGTCCCGGTTTTTGCCCCAAACTGGGAGTAATGAGATGAACCGAACCGGGACCAATGCCCTGGCAAACTGAACCGGGACCAATGTGAGGCATTGGTCCCGGTTTTACTTTGACCCGGGGCTAATGTGGGTTTGTGCTCCGGACAAAAGCCTCTTTTTCTACTAGAGCGACAACGAAAGGGATTACGGCACAGTGGTGGCATGACTAATGTGAAGAGAACTCAAAACTCTAAAGGACTAGATTTCTAAGACCACCAACTCGACACGACGATGCAACTGATCATTCAACTATGCAAGCACTAAAAAGAAAATTTCAAAGGCTCAGACTGGCTTGGACAAAAAATGAATAGATCTAACCCTTTTTGTGTGGCTTTTTCTTGGGAAAACTGATACCACGTGATAGAGGAGAGGCTGTCCATGTCTTTCGATGAGATGGTGGCTATGATTTGGTGGAGATGACTTTGACGATCCGACTACAAATGTGCATGATGTTGCACCTTAGCAATCTCTAAACCAACTCCAAGAGGTTATTGACCATGCCGGAGCATGATCAACCTGACCACAAGGGTCTCTTCTTGCAAGAAATCGAAGAACAAGCAAGAATATGATAAAATAAATTTGAATATTGCAAATATATATGAAGTATTGATAAGGGTGGGGATCCAAATCGATCTTGCTCTAGTCGTTGGACACAAACGAAGTACAGGAAGTTGCAACCGCTAACTTTTAACTAAACAAATCCCCAAGAAAAAGCAAGTAGGTTGATCTACTTATATAGGAGCAAGGGGTGGCGGCCGAGGAGATGGGAGGACATCCCAAGTCATCCTAAAACTAACCCTAGGTCGCAAGGCCTATGGTCCCAAGTGAAGGTGATGCAACAACTTTGGACTTGTAGTTTGACTCGGATTCTCGTGCAACGTTAGATTGTTTCATCAATATCTCTATGATTCATACGAATTGTAAGATTATTCCAATGGGTCTCGAACATACATAAAATCTACTTTCCAACAAAAAAGAATCACCCAATTCGGAGTCCGTATGAAAAGTTGTTGACGTTTGGAGATAGGTATGTCTGTGTAGTCTGAATCTGAGTCCAGAACGTGAGAGACTTGGTGTTTATCTTCTCTTGGGCTAAAAGTGACGTGAGAGAACTTCTTGAACAACACATAATCATTTCCTTTTATGTGATAGGACTTTTTAAACCACACCTATGTTGGAAATATGCCCTAGAGGCAATGATAAAAAAGTTATTATTATATATCCTATTTCAAGATAATCATTTATTATCCATGCTATAATTGTATTGAATGAAAACATAAATGCATGTGTGGATATATAGACAAAACAATGTCCCTAGTGAGCCTCTAGTTGACTAGCAAGTTGATCAAGGATGGTTAAGGGTTTCTGACCATATGCAAGCGTTGTCACTTGATGACTAGATCACATCATTAGGAGAATGATGTGATGGACAAGACCCAAACTATAAACGTAGCATGTGATCGTGTCATTTTGTTGCTATTGTTTTCTACATGTCAAGTATTCATTCCTATGACCATGAGATCATGTAACTCACTGACACCGGAGGAATACCTTGTGTGCATCAAACGTCGCAACGTTACTGGGTGACTATAAAGGTGCTCTACATGTATCTCCGAAGGTGTCCGTTGAGTTAGCATGGATCAAGACTGGGATTTGTCACTCCGTGTGACGAAGAGGTATCTCGGGGCCCACTCGGTAATACAACATCACATATAAGCCTTGCAAGCAATGTGGCTAATGTGTTAGTCACGGGATCTTGTATGCCGAAATGAGTAAAGAGACTTTCCGGTAACGAGATTGAAATACGTATAGGGATACCGACGATCAAATCTCGGGCAAGTAACATACCAAAGGACAAAGGGAATGGTATACGGAATTATATGAATCCTTGGCACAGAGGTTAAACCGATAAGATCTTCGTAGAATATGGACATCCAGGTCCCACTATTGGATATTGACCGGGGAGTGTCTTAGGTCATGTTTGCATAGTTCTTGAACCCGCAGGGTCTGCACACTTAAGGTTCGGTGACGTTTCGGTATAGTTGAGTTATAGGTGTTGGTGACTGAAGGTTGTTTGGAGTCCTGGATGAGATCACAGACGCCACGAGGGTTTCCTGAATGGTCCGGAAACATAGATTAATATATAGAATTGTTTCATTTGGCCTTCGGAAAGATTTCGGGCATTACCGAAAGTGTACCGGGAGTGACGAATGGGTTTCGGGTTTTTACCGGGAGGGGCCCACCCACCCGGGAGTGAACCCAATAGCCAAAGGGTGGTGCACCAGCCCTTAGTGGGCTGGTGATGCCAGCCCAAGTGGGCTATGTCGGCTAGAAGAAAAAAAATCAAAGGAAAGGAAAAAGGGGGAGGTGGGAAGGAAGGAGGGGACTCCGCCTTCTCCAAACCGAATTGGAGTTGGAGTCCTCCTCCTCCTCTCTCAGCCGGCACCCTAGGGGCTCCCTTGAGCCTCAAGGCTAGCCCCTCCCCTCCTCCTATATATACTAGAGGTTTTAGGATTTTTGAGAAACAACTTTTGCCACGTGCAACCCTAAACCTCTACTTCGTAGTTCTTCCTCTAGATCGGTTTTCTGCGGAGCTCAGGTGGAGCCCTGCAGGAATAGATCAGCACCATCACTGACGCGCCGTCACGCTGTCGGAGAACTCTTCTACTTCCCCGTCTCTCTTGCTGGATCAAGAAGGTGGTGATCGTCATCGAGCTGTACCTGTGCTGAACGCGGAGGTGCCGTCCGTTCGGCGCTAGATCGGAACGGATCGTGGGACGACGGTGTTTTGAATCACGTAGCTATTCCACTACATCAACCGCATTTCTTAACGCTTCCCGCTTAGCGATCTACAAGGGTATGTGGATATGATCTCCCTCTCGTAGATGAACATCACCATGTAGATCTTCGTGTGCGTAGGAAAGTTTTTGTTTCCCATACAACGTTCCCCAACAACCTAGTCATTTCCTCTTCCTTTATCTTCGCACGTGGTACGTGCAAGCGTTCGATTATTATGAATTTAGTCATGGAGTAAAAATAGGTGAAGTATTTTTTGTTCCGGATAACATAATTAAATTATTGCATAATTATTGTAAGAAATCACCTCACAAATATGCAAATATGAAATATTTTTTGTCGTACACGAGGTAGCCATGTCCTCATCACCTAAGTGATTCTCCTTCCCATTCAAGAGAGAGAAGGTTACTACATAAGGTCAAGACATTATGTGTGCTTAGGTACCAAGGAGACAACCATGGAGAACTCAAATCGAAGGTTAAGTCACCGGGAAGCTACAGCGGCCGTACATCCGACCTATGGACATCCGGCACCCATCGAACGACCGGATATCCGGTGCCACCCGAGAAATTCGGTAGAGCGGCCGTGAAGCTACGATGGTTCGCCGACCATCTTGCCGGATATCCGACGCCCAATGATGGGTCGGACATTTGGCTTGTCCCCGAACATCCTGCGCGTGCAAGCGCAACCGCGGGCTGAAGAGTCTTGTAAGCCCTCTTTCATCCCTCGCCCTAGACTATAAATAGACCCCTTCCTCTTTCTACGGTTAGCAAAGTGATAGCTCAAATCTACTAGAGCTTTGCACCAATCCACTACTACTCTTTGAGGTCAAGACCTTCATGTGAGAAGATCCCTAGTGGATATCAAGGCACCTTCGAGGGAAGATCCTCCAAGGAAATCAATACGTCATCTCTTCATGGGACTTGGGATGAACCTTACCTTGTGCTATTTTCCGTTTGTTGTTCATGTACCTTGTGGATCTTGTGTGGTTGTGAGTCTAGTAGATGTGTGATTGGCCTTGTACTTGAGTGTTCCTCTTATGTTTCCCCTTTTTCCCCGTGTTCTTTGTGTCCATCCTTGAATCCAGCTCCAATTCATGAAGATCGCGACAAATCGAGGTACATTGGCACGTACCCTATATCACCTTAATACGTCTCTGTCGTATCTACTTTTCCAAACTATTTTGTCCTTGTTTTGGACTCTAATTTGCATGATTTGAATGGAACTAACCCGTACTAACGCCGTTTTCAGCAAAATTTCCATGGTGTTGTTTTTGCGCAGAAATAAAAGTTCTCGGAATGACCTGGAAATTTACGAGGATTTTTTATGGAATATATAAAAAATACTGGCGCAAGAATCAGCCGAAGAAGTGGACGGTGGAGCCCACAAGCCCACAAGGCGTGAACCCCTGGCCGCGCCTAGTAGGCTTGTGGGGCCCACGAAGCTCCACCGCCTCCAATTCCAGCTCTATTTAGTCTCTTTCGTCTGAAAAAAAATAAAGGAGAAGAGTTCATCTCGTTTTACGATACGGAGGCGCCACCACCTCCTGTTCTTCCTCTGGAGGGTAGATCTGGAGTCCGTTCTGGGCTCCGGAGAGGGGAGATCGTCGCCATCGCCATCACCAACCTTCCTTCATCACCAATTCCATGATGCTCTTCGCCGTTCGTGAGTAATCTCATCGTAGGCTTGCTGGACGGTGATGGGTTGGATGAGATCAATCATGTAATCGAGTTGGTTTTGACGGGGATTGATCCGTAGTATCCATTATGAGATTGATGTTGCTACTACTTTGCCATGCTTAATGCTTGTCACTAGGGCCCGAGTGCCATGATTTCAGATCTGAACCAATTATGTTCTCGTCAATATATGTGTGTTCTTGATCCTATCTTGCAAGTTGTAGTCAGCTACTATGTGTTATGACCCAGCAACCCCGGAGTGACAATAGCCGGAACCACTCCCGGAGATGACCAAAGTATGAGGAGTTCATGTATTCACTAAGTGTTAATGCGTTGGTCCGGTTCTCTATTAAAAGGAGAACCTTAATATCCCGTAGTTTCCATTAGGACCCCGCTGCCACAGGAGGGATGGACAATAGATGTCATGCAAGTTCTTTTCCCTAAGAATGTATGACTATATACATTACATTGACGAACTGGAGCTAGTTACCTATCTCTCTGTGTTATAACTGTTGCATGAGGAATACCATCCGGCATAATCATCCATCACCGATCCAATGCCTACATGTTTTTCCTACTGGTCCTTGCTACGTTACTTTGCCGCTACTGCTGTCACTGCTGCTACTGTTACTTTGCCGCTACTGCTGTCACTGCTGCTACTGTTACTCTCTCGCTACTGCTGTCACTGCTGCTACTGTTACTCTGTTGCTGCTACTATTACCGTTGCTACTGTTGCTATCACACTACTTTGCTACTGATACTTTGCTGGAGATACTAAGTCTTTCATATGTGGTTGAATTGACAACTCAACTGCTAATACTTGAGAATATTCTTTGGCTTCCCCTTGTGTCGAATCAACAAATTTGGGTTGAATACTCTACCCTCGAAAACTGTTGTGATCCCCTATACTTGTGGGTTATCAAGACTGGGGAGGCATAGCTATATTCTTTGAGATTATAGGTAACGAGTAAAGAGACTTACCGGTAACGAGATTGAACAAGGTATACATATACCGACGATCCAATCTCGGGCAAGTTCTATACCGACAGACAAAGGGAATTGTATACGGGATTGATTGAATCCTTGACATCGTGGTTCATCCAATGAGATCATCGTGGAACATGTGGGAGCCACCATGGGTATAAGGATCCCGCTAATGGTTATTGGCCGGAGAGCGTCTCGGTCATGTCTACATGCTTCCCGAACCCGTAGGGTCTACACACTTAAGGTTCGATGACGCTAGGGTTATAGGGAAATGTTATACGAGGTTACCGAAAGTTGTTCAGAGTCCCGGATGAGATCCCGGACGTCACGAGGAGCTCCGGAATGGTCCGGAGGTAAAGATAGATATATAGGATGGATGGTTTTGGACACCGGAACTGTTTTGGGCGTCACCGGTAGCGTACCGGGACCACCGGGACCACCGTAAATGGTCCCGGGGGTCCACCGGCAGGGGCCACCAGCCCCAAGAGGTAGCATGGGCCAAAAGGTGGTGGGCAACCAGCCCAAAGTCGGCTGGTGTGCCTCCCACAAAGGGGCCCATAGCGTAGGAGGTGGAGAGGGGGGAACCCTAGGCGCTGGTGGGCCTAAGGCCCACCTAGGGGTGCGCCACCTCCTCCCCCTGCCCTGGCCGCCACACCTCCCATCTCGGGGGCTGCCGCACCACCTAGGGGGGAAACCCTAGGGGTGGCACCCCCCTCCCCTCCTCCTATAAATAGAGAGGGGTTTGGGGCTGTTTTGCACACTGTTTTCTCTCTCCTTCGGCGCAGCCCTGCTCTCCTCCTTCCTCCTCCTCCGACGGTGCTTGGCAAAGCCCTGCCGGGAGACCTCGTCTCTCCATCGACACCACGCTGCCGTGTTGCCGGAGATCTTCCGCAACCTCTACCTCCTCCTTGCTGGATGAAGGTGCGGGAGACGTCACCAGGATGCACGTGTGTTGAACGCGGAGGAGCCGTGGTTCGGCACTAGATCGGAATCACACCGCGATCTGAATCGCCGCGAGTACGACTCCATCAACCGCGTTCTAGTAACGCTTCCGCTTAGCAATCTTCAAAGGTATGAAGATGCATTCACCCCTCTCTTGTTGCTGGTCTCTCCATAGGAAGATCTGAATATGGCATAGGAAAATTTTGAATTTATGCTACGTTACCCAACAGTGGCATCCGAGCTAGGTTTTCTATGCGTAGATTCCATGCACGAGTAGAACACAAAAGGTTGTGGGCGATGATTTGTTAATTGCTTGCCGCTACTAGTCTTATTATTTTCCGGCGGTATTGTGGGATGAAGCGGCCCAAACCGACCTTACACGTACGCTTACGTGAGACTGGTTCCACCAACAGACATGCACACCGTGCATAAAGGTGGCTAGCGGGTGTGTCTCTCTCCCACTCTAGTCGGATTGGATTTGATGAAAAGGGTCCTTATGAAGGGTAAATAGCTTTGGCATATCATCGTTGTGGCTGTCACGTAGGTAAGAAGGCGTTCTTGCTAGAAACCCAAATCAGTAACGTAAAACTTGCAACAACAATTAGAGGACATCTAACTTGTTTTTGTGGGGTTTGACATGTGATGTGATATGGCCAAATTTGTGATGTTGCATGTGTGATGTATGAGATGATCATGTTATTGTAATAGGTTTCACGACTAGCATGTCGGTGAGTATGACAACCGGCAGGAGCCATAGGAGTTGTCTTAATTTATTGTATGAGATGCAACGCCATATGCTTACTACTTTTACTTCATTGCTAACGGTTAGCTATAGTAGTAGTGATAGTAGTAGTTGGCATGACGACTTCATGGAGACACAATGATGGAGATCATGGTGTCACGCCGGTGACAATGATGATCATGCGATGCCTGAAGATGGAGATCGAAAGAGCAAAGATGATAATGGCCACATCATGTCACTATATGATTGCATTGTGATGTTTATCATCTTTTTCATCTTATAGCTTAGAACGGCGGTAGCATAATAAGATGATCCCTCTTAAAAATTTTGAGAACGTATTCCCCTAAGTGTGCACCGTTGCGAAGGATCGTTGTCTCGAAGCACCACGTGATGATCGGGTGTGATAGATTCTAAGGTTCGCATACAACGGGTGTAAGCCAGATTTACACAGGCGAAACACCTAGGTTGACTCGACGAGCTTAGCATGTACAAACATGACCTTGAATACAAGAGACTGAAAGGTCGAACATGAGTCGTATGGTTGAATACGATCAACATGAAGTTGCTCACCATGATAACTAGTCCGTCTCACGTGATGATCAGACACGGGTTAGTCAACATGGATCATGTATCACTTAGATGACTAGAGGGATGTTGATTTAAGTGGGAGTTCATACTTAGTTTGATTAAATGAACTTAATTGTCATGAACTTAGTCTAAAAGTTGTCTTCATAAATATTGTAGATGGCCAACGTCAACCTCAATTTCAACGCGTTCCTAGAGAAAAACAAGCTGAAAGATGATGGTAGCAACTATGCGGACTAGTTCCACAACTTGAAGCTCATTCTTGAAGCAGATAAAAAGGCTTATGTCCTTGATGCGCTGCTAGGTGACCCTCCAGCTCCCGCGGCAGCCCAGGACATTCTGAACGTCTGGTAAACACGGAGTGATGACTACTCTCTGGTTAGGTGTGGCATGTTATACAGTTTGGAAACGGGGCTCCAAAGGCGTTTTGAGCAACACAGTGCATATGAGATGTTCCAAGAGCTGAAACTAGTTTTTCAAGCTCATGCCCGTGTTGAGAGATATGAAGTCTCCGACAAGTTCTTTAGATGTAAGATGGAGGAGAACAGTTCTGTTAGTGAGCACATACTCAAAATGTCTGGGTTACACGATCGTCTGACTTCACTTGGAGTCGAACTTCTGGATGATGCTATAATTGACAGAATCCTCCAGTCTCTCCCACCAACTACAAAGGTTTTATGCTGAACTACGACATGCAAGGGATGGAGAAGACGATTCTCGAGTTGTACACGATGCTCAAGTCTGCGGAAGTAGACATCAAGAAAGAGCATCAAGTGTTGATGGTCAACAAGACCACAAGTTTCAAGAAGGGTAAGGGTAAGAAGAACTTCAAGAAATACGGCAAAGTCGTTGCCGCGCCCGGTAAGCCAGATGCCGGGAAGAAGAAAAAGAATGGACCCAAGCCTGAGACTGAGTGCTTATATTGCAAGGGAAAAGGTCACTGGAAGCGGATCTGCCCCAAGTACTTAGCTGACCAGAAGGCCGGCAACGTTAAAGGTATATGTGATATACATGTTATTGTTGTGTACCTTACCAGCGCTCGTAGTAGCTCCTAGGTATTTGATACCAGTGTTGTTGCTCACATTTGCAACTCAAAGCAGGAACTGCGGAATAAGCGGAGACTGGCCAAGGACGAGGTGACGATGCGCGTCAGGAATGGCTCCAAGGTCGATGTGATCGCCGTCGACACGCTACCTCTACATCTACCGTCGGGATTAGTTTTAAACCTTAATAATTGTTATTTAGTACCAGCTTTGAGCATGAATATTGTATCAGGGTCTTGCTTGATGCGAGACGGCTACTCACTTAAGTCAGAGAATAATGGTTGTTCTATTTATATGAGTTATATGTTTTATGGTCGTGCTCCGCTGATTAATGGTTTATTCTTGATGAATCTCGACCGTGATGTTACACATATTCATAGTGTGAGTACCAAAAGGTGCAAAGTTGATAATGATAGTCCCACATACTTGTGGCACTGCCGCCTTGGTCATATCGGTGTTAAGCGCATGAAGAAGCTCCATACTAATGGACTGTTAGAGTCTCTTGACTTTGAATCATTTGACACATATGAACAGTGCCTCATGGGCAAGATGACTAAGACTCCATTCTCAGGAATAATGGAGAGAGCGACCGACTTATTGGAAATAATACATACTGATGTGTGTGGTCCAATGAATGTTGAAGCTCGCGGTGGCTACCGTTATGTTCTCACTCTCACCGATGATTTGAGTAGGTATGGGTATATCTACTTGATGAAGCACAAATCTGAGACGTTTGAAAAGTTCAAGGAATTTTAGAGTGAGGTTGAGAATCAACGTGACAGAAAAAATTAAGTGTCTACGATCTGATCGTGGAGGAGAATATTTGAGTCACGAGTTTGGCACACACCTAAGGAAGTGTGGAATCGTTTCACAACTGACGCCGCCTGGCACACCGCAACGCAACGGAGAATCTGAGCGTCGTAATCGCACTTTATTAGATATGGTAGGATCTATGATGTCTCTTACCGATTTACCGCTATCATTTTGGGGATACGCATTAGAAACTACAACATTCACTTTAAATAGGGTACCGACTAAATCCGTTGAGACGACACCGTATGTACTATGGTTTGTCAAGAAACCTAAGCTGTCGTTTGTCAAAGTTTGGGGTTGCGATGCTTATGTGAAGAAACTTCAACCAGAGAAGCTCGAACCCAAAGCAGAGAAATGCGTATTCATAGGCAACCCTAAGGAAACTATTGAGTATACCTTCTATCTTAGATCCGAAGGTAAAACCTTTATTTCCAAGAACAGATCCTTTCTAGAGAAAGAGTTTCTCTCGAAAGAAGTACGTGGGAGTAATGTAGAACTTGACGAGGTAATTACACTCCCTCTTGAACCGGAAAGTAGTGCAGTGCGGGAAATTGTTCGTGTGGCGCATACACAAACTGAAGAGGAATTTAATGATAATGATCATGAAGCTTCGGATCAAGTTGCTACTGAGCCGCGACGGTCCACAAGGGCACGCTCCGCACCAGAGTGGTACGACAACCCTGTGATGGAAATCATGTTGTTAGACAACGGTGAACTTTCGAACTATGAAGAAGCAATGGCGGGCCCGGATTCCAACAAATGGCTTGAGGCTATGAAATCCGAGATAGGATCCATGTATGAGAACAAAGTATGGACTTTGGTGGACTTGCCTGATGACCGGCGAGCCATAGAAAATAAATGGATCTTCAAGAAGAAGACTGATGCAAACGGTAATGTGACCGTTTATAAATCTTGACCTGTCGCAAAGGTTTTTCGACAAATTCAAGGAATTGACTACGAAGAAACTTTCTCTCCCGTAGCGAAGCTGAAGTCAGTCCGAATCATGTTAGCAATTGCCGCTTTTCATGATTATGAAATTTGGCAAATGGACGTCAAAACAGTGTTCCTTAACGGGAACCTTAAGGAAGAGTTGTATATGATGCAACCAGAAGGTTTTGTCGACCCTAAGGGTGCTAACAAAGTGTGCAAGCTCCACCGCTCCACCTATGGACTGGTGCAAGCATCTCGGAGTTGGAAAATTCGCTTTAATGAGGTGATTAAAGCGTTTGGGTTCATACAGGTTTATGGAGAAGCCTGTCTGTACAAGAAAGTGAGTGGGAGCTCTGTAGCTTTCCTCATACTATATGTGGATGACATATTATTGATGGGGAATAACATAGAGATGTTGGAGAGCATAAAGGCCTATTTGAACAAGAGTTTTTCAATGAAGGACCTTGGAGAAGTTGCATACATATTAGGCATCAAGATCTATAGAGATAGATCGAGACGCCTCATAGGTCTTTCGCAAAGCACATACCTTGACAAGATATTGAAGAAGTTCAATATGGAAAACTCAAAGAAAGGGTTCTTGCTAGTTTTGCAAGGTATGAGATTGAGTAAGACTCAGTCACCGACCATAGCAGCAGATAGAGAGAAGATGAGTACTATCCCCTACGCTTCACCCGTAGGCTCTCTAATGTATGCCATGCTGTGTACCAGACCTGATATAAACCTTGCCATAAGTTTGGTAGGGAGGTACCAAAGTGACCCCGGTATGGAACACTGGACAGCGGTCAAGAATATCCTTAAGTACTTGAAGAGGACTAAGGAGAAGTTTCTCATTTATGGAGGTGACGAAGAGCTCGTCGTAAAGGGTTATGTCGATTCTAGCTTCGACACAGATCCGGATGACTCTAAGTCAATGACCGGATACATGTATGTTTTGAATGGTGGGGCAATGAGCTGGTGCAGCAGCAAGCAAGAAGTCGTGGCAGCATCTACATGTGAAGCGGAGTACATAGCTGCTTCAGAAGTGGCTCATGAAGGAATTTGGATGAAGGAGCTCATCACCGACCTTGGAGTGGTTCCAAGCGCGTCGGGTCCAATGACACTCTTCTGTGATAACAGTGGAGCCATTGCCATAGCCAAGGAGCCCAGGTTTCACCGAAAGACCAAGCACATCAAACGCCGCTACAACTCCATCCAGGACCATGTCCAGAGTGGAGTAATAGATATTTGTAAAGTACACATGGATCTGAATATTGCAGACCCGTTGACTAAACCTGTTCCTCGAGCAAAACATGATCAACACCATAATTCTATGGGTGTTCGATACATCACAATGTAACTAGATTATTGACTCTAGTGCAAGTGGGAGACTGTTGGAAATATGCCCTAGAGGCAATAATAAAATGGTTATTATCATATTTCCTTGTTCATGATAATCGTCTATTGTTCATGCTATAATTGTATTAACAGGAAACAGTAATGCATGTGTGAATAAATAGATCACAATGTGTCCCTAGCAAGCCTCTAGTTGGCTAGCTCGTTGATCAATAGATGATATTGGTTTCCTGATCATGGGCATTAGATGTCATTGATAATGGGATCACATCATTGGGAGAATGATGTGATGGACAAGACCCAATCCTAAGCATAGCACTAGATCGTATTGTTTGTATGCTAAAGCTTTTCTAATGTCAAGTATCTTTTCCTTCGACCCTGAGATTGTGCAACTCCCGGATACCGTAGGAGTGCTTTGGGTGTATGAAACGTCACAACGTAACTGGGTGA
This sequence comes from Hordeum vulgare subsp. vulgare, assembly GCF_904849725.1. NCBI lineage: Eukaryota > Viridiplantae > Streptophyta > Magnoliopsida > Poales > Poaceae > Hordeum > Hordeum vulgare. The sequence goes on along the minus strand of NC_058520.1, from coordinate 413,609,215 downwards.
CTATAAAGGTGCACTACGGGTACCTCTGAAAGTGTCTGTTGGGTTGGTACGAATCGAGATCAGGATTTGTTACTCAGGTATCTCTGGGCCCACTCGGTAGAACATCATCATGAGCTCAATGTGACTAAGGAGTTAGTCACAGGATGACGTGCTACGGAACGAGTAAAGAGACTTACCGATAACGAGATTGAACAAGGTATAGGTATACCGACGATCGAATCTCGCGCAAGCTCTATACCGACAGACAAAGGGAATTGTATACGGGATTGATTGAATCCTTGACATCGTGGTTCATCCGATGAGATCATCGTGGAACATGTGGGAGCCACCATGGGTATCCAAATCCTTCTGAGGCCTTGTTTGGTACTAGTGTTTTGGAGGAGATTGGTGGGGATAATCCCCCAAGGGATTGGGTGAAACCCCAACCTTCACCCAATCCCCTCAAATCCCCATTTATCCCCAATACACTAGGCAGGGGTAGTGTATTGGGTATTGAGAAAAATGCACTATAATTTGGGGATTTGAGGGGAAATGTGGGGATAAAACATGTCAAATACACTAGAACCAAATGGTGTTATGGGATGTGTGGGGATTGAGGGGTTTGATCGGGATAATCCCCACAAATTCCCTAAAATACACTAGTACCAAACAAGGCCTGATGGTTATTGGCCAGAGAGCGTCTCGGTCATGTCTGCATGCTTCCCGAACCCGTAGGGTCTACACACTTAAGGTTCGATGACGCTAGGGTTATAGGGAAATGTTATCCGAGGTTACTGAAAGTTGTTTGGAGTCCCGGGTGAGATCCCGGACGTCATGAGGAGCTCCGGAATGGTTCGGAGGTAAAGATTGATATATAGGATGGATGGTTTTGGACACCGGAAATGTTTCGGGCGTCACCGGTAGCGTACCGGGACCAGAGGAATTGGTCCCGAGGGTCCACCGGGAGGGGGCACCAGCCCCAAGAGGTAGCATGGGCCAAAAGGTGGTGGGCAACCAGCCCAAATTGGGCCAGTGCGCCTCCCACAAAGGGGCCCATAGCGCGGGAGGTGGAGAGGGGTGGAAACCCTAGGCGCTGGTGGGCCTAAGGCCCACCTAGGGGTGCGCCACCTCCTCCCCCTGCCCTGGCTGCCGCACCTCCCATCTGGGGGGGGGGGGGGCTGCCGCACCACCTAGGGGGGAAACCCTAGGGGTGGCACCCCCCTCCCCTCCTCCTATAAATAAAGAGGGGTTTGGGGCTGTTTTGCACACCGTTTTCTCTCTCCTTCGGTGCAGCCCTGCTCCCCTCCTTCCTCCTCCTCCCACGGTGCTTAGCGTAGCCCTGCCGGGAGACCTCGTCTCTCCATCGATACCACGTCGTCGTGCTGCCAGAGATCTTCCCCAACCTCTCCTTCCTCCTTGCTGGATCAAGGTGCGGGAGACGTCACCGGGTTGCACGTGTGTTGAACGCAGAGGTGCCGCGGTTCGGCACTAGATCGGAATCACACCGCGATCTGAATCGCCGCGAGTACGACTCCATCAACCGCATTCTAGTAACGTTTCCGCTTAGCAATCTTCAAAGGTATGAAGATGCACTCACCCCTCTCTCGTTGCTGGTCTCTCCATAGGAAGAACTGAATATGGCGTAGGAAAAATTTGAATTTATGCTACGTTACCCAACACCCCCTGGCCACGCTACCAGGCTTGTGGGGCCCACGTGTACCCCCTCCACTTATTGTAGCTCCCACCTCCTTGTCCTACCTCCAGAAAAAATCGTTTCGTAGCTCAAACCCGTGTTCTTGCTCTTCTTGCTTCGATTTTTGATCTCCTTGTGCAAAGCCCCATTCACGAAACTGTTTTGGGGAAATCCTTGGTATGTGACTCCTCCACTGGTCCAATTAGTTTTTGCTCTAGTGACCTATTCGTTGCGTATTTTTGCTGCCTTGGCGACCCTGTTCTTGAGCTTTGCATGCTAATTTTAGTTAGTCCCAAGTAGTTTTGATGCGTGATATGGCCCCTAGGCACTTGTTTGAGTAGTTTCTATGAGTTTCGTTGAGCCTTGTTCACTTTTCTTTTGAGTCACTAAAAATTTCAGAAATTTTCAGAGATAGAAAAAGGAAAAGATGAGGAGGTTCTTAAGAGGCTCTTCAAGCCGTGGCCCCAAGGATGATGAAAGTGAGAAGAAGAAACCCAAGTATCTGGTCCCCCGAGTTGCAGTAGTTCGAGCGTGCGAGTGGCCAAGCGATGTGTTCTTACGCGCCGCCGGACTTTATGAGGACTTTTATTACTTGGTGGAGAACGCAGGCCTTACCGCCTTCGTTGAAGATAAGTGTCCGCAATACCTCCTCCTCACTAATATTTTCATGCAAAGCTTTAATTTCTATCCAAGGAAGAGTCCTCCTATGGTTGAGTTCAAATTATATGATATCCCCCAGCGCATGTCACTTCAGGATTTTTGCAATGTTTGCAAATTACCTTATGTTGGGATATTCATGAACCTCGTCCACGGGACTTGGAGGCTTTCATAGATACTATTGTTGTAAGAGAGGAGAGAGGAGTGTCTTGCGCTAGAGCTGCTAGCATATATTTTCCCGTGCTTCGGTACTTCTCATTATTCGTGGCAAAATGTTTGATTGGCCGTGGGAAAGCTGGGGCCCTTAGCTCCCCAGATCTTGCGGTTTTGCGCGAAGCCCTTTATAATGATAAAATTTATAGCTTGGGCGCTATAGTAGCTCAACGGTTGAACACGAACCGTTCTAAAGGCGTTGTTTATGGAGGTATCTATGCTACCCGTCTGGCTAGACATTTTGAGATACCCATTAGACTGGACGAAGAAGAAGAGATTCTTCTTCCTGAGAGATATCTAGATTATGATAGCATGGTTCGCCATGACTTTCTTGATAAAGATATAAATAAGAGGATGATTTATAACCTGGTATTTAGTTAGGGCACTCGTGAGGCTATTACCTTGCCTGCTCCTTCTTTGTTCAATCTTCATCTAGGCAGGTACATTAGTATGCCCTCAGACATCTACGCATATTGGGGCATAGCCCAACCACAGGCGCCCGTGCCTGAGCCACCAGTCGTGTACCAGACGCCAGTTTATCAGTGGGAGCCAGAGGAGCTCACCTAGCAGTGGCACCCTCAGTACACTCCGGAGTACCCCGAAGACGGTTATTTCCCTCCTTGGGAGTAGACCAACTTAGGCCAAAAGCCTAAGCTTGGGGGAGTACGTGTTTCTCACCGACTTTATATTCTTGCTTACACTTTCAATTTGTTAGTCGGTGTTCACGCTTTGCCACTGTATCATCCATGCTAGTTTATTTCTTTTTCTTGTTTTCTTTTCGTGTGTTTGTCTAGATTGACAAAACCCAAAAAGATTTCTTGTTCTTCTTTTGCTTGTTGGGAGCTTTCCCGTGTAAATAGTTTTCTTTTTCTTTGGGTCAAGGTAGAAGATCATGGTTACAATGTTTAGTGGCTCTCGCATGCATATCTGTTTATCTTTCAAAGAGCCATACTACTTTGTCTTCTCCTTTGTGTTTGCTTGCAGATTCCAGCTTAGTCCAATGCACGAGCACTCTTATTATTGTTCACATCATTCGGTCGTGCAAGTGAAAGGCAATAATGACGATATATGATGAAGTGACTGAGCCTGGAAAAGCTGGTATGAACTCGATCTATTTTGTTTTTGTAAATATGACTAGCTCATCGTTCCCAATCCAGCTTTGTTGTGAGAGAACCATGTTTGCAACGACAACTTAGAGATCATAGTTTCTAATGCCACGCTTAATTAGCTAGGAGCTTATAATGGTTTGTCTTGGATGCCAACATGTTGAGATGATTATGATGTAGTATGATAGGATGGCATCCTCCTTTGAATGATTCAAGTGGCTTGACTTGGCGCATGTTTACGCATGTAGTTGAAACAAAATCAACATAGCCTTTTTGATATTCATGTTCATGGTGATTTATGTCCTACTCATGCTTGCACTCAATGTTGGTTAATCCCAATGCATTTTGATGACTGTTATCGCTCTCTAGTTGGTCGCTTCCAAGTCTTTTGCTAGCGTTCACTTGTACTAAGCGGGAATACTGCTTGTGCATCCACTTCCATAAACCCAAAGTTGTTCCATATGACTCCACCATACCTACCTATATGCGGTATCTACCTGCTGTTCTAAGTAAATTTGCATGTGCCACTCTCTAAATCTTCAAGAAATAATCTGTTTTGCATTCCCGAACTGCTCATGTGGTGACAGGGGGCTATCAGTATCTTCCATGCTAGGCGTGTTATGCTCGATATGTGGTTATACACTATCACTCACGAGAAAGGGGCAGGAAATTGGAATGCCCAGTTCCATGCTCAAATCGAAAAGATAATTGCAAACAAAACTCCCCCTGGATTGTTGTTGGTATGGACGACACCCGAGTATTCGGCTAGTCGTGGAGTGTGATTGATCGGTGGTGTGGGAGTCAAAACTTTACTTTTGTGTTTGGGAAACGCCTATAGTATGTGTATCATGGAAGATGGTGAAAACTCTTGTTTATTGCGTTGACAATGAAAGCATGCCACCCAAAATTATTTATCTCTGTCTTCAAAGTTTGAGCTCTGGCACCTCTGCAAATCAATGCTTCCCTCTGCAAAGGGCATATTTATTTATGTTTCTGTTGAGTCATCCTCTTCTTATAAAAGCACCAATTAGAGAGTACCTCTGTCATTTTTATGCTTTGCTTTTGACTAATATTGAGTATGACTGTGACTGGATCTTCTATGCCATGAATTACAATGTTTAGTCAGCCCTTGGTCTTTGACGGTGCTCTGCATTTATGTTTTGCGGTCTCAGTAAGAGCTAGCAAGATACCATCTGTTCGTACTGCTTCATGATTGTTTTGATTAAAGTGTTGACGTTTGAAAATTATTATTATTGATCGCTGGTTGATTATGCCAGTGATATGAGTTTGCCATGAGACCTAGATGTCATTGCTTATGTGGTTTGCTTGTGATCTTCCTGAAATTCTGGATATGAGTTAGACATAATTGCAACAACAAGATCAAATAGAGTTCGTAAAAGTTTTTCTTTTGTCTCTTTCAATTTGTCAACTGAATTGCTTGTGGACAAGCAAGGTTTTAAGCTTGGGGGAGTTGATACATCTCCGTCGTATCTACTTTTCCAAACTCTTTTGCCCTTGTTCTGGACTCTAATTTGCATGATTTGAATGGAACTAACCCGGAATAAAAGTTCTCGGAATGACCTGCAAATTTACGAGGATTTTTTGTGGAATATATAAAAAATACTGGCACAAGAATCAACCGAAGAAGTGGAGCGTGGAGCCCACAAGCCCACCAGGCGCGGGCCCCCTGGCCGCGCATAGCAGGCTTGTGGGGCCCACGGAGCTCCACCGCCTCCAATTCTAGCTCTATTTAGTCCCTTTCGTTCGGAAAAAAATAATGGAGAAGAGTTCATCGCGTTTTACGGTATGGAGGTGCCGCCACCTCTTGTTCTTCCTCTGGAGGGCAGATCTGGAGTCCGTTCTGGGCTCCGGAGAGGGGATATCGTCGCCATCGTCATCGCCAACCTTCCTTCATCGCCAATTCCATGATGCTCTTCACCGTTCGTGAGTAATCTCATCGTAGGCTTGCTGGACGGTGATGGGTTGGATGAGCTCTATCATGTAATCGGGTTAGTTTTGACGTGGATTGATCCATAGTATCCACTATGTTCTGAGATTGATGTTGCTACTACTTTGCCATGCTTAATGCTTGTCACTAGGGCCCGAGTGCCAGGATTTCAGATATGAACCTATTATGTTCTCGTCAATATATGTGTGTTCTTGATCCTATCTTGCAAGTTGTAGTCACCTACTATGTGTTATGACCCGGCAACCCCGGAGTGACAATAGTCGGAACCACTCCCAAAGATGAACATAAAATGAGGAGTTCATGTATTCACTAAGTGTTAATGCGTTGGTCCGGTTCTCTATTAAAAGGAGAACCTTAATATCCCGTAGTTTCCATTAGGACCCCGCTGCCACGGAGGGATGGACAATAGATGTCATGCAAATTCTTTTCCCTAAGCACGTATGACTATATACGGAATACACGCCTACATTACATTGACGAACTGGAGCTAGTTACATATCTCTCCGTGTTATAACTGTTGCATGATGAATACCATCCGGCATAATCATCCATCACCGATCCAATACCTACGAGTTTTTCCTACTGGTCCTTGCTACGTTACTTTGCCGCTACTGCTCTCACTGCTGCTACTGTTACTTTGCCGCTACTGTTGTCACTGCTGCTACTGTTACTCTGTCGCTACTGCTGTCACTGCTGTTACTATTACTCTGTTGTTGCTACTATTACCGTTGCTACTGTTGCTATCACACTACTTTGCTACTGATACTTTGGTGCAGATACTAATTCTTTCAGGTGTGGTTGAATTGACAACTCAACTGCTAATACTTGAGAATATTCTTTGGCTTCCCCTTGTGTCGAATCAACAAATTTGGGTTGAATACTCTACCCTCGAAAACTATTGTGATCCCCTATACTTGTGGGTTATCACACCTTCATTGGATTTGTGACCATATTTATAGCCCAACAAATGTTAATTGTGACAAGAAATGGAGAAAATGCCCCACAATATGGTGGAGGCACTAGGACATTGATGGAGCAATTTACTAAGGGATGCCTCTTGTCGGAGCCCATTAAAGGTATCATTTTGGTGGGATGAGAGCAGGCCA